>NC_091668.1:24230000-25602500 GCF_042453785.1 Malus domestica | reverse complement strand
CTAATGACTATGTTAGAAACCACTTCTTAACTAAGTTAGATATACCAATCTAATAAAAAAAAAAAATTCGTGTTTCAATCGATCCTATTAATTCCAACTCCAAGTATTTTACCATCCAGATTTGGTTCGTTTGGGATTTGCAATGAGGAAAAGACATTCCACATCCTGCACTGCACTGCACTACATGTAATCATTCTGCTTGCTTTTGTTTTGTTTTTAGCTTGCCATTGCTCTGCCCAGCCTAGTGAGCAGAGTTTCACACATTGGCAATTTTGATTGACGATCGAAGTTGTGGCATCAACAAAAGTTACTGTTCACGAGAAGAACTGCCTTTTAGCATAAATATAAATTTTATATAATATAATACGTGTGTGTGTGTGTGTGTGTGTGTGTGTGTGTGTGTGTGTATTACATATGGGTATAAGTAATATATATATAACTGAGGAACAAGAAGCTTACAAGCTTGTGGGTATAAGTATTATAGATAAATACTAGCAAATGAGCCCGCGCGTTGCTACGGGTTTACAATTCTATTTAGCCATTAACAACAATGTTTACATCTCTATTTACATATATATGTACATCCATATTTACAATCCTCTTTACACAAATATACTATTAAGAACTTCCGACTCTCTTCATTGAAACTTCAGAGCTTCTTTCCCTTGCTTACAAATTGGAATAAAACTGTAATTATTGAGGTGAATTTTTTTAATTGCTATAAAATTGGATACTTTCTTCGGTCAGTTTTCTAATACATATAATAAGAAATGTCAAAAACAAATACATATATTGATCTAAAAATTTAAGTACGCCATGAAGAGATAAATAAAAATTACGACCTACAAATGTCAAAGCAAACATATGAGGAGAGAGTACTCTTCAAATTGCTAATCTCACATTTTCCTCTAAGCTAACTACAATAAACTCTTCTACCACAATTCTTAGCCTGCAAGTATGAATAAAGGTTAGAATTCACATCTTATTGCAAACATAAATATACTCTCATTCTGCTGAATTGTGAACTGAGAGAAACAAATGCATAGATGTAGGAAAAGATTTATAAGATCTTTAAAAATGTATTAAAAAAAAGGGTAATCGTCCTTTTATAAATGCTTTATTATACTTTGTACCTCATATTTTCAATACAAATTTAACTATTGGTCTCAAATCTTTCATTGGCAACCATTTTTTTTCCAAAGGTTGTACTACAGTATTGTATTTCAAAATATCTTGCAATTTGCCAATTAGCTTTGTAAGATTTCTTTAAAATGTTTAAAAAATGTTGATAAGCACACATTGTCAATAAATTATAATCTATTTCTTTGACGGTAGCTTGGATCGCATCTTTCTTTCTACATGATTGAAAGAAGAAGGAAAAAGTTGGTAACAAATAGATTATTAAGTTAAAAGATTGGCGTCATGTTTGAGATTTGCTTATAAAATGACTAAAAGTTTTTTCTATCACCGAAAAGCAATTCTAACAATGTTTCACATAAATACTAAGAAAACCTGACCAGTTAAATTTAGCTTTAAAATTATTTATTAAAAAAATTAAATTGCATTGGAGTAACGGAAGATTTATAATATCCTAACTTGAAAGGCTCATGGTCCTTCAAAAAACGATTCTGGAGACATATTTCGGCCAAACTGGGAATCCTTTGTTTCAGAAACAGAAAAACACAAAAAAATATTCTTAACAAAAATAATTACCTGAGGTTCCATTCAGCGCAAACATAAGGGCCAATCTGGAGATTAACAAATAGGCCTGCTTGTTACACCAGCTTGATGAATTTGACCAAATCATATCCGTCCTCAAAATAATACTGCAAATTTGAAAAACATAAAAAACCAATGAATTAGCATAAATAAACCGATATCAATTGAGATGTCGGAGACTAAAATAAAGTCCAATTGTAAACGCTTTACAGCAAGGATCATGAGATCGATAGACCAAAATATTATTTATAGCTCTCGAAAAACATGGACAAATCTACGTTTCAATCTGCTCAATCTCTTGATACAATTTGCAAGGTCTTTATTAGCTCTATTCTTTCGTATCAATTGATTTTTATCATAATATCCTGAGTTTGGTATATAATAAGATTCATGTTTTCCTATGATTTTATTTTAAAATTCCCAAGCAAGAGAATTAGTAATGGTAAAGCTAAAGTTTGGGGATCCATGTGTGGTTTGGTTTTTGATCTTCAAATGAAGGAGAAGAATTAGTCAATGTAAGTTGGTAAATATTTCATCGAGTAAAAACTTTGTTTAGCCACAAAATACTATCATGTATTCAGATGGAAGTATTGAGGATTAATTTTCATTAATAGAATTCCATCTATTTGCGGACATTGTCTATATAATCCTTTTTGGCTGGTTAGTCAGATCAATTAGGGATTAAATTTAACTAAAATGGAAACACGTTTTAACTAAAATGATAACAAAATTCAAGGAATCGGTTCGCATTTTTTCTTTTGGCTTTTTTTTCAAAAGCTTCGGATGTAGCACAGAGGGCAGTACATTCTGATGAGAGACAGAGGACAAGAAGGATTTTTTTTTTTTGTAGCAAAGTGTGAACAGTACGGGAACCCAAGCAGAAACCAAGAGCAGTTCCGTCCTTTCACTGTTGGTGAACAGTGCGCTCTCTCACAGGATGAACAGTGCCATTCTGCTAGGTTTTAGTATATAGATAATATGAGAGGAACAAGAAGTTTACGAAGATTGTGGGATGCTGTAAAAAGAATGATTTATGCAGGGTTGGTTAGGGTTTGGGTAGCTTACAGGAAGAACGAGACTTGTATAATTTGCAGAAGTAGGTAGCATCATTCTTTTTACATGCAGGGTTGGTTAGGGTTTGGGTAGCTTACGGGAAGAACGAGACTTGTATAATTTGCAGAAGTAGGTAGCATGTAAAGATGCTGACTTGCATGGAAACCAATGACTCTTGGTATATAAACAATCAAACCACCTTATCGGATGCTTACGTTTACTGTTCCCAGCTCAAGTTCCTTTCTTTTTTACCATTTCACAGCTCAAGTTCCTTTCTTTTTTACCATTTCAGTAAATCAATACTGCACAATGGTGATGAAACTGGCCCCCTTTTTCATTTTATATTTTACTACATACATGGTCGTCGCCCCGGGAACGGAGGGGCTTGAGTTCAGTTTAATTCCAAACGACGATGCGGAGAATCACCTAGTTGACCGAGTTGACCGTTCTGAAGCATACAAAAGCTTCATCAAATCTCTCAGAGAACTATGCGCGGTCAGAATCCACAGAGAGTAGAAGACATTCCTGTGCTTCGAGCTGCAGCGGCTTTGCCAAATCGACAACGCTTCCTACAAGTCGAGCTTGTCAACTACGCAGAAGATCGCGTCACCATAATTCTTGATGTTTCGAATGTGTATGTGGTAGGATTCATCACCCGCAATGTACGCCGCTACTTCAGCGACTGTCCTTTACAAGCAGATTACCAAGCTTTGTTCCCTCAGAGCGAACCGCTGAGCTACACCGGCAACTATATAGAACCCTGGAGGCTATGTCCAGGGACAGGTCTGAACTTGATTTGGGACTCCCGCCACTAGACACTGCCATTACCGAATTGCAGTATCTGAGGGACCCAGATAACCCTTACGCAAGACCACTTCTTGTCATAATACAAATGATTTCGGAAGCAGCAAAATTCTCTACTTTCGAGGAACGTATCGCTAACGCTATACAAAGGGGCTCGAATTACAGACCGCAACCAGACATGTTAGTGGCCCAAAATAATTGGGACCGGCTGTCTCAAGATATTCAAGGATCGGAGGAGAATGGAATGTTTGCAAACGCTTTTGAACCTAGATACGGTGGAGAAATAATGTTCCGAGTAGATTCCGTCAGACAGCTTCGCGATCATATTGCTTTAGGCTTGTTACTCTACACCTTCCAAAACCGGGGCCGCAACTTCCAAAATCAGGGTCGGGGTCGGGGATGAGGCCTACAAAGTATTGGGGACTCCAAGTTAAGATGTCTGTCACAAGTCTCAGGACGGATGGCCGGTTTTGATGGCGGATGTCTTGAGGCAACAGATAACTTGGGTGTCCCCAATTTGCATTTATCGCATTGCAATTACCAGGAGCCCAAACAAGAGTGGGCCTTCCATATGGATGGGACCATGGTGTGGGAGGAGGAATATTGCCTCGGCATCAAGACTGCTGATCCCCCCGAAGTCATGTTAATGAAATGTGATATGCCAGGTGTTGCACAGTGGATGATTTCCCCGGAGGGAATGATGGTGGAAGGAAGGACAAATTTGTACTTGACCGCAAGTAATTTTGACAGTTGGTCTTGTTCAAAGATCAGCAACGGTCAAGCCAATTTTGGAATTTCGGTAGGTCAATTGACCCTATGATGGTTAAAATCATAGGGTTTGGTACCGATCATTGTATGGAGTATGATCTGTTTTCACAGAGGTTATCCATGGCTCCGTGCAAAGATATTGATACTCAATTATGGTACTATTATCCGGATAATACGCTTCGACCTGTCCCCCATCTCTGCATTACCGTGGAGATTAATCAGCAGTTGTCACCTGTAATCTCACAATGCAACGGATTCGGGTACAATGTTTGGTTTTTTAACGGGAATGGCACTATCTCCGGTGCAAAAATTTTTGCATCGTTCATGCAAGCGAATGCTGATTTAAGTATCGGTTTGGGGAGACCCACCTCAAAATGGAATCAACAATGGATTGTTGATTCTTACTTATATGTTGGTTTGAGAGGAAGAAATGTATGAGGTCATGAATGATGAATGATGAATGATGAATAATTTTATTGTTTTTGTCCACAGATGCAAACTCGATCGCATCATGTACTGTTATTGCTGCTGATATTTTTGTTAGTATGTAAATTCTTGTTTGGTGGTCCAATTCTCAAGAAAACTAAACTAAAAAAATAACTCAAACATAAAACCTTCTTGTTGAAAACAAAGTTGTTTTTAAATCCCCATAGCCTCCACCTCCAACCTCCACCCTTCTTCTTATGGCTGAGATAAATCGACGGTGCACGGCCACACTGGCGATAGTTCCGCGCGGATTAGAATCGAAGATTCTCACCACCGCCACAACCGCCGCGGCGCTCCTCCGTTCTCTGCCTCTCTTCGCCTCCAGGTACTGCAATTCTCTTCCTCCTTAACTCTCACCAACTGTATTTCAATTGTGCGTTTTGATTTCTTATTTTGATCTTCCATTTCTAGCGTTAATTAGTTAGTTAATGAAGGATTTTGCTTTATGGCACCGCAATTAACCATTTTTCTATTATTTTATTGTTTAGTTTTTTACTATTTTTATGTGTTTGTTGGGTGCTTGGGTAGTAATGCGATTGGATATCCATCAATTTATTCCTTCCTAAGATCTAAGATCATCTATCTTTTTCCTTCCTTTTCAGTTATAAAGCAAAATAATTGTAGTTTATGCTGGTTTTCTGCCCTTTGTTTGTAGCTTTTGTGCCACGCGAATGTTAGTCCATATTCTTTTGAAATATTGACATCATTCATTTTCATGATATATTCTTTGAGATACGACCATCTTTGTTTTGTGGATTTTTTTTTTATTATTTATTTTTAACTTTTTTTTTTGGGGGGGGGGGGGGTTTGATTGGTGCAGATATGGATGCCACTACAGGTCCAAGTCTCCACCCGTTGCACCGAACTAAAACTCTTCACCTGGTTTGTAACAGGCTTAAATCGCGTTTTCCTTTTTTGTTTAATCTGTGGTCTTTGAAGTGCATTCAGGTGTTTTCTGACAAAATGATCATATATCCAGGTAAGGCATGCACAAGGGATTCACAATGTGGAAGGCGAGAAGGATCATGCGGCATACATGTCTTATGATCTTTTCGATGCACATCTTACCCCTCTTGGCTGGAGTCAGATAATTGCTAATGTAATTGGTTAGTTGAGTTTATGTTGGTATAAAAGAATGCTATCATTGTAAATCTTTTCGAACTTTTTACACCGATAAGAGTTTTAGGGTTTGTTCAGTATCCGTCGGCTATACTAGATATACTGTGTTGTTTTTTTTTTTATATTTCTGTAAGTTTAATGTTGTGCTGAACCGAAAATCTGATCATGGTGTACTGGATTTTATTTCCGAACTTAACTACAGTTTTATTGATTAACACGAAATATATGTACCCTGCACGTATCCAGACATACCAATACATCTCCAATGAAATTTCTGTAGGCTGCAGCACGGTCATCATTATGGTCGGTGGCATCATTGGCTCCACTTAGATAGAAGTCAAGACCATTTGCTTTTGGGGTGGCAGCCACGTATATAGGGACATTTAGAATGAAAAAAAAAGGAAGTTGACGGGGGTGTGTAAGCTTGGAATAGTAATTGTAAGCCTCCGAGTCTGAACGTGGTTTGATTGTCACAGGGCTAAAAACCTATTTATATACCAAAAATCACCCCATAAATCCTAGGTTGCATGGACACTCCAAACTCCGAAGTGTCGGACACTTCGACATGTTGTATTACTAGGTTTCTACAAATTTTCGTAATTTTTTGCTATGTATTGTTATCATGATGAATTTACTAGTAACCCACGCACTTATAGGCAGTTATGCTGGCAGATTGCGTTGGTTTTTGAGACATCATTATATATATATATATATATTTACCTAAAACGACAATATATTTTTAGGGGTGTGCTATCCACACATCCATTTTTACTTTTTACACATATATTGTTAATTTCTGTCATTTGATCATCTTCAACTCATCCAATCCGATGGTTGAAAATTGAAAAGGTGTGTGAGAAGTAAAAAGAGGTGTGTGGATATGACACCCCATATTTTTATTCTATGAAGATTTGTATATCTAGTTTGATCTGTATATTTTTTGTAACACCCTTAAATTGGAGAGAGAACAAGGAATTTAAGAGAACATCATGTAGTTGTGGGAGATTGCTGTGAAAGTAGAAAATTCATTCATATGTTGTGGAAGAGATACACAGTTACAAACCACGCTTTTTTTAGCTTCATTTTTTTTTTTTTGCTATTTAGTATTACGGTCTAATGACATTTCTCTTCATTTGTAAGTGAGAGATATTAGGTTCGATTTTCGCCAAAGGCGAATTTGAACCAAATATTGCTAGCCCATTGTGAGACTAAGGACTATGCCCACCCCTTTCCCTTTAGTGTAGATAATATCGTTTCTTCAAAGGAAACAAAAAATTTGTTTTTTTCATTTTTTGTGACAAAATTATCCTTGTTAATTTGTTTCTATTATTTTCTCTTAGTTGTAGATTTTTTTTTTGTTTGTGTTAGAGCTGTTTTTGTTTAAAATTTTGGGTGGAGCCTCGGGTCACCAAAATTGACACATCCCGATCCGAAATGTCTACCCGGACACCCAAATTAAGTTATGCTGGTCACCACCTAGAAGTGACGAAGTCATAAAGTGATGGTGATGTGGAAAGACTACTAATTTAAACCCAACATAACTAATTCTAGAGTGTGCACGTGAGCAAGGTTGAACTCTTATCACACAAGTGATGTCAGAACATAAGTAAATTGCAGTAAAAGATAAGGTAAGAACATTTATACCAGATGGAGGAGTCCTCATACATGTCAACTTTTGCTAGCCATCCTTGTCGACACAAGAGCTCTGCCACCAAAAATACTAAGGTGCAAAAATCAAGGGTGAGTCACTATAAGAAAAATGGACACTGCACACAAAAAATTAATGGTGCCCTAAGAGGCTTAAGGGCACCAACATATGTGCTCATAGACCAATAGCAATAGGCAGCAACTAAAATGTTTTATGTGCCCTCTATCAGCGCGCCTTTGATCATTGGGCCTAATATGTTGTTTTGTGCTCAAAGATGAGCACAAATAGCAACCTATTTGTTCCTTAATTCTAACAAGTTTGACACCAATTTAATTGATAGGGCACCATTTTGAAATCGTGCCCAATGCCATTCTTTTTAAAAAAAAAAAAGTTTAAATTAGTCTAAATTCATTTTTTAATAATCTTGGACTAAATATTTAACCCAAAAGATGTTGGAGCAGAAAAGCTGTTTTTGAGTTAAAACCTAAATTATATGGGCTAAAAATTCTAGATTTTAACCCAAGAATTAGAAATGATCTAAAAATATATAAAATTTACTTGAAATGTTTACACAAGGCATGCAAAAAAAAAAAAAAATGAAAGTAGAGAAAACAACAAACATTTTTGGACATCACCTTCCTCAAAAGACTTGCACCTCATCCCAGACTTGCTGCTCACAAGCGAACTGAAAATGGCATCTTTTGTTATCTCTCAACTCCTTGTAAAAGACCATGAACCCAAAATACATTAATCCAAGACTGCATTAAACATCCATGTCGAAAGTAGTTTTCTGGGTTGAGGATTTATACCTTTCACTCAAGATTTGAGGTTTTTAAGACGTCTGCTGGTTTCCCTTGGGATTTGAGCACTGCCGCCATTTTCTTCTCTGCATCTCTTCTCTGCACTCCCGATTGGGATCTGCACCATAAATAAACAGCGTGCATGAAGACTTTGGTAGATTAGGGATCAGAATCAAAATGACTTCAATATAAATATTAAGGTCCTTGCAAACTCTAGATACACAATTGCTATATCCTGTTAGGTGCTTTGTAAAAACTTTGGAAGGTAAAGTGAGTGGGTAGAGTGCACATTTTTACACTGCACAATGCACATCCTAGGTCGGTAGAGAGAGAGACGTGAGGTAGTGGGAGAGAGAGAGTATTAAACAGGCATCGCATGCATGTTTTTACACTGCACACCCTAGGTAAAACCAATGCAGTGGTGCACGCTGCATATAGGTCTTCGGATTTTGATTTTGCCTTAGGTAATTTTAACACAGTTTTGGACATAATTTGTTCATTATAATTCTAAATTGAGTTTTCTTTGTGATCACGTGTTCGTATCGTTGAATACTACAAGAATATGTGTGTGAGTGTCTTTGGGTCAAGCCCAATTAATAATTAATTACGAGGCCTAAATAATAAAATACTAACGAAGACGGGTCTACCTACCCACTTGCTTAATGAACTCAACGAATAAGTCATCGATATTACAATTTTTAGCTCGCAATTTCGACAACTTCTTGTTGTTTCGATAAACAACAAGTGGTAGAATCATGAGAGTTAAATAACTATTATGCCCCTCATTGGAAAAAGTGCCCCTAATTATTTTAAAACTCATACGTCAACCAAATCATTAAAGGGATAATTAGAATCCCCTACAATTTTTTTACAACTTTTAGACTAAACATTTTTTTCTTTTTAAGATTTGATTAAGATGCTTTAACCAACAGCCACGTCAACATTTGTTGTTTATTTAAATTACATATTTTTTAAGCTAAAATTCTAATTATCGATTTCCAAATAGTCCTTTTAAGAGTTATTTTTTATTTTTTACTTTTATGTGGCCTTTTTTTAGGGGAATATTTTCTGCTTGTTGATAATGTTTGGAAATTAATCTTCACGTTTGAAATTTGTGATCTCCCATGTTTGAAATTCGAATGGAATTTTTCATTTTAATTAGTGGTTGTTTTTACAAATTTATCTTGTTCCTGTTTGGCAACAAGAGAGGATCTTGTGTTTGCTTGGCTTCACATCGGTGTCATTTTTCAGACTCTCATTTTTATTTTTATTTTTGTTTTGGTTTTAGGCTCTTTCTGGCTTTTAATTATTAATATATATTTTTTTAAATAAAACCTATGTCGTATATTTGGAAAACCTTTTGCAATGGCAGCTTTCATGGCTTATCTTAATCAATTAATACTGCAGAAGAAAGTCTTCCACCCACTGCTTTAACCCATATCTCCATTAACCAAATTAATGTTGGAGTAGCCTCGTCCTCAAGTAGTGCACATTCAAGCAAAATAAATTGTAAATAATAAAAGGAGCAAATGGCATTTTATTTATTTACTTACTTGTAGTCCTCCACGGGAGCCTAAAATCAAAAGGGAAAAAATGAGAATAAAAAAATTGTATAAAAATAATATTAATAATTACAATAATTAGATTTGTTAAATTTGGTAGATAATTTAATGAATTGGTTGACATTATAAGATTTAATGATTTGATAGATAATTTAATGATGGGAAAATTAGAACCCCCTACAACTTTTTTATATCTTTTAGACTAAACATTTGTGCCTTTTTAAAATTTGATTAAAGTGCTTTGACCAATAGACACCTCACAATTTTCTGTTAAATTAAATTACATATCATTATTGTATTTTCTTAAAATAAAATGTTAATTATTAATTTCTAAATGTATCCTCTTAAGTTTTTTATGCGTTTTCCCCCTTATTTAGTGGAGTATTAGTTATTAACACTATTATCCCTTTTTCCAATTATATTTTTTCGATCAAAATAATTTTTTTGTTCTACAAACATTAATATTATCTATTTTTGTCAAATGGTTCGTTTTATTGATTTTTTTTTTTCCAAATGGTTGGCGTCCAACAAAGCACTGTGTAATTTTTCCCCTTTTTTTTGTCAAACTATTTTTCTTTGTTTTTTATTTTTTATTTTTTATTTTTACTTATAGTTGTTGATAAACTATTATTAGGTACAACATATTATGTGTATACTGCCGTTAGGTACGTTTTAATTTGTAAAAAACATTGATTGGTACGTTTATTTGCAGTTTTGGTACGTTTGATTTGGTACATATTGTTGATATTGATACATTACTTTTGATTTTGGTACGTTTGATTTCATACACTTTATTTATTGGTACGTTTATATTGTTGTTAGTCCTATTTTCTCTTAATGTATTGATATAAAAAAATTATATTGGTACATTTGATTTCGTGAGATTTAAAAATATTTTCAACCATTTTGGGAATAAAATATTAAATCGTAGATAATCATTGCTAAATTGTAGGAAGTATTGTGAAAATAAGTTGTATTTAACTAGGGTTTTTTTGTTTACAATTATCTCCAAAGGGGGAGAAGGTAATCAAAATGCTAGATTATAGGAAGTTTGGTTCAATACGCTGTGCACTTTTTTGGCGTGAGATTAAGAAATATGGAGTAGTGGCAGGTCATGTAATTTTGGTATAAAAAATGATTAATTCTAATATATGTGGCAACAAAATGATGAGAATAAGAGTTTAATCAAATCTCTAAAATGCATAGATGTTTAATCTATAAAATTCAAAAATAAGGCACCTATATCAAAACGTCTCTTTAAAATTGCCCAATGTACGAGACTAATAAACAACGGTCAATTAATTTCAAATTTCAAATTTGTGAAACAGTAAAAGAAAAGAGACAGAGATTTCAAACCCTCAAACGGTCGATTAATTACAGATTTCAAATTTGTGAAGCAGTCAAAGGAAGCGCATACTGACATCTCTCTCTTTCTTTCTCTCTCACTCATGGCAGAGGCACAGTGATAGGATCAGACATGGTATAAAAGGGAAATTGCAAGAAAAGTAATGCAGGAAATAGAAAAGGAAATCAAAGGAAATTCATATCTTCATTCATGCTTTCTTTACATCATAAAAGGGGTTTAAATACACCCAAAGATAGCTAGGGTTTGAGGTATGGATGTTAGGAATGTCGGTACTACAAGATAGAGAATGCACAAGGTAAAGTAGAAAATGGACGCCAAGAATTTATGTGGTTCGGCAATTTATGCCTACGTCCACCAAACAAGGAATCTTCACTATATGAAAAAAGATGAATACAACAAGAGTAGTCTTACCAAGCCAAAGACAAGGCTTGATGGATACAAGAAAGTATAACACACACTTTCTATCACTCTAAACTTCACTCACACAATGTGTAGTGGAACACTCTCACTCTCACTCTTGGAGTGGAACTCTAGCTTTGGACTTGATCCTTTGCTACTCACTCTTAGTTCTCTATTGGTTACATCACACCCATATTTATAGGTGAGGGCTTGGCATTCTACTAGTTTCTAGTTCCTTCTTCAAACCTCTAGTATAGAAAAATCTAGACTAGCCACATACTTGTAGCTTCTAGATCTTTCCATTTGCAACCAAGGAAGCTAGTACTCTCTAGCTTCTTCCATCAACTTAATAACATGCTAGAATTGTCTAGCAAGCTCCAGCCTCATCTCTTGCTTACTAGAATAATCTAGAACATTGATCATGGGCTGGACCATATACCAACAATCTCCCCCTCCAGTCCATGAGGGAGGAATTCCGATCATGACTCCAAGTTACCTGAAGTTCATCCCAGCAGCTTTAATGCAGAATTCCAACTTTGATTTTGTGACTACCTTTGTCAACATGTCTGAAGAATTATTATCGGTATGAATCTTCTTCAGCTGCAGCAACTTGTTCTCGATAGCGTCTCTAATCCAGTGATAACGAATATCAATGTGCTTAGTGCGTGAATGATATGTAGTGTTCTTGCTCAAGTCCAGAGCACTCTGACTATCACAATAAATGCCATAATCACTTTGCTTCAAACCCAACTCTTGGAGAAACTGCTTCAGCCACAACAACTCCTTGCATGCTTCTGTAGCGGCTATGTATTCAGCCTCGGTTGTGGACAAAGCAACACACTTTTGCAACTTGGATTGCCAAGACACGGCTCCCCCGGCAAAAGTGAACAAGTACCCAGATGTAGATTTTCTACCATCCAGGTCACCTCCCATGTCAGCATCTGTAAATCCTTCCAAGATTGGTTTGGAACCGCCAAAGCACAAGCACATCTTAGAAGTCCCCTTCAAATATCTGAGAATCCACTTAACGGCTTCCCAGTGGTCCTTCCCTGGATTAGAGAGAAACCTGCTCACCACACCTACTGCATGAGCAATATCTGGTCGTGTGCACACCATTGCATACATGATACTTCCTACTGCTGAAGAGTAGGGAACAACTGCCATTTTCTCCTTTTCTTCATATGTTTTTGGACACGACTCTTTGCTCAACTTGATATGATTGGCTAAAGGTGAGCTTACCGGTTTGGCTGCTTTCATGTTGAACCTTTCAAGCACCCGTTCAACATACTTTTCTTGTGACAGCCACAACTTCTTGGATTTTCTGTCACGAATTATCTCCATGCCCAAAATCTGCTTGGCTGGCCCTAAGTCCTTCATGTCAAAGGACTTAGATAACTCTTCTTTGAGCTTTTTAATCATAGAAGCATCTTGTCCGACAATCAACATGTCATCAACATAAAGCAATAAGATGATGAATGTACCTCCAGAAAATTGTTTGATATAGACACAAGAGTCAGCATGAGTTCTCTTGTACCCATTACTCACCATGAATGAGTTGAACTTCTTATTCCACTGTCTCGGAGCCTGCTTAAGACCATATAAACTTTTCTTGAGCTTGCACACCAAATTTTCTTTACCTTTGACTTCAAAGCCTTTGGGTTGCTCCATGTATATCTCCTCTTCTAAATTGCCGTGGAGAAATGCAGTTTTAACATCTAACTGCTCGAGCTCAAGATCCATGCTTGCTGCCATACCAAGGATAACTCGAATGGAAGTCATCTTCACCACCGGTGAGAAAATCTCATCAAAGTCAACTCCTTTCTTTTGACCAAAACCTTTGACAACCAAACGAGCCTTGTACCTTGTCATGTTGTCGTCTCTTTTCAATTTGAACACCCACTTGTTTTTCAATGCTTTCCTGCCCTTTGGAAGCTCCACCAGCTCATAGGTATCATTCTTTGATAAGGAATCCATCTCCGACTCCATTGCCTTCATCCATTTGTCACTGTCGTTATGAGCTCTGGCCTCCTCATATGTTTCGGGCTCTCCATAATTAGTCAACATGATATACTCTGATGAAGAATACTTGGTAGACGGTCTTCGACTTCTGATGGATCTTCTGACCTGATCTTCATTCTCTTGTAGGGCTGGAGGCTCCCCCTGATTGGGTTCTCCTTGAATATGCTCTTCTTGACTAGGCTCCCCCTGATCAGCAATCTCATGGTTTGGCACATCTTGATCAGGCTCCTCTTGATTAGCATTATCTGATTCTGCAGGCACTTCATTGGCAGTTGCTTCAGGGATGTCATCGTGACTTTCTTCATCTGAAGCTAATGGATCAACTCCTCTGACTGCGCCATCTGGTTGTGCCTCTTTATCCGAATCCCCAATTGTTTGTTCTTCATAAAAGACCACGTCTCTACTTCGGATAAACTTCTTCTGGTATGGGTCCCATAATCTGTAACCAAAATCTTCACCGCCATAACCAAGAAAGATGCACGGTGTAGCTTTGTAGTCTAACTTCGATCTCTGCTCTTTGGGCACATGCACAAAAGCTTTGCAACCAAACACCTTCAGATGAGAGTAAGACACATCATTACCAGTCTATACTCTCTCTGGAACATCAAGACCTAATGGTACTGATGGAGATCGGTTGATCAAATAGCAGGCTGTCCTTACAGCTTCACCCCAGAACTGCTTAGATAACTTTGCAGTCCTCAACATACACCTGACTTTCTCCATGATGGTTCGGTTCATTCTTTCAGCAACACCGTTATGTTGTGGAGTTCCAGGAACTGTCTTCTCATGACGTATGCCATGTTTTACACAATACTCTCTAAACTGGTGAGATGTGTACTCGCCGCCGTTGTCGCTACGAAGGCACTTGAGAGGTTTCCCAATTTCCCTCTCCACCATGGCATGGAACTCCTGGAATGTCTGAAACACCTGGTCTTTGGATTTCAACAAATACACCCACACCCTTCGTGAAGCATCATCAATATAAGTAACAAAATATTTATTTCTTCCAAGTGACTCGACTTCCATGGGACCACACACATCTGAATAAACAAGATCTAACAAGTTTCCTTTCTTTGTAGATGGAACAGAAAAACTAACTCTTCTTTGTTTTCCGAATAAACAATGCTCACAAGAGTTTAACGACGTACCTTTGGCAAAGGGAATATGAGACTTCTTTGCCAAAACTTGTAGGCCTTTCTCGCTCATGTGGCCTAGCCTCTTATGCCACAAGTCTAGAGATGAGTCTTCCACAGCATTCAACTCACCTTTCAAAACCTTGGCATTTGACCGGTACAACGTACAACAAAGTCGTGCTCTTGCTACCACCATTAAGCCTTTAGTAAGCTTCAATTTTCCTTCGCCAATATGGTGATAATATCCTTGTCGATCAAGGGTACCGATGGATATCAGATTGAGACGTATATCAGGAATATGTCTCACATCTTTCAACATCAATTGGCAGCCGAGATTAGTTCTTAAGCAGATATCACCAATTCCAAGAATTTTGGAATAGCTTTCATTCCCCATCTTCACTATGCCAAAGTCACCTTCTTTGTATGTACTGAAGAACTCCCGTTTGGACGTAGCATGGAAGGAAGCTCCATTATCAAAGATCCATTCAATGTCTCTGTCAGAGTTGCCCATATGCAGACATTCACCAACAGACAATATTTCTGGTACATCACCACATATGACAGCGGTGGTATTGCCAGTATCATCTTTCTTCTGATTGTTTCCTTCCCTTTGCTCTCTCTTCCAAACTCGACAATTTTTCTTCATATGGCCTTCTTTGCCACAATGGTGGCATGCACCCCTGAACCTTGACTTGGATCGGCTAGGACTCCTGCCATGACCTCTAGGCCCTCTACTCGTGCTTTTTCCGCGGTTCTCTGTGACAAATACTTGGCTGCTATCTGTGCCAGAAATCTTTCTCCTTGTATCTTCATTGAGCATGCTATTTTTAACATTATCAAGAGTAAGAACACCATTAGAAGCAGAGTTACTTATACTCACCACAAAGGTCTCCCAACTGTCTGGCAAGGATCCAAGTAACAAGAGCGCTTGTAGCTCGTCCTCGATCGTCATTTTCATAGTAGCCAACTGGTTGATGATATTCTGGAAATTGTTCAAGTGTTCTGCTACACTTAAACCATCCTTGTACTTCACATTGATGAGCTCTTTGATCAAGAAGGCTTTCTTGGCTGGGGTCTTCTTCTCGAACAAGGACTCAAGCTTCGTCCAAAACTCGCGAGCATTGGTTTCATTAGACACATGGTGAAAAACACTATCATCCACCCATTGTCTAATTGTGCCAATAGCCTTGCGATTCATCTTCTTCCACTCGGCATCGGACATGCTCTCGGGCTTAGCGGCATCTCCTTCAATTGGCTCATGCAAATCCTTGCAATAGAGAATGTCCTCCATCCTTGGCTTCCATGTTACCCAATTGGAGTTGGTGAGTTTGATCATAGTGCCACTTCCTTCCATCTCGTAGTACGAGCCAACCGGGCTCTGATACCACTTGTTAGGAATGTCGGTACTACAAGATAGAGAATGCACAAGGTAAAGTAGAAAATGGACGCCAAGAATTTATGTGGTTCGGCAATTTATGCCTACGTCCACCAAACAAGGAATCTTCACTATATGAAAAAAGATGAATACAACAAGAGTAGTCTTACCAAGCCAAAGACAAGGCTTGATGGATACAAGAAAGTATAACACACACTTTCTATCACTCTAAACTTCACTCACACAATGTGTAGTGGAACACTCTCACTCTCACTCTTGGAGTGGAACTCTAGCTTTGGACTTGATCCTTTGCTACTCACTCTTAGTTCTCTATTGGTTACATCACACCCATATTTATAGGTGAGGGCTTGGCATTCTACTAGTTTCTAGTTCCTTCTTCAAACCTCTAGTATAGAAAAATCTAGACTAGCCACATACTTGTAGCTTCTAGATCTTTCCATTTCCAACCAAGGAAGCTAGTACTCTCTAGCTTCTTCCATCAACTTAATAACATGCTAGAATTGTCTAGCAAGCTCCAGCCTCATCTCTTGCTTACTAGAATAATCTAGAACATTGATCATGGGCTGGACCATATACCAACAATGGATGGGCCTAATAGTATTACCTAAGTAGTGGGCTTAATGGGTAGTAATGACAATAGATGGTCTAACTAGTTATAACCAAAGCCCAATAGCTTAGAGTCGCATCAATCCCACCCCCTTAAGATGAGGCTTGTCCTCAAGCCTCTCAAACTGAGAAAGACGCATGCAGCAGTCAGGGAAAGAGAACAGCCAATTTGGATAATGGTGTACCATACTCATATTCAGTATTAGCTTCAGTGTGTACTTCCAAAAAACAAAGATCATTAACTCATATCCTGCCAACATGAAATCATGCAGTTTTTCCGAATACTGTGAGATGGAATAAAAGAGTTGGAGCACACTAATCTTGATAGCATTGAGCAAGAGAACAATCGGCTTTGTTGCATCACCAACCACCAACTCCTGTGGGATATAGATTGCATGAAAGACGGCAAGAGATAGTGCATGTTGTACCAATAACACCCATTTCATAGCAAGCAGCATGTCAGGTGAATGGGCAAGTAAGATACGAGTTTCTGCAGCAGCTTTGAAAGCCTTCACATCATGCTCAGTAAGTAGGTTGGAGGTCCAAAAACAGTATGGAAAATAACTTGGCACAAAGCCATTGAATACCTCAACTCTTCCCAAATTTTATACCGTTGGAAATTCAGAAGTACGTGGAATTAGTTTAGAATTCAAGGATTGCTCTTGCCACCAAGTCTCGAGAAGAGTGATGCAACCAATGAGGTATTGCAGATCAACCGTATGCCGATATGATCCCACAATTAACCCATACCGTGGTATAGCGAGGGAGGCCATAATTCCATGTATCAGAGCTTGTGATATTGCCTTGGCCTCCTTTTGCAAATTTGAACCATAACGCTGAGCGTTGTTATCAGAGGACTCGGAGATGAAAACGATAGCATACCACATCAAGTTGGGTTGGTTGGTCTTTTAGTAGTTCTCCAAAACATGAGGAACTGTAGAAGGCACCACTAGGATATATTTGAAATTCACGGCATCCTTATCATCAAGGTGGATCCATTCTAGGAAATGCACATCACTATAATCCCTCTTCCTCAATCGAATTGGAATTTCACTGCTTTGGCATACGCAAACAACAATAGTAAAAATCATGCACATATTATCAGGGGTGACTCTCCATGTACCATGATTTCGAAAACAAAACTTCCTTTTGAAACTGTTCTCCAGACGAAAACTTGTGGTGTCCAAATCCATGTGGCAATCAACAAAACCTTCCTTGAACAAGCTGACTCTGAATTAAGTATCAGAAAAGCAAGAATATCATCTGTGAAAAACCATATTGCAGACTCGCTATGCTGGATTGTTGAGGTGAAGAAATGAAATATATAATTTTTCATTCCCTCTGTCTCTGTTGATCCCTGATATACAAGTGCACTACTGGTCAACAACTCAGCATGTATTTTAGGGCTAGAGAGTTCAAAATCAATGGCGAGCTTTGGAAATATGTCCTCTGTTATTTTATGTGCATGGTGAAGCAAGCTTTGGAGATTAGAGGAGCCACCAAAACATGAACTCTTAACCACAACAGATTTTTGCCTATCAACTGCACACTCCTTACTCCATGAAGATGATCCCAAAACTGCATATTTCCAATCACGTAAAAGTGGGACTCCGACAAAATCATCTCTTATGCAGAGTTTCATCACCCAATCCCAATTAGCAGTTGACAATGTTCTTGTGACACGAGGTAAGGTCAAAATCCTGCATGCATTTAGCGGAAATACCTTACCTGTGACTGTAGTATTCCTAAGGGTAGCCTCAAATTTATCCTGCCAATTCTCATCCAAGAGCTTAATTCCAATTAGTGCTTTAAGCAACTTGGTATGGTCAAGATGTGAGTTAACCATAAAAAAGTTCTGCGCATCATTTATTATATCAAGTGATCTCATGCCACACCATAAAATCATACTCATGAAGTCCATGCTAAAACCGAGCAACGAAGTAGGAAGTAAAGGCATGACCTTTTCATTGTGAGATAGAATAAAAGAGATGTGCCCCTTGTAACTGAAATCATGTTATTAACAGGGTCCTGTTTCTGTAAAGTCATGTTATTAACAGGGTCCTGTTTCTGTAATACTCTTCTTAGGCTTTTATCTGTATTCTAAGGAAGTAAAGTCATGTTATTAACAGGGTCCTGTTTCTGAAATACTCTTCTTAGGCTTTTATCTGTATTCTAAGTAGGTCTGTGGTTGCCCCTTGTAACTGAAATCACTTGATTGAATCTTGCTTAGCATCTGAACATTTAGGTTACATTTTTTCCCATTTCAATTTTCATAGCTGACCACTTTCTGGAATTGATTGGAGTGATAATGTAATTCTACGTTTTACAATAAATCTAAAAGATCAAACTATTTCATGAACTTTCGTGTTACTGACTTAAGTTGTAGATTTAAGCTCTTTTGGCAATGTGGAAAGGTGTTAACTCTTAATTGTTTCACTTATGTACTTGATGAATTGATTGAATACTTGATTGGGTGAGTCTACGTTCTTTGAAACGAATAAGAGTCCTGATGTTACATTCGGTGGAAGTTGAGAAAAGAGAAAACAACCTGTTCTGATTAGTGGTAGCATTGTAGGGAATTGTGACCCTTCAAAAATTTTAAGTCTAAACACCCACCATTTATAGGTGCTGAGCTTTGCCGGGACCATCTGGTACATCATTATTTCAGTAGTTATTTTTCCTTTGCAAATGGTTTAACATTTCAACTGGGTGAAGATCAAATTTACTTTGAAGCTGTTCCATGCCAGTGAGACCTCACCAACAGGTAAGTGGTACCTATATCCACTCTACTGTGACAGAGGCTTATTTCAAAACTCCTCATCACGCTTCACATAACCACTGCATTTTAATTGAACATTGCACTTAAATGTGTGTTTCCTCTGGCACTGCAGCTGCAGGGTGATCATCCATGTGAGCAGAGAAGAAACACTACCGAGTATCGGGCTCTTTTTCCTGCAAATGATCTTTCACTGACAAGTGATTTAGTGTGATTATATATCGGAGAAAGCTCTGGTTTTGATTGCTTGTCTAACTGAATATATTCTTTTTCTAACTGAATATTGTTGATTGTTTTACAAGTTACTTGTTTTTGATGTTATTTTCCATATGTAATTTTCATCTTTAAAGTCCAGACGAAGGAGATTACCTTTCTGGTTGTCTTTTTTGTTGTTTCTATGCAGCTTCGCTAATTGTGAGCTTCGTTCAGTGCTAGTTGTTGATAGGAGGTGAGCTTGTCGTTGGAAAACCTCTGCAGAACTCGAAGTTTTGGTCTTGTCTTGGCAGTTTGATGGAGTCTATCCTGGAAAAATTCCTCACGAGCTTGACCCTCCTGCTGACGATGCAGAACTGCGAGAAGCATCCGGAGAAGGGTGCTTGCTTGCAAGTAATTAGAGGGCATGGTTATGGAAAGTGTTACACAGTTAATACGATTGTTCTGATGCCTACATTTTTCAGGGGCTGTTGGAGATTTGAGGTTTTCCTTTCTCGTTGCATTTGTAATTTTGTATGTGAAGCAGTATAAAGATGTTCTTTTATTGATACCATATCGAATATTCCATTTCATTTTGAGTTTTTAGTTTTCAATTTTTCGCGAAAAGCATGGTAAGAACATGGGAGAAATAAGGGATGAAATGTTCAGGTCTGCGAAGCAGTGGTGGTGAGAAAGACGCAGAAGATAAATGCACGGACTGGCACACAAAATAAACTACAAGCAGAAAACAATCTCAAGTGGGTTTTATTTTCTATATCTGCCTCAGGCAGACCAAGTGGAACGAAAAGCTAAAAACAAAATGGTTATCAAACGGAATTCTAGGTATGTCGAACTTTGATCTGCTCATTATTCGCACGATTTTATACGTGTGGAAAGATACATTAAAACAAAAGGAATTCCATGGATTTATCATATTAATGTTCAATAATTCAGCTGCATATTTTTACCCTAAAAGTAAAAGGAAATTCAAAGGACGAAGTCAATTGATTTTATAGGACAAAAAAAAGTTAACCAGAGTGAACAAGTGAGGCTTGCTTTAACTATGATCTCTTGACCAATACGAGAATGTATCCTACAATTATAGAGAGAAGAAGGAATATAACAGCAGCCATGATGTTGACATTAGACGACTGTGAAGATTTTTGGCCACTTTCTCCCCTCGATTTGTCAAGTCCACTCTTCTCTGAACGGGAGTTAGATGCCGAGGGAAGTGGCACCGCCACATCCCAAAAAGATTTGGTCACTGCAGATGGGGCATCTATTTCTGGTTCCAAGATTGTTATCTGTTGGAGCTTCCATAGACAGCCATTCGACACATCGATCTTTCAGAACCTAAGCGAGCATGGAAAGCAAAATGTCAGAGCTACCAAGACATGAAGCTATAAAGAGAATAACTAAAAAGCTCATTTGCTCAACATTTGGTCCAAATAGAGCTCTTCAGAACCAAAGACAGAAAGGGTGCATCATCTTTTTCCAATTTTATGTCTTTAGTTTATAAGTACAAACCCCAAAAAAATTTCCAATTTTATGTTTTTAGTCTATAAGTACAAACCTCAAAAGTCTCAGATGGTTGTAGGTAGTCAAACACAAATGTACCCGCTAACCAAGGAACAAAGACTCTTCGGGGAAGTGAAAGACTGCATGTTTTTCTGTTTTAAAATGCATAACAAATGTGGTCAGTGGCGACCTCGGTCAGCAATGTGAAAATCTCATTTTATTAAAACATAACATCCACAACAGACCTGAATGATTGAAGAACAATATGAGAAGCAGGTGTTTCACTGGATATCCCATCTCTTGCTTCCTGAGAATCAGCACCATCTTTTGCTTGCTGGCCGCTAGTTTCAGTTGTAACTGCCTCGCCATCTGCCTCATCACAGATAATATCTAGTCTACTCTACAGACTCGTGATAATATCATCCTACAAACATAAAAACAATCCATGATTTTACAGGATATGAGCACAGTGCGAATTAAACTAGCAAAAACTATATCGTCAATACAGAATCCCTATAATCAATTCTTATCTGAATTCTCTAAAAAGGTGGTATAGTCAATTAATGATAAAATGTGAATTCCAACTGGCTTTTAGAAACTAAAACCAATAATTAATTTTCAGTCTAACATCATGAACAGATAATTAAAAGTGATCTTCTCTTGTATACAATATTATATATTTTAAGGAAGATTACTCCTGAAGATTTGTAGAGGACATCTTCAGCTTTAAAAAGAGACATTTTGGGACCAAATCAGAGTTGATTTGGTCGGTCAAAAGATGGATTTTCTAAGAAGTCCGAATTTTAGTTTAAATATGAAACCTTTTATTTTCTGTTTTATTATGTTTCCTAGTATTATTCTAAGACCTTTTCTAGTAAGGATTTTATTTTGTAGTAGTATAAATAAGGTTTTTTAGCCATTAGGGAGGAGAGAGGAGGAGACGCACAAGCCTTTGACAATTTAAGTTTATTTTCTAGGTGTTTTCTATCCTTATTCTCAATAATATTTTGTTTTATGACTGTTCGTAGCTAATTTATTTTGCTAGGGCAAGGCCATGAGCCTTAGCAAGAATATGTAGTTTCTTTTCTATTTACTTATGATATTATGCATGCATGTTTTGAATATCACTGGTTTAAACTATCTAATTATCTTGATGATTGGCTACCGTTAGGATCTTTAGAAAAGTAATTTGATGCAATTTTGGTCGGAAGGTTCCCTGAAATTGACGATAGCTTCTTGTGGTTAATAATTGTAATTTTACTTAGGATGAACACCACGTCTTAAAGGTTGCATGGTTTTTCAAAGGGTTTTCATAAAGCATAATGAGTTTTTCATGTTCAGATTTGATCCGAACGTCCGAACGGATTGCATGTTAGATATATGTTCTATGTTGGAGGTTCCAAGTAGAATATATATTAGGAAAACCTAAGGCCATCTCTAACCGAGGGCTAGCCAGAAGGCTTGTTTTAGCCCTCTGACCCTCCAAGATTCCCCAAGATATTAATATTTTAATGAACAGTACAGGGCCATATTGGCCTCCGTCTCCAACCGAGGGCCAAAGGGCCAGAGGGCTCGTTTTAGCCCTGTCACAAAAAACCGTCTCCAACCGAGGGCCAAACATAATTTATTATTTAAAAATTACAATTGTTTAATGTTGGTTAATGTTATTTAATGTTGTTTCATATTGTTTAATGTTGTTTCATGTTACTTAATTTAATTTAATGTTGTATAAATGGCCTAGGAAGTTATAGGGAAAAAATAGAATTGAAAAAAAATATGAAACAAATTTTGTGAAATAGAAGTTATCGGAAAAAAATGGAATTTAAAAAAATATGAAACAAATTTTGTAAAATAGAAGTTATATGAAAAAAAATATGAATCAAATTTTTTAAAATATAAGTTATAGGAAAAAAATAGAATTTAAAAAAAAATTGAAACAAATTTTGTAAATAGAATTTTAAAAAAAATGAAACAAAATTTGATTCATATGAAAAGGAAAAAAAAAGGGAAACAAAGAAGTTTAAATTCATAAAAAAAAATTAAAAAAAAAAGTTAATACAACGGCTACTAGCCGTTATATTAAAAAAAATTCAAACTATTAGTGTCGGTTATAACCGACACCAATAGTAATTAAAAAGAAAAATTTTGCTTTGAATAACTATTACTGTCGGTTATAACCGACAGTATTAAAAATTCTTCTTTAATGCTGTCGGTTATAACCGACAGCAATAGGAAAACATTAAAAAAAAAATAGCCAGCCTCCAGCCCTCTCTGATCTCGTGGGGCCCTCCCAGATTCCAGAGCCCTCTGGCCTAGCCCTCGGTTGGAAACGGTTTTAGGGCTATTTTCGGTCCTCTGGCCCTCTGGAACCTTCAGTTAGAGATGGCCTAATCTTCGAAATATGCATGAGTAATTCATAAGTAATTTGAAGAACTACATAGGATTGTTAAGGTAACGACGGAACCCTAGTGTCTCCTAGTGTTTCTCTAAATTGATTTTCTTTAAATTGGTTTCTAGTTAATTTATTTAATTGTTTTTAATTTAAATTCTTTTTTATTATTTTCAATTCCAAAATCACCCTTTTTACAACTTTGTTCTAAATAATTAGCTAAGGATTAGTATAAATACAAATTATTCATTCAATCCTTGTGGAAAACGAGCTTACTTGAGCTACTATACTACGATAACCTTGTACTCTTGCAAGTATTTTTAAGTGTTTTTATCCCTACTTTCACGGGTGGTAAAAATTCTATGACCGCCTAATTATCACAAAAACAATGAAGCAGAGTCTTATGGGGAACTTGTAAATCTTGCAATATATAATGCAACCAAGTTATCTCTAGGCAAGTATTTTCCATAACCTTCGAAATATGCATGATATTCTGCATCAGCCAATGGTCTGGACACATAATCTTGTTTCTTGGACTTCCACAAAATGAGTGAACTGCCAAGAAAAATACAATAGCCTATAACTGATCTTCTTGTGGCACAATACACATTCCCTAGTCAGAATCACAAAAGGCTCTCAAGTCCAGGTTATTGTCAGTAGAAAATAATAGACCTTGATCAGGAGTCCCCTTGATATATCTAAGGATTCGCATAGCTGCATCCCAATGCGGTTTTCGTGGCTCATGCATGAACTGACTTAAAGTATGGACAAAATAAATAATATATGGTCTAGTCACAGTGAGATATATCAGTCTCCCAACTAGCCTCCTATATTTAGTTGGTCCCTCCAATAATGCTCCGTCTATGGGTGTAAGTGCCAAGTTTTGTTCCATTGGTAAAGGGTCTGGGCATGCACCAAGTAGCACAGAGTTTTGCAAAATATCAAGTGCATATTTTCTTTGTGACATAATTATCCCCTTTTTCAAGCGTGCAAACTCAATACCCAAAAAAAAAATTACTATAGATCACTAAGGTCTTTGATGTGGAAGCATTTGAGGAGAAAAGCTTTGAGATGTTCCGTCTCTTGGATGTTATTTCCTGAGATAAGTATGTCATCAACATATATAAGAACGATAGTGATTGAAGTACCTCGTACCTTGGTGAACAAAGAATAATCTATTTTCAACTTATGGTAGCCGGCTTTTTGAATAGTGTGTGAGAAGGTGGTGAACCAAGTTCTGGATGCCTGTTTGAATCCATAAAGTGATTTCTTGAGCCGACATATAAGATTCTCCCCCTATCGGCAAAGACCAAGAGGGGGTTCCATGTAGACCTCTTCATGGAGAGTGCCATGAAGAAATGCGTTATGAAAATCTAACTGATGAATGAACCAAGTGCGGGCAGCAACAACGGTAAGAAGACAATGGAGAGTAGTGAGTTTGGAAGTGGGTGAAAAGTTTCATGATAATCAACTCTCTCTACCTGTGTGTATCCTTTGGCAACGACACAAACCTTGTAACGATCAAGAGAATTGTCAGACTTGTACTTCTTTTTGAAGACCCATTTGGAGCCAATGGGCTTATGACCAGCGGGAAGAGGAACGAACTCCCAGGTGTTATTGTGATGTAACGCATCTAATTCTATTTGCATAGCCTGTCGCCAATGGGGATCCGATGGACCTGTAATGTTAGCTAAAAATGAACAATAGGCAGCAGAGAAACGAGAGTTGGAAATAAAATCAGATAAGGGATAGCGAGTACCTTTTGCAGAACATGGTGTCAAGGAAGAGTGAGTGACGTGGGAAGATATGTGATAGTCTTTTGTCCATGCCGGAGCTGTTTGGGATGAGTGGACTGCTTGAGAGGATGAGGGATGGGTGGAGGAAAAGCGGGAATATCGGGAGAGGAAGAATAAATAGGATGGAAATGAGGTCGGTATTGGGCGCATGATTGTGTGTGCGTAAGTAGACGGGTGTGCGTGTATGTGTATATTGGGATCAAGGGACCAACTTTTGACAAATAATTCTACACTCCATTTTAGCTATTAGATTTTATCAACCAAGGGCCTTGATTAAGAGTGATGTGAAGGCTTTTGAACATTACATGACGTGGATTTATAATTAATAAATAAAAAATAAAACTAGAAAGAATAAAAGCTGGAAGAAAAAAGAAGAAAGAACCGTAAGCATACGAACTTCAAAGTGAGAGGTGTTGAGAATGAATCATACATCGATGAGAGGATGGACCTTGTATGTGCTTAAAAGTAGTTGGGTTACTCTCTATTTTGCCAATTGTGTTTTATGGTGAAACCTCAACTTTCTTCAATTAATGATGCAGCTTGGGATTCTCATCTTTCTGTGTTTTGTAGTGGACGTGCATCGTTCAATTAACAATGTTGGGGGATGTGGGGGCCTTAGATTCTGGAAATCATTTACAAATCTTTAACATGGACCTAGATTCTGGAAATCTCGTTAAAAATCATCACCCAGTTCTTCGAAATCAGAAAAATGACATCATCACATGTGAGTTTTTACATTTTATATGTGGGTATTTTCATCATTTTCGTGCATGATGTGCATGGACCATTTGTCTATTTTTATTCCAAAATTAAGAAAATAGATCATTTTTGTCTATTTCCCTACTATTAATCAGGAGATGTTTTCCCTCTAGTTAGATTGTTCTCATGCTGGTCTTGTATTTATGCAAGGAGGGAAAAAATCGTTTTCCACAACCTCATTTGTCACTCAAAGAACAAAGATACCAAGAATGTAGAAATAGGGTTTTGAGTATAACTTTGTTTACAAAACAAAAAAGATTCATAAGATGGATTGATAGCTTGATAGCCTTGATATGCTTTGTGTGCTTCTTAAGTTTGTATCAAGCAAATCAAATCAAATCAAATCAAATCAAATCAAATCAAATCAGCATTAATGAACGCGTTGGATTTTCTCTACTCCTTCCCACGCTTGTGCCTGCAGTCCCTATTTTCTGGTTTTAATGTTGTTTCATTTTTTTTCTTTTTGAGTTTTATTCTAATAGCTAATTCTTATTCATTTAACATAATTGTTTTTTATTAATTATAACCCACGTCATCATCAATATCGCTTAAATGTTTAAAAATCTCAACATTACTCTTACTCAAAGACTATTGAATGTTACAACATCTAATGGTTAGAAAAAAAAAATGTACAAATAACATTTAACATAATTAAGAGACAAATACTTGATTGTGGGCTTTATTAATTGATGAAAAAACTAGGACTTAATTTCTGAGTTGGTTCGTGATTTGACTTCATCAATTAACATTTGATTTAATTAAATTAAAATTAAATAATTTCTTTTCGCCAAATGTTGACACGTATGCTTCTTGATGACTCGTCCGATTTTGATGAGTCGCATCTATGTGTACGATTTGTGTGACACACGGCGCATGCTACGGATATCTTGACATGTTGATACTTTAATATATTGGTGAATATTTATTTTATCAGAATTTTAATGTCTACAATTGTGTTGGGGGAAAATCAGGTTCTGGGCACCCAAATTCCTGTCATAACCTAGAATGTTTGACCAGTAATACTATCATAAAAGAACATGTATGCAGTGCATGGAATCTAGCTTGCCTTAAATCAACCGTTTGTTTGGTAATAAAGAGGTTTTGAGTTTGTTTATCTTGCCTCCAGGATCCTGATTTTTTTTTTTTTTTTAACACGGTCGGTAGAGATCTATCTTCTCAAGATCCATTAACCGAGGCAATGTGCGGAATGATGTGGGGATATTTATTCCCAGAAGAAGAACAAGATTCACAAGGACGGCAAAAGTTGTGTCTGCTTCTAGAATATTCACAAGGACGGCAGGATTTACATGATGAGTCCTATAAACTCTCTTTCTTAAATTATTGTAATAGTTTCAAACTCTCTTCCGTTAATAATTATTATTTAAGAAAAAATATGCAAGCTATATTTACACCACATTAACTAAAAACTCATCAATTTAATAGACAATTAGAAGTTCAAATAAACAAAAATGTGTACATTGGTATAATTTTAAGACCTCAAGGTGCAATGCAAAAAAAATTAAAACCTCGCTACTCATTTTGAAAACCAACTCAAATATATAGGATGTAAAATGTAGTTTGGACTTTCTCTTTTTTCTTTTTCTCTTTTGGATTAGGATGACTTCCTGCCCACATGGGAAACCTTGGGGTTATGCCGTCTAGAGGTGGCAAATCTCTTTGGGTTGTCAATAAATACCCGTTATCATCCGTTTAATTTGATATCATCATAATATAAATGTGAGATTGGTAATAGTAGTAATAGTGTAAGGTGAAATCAAACTAATGAATCTTAGTTGGTACCCATTAACAACTCAATTAGTCGATTTGCCACTTCTAATACCGTCCCCTGACATGGTGATTTCATATGTAAAAATGTATAAACACACCATGTCTCCTCACAAATCTATGCTTAATCTTGTCCGTTGATTATGTTTGATTTATTCAAATTGATGATAAAAAATAAAGAAGACAAATTTGATTTATCAAATAAAGAAGCGTAAGTTTGTCTGACGATCTTGTATACAATTAAGAAACAAAAATAAACTGAGCCTACCATTCATCAGTTTTTTTTCCCCTACCATTCATCAGTTGGGTGTAAGTTTATCTGATGGTCTCAACAGCCCAACATTTCAGTAAACTAGAAGAGACCTAAATAAATTACAAATCATATTAGAATATGCTTAACACTCTCAACCCACATCTCTACTTCCAACTCTTGTGCACAAGAAAAAAATATAAACATCAAATTTTCAACCACCACCGGTCTATCGTCATCTGAAAGTAGCAATGTGCCTCCATTCACAAGATCATTGCAATCAGAAGACCCCGGGGTTCTAGCAGATTAACTCGTAAACTCCCTAAATGACTCTACTTACGAAGTTCAAAAACTTTCATCTTTATGTTGCAGAAGGTCACGAGAGGAACTGATGCGGCATCCTGGCATCAATTGGCTAACAAATCATCACCTTCTAATCAAAATTAGTAGTGATGTCTAAATCTGTATCCGAAGGATTTGCGAGCTCAGCCAGAGGCTCCTGCAGACACCAAAACTTCAACATAAGATATTGTACATTAAAGAAGCCTCATTTTGTTCTGGAATAGTGGAATGACAGATAGACCAGGACCAAAATACATTTAGGGTATAATGTTCAATTTCTTGATTGTTTAGCGGAATACGAATGTTAGCACAGATTAAAACATATCCATATTATCATACCTGCTCATCATTCGCTGAGGAAACAATCCCCATCGGATAACTGTTCGTAAGATCTTCAGCGGTTTCATGCAAATCCTGCAGCATGGAATTACATCACAACACAAAATAAATACGTCTACAGGCTGATCTGATTAAATACAATAATTGAGGATCCATGGAGTTATCTGGTTAGTTATTTCAATAAGCTACGTTTATATTGTTGACCAAATATTAAAGGAGGAACGGCTTTGACCTTTAAAACCAACAACATGGATATTACACGTATTCAACACCAAAAGTTTTGTGGCCAGAAAATATCAATGCTCCTCCTATAAGGTAATAGCGAGAAGAGCAAACAAACATAAAAACATTTAGGTATCAATTCATGGAAGATGGATGGTGTTGATGCACAAAACCAGAGGTCTTGGAACAACGTAAATCCGACCGTGAATCTGCATGTAATGTAAATAACACAAGATGTATCGTGGTTCACCCTAAGGTTTGGGCTACGTCCACACTGATTATGTATTTATCTGAGAGATGAGGGAGAGAACCTCTGAATATGAGAGGGGATGTGAGAGGGGTGAGAAGGCTCCAGAAAATGGCCTCCTCCAATTGTGAGGGTGAGGGGTCCTTTTATAGAATAAGGACTCCTCACTTATTACATATTTGCCCCTTCCTTTATTACATAATTACATTTAAGTCCCCCGAGTATTTATACGAGATCTAAATACGAGACCCTAAATATGGTATAAATAGATGGCAACTTAGAATTCAATATACAGAGACATCTATGAAAATTACCACATGCTCATTGGTATCTTCAAGTCTAACTAAAAAGTGCATTATGAAAATCCAAATGCTCAGAAAATGGTTTGAATATTTGTGGTCCAAGGTTATCCATGTCCATCAACAAAAGACCAGGTGCTCCGTAGTCTTCTATTAATCATGGACTGTGCTATAAAACTGTGCTAAGTATGCATAACATACGCATTTGGTAGTTAACTTTCACATTACATAACAAAAAAAAAATACAGAAATAAACATGGAAGAGCTAGAACCTTAAATGCAATGCATTCCTCCTCATCCGGGTTGACAGAAGCATCATTGGATCCTTCAGTAATGTTTTTTGAAAGACCATCAAGAATGCCCTGCGTACACCATGATTATTAGGCATATATAGAATGAGCTTAGCAGTTCATGCAGAAGGTAATGGTAATAGGAGAGAAAAATCATACACACTCATCCTGGTTTCTAGAGAATTCTCCTTCAACAACTGAAGGCTTAACTTCGGTCGGTGTTCCCTGCAAAGGTCATTTTTGTTATTGCAAAAGATTGGTCATGTTAATGGCAGCAACACAAACACAAGAATGCAAAAATACTTGGGGGTAAACAGTGTAAAGAGGCTGGATTTTTTTATATGAACTATCAGCCAACTTACAACATAGAGGAGAAGAAATAAAACATTTATTAACCACTTGAAAATCAACTCTACTTCTAAAATAGAAGAAAAATCCATATTCTTAAATGTTGCACGTACAGGTTCTATATTGTCCATGGTAAGGTTCCTTCCACCCTTGCTGAGATCTCTCAATGTTCCCTGTACAATCAATAAAGTGGTGAAGAAAATGAAAGTTGCTTAAAAGACAGTAACAGACATTTGCAATCATAGCAATAATGACAATAAAGTTCCTTCCACCCTTGAGTTTGTATGTCAAAAATGTAATATTTGTACAGTACAAAAAAGTAGAATAAACCAACCTTATTCGCCCACATAAGACCACATGCATTACATAAAGTTCTTGGCCCAGCAGGTCCACGGCGCATTGCAGGAGTATTATTTTCACTAACTCCACAATGTTGACATCTCCGTACGCTGAAAAAATACAGCAGAAACAGGACAAAGCATTGAACACAACATTATCAAATGGAAAACTTAGACCATAATTACACATCATTCAACAGAGGAAATCAAAGGAACAGAATTAGCTTGGAACTCACACAGTTTCTGGTTGAGGAGTGCCATCTTGAGGACAACTCTGAGTCGAATCCCAACTAGAAGCACCTGAAGTTTGTTTTAACGAAGCAAACTGTCCATTCTTACGAAGCATCCTAGCAAAACAATAAGAATAACAGAAAGAATGACACATCTTAACACCATAGGACTATGGAAGATGTAAACAAAAATATTATTAATTTGTGAAGTGCATGAATAATGAATATCCTATCTTCCCAGTTGTCATGTTAATGCAAACAAATTTTGAATACATAACTAACATCAAAATCAGCATAATCAGATCTACACTCCACAAGCAAGAGCACAAATTTCCCTAGAAATGAGATGAATTGCAACTAGATGCTTAAACAAAGACAAAGAACAAAAAATGTGTGTGTGTGTGTGTATTTATCCAAAAGCAATCCAATCCACCTTATCCGCAAAAAACTATTTTTTCTTCTTACATACAATCCAATACAGCACCGCCAAAGAATGATCACCATTTTATTGACTCCATATCGTTCTCTTTGTGGTGTTGACTTTGTACTTGCTCCTTAATCTCAGAGGGGGTGTGTGGGTAGGGATTGATTTTAACATAAGTTCGTCTCCAAAAATTGCATCGGGGGATTATGAATAAAAAAAAAAAAAAAAGGTCGTACCCAGTACACAAGGCTCCCGCTTTACGCAGGGTCTGGGAGAGGTGAATGTCAACTAGCCTTACCCCCATTTATGGAAAGGTTGCTCCCAAGTCTCGAACCCGAGACCTACCGCTCATGGGCTAATAGGAAAACAAAAGAGATTAGATTGCCGGATGCTTAGTTTACTTGGTTTAATCTTATGAATGGATTTGTGGACTATAAAGCAAATTTATTTCTCGTCACACCATTTGGAGCGAAGTCATCCAAGTGTTAGGCAGGAAGCCTTGGTTACAGTTGTCTCAGACCCTTGGTCTACTATTTAAATATACAGCTTCATTTACACGTGCCAGGGGCTGGGGGGGTTTTGTGGCGGCACTACCATTTAGGTTTGAGAGGTGATTGCACCACAGATCTTTTACGATACTTTGACAATTTGGTGCGAGGAGAGTCGAGTTCAGGGTTAGGAAGGGTATATGTTCATTGCAAAACTGGATCAGAGAAACCTAACAGTTATGCTAAAAACAGTGAAATAAATTCCAAATTAATACATGCTTAAACAAAAAGGCAAACATCTACTCAATGTTCAACCAAACTGATTTGAAATAAACCAGTTAAAGAATACAAATTGACTCAAACCCATAAAGTAATAGTTACCTAGGCTATTATTCATGCATAAAATATCGATTATGTTCAAGATCCATCTCTAAGGAGACAGAACATCAAGAGAATGCTATAATGGAAAGCTACACATATCAATGGTTTCAAGTAACTAAAGTAAAGATCAAAATGCATTCAGAATGTAAGAACTGTTGATGCAACTGAAAATATGTGCATAAAGCATTATAATTTACCAGGCATTGCCACATGAAATTTTAATCTATGATTGCACAATAAATGATGATCTTTTCAAACAAATCCCCCATCCCCTATGAAATTAGTTGAACCCAAAAGCACTAGTTAGTAGTTACAAGAAAAAGGGACAGAAAGAAAGAAGGGTCCTCAATTCGTCTTACCTTTGTGCAACCTCTTTACGCACAGTGTACCTAATTTTCTTGTCAAAACATCTCTCCTTCCGCTTTTCACGAAACCTTACCAGGGAAGCTATTCTTCGCGAAAGATTTGAACGCTTTGGGGTGTCACCCACACCCTAGAGATTGTGGAAGGCAACACATGAACATAAGCACAGAAGATGCATTGAAATTGGTCTCATTAATGTCAACATATGAATTACCCTTGGATTCTGATCGTAAGACACTTCCACTGTGGGCACACCAGTTGGTACATCGCGTCCTCCCAACAGCAACAGCACTGCTTGCACCTGTTATATGGAATCCTAAATCTGAGTCTTCTTTCAAAATGGGCATAATCCAAACCAGCAAACACATTTTATTGTAAATTTAGTAAACAGATGGCTGTAAATTTAACAGGCCAACTTAGAAAGAACAGAAACAGACAAAGATTTACTTGGCTAGTTGAAGGGATTACCATATTCTATTCGCTAGTTATAATGATCCAAGTGATGGAATAGAAGTTCATATTTCATACAACAACACTATAGTTTCCTGCCAATAACTTGTTGCTCCATATTGGTTTAGAGATTCATTTTTTTTTTAAAAGAATATTGGTTTAGAGATTCATGAAAGAATACTTTCGTTCTTCTTCCAGAATATTTGTTTAAAAACCTAGTCACAGGGGAATCCATGCATACGATACTTTCCATATTCATTTCATACCCATAATACCAATTTGATAGAACTAAACAGCACGCCTATTCTAAGGATCTTAATCTTAAGGAAAAACATTAAGTGTAGAAACCGAATCGTAATCAAATTTTAAATTTTATCACACATCAAAACTTCAAGTTCCATAAACTCGTATCCCAATCCAAGTTTCGTTCTTTCTTTTTAATTTTCGGTTGGAACAGAAATGCATTTATATCTTTGCAATTACGCGGAAAAATACAAAACTCACTTACTAAAAATTCAGCACAGCACAATAAGAATATTTGGGAAGAAAGAAAAATTGGTTCTTGCTACAATAAAAATACTCAAAACGAAGATGAGAGAGAGAGACCTTCTCGTGTGTAACAGCAGGGAAGACATAGACCTCGCCTTCAAAAGACAGAGTGAGCTCGCTAGTCCTGGACGCCATAACCACACCTCCCCCTCCTCCTCCTCCTCCTCCTCCTCCTCCTTCACGCTCCGCAACGCTGACGGGGTTCACATGCACCTCTTCCATGTCCTCCATACCATCACCACCATCTTCGTAGTCACCGTCATCGTCTTCTACCTGTATTTGACCCCTCCCGTGCTCCTCAAATGGTCCAGCTTCCAGAGGCTGCGGATTGACGGCTGCCATCCAATATCCCCTTCACCAAACCCTAACGATCAGCCCCACCGCCTTCTCCGAATTCAGAACCCTAAACCCGTTCCACCGGAAAACCCATAGCCTCCGTCGCAAGGAAACACTAACAATTTTCTGAAACAAACCCTAACCCCAAACCCTGATACTAGCTAATAAAGCAGGAAAATTTCTGAGCTCGATGAAGAAGAAGAAGAAGAAGAAGAAGCTTCCAAAAATCAACGAGAAGCCGAAAAAAAAATAGCTAAGATTTGCAGGGCGTGCCTCTGTGTTTCCTTTGTGAACCGCAAATGGGTAATAAATTATTTTCCCAAAAAATAAATTATTCAAAAAGCCGAAATTTATATTTTCCTACTTTTATATTCTCTCTCACAATTTTTGTGTGGCACACTTTTTAGTTCGATAACCTGACTACTAATTGTCTTAGTGGAATGAAGCTATTCTTTCGTAACTATGTGAAATCATTTTAACGTCATAACTAAACTATTTTTTCTTCCGTAATATTAAAGAAATCAAATTTTTACATCAAATAATATTTCATCAATAAAAAATTAATACGTTAATTGATGTTTAGTTAATAATTCAACCGTTTACCACCACATCATTTGGTTTACAAATTTGATTAAAATTTTTTATTATCATTTTCTCTATCATCTAAGAATTTGTTTAAAAAATTCATTTGATTGGGACACCACTTAATCGTCCGTGTGAATTACATAAATTAACAACTGGTTACAAAATGTTACTTGTTATGATAATTGACGATTTATTTAATACTTAGATGAATAAATCATCTCTAAAATAAATTTGTGAAAAGAAATCTTCAAACTATGAGAAAGAGAACAAATGATTCCGACCATTTTAAAACAATATAATATTAGCACGATATAATGACTTATTTTAGATAAGGGGTCTAGTACCATCTTTTCATGCGTATGGTGGTGCTATCAACGAACTCAAATATGTCTTTCACACATCTATGCTAATTTATGTCTTTCGATCTCCTCCAATAAATTTGATCATGATTAAAAAATGAGCGGCAAGTATCCAGTGTTGCGCGAGAGTTAGTATCCAGTTTTGATTGCTTGGATGGAGATGGGGGTGGGGTCCATGGTCACATGCGTGTGCTTTCTGGTGGGGGCGGGGGTGATGGATGAGGAAACAGCTGGCGGGACCCAGATGCAGTTGTGGGTGTCGGGAATGTAATCCAACGGCTCGTGATGATAGGCGTGGGGTTAGTGATTGGGTTTGGAAAGTGGCGTGGATTATTTAGGGAAAAATGCAGAGCTGGGGGACTGGTGTGGTGTCCTTATAAGGAATGGACTAGGTTGGGCATCATGGTCATGGCCATTTGATACAAAATGGATAATGTTGTACTTGCAATTACGATCTGTCCACACTTTTAGGAATATATGGTTGTTAGAGCATAAAATTACAAAACTAACTAATAATTCATTGCTTAATCCTAGTACAACGTAGCAGTATGTTTTTTCAATAGTGAGTAAGAAGTTTTAAGTTCGAATCTCAAAAACAACGAATTCACAGCCAATTTATTCTTTTGCCCATTAGTTTAAACAATAACAATGAAAAATTCTTAATAATGGAAATTATCAGAATTTTCCTAGGAAATAGAGAGCGCAATTGTCACCAATTGCTTCCCATTTTCTACCCAGATTTTAATTTAACCATCAGAATTTATTCATCATGATTCAGCAAAACCCCCCTTCACAAAAAAAACTTCCAACTGAACTAGAGATCAAATATTTTTGATATAACGATATACTTACATTAAGGTGCGGGAGAATAAATGAGTGTTGAACTGGCCATCCTATAAAATTCGAACATCAGACTTCTCACTTACAAGTGAAGAAAATACAATTAAACTGTAGTACTAAGTGGTAAAGATGAGAAATGTAGTATTATCATAAAACAAGCTCCAAAATCCAAAATACACCATTCATTTTACTTATTTTTTAGGCGTAGGTAAAAATAGCAATACAGTACTTGGCTCAAACTATTGCCTCACAATTGATCAACTTTCTAGGATACATGGCCCTTTGGATGGATGAGTGGGCTACCCTCTAACCATAATAATTTGATTCGAATTCGCTTTTAACGATAATCGAACCTAAGACCTCTCACAAGTCATATAAGCAATTACACAATAATGATGTCAAATGTACTAAAATATTAAATAGTGAAGTGGTTTAGGTAGGTTTTGTATCCTCTCAGCTGGTGTCCAGAGTCAGTACCAAAATTCAACAAACGAAATCAAAATGAAGAAAAATAGATTACTTCTTGTATTGATCACGGCACTATTATAGCTGTACATTAAGATCGGACAAGCCGAATGAAAATTCCGGGAAAGCCTACTTGAATGATGCCGGAGACAACGTTGGCATTTTAACGAAACCTAGTTTTCAGCAACTAAAGCCGAGTTATCACCATTAGAGAAGGGAACAAGATTGTTGTGTGCATCGATAGCAGTTACGCTGTCCAAATCTTTAGTATCAGATTCACCACCCTGTTTTTTAATATACACAAAAGAAGGGCACAAAATTGAGCAGAGATGATGGAAAACTCATTCTACACATAGCAATACCAATTTGTTTGATATAATGTACTCAGAGACATGGAAGATGGAACACACACCTGCTCAGTTCGTTTGACATCATGGCTTCTCTTCGAAAGTTCCCTCATAGAACCCTGCAAAAATTTGATGTAAATTGTTTGAAGTGTGAATCTCCGGTGCAGAAATACTAGGTTCACATAATATGGCAGATTTACAGGTAACGCACAAAGAATGCCTGTAGTGTATATTCTCTTGAAATCTACGTCTAAAGAATTCAAGGTCGAGAAAACCAATCAATCTTAAAAGTGGGAGCTAAAACGTAAATTAAATATAAAATAACACCTTTGAATATTTTACGATGTAAAAAAAATTTACTTGCTCATAGCCACAAATAGAGAAAATACATCAAATGGTGTTAAAACCACACAAATCCATGTTATCACCCCTTATTCTTTATCACCTCTCCCAAGTCCCAACATATATTTATTCTTGAATTTTTTTTTTTTTTAATAGACATTACCAGTCCATGCTATCACGTTTGAAGAATGAATAAATCAAGAAATTTCCATGTAATATTCCTATCTAACAGACAACAACTCTGAACTTAGAGTCTCCTATAGGCTTAGTTGGAGACTAGGAGTTTTTCAGAGGTCAACTCTTCAGACCTCTAAACTTTTGTTAGTGATTCATGGTGCACAAACAAGTCAAAAATTAAATACAATATTATTTTTTATCAAGTAAATATGTAGCTGGAAGAGGGCAAAGGATCCATAAAGAAGGAAACAGACCAGAATATTGTTGCAATAAAAGAAATGAAGTGATTAATTCATCGCTAGAGAAGATACTAACCCTGTTTGCCCAAAAAAGCCCACAAGCATTGCACAGAGACCTCGGACCAGATGGGCCGCGCCGCATCATTGGTGTGGACTTTGAACTTATTCCACAATGCTTGCAGCTGGACGGGTAAAACATGCAAATCATAATAGGTGCAAGAATAGTTAGTCACAGGTAAGACGCAAAAAGTATAAGAATGATAAAAACAAATATAATACGCCTTTAGAAATAGGAAACAAAAACATAGTGCACAGAAAAAATAAAAAACCCATCCACCAAATTCTTATTTTCTTTTGTTCCCTTAAGATTACAAAACTCTACAATATTGCATAGACTCACAAGGTTTCTGCATGGGTATCTTCCTGCCCCGACTCCTGGCCATTGGACCAGTTACCATCTCCATCTGACTTTTTGGAGGAAGAAAATTGCCCCTTGTTTCGTTGCATCCTGATTTATATACATGAATCAAACATTTAACGTAAAACTTAAACAAAGAATGTAGCATAATGAAACAAAAGAAAGTAGATCTATAACAATAATAAGCAACAGACGAGAAATCAACAGAATGTAGGATGCTCATCATATCCTGCTTTCTTCCTTGGACCAATTGTGTACAAGCGTATTAAATGAACCTGTACAATACAGGAGATATAGTTTGTGTATGTTTTTTTTTTCATGGACTAATTGAGGTATTCTCTCCTTTTCTGGATTAAATTAGCTTATTGTCAAAATAATGTGCTCCATATAATTGATTCCACATAAGTATGAAAAATCTCACAATGTGACATTAATTGGTAGAGCCCTATTTATAAATAGAAAGCTAGCTTTGTGTAACAAGATATTTGAGATAATATTGCTCAAACATTATGCATAGATTACTCACATGAGTCATGAGTGTAGTAGAATGACGTAAAAGGTTAAAAGCCTGAACTATGCCAACAATTAAGTAGGGAATCAAGATCCCTATGTGGGATTATAAACTATGGCAGAGTCCTAATGCCAATTTTTAAATCATTATTCTGGACCTGAATTGTTAATCCATAAATCTGTAATCGACTTGGTTTTGAAAAGATATGTAATATTATTGTTGAAACTGTAGACAATTTAACTTATAAAAGAAAGCCTAATTCATTTCAACGCAAATCTATCGGCAGAGACAGCACAGGTACACGGCTATCTTAACCTGCAAAAAAGGTTGTTTGATTTACACTAAACTGTCCCTGTTCAAAATTCCTTGCGGGGTGATTGAACGCCTAGAAAAACTAATGAAAGGGTTTCTTTGGGAAGGTGTGGAGGAAGGAAAGAAAAGCCACCTGGTAAAATAGGAGATAGTTATTAAAAGTAAAGAGGAAGGAGGTTTAGGTGTGGGGAATTTGAGGAATCGGAATGAAGCGTTACTGGCTAAGTGGTTGTGGAGATTCCCAAAAGAACCACATTCTCTTTGGCACAAGGTGATAAGAAGCAAGTATGGGCTGCAGAATAACGGATGGAACGCAAATCCTCCACTGAGGGGTTCATATCGTAGCCCCTGGAAAGATATTTCGTGTGGTTCTCAGTTGTTTCTTCAATGTTGCAAGTTTGAGGTGGGCAATGGGGAGAGAGTGAGATTTTGGGAGGATGGGTGGTTGGAAGGGGGACCATTGAAAGAGCAATTTCCTAGATTATTCTTGCTTTCTAGATTGCACAATCAGAATATCTCAAGTTTTGCGGATCATTCTATCAATTCTTTGAGTTGGAATTTTGATTTCAAGAGAAATTTGAATGAGGGGGAGAGAGAAGAGGCGGCTAGATTATTACAGAAAGTGGAAAATGTTCACTTGTCTCAATCAAGAACGGATAACAGAAGGTGGAAACTGGACGTATCAGGATTGTTCACGTGCAAATCCTATCACTCTTTCTTGAGTAACAATGGGATTGTGCAACATTTTCCACCCTCTTCACAGATTTGGAAATCCAAAGTTCCTCCGAAGGTCAAAGTTTTTGTCTGGCTTGTGGCTAATGGGAAGCTCAACACTTGTGACCAAATTCAAAGGAGAAGTCCTTTTATTTGCTTATCCCCCCATTGGTGCAGTTTGTGCAAAGCTAAGGAGGAGAGTGTAAACCAAATTTTTCTCCATTGTTCTTACTCGATTCACCTGTGGTGGAAATTGTTTCAGGAGGTTAGAGTTAGTTGGGTCATTCCAAAGGGTTGTTTCGAGCTTCTAAGCACCAATTTTGAGGCCCTAGGAATTGGAAGGAAAGCTAAAGCTTTGTGGGGTTGTCTGGTCTCGGCAGTTTTTTGGAACATTTGGTTGGAGCGTAACAAAAGAATTTTTTAGGATTATACTAGTGTGGGGGTAGAAGTACTTTGGGGAATAGTAAGATTCTGGGCAGCCCTCTGGGCTTCAGTTTCAAATGATTTTAAAAATTACTCTCTTTCTTAGTTACTTTGGGATATGTTAGCAGCAGTAAAGTGATTTAGGTTTAGGTTTTGTTGTTGTAGCCAGATCCTCTTGAGAGATTTTCTTGTTTTTGTTCTTGGTGGATTTCTTATCCACTTCTGTGTTCTTTTATAAAATTTTTGTTTCTTCTCAAAAAAAAAAAAAATTTACACTAAACTGCAAATACTTAACATCAGAGTAGACCAATGAACAAGGCAACAGAAAAGAATCTCTACTCTTTCAATTTAACAGGCACATGCAACTATATAGACTACACCACCTGATCGCAATTCAATGAGCACATCCAATCAATTCATACATTATACCAAAGGAATTTGTGCAGAAGCATATTATATAGACTACACCACCCGACTGCAACTTTTCTTTCTTAAAAAAAAAACGAACCTGAGTGCTACTTCCTGACGAACACCATATCTCACTTTTTTGTCAAAGCATCGCTCTTTTCTCTTTTGCCGAAACCTAAATAATGATGCTGCTCTGTGAGGTTGACTACATCGGGGAAAATCTTCTGTAGCCTACATAATATGGAACAAGAAAACACACCATTATAATATATTCACATCCGAATAGGATGCAAACAATTTCCAGTCTAATGAGATACCCTCGGATTCTGAGATGCCAACTCCGTCCCTTGAGCGTTAGGCGACAATTCATTTCCTCCCAACAGTAATAACACCGCTTGAACCTTCACACAACATCAAAATGCACAAAAAAAATTAGTAACTGAAGAAATTTAACTATAATCATACTAGCATGGTGTTGCTCAATGAATCAATTTTTTTGCCTAATGTAATAAATATTCCAACTTTTTGTATTACAGAGCTCTATTTTTCAGCAACCAACATTTTTTTGTAAACGTTACAGAACATCATCATTCACAAGCTCTAAAAAACCCTAAATCACCAATCAAATTCGAATAAAGTTCTTACCTTTTCGGGCGTAACCGCGTCAAAAACAAAGACCTGTCCGCGAAACGAAAGCGTGAGCTGGCTGGAGCCGTCGTAAGGCTGACCACGCAATTCGGAGCTAGCGGAGCCGCCCTGAACGTAGACGCCGTCGGAGCTACCGTCTTCAACGACGACGATGCCGCCGTCCTCGAGCGTATGGGAATCGTATTGAATGTGGGCGTTGTCGATGGAGTCAGCGGCGCCGGCATCGTCGTCGTCACAGGCGGGGATCGGGTTGGGCATGGTCATGTCCTGCGAGTGTCCGTACATTGACATTAAAGGAGGCTCACGAATCGGATCGATGGTCGTTCAAGCATTACACAGAGGAACCAATCAATGTGTGAAAACCTAACCCTAACGCTAGAGCAAATCAAATCGCTGGCTTTAGTCAAGTGTTTGGGGTTTTGGGGAAGAGAGAGAGAGAGAGTGTGGGCACAACAGGTATGGCCGGTACAACCAGAAGTCCCCCTGTTTGATGTCCATAATTACGACGTATGCCCTTTCACTACTGTCCTTCGTGGGCTTGGCAGGGAGAGCGCATTTGCGGGCTAACTCTTCTCTTAATTTGTGTGGGCTTTGGCCCTAATTCTTAAATCCTTGGACGGGCCTTATTTTTGTCCAGCCTGGAGTTCGGGCTTGGGTTTAGAATTCAGGCCGCGTCTCCCAAGCTTCAAATGACAGTTTGGGTCTTGATATGTACTCGTATTTGTTTTAAGGAAATGAATTGCATTCGAGTTAGTGGGGTGAGCTTGATGATGATTCATCAAGAGTTAGTTGTTCTTTTTAGCAAACAATAAAGCTGAAATCAAATCCACGAACTTAGCAAAGTTCTAAGGCCTATACTGTTTCGCAGTGCAATTGAGGCATAAAAAGTTGAGTAGGTTCTCTTTAGGAGATCACGTTCAGTCAGCTCCCCTCAAAGTTAGAGGAGTGGTCGGATTCGACAAATCTTAGAATTATATCATTCATAGACTTAAAGAGTCTTGGTAAAGAAAATGTAACAGTCGCGGCTTGCCTTGGGCCTATACTTTTTGCTTTTATTATTTTTTTGTGTGGAAAAATATGGGAGAGAAGTTGGAAAGAAATGTGAAAGAGATAGGGAGTGAGTGAGAGATAAAACATGGGAGTAGAGAGAGGTTTATATTTTTATTTTTTATTTTTTTAAATTAGAGATAAACTATGATGACGTGTGGGTGAGGAAATAAAAATAAAATTTCGTTAATACGTATTACATTACTGCACCTGATTTTTATATGTAATATCTGACTAAATTGTCTTCTTTCTCTTTTAGTTGACAAAAATAATTTCGTTCGTAAGGAATTCAGATATGTTGGCTTTGGTCAATTTGGTTTTTACATATCATTTTCAATAAATAGCCCCACAAGCTATATCGATCACTGAAATTTGAATAGCCCCCAATCTCAAATCTCATATTCAACATATGGTACATTTAAATATAATGTGTGAAAAATAATAAAGGCAAATTCAGATTATGTACCATTTTTTATATAAGTTTTAAGGAAAAGTACAAACTTAAAAGGAAGATTACCAATCTCCTCATACTATTTGGATGAAGCTACCAATTGTGAGCAAATACACTTATAAGCATACGAACATTTATATTTGTATCCCTATGGCACATTACCCACATGCCATTGGTGCCAATCACAGAAATTGTCACCGACCATTTTCATTGTGGTCGAAATTTTTCTAGTCGCTGGAAAATTAAAAGTCACTACTCAACAATGACTTAAAAAAACAGTATGTGCAACATTTTTACCTTTAATAAAGTTTCGTTGTGTGAATTTACTGTTGTTACATGCATACAGAACAAAATTAGAGAACTTACAAAAAACTAAGGGCTTGTTTGGTATTTTATTTGAAATTTTTTATCATTTCTCAAAACATTTTTTAAAAACATTTCTTGAAGACAATTTTTCTTAAGATTCAAAAACTTGATTGGTTTGCGATTTAAAATTTGTAAATGTTACGACTTAAACTAGACAAAGAGATCTAAAAAGATGGGGTCGCAGGAGAGGGAGAAAGAGAAGAGAGGATGAAAGAAATTAAGAGATGATTGAAAGAAAGAGAAAGAAGAGAGAGGATTGGACCATGTAGAGAGGCAGAAGAGATAAAAAAAACCGAGAGAATGAAGAGACAGATTGTAGAAGAGACTAAAAAGGTTAAAAATAAAATAAATAAATAAGAGGAGAGAGAAAGAAGAAAAGAGAGATAGATTTGGAGTGAGAGGGGAGGAGTGAGAGAAAAGAAATGAGTGAGTTTAAGTTTAAAAACTCTAAAAACTCACTTTTTATGTTTTTAGAGAATAAACTATATTTGTAAGTTAGTCTTGAGTTCAGTTTTTTAAAATAGTTCTACCAAATAAGTTTTTAAGGCCTAAAACTTGAAAATTGTTTTTGAGTTTAAAAAGTTGAATTCAAGTAGAGTACCAAACATGTCCTAATTACTTAAAATATTTTTATGAAAGTCACTGTTGGACAATGACATTGTGATCGGAAAATTTGATTAACCAGTCGCAAGAGAAAATTAGCCGGTCGACTAACATGGCAGCTTAAAGCAGTAATCATGTAACTATTTTAAATTATAGCAGTATTTAAAAAAAGGAAAACTAATGAAAAAGACTTGAAAGTTTTGAGTTTTAATGATAAAGACAAAATAAAGAGTAAAGTGAATAGTACCAGGATTAACTTTTTAGTGTAAAAATATGGTTTTTCGTTAAAGTGAACAGTAACGGATGCTTTTCGTTAAAGTTCCCTTTAAAAAATTGTAAGTAATGATCACTACGATCCTGACGATTATTTTATTGTCGTCATTAATCATTCAAGGGCACAAATGCAAATGAGGAAGTCGTAGCAAATTCGGCTACGTCTTTTACATCGTTTGTCCACTTCCTTCTTATTTTAATGTAGACTAGTAGATGAGCAAACATTATGTGTGAACAATTTCATTTTGTTTTTTGTTTTTAGTAAGGAGTGATTTGTGTTTAAAATTTTAAAAAAGAGTATGGGACAATCTTAATAGGGGCATATTTTTTTTCTTCATATTACATAATTACTGTTTTATCCTCCTAATGTAAATATTGTGTATCAAAAGTGAGTGTAAAATAGGAAAAATAGAGATATGATTATCTTTTTCTCTAAGGGAACATAATTACTGCTTTGTCCTCCTTATGTAAATATTATGTATCAAAAGTGAGGATAAAATAGAAAAAATAGAAATATGATTGTCATTTTGAGAAAATGTTGACAAGACATCTTCTCTTAATAATTCTTTTATATTTAGGAGTGTGATTAGTTTTTAAAATTTTTAAAAAGAGTATTAGACAATAATGATGGGATCTTATTATAATAAGGGAATATTTTTTTTAATATTATATAATTACCATTTTGCCTCTTTATGTATATATTGTGTATAAAAATGAGGGTAAAATAGAAAAAAAATAGGAATATGATTGTCATTTTGTCAAAAGGTATAAAATTACTATTTTACCCTCATCATGTCAATATTGTGCGTTCAAAAGTAAAGGGCAAAATTGGAAGAAAATAGGACAAAAAGTTGACAAACCCTCTTATCTTAATAATAGTATAAGAATGTTGTTCTCCCAACTCCTTGATGTTGCGAGTTTAAACAACCATTATATCTAATATCTTGTTCAGTTTTATTCTTAGATACTATTCTGGATTTAACGTGAATTAAATTGTTTATTTGACAATATTTGTTGCATGCATGACACTGGCCTATGTGACGTCAATGTGCTAGGAGAGATTTTTCAAGATGACCAGAATATAGAGTAATACGTCATGTGTTACATTATAAATAGTAGGACATGTGTGTTAAAAAGTTAATAATTTACAAAACAAAAGTTTCCACCACTTATAAAAACGCGTGGTGTACCACCCGTGTTCCGGTCATAATAAAAATTTTCTCACGAGTCAGTGTCTCTTGAAAAATATTAGTATTTAAGTTTATTATAATATTTGAATTTTGCTTGTTAGTTTAGGATTTGAGTATATCAATCCGAGTTAGGGTTTCTTAGATTTAGTTCTTTTTAAGTAAGGGCTTATAGTTTAGTATGATAAACAAGTCATACTTTCTTGAAGTTTTGTAACATTCTCGGCTTTTGTTGTTTTTTTCATTGATCAAATAATCGTTGTAGTTTGTTTAATCATCGTAGCTTGTTCGTATGTTCGTTAGCACACTCTGATTTTCAACGAACATACTCTGATTTTCAACTCCTGTTTGTGACTGTACTGATTAATTTGGTCTGTTGAGACGTGAGACGAGGTTCTACTTCTTTCTTCTTGGTCTCCGGAAAATCATCCTCCACCACCGGAGCTACGATCAGTTTTATTATCAACGATCCATGTCTCTACCACATCGCATCAAAAACCTTTTTTAAATAATTGTTCACAATAAAAAAAAAAGGGAACGATTGACAGGAGGTGACGGTAGTTTTCTGAAATAAATATTCACAATAAAAAGGGAAACGATAAGGAACAAACGGTGGAGGTGATGGGGAAGAAAATAGACAAAACACAAAATACAAATAAAAGTAAAAAAAAAAAAATCTCAAGGAGTCAAGTGTCTGAGAAGAATCGAGATTCTCCTCCTCCGATGAAAAAGGATGCCCGTGTGAATCTCACTAGCTTCCCATTTATTCCTTATCGTGAACGATACACTTGATTTATCGGATCGTATTTTCGGCGCACTGAGCTGTTCAAAAACCTGAGAAGCTTGACTCTCCTACTTGAGTTGGCAAACACACAAAAAGCCAAGACCTGCGTATCAAACAAATATACAACTTGATTCCTCTTTCTCATGCCGCCCGCCGTCCCTCCATGAACGGAAACCAATTGATATATATCCATCATTCCGTCCTCTCCTGTGTGTTGGTCAATCTCCATGGACAACCAGAACACTCAGAGTGGAGGCAAAGGAGTAGGAGGCGGAGGAGCTGCTCTTCACGTGGTGGTGTTTCCATGGCTGGCCATGGGCCACATCATCCCCTTCTTCCACCTCTCCACCCTCATAGCTCAAAAGGGTCACACCGTCTCCTTCGTTTCCACCCCAAGAAACCTCTCCAGACTTCCCAGAATACCCTTCCACCTCTCCTCCCTCATCAACCTCGTCTCCCTCCCTCTTCCCCGCCTTCCTAACCTCCCAAACGACGCCGAATCATCGACCGACGTCCCCTTCCACAAGCAGCAACTACTCAAAACGGCCTTCGACATGCTACAACCCCCGTTGACCGCTTTCCTCGAGTCCTCAAGACCCGACTGGGTTATTTACGACTACACCCCTCACTGGCTTCCCGCCACCGCCGCCAGGCTCGGCGTCTCACGCGCCTTCTTCTGCTGCTTCAACGCCGCCTGCATGTCCTACATCGGCCCGCCGTCCCTTCTAATCAACGGCCAGGATGGGAGGACCAAGGCCGAGGATTTCACGGTGGTCCCCAAGTGGGTCCCGTTGGAGTCCGACATGGCGTATCGGCTCCACGAGATTGCCAAGTGGGTGGAAATATCAAGCGGGGACGAGTCGATCACTCCCGATACGGTGCGTTTTGGGGTTGCGATTGAGGAGAGCGACGTTGTGTTTATTAGAAGCTCCGAGGAGTTGGAGCCCGAGTGGTTAAATTTGATGAGACAACTTTACCGCGAGGTAAAAGTAAAACCCGTTGTTCCGGTCGGATTTTTACCGCCAAACATAGAAGAGGAGGCAAGTGAATTTGATGAAACATGGGGTGGCATTAAAGAGTGGTTGGACAAGCAACGAGTCAACTCAGTTGTTTACGTTGCGCTCGGGACTGAGGCGACACTGAGTCAGGAGGAACTCACCGAGTTGGCTCTCGGGTTGGAGCTATCTGGGGTACCCTTCTTTTGGGTGTTGAGAAACCCGCCCGAGTCGACTCAGTCAGTGTCGGAGATGCTCCCTCCTGGATTTGTGGAACGAGTCAAGGGTCGAGGAGTGGTACACTTGGGGTGGGCTCCGCAAGTGCGGATACTGAGTCATGACTCGGTGGGGGGATTCTTGACTCACTGCGGTTGGAACTCAATGATCGAAGGGCTCGTGTTCGGACGGGTTTTGATGTTTTTTCCGATGGTGAACGACCAAGGGCTTAATGCTCGATTGGGGAACGGGAAGGGGCTCGGGGTGGAAATACCTAGGAACGAGCGAGACGGGTCGTTTGCGGGTGACTCGGTGGCTGAGCTAGTAAGGTTGGCAATGGTGGATGACTCGGGTGAATCGTTAAGGACTAGGGCTAAGGAAATGAGGGATTTGTTTGTAGATAGAAATAAGAACAGTCGGATGGTGGATGAATTCCTATGTTTTCTTGAGGAGAATAGGCCACCGAGGTTTACAACATAAATTTACTAGGCAAGTTTATGTCACAAATTGCAACAAAAATGTGTATTTTGAAATAATATGAAATTTGGTAAAACATTCGAAAGACAAGTATTATTAGAATTATGCATGAAAGCCATCCGAAAAAGGGTGAACAATTGTTTGCAAGAGTCCATGATGCAAGTTAAAGAAAGGAAAATACATCAGAATTTTGTAACGAGGGTTTAGAATCAACCGCATTTCAAAGTTTACAACTTATGTAAAAGCACATAAATTTTGACTATTCATGAATAGTCACATATTTTTTAAGCAAACATCTCAATTTCTATAAATAGGGAAGTCCCCTACCGTCACTAAAAATCTTTTACATTCACATATTCGTACACATAGTGCACTATTGTTAGAGAGTTTTGTAGTGTCCTATGTATTGAGTCCATCTAAGAGAGTACTCCACACAATTGTGGTTCATTAGAGCCTTACGATTTGGATTGCAATTATTGCATAGACGTGGTCGTCGTATGCTGCAAGACAAACGCCGATTAACCATGAGCATAGTATAGTATGGCGTAAACTTGTCTTAAAGACATAATATGTAACATTTACCTCGACCATATTTCCAAGTTTTTTCTAATTCATTATGTCATGTTCATTTAACATTGGTTATTCATGTGCATGCATTACTTTGAAGATTCAAAGAGATCATATATTGAATTGCATGACTATATTTTGTTTTTGCTCGTCTAATGAATCGTATTCTTATCGTAGAATTGATTGGTATTTCCATTTTACATATGAATTATGATTCATGCTGACAAATTAATTATTTGGTTGTCTCTTTGTTTGACAAACCAATTTCACATATTATATCATGTGTCAATTTTAATTTAGTTGTCTCTATGACTGTTTCAAATCCGAACAAATGCACGAGGGAAAGAGACGCACACCATTTTTCCAAAAATGTTGGATTATATGTCAACTTAAGAAGAATGAAAAAGTAATTTGCTTTTAAAAAGCGGTAAATATTATCTCTTACGATGATATTTTTAAGCTCTTGAATACCTCAAATGTGGGGAAAATTTACCCAAGTGTTGGCAAATTACTTAGTAATTAAGCCCTAATATAAGTCTGGAGGACTTAACGTAGAAAAACAACTACTCTCAAACGAAATTTATTTCCATGCATTGATAGGTTTTGTGATGGCCCTATATATAGTGTGTATAAGTAGTCAACCTAGCAGTACCAATTATTAAAAGATTGATTAGAGGAAGTTGCATCAACTAAGGGAACAAGTTAAAAGCCTATACTTAGGGCTGGTTTGATATTGCTGTGCTTTGAAAAAAAGCTGCTGTGAGAATGAGCGGTTGTGCTGTGAGAATAAGCGGCTGTGAAATAAATCAGCAGAGTGTTTGGTAAACTTTTTTGTAAAAGTGCTTTTGGAAAAAAAAAGCAGTCTAATAATGGGTATTTTCATTAAAGAAACACTGTAGCTCCGTGTGCTTTGAAAAAAAAACCAGTTTTCCAAAGCTGCAAATACCAGCTTCAGTTTTTTCCTTTGATTTCAGCTTATTCTCACAGCAGCTTCCAAAATAAGCCATTTTTTTTCAGTTTACCAAACACCTAAAACCCTCACAGCTTTTTTTCATGGGTGCTTTTTTTTTAAGCACCTCAGTCCCAAACTAGGTCTTAGAGTAGTACAGTGAAAATCCAACCTAGTTGACTAGAGATCTCAAAATCTAGGTTCAAAATGAACAACTAAATTATGATAACTTGAAGTAACATTGCAGAGATATAATCTCCTACCCATATCATGTGATGATATTACCTGTCATTGAGATTAGGGTTAAACTTTATGATTTCAATGATTCCTACAGCTTGGAAGACTTAGAAGTCCAAGTGGTATAGGTATTGCAAGATAATATACAACAAATGAATAAAACTTACATTTAGATACCAAAAATAAAATTAAGACTTGCATTGCTCCACTTACAAATAACACATCAATACTGTAAAAAAATTATAATTATTATTAAATTTCTTAATATTCATTTGAAGATCATTCAAACAAAAAAATAATTTCAATAAAGACCAATTTCGTCATTCAACTATATCAAATAAATAAATGATTTATGATTAATAATATATTATTTAGTACCTATACAATTAATTTATTTGATACACTAAAATAACCAATCGGTCTGTAAATCAGATGACTTTTTGTAAGAATAATTTTCAAACTTCCTCTAATTTTCCACTTTGATTGTACTTGAGTTGGCAACACAGAAAAGGTCAAGACTTGCTTACTCTTTCTAAATCCGTCCATATATTCCACCTCCCCTATCCTCTGCTCTGTGACTCAGAGTGGACACAGGTCAATCTCCATGGACAACCAGAACACTCAGAGTGGAGGCCAAGGAGGAGGAGGCGGAGGAGCTGTTCTTCACGTGGTGGTGTTTCCATGGCTGGCCATGGGCCACCTCATCCCCTTCTTCCACCTTTCCACCCTCATAGCTCAAAGGGGTCACACCGTCTCCTTCGTCTCCACCCCAAGGAACCTCTCCAGACTTCCCAAAATACCCTCCCACCTCTCCTCCCTCGTCAACCTCGTCTCCTTCCCTCTCCCCCGCCTCCCTAACCTCCCAAACGACGCCGAATCATCAACCGACGTCCCCTTCCACAAGCAGCAACTACTCAAAACGGCCTTCGACATGCTACAAACCCCGCTGACCGCTTTCCTGGAGTCCTCAAGACCCGACTGGGTTATTTACGACTATGCCCCTCACTGGCTTCCCGCCATAGCCGCCAGGCTCGGCGTCGCACACGCCTTCTTTTTCTGTGTCAACGCCGCCTGCCTGGCCTACCTCGGTCCGCCGTCGGTTCTGATCAGCGGCCAGGATGGGAGGACCAAGGCCGAGGATTTCACGGTGGTCCCCAAGTGGGTCCCGTTCGAGTCCGACATGGCATATCGGCTCCACGAGGTTGCCAAGTGGGTGCAAGCATCAAGCGGGAACGAGTCGGGCACTCCCGATACGGTGCGTTTTGGGGTTGCGATTGAGGAGAGCGACGTTGTGTTTGTTAGAAGCTCTGACGAGTTTGAGCCCGAGTGGTTAAATTTGGTGAGAGAGCTTTACCGCGAGGTAAAAGTAAAACCCGTTGTTCCGGTTGGATTTTTACCGCCTAACATAGAAGAGGAGGCAAGTGAATTTGATGAAACATGGGGTGGCATTAAAGGGTGGTTGGACAAGCAACGAGTCAACTCGGTGGTTTACATTGCACTCGGGACCGAAGCGACACTGAGTCAGGAGGAACTCACCGAGCTGGCTCTCGGGTTGGAGCTGTCCGGGGTACCCTTCTTTTGGGTGTTGAGAAACCCGCCCGAGTCGACTCAGTCAGTGTCTGAGATGCTTCCTCCAGGGTTTTTGGAACGAGTCAAGGGTCGAGGTGTGGTGGACTTGGGGTGGGCTCCGCAGGTGCGCATACTGAGTCATGACTCGGTGGGGGGATTCTTGACTCACTGCGGTTGGAACTCAATGATCGAAGGGCTCATGTTCGGACGGGTTTTGATGTTTTTTCCGATGGTGAACGACCAAGGGCTTAATGCTCGATTGGGGAATGGAAAGGGGCTCGGGGTGGAAATACCTAGGAACGAACGAGATGGGTCGTTTACTCGTGACTCGGTGGCTGAGTTTGTAAGGTTGGCAATGGTGGACGACTCGGGTGAATCGATGAGGATAAGGGCCAAGGAAATGAAGGATTTGTTTGGAGACAGAAATAAGAACAATCGAATAGTGGGTGAATTCATATGTTTTCTCGAAGAGAACAGGCCACCGAGGTGTCCAGAATAAATTTACTAGGCAAGTTTATGTCACAAATTGCAACAAAAACGTGTACTTTTGAAATAATATGAAACTTGTTCCAACATTCGAAAGAAAAGTATCACTGGAATTATACATGAAAGCCATCCGAAAAACGGTGGACAATTGTTTGCAAAAGTCCACAATGCAAGTTAAAGAAAGGAAAATACATCAGAATTTTGGTAACAAAGGTTTAGAATCAACCACAAGCACATAAGTTTTGTACCTGTGCGTGTCAATACAAATCAGAGCAGCTTGTGGGAGCTCTACTTACCAAATGTTAACGAGCAACACTCGTATTAGAACATCATTCTGTACAGATAGAGCGTATTCACGGGCGAAACAACCACAAACTGGAAAACCTTATCTACTAAGAGCAAATGTTAACGAATACCCCAAACATAAGAGTTACTACAAAAAAAGGCATCGCAACCCACTTATGGAAAACTGTAACTACTAAAATACCCGTAACGTCAGATGATTTATGCAAACTAAATATGCTACACAGCAAAGAAAAAAGGGGGTTTCATTGCTTTAGACAAAATAAAGGGCATTGCAACCCGTCTATACAAAGTTCGGAGGATTAAAGCTAGCTACTTGGGAAAGGACAAATCAGAGTTGGCCTGCCACTGGTTAATACACAATATTTGAAATCTAACCTACCAAGAACATATAGTACAGGTATGTGTTGCGCGCCCCACAGGGTGGCGATGAGGCTATAACTTTTAAGAAGCCAGTATTTTACCTTAATTTGGAACGTTGCAGAAAAATTCACCTCACCAAGTTTTCGAGCTCTGAATGTGTTGCATTAAAATAACTGGAGCTTGAACAGGCTTCAAACAAAATGTTCTTGCAATTCTTGCGCAACTGCATGTAATCCCGTTCATTGTCTTGACACGCCAAAACATCAAGGAGACGAAACCAAATTGGAAATGAGTCTAGGCCAGGCATACGATGACATGGCTCAATATTCTGAGATATTTTACAGACTCCTGTATTGAAGGTTGAGAAGATAATCAAAATCTAAAGGACAAACAAATACCACAACTTCAACTGTAATTACGAGCACTTCGAAAATCTGACAACACACACACCCCACATACACGCGCTTAACATCATTAGAGGCAATAGACAATTAGTTCATGAATACATATAATTACAGCCAAATCTAACGGAAACACAAGCAAAAACTGCAATAATCCCAATTCTCATTACCGATACTTCCAACCACATGATTTTAATCTGAAATAAAGCAACCACAACAGCCACACACAATCACACAGTTACCGGGATCACGAGTTATATCAACCAACACAAAAAAAAATATCCAGCTGTCACATTTCATAATTTTAAGATGTTGACGAATTCAAGAATTATCATCAGATATCAGCACACACACACGCATATGCACACGGACATACAAGCAGCTACATAAAAGTTTAGTGTTTTTCTTAGGTGCCAAGTAAGTCTTAATTTTTAGTAGAGCAAACAGGCGAAAATTCCATGGCCTTAATTGCGTTCAAAGAACTCGGGGTGGAGAGAAAACAGTTGTCCTTGTCCACAGTTTGGCAGCTTAAGCTTTTGAGGAAAGTAATAAACCAACAGACTGTTCAACACGTTATCAGAATTTCCATCCAGCCATGAGGGAATATGGAAAATTGTTACCATATGCCAATATATGTTTGGTTGTTTTGGTTTATGTTCAAATAAAGATTAAGGTGCGTCTTACTGGATAAAAAATAACATGTTAAACCAGTACAATGAACAGAGAATACAGTACTAAAGAAGAAAAAGCAATCCCAATTATTACGTCTATATTTCCCAAATAAAGGCATTTATAAAGTGACCGAAATTCCAGAAGTGAACGTGACCGAAATTCCAGAAGTGAACTTGCAGGAAAATGGCTACAGTGCATACCTTGATTCACCTCCCAAATCCTTGCTTGCCATTGAAAATAAATGATTTCCATCCCAAATGGTTAATTTATCCTGTTGATGATGGTTTGGATTTTGAATTTCGAGGAACAGTAGCTTTGCGAAGTTGAGTATTTTCTATAGAATATACGAGAATGGTTCCATCTTTTGTTCCAGCTAAGAAGCATTCTTCTGGGGTCACCGTTAGAGATGTTATAATCTTTCCTACACCATCATATTTCTTTATGACCTCGAGTGAATTCATAGAGCGTACAACTATTTGCCCTTGGTCACCGGCACAAACCAAAAATTCACCACACCGACTCAACTCAAAACAGTTGAGGCGTCCATTGGATTCAGAAGAAGCAAGATGTTTACCATTAATTGAATAAAGATGCAAACTCAGATCATCATCAGCATAAAACACAATCCGTCCATGTCGAGAAGCGACAAGCTTTGACAATGCACATCCAGATGGATGGCGCAAGGATCTTACATATCTTCCATTCTGCAGGGTATGAAAAACACAAGTTCCATCTTTTGATCCACTGATCACCATGTCAAGGTCCACGCTGATATACAAGCATGTAATTATATCATCGTGCCCACAGAGAATACGAAAAGGAGTTTGAACAATGACATAATCTTTTCGTGGTACTTCTGTCTGTGTATTACGAGGTCTCTTTTCTTGGGTTCTACCTCGAAAGACTTCCCACACCATAATTGTAGTGTCATAACTTCCAGTTGCAAGGAAGCTTCCATCAGATGTCACTGCAACATTATAAATGTTACATCTCAGAAAGCATTATGAAGAACTGTGCCAGAATAAAAAGCCAAAAATAAAACCTCGCCCAAAACAGGAGGAAAAATCAGTGGAGTTGTTATTGATTAAATATTAATGCATTGGAATTTGAGCACCCAATTGGTTACCACAGTTCATAGTCCCCAAAAAAAAAACATGCATGACAATAGGACACAAGCCTTGACTCACTCGCTTAAAAAACCAACCACAACATATTAAACTACATGAGCATTGTGTGCTAGAAAAGGTAACATAACCCAGACATCACAGGCCCTCGGAGAAAAAAATCATTTCACTTGGCCACCGATGCTGTATTTCATTAATTCAATTTAAATAGGCTGAAGCAAACTGTCTTTATTCTTCATATGCATGTGCCATAAAGGAAACAATAATTTCGGCTTCTAGTTAAACATACCTGCAACACAGCTGACCACATCCTTATGCTGTCTGATGCTTTGTACCATTCTGCCATCATATAACGATATAACCTGAAAGCTATTTTCCCAATTGCCACATGAGATCAAAAAATTCTCAGATGGTGTTTGCATGGTTGCAAAGCATTGTCCTCCAGGTTCAAAATTTTCAGCTAAAGAACTCCCAATTTTACGAGATGAGAGAATATCAGAACCAACGACAAATGAAGGATCCTGTACATGTTAATTTAGTAAGCAGTAAGCACATGCTTACCAGAAAAAATCAAATCAAACATAATAATAAACAATAAAACAAAATCCCAACCTGGGAGCCAGAGAAGGTAAAATTTCCACCAGATTGCAGTGAGGTTGTCAACCACATCTTAACTGACAAGGTGAGACCCTGGTTTACAAGAACGACATTGGAGTCCACAGTCCGAACATATAAAGCAGCCGACCGTGTTTGACTTGTACTACAAACAATTGATGTCAAGTTAATAGAACTAGGTGCAAAGCGCAAGGGATGTGCAATTGGAATAGGTGGCCCTCTTCTTGGGTGTTTTTTACGGAAAATCTGAATTGGTGTCTGGCCAAAATTTGCAATTTGGTCTTCAATAGCTGACCTTTGCAAATCATCTTCCATGGTCTCCAGGTCAACAGAACCTTCATAGGTTAAGTAATAAAAAATATTTGCTGCCTGCATTTCAAATTTTCAATAATATTTTCAGAGATCAGTTTATTTGTAAAACAGTTGTATTAAGCAATACAAAATGTTCAGGAGACTGAAAAAATGTTTGAATTATCACATAGGTACCTCCACAGCAGGCTTTCCACGCTGCTTGTAACCAAATACCAAATCTATCCAATGGTGTAGATTAGAGCTAACATATTCGCTTTCAAGGGCTTCTCTGTTCTTGTTAATAAATTCTTCAGGTGAGCCCTGAATAAATAATTGGATCAGGTAGCAAGAAAAGAAAACAATGAAAATGAAATGGTGTATCTAATGTGAATAAATCTCATGTCATAGAAAAGACGGAAGATGAAGAAAAGAAAACAAAAGCTTAAACCTCAGATGTCTTATTCCAAAAGAAAAGTTTCTAAAGTTATGTGTGTAAAGCAGAAATCCTTTACAATGGCTTCCAAAAGAATGAGTGACACCCCTATGAATTACAAAAACTGGATAAGAAATCCACCAACAAGAAAAACAAGCTAAGACCTCTCAGGTAGGACTATTTACATGTAAGTTGTAACTAAAGCAGAACCAAATTCATTTTACGGCTGCTAACACATCCATCACTATATAAGAAAGAGAACAATCCCTGAACTCATTCTAAACTGATGCCCAGTATCTTACTCTATGTCACAGTTCCTCTACTCCCACTCCCTTATAATCCTAAAAAATTCTCCTATTACGCTCCAACCAAATATTCCAAAAAATTGCCAAAACCAAACAGTCCCACAAAGCGTAGCTTTCCTCCCCTTTCCTAAAGCCTCGAACTTGGTACTTAGAAGCTTGAAACAATCTTTTGGAATAACCCAACTAGCTCTAACTTCCTTGAACAATTTCCGCCACAGCTGTATCGAGTAAGAACAATGGAGAAAAACATGATTAACACTCTCCTCAGATTTACACAAGCTGCAACAATGAGGAGAAATGCAAATAAAAGCCTTCACCTTTGAACTTGATCACAGGTGTTGACCTTCCCGATAGCCACTAACCATGCAAGAACTTTGACTTTTGGAGGAGCTTTTGATTTTCCAATCTGAGAAAAGGGTGGAAAATGTTGTGCAGCTCCATTGCTGCACAAGAAAGAGCTATAGGATTTGCAAGTTAACAATCCTGATCTGTCTAGTTTCCACCTTCTATTATCTGTTATTGATTGAATCAAACGAACATTTTCCACCTTCTGTAATAACCTAGCCGCCTCTGCTATCTCCAGCTCATTCAAGTTTCTGAAATCAAAATTCCAACTTCATGACTGAAGAAAAATCCACAATACTTGAAATGCTCTAGTCGTGCTTTCTTGATAACAAGAATAATCTAGGATACTACTCTTTCAACGGTCCACCCTCCAACCAACCATCCTCCCAAAACCTCACCCTCTCCCCATTGCCAACCTCAAACTTGCAGCACTCTAGGAAAGAAGAAAGACCAGAAGAAATATCTATCCAAGGGCTACGACTTGAACCACGCAGCTAAGGGTTTGTGTCCCACCCATTAGCCTCCAACCCGTACTTGCTCCTTGTCACCTTGTTCCAAAAGAGAATTTGATTCCAAAGGTGCAGTCTCAGTGCTGGCAAACTTTTATACCCAAACAAAGAGAGAAAATTGGCAAGGTCATATGTTTAAGAAACATGCAGACAACATGTATGTGTCTTGTGTATCTGTACGCCAACAGTGATTGTATCTATCAAGTCCCAAGGCAAAACTTTTTTATACTTATTCTATATTTTCTTTATAAAATATAAATAGTTCCCGCAGGTAAGTATCATGACTGATCCACTTGCGTAAACAAATCCACTGTTTCCCTTTTTATTGTGTTAATTTTTTACTTCACATATTATCAGCGTTCTCCTAAATGTAGTCAATTCCTACCTGCAAAGACACATTCAGTTAGCTAGAGTGCACTTCTGGTCTATGAAGTTGACCACAATCAACTTGGTCAGTATACCCTTTACATCTCTCCATTTCTAGTCAAAGCAATGTGGTTCCAGAACCTGTTGATTTTGGTAGATTTTATATTGATTTGCACACTGATTTCCATAACTGTCAAAGCCTAGTCATTGAATGCACACTGTAACTTTTGCCCAACCTACACTTATATTCCCAGAAGGGACATAGGGTTCAATTCCACAGAAATTAAATAGGATGTGGAATGGTTTGGAGTGGATTCCCCAACCACTCCTCAATCTGCATGAGCTTTTAACCATGTTACAGCACTTACTACCACTGTAATATCTTTCCAGAGGCACCCTTTGTTTCAGCTATCATTCTAAGTTCCTCTTTTTATAAAAAGATAACACATGTAATGAACCAAAACAAATTGCACTGATGAGGGAAAACATTTCTTTCTGCATTATCCATTACTTGGAGAAGATATTACATACCTTGGCCCAGGGTGGGAGACAAACATCTGCAATAGGTTCTCCATCTTGCTTCATACCAAAATGATAAGCATTTGAATTGACAAGAAACTCTGGCATGTAAAAGAACTCCGGTATTAACTCCTTCACATCACTAGTATTAGAAAGGCAGTTCTGATATGTTCCCTCAATGCTTTGAAAGAGACGGTCAGCATGATCAAATTTACCACCCTGATAAAAAGAAACACGTAAAATTCATGGACCATTAATCAGGAATTCAGGATTCAGTATGGTAAGAAAGTAGACAAATGATAAGAGATGGCACCACAATAGCTCCAGAAAAAAAGAAGAAGATACTACACTTAAGCACCAACTCTATAACCTTAAATATAGAAATAGGAAATACGATTTAAAAAATCATAAAGCTAGATTTAGAGAAAATACTGACTAGAATAAAAATCCCCAATAAACAGTGATTAGCCCGTGGTTTTTGAAAACCCTACATAATGTGTTGAAAAGTATAGTCCTATGTCCAATTGTGGTGTCTTGTGAGGATATGCTTCATCAGAACCTCTATATCTTTGGTCAAATTAAAATCTCACATAATCTCTGGTAAAATGTCACGTAAAAAAGAATCATCTAAGAAATATTAATTAAAAAAGCTGATAACTGAAAAACTTACTACGCACACATTACATATCACACTTAAGAGTTAAGAAAGACATAAAAATTCAAACAATGTGATATGAATGCCAAGATTAGGCAGAAACTCATACTTTGAAATTTTTAAATGTAAATAACCCTCTGCTTATTGGTCATGCATGTGAAATTGCCCATAATTCCAAGATTAGGTAGAAACCCATGCTTTGAAATTTTTAAATGTGAATAACCCTCCGCTTATTGATATCAAAAAGATGAAAATAAAAAGATGAAGAAGGAAAAAATGGTGATGGAAGGATAAAATAACCATGAAAGAAAAACTGTAATGTAGTTTGTTGGGCAATGTAAAGTAGGGTAGTGGGGCAGTTTAAGTGTGTAGTGTGTAGTTTATATTTTCTTAGAACAATTATGTCAGAAGATGATATTGTTCACAAAAGATAAAGCTCTCTAGGAATCACTTTATTTTAGTTGAAAAGAAGGCTTATAACATATCATAAGATACTTAAGGTATGTGATACTGTCCACAAGAGTACCTGTAAATTTCGATGGAGAGAAGTAAACGGCTCTAATCTCAGAAGGTAATAAAGCACAATCCCCATGCTTGAGTAATGAGACCCATAGTAAAAACTGTAAATGTTAAAATTCAGGTGAGACAATTAAAGAAAGAGCACTTGGGGACCTAAAAAATCATTTTGTCTTGACATGGCTTTGGATATTACCTAGGTATATCAGGATCAGTGAAGCTACGGTACCTATCTTCAAATACCTGTATGGGAAAGCATGCCACCATAATTTTGTTAAAAACAGATGCACAAATATGTGAATTGATTATGTTTGTCAAATAATTTATGACATACAAACCAACCTCAAATCGCTTCATATCAAGTGCACCAACTGGTTTTGAAAGATCCCGAAAGGTGGAAGACTTGTTAAAATCAAGAAGCTCAGAGGAGTAATCAGCCAAGACCCAAGGAAAGACAGGGTACTGGGTCAAATCATTATACGACCTTCCAGCCAGTGTATTGAGAATCATTAGATATTCAAAATTTGTCATATCCCTTCTCCTCCAGCTCTCTCGAGCAGTTTCTGCCATCTCCAGTGCGACACGTCTATCAACAAATGAAATAGCTCCACTTTTGTCACGACCACTTCCTTTTGGAAACAAATATTCATTTCTGGTAGCAACTATTAAGGTTCCAGTATCTTTTGCATCCTTCTGGGATGCAAAATTCAAAAATACTGGTGCAGATGAATCGCTGAAGAAAATCTCTATTGCGGAATATCGAAGCAAATAACGAGTCCAACTGACAGCTTTTATCTGTGATAAAAAATAAAAACAAATAAAGATGACTACAATACGCATGAGACACTAAAAATAAAGCTAAATGAAAATTATTTCTCCAACCTTGCCAATATTCCATCTCCTGTGGCGCTTAATATTTTTTAATTGTTTTCTATTAAGAACAGTTTCATTCATTGCATCAAATTTATCAACTGTGGCTGCCTTCTCAGAATCCAAACCAAGATTTAGAGGCTGTTTCAGAGACTTTTGCTTTGGATCAGGTTTGGCCAAATCATGATTACTTGGAGCATGGAAGTTTTTGAAAACAGATGATCCTCCACTACCTTCAACCAAAAATTCACCAAAGAAATGCAAGACATTTTTCATCACTGCCAAATGTCCAGCTAATTTTCTTTTTGGGGTTACAAGCACACAAGGAACTGATGTAAGAACCTGAAACAGAAATCCCGACATTAGAAGTTTAATTTCATTTTTAAAGCAAGCAGTGAACATATTCATCTCTCCAATACCTCACTAGTTTCTGTCTCAAGTGAAGAGGATGAAGAATCTTTTCTTTCCTGTATCCAATCACCGCTGTCTTTGGATAATTCCGAGCACTGGCTGTCTGAAGTATCTTTAGGGAGGGTCGGTTTCTGCCCACCAAGTTCATTATCAATTTCATTGGGTTCTAAGCTCCCATCATCAATTATCTTCCATACCCCTTTCAGCAAAAAGCGCTTCATTTGCTCAGGAATGTGCCCCACAAAACCAGATTTACTTTCATTAACAGGAGGTGCAACCTCATTGGTGGGCATAGATGATGAAGGATGACACAGCTTTTCATCAAAATGATAATTCTGTCTCAACTTTTGCCTACGTCGCCAGGCATCTTCTATCTTGTCAAGTTTCCAATGCCTCACAGCACTATTTGGAAAAGGATTAGCAGACCATGGACCTCTCTCATCAATCAAAGCGCGAAACATGTGTATCCATTTTTCCTGGAAAATTAAGTATGTCAGTAATTACAAGCATTGGTAATTTGCATCACAAGTCAGAAGAGAAACAGCGGTAATAATGAACAAAAGAAATTGCATGCTCCTAGTTTATTATTCATTTTGAAAAGCGATGTTCAGTAACAGAAAAAAGTGGAATACATACAGCAACATTTTGTTGCTCCTCCTCATGAGTGAGCTGGAATACAGCTCTTCTGCTGTCATCTAAAGCAAGAATGGAGACCAAGCTACTCTGTATCTCATCTTCAAAAGCTTTCCTAGTATTAGATTCTGCAGAGGAATTTTCATCTAACCTAGATTGGAGCTCACGCAACTGCCTTTGACGATCTGTATCTAATGACTTTGCATATTTTGCCTCATCAGCTACCTGAAAAATAAAACTAACAGTAAAACAGTAGATGACATAGGATTACAACCATATTTTGCCTCTTATTGTTTTATTTTATTTTATATCTCAAATTAAATAATAAATACATGATTAATTACAAATGGTACAGTTACTCAGCATTTTACTTATTTATTTTGGTATGTCGCGTTTTATTCTCATTTCTTAATCTGTCAAGTTGAACAATTAAACTATTTCTAACCTTACTAGTTAATACTACCTTATAACTAAGATTCATTTTATAAATTATGTTCTATGAAAGGAAAACCATAGGGGCCCGTTCAAAGACATGACAGGCACAGGCACGTTCAACCCTAGGTCTAGGACAATCGTGCATGGCACCACATGGCGCAAAGCACATTTGGGCCTATTTAGGTGCACTGTTTCTGCATGGCTCGACCAAATTTTATACATTAACGCTATAAATATATCAGCACTAAATATTTATTTAAGTGTGAGAGTGGGGATAGAACATAATACATATATATATATATATATATATAACATCACTGAAATAACTTGCAATACGCACTGCTGCTAGCACTCGATCCCTCTGAATTAAATTCTGAATTGATCCTGTTTCTTTTACACTATTTGCCGAGTCCAAGGGGTCCTCTCTCCCCATCATGCTAGTAGCCAGCATTGATTTGCCAAAGTTGACAGTTTCTCGAATCAAGTGTGATATCACATGAAAACGAGCACCATCATCCAACATTCCGAACTGCGACCTAACAACAAGCAAAGCCCTGGCCACAATGTTAACTTAAGTTAAATTTTTGTGAATAACACTATAAACAAAGAAATCACAATTGTTTTTTCCTATTATAGTGAACTTGGTTAGAGACCTCAAAGGTGAAAAGTGGTTACCAAACGAACAGCTGCAATCTGCTTTTGCTTTGCTCATCATCAGCTGCCAAGAGACATGGCAAAAGCGAAATGACCTGTTGGACGCAACGTGATGCTCTTTCCAGAGAAGATCTGCATAGATATAGGATGACAAGTCGAAAAATGATTCTTGGGCACCTCTCCCCTCGCAAGAGCATTGCCTTATCAACAATTTTGTTAGGTTTGCCACCTAGCGCATTACCTATCCCTCCTGATACAACAACTGCAGCCACCTCTGCAGCAGGAATATTCAGAGATTCTACTAAGCCACGTGCTCTTTGGCCAAAAGATGGACCTGCAGATGGTGATGGTTTGGGTGACATCTTGCTTGGTCCCTTACCATTCATGTCACTTATAATAATCCACAAATTGTCATACAGATTCCACCACTTGTCATTTACTATGTCATCTGCATTATCAATTGGCTGCTTGTAACTCCCAGGGATCCTAAACAAAAAAGTCAATCAGAACATGAATCATATTCATCATAAATCATGACACATCATGAAAAGGAATGACAGCGACAACAGTAAAAGTCCTAGATTCCCACAATGTCTCACTCCAAAAGAAAATACAAATAAATAAACCGCACAAGAACTTCAGAGTTGAAAAGAGAACCCTCCTAGGTTCCTAAATCCAACTGATAGTTATAGTCAAAGAAGGTCATAAACTAAGAGAATTCTTCCTTTGATGTAGCCAATATAGACCACAAACATCAGAGAACCACAGTTTTGTGACTCTTTGTCCTTTCCCAGTGATTGGAGACTTGGGCATGTTGCCCTCTAGAGAAGACTCAAAAATAGGCATCAGAACCAGACCTAACAATCTAAAATATCCTTCTCTGGATATCTTGTGTAGATGAAACATGCATCAAGTCAAGAACAGCATTAAACTATCATTCTGAATCTAACAAATCCTTTATTTTCTTTCCCTGTAATCATCTATGTACTATTTAATCCTCAGAGTGAAGTTTAAAAGATCACATTATTCTCTTACCTCTAGAGAAATCTACAAGTAGGTCATGAAACACCTAAAACAGCAGCAAAAACATAAAAACCCAAATAGAAAACATATTAGGGTCACATTATTCTCTTTACCTCTAGAAAAAAAATCTACAAGTAGGCCATGAAACCTAAAACGAAAGCAGAAACATCTAAATCCAAATAGAAAAACTAAACCGACAGACAGAGCACCATCCTAGAATGCCCTCAGTACTACTCCCTCCAATGAAGATTCATCTGGCACAATTAAATTTATTGCAGATTCACTAGATAGGTTAAATCCACACAGAAAGTACTAGTGACTGACATCATAATGGACATCAGTTTCAGGAATAAAAGTTGCAACTCCAGAAGCTAATACCTGGATGTTCGGCTATCAATTTCTCCTTCCAGCACTTCATACAAAGCAGAGCCATAATCTTTATGGCGTTCTAGCTCCAGTGAATCCAGGGAAAAGTCAGAGCTACTTGCCGGAAACTATAAGAAAGTCAAATTTTCAATGATAATCTCACCTCTGCAACTAAAATGAAATAAACAGAAAATTACAAGCCATTTCATATCATTGAAAACCAATTAAGCAATGCTTTTGTGTATGCATATAGGAACAGAGAGTTAACAATTCATTACTGAAAGAAAATTTAAGGAACCACCAACTGCATTGGCTGACTGTCACCAGAGTTCGTCCGACACACCCATTGGGAATTATTGGTTTAGTAGACATAACAGAAAACTGGCGAAATAGCTGAGCATTTGATGTGAAAGTTTAGAACTGTGATATGATTGCCAAGAGATAAGAATAACTGGTCAAATTTTGAATTTCAAGTCATCTATCCACAACCGAGGAAAGATGGGGAGCATCTTAATAAATCAGAATGGGAAGACTGAAGTTAGAGTAGCACAATTAGACGGTCATCTGATCATTGAGCATCCACTAATTGAAGCAGTTGAATTAGTAGACTGACTGCAACGTATCTGCTCATGTACTTTTGTAAAATGATAAATTATTGTATCCATTGCTCTTTTTTTATTTCTATTTAAGCTTGGGTGGCGTGGTTGAGCATGGGAGTAGTAAGGATATTATGATCTCAATTCCAAGAAAGCTGATTACCGGAAGATTTTGGTCTATTTCAGAGATAAGCATCTCATCCACCAGCCTTAGAAGGTATAACGTGTTGTCCCGGCATGGTTGCAAGATAAAGATATTCTCTTCAGAAGACAATTCCACAAGTTTACTGATCAAATCCTTATAAATATCTCGAAGCAAGTATCGAAATGAAATGCCCCCCTGCCAGCAAAAAGCAAAAATAAAAATAAAAATAAAAATAAAATAAAGCTTAAGATCATACAAAGTCTATAATTAATTAGAGATGTAGAATAGCAGAGAGCGGCTTTTAACGTACATGTTCAGACTGCATTAGTAGGAAAGTCACTGTCTCTTCTAACTGTTGCCACCCACCTTTGACAGAATGAACATAGTAACAAAGAACAACACCAAACAGATTCCTCACCAAATCTTGCTCATTTCTCTCGTTATCATCTTGGTCTTGGGGATTAACTTTGTAGTTTTTGAATACACCAAGCTTGACACAAGCTGTTAACCAGGCATTCCAGCCAAATTCCTATTCATGACATTTAAGTCAGGAGAATTTAATTAAGAAAAAGTAAACTACAAAACACTTGTTGCGCTATATACCATAAAAGCTTCAACATTTGAAGGATCAGAATCAAGAAGATCAAGTAAGTCTCTGACAATTTTCATTCTTGAACCTGCATCCTCACAGCCAGACAGGAATCTAAAAATAAGAACCAAAATTTGCGGAAGGAGAAAATGAGAGCTATTTGCTTTGCTTTTTTGCCTTTCAACCTGGTTGTGTTTCTGTAACACCTGTAAATCCGAAATCAATTTTCAGTTTGCCCAGTATCCTGTTAGAAAAATCAAAACAAGAATACAACCAATAATTGCACAGCTACAATGACAGGATGAACTACAAATATTTTATTTTTTGCTTTCTACTTATCTAAATCTTTGTTACATGTACCTGTTTGGGACTAGCACCACCAAGAAGAGCATCAAACAACGAAGCACACAAGTTATCTGTTTGTGGAAATCTGAATAACCTATCAGACATGGCTGAAAAAATTGGTTGCATCTTCATACTAATTTTTTTTGGGCCATCTGAAGGAGACCGAGATCTTCCAACTGCAAGATTAAAAAATCTTGCTCCCTTCTTCTCAGATGGATGATCAACCAAAAGTCTCCCAAGGAGCTGCAAGCTGAGCAATCTAATGGGTTCATATTCCCTATGGAAAAAAAGAAGAGAAAAACAAAATCAGAAGAGACAATATAGGTCGTGTTTCTTATCAATCTATACCTTTAAATAAATATATAAGCAACTGCATTCTGAAACAATGGTCTAGAAAAGAAAAGAGTTTTCTGCCTCAGTTACTTACAGTAATTTACAATCATATAAGAGTAGACTTATTCGACGAGAAAGCAATAAGCAATTTGGGCAAAACTCACTGTTGATCACTTGCAAACATATTTAGATACACAAATTATTTTTGCAATCGTGCAATCTGGAAGCAGCTTCGTCACTCTTTGTTGAGTAATAAGCATGTGGTATTTGGTGATAGGAGGGGTTCTTTGGAAGGAAAAATTGGAGAAGCATTGAAGTCATGGTGGGTGTGGAGGTACACTGCGATAAAATAAGATTTCGGCCTTCTTTGTGGGTATGTATTTCCAGTACAGTTCTATCTTTTTTCTGGAATTTTAGTTTATTAGAAGCAGCTCTGCAGTAATTCGCTGCACAGTTTGTGTCATGATATAGCAGAATGTAAAATGTTTCATCTCTGGTAGTTAGTTTCAAATTTTTATCTTTCAGGTGGACTACTTGTTCTCAACTTTGTATTCATTTCAAGACTTTATAGAAATTTTCTATTTTCTAGGAAAATAAATGACAATTAAGGAAGGGTAGTGCAATTCACTAGAACAAGCTTAGCTTTACCTATTACTCAAGACAGATCATGTCATTATATAGCTATTCATCATAACATACAGAAAAAAAACAATAATTTATATATAGCTTTTATTGCTACTGTTGCCAATTATCTAAAATGACCAGTGTTCTAGGGAATTTTTGATAATTGTCTGAAGTTTAGTTATTTTGAAAGTCCCTCATCCATACATAGAATAAGAGAACACTCAAAAAAATAAGGTCTTACCCACATGCTCTAGTGTGAAGATCTATATATCATTGAATTCATAATATTCAATGCGTACCTCTGAAGAAGATTAACAAACATATGACAACCACCAATCAGGTTGGCCTGCTCCAGGAAAGCTGCAAGCAGTGGTTTTTGAGTAAGCGCTCGAACAAGCATATGTAAAACATCCTCGATACAGGTTGAATCCTGACTTGTTTCGAAAAAAGCTATTAAAGCTCTTATATCTGCTGCTGCAATTTTCTGCCTGCATATTACCCAGGACTTTTTTAAGATTTCACTTAAAACATGAAATGAACAAGACATGATAGTCTGTTACGTTAAATTTGTTTGTTGGAAAGGAGAAACATGATCATAGCTAAATGTTGGGAAACAAAAAAAATCCTCTGATTCAAGTGAAGAGCCATACCTGAGGCTCATTTCACCAAGGCTCAACAAAACAAGACGAATTTTTCGTATTTCTTCATTACTGGGTCTCTCTCCAAGAACTTGTTTTGTGATGGGATGAAGGAGAGGTGTGCTTCCAATAGAAAATCGAGTTTTTGGATTGTCCCAATAAAATTGGTGTATTATATCAATAACACGAGGGAGCCGGCAAAGGCTTTTAAGTAACCTTGGGTCATTATCAAACTGCTGGATGAGAAACATGTATAATTCAAGCTGCACCTTATATACCGTGTACAACCAGATGAGAGGGTTAAGAAATATGCTAGATATAGCCTCTTTAGTAAGCAGCTCCGATAAGCCTAAAGGTAAAATAAGGAGAAAATTAATAAATCTGGCCGAATGAATGATTCAGAAACTTCTGCACAACTTACATAGGAAAGAAAACTACAGATATTAGTATCAGCTGGTTATATGAGAATTGAGAAACAGTAATAATTTATACCGCAGTTTGCGACGACATTAAATAGATGTTTTAAAGCCGAAAGTGTTTCCAAATTAAGCTGCTGAGGAGGAACTGATTGCAACAAGAACCCTAGTATTGAGAATCCAGACAGAAGATGCATCTGTTGTTGATTAGCTAAGTTCTCATCTAGAACAGAAGCTATGAGCTCAATAACTTCAGCAGTCACTCGCTCTCTCGTGATAACAGGCAATGTATGCTCAAATTGCCCACTTTCTTCATTTTCATATTTTTCAGACTGCGCGATAAGAGGAAAAAACACTGATACACCTCCAACACAGTAAATTATCTCTTGCAATAAGCGTCTGGAGCATTGCTGCGTGCCAACCATCACAGTTGCTTCAAATGAGTTCTTATCTGATACATGGTCCAGCATTGGTGAAACATTAAAGAGTTTCCTGCCATCACATGCCTGAAAAAAGAGACCAACTGCTCAGAATACACCATTTCCTTATAGGATATGGATAACTAATGGATTAGAGTTACTTCATAAACAGACACCAAAGATTATAGAGAAGTAGTCTTCTAAGAAGAACAGAGAACCTGTGCATTAAGTCCAAAAATAATTTTTGATGAAAGACCATCTTTCGCATCAAGGATCCCACTAAGCACCAGGTTATCCTTGGATGAGGCAGCTTCATTGTCAAGGAATGAATACATGTAGCTCGGCCCAAGAGAATAGATGCCCTGAACTTGCTCAGACGAAATGGCGTCATTAAATAAATAAACTGGACCAATCTGACCGAGGTAAGGATGTGAATCTTTTACAGATTCCAGAGCCAAATCATCTTCATACAGAGGAATATCAAATTTTGCGCCAATTCTACAACTTGTTAATAATTCATTAACTTTGGCATATCTGAAACATACAAGTATGAAAGTAAGGGATAATCTCTGTAACTAGACAAAAGATAAAACAAATCTACATGTGAAGGTTTTTAACGGAGGTAGTCTCCAACCTGCATCTTTCAGAAGAAACGAGATCACCATCCACATAGCACCTCAATAAGCTACCCCCAGAAAATGCTCTTCCAATGCTATGAGTTATACATAGAAAATGCCATTTCTTTCTAACAATATTAACCTGTAACTGGACCGATTGTCGCTTCAGATTCATTGACTGGAATTCATGAAAGACATCATTAGTGGCATGACACTAGTGGTAAGCTTTACAATATGGCAAATGAAAATGACTAAGCAACAAGATTGGACACATCCACATTTAGAATATGAATCAAGCATGAAAACATAGTCCCCAATAAATATATTTACCTCATATAGAAACTTGTCCTTTGCAAGTGCAGCCATACAACCTCTTCCATTTTCTGCAAGAAAATTGAAAAGACCCATTTTTCCATTTCTGGGGAAATTCTCTACACGAAGCCAACATGAAAAAGAAAATCCCTTATTCAGAGGCCACTGCACAGGCGTTTTTATTATGATCCCCTACAAGCAAACAAGAGAGGGAGCGAGAGAAAGAGAGAGGAAAAGGATCAGATACAAGATACAACAGATAAAATAATTTCAGGCATTTCAAATAGTATAAAACAATATAAAACAGAACAGGAAGGTTGTACATATGAAGGGTTTAGAGTTTAGAGCTTATAGAGAGTGGGGGAGGCTACAATTGAGAGGGAGTATCTTTAAACATTTTATTCAATTTCTGCATCATCCTAATTTTGAGCCGTAAATCCCAACACTTTATTCAATAAACTTCTTGTTTCTTGTAACAACATTTAAAAAAAGAAAGAAAAATAAAGGAGCTTCAGAAGACAGAGTTGAACTTACAGAATCATTCCCAGTGAAGTCAAAGAAGGCAGTAGGACCCTTTACATTTAGCATTGACAAAACACTGGACAACAATAGTGAGCAATACTTCTGCTGATTCCCAATTTTCTCACTTCGGAGAAGTGCAAAGATTTTGCGAATGTCCTTTCCAGATGTGCTATGTCCACCAACGACCTGAATTAGTTGGGCAATTTTCAAGATGACACTATCATTGTCTTCTTGTGAAAACCAATCAAGAAGAAAATTAAGCATCCCCGCTCTGACGCAAGAAGCCCGATTGGATATGGAATCCCTCAGTAGTTGTTGAAACACATCCAGCCCGTTATGCTGCAACGAGTCACTGCTCTGCCCAATCATAAAATAGAAAGTAATGATATAGAATGATACCGATTTTCAGAACCATAATTCCAAAATAATCTATAATGATTCTGAAGAAAATAAGAAATCCAAATTTCAGGAAATTTGGAACATAAGAGAGAACAAATATAGAAATGATCACCAACCTCCCGCAAAACACGCAGATAAAGTATGATCACATCTTCATTCTGCATGGAGAGAAGTGAAAGAAAATATAATTACAAGAAGCAGGAACTCAGGAATTCAATTCCAAAGCCAAACTTGGCATAAGTATAAAATCATAAACAAATAGATCTGTGGACATTATGGAAAAGAAAAATCCTAAAAGGGGATGTTACAAACTTTCTGAATAAGGTTTGCATCAGGGAGACACCTTTATTTTAGGGCCTGATTTCATATCAAACTTTCCATCAACAAGCATATGGAGCAAAGCATTCAAAAGTCCTTCACTTGAGCGTGACTGACAAGACTCCAACAGTAAGCTTTGCAATGTCTGGTATCCCTTGCCTGCAAGAACTCTAAATGTAGCCTGCAAAAATATATCTGCCAGTCAACATAGCAACTCGAAACTTAGCAATATGAACAAGAAAAGGAAATTGTAGTACCCAAATATCAAATACATATGCTTACATAATAATGCTGGCATATTTGAGAGTCAAGCAACCTAGGAAAGACAAATTTACAAAAATCAACATGTACAACATATAAATTAGCCAAAAATTGAGATTCAAGACAATTCTCTCACATATTTAAGGATCATGATGTTCCACTAAAGGAACCCCAAAAATTCAAAGGCCACACACCATTTTACAGCACACACTTTTGTGTGTGTGTGTGTGAAACTGTTAGAGAAACGGTTCCTTATTGAAGATGTTGGGGTTGTGGGACAGGGTTCTTGGTCATCCTTGTAGGCTCCAAGGCGGATTGGCCTTTTCACACTATTTATTTGGACTGGAATGTTTTAGTTTTGTAATTCTGTTTTTAGTGTTGCTTCCTCTATTATTATTACACATGTATTCGATGTCCCTAAGTTGTAAATTCCTTTTATTAATGAATCTGTGTTTCTCTTAATAGAAAAAGAGTAAAGGAAAAGAAAAAGAGCTAGAGAGAGGAGCATGAGAGAAACCAAGGCTGTCCCCTTGATTCTTTTGGAACTTAGATCAGTAACTCGGGTTCTCTCTTTTCAATCAAAATAGAGTGCAAGAAGAAATGGCTTCTGCTCTCTTTGTGATCAGCAGGAAACTTAAACAAGTTTATGTGATCATAATGCATATTAAATGGATGCTCTATTCTCCATGGTACTGCCACATCCATAAAGCAAATAAAAAACGCAAATGTACAATGAATTCATCAAGATGAAATCATGAAACTGAATTCAACATCTTCTTTGAACAAACAAGACAAAAATGAAGCACGCAAGCTTCTACAACGACAAACAAAGAGAGGCAGTAACCATGAGAAAAAGAGGATTACATTCTTTTGTGGAAACAAACTTTTTGTAAGGAAAAAAAAAAGGAACACTAAATACAAGAAAAAGATGGAAAAGATGTCCATCTAGATCGAAAATAGGAATACCTTTGAAGCATCATTGCCTGCAAGCAGACAGGTAAGAGTTTGAAGAACATTCAGAACCAAGTTTTCTCCACTAGCCTCCTCAAGGTTGCCATTTAGTAAAGAGACAACGTGCAAAAAGCACTCTCCGTCACGAAATAAAGTCTGATAGTACTGTGTAAAACAAATATTGATGAGATATTGGAACTTCAAACAAAAAGACTGAAGATGAAAATAAAATCAAGGCATTGGATTATACCACAGGATCAATCTTGAGCATATCTCTCATTCCGACCAGTAAATTGATAGACAGTTCAGCAAAGCTTTTCTCTCGTTCCTTTATTTGAGTGAATGTTTCCAAGTATTTAGAAAATAACTGTAACTTTGCTGTTTGATCCTTTTCAGATGATGGTACAGTCTAAAAAGTAATATATAAAATTTAAAACAGAATTAAAAGTTAATCAGCTTTATAAGCACTAACAGCCAAGACATATTTATCAAATGAAAACATGATCTTAAGTAATACCTTCATCAGCTCAAATATATGCCTAAGCACCTTATCCCTCAAACCTTCTTCCCAGAATAAATCAAATAAATAACCAATACATTCGACGCTACGCAGAACCAAACTTCTAGCATCTTCTGCTGTTGAGAAAAATTCCATATAGAGCTCCATGGATGTCTCCATGCATTTAAGCCATCTTTGCGTTGTCTGATGTGATTTGGATCCCTGATGACTAGGCATCGCTTCATCAACATTAGGGCTTGTATTTCCAACCCTTCTTGATTCTTGGGCTTGAATGCAAGCAACTTTAAGCACACGAGGAAATGCATTAACTGCCTTAAAAGAAGCAACAGTTTTCTCAGATGAAAGCTGTAACACGCGACGCAGACTCTTGGCAAGAACACTAGCAACTTCAGGACTGCAAGCACAGTGTTCAAGGGCATCTAATAAAGCAGATAATTCAGGCTGCCATACAAAAAAGAGGCAAGAAGTCAGGAAAGATGCAGAAATTATGAAGCAGGTGTTGATTTGAAGCTACCATTTTTTTTGTTATCAAAATACAAGACTTTATCTATATCTATATATCTAAAGTGAGAAGGAAAAAAAGGTGTGGCATTCAAAATGGCAAGAAATGCCCCTCCCTAATTAAGAATTTCAAAACAAAACAATTTAATTAATAAGGGTAAAATGGTAAACTACATCATTTTGAAGATTACAAACAAAGCACCCACGATGTGGGTAGTTACTTGATAAAATTAATACTAATATATTTGACAAAAAAAATACTAATACATAAACATAACAAATAAAAAGCCAATTAGCACACGCGTAGGCTAGTTTCAAAATAATAGCTGTACATCTAAGGGGACAAGTAATCCACCATGAACAGAAACAAAACAAAGAAAAAAATACATGAGGCTGCATTTATAAAAGAATTAAGATTGATCAAGATACTGCAGCCTTCCAATCTAGTTAAATGGTCAACAGAGGCATATTCTTAAAATAGGAGATACAGAAGCCCACAGCGCTGCCCAGTACTACAACTGCTCTGAGGACATTGACAAGTTGTTTTCCCCTTGCACATATGTTTCGTGTTTGCAGAGATGCATAGGCTGAAACTCTCGGAAAGGTATTTCTCAGGGCCTCTATTGTCCCTAATGTTTGTCACCTAACAGCTTAACAACAGCAATACCAAAACAAGAAGGCATTCCTTAACACCTTTATCAGCCCTCACAACACCTCACACCCATATCAAAGCCTCACTTTAAACAATATGTTATTTTCCTAAGCACAATAAATCAGCAGTACTTATATGTTCTAATGTTTAAGCTGACCAGATAGTCAGATACATAAAACAAAAGTTTGTGAGTTTGGTGAAGAGTAAATGTCAGAGAAAAACCAACCAAGTTATGAGCACTTCCACTAGAAGTTGCAGCAAACTCCACAAATGAAATCACTTCCATTTGGAGAATTTCAATCCCACAAACTTTTGCTTGACTGTTGATGCCACTAGAAGCAGAGAGTAGTTCAAGGTTCCTTGGGGACTCATAATAAGTGCAACACTCTCCGCAAAGGTCATCAGATGCTGGTCCAAAGTAGAAAAAATTCTCAGAAAATATGAGTTCCCAGATTCCCTCTTCCCGAAATACTTTGAGTGACACTGGAGATGAAACAAGAACCTTCCTAAATGCATTTAAAACGCAATGCTGCAGAGTACTGACAAAGACCCTACAGATAATGCAAAAGGCAAAGAGTAAGATTCAGAAGAAAGGGAGAGAAATTGAACAAGTACATTAACACATTAAGTAACAACACCTAATAAATAATTGGAAGTGGCTTGGCACAATACTTCCGAAATAAATTCACCTTAATTGGCTTGGCAGTTCGTTTTCATTTGAACAGGCCTTAATGCAGGGGAACACTGTAAGAAGAACCCTCACAATCCATTTGATCGAAAGTTCACCGTACAATGAAGAGACTGCCACCGTAGCTTGACCAGTGGATGTTTCAAGATCATGAGATTTAATATCTTCTGAAGCAGGAAGAAAAGAACAAAATACTCTGCTCAGCTTAACAGCATAATCACTCCAAAGTTGAGAGAAATAATCATTGGCAGGCAGTGCAACAGAAGTCTCTGTTATATGGTTTTCCACAGTATTCTCACTTCCAAAGTCAATCATCGGCGTTTGGAAATCAGGCTGACCAGGAATATTCTTGGTCTGCTGTTTGTACTCTTGAAACAAGAAAGCAGGCGAACAAAAGCTATTTGCGAATTTTTGAACCCTCCCGTTTTCACATAGAAATTGCAAATTGCTGATATTCCCATAGCTGTATACTTGTCAAGGGAATCAATAGTGTTCTTTCCAGTTAACTAAGGATACAATTGCAAATTTGCAGAACAGATACGGTCGCATCTACTATTTGATAAACAGAAGAAGGAATAGTGAAAAGGCAAAGCTACAGCAGACCCTTGTTGCACCAAACAGGAAATGATGGAATAGGAACAGTACTTCCCTGATGTGTTTATTGAATTTATGATTGTACCCATTCAATTCAACTATATATGCATCCATGCAAAAAATATGCATTGAAGGTCTCCATGAAATTCAATGGGTATAAGTATAAATTCCCAATAAACACATACGGTACACAGTAAGACAACTTTCATTTATAGGGAGAAAAGAAATCACAACATCAAATTCCTAGTTAAACAAAGGTACAAAAGTTCACAAGTTAACCAACAAAGGACGCAAAGGATACACAGCCTCTTTGAGAACTTCCAGAGAGAGAACATGGAGCTGGAAATTTTTTAGCAAGGGGTTCTCATATCTGCAAAAAATAGTGAGCATATATCAGAGCTTATGATGGAGTGTATAACACAAAGACTCATGTCAGAAAAACTGCTATGAAGTTCACAACTTCACATAGTAAATCAAATTCAAATCAGCAAAATCTTACTTTATTGATTAAAGTACATCTTAAAAATACGAAATGAAAACATATACACAGATATATTACACAGATTCCGCCCTTTACAGGAGATTTTATTATGACGTCGATAAGCTGTTCAGCGAGAAAATACTATATTCTAATTGTACATGCTAGAAGACTTAACCAGAAAAAGGTAAGAGATAAAATCTCAAGCAAATTCTAGTAGTCAACTAATACATACTCTTGATCTGGCAGAGCCACATTCCCATAACCCCAAACGCGAACTAAAGATACTTGGGTTTTAAGATGACCCAAAAACAAACAAAAGCACAACTTGACCTGCATAATCTCTATCTTGAAGTTGAAGGAGATCAAACAGATATAGAAATCATTTCATAGAAATTTTTAATTTTAATCTACATACCCCGCAAACTTAAGAAAGCCGTAAATAAAATGAAATGATACTCACCCATTCATTAGCATTTTAAGAAAACTTTGCATATATGATTGCACAAGATAAATGAACCTCAGGATGCATGTCATACACAAGGAGTTGGTATTACCTTTTCTCAATGGCAGAAGCAGAACTTTTCAGTATTAGCACATTACTTGACGGTATTCCAAGACCATCCAACAGAACTTCAAGTCCTCCAATGCTTTTAAAATGATTTTGACCACGAGGATTCTGTGCTAATGTCGAATGAAGAATTCTTAAAGACAAATACGGAAGTGAGGTATCCGTCCACTGTTCTTTCATGCTCAACCTTCTGCTTACACGCAGCAGCTCTGGGACAAGAACAATCTCAATCAATGAAAATGTAGATGCAAAGAGAGTATAGGGTTTACAAAAGGCACAAAGGATATCATACAGATACCAAAAAGAATTTGGGGTCTTCATAGAACTTAAATATATCCAAAAGCAAAAAATGAAGGGGAGGGGCAGAAAATAGCAGGATCTTAAGATAACAGGGACTGGCATGGGATAGTGCAGGATGTCCTCGTCTATTATGTGCACTGAACCCTTTGAAAACGAAACAATACCAAGAGCGCATGCTAAGGACAACATAGGAATTCATACAACCATTGAAAAAAAAAATTGACAAAAATCCGATTGTTGTGAATAACATTATTTCTTTTCCTTTTTTTTGGCTTTTCTCAACATTATGAGATTTTCCAAAAGCTTGTTGAATTAACTCAAACAATTTTTAATTCTATCACAAGCTACAGAAAGAAGAGAAAGGTAATTTAACAAAAAAAGGGAAAAAGAGGCTGCCAGAAAAGAAATGAAATAAATGGCACGGAGATGCTCAAGTATAAAAAAAATAAAGACAGACATTTGGGATACAAGCATGTGGAGCACTAAGTGTCATGTACAGATACAACAACAACAACAACAACAAAGCCTTTTCCCACTAAGTGGGGTCGGCTATGTGAATCCTAGAACGTCATTGCGCTCGGTTTTGTGTCATGTCCTTCGTTAGATCCAAGTACTCTAAGTCTTTTCTTAGGGTCTCTTCCAAAGTTTTCCTAGGTCTTCCTCTACCCCTTCGACCCTGAACCTCTGTCCCGTAGTCACATCTTCGAACTGGAGCGTCAGTAGGCCTTCTTTGCACATGTCCAACCCACTCATTCCTAATCTTATTCTTTCTCGTGAGCCCACACCTCCAACGAAGCATCCTCATCTCCGCTACACCCATTTTGTGTACGTGTTGATGCTTCACCGCCCAACATTCTGTGCCATACAGCATCGCCGACCTTATTGCCGTCCTATGAAATTTTCCCTTGAACTTCAGTGGCATACGACGGTCACACAACATGCCGGATGCACTCTTCCACTTCATCCATCCTGCTTGTATTCCATATATTCTGTCTTTGATCGGCTTAGGCGAAGACCTTTAGATTCCAACACTTCTCTCCAAAGGTTAAGCTTCGCATTTACCTCTTCCTGAGTTTCATCTATCAACCCTATATCGTCTGCGTAAAGCATACACCAAGGAATAACATCTTGAATATGTCCTGTTAACTCATCCATTACCCATGCAAAAAGGTAAGGACTTAAGGATTGTTGATGCACAAAATCAGTGAGGACTTTGGTACAACAAAAAGTATTAAGTTTGTGACCTTCGCTAGATTGCTCCGGTCATTAGTGTGGATAAGTATGTAAAAGGATAGAGACAGGAGAGCAAACACAAGATGTACGTGGTTCACCCAGATTGGCTACGTCCACGGAGTAGAGGAGTTCTCATTAATTGTGAAGGGTTTACACAAGTACATAGGTTCAAGCTCTCCTTTAGTGGGTACAAGTGAATGATTTAGTACAAATTACATTAGGAAATATTTTGGGAGAATGATCTCCTTTTATAGAAGAGAGTTTCTAGCCTTGTTCTGACATTGACACGTGTCGTGTTGTGATTGGCTTCCGATGTTGACACGTGTCGTACTATGATTGGCTTCTGATGTGGACATGTGTCGCTCTGTGATTGGCCTCCTGGTTGGAGGGAAGCTCCTCGGTTGGGGACTTGCAAGATCCAAGCCGCTGAGTAATCATAAAACTTCTAAGTACCGAAGTGTAGTATCGTCTTCACTTGCCTTATCTGACTCATAGGTAGATGTGGCATCTTCTCTGGAAGTACTCTTCCTCCGTCCAGGGGTGGTATCTTTAACTGGTGGAGATGCACAAGGTAATGTATCAATTTCACTTAAAGCTTACTTGTAGTTTCAGGCTTGGTCAAGCGCGATACAAACTATGTAGTAGGAGTCTCCCAAGTCGCCGAGCTAGGGGATCTGCTGAAAGAGGTGACAGACAAGGTAAGCAATCAGAGCTCCAAGCAATCAGTCCCAGATCAGAAGTTTGATTTCGAGTTCCGGCTAATTGTTCTCATTCTCCTTATCTTGTAGGCAGCATGAAGGATAAAGAGAAGAAAAGGAGAAGAGATGATATGAGATACTTTTGCTTTTGAAGAAGTAACTTTCCACAGGCTTATTCTTGAACTGGGCTGCAGGGTTTTCTGGTTACCTCCAGAGTATAAGGCCGACTGAAGAATTTGAGGGTCAAAACAAGTCCATCAAATCTAGAGTACGTTCGACCCTGCTGATATGGGATACTTTTGGTGTTGACAAAGTAGTGGAAGTATCGACACGTGTTCTGTTACGCTTGTCTCCACATGCTTCCTTGTATCCTTCTCACTTGCCCTATCTGTTCCTCAGGCAGATGTGGTATCTTCTCTGGAAGCATAAGATGTTGAAGATGAGTACTCGAGAGCAATGCCAGGTAAGTAATTAGGTAAGGGGTTCCAGGTAGTCAGTTCCTTACTGGAAGCTTGATTCCAAGTGCTGACTGATTGCTCTCTTTCTCCTTGTTATGCAGGTAAGAACAAGGCCAAAGGAAAAGACAGGGAAAAAGCATGATATGGGATACTCTTGCTTTTAACCCTGATGATATGAGATATTCTTGCTCTGGTGTAGCTTGTTTGCAGAGGTATTATCGGGGGGAAAGAAAGCTGAGTATTTCGAGAGGCTTCGTTGGGAGTGCCCTCTCAGATATGAGGAAGGGTTAAGCATTTTTGCAAGTCTGCCTGTCCGTTGAGGATGGAGGTCGACATATATAGGAGTCTCCCTAACAAGTAGTAATGCTATTCCTTTACCCTTCTTGGTCATAGCACTGTAGTGGGAGCTGCCAGCTTCACGTGTTTTAACTCTGTCAAAGCACTTTGAAAAAGTGGTCTGTGGTATCTGGAAAGCTGATGTTGCGTGTGAAGATTACAGACAAGCTTTATCCAAGGAGATCTGGCTCTCAAAGTTGAGAAAGCGATGCCTCTTCGGTTTTCGAACAAGCGATCCTGTCGGGGATCTGGCTCTCGAGATTTGGAGAACAGTGCCACTTTGATTTTTGAGAAAGCAATCTTGTTGGGAGTCTGGCTCTTGAAATTCGGAGAGCGGTGTCTCTTCGATTTTTGAGAAAGTAATCCTGTTGGGAGTCTGGCTCTCGAGATTCGGAGGGCGGTGCCTCTTCGATTTTGGAGCAAGCAATTTTGTTGGGAGTGTTTTCTCGAATGTGAGTAAAGGTTGGGCATTTTTGCTAGTCTACCTTGCCACGGAGCACAACGGTTGACACATAGAGACTTTCCAATTATCCAGCAGTGGTGCTATTCCTTTACCCTTGTGGGTACTAATATGGTAGCTAAACCTTCAAAATTTATGTGTCTAAACTTTGTTAGTGTTGTTTCTTTGCTATTCTTTTACCTTTCTTGGTCATAGCGATGTAGTGGGAGCTGCAAGCTTCACGTGTCTAAACTTTGTCAGAGATCTTTGGCAAAGTTATCTGTGGTACCCATGAGCTGATGTTGCGTGTGGAAAGTGGATGATTGAACAGTAAGATTCACGTGCTTTCTACTTCACCAGAAATCTTCGACAGATTGCCCGTAATTTCCACAAAGCTGAGTGTGCATGTGACAGGTGCTGACAAAGCTGAGAAAGCACGTGCCTCTTCGATTTTTGAGATCGGCCCTCGTGGTCTTTGAGCAGCCCAGCTTTTGAGAAAGCAAACACCTCTTCGATCTCTGAGATCGACCCTCGTGGTCTCTGAGCAGCCCAGCTTTTAAGAAAGCAAACGCTTCTTCGATTTCTGAGCAGACGCTTCTTCGATTTCTGAAGCTCCGTCGAGTGCAGATTTTTATAGAGGTTGGCATTAAGTTCCAAAGCACACTTGAATCTCCACCAGTAGAAGCTCCCTTCTTGCACTTCTAAGATCTTGATTTGTCCGACCTCTTCTCTCTTCAACACCTTTGAAAATGTCTGGCCTTTCCGACCGTCGTTTTGACTTGAACCTTGGTGAAGAGGCAGCCGCGCCTTCTCTAGACAACATATGGCGCCCATCCTTCTTATCCCCTACTGGTCCTCTTACCGTTGGGGATTCCGTGATGAAGAATGATATGACCGCTGCGGTGGTGGCCAGGAACATTCTCACTCCCAAAGATAACATACTTCTTTCCAAACGGTCTGATGAGTTGGCTGTTAAGGATTCTCTGGCTCTCAGTGTTCAGTGTGCAGGTTCTGTGTTAAATATGGCCCAACGCCTATTTGCTCGAACCCGCCAAGTTGAATCATTGGCGGCTGAAGTGATGAGTCTCAAGCAGGAGATTAGAGGGCTCAAGCATAAGAATAAACAGTTGCACAGACTCGCACATGACCATGCTACAAAAATGAAGAGGAAGCTTGACCAGGTGAAGGAATCTGATGGTCAGATTTTACTTGATCATCAGAGGTTTGTGGGTTTGTTCCAAAGGCATTTATTGCCTTCGTCTTCTGAGGCTGTACTGCGTAATGAAGCTCAAGTGTCATGTACAGATGACCGAATGAAAATAATCTCTCCAAAATAATGGAACTAAGATTCTTCTCAAAAAAAAAAAAAATAATAATAATAATGGAACTAAGACCAACTACACAGTGAAGGTATAACATCCATACACAGATGAAAACGAGAAAACAATCTTGTGGAAGTGATGGAACTGTGACAAATAACAAGTTTTTGTTATTTCAGTCTAACTGTGGATTATAAATACAGTAGTCATTGGTCATCTAAGAAGTTTACAAATGTAAATACAGACAGACAGACACATTATGGAAATTAAGAAGGCACACAAAATAGAATCTTTACAACAAATGGCAAGGACATGCACACACTCAGCACTTTTGATGTATTTAATCATAAAAAAAATACACTTACAAGAAGAAAGAAAAAACAGGTCATCAAGATAAGATTAAATTCTCTCTAGGAAAAGTTGATGTAAAGAAGAGTAATGAAATTTTTTTTACAAAATAACCAAATCATATATGGAAGATGTCCAGACTCCAGACTGTAGCATATTGTTTCTAAGAGTGGGGCTCAAGTTTTCACTGTGTATTACCAAGTCGAGATATGATGTACTATAAGTTATAAATAAAAATTTCCTATCCAAAAGAAAGATAAGAGAACAAGTAAAAACAAAATTGCCTACCTTACCTACTAACCAATTAAGTCCACCAGCTTCCATCACAGACACAACTGCCCTCTGATGCCATCGTAACCTTATTTCACTGGAAGGAACCTTACCAGAAGAGCCAACTGGTGATGCACAACCCCTTGAAACAAAACCTATAGTATTACTGCACAACTGACCTCTCTCATATACATTTGAATTTAAATCAATGAAACTATATATTATTGACACCACATATACAAGTATTTGTTGCAAGAGTCCAGTCCACTCCATAGTAGAATTAGATGACTTTTCATCAGCTGAAAGTGCACCGCTTATTGTTTTAAGCTGGACAACAGCCCCTAAAATAACAAAAAACACAATGTAAAATTAGCAATGTTTTGCAAGATCAATTAAAACTTACATAGAAATCAACAAATTTGGTGGATAGGGTCCTAATAACATATGTTACAGCATCACACACATTTAAACCAATCAAAATATATGCACAATCAAATGAAAAACCAGCCGAATTATAAATCCAATCCAATTTTAGTCATTTGAATGGGTTATTTTCAATCATTTAGGTGGATTGGGGTTGAAATAACAATTATAAAAACCTATAGTTTTATAAGCAAAAGAAATCTTCAATCAATTGGGGGCGTGTGGATTTTAAATAAGTTTAACAATTGCAACAATTCAAATTATTTGAACACCAGTTCACAATGTCTCATCATAAAAAGAAATTACACTAGGAGAGTAATACTACTAATACCTTTCATTAATGCCGTTAGCTTTTGAATCCCACTGTAGTATCCAAAAACTCTGCAATTATGTAATGAGCGAGTAACAATCATAAGAGCATCCAGGATTGGCATTCCTTCCGAAATGATATTTAAGGTTGCGGAATGGCCAGAGAAGTCTGCTGACAATCGCACTATACTGGTATTTACTGTATTAACCATGGGAGAAACAAAGTAACCATAAATTATGCAAGAAAACCCAATTTGAAGGAACGAAGATCATAACTAAATAATATGGGAGGGGCAAAAGGGCCATAAGGAACTATTTAACCAAACAAAAAGCGCTAAAATATCAATGTATAGTACCATGACCACAATCCTGAAAAGAGTTCACCAAAAGCCTTCCAAAAGTGAAAAAAGAGAAGGAACAAGATACAATTTAGATGGCAATGATGAAGTCCAATGAATAATGTGCAGTTACCATGCTGATTAGCACAAGTATAATCAACTTTGTTATATATGAAAAAAGAATGAATTACTTCTTTTTCTTATTATTTAAGAAAACAAAAGCAAGATCCTTCCTTCTATGTTTTTTTTTTATTATTGTTGTTGTGTGAGCTTGTGTTTAGTTAGGATCTTGCAGTTTATCGACTGCCAGGCATACTCATTAACTTACAGAAATTGATCTAAAGGAAGGATCTTGCTTCTTTTCTTTTCTTTTTTAAATAATAAGAAAAAGAAGTAATTCATTCTTTTGTTGTGTGAGTTTGAGTTTAGTTAGGATCTTGCAGTTTATCAACTGCCAGGCATACTCATTAACTTACAGAAATGTATCAATAACTAACTGCCTGCATTTTGGCTGGAAAGAAGATTGGAAGCTATAAAGCCAATTCCCATTCTTACTCAACTCAAGTAGAGAATGTTTATCTTCACATACAAGGTAAAATATATAAATTAATTTAAATAATAAAACTTCCAATATCGGGCTGCTAACATTTGGCTTATAGTGGTATCAAGCATATGGCCAAAAATATCTCATAAAAATAAAAGAAAATATGTTTTGCAAAAAAATTTAATACAGCACACCAAAGTAAATTGCCAATTGCTAAAAAGCAAGCATGAATTTCAACTTACACTCAGCAACCATAGAAGTTAATTGTGTAATCTCTTCAGTCAATACTAAAATGACTTCTGCAGGATGTCCAGCAAAGCAGCCAATAACTACATCATCCGAATGTGATGAATATTCTGTATATTGAATGGTACTTGAAGAAGCCTCTGACATTTGGCCTGTATTTACTGGTTCCCAATTCTTGAATACAACCAGAAACTGCTTAAGAAAAACATGAAACAGCCTCCTCTTTTCCACCTATAAATTGAGTGAACATAATATCACAAAGTTAAAACATAAATCAACTAGAGCACAGAAGGAACAAGAAAAGCTATTATTATCATTCTCTGCTATCAATTCATTTGATGTATTCTTCCTAACCTGTTATGTCCAAAGATAGAAAACAATTCTACAGTATCTATTCTCAACAACAACAACAACAACAACAAAGCCTTTTCCCACTAAGTGGGGTCGGCTATATGAATCCTAGAACGCCATTGCGCTCGGTTTTGTGTCATGTCCTCCGTTAGATCCAAGTACTCAAGTCTTTTCTTAGGGTCTCTTCCAAAGTTTTCCTAGGTCTTCCACAGTATCTATTCTCAACAACAACAACAACAACAACAAAGCCTTTTCCCACTAAGTGGGGTGGGCTATATGAATCCTAGAACGCCATTGCGCTCGGTTTTGTGTCATGTCCTCCGTTAGATCCAAGTACTCTAAGTCTTTTCTTAGAGTCTCTTCCAAAGTTTTCCTAGGTCTTCCTCTACCCCTTCGGCCCTGAACCTCTGTCCCGTAATCACATCTTCGAACCGGAGCGTCAGTCGGCCTTCTTTGCACATGTCCAAATCACCGGAGCCGATTTTCTCTCATCTTTCCTACAATTTCGGCTACTCCTACTTTACCTCGGATATCCTCATTCCCAATCTTATCCTTTCTCGTGTGCCCACACATCCCACAAAGCATCCTCATCTCCGCTACACCCATTTTGTGTACGTGTTAATGCTTCACCGCCCAACATTCTGTGCCATACAACATCGTTGGCCTTATTGCCGTCCTATAAAATTTTCCCTTGAGCTTCAGTGGCCTACGACGGTCACACAACACGCCGGATGCACTCTTACACTTCATCCATCCAGCTCGTATTCTATGGTTGAGATCTCCATCTAATTCTCCGTTCTCTTGCAAGATAGATCCTAGGTAACGAAAACGGTCGCTTTTTGTGATCTTCGCTAGATTGCTCCGGTCATTAGTGTGGATAAGTATATAAATGGATAGAGATAGGAACGCAAACACAAGATGTACATGGTTCACCCAGATTGGCTACGTCCACGGAATAGAAGAGTTCTCATTAATTGTGAAGGGCTTACACAAGTACATAGGTTCAAGCTCTCCTTTAGTGAGTACAAGTGAATGATTTAGTACAAATGACATTAGGAAATATTGTGGGAGAATGATCTCGTAATCACGAAACTTCTAAGTATCGGAGTGTGGTGTCGTCTTGACTTGCCTTATCTGTCTCATAGGTAGATGTGGCATCTTCTACTCTTCCTCCATCCAGGGGTGGTATCTTTAACTGGTGGAGATGCACAAGGTAATGTATCAATTTCACTTGAAGCTTACTTGTAGTTTCAAGCTTGGTCAAGCGCGATACAAACCATGTAGTAGGAGTCCCCCGAGTCGCCGAGCTAGGGGGTCTGCTGAAGGAGGTGACAGACAAGGTAAGCAATCAGAGCTCCAACTGATTGTTCACCTTCTCCCCATCTTGCAGCAGCATGAAGGATAAAGAGAAGAAAAATAAGAAGAGATGATATGAGATACTTTTGCTTTTGAAGAAGTAACTTTCCACAGGCTTATTCTTGAACTGAGCTGGAAGGTTTTCTGGTTTCCTCCAGAGTATAAGGCCGACTGAAGAATTTGAGGGTCAAAACAAGTCCATCAAATCTAGAGTACGTTCCACCCTGCTGATATGGGATACTTTTGCTTTTGACAGAGTAATGGATGTATCGGCACATGTGCTGTTACGCTTGTCTCCACATGCTTCCTTGTATCCTTCGCACTTGCCCTATCTGTTCCTCAAGCAGATGCGGAATCTTCCCTGGAAACATAAGATGTTGAAGATGAGTACTCGAGAGCAATGCCAGGTAAGTAATCAGGTAAGGGGTTCCAGGCAGTCAGTTCCTGGCTGGAAGCTTGATTCCAAGTGCTGACTGATTGCTCTCTTTCTCCTTGTCTTGCAGGTAAAAACAAGGCCAAAGGAAAAGACAGGGAAAAAGCATGATATGGGATACTCTTGCTTTTAACCCTGATGATATGAGATATTCTTGCTCTAGTATAGCTTGTTTGCAGAGGTATTATCGGGGGGAAAGAAAGCTGAATATTTCGAAAGGCTTCGTTGGGAGTGCCCTATCAGATATGATGAAGGGTTGAGCATTTTTGCAGGTCTGCCTGTCCGTTGGAGATGGAGGTCGACATATATAGGAGTTTCCCTAACAACAAGTAGTAATGCTATTCATTTACCCTGCTTGGTCATAGCACGGTAGTGGGAGCTGCCAGTTTCACATGTGTTAACTCTGTCAGAGCACTTTGAAAAAGTGGTCTGTGGTATCTGGCTCTCGAGATTCGGAGAACGATGCCTCTTCGATTTTTGAGAAAGCAATCATGCTGGGGGTCTGGCTCTCGAGATTCGGAGAGCAGTGTCTCTTCGATTTTTGAGGAAGTAATCATGTTGGGAGTCTGGCTCTCGAGATTCGGAGGGCGGTGCCTCTTCGATTTTGGAGCAAGCAATCCTGTTGGGAGTGTTGTCTCGAATGTGAGTAAAGGTTGGGCATGTTTGCTAGTCTACCTTGCCCGGAAGCACAAAGGTTGACACACAGGGACTTTCCAATTATCTAGCAATGGTACTGTTCCTTTACCCTCTCTTCGCTTTTGAGAAAGTAGTCATGTTGGGAGTCTGGCTCTCGAGATTCGGAGGACGGTGCCTCTTCGATTTTGGAGCAAACAATCTTGTTGGGAGTGTTTTCTCGAATGTGAGTAAAGGTTGGGCATGTTTGCTAGTCTACCTTGCCACGAAGCACAGAGGTTGACACACAGGAACTTTCCAATTATCCAGCAATGGTACTGTTCCTTTACCCTTGTGGGTAATAATATGGTAGCTAGACCTTCAAAATTTATGTGTCTAAACTTTGTTAGTGCTGTTTCTTTGCTATTCTTTTACCTTTCTTGGTCAGAGCGATGTAGTGGGAGCTGGAAGCTTCACGTGCTCAACTTTGGCAGAGAACTTTGGCAAAGTTATCTGTGGTACCCATGAGCTATTGTTGCGTGTGGGAAGTGGGTGATTGAACAGTAAGATTCATGTGCTTTCTACTTCACCAGAAGTCTTCGACAGAATGCCCATAATTTCTGCAAAGCTGAGTGTGCGTGTGACAGGTGCTGACAAGGCTAGAATAGTAGGTGCCTCTTCGATTTCTGGGATCGGCCCTCGTGGTCTCTGAGCAGCCCAGCTTTTGAGAAAGCGAGCGCCTCTTCGATTGATTCGGAGAACGATGCCTTATCGATTTTTAAAAAAGCAATCATGCTGGGGGTCTGGCTCTCGAAGATTCGGGGAGCAGTGTCTCTTCGATTTTTGAGAAAGTAATCATGTTGGGAGTCTGGCTCTCGAGATTCGGAGGGCGGTGCCTCTTCGATTTTGGAGCAAGCAATCTTGTTGGGAGTGTTTTCTCGAATGTGAGTAAAGGTTGGGCATGTTTGCTAGTCTACCTTGCCACGAAGCACAGAGGTTGACACACAGGGACTTTCCAATTATCCAGCAATGGTACTGTTCCTTTATCCTCTCTTCGATTTTTAAGAAAGTAGTCATGTTGGGAGTCTGGCTCTCGAGATTCGGAGGACGGTGCCTCTTCGATTTTGGAGCAAGCAATCTTATTGGGAGTGTTTTCTCGAATGTGAGTAAAGGTTGGGCATGTTTGCTAGTCTACCTTGCCACGAAGCACAGAGGTTGACACACAGGGACTTTCCAATTATCCAGCAGTGGTACTGTTCCTTTACCCTTGTGGGTAATAATATGGTAGCTAGACCTTCAAAATTTATGGGTCTAAACTTTGTTAGTGCTGTTTCTTTGCTATTCTTTTACCCTTCTTGGTCAGAGCGATGTAGTGGGAGCTGCAAGCTTCACGTGCTCAACTTTGGCAGAGAACTTTGGCAAAGTTATCTGTGGTACCCATGAGCTATTGTTGCGTGTGGGAAGTGGGTGATTGAACAGTAAGATTCATGTGTGTTCTACTTCCCCAGAAGTCTTCGACAGAATGCCCATAATTTCCGCAAAGCTGAGTGTGCGTGTGACAGGTGCTGACAAGGCTGGAAAAGTAGGTGCCTCTTCGATTTCTGAGATCGGCCCTCGTGGTCTCTAGGGAGCCCAGCTTTTGAGAAAGCGAGCGCCTCTTTGATTTCTGAGATCGGCCTTCGTGGTCTTTGAGCAGCCCAACTTTTGAGAAAGCAAACGCCTCTTCGATTTCTGAGATCAACCCTCGTGATCTCTAAGCAGCCCAGCTTTTGAGAAAGCAAACGCCTCTTCGATTTTTGAGCAGGCGCCTTTTCGATTTCTGAAGCTCCGTCGAGTGCAGATTTTTATAGGGGCTGGCATTAAGTTCCAAAGCACACTTGAATCTCCACCAGTAGAAGCTTCATTCTTGCACTTCTAAGATCTTGATTTGTCCGACCTCTTCTCTCTTCAACACCTTTGAAAATGTCTGGCCCCTCCGACCGTCGTTTTGACTTGAACCTTGTTGAAGAGGCAGCCCCGCCTTCTCCAGACAACATATGGCGCCCATCCTTCGTCTCCCCTACTGGTCCTCTTACCGTTGGGGATTCCGTGATGAAGAATGATATGACCGCTGCGGTGGTGGCCAGGAACCTTCTCACTCCCAAAGATAACAGACTACTTTCCAAACGGTCTGATGAGTTAGCTGTTAAGGATTCGCTGGCTCTCAGTGTTCAGTGTGCAGGTTCTGTGTCTAATATGGCCCAACGCCTATTTGCTCGAACCCGCCAAGTTGAATCATTGGCGGCTGAAGTGATGAGTCTCAAACAGGAGATTAGAGGGCTCAAGCATGAGAATAAACAGTTGCACCGGCTCGCACATGACTATGCTACAAACATGAAGAGGAAGCTTGACCAGATGAAGGAAACTGATGGTCAGGTTTTACTTGATCATCAGAGATTTGTGGGTTTGTTCCAAAGGCATTTATTGCCTTCGTCTTCTGGGGCTGTACCGCGTAATGAAGCTCCGAATGATCAACCTCTGATGCCTCCTCCTTCTAGGGTTCTGTCCAGTACTGAGGCTCCAAATGATCCCCCTCCGGTGCCTTCTCTTTCTGGGGCTCTACCGACTGCTGAGACTTCTCCTAAGCAACCTTTGTGAAGGCTCCCTCTTGTGTGTTTATTTTGACTCATGTATATGTACATATTTGTAGCTTATCGGGGATATCAATAAATAAGCTTTCCTTCATTTCAACGTATTGTGTTAAATACACCAAAGCCTTCTTCGCTAAGTTCTTTGAATTTTCTTTTGTTGAAGCTTGTATGTTGAAGCTTTCTGAGTGGAGCACGTAGGTTGGGGTAGTGTTCCCTTAATTTCCCGAGTGAGGAAAACTTCTCGGTTGGAGACTTGGAAAATCCAAGTCACTGAGTGGGATCGGCTATATGAATCTTAGAACGCCATTGTGCTCGATCCTGAGTCATGTCCTTCGTTAGATCCAAGTACTCTAAGTCTTTTCTTAGAGTCTCTTCCAAAGTTTTCCTAGGTCTTCCTCTACCCCTTCGGCCCTGAACCTCTGTCCCATAGTCGCATCTTCTAATTGGAGCGTCAGTAGGCCTTCTTTGCACATGTCCAAACCACCGTAACCGATTTTCTCTCATCTTTCCTTCAATTTCGGCTACTCCTACTTTACCCCGGATATCCTCATTCCTAATCTTATCCTTTCTCGTGTCCCACACATCCAACGAAGCATCCTCATCTCCGCTACACCCATTTTGTGTACGTGTTGATGTTTCACCGCCCAACATTCTGTGCCATTCAGCATCGCCGGCCTTATTGCCGTCCTATAAAATTTTCCCTTGAGCTTCAGTGGCATACGGCGGTCGCACAACACGCCGGATGCACTCTTCCACTTCATCCATCCAGCTTGTATTCTGTGGTTGAGATCTCCATCTAATTCTCCGTTCTTTTGCAAGATAGATCCTAGGTAACGAAAACGGTCACTCTTTGGTATTTCTTGATCTCCGATCCTCACCCCTAACTCGTTTTGGCCTCCATTTGCACTGAACTTGCACTCCATATATTCTGTCTTTGATCGGCTTAGGCGAAGACCTTTAAATTCCTTGAAGGATATCTAATTTCATGAAGGTTAGGTTATAAGTCTTTTTTTCTGAGCATATAATATATGTATTGTCATTGTTAGAGAAACTAACATAGCTGGACAAGGAAATGAGGATAGCTCCTCTAAGATCCAGTAAGTCCCCCTTTTGTTTTTGGCAAGACAGAAAATCCCTAGCCAATCTTGAACATAGTGCATAAGGAAAAGTTATAAATAGCTCAACAATATGTAATTGTCAACACACAACCCTTTTAGCCGACCCCACTTAGTGGGAAAAGGCTTTGTTGTTGTTGTTGTAGAAAGAAAAAAAAGTTTACAAGTAGCCTCTGTGAAGAACATTGAAGAATCTTTGGAGAAAGAATTTGAGAAATTAATAAACTTCCATACATACCTTATCAACAGCTTTTTCATATCGATCCCAAAGTATGTTTAGGACTGCCTCATCTCCAACTTCACTGCAAAATAAAGGGCCAAATCATCAAACCACCCATCCTAAAAGGTCAATAAATTCTCTTATAAAAAGGATAGTTAATAATTCTGCATATTAATGCCCACATAGATAGTGTAACAAAGAAATTACTAACAGCAGAAGAAAATGGAATAAAAGGACCACAAAAGGCTAACCAAATTAGGCATCATAAAATTAACAAGTCTTGCATTCCCCCGTTTGCAGTTACAACACTTGCCCACACTCTGTAATGTCACTATGGTTGAACTGCAAATGCTTACAAGAATTTACTCATATAGTTGGCCTTAAAGTTGGGGCTGAAACTAACATGTCTAACAGTGTGTTGGTGGGTGCTAATGTAGAGATATTAGCGTCCATAGCTAGTATTTGGGATGTCGGTCAGGACCAGGAGCGTGGCCTTTGAGTTCTTTGGGACTTTCTTTAGGGGCAGTCTGTGTGCTTTATCTTCCTGGACCCCATTGTTGACTTGGTGAGGATAAAATTAGATGGGGTGAGGAGATAACGTCGCACTTACCCTGATTCGCTCACTGACTCTTGAATCTTGAATACCGTTCCCACTTATCTTATGTACATTGTGGAATAAAGTAGCTAAAACTTTGGAAAAATCGACAACAAATTACTTTTGGGAGAGGAATGGAGAGGGGAAATTGACCGTTAGGTTAGATGTGTTCAATGCATAAACCAAAGGATGGTCATGGGTTGGCTTTAGAGAATTTGGTGAAAGAAAATAGTGTGTTGTTAAGTGTGGAGATTCCCTCTTGAGCATTATCCTTGTGGAATTTAGCCATCAGGATTGTGCAAAGACTACAGAGTCCAACTGGGATTCTTGTATTCTAATGAGAATATTGTTCCAAAGTCTTTTGAAATAAATTTTTAAGGGTTTCTGTTCCTTTTCTTATGTAATGATAATTGTTTAGATCCCATCTTGCCGTGCATAGTTTCCCTGCCCAAAATTATATATATATTTGATAAAGAAGCGATTGTAGATATTGCTAGTCAGGTCTGATATGCAAGAGGACAACTTGTCCTATGTCTCCATACATAGCCCCTGCGTCATGCATTACCATGAAAAAGGAGGTGCCAAGGATGACCAAAAGGCAGTAAAATCCTATTGAAGGCTTTCTACTATTAATCTCCTCTTCCAAACAGATTTATTTAATAAGTAAAAACCTTTAATTGAGGAAAGGAAAGAGTACAAGGTGTTCGATGGCCCAAACCTAACAAGAACTCTCTAAAGAATATAAAAAAAGCCACCATAACACTACACAAAAACAACAGACTATTACAACAATACTCTAAAACACTACATCTCTTCAATCAGACAGTATTACGAAAAAGAAACAGCCCTAAATTATGGACATATCATAGCCCATAGAGTAGCCGAAGATTGGACTCTCTTTGACAAATTATCCACCTCTTCCACCACCAAAAACCCTAAAGAATTCAATCTCCATATATTAGTGTGATAATCACATTTCTTCAAATGTTCAATTCCCAGCTTTAGCCCTCCCATGGGCACTATATTTTTTTACAATACCGTGACACATACCTAATACCTATCTTAGCTGTGCCCCCTTTACCAATTGAGTGGAGGCCCAGAGGATACTTTTTTATGGGAAAAAAATTTTGCCAATAAAAATCATTAAACACAGTGCACAGACTCGGTGAAACAAGAGGCTCACCAACAATTTGACACAACTCTCATAAAAAGCAGACCCAAATTTCATCTATGACATCGTAATACAAAACTCTAAAAAGGTACCCTAGAGCAGTTCCCTCATCTCATTAAATTATACAAAATGAAACATCCCTAAAAGCCTCGAGACCAGCTTTAGGTTCAATTTTTCCGGAGAGGGAGGAGAATAAAATACTTCAACCATTTTATCATTTTCTTCCAAAGACCCAGACACTGAACTAGCTAAAATTAACTAAGATCGTTCTATATATCCCTGAAAATATGCAAAGATTATTAAACATACCAGTCCTTTCATTACAATAATTTAACTTGACTGTATTCAATCTAAAATAGCATCCCCATATTAGGAAACACAAAATCACAATTTACAATAACTAACATGCCAGAGTAAAACAAAAAGTAGTGTAACAGTGAATCATAAGTACCTAAAGTGGATCTTCAAGCCAGGAGAAGAGAACTTCTGCGCTTGGGTCCCTAAAGAAGAATCTCCATCGTGGCCACCGGCAGTCCTTCGAATAAGGTCAGCAACACCCTTGACAATATTCATGCTTCCCCACAGCCAAGTTTTTCATATAAGTCAACACTTCATAATCGAATGGTCAGGATGCAAATGGTGATTCCAGCCCATCACCCTCAATGTGCTTGCCTTCTATTAAATGTTACATAAAACACCACTAAGTTAAAAAAAAATCCCATACACTCAAACTCATACTAAATTACCACCTAATCCACGAAATTCTGAAACCAGTCGAAAAGGACTAGAAATTTGGTTCCACGAAAAATTACAATAAGAGCGTCTCAGTTAGTTTTTACACAACAAATACACTGGTTAGAGTTGAATTTGTCTGTTAAACTTCCTATAGTGCATATTAACAAAAATCTTCTAAAACCTCCAACTCATTTTCCATTCCTTTCCCTCAACTTCTTGGCAAACACACCAAAACACTATCCGAGTTTCCGACAAGCTATCACATCAATAAACTAACACTCCCATGCACAAAAAGCATAAATTTACATCAAATAAGCTGCTAATAAACAAAAATAAAAAATAAAAAACCACATTATTTGGCAAAACATTGAAATGTCTGATAAAACTAAATGCGGATGAAGGTTGATAACTCTGAGGAAAAAATCAACGAAAAATAGAGAAATAATTAATTGATCAACGACGTACACTCGAACTCAATTGTTGAATTCTTTGATCAATTTCATGAATTTCAGACAATAAAAGATGGGAACCTGATCGGATCGCGGGGCCCAAAAGCACGGTGTGGATAGGGTTTGCGATTGGAGATCTGAGCCTGAAATTCTTGGGAGCTCTATCTCTTCTTCAATGGCGTCAGTGTAGATTCAACGACAGAAGATGCGTTAGCGGAATGCGGAAAGAAAATGAAGGAAGAAGGAAAATACGAACCCCCAAACAATTTTAAATTTCAAGATTGCCCCTGTTAGTGCAGTGGTTGAAGATCAAAGTGGCTGATGTGAATTTTATCTGACAGTCGAAAATGCGGTAAATGTAACAGATTTTACCGGGTTTTTCATTTTTACGACCATTGAGACGTTGTCGTTTCTCTTCGGTGAAACCTATTCAGAACTTTACCAAAGAGGCCCTAAACACATAAATTAATGGGGACAAGAACACGTGTACAAAATAATATTTTGTATTAATTATTTTGGGATTACAATCTCTCTTAAATTTAATCCTCTAATTCGATCTCCATAAGGTGTTGATTTGTGGATGGGCTGCTGATCCAAAGGGTCATCGGGGCTTGATCTTTAGGATGAACAGTGGTATACGGATCTTCAAGGGTTTTTGGGCTTGATCTTGAAGAATAGATTTGTGGATTTGTTGATGTTGTTGATCCAAAGAGCCGTCGGGGGCTTGATCTTAGGATGAACGGTGATGAACGATGAACACTTTCTTCAAGGGCCGTTGGGGGTGGATCTTGAATTGGTGGAAGTTCTTCAAGGGCCGTTGGGGCTTGATCTTGAAGGAGGATTTGACGAAGAATGAAGAAAGCTTTCTTGATCATTCGGGATTTTCTTAGGAGCTTCGGAGTTTCCAAGCTTCAAGTTTTTGGTGTGATGTGAATTGGTTATCAATTGGTGTCCCCAAAATGAATGATTTGGCTTCCTATTTATAGAATTCCAAAACTTTATTTTTTGGATTTAAATAATCAAATGAAATAAATCATTTCTGACAAATGTTGACACGTGTCATGATTGATGACTTTTCTGATGATTCTCGATTTTTCGTTGAGTCATATGCTATGTGTAAAATTTATGTGACACATGAACGTTGAAATTTTAATTATTGATCAACATTTATTTCACCGAAATTTCGATGTCTACAAATGCCCCCACTTCAAGGCGCGTTGTATACATGTGCTTGTCACATGTAGAAGATGTGTTTTGAAGTCCCTTAATGTAGATGTCGATCCAAGGACGTTTGAGGCTTGATCTTGAACTGGGCTGGTAATTTCTTCAAGGGTCGTTGGGGCTTGATCTTGAATTTGGCTAGAAGATTTTTTGGTTTCCTCCAATTGTTGATTTTCCACAGGCTTAATCTTGAACTGGGCTAGAAGGTTTTCTGGTTTCCTCCAAAGGTTTGAACTTACTCATTTTATCTGGAGCTGAATTTGATTTAAGGGTGGATGAGATTTGATTTTGAATCGAACTTGTGATTTCACAAGGGCCGTTGGGGTTGATCTTGAACTTAAACATGACCACGAGGGATTTCAGGATTTGGACACATGGCAGGTAGGCACGAGATGAAGGTGATTGCCTGTTTCTTTGTTTAATCTTTCCAATTCATATTGAAGAAGGTTAGGGGATAAAGTCAGATGCTGCAAAAAATTTGCTTTGAAAAATCAAGGAAGTTCGTAGCATTTTCATATGAACCCTGAGCAGTTTGGTTAACGGTATGATTTTCAAGGGTTGTCGAGACTTTGCTCTTCGGCGACAGTGCTAGCGAAAGGCTGTTGAAACTTCTTGAGCTCTTTGATTATATCAACGATGGCGAGCTTGGATTTAACTTAGACTCATCCGTCTGGATTATGCAGTTCTGCCAAGAAGGGTGTCCTGCTATAATGATTTGTTCCAGCTCATCGTGCTGCATTCTTCTCTGCTTGTTTCTTTCGCATAGCAGAAGTGGTGCGCAACCTTTTGCCTTTAAATGGTCGTTCAGAGCATCACTTCTCAGCGACTCATCCATGCTTGGCAGCTTCAGTGTAAAGAGCCAACATCATATTAACTGTCCTGAAGTATTTGCTGAAGAAATTCGAGACCCGTCGAAAATTGAAGATGAGCACTCGAGAGCAGTGTTAGGTAAGCAACCAGGCAAAGGTTCCGGGCAATCAATTCCCGATCGGAAGTTTGATTTCAGGTTCTGACTGATTGCTTTCTTTCCCTTTGTTCTGCAGGCAAAAGCAAAGGTAAAGGAAATGATAAGGGAAAAGCATGATATGAGATACCTTTGCTTTCGACCATGATGATTATGAGATACTTTTGCTTTTGAAGAAGTAGCAGATAATCAGCACATGTATTTGTTGCGCTTGTCTCCACATGCTTCGATGCATCATTTTCACTTTCCTCATATGTTCTCCAAGCATCTGGTATATTCTTTGGCAGTGCATCAACAGTTGAAGATGAGTACTTGGGAACAGTGCTAGGTAAGCAATCAGGGAAGGGGTTCTAGGCAGTCGATTCCAAATTGGAAGGTTGATTCCAAGTGCCGGCTGATTGCTTTCTTTCTCATTGTTCTGCAGGGAAGAATAAGAACGAAGAAAATGACAGAGGAAAACATGCTATAAGATACTCTTGCTTTCGACCTGATGATATGAGATACTTTTGCTCTTGAAGACTTGGTTGAAGAGGTATTTTCAAAGAGAAAGAAAACTGAGTATGTTGAGAGGTTTGGTTGCAAATGTATTCTTGCCAAGGAAGAAGAGTCAGGCATTTTGGATGTGTGCCTTGCCATAGAGAATAGAGGTCGACCTATATAGTGATTTCCCAATAGCAAGTGGTAGTGTGGATGCGGCCTTGTCACCTACACTTGTCAGCCAAAAGTGTGGTAGTTGGAATAATGAACTTCACGTGTTTTCAACTCTGTCAGTGATTTTTGACAAAGTTGCACGTGCTATCCGACAAGCTGAGGTTGCGTCTGAAAAGTGTTGACGAACTTTATGCAGGAAAATTCGGAGAGTGGCGTCTCTTCGATTTTTGAACTGGTGGCTGTGTTGCCTCTTCTTTTATAAAGGTATCGATCACATCCCACATGCACATTTTGAAGATTGCCCGCTCGTGAAAATTGTCTCTAGTGTATTTCTGATATTTTACTCCATCCAACCCTTTTCTTTTACCATTTTTGAAAATGGCATACCCGTATAACATTTGCTTAGATTTGAGTCTCGGGAGTGATACAGGTGCGCCGCGTCAGGGTAATATATGACGCCTGTCTTTCTTATCTTTTAATGGCCCTCTTACAGTTGAAGACTCCGTGATGAGGGATGCAATAGTGGCGACGGTAGTAGCCAGGAACCTCCGTACTCTTAGAGATAATTGGTTGCTTTCAAGACGGTTCGATAAGTTAGTTGTCCAAGACTCATTGGCTCTTAGTGTTCAGTGTGGCTCTGTGTCCAACATGGGCCAGTGCTTACTTGCTCGAACTCGCCAAGTTGAATCATTGACGGCCGAGGTGGAAAGCCTTGGACGAGAGATCAAACGTCTCAAGCGCTAGAATCAAGAGTTGCGCATGCTTGCAAATGATTATTCGACGAGTATGAAGAGAAAGCTTGATCATCTGCAGGCATCTGAAGGTCAGATTCAAAGCGACCCTCAGAAGTTTGTGGCTTTCTTCCAGAGGCGCGTTTTGCCTTCGCTTTCTAACGGTCGACCAAGTATTGAGGTGCCACACAATCAATCTTTAATGCCTTCTGCCTTCTTCTTCTAAGATTCTGCCGAGTGCTGAGGCTTTACGTGAACAACCTTTGTGAAGTATCCCTTTTTTTGTTTTTTTGTACTTGTAATTTCTCGGAGATATCAATAGACATGCTTTATTTTATTCGGTGTATTGTGCTGAAAAGCATATCTCACTAAGACATGTTACTTCTGTTATTTATTTATTTTTAAAATGGTGCCTGATGCACCATTACCCCCTATTTTGTTTCTTCATTTCAATGATTTTGTCGCCACCACCCTTTTTTTTCCTTTTCTTTCTTTTGACTTGCTAATAGTAGCATGCACCTTCCTTTTGTGTGTGTCTGTGTATGTTTCAATGATGAGTATGGTAGACTGGCATTGCTGGGTTCCTCGATAGGACTCCTCAATGCACCACACTCTTATCCGCATGAGGATAATTTTTTCATTTGCTTATCTGAAGACCATTATTTGCACATTCACCACACCAATATTTTTTTTTTGTATATATATGTGTGTGCTGCGTGGGATGAAAGACAGCCACCTACAGCGGCAGAGGAGAAGCTTGCAGAGGGCATGGCAGTTTGGGTGAGGAGGAGTGCCACGGTAGCTTGAGGTAGTGCAGAGCAACAGAGGCAAGCAGATGTAAGTTGACACACTTTGGTTTTGTCAATCACATTCACAGGCAGCAGCAGAAGCAAGCAGATATGAGTTGACAAACTTTGGTTTTGTTAATCACATTTCAAGGCAGCAGCCATGGCAGAAGTACAGAGGCAGCTGAAGCTTGAGGAAGACTGTACAACCGGCTAGTTGTTTGACGGCGATCACTGAAGCTCTTCGATGATTTCGATCATGGTGGCCAGAATGATGAGCTCGAGGTAGTGCAAGGCGTCGAGCTTTACGACCGGCTAGTCATTTGATAGTGGTTACTAACTTTGGAGAACCCATAGAGTCTTACTAACTGTAAACCTTTGCAGCCTTTAGAAAGAAGAAACATGCCCACATCATGCACGCCATTCCTCTGACCGTTTCAACACATTCAGCAACTCGACCGAGTCAAACAAGCTCAGACAACTTCAACCTTTTGTCGAACTCGTTGACTCAGACTATAGTTTCAATCATCACACAGATTTGGTCTTCATTCACTGTCGTCTTCTACCATCAGAAATTTCATGGGTCAAATCGAAGGAGGAAAACATCACTGCAAAAGGAAGAGACAGATGGACAGCTCTTCCGAAGCTTTTTCGCCGCCGTCAACAGCACCAATCTTTGCTCATTCAGTTCAGCAAAAGCTTCAGGATCATCAGTAAGTCCAAATGGGTCAAATGCACCTCATGGGTTCCTCTGTGGGCTTGAATGATGATACGATGGCTGGGCGCGAGGTCCAAAGCTCGCTGGGTGGACTACGGGACAAGGAGGAGCCATGCCACGCGGACGAAAATAGCAGGCACTGGAGCGTCATACGTGAGGAAGTGGGAGAAGCGGAATGTGGAGAAAAAGCAATAAACGAGCAGGGTTTGAGCTTCAAGCTTGGAGGTTCAGCCTTGTAAAGACGCAAAGTCAAGAGCGGAGCAACCCGACCGAATCGACTCGATTCTAGCCAAGAAGGAGTCTAGATCTGCAGGACACTTCTCCAAAACATTGCTCAGAAATAAACCTTGTTCTCATCCTCGTACACATCATAGAGGTCAATCATATTCGGGCGTGGCGACAGATTCTCAACAATCTTCCTCATCACCAAGATTTCATTTGTGAGCATCACATTTGTTATGGACACCTGCTTTCGGGTTTGGAAAACGGCAGCAGCAAAGTTATTCTAGTATTCTCTCTCTTGATTTCTCGACCGCATCCCTGTTTTTCAACTGCCTTCTAGTTTTCTTAGAGATAGGATTGTCGTCAAGAATTTCACCAAGATGGCGTGGCCTGATCCCAAGTAGTATACGAAGGAAGCTTGGGGTGTTGGGATGAGGTACAACCATGGCTGGGTGTTGATAGCGGTAGTGCTCGCAGCTCTCAGATATAAGGATGAGCAATCGAAGTTGGCGTATATGCCAATGCCGAATATGGTAAGTGCGAGGTTGGTGAGGAAGGACACAGGTCCAGCGGTTGCTGGAATTGGGTTGCACCGGCGCTGAAGAGCACGGAGGAAGCAGAACGGCGATGTCTTGGTCAGTGGGCTCCTCGGGGAAGCTGAAATCTTTGTCGTCGTCGTCGTTGGTCGGGTGCGAAGGAGAGTCGATGTTGAGATGCAGGTCATAGAATGAAGTGGAATGAAGAGGGATTTGAGACTTAGTGTGCGATAGGTGGGCCTGGCTATTGGGCTGTGTTCCTTAGCTGAGGCTTGTGTGCGGATGGGCTTCATGTGGTGGACATGGCGTCTCTATTTTGGGGCCCTTGGTGGCAAAAACGGGTTTGAGGTGAAGAGGTGAGCTGAGAACAAAGAAAGAGACAACTAGAGACGAGGAAGCTTTGGAAGATGATCTGGACTAGCTTGGAGTCGAGTGAAGATGGGCCACGAGAGTTTGGCTCATTGCTGGTGGACTCATTGATGGTGTGAACCGTGTTGGGCCGAAGCAATTGCAGATATATATATATATAACCTGTATTTTATTTATTTATTATTATTTTTTTTAAAGTTGTAATTTAATTTTTGTACAAAGAAAACAGGTATTTTTTTTGTAATGAAATGGACTTTCATTAGTCGAGCTTTTAATAAAACCTTTTTTTTATTTTTTTATTTTGATGTGACTGAACTCAAAGTTGAATGTTCGAGTTGCCTACGTACCCTTCCAAAAAAGAGATCAAGTCATAACGTAGTTCAAATACTTTTTTTTTGTGCCGTACGCAGTTTATGCTCTTGCAGGTCAGGAATGTGCTTCGTTTGTTTTAGGGGTAGTAGCGCTTGAAGAATCTGCCATTGATGAGGCCAATCTTCAAGCCGTTTTCTGCCATGATTAAGTAAGCTCCATTGGTGTAAACTTTTTGTATTACGTAAGGTCCATCCCACTTTGATGTGAACTTGTTTTTCGTTTTGTGAGTTGTGATGATAGGCCTACGTAATGCAAGGATGAGATTTCCCATTTGAAAAGAACGAGGGCGAACTTTCTTGTTGAAAGCCTTGGAGAGTCGTGCTTGATAACATTCCAAGTGCTGCTGAGCTTCGAGCCTTCTCTCATCTAGCGCTTCCAGCTCTTGAAGGTGCAATTTTACATTCTCTTCATCAGTCAAGCCTTCTTGTATAGTCATCCTTAGTGAGGAGATATGACTTTCAAACGATGGAACAGCTTCCATGCCATATACAAGAAAATAAGGCGTAGCTTGGGTAGGAGTCCTATGTGTCGTTCTATATGCCCAAAGTTCTTCGGTTATTCTTTCGTGCCAGTCTCTCTTTGTTCGGCCGATCACCTTCTTCAGGAGGTTGCACAATGTTTTGTTAAATGCTTCTGCAAGACCGTTAGCTGGAACATGATACATGGAATACTCGTGCTATTTGAACTTGTATTTCTCATAGAGTTCGTCCACAAGTCGGTTGGAAAACTGTTTTCCATTGTCAATGATAATGTAGCGAGGCACACCATATCGGTGGATGATATGCTCCTTGATGAAATGGATGACAGTTTCCTTCTTTACTTCCCTTAAGGGTATGGCTTCAGCCCACTTGGAGAAGTAATATGTTGCAGCTAGGATGTAAGCTTCTCTTGCAGATGACTTTGGAGTAATTGGTCATACGACGTTCAATCCCCATGCATCGAATGGCCATGAAGCAGCTGTAGGGTGTAATGGTTCAGGTGGTTGATGTATGAAGTTGGTGTGGAATTGGCAGGCTTGGCACCTTTTGGCATGTTCCAGGCAGTCACCATGCTTGGCCAGTAGTAACCCATTCTTTTGAGCTAGAAATGTAGCTTTAATCCAAACTGATGCATCCCGCATACGCCTGAGTGTGCTTCTTCCATGGCTTGATTGACTTCTTGCTCACCTAGGCATCTTAGAAGTACTATTTCGAAAGAGCGTCGATAGAGTGTTTCTTTGTAGTAGAGAAAGTGAGGTGCTCGTCGACGTATTTCAAAGCTGTGTCTAGGACCATCTGGAAGTTTTCCATGCTCTAAGTAGTTAATCAGCGGTTGTCTCCACTCTTTAACATTGACTAGAAGTACTGAGATGACATTTGTATCATCTAGTAGCATTTCAATGACGAGGGGGATCACCCATCTTTGGCAGACTGGCACGTCTACAGCTTCGTCTTCTCCTAGTGTCATACTCGAGGCAAGGTTGGCAAGAGCGTCTGCCATTTGATATTCTTTTCTTGGCACATGTTCTAGTGTCACAATCTCGAACTTTTGTAGCAGTTAAGTTGCTAGCTGGAAGTATGGGACGAGATCATATTTCCTCACCTCATATTCAATTAAGAGTTGATTGATTATGAGCTTGGAGTCGCCAAATACCTCAAGGGCTGTGATTCCCATGTTGATCGCCATTTGGAGCCCGATGATCAATGCTTGGTACTCAGCGACGCTGTTGGAGCATAATTCACTTAGTTAGAAGGAATAAGGTAATATTTGCCTTTGTGGCGACATGAACTACTCCTGACCTCACACCATCTGCTTGTGCAGATATGTTGAAAAACATCGTCCATGTTGGGAAGATGTCGATGTAGAACACCTCCTCGTCAAGCAATTCGTCTGAGATTTTCCAATCAGCTGGGATTAGGTGATCGACAAGAAAGGCTTGTCCCTTGACGGCTTTAGCTGGGACGTAGATGATCTCATGCTGATTAAGAATCAATGTCTATTTAGCGAGTCGCCATGTCAAGACTGGTTTGGACATGACGTATTTGACCGGGTCAGCTTTAGCAACCAAGTGGATGGTGTAAGCATGCATGTAAACACAAAAATTCTTGCAATGAATGAGACAAAAACACGTGTACAAAATAATATTTTGTATAAATGATTTTAAGGTTACAATCTTTCTCAAGTTTAATCTTCTGATTCGATCTCTGTAAGGTGTTGATTTATGGATGGTGTAAGCATGCATGTAATGCCTAAGCTTCTTAATGGAGAACACCAAGGCAAGGCACATCTTTTCTATTGGGGAGTAGTTTAACTTGGCACTAGTGAGAGTTCGGCTGAGGTAGTAGAGCGCTCATTCTTTCTGATTCATTCTCTTGTGCCAAGAATGCTCCAACTGAAATTTCCTGAACGGCGATGTACAATATGAATGGTTTCCCAAGCACAGGTGCCCCCAAGACAGGTGGACTTAACAAATACTTTTTTATACTTTCAAAAGCATTGTGGCATGCTTCGTCCTATATGAACGGAACATCCTTCTTCATGAGTCGGCTGAACAGTTGACAATGCCCTGCAAGGTTGGAGATGAAGCGTCTGATGAAGGCTAGCCGTCCTTGTAGACTTTTCAGCTCGTGCATGTTTCTTGGCTCAGGCATGCTTTGAATGGCCTTGATTTTTTATTGGTCCACTTCAATACCACGATGCTTGACAATAAAGTCGAGGAACTTTCCGGAGGTGACGCCAAAATGCACATTTTAACGGGTTCATCTTAAGGCTGTATTTTCGTAGCCTTTCGAACACTTATTCGTAAATTCTTCAAGTGGTCTGATCTTTTCTTTGTCTTGACCACCACATCGTCTACATAACATTCTACGTTTTTGTGTAGCATGTCATTGAAGATTTTCTACATTACGCGTTGATATGTAGCTCCAACATTCTTTAAACCAAAGGGCATCACTTTGTAGCAATAGATACCTTTTGGAGTGCGGAAGGCTGTTAGTTCCTCGTCTTCGAGAGCCATGCAAATTTGATTGTATCCAGAAGAGCCGTCCATGAATGACAGTGCCTTGTGGCCAGTGGTTGCATCCACCATGATTTCAATGATTGGCAATGGGAAGTCGTCATTCGGGCAAGTGTCGTTGAGGTCCCAGAAGTCTACACAAACACATATTTGTCTAGATTTCTTAAGGACAATGACGATGTTGGAGATCTACTTGGGGTATTGCACCTCTCGAATGAAGCCTGCCTTGATTAGCTTATTAATCTCAGCCTCGATTTGTGGGATGAGCTCGGATCGATAGTGCTTTTAAGTTTGCTTTATCGATCGCGTTCCAGGCTTGACTGTAAGATGATGCACAGTGATGACAGGGTCAAGGCCGAGCATTTTCTTGTAGGTCCAAGCAAAGACATCTTTGTACTCTGACAGCAGTTGGTAATACTTTTCTATCTCGTCCGCACTTAGCAGCGCACTTATGAAAATAGGTTTCGGCTCCTCTTTTATGCCTAAGTTGAGCTCCTTGAGATCATCAACCGTGGCTTGCCCCCCATCCTCAAGTTGTGGTGGTGCAACGGTGACATCTTCCTCGGGGATTTCGTCTTCTTTGCCTTCTTGGATCGTGATGTGGTAGACATCTTGGACTTTTTCTTCAGATTTGTCCTCTCGAGCTTATTGGCATGAAGATTGTCCAGTGTGGATGATGGTGCGCATTCTTACTTTTAGTGGTTCATTTGTGTAAACCTCTAAGACTGCTTGGTGCTTCATTCTTGAAGGAATTGAGCTTTGAACGTCGTCTTTTTCTGCTAGCCTGTCGAGCTTTTCTTCATTCGGTGTTGTCTTCCTCTTTCCCGAAGGCTTCTTATTGTCTTCAATTTTTTCCAAAGCCGACCGTCGCAGATGAGAGCTGGCCGTGTTACTTTGTTTCTTAGGTTTTGACAATCTTTCAAAAACAGAGCTTTGGGATGTTGGCGCGTTAAGCCTCTTGAACACAGAGGTTTGATCTTAACCACCAATGCGATTAAATGCTGAAATTTTGGGCATTGAACGATTCATCCTATCGAAGACTGACGTCCGAGGGATGGATTTAGGTTCTTCTTGATCTTGTTCAATGCTCACGCTGATGTGTTTAGTGCTAGCATTTTTCGCTTTACTTGAAATCTTCACATGTGCATTTGGTGTGAAGCCAAGTCCAGCTTTGTTGTTGTCAACTCCGTAACCATGCTTTTTTAACTTCTTTTGAGTCTCGGTGAGGTCACATTCTTTGTCGTTGACAGTGCTTGAAACCTTCTTTCCAGAATTCAAAGAGGAAGCGAAGTCGTACCCAGCCTTCGACATGAATATGTAGGTGTTTAGATCAAAACCTTCTTTGGTCCTCTTGGTTGGAAGAAATCTTGGTTCCTCCCTCTTTGGCAGAGCTTTTATGAAGCCTTGTGGTAGTCTTGCAACCTTAGTGTCGCCTAGATGTGTCAGAGGCAAAACTGCATTTGTCTTGAGCAACTTCACATTATCCTTGTGCCACTGTGTGTCGGCTTTGCTTGCTCCAGTTTCGAATAGAGATTAACCATTCTTTCTTCTCGACATTGGGATATATCGGAAGATGGGTGTGTTCGATCTTTTTGAATACGTCCTACTCCCTTTGGTTGTTGCAGGTTTAGCAAGCTTGTCATTGTTTTTGCTTGAAGATGGCACGGCTTGCCATTTATGCTTTTTAGGTGCTGCTTTACCCGTGGATTTGATCTCTTCTGGAAAAACTTCGGGCACCATGTCTTCATCCATGTAGAACTTGGTATCTGCGAAGTGTAATTTGGCTTCGGTGAATGGCTTGGTATCACCTTGGATAACCTTTACTCCTTCCCTGTAGAATTTTAATCATCGATGAAGGGTGGATGGCACTACTCCATAATGCGAAAATTAACTTCACACACAAATTAAACCCTCTTTTGACAATTGTAGTATATGTATAAGTAGGGATCGTTCTAGGCCGGGGATTAGGAGGGATTGCTAATTGATTCTAAACTAACTTAAAGACACAAAAATAAACTTAAAAACGACACGATAGATTCAAAAGACTCAAAACTAGTTCACAAGACTCAAAATAAGATAAAAACACTCAAAACTACCTAAAAACACCAACTAGGCAGTTTCTGACACTAAACACAATTTTGGACGAAATAAGGTTTGAGCTTGACTCAAAACACTTAGAACACAAACAAAACAAGTTTAAAACAATTTGAAACAAGAAAGTAATGAGGGGTTGTATTTTGGACGAACTTAGAATAACAAAACAAATTGTAATTTAAAAACAGGTTTGAAAACAAACTTAGGAAATTAGATGGATGATGGGATAGCTAGAGGCTTTTTCTCCACACATGACATGTATGCAAACAACTCGATTTCCAGTTACTACTTCATTGAATTATGAACGACAATGCCTCAAATTAATCGTGACATCACAAGTTAACCTTCAGATTTTCCTTATTTTATTGGATTGGATGATATCATTCGACAACCCAAAACATTCTTCAAAAGTTCCCTACATGAAATCATAATAGAGATACAATCAAAGATCATTACGTTTAATGAAAATCATAAACATTGACAAAGCACTTGCAACTATGACATCATGTCACTCATGCTAGGAATTAAACTTCACGTGATCGTTTATAAGCGACATCCACTACTTGTAAATATAAGTTTGTAACGATTATGTGAAATTTTCTTATATTCTAGCAACGGATTTATGCATGCCAATTAAGTGTCGACCCTTAATTAACAAATACAAATAAGTTATCAATCAAGCTTAGAACATTGTAAGTACAGAACGAATTACACCTTGAATGCTTTAACAATCAAGCTTAAACATCTAAGAGTTCTTCATTCTTTCTTCACTCACAACACAAGGTTTGTGATGTAGTGTAGTGTTGAAATGGTGGTGAATGATCTAACAAAATCTGAACTCCCTTGGCTGTTACACACACTTCCTTTTATAGAGGAGTGCACGGCATGGGGGTAAAATGGAGTGATGTGTGTAGAAATGATTCCATAGAGTGGTGCTGAAATGATTCATTGAATGGGACATGGAATGGTGCAGCAATGAGTGCATGGAGTGGAGGTTAAAGTGATGAAATGGTGCATGAAATCTGATATGATGGAGGGAACAAGGAATGGTGCAGCAATGAGTGCATGGAGTGAAGGTTAAAGTGATGAAATGGTGCATGAAATCTGAAATGATGGAGGGGACAATGAATGTGCACGGCATGGGTGGAAAGGAAAAGGAGTGGTGCATCAATGATTGCAAGGAGTGGACAAGAATATTGTGCACATGATAGACAAAGGAAAGGAAGTGGAATGGTGCAGCAAATAAGTGCATGAAGTGGATAAGGATGGTGTGCACGGCATGGGAAAGGAAAATGGAGTGATGGTGTGCCTTCAAACTTGATTTTCTGCACTCTTTGCCATGTGTTCCAGCTCACTTCCACATGTACTAGTTGTTAGACAAATTTCACACATATGTTTTGCATCATTTCATCTTACAAACACCAACTTTTGGCCACTTTACACCTCTCCACACATGCACCAGCTGCTAGACACTTTCACTCACATGCTATGCATTATTTTAGCTTGGAATTATGTTTGTAGTTGATGGAAATGTGAATACAACTTGTAAAGCAATCCAACAAATGACATCTTTCACTTATTTTCCTTTCAAATTGTTCCTTAAGTGTATGTATCTGCACACTTCCACACTTCAACTTCATTATTCAGATTTTTGCATATGTTGAAATTCTTTTTAAAACACCAAAAATGTCCAAGTAACTTGCTCCATATGCATGCAATCCATTTCAGCTCAAAATTGCTCCAAAACGCACCAAAATGCACTTTCTTGCCAACTTTGTTATTAGGACCTACAAACTCACGAAATTAGCTTAAAATACTAAAATAACTATGAACTAACAACATAAATGCAAGAAAACAATCTAATCAAGTCGCATAAATATGCTCATATCAAATTCCCCCACACTTAGCTTTTGTGAGAAGATTGATGTAAACATGAAAACTAGTACTCACATATGTTTTAAACAAAGAAAGCAATTTCTGGAATTATTAATGCATGTATATATATGATTTCATGAATAGAATGCCACTACTTAGAAGCGAGAACTAGTGATATCATATGCTCATACCAATTTCAAACTCCACATATTGAAACGCACACCACTCAAGATGGAAGTCAAGGGTTGTAACGGGGTTAAGTGTGTTGGCTAACGAAGAAAGGTAAGGGTAAACAAACGTTCTTAAAGCAAAAGTGAGCAAAGTAATGATTTAGGCACTTAGAATTCTCTTTAGAATGCAGAAATCTACTTTAAAACACAAGGGAGGATTCATGCAATACCTTAGGGTCAATTTCAAACTTTTGGACCCTTTCTTCAACAACCAACACATGTGAGTTCATTCTCACTTATTTTCAACTGTTTTTCATTCTTTTCATGCATTTATTTTTCTTTTTCCACAAATTTTTCTCTCTGCCATGCCCAATTTCTTTGGCACACAAAAACACAACTTCGAAATCCAAATTCCCCTACACTTGTTTTTTGCAATAATGTTGATCAAAATGAATTCTTTCTAAGTTATGCTCCACTATACTTCAAGAACAAGGGTATGGATAGTCCTATTCTAGGTTAGGTAGAGATGATGTGGTTTAACAAAGAAAATAGGCTAAACAGGGCTCCAAGGGGTTTAAACCTACACATCAAATAACAAAGGTGGGTTCGGCTATTTGGCTATGATGGTGACTACTAAACAACTTCATCTTGAATATGTGTTTTGCAAATCAATGTCATGCTTTGAATGGAACGGGCATGAGTTCTAGCATTTAGATCTATAATGATGAAACGCATTCTAAGTAGCAACCAAGCAAAGAATAATGAGATCATGCAACGACTTTAGAAAACAAGAATTTATAGATTAATAACTCTCTAAATAAACGTTTAGGCTCAAGTCTCTCAGGGATGTAGCGTTAGTTTGAGTTCATTCCTTCAAGCATGTTACAAAAACTGATTTTATCCTTTGTGATTACATGTGAATTCATAAACTATAACTACAACCAAGCATAAACCAAAGAGCATATCAAACTTCCATCCATGTTTGTAACTTTCTTTAACAGTCATGCACTTTAAAATCAAATCCTCATTATTGTGTTGGAAGGTACCCTAAGACACAAACAAAAAAAAAAAAAAAAACAACTCAAAAACAGCTCTTTTTGGGTTGTCAAAACAATTTTTCAAATTTTTATCAAATTTTCGGATTTTTATGACAAAACACATTACAAACACTTAAAAACAGTGAAAACAACATTGTAAGTGATAGGTGAATAAAACCCACAAAAATCATGCAAAACAGCTTGTTTACCCCCCCACACTTAAATCAAACACTGTCCTCAATGTTTCACACATAGAATTACACTAAAACAAGCAAACAACATAACTAATCAAACATGACAAGTATGGCAAAGTAAAAACAAGAAAGAGTAGAGTTTAGGAACGCAAATCTGATTATGGAGGTAGATTGACTGTGTAGGCTGCATTCTTTTCTGCTTGTTTCTTCTGAACGATAGGCAGGCACGAGGTAGAGGTGATGGTCTGTTTCCTTTTTTAATCTTTCCAAGTGTCGACCGATTGCTTTCTTTCTCCTTATTCTTAGTTGAAGATGAATCATCACGTTGTCTCCACATGCTTCGAGGTATCATTTTCACTTTCCTTATCTATTCTCCAGGCATATGTGGTATCTTTTCTGGAAGCATAAGATGTTAAAAAAATGGGTACTCGAGAGCAATGCTAGGTAAGCAATTGGGAAGGGGTTCCAGGCAGTCGGTTCTTAGGTCGAAAGATTGATACCAAGTACTGGCTAATTGTTCTCTTTCTCCTTGTCACAAACACAAGGAAAATGACAGGGAGAAAGCATGATATGGGATACTCTTGCTTTTAACCTTCATGATATGAAATACTTTTGCTTTTGATAAGTAGTTTGCAGAGGTACCCTAGGGGATTAGGAACACTGAATAACTCGAGATGCTTCGTTGGGAATGCATTCTCAGAGATGAAGAAAGGTTGAGTAAGTCTGCCTTGCTATGGAGAACGAGGGTCGACATTTATAAGAATTTCTTCATAACCAGTAGAGGTACTATTATTTCACTCTTGTCAGCAACTGTTGGGTGATTGAACAATAAGATTTACGCGCTTTCTACTTCACCAGAAATCTTCGACAGATTACTCGTAATTTTCGCAAAGCTGAGTGTGAATGTGACAGGTGCTGACACTTTGGAAAAGCAAGTGCTTCTTTGATGTCTATGATCGGCACTTCGACAAATTGCCCGTGATTTCCGCAAAGCTGGCTGTGCATGTGACAGGTGCTGACACGTTTGAAAAAGCAAACGCCTCTTCAATTTCTGATATCGGCCAGTGGTTTCTGAGCAGCCCAGCTTTTGAGAAATGAGGCGTCTATTCGATTTCCGAGATTGGCCCGTGGTTTCTAAGTAGCCCAGCTTTTGAGAAAACATGCGTCTCTTCGATTTCTGAGTAGGCGCCTCTTCGATTTCTGAAGCTCCGTCGAGTGCTGATTTTTATAGAGGCACGCATTATGTTTCAAAGCACACTTGAATTACCGCCTGTAAAAGCTCCATTCTAAGATCTTGATTTGTCCGATCTCTTCTTTTTCTTCAACACCTTCAGAAATGTCTTGCCCATCTGACCGTTGTATTAACTTGAATATTAGGGACGATACTGACATATCTTCTCCAGAAAACATTTGGCATCCTTCCTTCATATCTCCCAATGGTCCTCTTACAGTTGGGGATTCTGTGATGAAGAATGATACAACCGCTTCGATAGTGGCTAGAAATCTTCTCACTCCAAGAGACAGTAGGATACTTTCTAGGCGGTCCGACGAGGTGGCTGTTCAGGACTCTCTGGCCCTCAGCGTTCGATGTGCAAGCTCAGTATCAAACATGGGCCAACGCCTTCTTGCTCGATCTCGTCAGGTTGAGTCTTTGATGACTGAAGTGGCTAGTTTTCGGCAAGAGATCAGAGGGCTCAGGCACGAGAATAAGAAGTTGCACATGCTCGCAACTAATTACTCAACCAGTATGAAGAGGAAGCTTGACCAGCTGCAGGAGTCGGAAGTTCGGATTTAGAGTGATCATCAAAGGTTTGTGGCGTTACTCCAACGACAACTTCTACCTTCGTCATTTGGCGCTTCACCAAGTGTTGAGGCTCCGGAAAATCAAACTCTAGTGCTTCCTCTTTCTGGAGCTCCGTCGAATGCTGAGACACTACCTGACCAATGAACGCTCATTCCTGCTTGTTTGCATTTTCTTGTATTTTTCTATCTTTCTACCTAATGTTCCTTTTTTTTTCCTGAAAATTAATGTAAAAAGACCTTGTTTACCTGTCAATGTTTCAAACATAAACCCACAAAAAAAAAATCAAACAAGAAACAAATAAATATGACAAACATGGCAAAATAAATGCAGTAAAGGGAAAGTTTTTAGGAACACAAAACTAATTGTGGAGCGATTCAAAGATCTTCCTTATTTGAATACATGGGTTGTCTCCCAAGAAGCTCTTGCTTTAACGTCTTGTAGCTGGACGAAACTTCCTTCTAAGCTTGGATAGGGCCCACGGCATTGAGTGGGATTTCTTCCACAATCTGCCCCATATCACTCTCATAGTATAGCTTCAGACGATGCCCGTTCACCTTGAATTTGTCACCGTTCCTTAAGCTTTTAACTTGGACTGCACCATGGGGAAAAACATTAGTAACAACAAACGGCCCAATCCACTTAGAATGTAACTTACCAGGGAACAAATGTAGACAGGAATTGAATAGCAGCACTTTCTGTCCAATTGAGAATGTTTTTCCCCGAATCATTTTGTCATGAAACGCCTTAGTTTTCTCCTTGTAAATTCGTGCATTCTCATATGCTTCATTCCTTATCTCCTTAAGTTCATTCAATTGGAGCTTTCTATTTATTCCAGCAGCATCTAAGTCCAAATTGAATGTTTTCACAGCCCAATGCACCTTGTGCTCTAGTTCCACAGGTAGGTGACACGGCTTGCCATAGATTAGTCAAAATGGAGACATCCTTAGAGGTGTTTTGTAGGCAGTGCGATATGCCCACAGTGCATCGTCTAAACACAAGCTCCAATCCTTCCGGGTTGGCCCAATAGTCTTCTCCAAGATTTGCTTGATTTCTCTATTCGAAATTTCGGCTTGGCCACTTGTTTGAGGGTGGTATGGCGTGGAAACCCAATGCTTGACATTGTACTTTTTAAACAGCACCTCAATGGTGCGATTACAAAAGTGGGAGCCTCCATCGCTTATGAACACCCTCGCATGCCAAATTTGGAAAAGATGTTAGCCTTGATAAAATCTGCCACCACTTTAGAATCGTTAGTACGGGTGGCTTTGGCTTCCACCCATTTCGACACATAATCAACGGCTAGCAAAATACAAGTAAAACCATATAAGGGCGGAAAGGGTCCCATGAAATCCATACCCCCATACATCAAAGATCTCCACATTAAAGGCATTTGGTCTTTGGCACCTATTGTACCTGTTCTTTGGCATCTATCACAAGTTATGCAAAACGTTCTAACATCCTTAAACAATGTAGGCCAATAGAAATCACTCTCTAAAACCTTAAGGGCCGTCCTTTGGGTGCCAAAATGACCCCCACATGCATAACTATGGCAGAATGCAAGAACTAAATTAAACTCAGAATTGTGCACACATCTACGAATAATCTGGTCAGGACAATATTTCCATAAATATGGATCATCCCACACATAAAATCGTGCATCATTTTTGAGTTTATCACGCTTGTATTTATCTAGAGTGCTTTTATGACCAGCATACTAGGGCTCACTTACCTCTAGGGACAACAATTGCTCGTCAGGAAATGTCTCTATAATGGTTAAAGAGTCTTCGATGTGCACCAAACGGCTAAGGTGGTTAGCCACCACATTTTCACTCCCCTTTTTGTCTCTTATTTCAATGTTGAACTCTTGAAGTAGGAGCATCCAACGAATCAGCCTTGGTTTGGCCTCCTTCTTGGTGAGAATATATTTCAACACTGCATGGTCAGAATATACAATCACTTTAGTGCCAAGTAAGTATGAACGAAATTTATCTAAAGCAAAGACAACTGCAAGAAGTTCTTTCTCAGTGGTAGAATAATTCAATTGAGCATCATTTAGGGTCCGAGAGGCGTAATGAATGACGTGGGGCTGTTTGTTCCTCATTCGGCCTAAAACAGCACCAATGGCATAGTCGGATGCATCAAACATTAGCTCAAATGGAAGGCTCCAATCTGGTGGCATGATGATGGGGGCCAAAGTCAACATGTCCTTGAAGGTTTTGAAAGCTGTCTCACACTCTTTGTTGAACTCGAAGGTTACTTCCTTTTGGAGTAAACGACAAAGGGGTTGGGAGATTTTTGAGAAATCCTTGATGAATCTCTTATAAAATCCTGCATGGCCAAGAAAATAACGAATCTCCCTCACCGAAGTGGGAGAGGTTAAGTGACGCACAAGATCTATTTTGAATTTATCAACCTCAATCCCTTTTTCTGATATCATATGCCCCAAAACTATACCTTGTTTTACCATAAAATGGCACTTTTCCCAATTCAAGACAAGATTAGTTTCGATGCATCGTTGTAAGATCAAAGTTAGATTATTCAAGCATGCATCAAATGAGTCACCAAAAACACTAAAGTCATCCATAAACACTTCAATGATCTTTTCCACAAATTCTAAGAAAATATTTACCATACACTTTTAGAATGTGGCTGGTGCATTGCATAGCCCAAATGGCATGCGTCAATAAGCAAATGTACCAAAGGGACATGTGAAGGTAGTCTTTTCTTGGTCATCGGAAGCTATCACAATCTGATTATAACTCGAATAGCCATCAAGAAAACAACAAAAAGGATAACCGGCTAACCTTTCAAGCATTTGATCAATAAAGGGCAGCGGGAATTGATCTTTTCTTGTTGTAGCGTTGAGCTTCTAATACTCAATACAAACTCTCCATCCGGTTTGGATTTGGGTGGGCACAAGCTCATTATCTTCGTTTTTTACCAGAGTGACTCCGGATTTCTTATGAACAACTTGGACCGAAGAAACCCAATGACTATCAGAAATTGGGTAAATCACTCCACAATCTAGTAGCTTGATGATTTCCTTCTTCACAACGTCTATCATAGGTGGATTCAGTCGGCGTTGTGCTTCTCTAGATGGTTTGGCTCATTCTTCCAAGAGTACTCGATGCATGCAAGTGGTAGGGCTAATTCCCTTTATATCTGCCAATGTCCACCCAATGGCAGTTTTGTATTCCCGAAGCACCCTCACCAACTTGTCCTCCTTTTGTGCAGTGAGTGAAGAAGAGATGATGACGGGTAGCGTCTCTTTTTCTCCCAAAAACACATATTTCAAATGGCTAGGCAATGGTTTAAGCTATAGGGAAGATGGCTGGATTACAGAAGGAAGCAACTTGTTAGTTGAAATGGGAATTGAAATTAGGTTAGGAGACTTACCAATATGCTTTGGATTTGACTCTAGGGAAGCAACCATCTCCACCAATTCTTCTTAAATAGGCACATCAAGGTGTTCCTTGTTGTTGCCGTGGGCATGCCTAAGTGCTAACCCTTCGTTTTTTAGTCCAATGCTTTGCGTAAGAGTTTTTTCAAGTGCATCCTCACTCAAATCATCAAGGAATTCCTACGCCAAAGAGTCAATCACATCAATAAAGAAACAAGAATGATCATCATGAGGATATCTCATAGCATCAGAAATATTGAAATCAATAACTTCCCCATCAAATTCCATAGTCAATGTCCCCTTGAATACGTCTATCTTTGTATGGCCAGTCTTCATGAATGGTCAGCCAAGTAAGATTGGTAATTGAGGGAAACAGTTATAGTCTTCCATTTCAAGCACGTAGAAGTCTGCCGGAAAGACTAGGTGATTTACCTGCACTAAAACATCCTCCAAAACACCTTTTGGATACGCATTAGATCTATCGGCCAATTGAATGATCACTCCATCATTTTTTTAATTATCCCAAGTTCATAGATGCATATATTGAATAAGGCATGACATTTATTGATGCACTTAGATCTAACGTGGCAGATTCAAAGTGAGTATTTCCTATAACACAAGGAATTGTAACTATCGGGATCTTTGTACTTAGAAGGTAATTTTCGTTGCAACACGGCTGAGACATTCTCACTTACCCTTACCACCTCTTTGTTCGAAGCCCTCTTCCTTGTAGTACACAGCTCCTTCATGAACTTAGCATAGTTGGAAACTTGTTTAATTGCATCTAGAAGTGGAATGTTGACTTGCACCTTTCTGAATGTGTCAAGGATGTCTTTGTCACTCTCATCCTTCTTTGATTGCACAAAACTGTGAGGAAATGGTGCATTGGGTGGAATGGAATTAGAAGTCATGGAATTTGAACCTAACTTACCTTTGGTGGTCGAATTAGGGTGTGTAGGTGGCTGCGGCAAAGATTGCTCAATCCTTGCCTTGGGCAGGCCTTGTTCCTTCTCCTCAGATTGCATCATTTCCTCCTCCTTTTGATTGGATTTAGATGAGTTGGGATCAGATCCAACTTCTTTTCCACTTTGTAAGGTGATGGCTTTGGCAGATTCGAAACCTCCATTTGGATTCACATCAGTCGAACTAGGTAACTTACCTTGTTCTCTACTAAATTGCCCTATGAATTCAGCCATTTGTCCCACTTGTCTCTTCAATTCAGTCACCTCTCAAGCTTGATTTTGCACTTTTTTGGCGTAATTGTGCATATCTTTGGCTTGATTTTCCTGACCCTTCGCTAACGTAGTTAGTAATTGAATGACTTGAGCATTATCAAAAGACGAACCTAAGTTATTTTGGGCAGGTTGTGTTTGGGGTTGTGTGGGTGCATACGGCCTTTGGTAGAATCTCGAAGGTTGCTGTCTAAATGCACTTTGTTGTTGGGTTTGTTGGGGCTTCCTCCATTTGAAATTTGGATGATCTTTCCAACCTGGATTGTATGTATTAGAGAAAGGATCATTCCTTGGTTGGTTTTGACTCCCAAAACCCACGGCATTGGCAGATTCCCACCCTCCGTTCTTGATCAATTTAGGGCGCTTATCCATGAGATGTCTATTCATTGAGCACACACCACAAGCAGCCACACTTTGTACCTTCGATATTTCAACCACCTACGAAAGAAGAGTAGTAAGGTTAGCTATTTGATTTTGAAGTTCGAAAACAGCACGTACCTCGTTAACTTGTTGCTGTCGTGGGTTTTCTCTTTGACCGACGCCTTCATATTGTTGAGCATTCAATGCTCGGTTAGCAATTAAGGTCTTGGCAGCCATGGGTGTTTTGTCCACCAAAGCTCCTCCTGCTGAGGCATCTAGCATTTGGCCTTCAATTGGTAGAAGCCCTTTGTAGAAATATTGAAGAAAAAGCTCATCCTTCATTTGGTGCTATAGACATGAAGCAACAAGAGTTTTAAAACGTTCATAATAAGTTGGAAATGATTCACCTTGGTTTTGCTGAATGTCACTAACCTTTTTGCGTAGTAGAATGACTCAAGAAGTTGGGAAAAATTTCTCAAAAAATGCTCGTTTCATACTCTTCCATGATGTGACAGTTCCGGGGGCTAGTTCATACAACCAATCTTTAGCCTTTTCCAAGAGAGAAAAGGGAAAAGCCTTCATTTTCAGAATGCTCCCATCAACATTCACAGGGGTCATGCTCGAACAAACAACCTTGAACTCCTTCAAATGTTTATTAAGATCTTCCATGGACAACCCATGAAACTTAGGAATATGGTGCAATAAACTGGACTTTAATTCGAACTCGTCGGTTTTGTTTTGGGCCACCCTTGGATATTGAATGCATAAGGGCATAGCATTGTCCAATCCCGAAGCGGAAAGCTCTTTGATTGTTCGATTGTCTACTGCCATATCTTGGACTTCTTCAAAAGTCCCTGCCGTGGCCTCATCTTGCTCTTCTACTTTGTCTTCTTCAAGATCTGGTGCAAGTTGAGGTGGTTGGGGTTCTTGTTGATTCCTTGCTTGTCTCAAAGTTTGTTCAAAATCGTCATCAAAGTCAAGGATGTGCTTATGAACAGGTTGAGAACTTCGAATCATAAACCACCTAAAACAAGAAAACAAGTAAAGTCAGCAACTAAGAACAAAAACACATGAAAATAAACAAAAAGAAATAACAAGGGATTAGCAAAATTGCTAATCCCCGGCAACGACGCCAAAAACTTAATGCGAAAATTAACTTAACACATAAATTAAACCTTCTTTTGACAATTGTAGTATATGTATAAGTAGGGATCGTTCTAGGCCAGGGATTAGGAAGGATTGCTAATTGATTCTAAACTGACTTAAAGACACAAAAACAAACTTAAAAACGATATGATAGATTCAAAAGACTCAAAACTATTCAAAAGACTCAAAACTAGTTCATAAGACTCAAAATAAGATAAAAACACTCAAAACTGCCTAAAAACACCAACTAGGCAGTTTCTGACACTAAACACAATTTTAGACGAAAATAAGGTTTGGGCTTGACTCAAAATACTTAGAACACAAACAAAACAAGTTTAAAACAATTTGAAACAAGAAACTAACAGGGGGTTGTATTTTGGACAAACTTAGAATAACAAAACAAATTGTAATTTAAAAACAGGTTTGAAAACAAATTTAGGAAATTAGATGGATGATGGGATAGCTAAAGGCTTTTTCTCCACACATGACATGTATGCAAACAACTCGATTTCCAGTTACTACTTCATTGAATTATGAACGACAATGCCCTAAATTAATCGTGACATCACTAGTTAACCCTCAGATTTTCCTTGTTTTATTGGATTGGATGACATCATTCGACAACCCAAAACATTCTTCAAAAGTTCCCTACATGAAATCATAATAGAGATACAATCAAAGATCATTACGTTTAATGAAAATCATAAGCATTGACAAAGCACTTGCAACTATGACATCATGTCACTCATGCTAGGAATTAAACTTAACGCGATCGTTTATAAGCGACCTCCACTACTTGTAAATATAATTTTGTAATGATTATGTGAAACTTTCTTATATTCTAGCAACGGATTTATGCATGCCAATTAAGTGTCGACCCTTAATCAACAAATACAAATAAGTTATCAATCAAATAGTTAAGCCAATTGCATTCACGATTCAAGAAGTCATAACTGGAATTTATCAAATCATATTGCACACATAATCATGGCTTTGAAATCACCCATAGCCAAGAGGGGTTTAGCCACTCATGTTCATAACAAAACGAAAGAAAATGAATTTAAACATTGTAAGTATAGAACGAATTACACCTCGAATGCTTTAACAATCAAGCTTGAACATCCAAGAGTTCTTCATTCTTTCTTCACTCACGGCATAAGGTTTGTTGTACGGTTTGGGTGGTAAGTTGTACGGAAGAATGGCTGAATGTGTTTGTGATGTAGTGTAGTGTTGAAATGGTGGTGAATGATCTAACAAAATCTGAACTCCCTTGGCTATTACACACACTTCCTTTTATAGAGGAGTGCACGGCATGTGGGGTAAAATGGAGTGGTGTGTGCAGTAATGATTCAATGGAGTGGTACTAAAATGATTCATTGAAGGGGACATGGAATGGTGCAGCAATGAGTGCATGGAATGGTGGTTAAAGTGATGAAATGGTGCATGAAATCTGATATGATGAAGGGGACAAAGAATGGTGCAGCAATGAGTGCATGGAGTGGAGGTTAAAGTGATGAAATGGTGCATGAAATCTGAAATGATGGATGAGACAATAAATGTGCATGGCATGGGTGGAAAAGGAGAATGAGTGGTGCATCAATGAGTGCAATGAGTGGACAAGAATATTGTGCACATGGTAGACAAAGGAAAATAAGTGGAATGGTGCAGCAAATGAGTGCATGAAGTGGACAAGGATGGTGTGCACGGCATGGGAAAGGAAAATGGAGTAATGGTGTGCCTTCAAACTTGATTTTCTGCACTCTTTGCCATGCGTTCCAGTTCACTTCCATTATGTACTAGCTGTTAGACAAATTTCACACACATGTTTTGCATCATTTCATCTTACAAACACCAACTTTTGGCCACTTTACACCTCTCCACACATGCACCAGCTGCTAGACATTTTCACACACATGCTATGCATCATTTCAGCTTGCAATTATGTTTGTAGTTGCTGGAAATATGAATACAACTTGTAAAGCAATCCAACAAATGACATATTTCACTTCATTTCATTTCAAATTGTTCCTTAAGTGTATGTATCTGCACATTTCCACACTTCAACTTCATTATTCAGATTTTTGCATATGTTGAAATTCTTTTTAAAACACCAAAAACATCCAAGTAACTTGCTTCATATGCATGCAATCCATTTCAGCCCAAAATTGCTCCAAAATGCACTTTCTTGCTAGCTTTGTTATTAAGACCTACAAACATACGAAATTAGCTTAAAATACTAAAATAACTATGAACTAACAACATAAATGGAAGAAAACAAGGTAATCAAGTCGCATAAATATGCTCTTATCACTCCATTCCCGTGTATCCAAGGCCTTCCTAAGAGCAAGCTGTAGGAAATTCTTGCATCAATTACGTGGAATATCGTGCTTGATTTGAGTTCACCAATAGTCATCTCCACTCGGATCATGCCCATCGTTCTTTGTCCTCATTGGTTAAAACCCTGGATTAGCAGAGTTCATCCACCTTGATGCCGATTGTGGTCATTGTTGACTTTGGCATGATTATGACTGATCCATCATCCACAAGTATGCGGTTGACTTTATGCTCCCTTACGTACCCAGAGATGAAGAGATGACGATTGTGGGGCTTGGATTCTAGCAGCAAGTCTTCGTCGGTGAAGTGGATTGCGTATTGAGCAGCACAATAAGTGGCATACTCATGTGGTCGAAGTTTCAAGCCTTCGTCCTTGCTTTCTTGCGCTTCGTGGTCATTGGGACTCGCCAAGACCGCTGCTAATGCTCTTCGCATCTTTTTTGGCAATCGTAGTGCTTCCTCGATGTTAAAGTGTATCGGTAGACCTTATTTGGGTGTGAGGGCAATTTCTCCCTTGATGGCGATGACTTTTCCTTATGAAGGTTCTTCTATTTCTACTTCGACCATGTGACATGCAGCGATATTGCACTGTTAGAAGAAGTCCTTCGGGAAATACTCGTGTAAGGAGACAGAAATGCGTGGCTCTTGCTCCATAGGTTCCCCAGCATATATTGGCTTAGTAGCTTTTACGTTTTTTTTGGGCTTCCTACTGTTGCAGCGACGGTGCTTTCTCTCTTGTTCCACATTTGGCCTTGTGGCTTATGGTTTTGGTTTCCTTGTTTTTTTTTGTAAGTTACCAATGTCCATCCTTCTTCATCATCGGTATGTACATCTTGGTCGCTTGCCCCCAGTGATGGTTGTGCAGAATGTGCTATGCAACTTGAGCATTGACGGAAATGGTCAGGTGTCACTTGGAGAGGCACGAGATCGAAGGATCCAAATGAAATTTTAGTAGTATGTGTTGCGGCCCTGTCTTCAAGGTCGAGCTCGATTTGCCCTTGTTGCGCTAGCTTCATAATGAGTTCTTTGAGGACGAAGTACTTGCCAACAGAATGGCTCACGATACGATGGTATTTGCAATACCTAGGATCGTTTGCGTGATTCATCTCTTCAGGTCGCTTACATTCCGGTAACTCGATCACCTTCTTTTTCAGCAAGTCATCTAACATTGCATCCATGTCCGAGTTAGGAAAAAGGTACACCTTCTGCTCCAATTCCCTCAAGGTGTTTTTGTACCTGTCTTGGGTGTGATGAGGCTCACCTTTCTTTATCTCATTTTCTTTGGTCTTAGAGGAGATCTTGATAGGCGCAGATGAAGTCTTGATGGGTGCGGAAAAGGTCTTGATGGGCGCAGTGTTGACGGTGAACGCTTCCTTGGGGGGCTTCTTCCCAGTCTTGTCTACATTTGGAGATAACACATTATCCTTCTTGAAGTCGGTGATCAGCTCTCTCTTCCCCATGGTTGGCGATACTCAACTCCATGTCGTGGGAACGAGTTGCTAGCTCTTCAAATGTTCTCGGTTTTATGCCTTGAAGGATGTAATGTAACCCTAGTGTATGCATTGAATGCACATCTCAATGGCAGAGGTTTTGGAAAGTCGATCTTTGCAATCCAGACTTAACGAACGCCATCTATTGATGTAATCGACGACAGATTCATCCTTCCACTATTTCGTACTGGTCAGCTTCATCATGTTTACAATGCAACACGTGTTGTAGAAGCAGTTGAGGAATTCCCTCTCTAGTTGATCCTAACTGTTGATAGACTGGGCTCGAGGTCAGTGTACCAGTCAAATGCGTTACCTTTCAGCGAGTGCACGAACTGCTTGATGAGGTAGTCTCCCTTTGCCCTGGCATTGTTATAGGTTTCAATGAAATGGGCGACATGTTGTTTTGGGTTTCTCTTTCCATCGAACTGCATGAATTTTGGCCGCTGATAACTCCTTAATATCTTCAAAGCTTCAATCTTCTTGGAGTAAGGCTTTGAGTATAGTACGGAGTCATGTGAGCTTCCTTCGTACTGCGTCTTAATGGTGCTGGCGATCATCTCTTGTAACTGCTGGATAGAAAGAGATCCTATGAGTGCCGCTGTTTGGTCTGGCTCTAGCTTCTCTTTAACTTTCTCCGCAGAAGACTCCTCATCCTCGTTGTTTTCCTTCTTTAGTGGATTAACCCCTGGCTCGACTTTCACGTCGGGCTTCGCATCTAGTTAGTTGACGAGTGCGACGATTTACAAGTCTTTCTCCTCCACAGTTCGTGTGAGTTTTACGATCGCTTCATTCATTTGGGCCAGCTACTTCTCGATTGAAGTGCTCCGGTAGTCATGACTTGTATGGCTATGTTGCTGCTTAAGTCGGCATCGAAAAGTAAGAGCTCTGAGTACTTCCTCGGGCTTTCCTCTCTTGGCACCCTTAGCGAGGCTAGGGTGGTCATGGGCTCGTGCCTCAGGTGTTCTTGTTCCTTCAGCGGAGTTGATGCAGAGGTGGAAGAGGCTGCAAAAAGAGCTTTTGCCTTGCTTCGAGTTGTGACGCCCGAAGTGACACCACCTGTGGTGATGACGCTATTGTTCTTTGCATTGGTTGCAAGAACAGCTTAAACCTTCTTTGATGCCATTTGATTTTCGAATGTGTGCTTTGATTTCCTTGAACGGAGAAAGAGATGAGAGGTAAAGATTATCCCACCAGGCGTGCCAAATTTATAAACACAGAAATTCATGTGATGAATGAGACAAGAACACATGTACAAAATAATATTTTGTATTAATGATTTTGGGGTTACAATCTCTCTCAAATTTAACCTCTGATTCGATCTCCGTAAGGTGTTGATTTGTGGATGGGCTGTTGATCCAAAGGGTCGTCGGGGCTTGATCTTTAGGATGAACAGTGGTATACGGATCTTCAAGGGCTTTTGGGCTTGATCTTGCAGAATAGATGTGTGGATTTGTTGATGTTGTTGATCCAAAGGGCCGTTAAGGGCTTGATCTTAGGATGAATGGTGATGAATGATGAACACTTTCTTCAAGGGCCGTTGGGGGTGGATCTTGAATTGGTGGAAGTTCTTCAAGGGCCGTTGGGGTTTGATCTTGAAAAAGGATTTGACGAAAAACGAAGAGAGCTTTCTTGATCCTTCGGGATTTGCTTGGGAGCTTTGGAGTTTCAAAGCTTCAAGTTTTTGGTGTGATGTGAATTGGTTATCAATTGGTGTCCCCAAAATGAATGCCTTGACTTCCTATTTATAGAATTCCAAAACTTGATTTTTTTATTTAAATAATCAGATGAAATAAATCATTTCTACCAAGTGTTGACACGTGTCATGATTGATGACTTTTCTGATGATTCTCGATTTTTCGTTGAGTCATATGTTATGTGTAAAATTTATGTGACACGTGAACGTTGAAATTTTAATTATTGATCAACATTTATTTCACCGAAATTTCGATGTCTACAGGAGCCTTATTATTCACACGTATTATAACACATTAGCTTTTCCGCAAGTGCTTACGCACGCGAGAAAGGGTTTTTAACCCTTGTGCACAGTAAAGGTATATTCGCAAATAAAAATACCAAAAATAAACTAGAAACTTGTAAGTCGCGTCTAGGCACATAATTAAAAATATGTAAGTGGCTGTGATTAAAAAAGGCATCTCGCATGTGGAGGAGCAGGTGTGTAATACATCAAAATAGTAAGAATGAAAATGATTAGGTAGAAACTGCTAACCTACACAATTAAAGATCACGACATTAACACAAAATCTTTGTACTTGTTTGAGACCCCATAGATAGACCAACACATAATTGATCACTGGAGTCTGAACACATGATCTGGAAGGTAAATCTTTACATGGGATATTTGTTTATGGTGAGAGAAAAACTCGATTGGAAACTGCTTTCTTGTAAGTTCAAATAAGTGTTTGGCACTATTGGGAGTCTTTAATGGATCCTTGGTAAAAACATTTTATTTCATGTGTATTGGGTATTAGAAGGGTTCTCTTGGCCTTAGCCTAACCATTGCTCCTGGACCGTTAACGACATTCTTTGCATTCTCCGACTCCGACTGGACCGTCTGAATGCTTTGAGTAGGATATGGCCCCATAACAGCAATAAAACTCCTTCCTGACATGGCCCACTCGCCTCTGAAACTGGAATGCTTTTATAGATGAGGCTACTTGAGGAATCTAAAAGTTTTAAGTGGGATGTGGAATGTGATTGATAATGGATGGTGGTCATGAAATCTCTCTTTGGCAAAGGGAACTTAGAAGTTGACAAGAAAGAGCTGTGAGTAACCACATATATCACTCAAATTTGGATTTCAACATTAATAAGGTTTTGGTGACAACCAGGACACAATAATCTGTACGATTACACAATCTCAATTTTGGATCAATGTTTCTCAACAGCATGATTGGAGCATTTCTCTTCAATGTCAATTTATGTGAACCTGGAAACATATTTATTATTTTTGCATTAAGCATATCACCATCTTCATTGATTGAAGTTATCAGTGCAAGTTCCACATGTAAGTTGCATCCTTTACATTATATATAGTTGCATCCTTTACATTATATATAATTGCATCCTTTACATTATATATACTAAAAGCCAGTTGAACCCGTCACTGTTCAGCAATAGTAAAAGGGCGAAAATGCCCCTGATTTTTTGTTTGCTTAGCCGTTTTGCTGTTGGTTTACACAGTTAAATATTTGTTATGCCCCTGATTGCCACGTGTTGATCATCCTTTGTCTATCATCTATGGGTCTTTGTAATTTTTTATATTTTTTTGTGCCACAAACTATGTGCCGGGTTTAACTCCTGACAACTTTACTATTTATTAACAGTAAAATGTCAAAAATGACCTTCATTTTTGCTTACTTTCCTTTTTTGTTGCCTCATTTAATACCCTCTGTTTGTTTTCTCATCCCCACTCTTTCCCCTTTTAACTACAGTAAAATGGCTAATTTACCCTTGATGTGCACCCGTTGCCCTGCTGTGGACACGTTTATCCTGTTTCTTCTTCTTTTAGCTTATCTTGCTTTTTTGCACTGTAAAAGCAGCATTTCTCTCCACCTGTCGATCATCCCATTTCTCCTTCCTTTCCCCTATGTTGCTTTTTTTTTGCACTATAAAACTACGCATTCTCTCCACCTGTCAATCATCAATGCATTTTGTTTCCATATTTCCTTTGCTTTTCACTTTACTCTTTCGCATATATATATATATATATATATATATATATTTTGATTTTGTATTTGCAGCTGCATTTTAATTTTGGTTTTCTGGAATCTTACGTTTTCTGCTTTTCTGATCTCCATTTTTCTGCCTGTTCTTCGCTTATCATTCCAAGAAATTTTGAAGTCTTCTAAAAGATAGTGTTTTGTGCTGTTTAGTTGAGAGTGAGTGATTATCTTTTTTCAATGTTGTGTGCTTAGGAGTGTTAATTTTAATTTGTGATACCTCTTTGGTTTAAATTTTGTTGTTGTGAATGGTTGTTTAGATTTGGGGTTTTTCTTTGCAGGGGTGGATTTTTTGCTTATTGATTGTTAATTGCTATCATGGCTTAATTCATGTTTTTTTTTCAAATTTTATCTGCTTCTGTCAATTTTGAAGATGTATAAATTTAAAGAATGATTCTTTAACAATGATTGCAGTACATGTGAGTTGGTGTTGCTATACTGGACTAGAAAAACACATAATTTTATAGGAGGGATTGCTTTTGTTTAATTTTTTCTATTTTTTGGGTGTTGTTTTCAGTGGTTTAATTATAACTGTTGGAAGAGCAAGATGAGTTTTTTTGGTTTGCTTAGAAAGAAGTCGGATGATGCAAATGTAGTTTGATTATATTTATAAATAGGGATATTAGATTGTATGATTTAGTGTGTTGTGTTGTTCACTATAAACTAATTTTCAATCTGTGCCAGTATGATTTAGTTGAGGTTAATGTAATTCATTGGATGACATTGTTTATAGTTGAACTAAATTTTGTGTCTTTTAGTAAGTTTCTATCATTTGAACCAAGTGAAAAAATAAGTTTAATTGAAATAGGCAGAGGGAGAAAGATTGGAACAAAAAGCTGCGATCTTTATAAATGTGAACATTCAAACTGATCATGGTGCAGAAAAAAAAAGGGTGTGGGTCTTTCTCAGTAATAGAGCTTTGTAAATATTTATAAATAGAGTGTCATGCAGTGATGTAAAGAGATAAGGTTGTGCTTTTCATGGTTAACATATATTATTAATAGCATTTTGATGTGTTGTATGTTTTTCTTTCTTTGTTTTTTTCTATTTTTAACATTGTCGGTTTAGTTTGTACATGTTCTGTCTATAGTCAAGTTAAAATTTGTTTGATTGCTTTTAAAGTTTTTCTATTGAATTTCATGTTAAAACATTATCCCTTTTTGAAATAGGTGGAAATATATTTTATGCTTTAGGCTGTGTGAAATTTTAAGGCTTGGTTTGGTGTTGTTAAACATAGTTGACAAAAGTCTTACTTGTTTTGCTAAAATTAGTGTACGTTATCGTTTTCATTATGGGATTAACCAATGACTATGCATTGTAAATAGAGACAAATAGATATTTGGCAATGGTCGACAATTTTGTGCCCACGATTGTTTCACTCTCAGTACAAGATAATTTTTTTAAGAATTTTGTCATTGCCTCATTTTTTTTTTTCCTTCTTATGTTTAAGCTTTGCATCGTAAGAATTTCTAAATTTATAAAATTTATGCTTTATTTGAGTAGGTCAAATGGAAAGCGTAGCTCCAACTCTTATTGATAAATTGCAACCATATGTAAAGGCAGCAAAGATAAAAGTTCGGATTTGCAGGATATGGAAGTCGACAATCCCTAAAACTGTTCAGAAATATATAGCTCTGCATTGTATATTACTTGATGAAATGGTGAGAGAGCATTATTTCAATATTTTAATTACAACTGTTTGCAAAGATAATTAACAGCTCTTAAAAAATATATAGTTTTCATTCTATATTACTTGATGAAATGGTGAGAAACGACTATTTTAGTAATTTAATTACAACTGCTTACAAAGATAATTAACAACAAATATATTATTTTTTATTCTAATTTTTTTTACATGTTAGATAATAAACTTTAATTTTGTTCGTGTGAATAGAGTGTGTTGTAACTGCATACCTATCTATTTATCTTGTACAAAATATAATCCATATTTTGATTTTGTTTGTCAATTGCATTTGTAACGTTTTTTTTTTTCCGTTTTTTCACCATGATCGATTGCAAATCAACATGAGATTGAAGCTTGCACAACAAAGATGGACTATGAAATTGTTGCTTTGAAAATAGAAGCTGGAAGCTGTTATGAAATTATGGGTTTCCGTACGAATAGAATGAGGGGTAAATATAGAGTTGTGCCACATGATAACCAAGTTGTGTTCACTGGGAAAACAATTTTCAAAAAATTGTCCAGTGTGTTTTCGCCTATCCCTCAATACCGGTTCTTTTTGCAAGATTATAACCCACTTTATCATCTCCTCAACACGGTTGATATCCTTATAGGTAACAATATATGTATATCTATATGTATATATATGCATTAAAAAACTTTTGTCTTTATTTTGTAAAATGAATTTTAACACTTCCACTATATTTGTTTGTTAAATTGCAAGATGTCATTGGTCATGTAATTGGTGTGCAAGAGTTGGAACCAAAGCAAATTAATTAGAGAATTGAACATAAGTGTGATATAGCTATTGAAAACATCAGGTTGCTTCTTTGTGCATTTTGTGATTCTAAATTATTTTATGTATCTATTATATCCACGTTACAAAAATTTTAAATGTTATCTCACAAATCAATATTGTTAAACCATTATATGATACTTATCATGTTGAGTGCTTACTTTATTCATAACAAATTAAACAAATTTCTTCCTGGCTTTTGAATATCCATTTCAAATTTTATTTTTCAATAGAAAAGAAGAGATGAAGATTACATTATGGGAAGATGTTGCGGAGACTTTTTCTTCTTTGTCAATGGAGACATTATCTGCACCAACAATTGCTGTTTTCACAAGTCTAAAAGTGAAGTTGTACCTTGGTACCTAACTCAATAAAAAAATTAACCTATTTGGTATCTTTATTGTTCTGTTTCCTCCTATAAATTATGTTAAATAGCTATTAACACAACATTTCGAAATATTTGCTGCCTCTAATGAGTTTTTCACATAATTTATTATCAATGATAAAATGAGTGTTTCTGTTTTCTATTCACATTTGGAAATACAATTGTTTGTTTGTTTATTAATTTTTAGCTGCTTTTGAATAGAAGTATTGTTCTAATTTGAAATCTCATGCTTCCTTTCTTTTTAAAGCATTGCCTTGCAACTGTTTAAATGTAGTGATGCTCAGTAAGTGTGTTTCATTATTTTCATAATTTGGTTTCCTTTTTGTAAAATTGCTTATTTAAATTGGAATCTTTGTGAACAAACAAATCCTTGCACAACATGTTAAGATTATTTAGGCAAACATGGAATCCTGTGAATCACGTTTGGATGTTATTTTTAAACTTACATCCAATTATTTGAATTGTTTATTAATATTTTGCTTATGTTATTTCCGTTATTTTTTTATCCATAGGCAAGATTGTGTTGAGCAGCACTGCCTCATTGCTTTTCTTTCTTGATCCAGACATCCCAAAACTAAATGCGTACAAATAAGTGTGAGTGCATTGACAATTATTAAAAAAAAAGATATTTTTATTATTTTTACAATAAAACAGATTTTTTAAAGCTATTCAAATAATATTATGTTTTAAATCCTACAGGGTTTCTAATAACACAGAAGTTGTAAAACTATTGACACCGCCTTTGAGACAAGTGAATGAAGCTCAAATTTTGTAGACTGCCAGCAGAGTGACTGTTGATGAATTAGCTTCTTTTTTTTATCCAGATTTATATAAGGGTTGAACAACAAAAATATACAACATAAAAAAATAGAGTCCATACAAATTGGGTCAAACTACAAGGCAAAACAAAAATGTAATCCAGCCCAAAAGATGAGGATGAGTTTTACATACAAATTAACATCCATAAATAAATAAAATAAAAACATAAAATGTGAATTTCTTCCTACAAAAGGGGGAAGAAACTGTGCAAAACAGGGTCTCCTATTTTTCTGCAAGGCATGGAAAAAAACTGCACATTTGGTGGGAGAGGTTAAGGGAAAGTGATAGGAGGTCATGGTCTTCATCTCCCTCCACGTAACAAACTCTAGAGCCTTCTTGGGATGCCTATAAATAGGCATTAGCTACAACAAGAGAAACACAGAAAAAGAGAGGGGAAACTCTGCAAAAAAAATAGAAAAAACTTTGAGAGAAAATACTAAAAGCAACGAAGTGCTGCCGGAAAAATGAAGTTCAACCATTCGTGCTTTCGAATCAAGATCCAAAGAAGCACATTCATCACCAGGTATGAATCAAGTTCTGTTAATTTATTTATCTCTCTTGTTTAATGTTGTGTTGCAGACAAAAATGAAAAAATGGGGGCATAATCAACTACCTAGAACCTGTAATCTTCAGTTTATGCAAGAAAATTGCCAACAAGCCACCATAAAAGGTTTATGTGCAAGGAGGGGTTCTTAAATGGTAGCCCGACTACTCTTCTATACTTGCAACAACAACACAAAGCAGTCCAAAAAAAAAAGAGCAGCAGTCATATGTTTTCTTTCTGCCTAAATTTGAAGAGAACAAAAAAATACACAAGAGTTCCGCTCCCCACCGCTGCCGTCAATTCCACGAGTTTCTTCAGGGTGGTCTAAACCATCCCGTGAAGCTCTAACCAAGTCTAAATGGTCTATACCCCCGCCAGTATGTTGAGTGCAGTTTCAAAATTCCAAGCCTAAGTCTTTGTGAAGTAAGACAACAAGAAAGCAACATATACAAAGATGCAACTCAAGAGGAAAGAAATTATTCCGTTTGGCATTTTCTTTACTACTCACGGGTACAAAGATATGGAAGATGACTTTGGCTAAAAATTCTATGAAAACCCATTGAGGATAAGAGTCCAAGGAAAAGGAGAAATTGGAAAAGAGGAAGTCCCCCTTTATACTCGTAAAGCTCCAGCAAAATATAATGGGATGGTGTTTGCTCAAGTATTTCAAAGGTGGACAACAATTAAAGCATGGGACTTCACCAAAAGAAAAGTCAAAGCATGAGACTTCACCAAAAGAAAAGTTAAAGCATGGGACAAGTAGCTACTGTGTTTGGAAAAATGGTGCAGCTATGTTTGAAACATGTCGTGTAAAACACTTCAATATCAACTATATTTACTCATGGATACCGAGGACAAAATGTTATGGATGACTAATGTTGATGAGAAAGAAAAGCAAGCAAGACAAAACTACCATAAGCACGGCTATTATAAAATCACTCACATAACATTCAAATGGAAAAGTATAGTGCCTATTCTGATTAAGCAAAAGAAGGCAGCATACAAATAGAAGCAAAAAGAAATAAGGGCATCCTGCAAACTTTAGAGTGCAATTCTCACTTTTGGAGCCATGAATCAACAATTGTCTTCAACAAACTCGATACTGCAAAATAGTTGTCCAACAGCCATGTCAAAAACCAAGTCAAAGTGGTACTGAAAGCAGTGTTCTAAAAATCGGCCTAGGCGACGCCTAAGCTCTAGAAGGCAGCCAACCGCCGCGCTTAACTCCTAATCGGCTACAAAATCGGAAAGTAGATTAGGCGGGCATTGGAAGGGATTAGGCAGGACTAGGCGGAGATATGCAAGTCTAGGCGGGGCTAGGCGGAGCTCAGCGGGTTGGGCGGAGCTGGGTGAAAACTAATAGGGCTTATATGAAGACGCCGGAATCTGCAATTTTTTTTGTTACAGAGACGGCTCTGTGAAAAAGAAGAAGACTGTTCCCAGACTATTCCCTTTTTGCACGATTCAATTAAGATGGTCCCACCATCTTGTATGCTGCAACGTTTTCTTTGAAATGGTCCCCACCATTTCTTTTACTTTTCAATGTTTTCATTACGTTTTCTTATTATTTTTTATTTTTTATTACTTTTCATTCTTTTTTTTTAATTTTTTGTTGTAATGTTTTATTATTATTTTTTAAAGATCATACCATATTTTTATTATGTACCTAAAAATTCTTATCCATGAATTTCATTCAATTATAATTTTTTTTGTAAGTGTCAATATACACTTATTTACAAGATATATAGGAAATTTACCTAAATCTGCCTAGCCCGCCTAGATCCCGCCTAGCCGTCTAGGCGCTAGGTGCCAACCCGCCGCCCGACTAATGCCTAACGTTTTTTAGAACCTTGATTGAAAGCTACTGATGATAAAGGAAAAGTTAAAAATTTCTACTACATAAACTACCAACATCAAATTAGGCTTATCACCTACCATTGCAAAAATAAATAAATAAATAAATAAAGAAGAAGAAGGGGTTTTTACAACCCAATCAAGTTCATTACCTAAAGGACACAACAACAACCAAATTGAAGAGATGATAATGCGAATAACGCCTGTGCGAAATAATTAAACCAATCCGTTGCAGTTCAAAGTTTCAACCCACTCCGAATCAAACCCAGAACATTAAAAAAAAAAAACAAAAATGGGGTGACCTGCTGGTTATTTTCTCCTCCTTTTTGCTTTGAATTTTTTTTTTTTTTGCTCCACAAAAGAATCACAAGCCGGGTAGTAAGAGCAAGAAAACAATGCAGCAGAAAAATGAAAAAGTTTATGACCTGCACAAGAAGAAGCCTTTGCGATTTAATGGGGGAAATAATGGTAAATTGAAGAAATTTGAAAAGGATCTGAGCTCCAACAAACCTTACCCATTCTCACTTGGAAATTAACGGTTACGCAATCCAAATGAAGGTTCGAAATATACGGAATCCACGGAAGCCCAAGTATATCGGAATTGATTCTTGCTGGAGGAAAACCATGTGTATTGGAGCCAAGAAAAAATGAGGAATTTCTGCTGAAAGCCATCTCGCAAAAAGGGGGTGTGAATGAAGTCTGCACCCCACACCTCACATGAAGAAGAAGTGAGGTTATTGAAACTGGAAGTCAAGTTGTTGAAATTGGAAGACAAGTCCTATTAAAACTTGGAAACCCTTAAAGTCACATAAAAAAGAGTGAAGCTTGCTATTAGAAAAGTTGGGTCAAATTGGTTCATAGTCCTATGTTTAAACGGAGGTGAAAGTTCAAAAAAAAATATATATATATAAAAAAGGAATGAATGCTAAAGGAGCCTACACCTCACGTGGGAAGACAAGTAAAATAAAGTCCATTTCACAATAAAAAAAGGGGGCCGGTTTTTCATGCTTTCAAAGTCCTATTTCAAATAGGATTGAAATCCTATAAAACTGTGGAAAAGTCATGCAATAGAGTCCTAATTTACTAGGGATTAAAATATGAGGGAAGCTTTTCAAAAAGCTAATGCAAGGTAAGCCCGGGGACCCTCCATTTTTCACCAAGGTGGACTTTGTAAACTTCAACACCCATTAAATTAGACCAAGTCAACAAAACTTGCAACTTAAGCATGAAGACAATGACAACACAAATCCTTTCAAACACGTGGCCTTCAAACTTTAGTCATGATTATGACTAGTCATTTTTTTTACTGGTTGCAATACAATTCCCTCAGATTAAATGGGAATACTATCCACGTGGAACTCAGAGAGGAAAAAAGTGTAACTCTTCCATATTACTCATGTGGGCTTTATGAATATGGCATCCATCAAAGTTAAATTTATTCAAGAAGTCTGAGATGCACGGCACCAAGACAAAGTCAAATACCAAAGTAACAGTGGGTTCACAAATATTCCCATTAAATTTACAAGACACAAATGGCACGAAGCCGCAACAAGACTCAAATGGCACGAAGCCACGAAACCCTCAAATGGTTTAAAGTCCTCACCCGCATGAGCTAAAACTGTCCTCGCCCGCATGAGCTAAAACTGCACAAGGTATTAAACGCTCTAATGGCTCAAAGTACTAGCCCTGCACAAGGCATTAAATCTCAACAAACCCATAAGGAACTACGAGTGACTTGATCCCTCAACGAGGGTACGTAGGCAATCTAGGGCTCTACCTAGATACAACCACAAAATCAAATAAACACCTAAATCCTCAAGTTACGATTTATTCATATTAGAATCAAAGGGTATTCCTTTTCCAAAAGAAGGGTTGTAATTAATAGGCGCGTAGCCTAGAATGGGTTGAACTCAAATTAATAAAACCACCTTCAAAGAATAACGAGAGTGAAATTGTGTCGAGTGAATTATTTGTTTACATATTGTCTACAATTTTTGCTCAACAATAAGGTAGGAAGCTTTATTAGAACTTCTTATATTTGGGTCAAAATTTACAACCGCAATTTTTACATCTTTAGTGAAACCCATATACATGATGGTTTATCCTTATACAAATGGTTTAAAAATATTTTACAGGATGAGACATTTTTGTGTAGAGCATCCATCAAGCGCTTTGACACACGATATGACTGGTGGTACAATGCCTACCCAAATTTTGTCAAGCAGATGCAGAAGGATCCTGCAAGTGGGCAACTGGTTTGTCAAAAACACTCCACTCAAATTCCAACACCTTGGTAATACTTAACATGTGTTGTTTCAATTTTCTATCTTACAATTTCAAAGAGAATCCATCTATTTTTTTTCCCTGTGCTTTAACATAATACAATTAAGGAATTATGCTTTTCCGGTTTAACATACATATGATTTGACGTTTAATACATTATTACAACAAGTTTCATATTTGAGTAATAATTGTACCAGATATAAGTGACCCCGACTTTCAAATTAGGTATAAAGTCAATTTGGTTCTTGAAGATCAAACCAATGAAATCAGTGCTTTGGTGATTGGTAAATCTGGCGAAAAACTTTTTGGTGCGGCTTGCAAAGATTTGGTTATGAATCAAAGATTGGTGGATCAGCGACAATTGCCAAATGAATTCCTCAGATTGATTGCCCAGACGAAAAAATTTCACCTGCGTTTTGGAAATAGAAAGAACACCTTTAATTCGACTAATGTTCTCATCTACAATCTCTCCGATGATATAGACATGGAACCAAAAACACCGCAGGCATTGCTAACAGAAATTACTTTGTCTTCAACAATAGTGTCATACTCTACATCGACACCAGAAACAACTGCGTAATCATACAAACGAAAAAGGGAAGCAGTGAGGAGGCCTCTTTTTACTGGCACTGAACAAAGGCATGTTTCCTACCTTTTATCCTGTATCAAGCTTTTAAACTATGATTTATTTCTTCTTCCTCATATCTGTCCCATTTTAAAACAGTGATGTGGAAGAGATGTTTGAACCAAGTGGAGAAGATATCAATCAAATTCCGATCAAATTGTTGAAGAAAAAATCATCTCCAACTGGTGCGAAGGTGGATTCCAGCACTGCAAAAAAGGAATAGGTCACAATACTTTATCATTGCTTTCCCTTCTCACTTAATTATTAAAAGATAAATTTAACACTTATCTAAATGTGACAACTTTTTTTCCTTTTGCTTAGGTTGCTTTGTTGGCATTCAAGAATGCTGCTTCAAAACTTTAGCTGTTTCGGATAAAAAAATTTCTTGCCTTTTTAGTGCGTATCAGACAATGTTTCTAATATTTTTTGGGATGCAAATAGTTCATTATGGGCTAAACTCTGGTATTTTTTTGCATGTACATTCTTCAGCATTTGGTTAGATTTTGTGTCCAGATGCTGGTCCTAATCAAAGGCTAGATAGAACTGCTAGAATAGAATCGATAACCGTAACATTTTTTGCATGTACATATACCAGCATTTTGTAATTTTTTCTGTTCAAATGATGGTCCCAATGGAACACTATATGTAGCTTCCGGAATGGAATGGATGACTGTACTGAATTTAACAAGTGCATAAACAAGAATGCCCCAATCTTTCCTATGTAGAATACATAAATTAAAACTTTTGCTTACTAAAAATTTGAAACCTTTGTGGCATAAACAATGTTGATGTTTTATCCTACCGTCTTACATTTTTTGAATACAATATTTCATACAATTTTCAAACCCGCGGCAACTTGTGGGTACTACTAACTAGTTATATATACTAAAAGCCAGTTGAATCCGGCACTGTTCAGCAATAGTAAAAGGGCGGAAATGCTCCTGATTTTTCGTTTGCTTAGCCATTTTGCTGCTGGTTTGCACAGTTAAACATCTATTATGCCTCTGATTGCCATGTGTTGATCATCCTTTGTCTATCATCTGTGGGTCTTTGTAATTTTTTATATTTTTTTTGTGCCACAAACCATGTGCTGGGTTTAACATCTGATAACTTTAATGTTCATTAACAGTAAAATGTCAGAAATGACCTTCATTTTTGCTTACTTTCCTTTTTTGTTGCCTCATTTAATGCCCTCCGTTTGTTTACTCATCCCCACTCTTTCCCATTTTAACTACAATAGAATGGCTGATTTACCCTTGATGTGCACCCGTTGCCCTGCTGTGGACACGTTCACTCTCGTTTCTTCTTCTTTTCGCTTATCTTTCTTTTTTGCACAGTAAAAGCAGCCTTTCTCTCCACCTGTCGGTCATCCCATTTCTCCCTCCTTTCCCCCATGTTGCTTTTTTTTTTCTTTTTTTTTTTTGCACTGTAAAACCACGCCTTCTGTCCACCTGTTAATCATCGATGCATTTTGTTTCCATATTTCCTTTGCTTTTCACTTTACTCTTTCGCATATCTCTTTCTTCCTTTTTTTCTTTGCTTTTTTTTTTACCTCTGTATTTTTCTTGGTCAGGATTCTCAGCCTCAGTTGTGCTCTAACCTACCTTCATTTTTCTTGCAAAAGGTAACTTCCGTCGCTCATCTCCTGATGGTATGGGTGTTTAAATTATTATTATTATTATTTTTTTGTGATTTTGTATTTGCAGCTACGTTTTAATTTTGGTTTTCTGGAATCTTGCGTTTTCTGCTTTTCTGATCTCCATTTTTCTGCCTGTTCTTCGCTTATCATTCCAAGAAATTTTGAAGTCCTATAAAATATAGTGTTTTGTGCTGTTTAGTTGAGAGTGAGTGATTATCTTCTTTCAATGTTGTGTGCTTAGGAGTCTTAATTTTAATTTGTGATACCTCTTTGGTTTAAATTTTGTTGTTGTGAATGGTTATTTAGATTTGGGGTTTTTCTTTGCAGGGATGAATTTTTTGCTTATTGATTGTTACTTGCTATCATTGCTTAATTCATGTCTTCTTTTTTTCAAATTTTATTTGCTTCTGTTAATATGAAGATGTATAAATTTAAAGAGTGATTCTTTAACAATGATTGCAGTACATGTGAGTTGGTGTTGCTATACTGGACTAGAAAAACACGTAATTTTATGTGGGGGGATTGCTTTTGTTTAATTTTTTCTATTTTTTGGGTGTTGTTTTCAGTGGTTTAATTATAACAGCTAGAAGAGCAAGATGAGTATTTTTGGTTTGCTTAGAAAGAAGTCGGATGATGCAAATGTAGTTCGATTATATTTATAATTAGGGATAGTAGATTGTATGATTTAGTGTGTTGTGTTGTTCACTGTAAACTAATTTTCAATCTGTGCCGGTATGATTTAGTTGAGGTTAATGTAATTCATTGGATTACATTGTTTATATGTTGCCTATGTAGAATACATAAATTAAAACTTTTGCTTACTAAAATTTTGAAACCTTTGTGGCATAAACAATGTTGATGTTTTATCCCACCGTCTTACATTTTTTTAATACAATATTTCATACAATTTTCAAACCCGCGGCAACACGCGGGTACTACTAACTAGTGATCCTCTACATTTGGTTATAAAAAAATAAAAAAAATAAAAAAAAAAAAACTTCAGCAATAAATTGATTGATGGATTCCTGACCCTCCCAAGAACTTGGTCCTTATATGCTTCAGAAAGGGTCAGCCGGGCCCATTTTACTCATTGGGCCAAAAAATGTAGGCTTGAGTAAGACCAAGGCCGCTACTCCTCGAATCCTGGCTGGGCCAGTTTGGCCCAATTGCGGGCCGTTCATGTTCTATAGCTTGGGCTATGTAATTTCTTGTGGCCTTTCTAGATGGGGTTGGATTTGTTTATTTTGATTTCATATTATTTTGGACAAATCTTATTGGTCACAAAACTGTGCATCATGACCAATAATGCATAACCTGTGACTTGCTAACGAACCTTCACATCACAAACTTTTGCACAATTTTGGAACCGAAATGTCAGTGGTTCTCAGAGAAACAAGATTAAATTATAATCCTCAAGCCTTGCATTTCAAGAAAGTCAGTGGGGTTAATTAATTAATTATTTATTTATTTACAATTATTTTTATTTTTATTATATGCCATGCTTTTCTTCTTTTGTGGTTAAGACTAAAGAGGCAGGGATGGAGAATTTGAGATCTAATTTTCTCTGCTGCCCATTTCTTTAAGTAGAAAAATGTGTTTCTCCAAGGCATCTTTTGTCTCCCAAAGACAATCATTTCATGTGCAAGTGTGGATTATTTAACTCATAAATTCCACCAATTGAAAACTAAGAATATGATCAACTCCACTTTGGTTGGTCACTTGGGTTCGTCGTGAGTTGTGACTTTATCATATTGAATGGTTTTCAGTGCATCCAAAAGCACGCTAACGTGATAACATATATATTTATTATTGAGAAATGTTAGAGGATTCTTTTAAAGTGAGATTCTTAATGCATTATTCATCACTTTAGAGTTTAACGTAAATTTTTGTGCTAACATTATAAATACTATGAAAAAAATATAAGGCGGTAGAGACTAAGGAGTCTATGAAGATTTCAATTTTTGCAAGAGTCTCCTTAGTATTTCTCTTTATTAATAATACTTTAGAAGTGAGGCATATTATTTATAACACCTTATCAACTAGAATATTAAATCATGTGTCACTAGAAAGAAAATTTAAATTAATAAATGTTGAGTGACTCATCACCTCAACAGCTGAAAGAAGAAAGCTTGGTTACGTCAAAGATTAATAGTGAAAGAGTTTTATCTAAGAAGAAAGCTTGCTTACGTCAAAGATTAATAGTGAAAGAGTTTTATCTAAAATTAGAAAAAGAAAGAGAGTTTTAACGAAACACTCCTGGTAATGTTCATTTTTAACGAAAAATCATATTTTTACCTTTTCATGGTACTATTCACTACACATGTATTTGTCTTTTTTAATTAAAACTAAAGTTTTATTTTTCGATTTTTCGTTAATTTTCCTAAAAAATAATTGGTTTTAAAACTTTTTTATTCTTTTTTAAAAGATGGACAACTAGTGGCAAGTTATTGTTATAACTTATTTTTGAGTAATACTAAAGGTACTCTCTAAAAAGTGAAACTCTGCATGGATTCGCTACCACAACATATTTTTAGTATAATGTCTTATAATGTTGGCTGGCACGGAACTCTCTCAAGAGTAGAACTTTTCATAGACTCTCTACCACTTCATAGTTTAACATCAATTCTCATACTAATGTTATAAAATACTGTACAAAAAATATAAGGTATCAAAGAGTTCTACTATTACGAGAGTCTCATTAACACTTATCCTTCCGTTTTTTGTACTGAAAATTTTCTCAAAAGTGAACAATGAGTCATAATTACTAGATTTTATTTATATTTTAACTAATGTTTCTTTTGGTAATATTTAAGTAATTTTTTGTTCTACAATCTACTAATGGTTGTTGATTCTGGTGTTGCTTTTAGATTAGGACAACATTCTCCAATTTGTTTATTTAACCCTAATGACCTTTGCATTTGGATAATGCGTTGTATTTTCCACCAATAAACAGCCCAACAAATATGATATTCCCGTCAATGGGTCAAGGTATACCAACTTCTCAATATGCCATCAGATTTTTTATTATTCTTGTCTTTAGGCTATCTCAAATTTGAAAGACGAATATTACAGTAACTTGCAAGTTTTACCGTCTTCGTGCATTTATAAAATGTGAATTTGACTTTTAACTTTTAATTTTTGCGCATTAAAGAGATTAGATTAAATTTACAGTAAAATATAAATTTTTATATTCTAAAAATAGAGGAGGTCTCACTTTTGACTCTGAGTTATATCTAAAATATATCTTTGCATATTTGGTGGCGGACCGGATTGGTGGTGGATCATGTTGGAGAATAGTATCTCACTTGCATATGACAAAGTAATGTACAATTGATATAAAAAAAATTTATTACCACAGGCCTCGATGATATTAAGGTGAAAACTCTCACGTTGGAGCTAACGCAATTTTCACAAGTTCAGTCATCAAGGCCAATATAATTTTTCGAAGGCCCAGTGATTCAATTCCTTAAGCCATATGAAAACTTTTATATGTTCATTGTATATTATTTTGCCATATGAAAACTCTAATATATTAATTGTATATAACTTTGTCATATGCACAATGTGCTATCCTATTCTCCAAACAAATATTACCAAAGTCATATATAACGCCGAATTTTTCATTGCATTAGAAATAACTTTACTTTATCAATATGAGATTATTGTTCTCTACTGTACATAAGGAAACTGTTTTTGACACTCTAAAATTCTCATTTAGCACTTCTAACAAGTGCATTTTTCTTTTTAAATATAAAGATGCAAAATAAAAATTTTAGAGTGCCAATTACAACGTATGTGTAATGTTAAAGTCTAATTGAATCAGACCATCTTTGTTAGATGTCATACTGAAATGTCAATCATGCCCTTATGGACTATAGTGAAGGTTGCATTTGTATTGACACATATCACAATATGAAGGATATATACATTACCTTGGTAGCTGCCCTTCTTAGGAGTTTGTGTAATTAGGATACAAAGACAAGTTGATAACTTATCGTTTTTATAGTCGAGACACATGAGACAATATGTTAACCCAAACATTGGAGTCATTGTAGAATTTGTGTTCGTCGTAGGAATCTCCTGGCGGACGAGCACACAGCTCCCCTGGGAGAATGGCGTCGGTTGAGGGTATCTGTCGTACTTCTGCTTTCTTCTCGGGCTTGCTCGGGCAAGCCTTTGTCGGGCAGATCTTGGTCGGGCAAGACACACTTCGGGCAAGGCTCGTCGGGCAGTTCTGAAAGAGAAGGACATAGTTAATTTGAAAGGGTGCCTTTGTGGGGCCTTAGGTGTAGGCCTTAAGGCTCACAATCAAGATCAACTTTGTCGTGCTCAGGCGTGCCACTGCCATCTTCAGTATGGTAGATGTTGAATGGGTGTTAAGCTTTGATTGAATATGTATACGCCCGAGAAACTAAGTTAGATATAACAGGTGCCTTTGTGGGGCCTTAGGTATAGGCCTTGAGGCTTCCTGTCAAACTAAATCAGCGCTTGGATGTATCATATTTGGTCTTTTATGGTTGCCAGAGTCTTATCACTATTATACCTTTGATTATCTGAATCCAAGAGGTAGGACGAACCCAAATGAGTGCCTTTGTAGGGCCTTAGGTATAGGCCTTGAGGCTTCCCATCAGAGTTAATCCTTATACTCGGACCAACTAGACCGCAACATGAAATGAAGCTAAATAGATGCCTTCGTGGGGCCTTAGATGTAGGCCTTGAGGCTTTCTATCAGAATTCACTCCATGCTTAAGCCTTTTCTACGAATCAAGATATAATAGCAACAAAACGGAGAAATAGATTGATTACTTGCGCCCCAAGTAACTTCGGACTTCTCGCTTATCAAGGATTGTCGTGGATGGGTTGAGTCCACATAGAGTTCTTTTTTTATGCCTTGAGGCCAAGGACTTTTAAACTGATCTTGAAATTACATGCCCGCGGGCTTAAGACTCAGATCTGATTTGAACTCTGACGCGATTCAGATCGGATTCAAGTGCTGAAGACTCATTTTCATTATGACTTTGCTAGAAATAACTTGTATATAATTGGGAATATATAACATGTTATTGTGCTTTTAAAAGAAAGAAAAGACAAAGACAGAGCAAAGATAGTCGGGTAAGTTTGAACCTTATCGGCCAAGGCTGAACTTCTTACAAAATCTATCTTTGTGGCTCTGTCAGAGGTCTGAAGGCTTTTAGAGGGGTTGACGGGGGAGAAGAGGATACAAAATGAATCGATACCACCATGAACAAGGTAGCAGAGCTATTACAGGGGTTTGGGAAGGTTTATCCCGAATGGGATGAAGGCTTGTGCTGACTACAGCTTCGTTGAAGGCAAATCTGGCTTGAGCAGAGTTTTGGCTTTTGTTTGTTTGTTTGAGTGTCCTTAATTCTGTCTTCTCTTCCTCCTTTTATAGACGACTTCAGCTTGGGTTCCTGTAGCAATAGCGGTGCCCGAATGCGGTTTGGTGATGACTCACTAATTTTTTTACATGAATGCCACCAATAAAGTACTTTATTGGGCTGTGTAGTGACTGAATAGCCTACCCCCTGTGGTCTTTGAGCAGGTAAGCAGGTGGCCTTTGTAACTTGTGCCCAGCCGAAAGCCTCTTTCCTACCTCCTAAGTTTTCCTCTGGGCCTTGGGTTTGGGCCGACTTTCTCTCTGGCCCAAAGTTCAGATTTTATCCCAAACAATTTGTTTGAAAACAGACATTAGCATGCATATATATATATATATGCTGGATTCGTGACATAACTTTCAACATACGTTTTTGTGGACTCATTCCGTAATGTATTTTAATTATGTAAATCGTTTATAGTTTAGGTCTTCTCTCAAACATCATTCTCAAATCTGAAAGTATATGACCAAGGAATTAAAGGTTTAGGATTTCTTTGTAGAACCATATTCGTTCACTTTCTTCACTACAAATGAATGTCTTGATGATTTTGGATTTGTCTAATTTTTGCAAGGATGATCTACGAATGATGTTCTAATTAAATACAGACGAGTTTGGATCGTTAAAATATATTACGAAATGGCTACCAGAAAAGCTTATGTCAAAAATTGTGTAAAAAAGTGCTGCTGCAAATCCACCCCTATTTATATATATACATATTAATGATATATATATATATATATAAATATTAATGATATATATAACGAGTTAAACTAAATTTTATCAATAAGTTTGTTTTTCATGTTCACTATTCACTAATCTAACTAAATTAACATGTGATATTTATTTCACATTGTACCAATTTCTTTTAAGAAAACATCTCAAACTTGCGTCTTACTTTGCTATTTAACTTCATTAAGTTTTTGATGTAGGACATTCTTCAACATTGCATATATAGTCTTATAAAATAGTTAATCAGTAGTATGTCTTTAAGTATAAAATTGTTAAACAAACAAATAAGTGTTGTAAAATTGACTGTGGGTGCAGTGGAATAAATGAAACAAGACACAAAATTTACGAGGTTCCTCTACAGTCAGTGTGACTGGAGTACGTCCTCGGGGCAGCAGTGGTGCTTTCATTATAATTTGAAATAATATGAGTACAAAGATAACTCTCTCTATTATCTCCCCCTCATCTTCCTCTTCTTCCTCTCTTCCTCTTCTTTCCTCTCTCTCTCTCTCTTCCTTTCTTCCTTTTCCTTCTTTTCTCCCGTGAACCCTTTCTCACTTCATCTCCTCTTCTTCCTTTATATAAACAAAAGAAAGCACTATTCACTTTACAAATTTTCCACAAATGAATAGTGAAAATACTGTGCATAAATAGTAACAAACTATTCATGTGGACCATCCACATAATATTTACAACACTCCCCCTTGGATGGCCACAAGTCTTCGATTGACTCGTTAAAATCTTGATCTGTCTTGGATGCTCCCCCTGATGAGTATCTCCCCCTGATTTCAAATCATTTAGGTTGATCGTTGATCGTTCTGCTTTAGTCTCTTAGTAAGAAAAGTTGCTGAAAGAGTTGCTTTACTTGTTGTTAACTTTCCACAGGCTTTTTCTTGAACTGGGTTGTAGGACTTTCTGCTAGACTAGCATCGAAGATCTGAATTTACTCCTTTTATCTAGAGCGGAATTTGATTCAAAAGTGGTGGACACTTGATCTTGAATCGGACTTATGATTTTTTCAAAGACTTCGAGGCTTGATCTTGAATGAAATTGTACCGTTAAGAGTTTCATGTGGCAAGTGATCTTCGGTTTTGTCGGGGATGAATCAGCACGTGTTTGTTGCGCTTGTCTCCACATGCTTCAATGTATCATTTTCACTTGTCTTACTTGCTCCCCTTGCTGAAGTGGTATTTTCCCTGGTTTTCCCCTACATGTGTGGCATCTTCTCTTGTAGGATTTGTCCCCTGATGCAAGAGAGGAATGCAAACCCTTGCATTTGAATGGTTCATCACTTCTTGGTGACTGGAGACCCAGCTCCAACCGTTGAAAATGACTACTCGAGAGCAATACTAGGTAAGCAATCAGGAAAGGTTCCAGGCAGTCGGTTCCTTACCGGGAGTTTGAGTGGAGGTTCCGACATATTGCTTTCTTTATCCTTGTCTTTGCAGGCAAGAACAAGGACAAAGGAAAGGACAGGGAAATTGCATGATATGAGATAATCTTGCTCTGGTCCCTGAAGATATGTGATAATCTTGCTCTGGTGTGACATGTTTGAAGAGGTATTCTCGGAGAGGAAGAAAACTGAGTATTTCGAGTTGCTATGTTGAAGATGCATTCTCGGAGATGAGGAAGAGTTAGGTATTCTTGCAGTGTTGCGGGTCTGCCTTGTTATGGAGAACAGAGATCGACATATATAGAGATTTCTCAATAGCAAGTGGTGGTGCTGTGCTTTTACTCTTGTCAGCAACTGTGGTGTAAATAGAACAGTAAGATTTACGCGTTTTCAACTTTGTCAGAGATCTTTGACAAAGTTGCACGCGATATCTGAAAAAGCTGAGATTACGTCTGAAAAATGCCAACGAATTTTATTCAGGAAAATCTGGCTTTTGAAATTCGGAGAGCGGTGCCTCATCGATCTTTGAACAAGTGGCTCTGCTGCCTCTTCTTTTATAGAGACATCAATTGTGTTCAAGAGTATGTTCAGAAAGTTGCTGCCTGTAGAAATTTCCCCTATCTTGCACCTTTGAAATTTTATTTGACCTTTGTTTTTCCTTCATCATTTCTGAAAAATGACTTGCCCATCTAACATTTGCTTAGATTTGAGTCTTAAGAGTGATACAAACGAGCAGCGTCAGGATAATATATGGCGCTCGTCCTTCTTATCTTCTAATGGTCCTCTTACGGTTCGGAACTCTATGATGAAGAATAACATAACTGCTACTGTGGTAGCTAGGAATCTTCTCACTCCAAGGGATAACAAGATCCTTTCAGAACGGTCTGAAGAGTCGGCCGTTCAAGACTTCTTGGCTCTCAGTGTTCAGTGTGCTGGCTCTGTTTCCAATATGGGTCAACGCCTACTTGCTCAAACTCGCCAAGTTGAATCATTGATGGCGGAGGTGGCAAGTCTTAAATAAGAGATCAGAGGGCTCAAGCACGAGAATAGGGTGTTACACGTGCTTGCAAATAATTACTCTACGAGCATGAAAAGAAAGCTCGTCCAACTGCAGGAATCCGAAAGTCGGATTCAAAGTGATCACCAGAGGTTCGTTGCTAGATTCTGAAAGCAATTGATGCCTTCCCCTTCTGGTGTTTTGCTAAGTACTGGGGTGCCACATGATCAATCTCCAGTGCCTCCCCCTTCTGGGGTACTTCCGAGTACTGAGGCTTCACATGAGCAACCTTTGTGAAGGCTCCATCCTGTTTGTTTGTTTTAACTCATGTGTATGTATATATCTATAATTTCTTGGAGATATTAATAAATAAGCTTTATTTCATTCAATGTATTGTGCCAAATACAATAAAGCATATACTTCACTAAGATGTGGTACTTCTGGACCAAATATTAATTTATCTTTACCCTCACGAAGATAAATGATTATTCTTAGTGTCTTCATCATATGAGTATTCAACTCATAATCTTCAATCCATATGGTTCTTTTAATATCATAAATATCATGGATAAGATTCGTGTTGGTAGATTGTTCGATCTGCAGCTCGAGACAATAATTCCTTCAACACTTTATAATTTTTCTAGACTCTTCAGGAGTCCCAATTTAATATCATCAACTCTTCAAGAGTTATAATTTAATGTCATTGACTCTTGCAAGAGATTTTAGTATGTTGCAACAATATCATAATGATAGTACTCACTAAGGCAATTTATATCATCCATTGGTATTGAGTACATATTTTATGTTTTACCCTTCAGAGGCTTACTTCAAGCAATTTGAATCCTTCAAGGGTTTTCTACACTTCATGACACATTTTCCTTTGGAATTTATACAGAGCAATTTGCTCCCATGTATACTTGAGGGATTTACTTATGGAGATATAATGTGGGCGACTCACAACCCTTCGTATAGAATTCTCCATTTATATGAACTTGTTTACAAGAGTATAATTTCAGGTTTCAATTAGTAACCTTGTGTCATATCATGTGAGTGTATTACACTGTATTATTACACTGTATTACAAATGCCCATATGTAACCTCCTTGGTTCAACATCTTTTGGCTATTTGTATTGTATTCAAATATATATAGGTTCATTTGCCCACGTTCTTACAAAATTGTAATGGAATTGCCTTTCTCCATTTTGGCCAATAATTTTTCTTTTGTCGACGAACAAAAGAACGTGACTCAATATTAACACAGCTCATTGATGAATTTAGTAGCTACTTGTAAAAACCAAAATTACCATTGGTTATCATCAATCCGTGATCCCATATTCTCATGTGCATGCGCATGCATAAAAGCTTTTCATTTCTTTGGATATCCATTGCCTCTTCAAGGGCATGACTCTATCTCTTCCAGGATAGTCATAATTTAGAGAATGTGGATCATAACCTCCTCTTGAGCGTTATAGAGCTTGGATTTTAATCTCCACTTCCGGGAGTTGAGTCATTGGAAACTATATGTCTATTATGCTCCATGTATGAGACATCAACATTCCCATGTCTGTGGATTGTCCTATCTGGGACGTGTATCCATGTGGCGACTGTCATGCTTCTGGCATGCAACAGTTATGCTTCGGGAATGCAATAGTTCAGTAGTGCCATATTATTCTTCTTTCGAATAACTGAACCTTTTGAGTCTAAAAATCTGCCACGCTTCAGGCGTGCAACAGATAAATCATTTACTGTCTCATTATTTTATCCAACAGAGACATCAATTCTTGTAGGCACATTTGCAGTAAGTATATATGATTTCATCACTTTCGTTGCATCATTCAATTATTCATATTTCATTTTCTCATTGATTGCTTCGTGAATCAAAATAAGACAAATTCTCTTCGTTCTTCTGGAACGGTCTTTTCTCATCATTCTTTTGGAATGATATTTTCTCATCGTTCTTCTGGAACGATATTATATTCTCCCCCTAATGGCAGGAAAATTGTCTTATCAAAATGACAGTCCGCAAACCATGCGGTAAACATATCCCCAATCAAGAATTCCAAATATTGAATGATAGATGGTGTTCAGCATCAATGCCCAATCAGCGATGATGCCTCATTTCAGTACGTTGTGGCAGTGTAATAGGCACATAGATAACACAACCAAAAACTCGTAAATGTATAATGTTTGGTTGGTTCCCAAACCCGAGTTGTACTGAGAAGTATTGATGGTTGATAACATATCTCAACCAAATTAATAATGCATCATGTAAAGTTTACATGTCCCCATGTAGAAAACTGGCAATTTCGTTTTCATGAGCAGAGCGTTGGTAATCAATTTCACCCACTTAATAAATGCTTCTGCTAAATCATTTTGAGTATGGACATGAGGAACTTCTGGTCCTTGTTTAATAGTCTGTGAACTGAGACTCTTATGTCCTTTATTATGGTTAAGTTGAGGCACTGCGGCACTTTAAACTTACGATACTCATCAAGGAATTTCATGTCCTGATCTTTTTGTATGATGGAACTTCAGGTCCAATCATTTGTATATGATGAGGATCAAGAAACTGCAGGTTCTGATCTGATCAATGAACTTTAGGTCTTATATATACTCATTGTAACAAAAGATAAGTACAATAAATAAATTAAAGCAATAGGCGGTAATTCCAGCCATAGTAAATAAATTGAACAATAAATAAATTAAAGCTTGTGACAAGGGCTTTAATTCAGCACCATTCACATAAATCAAAACTTAAAGCAGTAGGCAGTAAAACCGTCCATGATAAATAAATTGCTTTAAAGTAAATAGAACTTGTGACATGGGCTTTAAACCAACACCATGCACATAAATAAATATATACATATTTTCTTCTTTCTTTTCAGATGGTGTAACACCATCCAAAAACCTTTACCTTTATTATTATTTTTCTTATTCATTCACATGCTATAACATTCCAAAAACTTTTGGTTTTATTTCTTTTATTTTACATGGTGCAACGCACCTTTCTAAATCATTGGCCCCATTTCCCCTTTTCTTTGTCTATCTCTACCAGTCTCGAAACCCAGTACCAGCTGGGTTGTTGTGGGGGTTACACTAAACCAATTCAATCCAAAAAGGCCACCAGAGACTGGCGTTGTTCTTGCATGGCCCAAAGAACATGGCATCGCAAAGCAAGAACCTCTCCATAGATACATAGATGACAGTGAGGTTGACGAAGGCACAAGAGAGGGAGGCCTGTGTGGAGTCAGTCATGCCATCACCATCTCAGACAACTGAGGATTCATGGAGGTCCTCGAGATCCATTGAGAACGACACGATCTGGGTTTCCAAGTCTAATGAGATTCTTCTGGATCTCTGGAAACCAGTTGTCAGGTACGAGTTTTCTTATCTCGTGACAACTTCAGGTCGTTGGAAATTTCAATTCGCACCGGAATTCGGTGGGGCGCTTCTGGCGCGGTAGGAGAAATGAAAAATGGACATACCTTTGCTTGTTTTGCTGCACCTTTGTTTGTCTGTAAGATCTCTCCATCTTTCTTGTCCACGAGAGAAAAATAGATTGCAGGTCTAGCAAGGATAAGGATTAGCACATAAATAGTTAGAGTGATAAAAGAAAAAGTGATAAAAGAAAGGTTGATGGATTTTTGTGACAAGATGATCTTCCCTGTTTGACATGTCTGGCTTGCCGTCTCTACTCTGTGAGATTTTAGCTGACCGAGGTGAGAGGTAGATAATGCTTCACCGGATTTATGGTGTTGTGCTTTCCACTGACATGAGAGCTTTTCGTGCTGATAATGTGTTGTAAAATTGACTGTGGGTGCAGTGGAATAAATGAAACAAGACACAAAATTTACGAGGTTCCTCTACAGTCAGTGTGACTGGAGTACATCCTCAGGGCAGCAGTGGTGCTTTCATTATAATTTGAAATAATAGGAGTACAAAGATAACTCTCTCTATTATCTCCCCCTCATCTTCCTCTTCTTCCTCTCTTCCTCTTCTTTCCTCTCTTCCTCTTCTTTCCTCTCTCTCTCTCTCTTCCTTTCTTCCTTTTCCTTCTTTTCTCCCGTGAACCCTTTCTCACTTCATCTCCTCTTCTTCCTTTATATAAACAAAAGAAAGCACTATTCACTTTACAAATTTTCCACAAATGAATAGTGAAAATATTGTGCATAAATAGTAACAAACTATTCATGTGGACCATCCACATAATATTTACAACAATAAGTTTATATAAAGAATATGTGGTTTGTACGAACTCTTGATATAGTGAGATCCTCTCCCACTTTATTAAATGATAGAAAGAAAAAAAACGTATAAAAAATGAGAGATGCGTAAGATTTTTATTTTATTTATTTTTTATTTTGAAAAAGGAAATCAGTTAGTGGTTTTACCGCATCAATCTATTTTTTTTGTGGACCAGAAAAACTCATAGAAACATTTAAGCCTTCATTTAACCACTATAAGATTTCGTTCCATTAAGAAATTGTGAGTTAATTATATCTTCTTGTTTTTTTTGTTAACCACCCAACTTATGTGAGGTTTATATAGTAATGCATCGACTCACATATCATGTGATGTCAACAAACCTTTTTAGCATATAGCCAGCTTGCTTCGTGTGACCCATGTATATCAAACACATTGCCTGCTCAAATGAAGCACTTTAAACTTTATTAATTAATACAACAAATAAATAAGAAAATCATTTAATTAACATGATTCAGTTCCCCATGCTCTGACACAAAATAATATACAAATTGGTGGATTTGGATCATCCAGAACTAAATTGTGAATATCTTAGAAATTCTCACATCTTAGTTATTTATTATACATCATGCGGTTAGTAATAATTTGAATTTTATTATTTAAAATTAAACACAAATAATATCTAACAAAAACTGACTGCACGATATACGATGAACGACTAGAATGTGAGAATCTTTAGAATCCCCACAAAGAGGATCCGGAAAGAATCCTCATCACAAGTTGGTTGGTTTAGGACCAAATCTTATCCCTAACTCCAAACTAGTCATACATGCCTAAGCTGCAAATTAATGTACACTCTAGGAAAACCATAATTTAAAAGGAAAACTAATGAAAATAGTTTTAAAACTTTGAGTTTTAACGATTAGGATAAAATAAAGGGTAAAATGAACAGTACCAAAATTGATTTTTTTAATGTAAAAATGTGATTTTTCGTTAAAATGAACCGTACCCTAAGCTTTTTGTTAAAGTTTTTTAATTTAGAACCCTAATAGAAGCAAACGATTGTTTAAGGAAAAATACAAAAGAAAGTTGATGATAAAGTGAAGGGGCATCACGCAGACCAAGTGAAAAAGATTACCAACCCTAAACACATTAACTTCCAACAACAACCTCCCCAAAAGTCATGCCCGCAGCTCTCCCTCACATGCCTTGATATCCCAAAAACCCCTATAAAAAATATAAGGGCTAATTTTGTTTGAACTTAAAAGGTTTGAATTGATTGTCAAAATCAACTATAAGATTTAATGTTTTCAAATTGTATCATAAGTTTTGAGATCTTATCAATTTATGTCTTTCATCATTTTAACTGTGTAATTCTATGTGAAATTGAAGACATTATAAGTGATCGTATATGACCACTTGCATTACATTAAACCAAAACTAATCATCATGGTGGAGTTTCGACATCTCCTCTACTAATGCTTCGTATTCCAAATTGACAATCCATCACACATTTTGGTTCTAATGGTATAAGTATGACTTCTACACAATTCATAAAAGGTTTGGCATCAGCTATATTATTAATTTAATGCAAAGGCCGCGTTAGAGGGAGCGAAAGGTGCAATCACACCGAACCCTAACTTTGGAGGGCCCCTAGAAATTTTTATCATCTAATATTTATATGTAATAATGCTTTACATTAAAAATTATTGCTTTTATTAACACTTTAAAATCTTATTGTGCACTCCTTATAAGTGTATGCATTTTTCTTTCTAAAGATAAAAATTTTGGAGTGAGATATTTAGAGAACAACACCCTAAAAAAGTTTTTTTTTCTCTTTTAAATTTATTATACAATAATGCCATATATTCAAGTGAAACTTCAAAGTTAGAGTATGTAAACTTTTATTTTTCTTGTTTGGTTGTTTAAGATTGACTTGTTTTTGACTATTTAGTGAAGGTTATGTTTGTAATTCTTTTTTACTTGTTATTTAATAACATTTGTAAACTTACGATCAATGAGTCATTATTTTCCAGCATCAATATATTGTCTTACTTTTTGTTGAAAACTTATCTTAAGAAGGTGCTTTTTATAAATTTTGCACAAGACGTCTGAAATCTCAAAGATTGTCGTGATTTAATAAAGAGTTAAACAGTTAAATAGATAGAATACATAAATTTATTCTATTTCAAAACTCCATGGTTTAATGAAAAAAAATTGGGACAACGATTCCCCTTTTAAAAATTAACCAAAACATGGAAGATGCAACATGTAATTAACAATTACTTAAAATAATAACAAAACAAGGGCTATTTCGTCATTTTAGCATACAGGTTTGCGAAGGTGATATACCACCCTTCCTCTTTCCGGACAGTGGACACTGCAAGCAATATTTAATCACGTTACAGCCGCGATCCGGCACGCTAACTTACGCTTGGTGGGCAGTGAGCGCGCTGGTCTACAGGCCCGCGTGTCGCGATTTCCTTGGCTTGTAATTTGACGTGGAGACATATTAGAAAAGGTGTGCAAGCAACCAAAGTGCGCTTTTTAGCATCTGCCTTCCTCCTCAGAATCGCAAATCATTGTTATTATTTGTTCAATTTCCCACCCTTCATCATCACCTACTTGCTCTCTCATTTGCTGCAAAATACTCACCCAACTCTCCAACATCCTCTCTCTCTCTCTAAAATCACCATTGCTATTCCTCTTCCAAATCTTTCTCATCAAAATTCAGAAAACACAGCTTTAATTGTAAAAGCTCAGTTCAATTCAGAAGCATTAGCTATTTCTTCATCAGCTGAATGCGAAGCGATTTGCAGAAATTGTACGGTCAGAAGGGTTTTTGTTTTTGTTGTTTAAGCAATATATATATATATATATATACACACACACTTATTTATCTATATATATTGTGATCCTTCTTCTGCTTCTCGGTGTTTTCTGAGAGATTGAGAAACGACGCCGCCCGGAAAGTGTGGACGGAGGAAAAGTCAGCGTTGCGCACGTGAGGTGGCACGTGACCTGTTGAACTTCTGGGGTGTGTTAGTTTTATTTGGTTTGGTTGGGTTGGGGTGTCGGGAGGTCCGTGAAGAATGCCTCACAGAACGACTTACTTCTTCCCGAGGCAATTCCCGGATCGAAGGTTCGATTCGTCGTCCAAACAGCTGTTGCAAGAAGATCATCACGATCACGAGAAAGTAACCAAAGACAGCGACACTGCCACTGCCACTACCACCACCACCACAACTGCGGCCAGAGATAGAGATGATTACCAACAAAAGGTGCCCAAAACCGCCACCAGCAACTTGGACAAATCCTCAGCCACTACCACTTCTTCTCTGTCTTCCGATGTTCAGTACTTCACGGGCCACATCGATGAAAGGAAGCCACCGCAGTTGGCCGACTTTCTCAACTGGTTCCTTCATGACAAGAAGGGGACCAGTACTCGATCCAAACCATCGAGTAGTGGCCACCGTCCTCGTCACGTTAGGGTAACAGGGAGGTTGTCCTCTTCGTGCCACCTTGTTGACGAGGATCGCGAGCTGTTGCTGCCTCGTCGTCATCATCATCATGATGATGATCACGATAATCATGTGGCTGAGGCTGGCCCACCGCAGATGGCGCCGGAGTCCACCACGACTGCTATGCTCAAAGACCGGAGTGTTGACCAGAGCTTTGACCGGCAGGTGTCCCTGCCGAGGGTTTCGAGCGGGAGTAGCTACGCAGGGAGCTTGTTCTCAGGAACGACGACGTTGGATGGGAACTTCTCTGGGGATGTTAAGGACTCGTCAGCGACGACGAGGCATTTGGAAGTGGAGGAAGAGGAGGTGGAACAGGAGAGTGCTAAAGTGAGCTTGTCTCAGAGGTCTAAGCAAAGTTATTATTTGCAGCTTCTTTTGGCCAAGAGGCTTTGTTCTCAAGCTACTCTTGGTGCTGAAACAATGCTTTTGCACGAGACTACTACTCAACTTGAGGTTACTGATGCTGAGACGGTGTCGTATCGGCTCTGGGTACGTTTACTCTCTCTCTCTCTCACTCTCTCTCTCTCTCTCTCTCTCTCTCTCTCTCTCTCTCTCTCTCTCTATATATATATATATATATATATCCCTATTTATCCTATGTGGGTTAATTTTGCATGAACTGCGGATGGATATCCTATTTGTATATTTTTGTTCTTGGATAAGGCCATTAATAGACATATATTACTTGGAGCTAACGAAAGACTTGGTGCAAACTAAGCTCAATTTTCAGACGGCCAACCCCACTTAATTAGTGGGATACAGCTTTGTTGTTGTTTTTGTTTGATAAAATGGTTCTATTGCTAATATGTCCAAGAATTTTGTGGTCCATTCCAAAATCAGCCTTTGTATGCTCCAGGGAGAGAAAATAGATGTTTGTATCACTTAATTAGTTAATTAAAAATATATAGAGTATTTCCAATTCTGCTGCGCAGCTGCGCTTGTAAAATTCGTACATAAACTCGAGTATGTAGAGAGAAATGCATACTTGCGGGACTTATGTTGTCAAAGCGCAATAAATTATATACCTATGTCTTTGATTTATGCCACTAAGATCTTGGTGAATTGGTTCTGAACTTGAAGGTCGGAACTTTGATTGGAAATTTTTCTAAATTCCAATCTTCTGTAAGGAATTTGTACATTTCTAACCTTGTAGATCATTTTTAGTGAGTATGAATTTCACATACATTTTCCAGGTCAGTGGCTGCTTGTCTTACAATGACAAGATATCAGATGGTTTCTACAACATTTTAGGGATGAATCCATATCTTTGGGTGATGTGCAATGATGTTGAGGAAGGTAAAAAAATACCGTCCTTGATGTCACTTAAAGAAGTTAAACCTGGTGAGACATCAATGGAGGTGCTTCTTGTCGATAAAAATGATGACGTTCGCCTCAAGGAGCTTCAAGATAAAGCACAGCGACTATCTTGCACTACAGAGAGTACTTTAGTGTTGGTGGAGAAACTTGGCAAGCTTGTCGCAATCTATATGGGGTGGGTTTCAATTTTCCCCCCTTTTAACTTGAACAATGTTTGGTTCGTTAATTATATTGTTTCTGAGTCGCTTAAACTTGAAGGGGTAATTATCCCGCGGAGCAAGGAGATCTACACATGCGTTGGAAGGTGGTTAGCAAGCGATTGAGGGATTTTCACAAGTGTATTGTGCTCCCCATAGGCAGCCTATCAATGGGGCTTTGCAGGCATCGTGCCATTCTTTTCAAGGTGACAACTTGTACCTCATTTTTTGCCTATTTATGTTTATAGTCTGCTCCTTTTCGTTCTGAATGACTGTAAAAGAAAATACGAGTGTTGTCTGAAAGCTATTGTCAATTAGTTTCATTTACATTGGGCCGGTTAGTTGATATCTTATTTATTTAGGGCGTGTTTGTTTGCCCTCGTTAGAGTTCACTGGACTGGATTACTTTGCTAAGACTACTAATCCCGTGTTTGATGCAAGTTGGACTAAACTTGAATGAGACTAAGTCGGACTCGTTCTGACTAAGTGCTTCGCTAGGTCGTCCTAGTGAGACCCCCTCAAAAAGCATGGGATTCCTAATCCCGTCTCCAACATCGTTTGCACGCCTTTGCCGTCTGCAACTCCGACTCCCTTACCCATGCCCAGATCTCAAACCCACTACCTAAATCTCAAAATCAAAACCTAAAATTCAAAACAAAAAAATGCAAAACCCCCAGATTTAAGCACCTGCAGACCCCCACACAAATTCAAAATATAAAGGCAAAATCACCAGAAAGTTTTGACATTTTCCTAGAAAGTCGGTGAAGGCACTGGGTGGAGAGCTCCGATAAATCCTCTGCGCGAATCTCTGCATAAGGAAAAGAGGGGGAGAGTGGATGAGGAAAAGTGGAAGAGGGGAGGGAGAGAGTGGGTAGAGGAAAATAGAAAGAGGTATACGGAGAGGAAGAGAATTCTAAAAAAATGGTGAAACAGGATACAGAGAGGAGAGGGAGAGATTGGCGGAGAAAAAGAGGAATGGGTTAAGATGAAAAAACATGAAAAAATATTGGCAGACAGAGAGATGATTATAGAAACAAAAAAAAATGATAAATTAATAATAAATTATTAATAAATATAGATTAAATAATATAATATTTGAATCTTTTAGTTATCTGCTTCTTAGTCCGACACTGCACCAAACGGTTCACTAAGCTAGTACAGCTTAGTTTAATCTAAGCCAGTCCAGCTTAGTCCCTGCAACTAGTCCAGTCCGAGACAGTCCGGTGCAACAAACGCACCCTTAATGTTTTCTGAAGGCACTCTCTTAGTTGTAAAATTTAGGACTCATGTTAATTGTACAACAAATATTTCAACATATATGAATATGTGGTCAGGGTGCATCCGTTTTACATGAGAATGCAACTAAACTATATAGAGCTATGAGTTTTCGTCCTTTGATCATTCGGTAAGGTATATGTAGCTTTTGAGGTGTACTAGCACAATTCTTGGCGATGTAATTTTTATGGGGTTTATAGGGGAAGACCATGCCTATTCCTATCCTTTTGCACATACACCTATTTAAATGCTTTGCAAATAAGGCAACACATTCGAGAATTCAGTTATTTCTTGCTTCATTATCTACTCTTTGAGCATATCGTGTACAAATCATAATATTCGATCTTTTTATAATGTTATATCGGAACCTACTGGGTTGCTTATGTCGTTTCAAGCGGAATGAATGGATACAGAATTTGTTTTCATTTGTGCTTGTGTGCTGTCGACTGGTGGTGTTTTAAGTCCATATGAGATATTATTGTTTTCTTATTCTTTATAACTCAATTCTATATTTCCAACGTGCAGAAATTGGCAGACCACATAGGTTTGCCTTGTCGCATAGCTCGTGGTTGCAAGTATTGTGTGGCAGATCACCGGTCCTCTTGTCTTGTTAAAATTGAAGATAACAGGAAGGTTTTGAGGTTAGAAACTTTAATTGTTGCGGAGTATTGTTGCTGGCAGATTTTATTTTATTTCCTATTTTTTAAAAACATGATCCAGCATATAAATTCATTCTGAAATGTAGATATTGACAATTAGTTCCTTGTTTAGGCTTTGGTAGTATCTATTTCCCGAGCGGATATTTAGCCATAATGTTACTTCTAGAGTTTATGTTCATTTGATCTAAGGGCATCGATCTTTTTTCTTTCATCTATACACTCTGCAGCGTTAAATCTTTGCTGAATTCTTGGTCAACACTCTGCCGTTTCTCAGTCTCACTGTTTTTTTAACTTTTGGTGTTGAAAAGATTTAGCCATGGCTCATAACTAACTTGATTGTTGTCAGATAAGTTCACATTACCCCCCTGTCACACCCCGTTGTTTTTATGGTGTAAATATGCATTTGATTCTGAGTACCATGTCATGCATGGTTGAAGAGAACGTTATCGTTTCCAACTGTTCGTTTAATTCAGAATTTAACGTATGTTTTTCATGATGGTTATACATATATTTTTTTAACAGGGAATATGTGGTTGATCTAGTTGGGGAACCAGGAAACCTTCATGGTCCAGATTCCTCGATTAACGGAGGAACTCTTTCTTCTATACCTTCACCACTTCAAATTTCTCATCTAAAAGAATCCAAACAACCTTACAGGGATAGTGAATTATATTGCCAAATCACAAACTCAAAGCACACGGGTGCTCCTCCTGAAGATCCCTTTTATGCAGGTATGTTTTGTAGCCTTGAAAATACATGTTCCAATTATTTTGGAGTACTAGAAATTGAAGGGAATCTGAATGAACTACAAGGTAGAGGCAGTGCTATTGCTACAACGATTATATTTTTGTCTAATTATAAACTGACAACCGTTAGATTTTTGTTTTTTTGTTTTGTTTTGTGCATTGATACGGAGAAGAAAACGTTTATTATGCTACCTGATTGTACTTTTGATGATTTGCATAATCCATGTGGTACCGTTTTTATCCTTTCTCGATAGCTTCTTCAATCTTTATAGATCAATCTCTTACAGACGGTGGGGAGGGAGGTCAAATCATCAAGGAAACCAGTTTGCTTCCAGGTGATCAAACTAGATTTGGGTTGGAATCTTCTCTGATGCGATTGGAATTGACAGGAAACGCTCCGCATTGCCTTGTTCAGAGTGACATCCCACCTTGTGTCCAGGGTGAAGCTTCAGAAGCTCTTGATGTTACTGCTACTGCTGCTGTGGCATCATTAGAGGAATGTGCTAGACTTAGCGAAGAAAATGTTGTTGTACAACAAGCTTACAGAAAGGAGATTGTTGTATCAAGAAATCAGGTTATAAGCAACAGTGTTGAGCAACCTAAAGTAACTTTGTACAGCCAATCAGATCTAGAGGGCGTTCATAGTGAACTTGTGAAACAAGGTAGAATTACTGCTGTGACTACCCCAAGGTACTTGAATCTTGAACCGTCTCTCGCAATGGACTGGCTTGAGATCTCATGGGACGAGTTGAATATCAAAGAGCGTGTTGGTGCTGGTATTTATCCTCCCCTATTTTTAACCAGATGCAAATTTACTTGGTTTTATTTGATCAATCACTACTCTTCCCTTCTACCTGAAATCTCATACTTCGCTACTTTCCAGGCTCATTTGGGACAGTGCATCGTGCTGAATGGAATGGATCGGTAAGTTTTTTCTTTTTTGTGATTGGGCGGCGACTGTTTGTGTATGTGAGAAATAGTGGGCTGGTTATGACGTGCATACTTTTCATATGCTGTATCTGTGTGGTCTGATCACGAGGACAAATTTGATGAGTGGTATATTGCTTAATATCATATGGCTGCAAAGTTTGGACCGTGTGCCTTTTCTTTTTCTCATTCCATCTTCGGGACAGGTCTAGTAACTATTTGTGTTTCAGGGGAAGAACTTAAGCAATTTATCAATTTAGATGATCAAACAGAATTTAACTTTCTGCTTAATTTGTTCCTTCTTCTCATGATGTCTTGAGTTGGATGCTGAACATCTGTCTTTGCAATATACCATCGTAGTTTTCTGTACTTGAACCTAGTTCTTTTTTTCATCTTCTAATTGAGTTTAATTTTGGTACAATACAGGATGTTGCTGTTAAGGTTCTAACTGTTCAGGATTTCCATGATGATCAATTGAAAGACTTTTTACGAGAGGTAGGTTTCCTTTTTATGCGTATCAGAAATATGTACATTTTACATTGAAGCCTCTTAGCTGAAGTTGATCTTCACATTGTATTCAGGTTGCAATTATGAAACGTGTTCGTCATCCAAACGTAGTTCTTTTCATGGGTGCGGTTACAAAGCGTCCTCATCTATCTATAGTGACTGAATATCTGCCAAGGTAATCGGCTATTTTTTTTTTCCAATTTTATTTATAGACAGTTAATTAAATGTGTACAAATACTGGAGCCCTTTTTATGTCTGAACCCATTGGTATCCTGGTATTCGTGGAGCAGGGGTAGTCTTTATCGCCTCATTCACAGGCCAGCTTCCGGGGAACTTATGGATCAGAGGAGGCGGTTGCGAATGGCACTAGATGTGGTTTGTGCAATTTAGCATCATCATTTTCCTTCTTACATGGCAACTACGTTTTCTGTTAGTTAACTATATACGTCATCTTCCCTGCAGGCCAAGGGTATCAATTACCTCCATTGTCTTAACCCTCCTATTGTCCATTGGGATCTTAAGTCTCCAAATTTGTTGGTTGATAAAAATTGGACAGCGAAGGTATATTTAGATAAAGAAAGAGGTTGCCATTGTGTCTTGAGTTCTCCGGTTGGGTGTTTGTGGACTTAATTTGTTTCATTTATTCCTAGGTATGCGATTTTGGGTTGTCCAGATTTAAGGCGAACACTTTCATATCATCCAAGTCCGTTGCTGGAACAGTAAGTCTCCCTCTCTCTCTCTCTCTCTCTCTCTCTCTCTCTCTCTCTACATGTACATGAGTGTGTCATCGTGCACAGATTCACATAATATCAGTTGCACATTTAGCCCCCAATGTAGTACTGGTGCCAAACGAGGCATTATCGTCTTTTATTAAAGCCAATGATGAATCTTCATTATGTGAATGAATAATCTGGTAGTCGAATTCATTGTTTCCAAGAATTAGGATTGAGATGTACGCCTTGAAATGTTTGTTTGGTGTTTTGTCTCACAAATTAGTTGTAGTTGTTTCGATGGATTGGTATATACGTTATGAATGCTGTGTGCAAGTTACCCTGAACTCTTTTGTATGTACCCCCATGTAAAGTCGGGTATTTCCATCAATATTTCTGCAGGTTTAAATTTTAGTTCGCAGTGCATCAATCAACATGTAACTCACTCAATTTAGTTTTCAGCCTGAGTGGATGGCTCCAGAATTCCTTCGCGGAGAGCCCTCAAATGAGAAGTCTGATGTTTACAGTTTCGGAGTGATCCTATGGGAACTTGTAACCATGGAACAACCTTGGAACGGTCTTAGCCCCGCCCAGGTACATGTCGTGATCAGCATCTCCTTTCTTCCAGCCTTGTCCTGCACATTCATTCTCTATTTTCTTTGTTTTCCCTCCTATTAACTATGGTAAAAGACGTCGTTCAATCTCTCAGGTAGTTGGAGCCGTTGCTTTCCAGAACAGAAGGCTTGCTATCCCGGCTAATACTCCCCCAGTGTTGGCTTCGCTTATGGAATCCTGCTGGGCTGAGTAAGTCTACCCGATATCTTCCCACTCGTTGTCATAATATACATTACGGATAACCTGATCGGAAAGTGTATGCTGGGAGCCAAGACACTACTCTCTTTTCCACACGTAGTGTCGAACATAGAATGCGACTAACTGGCCCTTACATCTCCTTGCGTACTTATGTAGACATACAACAAAAACGATCTTTGGGACGTCAAAATAGTAGCACCTGTGGAATCTTGTTCGTTTACATGTTTAGTTCGTGATGTTTGTCTATTTTCTTCGCAGTGATCCAGCCCAGCGCCCGTCTTTTGCTAGCATAGTTGAGTCGCTAAAGAGGTTGCTAAAGTCTCCTCTGCAGTTGGTACCGGTGGGCGGAACATCCCCCTCTGCCCGGACCTGAGACCGTTATACCTGAGACCGTTATACTTCGGCAGTCGAATTTCTACAACTGACCGAGCTTCTTTGGTTCTTGGCAATTATATATACGCGTTTCTTGCTTAACCCGATGACCGTCAAATAAGCCGAAGTTAAATACATTTCCTTCCGCGTTAATTTGAGTTTCTAGTGCCAGTATAGCATATGGTTTAACAATGTACCCGAAATATCAAAGGGTATATTGTGCTGAAGGAAAGGAAGAGGGATTTACTAGATAAATTATCAAAGCGTGCTGTTGATGTATTATTATTATCCAAATTAATCCGTCCTCCTTCCTTTTATTCATGTTTTTATTGGTTCATATTTTAGCTATGTTTATATGAATCAAAGAAACTGACGGTTATCCTGTCAAAATAAAAAGAGAATGTGAGCTACAAATTACTCACATGGTAATCAAATGACTTAAAGAGTTATTTATATTTAGTTTCTTTACATTTAGGCCCTTGGAGCTCTTAAACTTTAAATAAAACCCAGATTTTAAATATGTTGTCATGTTGGATAAAAGATGTCCATGAATTTGTATTTATTTACAAAATCATGCTAGCAAACCTCTTATACTTTTTCTTCGGACATTTAATTTGTTTAATATAACTTAATTTTATGCCACCAAACCTCTCACCAAGTAACCCAGCGGTAAGGGTGCGGATTGCGGCTCTTCGCTAAATAAATAAATGTGGGAGGTCTCGGGTTTGATGCTCCGAGCTGGTGAGTCATGAGTCTACCTGATTGTGGTCATGGATATGGTAAATTTCTCCATAGCCTATTCGGGCCGAAAGAAGTAGAAAACCATGGCTTGTCACTAGTTGTCCTCATTTTTAAGAAAAAAGAAAAAGAAAAAAAAAACCATCTTCCACATATTATGTATACTAGTACCATAAAAAAGAAGTAGGTAAATTAATTTTGTTAAAAATTATAAAAGTAGGTACATTAACTTTGTAAAAATTGAAAAATAGGTACATTATTTTCATAGAAATTAGAAATTAAACCATAGGTAAGTTATTTTTATAGTAGGTAAATTATTTTCATATAATTATACAACAGGTAAATTATTTTCATAAAATTAAAAAATAGATATTGTTGAAACTAAACACTAATTTAGGTATGTTCAAATTGAAATTTCATGGCTAGAAGACCTTGCCGAATTCAATGCACGTAAATTAAAACGAAATTACAAGGCATTTTCATACTAGCTTAAATGGGGGTATTTTAGGAATTCAAAAAATTAAAAAATTAACACACAAACTTAATTTGATAAGTTGCTTAGTTAGATTCTAACCATTGCGTTTTATTTGGATAAATATAATATAATGTGTTATAGGCAAAAAACAGGGGAGTATTGAGGGGTAAGGTTAAATTTTCAGTTATTTAAAGAATAGTCATTCGTCGGTGGAAAGGTTGAAGCAAGTAAGGCAGGCAATGCAAACACCAATAAGAAGGCGGCTTCATTAATATCCCAAAAGCCAAGTCGCAATTTCTAGATGGTCAAAATAGTCGACCCCGTCATCGGTCTCCCCCTTCCCTCTCTCCCTTCTCAATTTCCCCATATCTACCAATCCTCCCTAAACCCAATTCCCAAACACCCACTCATGGATTTCCTTCAATCCCAACTCCGATACATCAATTCCCAAACAGAGGAATCGGCTCCGATCGACAAGTCCCGAATAGCCAAGGACATTCTTCTCCAAGCCGGCCTAATCCTCTTCGTCGTCGTCGCCTTCCTCACCATCCACAACATCCCCCAGAAGCTCTTCGCTAAACTCCGGTACCGCTTCCGTAACAAAACCGCCGCCCGGGCCAAGCGCCACTTCGTCCTCGGGGCCCAGCTCCTCGCCCAGTCCCGATCCGCCGACTCCCTCGCCTCCTCCGCCTCCCTCTCCCAGCAGGCCCTCGACGAGGCCGAAAAGGCCATCGCGCTCGTCCCCAAGGACGCCGCAGCCCACATCCTCAAATCCCTCGCCCTCGACGCCCAGGGATTCAAGACCTCCGCACTCGACGCCATCGAGGTCGCGCTGTCCCCTCTCTGCCGCAAAAGCCTGACCGACGAGGAGCGCGGCGATGCGGTCGTCAAGAGGGCGGAGATCATGCTGTCGATGAACCGGAAAGCTCAGGTTGACCCGGTGATCGAGGATTTGAATCGGGCTGTGGAGCTGAGTCCGGAGAATGTGAAGGCATTTTGTACGTTGGGAGAGTGCTACGAGGGGAAGAAGATGACGGAGGAGGCCAGGAAGGCTTACGAGGCGGCGCTGAGGGTACAGCCCAGATTGAAAGCCGCCATGGACGCTCTCGAACGACTCGGTTCGAGTTAGGCGCGTGGGCTCGGCCCGGGTTAATTTCGGATTCCCATTTTTATTTTTGTTTTGTAGTTTCAAATTTGTGGTATTTCGTTTATGATAATCATCAGGATATTTCATAATACGAGAGTGTTTTCAATTTAAACAACGAGAACTTAGATTCGAATTTAACGCTACTTACAACTTTGAAAATACGAGAATTAACATTAGGACTTCGTCTGAAAGTTTTTTTTTTTTAGTAAACGTGCTAATATCGTAAGAAATTTTTCAAGATATAGAATATGAATTATTAGGATAGTATCTTATCCTCCTAAACAAGAATTTGCACAAAAGGAAATTAAAAAATAAAAATAAAAATGGGAAAACTCGAAAACAAGACTGAGGTTGGATTCCCTTAAAAGTGACTACCAAATACACCGTGTTTTTATGCAAGTGGTGAAAAATTTTAATTTTTAAGTTATTAAACTTTTAACCCACGTAATCCACCATTTATATAGAAACACCAGGAACACGTGATGTATCACCTCGTGTGACGATCACACTGAAAAATCTATCACCAAATACAGAGATATCCCTATCTTTGGCGCGCTTGCATGCATGCATGTATGAAAATTAACAGACAATATCAATCCATATAAAGAACAAGTCCCATGAATATTAACAAAAATAAAATAAAAAATCACAACCAACTCACGTTATAAGTTTCTGAATCAAATTACAAATTTTCTTTTGCCAATAAAATCTGCCCCAGATATGATATTATCCTACAAATATATATAACTCAACAAATCTTGTCTGATATAGTAGATTGATGATTGTGCATCCAATGTACCGTACAACAGAAAATCTCCTGCATTAAATTCTCGTTCAAAACCGTATCTCCTGGGTAAGTATGTAGCTCTTTTCTTGCTATATATATAGAGCATAGGCTGTTTGTGGTATATCACATCCCTCAAAAGCTTCCTTCTTCTCCAGTCTGTGCTTTCGTCTCATCTCCGACGAACCATGACTAGAACGAAAGTGAAACTGACCTACATCAGCAACGACTCGGCGCGAAAGGCCACGTTCAAGAAGAGAAAGAAGGGTTTGATGAAGAAGGTGAGTGAACTCAGCACCCTTTGTGATGTTAAGGCGTGCGCGATTATTTACAGCCCGTATGACTCCCAGCCGGAGCTCTGGCCATCGCCGTTGGGAGTCCAGCTGGTTCTCGCACAGTTCAAGACCATGCCGGAGATGGAGCAGAGCAAAAAAATGGTGAACCAAGAGAGTTTCCTGCGGCAGCGGATTACCAAGGCCAACGAGCAATTGAAGAAACAGAGGAAGGAGAACCGCGAGAAGGAGATGACGAGAGTGATGTTCCAGAGTCTGATGGGGAAGTCCCAGCTCCACGGTTTGAGCATGGTTGATTTGAACGATTTGGGGTGGCTGATTGACCAGAATTTGAAGGAGATCGACAACCGGATGAAGAATCTGAATGAACAGGATTCTAAGAGCCAAGTGCAACTACAACCAACGGCGCTGCCTGTAGCTGCCGCAACTGTGGCGGAGTGTGGAGTGGAGAGGCAGCAGGGTTTTGAGCTTAACAATAATGTGGGCACGGCGGTTCAAAGGCAGCAGCAGCCGTTTTTCATGGACATGATGAACGTCCCACAAGATCATCAGCAGCAGCAAATGGTAGGGATTGGTGGTGGATACGAGATGAATATGCTGCCGTTTGCGGCGGATCAGAGCCAAATTAATGCTATTTGGTCCAATAGTTCATTTTACCCTTGAAATTTGCTTCTGTATTATGGTTTGTTTTTATGATTCAGCCTCGAACCATATGGTAGGGTTTTAGTGTCGAGGCTTGCAAACATTGCGTGTTGTTCACCCTTTGATTAATCTTATGTAATAAAGTTAGACCACATCAAATGATGTTTTCAACTTTTAATAATCTATGAAATGCGGTTCTGCTCCATATCATTTAGGATCAACTCCATGATAGAATTTTTAGTTGGCTTGAAATACGAACACAATGTCATATATCATTATACAAGTATGAAAATATTTGAAAAATAGAAAATTCTCTAGTTATATAATTATATATGCTGTACCGATTCGTATTCCAGACAAATTGAAAAATCTCTCCAACTCCAGTCACAAACCATTAGGTTGAAACACATGCCATGTAGATTGGTAATGGGGTTTGAGTTTTGACCATATTTACCTCATATGCCATCATGCTGACTTATTATTATCTTAAGGTAAAATTACAATCTATCCCTTGTTCACAACATTTTTTTTATTCAAACTTTATTTGTTTTATTTGTTTTCAGTTTTTGACATAAGTCTCTTGACTTTGTCCACATCAGCATTTTTGCATTTAAAACATTATACCATTTTGCTTAAGTTTTTGTTAACCTAAACAACCCATCAAATATATTATTATAATTGGCTCATATATGCATATTAATTTTCGGATTTTCGTACCATGAATTAAGATCTCATCTCTTCTTACATTTTAGGCAAAACAAATTATGATTAAGTTAAAACCAGAAAGTCCAATTGAAACCTAATGTCCCTCTTTTGTGTAAGTCAGACTCTTCCTTGCTGTCATTTTTTTCTCCATGACCACATGCCTCACCTATGCTTTTAAGCTCTCATCCAAAAGGATCACTTCTCCCTGTCTCTCCATCCACGGTACATACATACTTAGCTTTTGTAATCTGTTTCTTTTTCTTTTTGTGGGCTAGTCAGTTTAATATGGACGGAGCCTTTTGTTGTCTGGTTCAGGAACTCGTAATATGGGTACATGCCCTTGATTTTGTTTAACAAAAAAAGCATAATTATGCCAACGAGGATTGGATCAGTTGGTAAGGTCCATACTTTGTATGTCGCCTTGGTCGAGTTCTGCTGTCAACAGTCATCGTTGGTGTGTGATATGTGAATTCCTATCGGTAGTAGTTGGCAGTTAGATGCTACACGTAAGTCATTCCAACTCGAGGTTGTAGGTATGTCCTAATGGTGAGAGTATCCAATCCCCCTCTAAACTTTTCGTTGCCAAAAAAATAAAAAGATAACTTTTTCATTCTCAGCTGATACATTTTTTTTATTTTTTTAAGGATTACATATATGATGGGTAAAATGTTTTCCAAGTGTATGTAATGGCACAATTTTTGTTGTTGGTTGAATTTGTACCCACAAATTAATATTTATACGTGTGTATCCATAGTATTTAAATATTGTACACATGTTTATATTCTTTGTTAATTTTTCTGTCTTCTTTATGCGCTTTTTTATGAGGTGAATGTATTTTTCTGTCATAAGGGTACATTTCTATTGCAAAATTTTTTTTATTGATTTTGCAATTGGGTCCGTCTATATGAGTATATGGGTACACTATTCTGTGGTGTATTAGATTTAGATTTCAGTAATGGTATATTTTCCAACATAAAAATGACGAGAGAAAAGATTATTTGGTAAATTAGTACAAACCATGTTCAAAACAACAAAACGTTCTAAAAAAATATAAGCACAGCTTGCAACCAGTGGTACATTTAATCATGGTTGAGGAAGGTAATCAGGGCACATTTTGTAGTTAATGGGTACAATATTGTTTTGTGTTTGTTTCCTTAATACTCTTATTTACATTGGTACATTGCAAATCTTATTTGTTTACAATTTGGTTTTCTTTGAATTTAGGTGATAAAGATAAGAATTTTGAATTTCTAGGATTACATTGATTCAGACAATTAATTATGCCAATTGTGAAAAAAAATTAATTACCTTGAAAAAGTACAATTTTTAATTTAGAAAATAAAAAAGTTGATGGAAATCTATTATTACTAACATGCTGAGGTGTACAAAATCAAAGAACGTTGATAAAAATTTGAAAACTAATAAGATTTCAGTAAAAAAAATATTAGTGGTTAAGAACCGCGTTCAAAGTCTCCCTTATTTTCATCTCATAATTCATTCAGACTTTGTTGCTATACCTTAATTCCATATTTATTTCTGTTTCGGGAGACGATTTGGAATAAGAATGATTGGTTGGCTGGTTTAGCGACCCTTAATTGTTCTCCATGTCAATATTTGTGATGATTTATCAAACCTATCATTTGGTTTATTACTTTATAATGCTAATCAACCTCTTCAGCAGGTTAATTAGATGATTTATCAAACCTATCCATGTTGTTTATAATGTTAATCAACCTGTCGTTTTTGTATTTGTGATGATTTTTCAAACTCATTTAATGTGATTTATATTGTTAATGAACCTATGTTAAGGACCTTTGGTTAAATTTGTAATTTGAGGAACCTATCCATGTAGTTTATAAATCTATGATATCAACGACTAAAATTTTAATGTCAAATATCAATGTACAATTGTTTGGACCCAAAATATTAGGTGTGGGCCAACTATAACTGTGGGCTTGACACATAACAGAGATCTTTGGCCCATGTCGTGTTTTTGAAACGTTAAGTCCAGCCCAACGTAGGATGGCTGAATCCTAATAGGTGAAGGCCTCTTAAGGAGTCAGGTTGGAATGATTAGGCTAAGTCCTAATATGACTGATTTTGTTTTAAAGATCAAGATGAACATTGGTAGGATTTGTGATATTCCAAGAATCAAGGTTCATGGTTCATCATGATCATGAGTGATTTGAATATAAAAAAGGGACTGGATTCAGAGTCCCAAGTCCAGTAGGAGTGACCGAGTTCCATGCAGAGATCATGATGGTTTGATATTGGATCAAGGAATGCTGAAGAGGTATAATCCAAGTAGGACTCTACTTCGATATGAAGTGATTAGCACGAAAAATCACTCCTATAAATAGAAGAAGTTATGCAACATTCAAAAGACCTTTAATTCAACATACAAAAATGCCCTGCAATCTCGCTCTACATGAAACCCTTTCATCAAACCTTTGAGAAAACACCAACCTTCCTAACTTCGTCAACACACCTTCAGTTTAGATTAACAACAATGCGTTGAGAACCGGCAACATTAATGATGGGATTTTTAGCACCTGCGCAAATAGGGTTAAAATCACTGAAAATACTTACAAGAATATAAGGTAATTGTAGTATAATCGCTCATGCAAGGTCATTGAATGGAAGAACCACTGCAAGCATGAGAGCTTTTCAAACTTTTATGGCTCAAGCAAGTTTGTTAGACTTAGGATTTGAAGGATACCCTTATATATGGAGGAATAGACGGGATGAGGGGTTTATCCAGGAAATACTAGATCATGTGTTGGCCACGCATAATTGGGTTCAAAGTTATCAACAAGCAGTAGTGAAACACGTGGTGTTGGAGGGCTCAGATCATGCTATGTTAGTGCTATCAACGGAAGTGAATCAACCTAAGCGTAAGAAACAGTTCATGTACAATCCTCGGTACAATTAGGATCCAAAATGTGATGAGGTGGTGCGTGATTGCTGGGGTGGTGCATACGGTGGAACTCATGCACAACATCTCATGCATAATCTTTGCAAGGTCAAGCATGGGTTGGTGACGTGGCGGAAAAATGAGGGGCGTAATAAACAAAGGGAGATTTGTCATTTGAAGGAAGTAATCCTTGATGCGTATTAGCAACCAGTGTTGATGGTCACCGGATTCAAGGTTTGGAAGAAGAGCTTACACGGGCAGTTTGAAGGGAAGAAATCTATTGGCATACGAAGTCTCGAGTACAGTGGTTATGAGAAGGTGATAAAAATACTCGTTTCTTTCATGCGCAAACTTTGAAACGCCGTAAGAGGAATATGATTCGGGGACTAGAGGCGGAGGATGGGACATGGTGTATTGATGGGAATCGAATTTATGGCATTGCCATTGATTATTTTACATCTCTATTTACCACTGATAGGCCTACTGATTTCTTGGAGATTTTGCAATGTGTGCCGACTAGGGTGGGTGAGATGGATAATGTTATATTGATTGCCTCAGTGACTAATGTGGAGATTGAAACTGCTATTTATCATATGCACCCAATGAAATCACCGGGTTCAGGCGGTTTTATGCAGGCTTTTACCATCATCATTGGGAGACGATTGGGGGTGTGGTTATTGCTATGGTAAAATCTTTCTTTGTTTCTGGAGGAATGTTGAATGAGTTGAATCATACTAATATTGTGCTTATCCCTAAAGTGGATAATCCCACGAAAATATCCCAATTTCATTCGATTTTGCTTTGCAATGTGGTGTACAAAATTATTTCCAAAGTTCTAATGATAGATTGAAGAAAATTCTTCCTAAAGTCATTAGTCATAATCAATCAGCATTTGTGGTGGGAAGGCAAATTTCTAATAATATTATAGTGGTGCATGAACTTCTACATTCTATGCAACATGGGAATGAGGAGGGTATTGATTATATGACAATGAAATTAGACATGGCAAAAGCTTATGATCGGGTTGAATGGTCATTTTTTGAATGCAATGTTGCATAAGTTGGGTTTCAATGATATGTTTTGCCAATGGGTGATGGAGTGTGTGCAAACGGTTTCTTATAGTGTATTAATGGTGAGACAATGGGCTATATCATGCCTCGAAGGGGAATTCGGCAAGGAGATCCGTTATCGCTTTTTTTTTCCTTATTTGTGCAGAAGGGTTCTCATCGTTAATCCATAATGAAGCAAGAATGGGATGTATCCGTGGCATGTCGGTAAGTGCTTGTGCCGACCCTCTATCATATGTCTTTTTTTTCTCCGGATGACTCAATGCTTTTTTGTCGAGCTACAGAGATTGACTCTCTGAATGTTAAAGGTTTGCTCTAATAGTATGTTGAGGGGTTTGGACAATTCATTAATTTGGATAAAAGTTCGATACATTTTAGTGTAGGGTGTTTGCAGGGATTGAAAGCTCACTTGTCACAGATTTTGGGCATTAAACACCAGGAAGGTTTTGGGAAGTATTTGGGCATTCAAGCAGATTTTGGAGCATTGAAGAGGAGAGTGTTCGAAGAAGTATGGAATAGATTGGATGAGAGAATTAATGGGTGGGCGGAACAATTTTTGTCAGTAGCCGGGAATGAGGTGTTGATTAAGAGTGTTGCGGCTACTTTACCTATATATACTATGTCATGTTTTCAATTGTCCATCCAATTGGCAAAGGAAATTGAACAAGTTATTGCAAGATTTTGGTGGAGGGATCAGAAGACAAAAAAGGAAATTCATTGGATGGCTTGGAACAAAGTTGCAAAAAAGGATTCTGGGGGTCTTGGGTTCAAGGAGATTATTGATTTTAACTTAGCTATGTTGGCTAAGGTGGGGTGGCGGCTCATATGTAATTCAGACTCACTTTTGGCTAGAGTACTGCAAGCTAAATATTATCCTTCTTTATCATTCATGGATGCACCGGTGGGTAGAAGCACATCTTGGGGTTGGAAGGGGATTTTACAGGGAAGGAAAATCCTAAAGGCTGGTGTACGGTGACGGGTAGGGGATGGGAGGTGTATTCAAATTGCAACGGACTCGTGGCTACCTATACCAAGGACGTTTCAATCTAATTCACATCATCAGGAGATGTTTACATTGGTTGCCAACTTGGTGGATCTGGGGGGTCATTGGAAGCGTGAGGTCATTGAGTTGTGTTTTAATGAAGAGGAAGCTCATACTATTTTAAGTATCCTACTTAGTCGATTTGGATGCTTGGATAGTATGATGTGGCATTATACACAAAATGGAGTTTATTCGGTGAAGTCTGGGTATATGGTGGCGCAATAAATGAGTAGAAATGGGAAGCTCGGACGGAAATGTGTGGGTCAATCGAGCATGGCGGATAATGGGATTCAGTGTGAAGGGATATTTGGAGATTGAAGGTTCCACCCAAATTATGTCATTTTGTTTGGAAGGGGTGCAGGAACATTTTGGTAGTGCATCCAAACTTGCAGCGGCGGGGGATACGTCTGGAGACTAGTTGCCCTTTTTGTGAAGGTGAGGTGGAAACACAGGTACATATTTTTTTTTGTTGCCCATTTGCTCATGTTTTTTGGTTTGGTTCCCGCTTCAATTAGATGTGACCATGGTGGTAGGTGTGGATTTTTTGGAATGTTGGAAGTGGTTATGTGCAAAATATGGTAAGGAATGGGAGGCTTGTGACCTTATGCGATGGGTGGTTGGTGGTTTATGGGGGATATGGAAATGTCGGAATAGTTTGGTTTTTGAGAAGGTTGCGTTAGAGCCCCTTGTTGCAATACAATTACTTAAACAACAATGGGAGGAGTTGAAGGTTTGTGAAGAAGCACAGGTGCATCTGCTACCCTGTGGGCGGCAAGTGAGTAGAGTGGGTCTTCGAGGGTGGATCAAGCCACCTTTTGGAACTTTTAAAATTAATTATGATGGAGCATGGTGCAGTCAAACTGGTATAGGTGGTGTTGGGTGGGTGGCGAAGGATTTTGTGGGCACTTCAAAGGTGCTAGAGCTGTTGGAAAAATTCTTTGTGTCTCGAGTATTATGGTAGAAGCGGAAGCAATGTGAGTGGCTTTGTTGGCTTGTGTGGAGAGAGGTTTTGAGTCTATACAGTTGGAGAATGACTCTCAGGTTCTAGTCGACATGATTCATGGCCGTTTACAACCGGAGGCAGTTCTAGATGATATCTTAAGGGATATTAGTCTTCTTAAGCAACAATTTGACGTTATTGAGTTCTTATATGCTCATCGTGCCTGTAATGAGGTTGCGCATCTTATGGCTTCTTAGGTCATGCGTGTGGGGGATGGGGATAGTCATTATTGGGATGGTTTTGAACCACAGTGGTTGTTTAACACTCTAGCATCTGACGTAAACATTTCGATTCGTATTTAATAATATTCAAATTTAGACAAAAAAAAAAAGAAGATTGTTTGTCTAATTTGTAATTAACTTAACTCTTAATTAATTATTAAAACAGAATTTATAAAGAATTTGAGATTTATGAATTTGAAAAGAGTAGATAAACAATAAAAGAAATTGGAAATTTGGAAATAATGGTAGCAAAGAAAAAAACGTTTTAAAATTAACAATTTAGATAAATCTAGGGTTTAACCGTCACCGTTACAATCCTATGCAATTCTACTAATTACTTGTGGATTTCCACATACATGCTTTGAAGGTTAGGTTTTCCTAATGCATATTTTCCTCATGATGTTCAAACAAAAACTTATATTTAACATGCAACCCATATGTAATGTTCAGATCAAATATAAACATGCAAGACTCATTAAGCTTTGTGAAAACCCTTTGAAAAACCATGCAACCCTTAAGAGCGTGATATTCGCCTTAAGTGAACTTACAATTACTAAGCCCTCCTCAATTTCAGGGTGATGTTCCAACAGAAATTGCATTAAAATACTTGTTTAAATATCCTAATGGTGATCAATAATTAAAATATATAGATAGTTTTAATCGCAGTGATTAATAATTCAAAGTAAGCATGCATCCATTCATAAGCAAATTAATAAAATTACATATTCATACTAAGGTTCATGGCCTAACCCTAGCAAAAGGATTTAGTTACGCATACTCATAATAAAAATCGAAGAAAATATCATTAACTAGAAAAAGAATGAAAACACCTTGTAGGTAAAAAGTCTGAAATTCTCCAAAGCTTGCTAAATTCTATCAATGTTGCGTAGAGAACCCTAATGGCTAAAAACCTTATTTATACTACTCCAAATTAAAACCCCCATAGAAAATGTTTTTCTAAAAATTAGGAAATAAAATAATAAAATGATAACTAGGAATTACATTCCCATTATGACTAGGAAATCTGCCCAGCAAAGAAATAGCTGCGTTTCTGGACCTTCATGGCTCCAAAACAGGTCTAAAATGACTCAAATTAAAGATTAGGACCTCCTCTTCAAGTTCCAAGAAGAGCCCAAATCCAGAATCCATCATCTTCGAGCCCAAAAATCACAAATAAGCTATGCAGCCCAATCTGCCAGCACTGCACGCTAGGTATAAATTAATTCACCACGATCAGATACTTCGGGATAAAAGTATGAAATTTTGACACAACCTTCTTGACAGATTCACGAACCTGCTCCAATTGGATTCACTCAAAAATTCCACCGTTTGATTACTTTATGCTCCAAACAAGTTCACATGTCCTACATTAAAAACACATAGCAAAGCATCAAAATCTCACCAAAATGATAACCAAAATATACTAAGACTAGGGAATAATATATAGTATAAAATCGACTCATCAATTAACAACACTGGAGTCGTAGAATCAAGCGACTGATGAGCACCTTCAATTTGGAGTAACAACACTACTTCGAATTCAGTTGGTTATTTATCCAAGTCTCTGTTAACAAGGAGTCCTTGAGTCATTGTTGGAAGACGTCATCTCTTAGCCTCTTGGCAAGTTTGGGTGTTACCAGATTACAGTGTTTGACACATTGAAAACCGAGCCTTTTTTATGAATGGATATTCTCAAGTGCATTAATTTCAGAGTTCGGCATTCTGAGTGCCGAAACACAATTACAATCAAGACACTTATCTCTTCTAAGTATTTGTGTTCATATAATTTCATCCCAATTCGGTGCACTTATGTTTTCACAAATATAATTGAAACAATCGAAGTAGGTGCTGACGATGCTGAACTTCGCAGTGACTAGTAGCCTTGCCCTTAGGCTCTAAAACTCAAAGGCTGAGACAAGTTCCTTCCTCGGCCGTGATTACTTGGATAACATAAGTCAACAGCGTGTTTGACACCTCCATTACATTCAATCTACTCACCGACCGAGTCCAGTCGTTGAGTTGGCATGCCTACAGTTACCATAAGGACGTAGTTAGCTCATCAACTATTCGGTATGTGCGACACGTAGGCTAGTTTTTAGGGTCAACAACAATATATCTCTATATAATGCATACAAACAAATCTACACAATTATAATGGGAATCCTACACTAACTACAATGGAAAATTTAAATCCATACAATACATGAGTTAATAACGGAGATAATTCTGAATTAATTAACTCTGATCTCACATTAACGTTTATCGATTTGCGTACCCCTACAAATTTGACAATCTTCTTCGGTGCAACAATAAAAAACTGGAGGTAGGTTTATATTAAAGGAACCTGATACAATAAATGTATTAAAAATAGAAACCAAATAAATGAAACTATTATCAAAGAACCCAAATTTAGTGGGTTTAGAGAACTCGGGCACCAACCATACTTGATAGAAAAGAAATATAACTACAACCAAATTTAAATAAATTAAAAATCTAAGTTTCCTAACTGATCCTAAACTATTACAAAGAATCCATATTTAGAGGGTTTATAAAACTTGGGCGCCAAGCATACCTGAAGAAATATAATTGCGAACCATCCAAATTTAAATAAATAAATAAAATCTTAGCTACCAAAATTATCAAAGATATTAAATCCCAAACAGAAAAGAAATAAAACACTTGAAATTCGACACCAGGCCAAATTAGTGAAATTCATGACTTGGGCGTCAAGTCTTTTGTTATATAAAAGTAGTGCCTCTGAACTAATTTAAATGCAGCCACAGAAATCTAGAGAGAGAGAGAGAGAGAGAGAGAGAGAGAGAGCCACTGAGCTCATTTAGAAGCAGCCAGAGAGAGAGAGAATGGCATCAGAGTCAAAGAAAAAGAACAAGGCTGTTTATCTTTGTGCCTTATTAGGGATGTTTGCAGGTGTTGTTTTCAGCTCCTGCTTTCCAATGAATTTTGAGGAACAACTTAACAGTGCCCATCTTACACAAGGTTTTGGTGAGTTCTAAGTTATTTATCGCAACAAATTCTTGGTCTAGTGATACATCTCTTCTCAACGTTTATTTAGTGTTCTAATATTATTCCGCAATCTGACTGTGCAGTCCAAATACAAGACACCGTAGCAAGAAGAATACAAGATGGCTTGATCGCCCTGCCAGTTAAATTCCTCCATTTCTTCCTTTCAAGGTCTCTACAGTTCCGTCATTTGTCCGCGCTGCAGCCACCGCCGTTTTCTACTTCAATGCTATTCTGGGTAGCATTTACTCGATCGGTTTCTTCCATGTCCGACGATGGACCTCTCTATGTAATAAGATAATAATTTAATTCAAAACTTGGCAAAACAATGCGTTGTTGTTTTCCCCTCTGTTGTTTTGGCATGTAAACTACCGTGACTGGAAAGTAAATGTCACTCCATACAGTACATATTTATCAAAACACCCACTTTCACCAGAAAATACGACAACGGAAAACTTTCAAACTTTTTTTATTCTGCAGTCTATTTTCTACGGACGAGTTAATAATCTGGGGTAAAACTTCCGTTCAGTGTACATCGTGTGGTTAGAAACCTTTTTAAATTTTTTATTATTTAAAATTAAATACAAACAGTACCTAACGAAAGCAGGCCGTACGATGTACAGATAGGATGTGAGGATCCCTAACATCCTCATCGAAACTGTAAAAATATACAGAATCACTGGTCAATGCAACTTATCGCCATCCAGGGACTCGAGTTGTAGCAACAAACTTGATGATTTATCAGACCTATCCATGTGGTTTACAATGTTAATCAACCTATCATTTCTATATATATTTGTGATGATTTTCAAACTCATTTGATGTGGTTAATAATGTTAACGAACCTATGTTAAGGACCTTTAGTTAAATTTGTAATTGGTGAACCTATCTTTATAGTTTATAAATCGATTAATATCGATTACTAAAATTTTAATGTCTAATATCAATATACAATTACAATATATCTCTATATAATGCTCTAACGCCTGAAAAGTAAATAAAGAACTAAAGTAAATGACAAATTAAAACCACAGCAACTAGTTTAGTGGTAAGGGTACATACTGCAACTCCTCAAAAAAAAAAAAAAATTGTGGGAGGTCCCGGACACATCCTCCTTTAGAATGCGATGCAACCCAATTGTGTGCAAAATACTCTTGATGGGGGATCCATGCCCATTTTAAAAACTGAAAGCGTTGTCAAGGGTCTCTTATTCGGGGAAGGATCATTCTGGTAGTCAAACATTTATGCATTTCAAGTTCTTGTAGCGAACTCAATCAAGCTCAAAAAATGTTGTGGGGCAATTTTCTCTACAACTTTCTAAAAAATGTGACTCTAGAAATATGATTACTTAATTACTAAAAGTGTATATGGTATATTATATTCTATATATGGGTATTGTTGGCCCATTATAGTAGGTATTATTTATTTATTTATTTTTTTTTTTTTTGTCAAACGATACATTTTGTTAGATTAGATGTTAGATTAGTCACCGACAGGACTCGAACCCACGCTGTCATGCAAAGCTCAACTCTTTTCCATCACTGTGGTAAAAAGCCACTTGCCATTATAGTAGGTATTCAACCCTAACTACAATTCAAAAACTGCATTCCTATAATAAATGAGTTAATTGCAGAGATGGTTCGAATTAATTAACAAAAATTTAACAATCCCCCAAATTAAGTTACCTAAATTACAACCAAATTAATCTAAATAAATTAAAAATCAAAGTTACCTAAATTATGCTAAACTATTACAAACAACCCATATTTAGAGGGTTTGGAGAACTTGGGCGCCATGCATGACAGAGAAGAAATATAATTACCTCCAAATTCAAATAAACAAATAAAACTGATACGATCCAATTCTCAATAACTTGCAAGTAGCACAAGAAAGCTACGGAAGAAGAGGGAAGGAGAGAAGGAGCAAAGCTCCAATTATTTTTGTGTTTAATTTCTTTTTGTAAATTCTGATTTGATACATTTGAGGGAGCTGCACTCCTTTTATACAGCCTCTATACTTTTAAACGTCAGCTGGCATATTAACAAATTCCTCACAGTAATAAAGCATAAAACCTCAATAATAACTTCGGTCATAACAATACTTCCCCCTTGAAAATTAGCCTTGTCCACAAGGCTAAAAAATTTGGATGTGGGAACTTGTTTGAAAGCAGCAACACGTTCCCTTGTGATGGTCATGTTCTCAATTCTAGATATGCCCATTGCAATCCCAGTATCAGCAAGTTTCAAAACAGGTGAATCATTTAGTGGTTTCAAAGCACTAGTTGACATCTCATGAAGGGCTTGCACGATATAGTTCCTTGAGCTATCATCCAGTGGTACAACAGTGCCATCAAGCAACTGAACCTTAGTGCTTTTCTCAAGCAAATTCTCTACAACACCCTTCACTAGCAATGACTCCTCCCCTAAAACAGAGTTGACAATTACACCCGTGGATTTCTTATCGCGATCAAACTCAAGGGTTGCAATTCGGCGTTCAAATTCACTCCACTTATGGCAACAACCAAAAAAATCCCTTCCATTTGATGATTCCACACCCTTGGACTCTTCAGAAAGGACGACCATCTTCTCAACTAAAAACTTTGGAGCTGCCTCAGTAGGCATTCCATGGGCAACATACTTCTTTTCTGCTTGTTTAATGCTAGGATTATTGTAGAAAGTAGCTACCTTTGCGATCATTTGAAGATTAGCATCCATTTGACTAGTTGGCTAGTTAAGAATTTCACCATCATGTGGATTGCATATAATTCCATCCACCCTAAACTTCAGTAGTATAATAGGCCTAGGACTCCAAGCTACAAGTTTTGCCACTGCCATCTGGTTTGTAGTCATGGTCCATGTTTTATCATAAGCTCCAATCAACACATTTGCTACTTGAATATCATAGGTTAAGCACTGCCATTCCCTTTCCAAGTAGGAAGCAAAGTGATGTCTCTGAACAATTAGCACAACATGACCGCTACCCTTTTTTGGCATGATTTTCTTATCAAATTTGAAGGTCCAATCTATTTCTATAAGTTCAACCTTGTTCACTTCAACCTTTGAAGGCTAAATCTCCTCCAATCTCAAAACAAGCTTCGTTAAAGTGCAAGCCATAATTGACTCAAGCAAAAATTCACAAGAATATGGACATTGTAAATGTTTCACTTCATGTGATATGTGGCCCTCAAAAGATTGAACTAACCCTGAGCCATTTTCCCCACTTTCTATGCAATACACCATGCTAACAAGTTCAATGCCGAAAAGGGCTTTAACAGAGTTTGGACTTTCACTAGAACCTGACTATCGTAGAGAATGAGAAAGGGTGTATAAAAGTTGTGACCAACATTCTTTCACATCCTGTTGCATGAAGATATTGTTATATTGCTGACCAAAATGAGGGTACTTGTTGAGCAATACCATCCAAAATTGCACAGGTGCCATAGCCTTGATACCTTTATCCAATTCACTAATTAAAGCACAAGCTGTAATATTCAGCCTATGAGAAGTTTGATCCCCCCCATCATTTCTTTCAAAATGAGAATACTTGATCAAAGCTGATTTCAACTCTGGAACAGAATGCAGAAAATGTATGGTGGAGTTCATATAATAGGTGTTTCCCAAGTAAAATAAACCAGCATCATAAACCAAGTTAATAGGTACTTAAACAAGGTTTTCTTCTATGGGTACTTTGCTGCTAGGATGCCCACTCAAATCACCCTGGGCATCTAACTCAATATCATCCAAACCAACAGAGTGTGTAGTTTGATTTATGCCAACCGTGCTTTTAGCTAATCGAAACATCACAATGTCTACAGGGGAATATTTTTCATCTAAGCCTTTGCTTTCAATCATCTTGATCTCAACGTGGGATACATTAGCTTTTTCTTCATAAGAAATTTCTTTAACCATTTGTTTAATCCATATGGCACTAGCAGCAAAACTAAGTTTCAAGATCAGCTGCTCCAGATAGGAAAACCGACATCTGTGAGAAACATGCTAGCGAAGTTGCACATATGCAACCCACTGGTTAGGGATGACCTGAACCCTTGGACATGATTCACAACTATATTCAATTACTGTTCCACTAAGAGTATTCATAATACTGTTATTGATGCAGGACCCTAACAAGTAAAGAGCTAAATAACCATATATCAAGAGCTTCAAATATACCAAGGCATCCAGATTGCTCCACAATGATTGAGATGCAACATAGACGTAGAGGGATGGCTCATATATAGTCAACTGATTTGCACAAGCACTATTAAGATTGGAGGTGATATGACAAGGAATAAGCCTTTGCAGGTGATGTATGAGATAGTAAATGAAATTGAAGAGTGTTCCCATATTTTCGTCACCCTGTCTGTTAGACATTTCATCAAACAGGGTCGATGCACACAGATCCTTCTTCACAGACTTACCCACAAGATACCAATTAACTCATCCAAATTTATCTTTTACGTATGCACCATAGTTATCAGTCATAAGAGAAGGGACCTTAGCCTTCGGAGTTGCTGAAATGATACTTAAATTAAGAACTACCTCAAGTCTAGTTTTCGTACTATCGGAGAACAAGTGCTTATGGAGTAGCTGCGGAGCAGAGATCATCGTCTTCGATTCCGGAAGCAAGACTGTAGATGCAGCAAACTTGTTCGAGTGTGGCTTGACGGTTGAATTTGCTAGTGCTCGCAACATCGGTGAAGATGAGAGCAATGGTGGAATGGAATGGTCGTGGATTGTCGACGAAATTCGGAGTGGGTTGCCGTCTCCGTTGTGAGGTTTTTGGTGACCGACCTCGATCGATGCAGCTTCCTCAGAACACGTCGAGGCTGGATCAGAATCTCCCGCAACGTCGAGAGCCAAGTCACGGTGTAACTGAGCAAGGTCATTGCGGATTTCGACGAGTACAAGATTCACAGCCTTGTGAATGGCTGTGAGTGCAGAATCCATAGCTTCGCGGATCGCATCACGGATCGCAGCACGCATCGAAGCTTCAAATGAGTCGATTGCAGCAGAGAGGTGTGCATCCATGGTAGGAAGACGGGTCGGGTGGGTGTGCACAGGAGGGAAACCAGGATTCGAGAAGGATGATACCATTGATATGATCCAATTCTCAATTCCCTTAATCAACCTGTAAGTAGCACAAGAAAGCTATGGAAGAAGAGAGAAGGAGAGAAGAAGAAGCACAACTCCAAATATTTTTGTGTTTAATTTCTTTTTGTAAATTTTGATCTAATACATTTGAGGGAGCTGCGCTCCTTTTATACAGCCTCTACACTTTTAAATGCTAGCTGGCATATTAACAAATTCCTCACAGTAATAAAGCATAAAACCTCAGTAATAACTTCGGTCATAACAAAAACGCTTGAAATTCGACAGCAGGCCAAACTAGTGAAAATACATGACTTGGGGCCAAACTAGTGAGAATACATGACTTGGGGGCGTCAAGTCTCTTGTTACACAAAAGGAGTGCCTCTGAGCTAATTCAAATGTAGCCACAGAAATCTAGAGAGAGAGAGAGAGAGGAGAGTGATTGCCTCTGAGCTAATTAGCAGCCACAGGGATCTAGAGAGCGAGAGAATGGCTTCAAGTCGAACAAAAAGAACAAGGCTATTTATCTTGGGAATTGTTATTGGCACTCCAAAATTCCTATTCTACACTTCAAACGTTCTATATTTAGAAAGAAAAATACACTTGTAAAGAGTGTAGAATGAAATTTTTGGAGTGTCAATAACACTTCCCTTTATCTTTATGCCTTATTAGGTATTTTTGCAGGTGTTGTTTTCAGCTCCTGCTTTCATGGGATTCCGATTCATTTTGAGGAACAACATAACAGCGTCAGTCTTGCACAATGTTTGGTGAGTTCTAAATCATCTTCGCAATCGTTGTCTACCTCATGTGTCGGCTAATTTTTAGTTTAACAGTACATCTTTTCTTAACGTTGAAATAAAATATCTTTTTCTCCCGTTTTTTTTTTTAATAAAATAAAACAAACATGTTAACCTTTTAAAATGAAAAAGTTGCGTTTTAGTGAAAACATTTGTTTAGTGTTGTGATATTATTCTGCAATCCGACACTGCAGCGAGAAGAATACAAGATGGCTTGGTCGCCCTGCCAGTTAAATTCCTCCATTTCTTCCTTTCAAGGTCTCTACAGTTCCGATGTTTGTCGCCGCTGCAGCCACCGCCGTTTTCTACTTCAATGCTATCCTGGGAAGCATTTATTCGATCGGTTTCTTCCATGTCCGGCAACGGACCTCCCCTTGTGATAAGATAATAATTTCAGTCAAAACTAGGCAAAAGAATGCACATTCATCAAAACACACCCATTTTCACCAGAATATACGACAATGTAAAACTTGCATTCAAACTTTTAGATTCTGCAGTCTATTCTCTACCGACAAGTTAATAATCTGGGTTAAAACTGGACAATGTATCATGTATTGAGGACCAGTGTATCGAACAAAGTAGTTCTCTTTTGCTAACTGTAAAAATAAACAGAATTAAAGGTCAATGCAACTTATCGCCATCCAGCCACTCGAGTGTAGGAACAAACATGACCACAAATGACTTGAAGTTTTCGCCAGGAATTGCATTTCCTAGAGTGACTAACTGCGTCAAGCTCATGCTTTTAAATATCAGAAAAGCTTCCCAATAACCTTTCACACCGGCACCCCCAGTCCCAATTTCTTCACTGTTCCAACTAGCTTCTTCTGTATGAGAAAGAGGAGTAGAACATTGATACCGTGTTGTGTCGATAGAGTGTGCACCTATCTCATTGTATGAGATATCCAACACTTGCAGTAACTTCAACTGTTTCAAAGGACCCAGAGCAGTAAAACTGCCGAGCTTGTTGTTACTCAGATTTAAGCGAGATAGAAGCTGCATGGCCTCCAATCCTGTCCAAAGGCCCAAGTGTAAGACATTTTCCTCTTTAACGAGAAACAATCAACCACAAAGTTTATTGAGTACAATGATGCATAATGTACAGTCAAAGCCTCATTAAATTAGAGACTTAGGGCTTAGGTGCCTTCGGATGAGGTGAAAACCATAAGACAACCCCTTTATATATGAATAGGACTGTTCAAATTCCTCATATTGAGTCAACCACATATGCAACTCCAACTATACAACTTTTAAATAAATCTGAGGAAAATAATTGAATAAAAATATGTGGACACCACAGAGTCATAAAAGATGCACAACGTGAGCAAAAGAAGCATACCTTCAATTGAATGAAGTTCATTATGGCTGAGGTCCAGCATTCGGACCCACAGTAATTTCTCAACAGACCCCATCCGCGATAATGATAAGTTGTTTAGTCGTAGGCATATATGATTACCAATGCTCGAAGAAGCCAAGTTTTTATGGCTAAAGCAATGCCTGAGCAGAGACTCCCTATTGGAAGTTACCTGCAATAGTTATAAACATGTAACAAACTGCAAAACTTCAAAATGGGAAGCCTAAAGTAAATGAAAGTTCTAAGAAGTTCTCATTTGATGAACACCAGAACACAAAAGTAGTTGCCTACCAAAATTCAAATGAGGCTTCTATAAACAAATACCTACATTATATTGGACCAGTCTCAGCAAGGGACCACTTATATAACAGTCATAAATTAAACAATCGAGCATAAGTGTAATCCATTCTATCAGCCAGGATCCCATAGTACCCAATTTGGTCGTACTCAGTCAAAAGCAATGACAAAACATGTGCGGCATTACCATATACATAAACTTTTTTTGCTGAAGAAATTAGATTATTTAATTAGAATCTATGAGTCGGTGTAATCCATAAAAAGGTAAGGACCTTCAGCCACTGATAGTCACAGAAGAAGAATACAAATCCAGATGCACATGCAATGGCATACTGATAGAATAAAGGATCATAAATTGCTACAAGAGGTGGAGAAGAGATAATTACCTTCTGCAGGAATACTAAGCTGTGCTCATCTTTGTAATACTGAGAATGTGATGGGTCCAACTTTATTAAGTCGATATATAGTTGAAGAACTTCGTCAGAGTGGAACATTTTGCTTGTACATGGAGACAAGATAACATCATGAGCTGTTAATAGCCTTGCTAGTGTAAGCTTTCCAATTTTACTGCAAAAGGAATATCAAAAGAGGATTATTAAAAGATTTTAGAAATTTCGAGCCTTAAAGGTTCCCATAAAGTATAAGAAGCCTACCAATTTATCTCTGACACCAATTCTCGGAAGAGAGCTATTTCCTTAGCAATAGTCTCTGCACGCCAATTTGAAGCCGTTGGCTCATGTACATCATTAACACTTTGTTGATCAACAGGAACTACTTCATGTAGCTCCTGATATTGTGTTTGGAACGCATGAAAATTTTCATCTGTCCATAAAATTATGTCCTCGCCCTGCTTTTCAGCTGGTTCAGTTTCAATAGGGCGTACACACACTTTGAATGCAAACTGTGTAGGATGACTATAATCAAAGCCACTTGCAGAAATGATACCCTGAATCGGCCCAACACTAACTTTCAGCTGATACGCTTCTGAAGAATGAGACTTTGCATTTGGAAATTTAATATGAGTAACCCAAACTTGAGAGAGCTGGGAGTTATTTTGTAAGACTGGTTTCCAAATAAGATCTTTTGTGCAAAATGAAGATTCAATGGTTATACTGGATGAATTTACACCTTCAACTGCTTGATTGAAATAAATAAGCAGTGGCACTGTTCCGGAATCAGAACGGAAACTATCAAATGGAGATGAAGAACAGTCACTTGAGTGCCTATTTCTCGACAAAATTACGGAAGATCCATGGGCCGGCCAAGAAGAAACAAGAAGAGGAGCATCTGTCTTCACCGTTTGATCAAGAAGCCAAGTATAATAAAACCAACCACTTTGATCATCTGGATCCGTAAAAATAGCATCGTGTACATGTTCATACTCATTGTTCAGAACCTTCGCTTTTGGGAAAAACCCTTCAGCCTTTTTCTTCATCAAATTAGACAGGAGTACACTGCAATTTTCCCAATATATTCAATCAGTTAATAGACATGTTTCGTGAGATAAAACATAAAATAAAAAATTTAGCTTTTCGCAATGTTGCAATTTTTTTGTAATATAACCAATGAGTAGATATAGTGCAACTCGGGAAGAGTGGAAAGAATCCTTAAGAAGATATAATTATTTGATGCAATTACACAATTATCTTTTCAATTTGACTTAGCCTGGAGACAGAATATAACAGGCAGCATATTCAGTTCAACATTTGAAGAGACTACTACATTCATTTGGCTTGTAAATAAGCAGAGGAAAGAAAGTCGTTTTTATATACATATAGAAGAAAAAAAGCAATTAGTGACAAAGATATGTAAAATTTTCTTTATACATTCTCTCCACATTCTTGGAAATAACCAAGGAGAGAGAAACAAAACATTTATCTAAAGATTATTGAGAAATGTAACCAAATGACTGTATTTCTCTTCAACTAAGGGGATCTTTACTTTAGTTTCCTGCAGTTACTAACTGCAAGTCTTCTCTGCAATCCATAATCAAATACCTAAAAAATGGATCAACTAGGAAGGTCTAGGTGATCTGAATCACTTTCCTTACTTCCCCTATTTCTAAGTTCTTCCATTCCTTCCTGCTCCAATATCTGTTAAGTAAACATGCGCTAAGTGAATCTGAAAAGGGGTTAGCTGTAACACAGAGATACTTCCCATATTTAGATTATTTGTTTCAATATTCAATCCACATTTCCTTTTTCTTTTTTTCTGCTATATTTTGTCTTGCAGTGATTGGTAACCAATTACACCATTTATTCTTTCTACAACGGGGCTTAAGACTTGCTCATGTATCATCTGTATGATTGCTTGTCGCAATACAGCATGCATGAAATGTTTAAAATGCACTAATTAAATAAAACAAGTAGCATTCATAATATCAAAAATTGCAAATGGAAAATAAACCACATGTTTCACAATGTTTTCAATCCAATCTAAACTTTTAGTTGACAAAAGAGTATCAGAGTGCTCAAAACTAAAACCAAACCCCACTGTACCGTACCTACGATTATGCCAGGCCGAGTAATTGCTGAAATTGTTTTCTACCATTTCCCTAGTATACTCCAACTCTTCCTCGTCCGATCGGTTCAACAATGCAGCTACAAATCTGCAAATGTAGCAACATAAAAAAAATATCATCCAACGCAGATATGAAATAGCAGACCCCTCATTCCTAAAACAGGAGTTGTAACTAACTTGTACCTGCGGTAGTTCCAAGCATGAAAATTCCGGGGATCCAGCAGCTGGAACTGTTTGAGAAGCTTCATTTCGCGGTCCAAAACCGAATGCCCCTTGCTTAGCACCCATTTTCGATGATGCCAAGCTCCGTAGGACTTAAAATTTTGTCTCAGAGCAATTTCTACCTACACACACAGCAAACCCCAATCAATTCAACAATTTAATGAATTCGAACTTCATCTCAACAAAACAAAACACGATTTCGACATTCCACAATCGAATAAGTAAATGCGTGCATACGAGTCTGAGTTCTTGGTCAATGATGGACTTGAGCGCGTCGGGATCGGACTCGGAGCACCGATCGAGGTTTTGCTGGACGACGAGTTTTCTGTAGTTCCAAGCAGTGTAAAACTCGGGGTTTTGCTCGATGAGTCTGCCGCTCAACTGTAGGGCTTCGTCGGTGTAAACCTTGTTGTGGTGGTTGGAGAAGAATTGCGACTGGAGAGCTCGGAGCGCTTCGGCTCTGGCGGCAGAAGCCGATTCGTCTTCCGGCTTCGCGGGCTTGCGAGGTCGTCCGTGCATTTTGCTTCTGCTTTCCGGCGGGGGCGAAGGATCGAATTGCTTTCGCGATTTGAAATTTGCGGGGCAATAAGATCAGATCGTCTGGGAATTGGGACTTTTCATGTACTAGCGTTTTTCTAAGAAAACTAAAGAAACTTTGAGTTTTAATAAGCACAAAATATAGGAGTGTAAAGTGAATAATCATAGCATTGACTTTTTGTATGAAAATGTGATTTTTCGTTGAAATAAATAGAACTAAAAATATTTTGTTAAAATTTTATTTTTTATAGCGGGCAATTTTGCTCACCACCCCTTAATTTTGGTGTATCCTCATTGTATACTTAATAATTTGTTACTGTCTTTTCAATTAATTTTAGTTATTTTTTTAAATTGAAAAAAAAAAACACATTTATGTGAAAGTTAACATTAGATGAAACGATAAATAGCAAATAATTAGATATATAGTAAATATACCCCATAGTTATATTAGTGAGCAAAAATGCTTTCGTTTTTCTACTATGCTAGCAATTGTGGGCTGATTTTCGCAGGATTGGATTCGAAACAAGTTTTCAATTTTTATCCAACTTTTTATTACCCGTTAGTGTGTCATGAATAACACGCTTCCAAACCTCACATATCCCGACTTCAAATTTTTAGCACTCAAAATTGCATTTGGTCCGTTTGTGACCTATCTCATTTGTTGACATACGATCATTAATTAATTAATTAATTAATTTTTTAACAAATAATATTATCTATACTAAGAGTGTGGGAAAGTGCGTTAAGCTTCACATTGTGTTCAACATATGTCTTCAATAGAACAAGTTAAAGTACAAAGTCACGTAAGGCAATATCTTCCTAAACTAGTATTTTGCTTTCTTAAGACACAACCTCTATTGTCACTTAGTACTATGATTAGAGGTATTCCTCTTTACCTATAAGTAGGGTTGGAAAAAAATCCCAAACCAAACCGAAAAAATCCCGATCCCAAACCAAAATTCCCGAAATTTTCAGTATAACATCCCGAACCAAACCGAAATTTTTGGTATGGGATTTGGTTTTGCATCTCCATTTTTTCGGTATTCCCATATCGAACCGAAAATAAATATTATATATATATATATTATTTTTTAATTATAAGAAAATTATTTCAACCGTTCATTATTTTGGATTTAATCTATTCCGTTCATTTGTTTTTAGGTCTGATGATCTGATCTCCCATTTCACTTCCGTTACTCACCTCACCCACTCTGCTTTAAGTCTCGACCTCTCCTCCCTATTCTTTCTCCGTCTTTGAATCCGGCCGCACCAATGATCACACCTACACCACACCATCTTCGATCTCTAGAGACTCCTCTGTCAGTCTCGGTTCTCTTTCTCTCTCTCTCTCCCTGGAGACTTCTATCGGTGTCTCTCTCTCGTTCGATTTGGTCTGCATTACACTGCACAAGGCTGAAGGTAAGAAATTGCGACCTTCCTTCCTGAATCATTTCATACTTTTCATTTGCCAACTTTGGTTTGAATTCAAATTGGGATTAGGGCTTCTGAAATTGGAGTTTGGGGTTTCTGATTTGTATTAAACTTAGGGATTTTGTGATTTCGAACTTAGGAATTTTTTGATTGAAAATTTGAATTGGAATTGGAATTGGATTCTGAAATTGGGGACCTGGGTTTCGAAATTAGGGATTGGGATTCCGAAATTGGGGATTGGGGATTAGGGATTGGGATTCGGAAATGGGGTTTCGAAATTAGGGGTTTGGATTATGAAATAGTTGATTCTCCGATTTTGAAATTGGGGTTTTTATATAGTTCCATGACTCCATCTGAAATTGCCAAATTGGGGATTCTCTGATTCTGTATGCTATTTGTTTTGTATGTATGTATGTATGCTAATTGTATGATTGTATCCGCCTCTGTATCTGTATGTATGCTATTTGTAATAGGTGTTGTATCAATGTATGCCAGTTTTCCGTTTAGTATTTCCTTTAATTTGTTTTACTTGTTCCTGTTTATGGATTTAGACCAGGCCTTGGATATGGAGAGTTTAAATGTGATATACAGTCAGAGGTGTCTGACATTGAAATTTGACAAAAATTGTAGATAGCAAATGAAAAAATCTTTGTAGTTGTTGAAGTTTTTTCTTTGAAGTTTGTGGTCTTTGACGAGTTTTATTTTCTTTTGAATTTCTCAGCACTTGTTGCGGAAGTTAGTGTGGTCCCACCATCAAGATTAACAGCTCTAATTGGTCAGGCTCTTAAGTGGCAGCAACACCAAGGTGAACTGTGGTTGTGATATATTTGAGTTCTTTTTCTCACAACCATATATTTCTATGTTGAATACTCAGGTTTTTGAACCATTTATTTTATTTATTTATTGGAATTTGGATATATGTTGAACTGTGGTTGTGATATATTAATGTGCATTGTTATTGCATGCATGTGTAGTAGAAATTGAATAGGCAGATGCTATTGTGCACAGATTTGTGCACAGATTGGCAGATTGCTTTTGAATAGGCAGATTTGTGCACAGATTAGGCAGATTGGCAGATTGCTTTTGAATAGGCAGATTGTGCACAGATGCTTTTGAATTGGCAGATTTGTGCACAGATTAGTAGAAACAAATTGGCAGATTGGGCTTGCCTATATGTCAAATTTTCAATATAAAATGTTGAATTTTAGCCCAAAAGCATAATATGTCAAATTTTTGTCCAAAAGCCCAAAACCATTTCGGGATTCCCGATTTGTCCTGAAATCCCGAAACTATTTCGGGATTCCCGAAAATTTGGTTTGGGATCGGTATTGAAATTGGGATTCCCGAAAATTTTGGTTTGGGAATCGGGACAAGGGTTTCGGTATGGGATCCCATACCGAACCACCCCTACCTATAAGTGAGATGTTTTAGGTTCGATTCTCACCAAGGCGAATTTAAACGACATATATATATATATATCTATTTTGGTTCTGCACTTTAACAGTTTTGGCTTTTCAATTGGGACAAGGATTGTCTGCCCTCCTTGTTCCTGTGCCCTTCTGTTTTGTATGGTCACGGTTAAGCCACGTCAATATTTTATATATATTTTTTTTATAGAGATAATAAGACAAAAATGAATATTAATATAAAATGTTGACGTAGTTTAACCTTACCCACACAAACAGAAGGGCATGGGAGGGCACAGGAACAAGGAGGCAGACAATCCTTGTCCTTTCAATTGGATGCATAGAGGACTAAAATGATATTCACTGCCACACAATATGCCCCCAAATCCTCCGCCCCCAAATCCCCAAAACCCTTAAAAAACCTTATTCCCGCCGCAACTGTTAAATGTTCAACATATGTCTTCAATAGAACAAGTTAAAGTACAAAGTCACGTAAGGCAATATCTTCCTAAACTAGTATTTTGTTTTCTTAAGACACAACCTATATTGTCACTTAGTACTATGATTAGAGGTATTCCTCTTCACCTGTAAGTGAGATATTTTAGGTTCGGTTCTCGCCAAGGAGAATTTAAACGACATTTATATATATATATATATATATATATCTCTCTCTCTTTTTTGGTTCTGCACTTTAACATTTTTGGCTTTTCACTTGGGACAAGGATTGTCTGCCCTTCTTGTTCCCGTGACCTCCTGTTTTGTGTGGTCACGGTTAAGCCACGTCAATATTTTATATTGTTTTTTTTATAGAGATAATAAGACAAAAATGAATAGTAATATAAAATGTTGACGTGGTTTAACCGTGACCACACAAACAAGAGGGCATGGGAGGGCACGGGAACAAGGAGGGCAGACAATCCTTGTCCTTTCAATTGGATGCATAGAGGACTAAAAATATATTCACTACCACACAATATGCCCCCAAATCCCCAAAACCTTCAAAAAACCTTATTCCCGCCGCAACTGTCGTACCCTCCTCCGCCCCTGACCTCAAAATCGAAATATCCACAAATCCTAACCCCCGACTCCGCAGCCACATTCGCCCTGAAATCCTAGCAGGCCGGGATGTGCTGGGCATCGCCCAAATCGGCAGTGGCAAGATGGCGGCGTTCGATCTACCGATTCTGTAGCGGCTACCTGAGAACCCTTTTGGGGTTTTTGCGATGGTGGTCACGCCGACGAGGGAGCGTACCAGTTGGCCGACCAGTTTAGAGCTCTCGGGGCGTCTCTGCACTTGATGTGCTATGTGGTTATGGGAGGCATGGATTGGTTGGGGGAGGTGAACAGAATGGAGGAGAGGGGTGGGGGTTGTGTGGAAGGGATGAGTTTCTGCGTTTTTTTTAATTAATTAATTTTTAATGTATAAAAAATTATTTTTTTGCCAGCACAAATTTGGCAGCCACATGGCACAAAACGTAGTTGCCACGTCAACTATTAATGGAACAATAGATAGAACATGTAACAGATGTATTATATTGAAATAAAATAGTACTTAAGGTATGAAAATGAAATGTTTTGAAAATGTTGTATGAGGTTGCAATAGACCTCAAACCTGAGATGGTAAAGTGTAATTTACCCTTAAAAATATTTTCATTTTTAAAGCTAGAGAACATTTGTCCTTCACATGCATGCCTATGCATGTGACTTGATCTTACACAAGTACAATTGTATGCTCAAGAGGTGTATACAAAAATATGCAAGAGAGACATTGTATGTAATAAACAACTGAATGTATACAAATTTTTCTCAACTTTACAGTAAGATGTGGCCAATTCTCCATTTCAAGTTGTTGCTAAAATGCACCCCCATATAAATCTAGCTCTTAGTCCTTGTTTTTGTTTTTGCTCTCCAAAATATCAAATCCCCAAATTCCCTTCGGCCTCTCTATCTCCCCCTCTCAAAGGTCCTTTTATATGTGTTTTTGTGGGATTTTCCTACATATATTTCGGTCTTCCTTATTCTCTTCTAGGTCTATCTCAATTTTAATGAGATTGGCTAAGATTGCAATTTTGTTGCACTTGATTTTGGCTTGTATTAGATCAAACAATGCAGCTTCAAAGTTCAGCTTCTTCCTCACTCCCTTTCATCATCATAATGTTGGAGAGAGGGTGAAGGGCTCATTAGCAAATGGAAGAGTGTTTAGAGGGGCAGCAACTAATTTCAGAAAGTTCTGCAAGTCCAAAGGGCAAACCAAAATACACAAAAATTTATATGCACTAGCCTTTAAATAGAAGACCAAATCCTAATTGCTACTGGTCAGGAGGTGTCCGAAGATTAACTTCGGGACGTAGACCCTCTCCTACTGGTGAATCTCGACAGGAACTCCAACGTCATCGTTGTATACGCTGATGTAGCTCTGTGGTAGCAATGGACCCAAAGATTGGAAGATTGAATTGAGGTCAATGGACCTAAGCTTTTCGTCGGTTGGTATTTTGGGCCGGGGCAGGTCTGAGGTTGCAGTGGTGGCGGTACCCGAATGTTCTTCAAAAACACAACGATCTCTCCTCTCATCTCCTCATCTTCTTCGAGAGGAGATCGTCGTTGATCTGTCATGGAGAGAAGGGGGAGACAGCATAGTAAAAAGATCCTGAAGATTAGACGGACAAAGACTTGCCTTTAGGGGCAAATTCGAAAACGCATTGTTTGGGCCATTTTAATTGGACTAGTTTAGTGTTGGATTTTGTCCTAACCATTAAATAAAGTTAGTGCATGGTTTTTTTGTTAACATTCAAAGTTTTCAAGTTATTTTCATTAGTTTTCCTTTATATAAATCTTATCATATCCGGCATATCGTTATGAGATTCTACCATATCCGTTGGACTAGATATTATCCTATTAGAGTTGTAATCCTATTGGGATAAGAAATTTACTTTGCCCACTTCTATAAATAAAGGCAAAATGTTGTAAGATAACCCTAAACCTAAACTCGAAATAATCTCTCTTCAGACAGAGCACATGAACTCCTGACCCTTAGCCAATGATCGCCGATCAGAGGACTTTCTCTCACAGTTATCCAAAATGAGTTGTTGACCCAGAGCCAGTGATCGTCCATCTGTGGCCAAGCTCTCAAAATCAATCAATTGGTATAATCGAGGCCAACCGAAGGAACAAGGTGAGATACGGACTCCTCTTGGTATGCAACTTGTTTTAGGTTTCGAAAACTAGGAATTCTCAAACTTATGGAGGAGGATACAACTCTAGCTTCTTGAGATGAGAGAAGTCCAATATGCCAAGAGGATGAAACTCCAGAGGATAAAACTCTAGCTTCTCCAGAGGATACAACTCCAATCTCTCCAGAGGATACAACTCCAGTTTCTCCAGAGGAGAGAATTCCAATCCATCCAGATGATACAACTCCAAACTACATTCATGGTCGCCACTGGATGTCATTCTGCCCCTACTTGTGTCGTGTCCCGGATGGCGTAACGAAGATTGGCAAGGGCTACGTAATATGTTGTTAGGTTTGTGGTATGTACAAGCAAAACATATTAAGACCGGAGGAATATCATCAGGCTTACTGTCTTTCGTTGTTAGGCGACATGGATGTTGAGGTTAATGAAGCAACACAAGTTGCATTTAAAAGCTTGTTGATGGCTTCTCTTTTTGATCCGTCCTCAAGCGGACCGTTTAATGGTTAGTGTCTTTGTTATTACCATTTAGTGGATAGTATTTTGTTATTATTGATAACATTTGCAGTATTTTGTAACTCTCTTTTTTAATTTTCCAAACTTATGGCAGTCCATCCCATGAACAATGGCAAATCAACACTAATGGAGGAAAGACAAACTTTTATAGAGACTACCAGAACATATTATGACTCTATCAGAATAAAATTGATAGGTTCATTTCCTCATGTATGATAGTCATAATATGTCCTGGCAGCCTCTATAAAAGTTTGCCTTTCCTCCATCAGTGTTGATTACCCATTGCTCATGCGATGGACTGTCATAAGTTTGGAAAAATAAAAAAAGAGTTACAAGAAACTGTAAATGTTATCAATAATAACAAAATACTATCCACTAAATGATAATAACAAAGACACTAACCATTAAATGGTCCGCCTGAGGATGGATCAAAAAGAGAAGTCATCAAGAAGTTTTTAAATGCAACCTGCGTTGCTTCATTAACCCCAATATCCATATCGCCTAACAACGAAAGACAGTAAGCCCGATGATATTCCTCCGGCCTTAATATGTTTTGCCTGCATATAAAATCGCAATAGTTCCTTGCATGCTCAGCACCACTTCCCATAAAGTGAATTCCTCTTTCCATCCTGCTCAAACCACTGTCATTTTGAGACCGTGGGCAATTGCCCGTCGACCAATTTAGCTTGTATCCACATCCAAAACGATGTTCGGGGACCTCAATTGTATTGAATAACCTATATCCTACGGGGTTCCTACATGTCAAATTTAATAAATTAGGATGCCAATTTCCTTGAACTAAAACTAAAACTTCAAAAATCAAATGCTAAAATTTATAAAACACACCTCAGACTCTAGCAGCTTCAAGCCAAGAAAGGCACCATATTCTTGATGCACGAGTTGATACAGATATTGCCTTGCGCTATCTATTAAGTACATCTCGTTCATCCCTTCCAAATGAGCCAATAGTTGTGTCCCTTCACCGACATCCCTGCAAAAGCAACCAAATGCCGATGGTGAGAAACTTAACTCACAAATTTTTAAATGTTGTGGTCAGCGCTGGATTTCATATGTATAAGAAGTCAGTCTTGAATCTGCTGCGATAAGGACATGATGGGGTAAAGCCACCAAAATGATGGTGGTTCCATGTTGTTTCACCCGTTGCTTCTGCCACTCCACATGCCCAGCAAGGCCGGCTTCAGTTACTATTGGCATCCTTTTGTTCAGCTTCCTAGCATCCAGGAAGTCCTCGGCCCTTCTTTTGGGTATACCATCAGTTTCTTTGCAATGTTCTAGGAAAGCAGTGATAGCAACACGTACTTGGTCCTCGTATTCCTTGCAATTTTGGGAGCAGTGATTTGCAAGCTCAGTGGGATCAGTAATCTCCTGTTTGGGAAGTTGGATATCAGCCTCCTAATGCCCATATGCCTCATGGAGGGTTTGCTCTGCAGTGATTTGGACAATGGCTGGGGTCTTGTTTTGAAGTGTAGTGGGTTGTGGGAGCTTGACATCTGTGTCCTAGAAGGACCTCATGGCTAGAGGCTTCTCACCTGGGTAAAAAAATCGCAATGCAGTCAAAACCTAACGAGTCATTATGTCTAACTTCAACTGATGATCAACACCCAAAAGTACCATGGCATGATATAACTAACATACCCAAACTAATAACAGTTAGAAAATGCATTTACAAAACAAGCCGTTCAAAATGTTAGCAACTGAAATAAGTTAAGTCAAAAGCCGTTCAAAAAAAGTCGTTTAAATAAGTTAACAATTGCAACAATTCAAGTTATTTGAACACCATTTCAAAATATGTCATCATAAAGAGAAATTACACTAGGAGAGTAATACTACTAATACCTTTCATTAATGCCGTTAGCTTTTGAATCACACTGTGGTATCCAAAAACTCTGCAATTATGCAAGGAACCAGTAACAATCATAAGAGCCTCCACGAGTGGCATTCATTCTGCAATGATATTTAAGGTTGCAGAATGATCAGAGAAGCCTGCTGACGATTGCACTGTACTGGTGTTTACTGTATTAACCATGGGAGAAACAAAGTAACCATAAATTACATGCAAGAAAACCCGATTTGAAGGAACGAAGATCATAACTAAATAATAAAGGAGGGACAAAAGGGCCATAAGGAACTAATCAACCAAACATGAATAGCTAAAATATGATTGTATGGTACCCTGACCACAATCCTGAAAAGAGTTCACCAAACGCCTTCCAAAAGTGAAAAGAAAAGGAACAAGATACAATTTAGATGGCAATGATGAAGTCCAATGAATAATGTGCAGTTACAAATTTGTCCAAAATCGCTTATCATTTCCTCATGCACACCTACCATGCTGATGAGCACAAGTAAAATCAACTTAGTTATAAAATATATGACAACAGAATGAATTACTTCTTTTTCTAAATATTTAAGAAAACAAAACCAAGATCCTTCCTTTAGATCAATTTATGATGAGTATGCCTGGCAGTTGATCAACAACAAGATCCCAAATAAACTCAAACTCACGCAATAACAATAATAAAAAAAAAAAAAAACATAAAGACACAACAACTAACTACCTACATTTTGGCTGGAAAGAAGATTGGAAGCTATAGAGCCAATTCCCATTCTTACTCAACTCAAGTAGAGAATGTTTATCTTCACGTACAAGGTCAAATATATAAATTAATTTAAACAATAAAATTTCCAAAATCGGGCAGCTAACATTTGGCTAGTCATACAGACTATTCTTAGTTGGATTTTATAGCGGTATCAAGCATACTGCCAAAATTCTCTCATAAAAATAAAAGAAAATATGTTTCGCAAAAATTTTTAATACAGCACACCAAAGTAAATTGCCAATTGCTAAAAAGCAAACATGAATTTCAACTTACATTCAGCAACCATAGAAGTTAATTGTCTAATCTCTTCCGTCAATGCTAAGATGACTTCTGCAGGATGTCCAACAAAGCAGCCAATAACTAACATCATCTGAATGTGATGAATATTCTGTAGATTGAATGGTAGTTGAAGAAGCCTCTGACATTTGGCCTGTATTTACTGGTTCCCAATTCTCGTATACATCCAGAAACTACTTAAGAAAAACATGAAACAGCCTCCTCTTTTCCACCTATATATAACATACAATATATCACAAAGTTAAAGCATAAGACAACTAGAGCGCACAAGGAACAAGAAAAGATATTATTGTCATTATTTGATATCAATTCATTTGTAAAGATTATGTATTCTTCCGAAACAGTTGTGTTCAAAGATAGAAAACAATTCCACAGTATCTATTCTCAAATCCTGTAAATTAAATTCCTTGAAGGATATCTAATTTCATGAAGGTTAGGTTATAAGTCTTTGTCTGAGCATGTAATATATATATTGTCATGGTTAGAGAAACTAACACAAGACAGAAAATCCATTGCCAGTCTTGAGCATAGTGCATGAGGAAAAGTTTATAAATAGCTCAACAAAATGTAATTGTCGACACACAACCCTTGTTTTTGGCATAGTTCATTTTATTACATCAGAAAGAAAAAAAGTTTAAAGTAGCCTCTGTGAAGAACAATGAAGAATCTTCGAAGAAAGAATTTGAGAAATTAATAAACTTCCAAGCATACCTTATCAACAGCTTTTTCATATCAATCCCAAAGTATGTTTAGGACCGCCTCATCTCCAACTTCACTGCAAAAATAAAGGGCCAAGTCATCAAACCACCCATCCTAAAAGGTTAATAAATTCTCTTGTAAAAATGATAGTTAATAATTCTGCATATTAATGCCCACGTAGATAGTGTAACAAAGAAATTACTAACAACATAAGAAAATGGAATAAAAGGACCGCAAAAGGCTAACCAAATTAGGCATCATAAAATTAACAAGTCTTGCATTCCCCCGTCTGCAGTTACAACATTAGCCCACACTCTGTAATGTCTCTATGGTTGAACTGCAAATGCTTACAAGAATTTACTAACATACTTGGCCTTAAAGTTGGGGCTGAAACTAGCACGTCTAAGTTTGGCCATTCTTATTTCGTCATCTCTCCTTCTACGCTTCTCATCATCTTTCCTTTCAGTTTGGACCACCTGGTGATTAAACATTCCTTCTGATTGGTTAAACAATTCTTCCTCTTGCTGATCGATTTCCCACATCATCCTTGAAGAAGAAGACATTGCAAAAATGGTAGAGAATTTGGTGAAGAATGAAGCATAAACTATGAATAATGATAGAGATCTTGAGAAAATTGGTGTGAGATTTATGAGGATGGATGGTGGATTATATGGAGGATTCAGAAATGATTAGGTTGTAGATAATGTCACGTGGCATGCCGTCATTCGTTAAAAATATGATGGAAATCTATCTTCAAAGATTGTAAACAGATTATGACACGTGGCGCGACGTGATTGGTTAATAATCTTATCGGAAATTCATCACCAATAATTGTATTTTCGGATAATGACACGTGGCGCAACGAGAATGATTAAAAATCTTATCGGAAATCCATCACCAATAATTGTCTTTTTCGGAATATGACACGTGACGCAACGAGAACAATTTAAAATCTTATTCGAAATTACAAATAAAATTATTTTGTATTATTTTATAACTTTTCGGATAATGACACGTAGCGCAACGAGAACGATTAAAAATCTTATCCGAAATTACAAATGAAATTATTTTGTATTATTTTATAAATAAAAAAAATACTAATATTTTATTGCCTATTGTCAGGGCTATTGAAGTGCAACAGTGGAGATGCAAAAGACGGTTACTGTTTATTAACGGCAGTTACTGTTCACTGGGTGGATAGCATAGTGTATTGCCTGGGGGTATGGTTCCCACTGTGGAACTGCTCTTAGCCGTTCAACCTTTTTCTCTCTCTTCCTCTTTCATATATTCTCATCCATTTTTTTCTCTCATTTCACCTCACCCATCCTCATCAACTTTTTCTCTTTTTTATTTTTTTTTCACCTCTCCCCACTCTTCTCTCTCCTTTCACCTCACTCCATAAACATTTTATTTTTATTTTATTATTTGTTTATTTGACTATTCTTTCAATTGTTTTAGAACAAACTAAGTAATAATATTACAAAATCAAAAATAAAGAAAAATTTCATTATTGTTGTAAACATTCCTAGTTTAAGTATGATTGTGTAAATCCTAGATAAGATTTGATTCTAGTTATCCTTTCCTATTACAACTTGTATTACTTGGAGGAGAAGAAATATTTTCTCTCCCTTTACTACTATAAATAAAGGCACAATGTAGGAGGGATAACAACACACACATTCCCCTACAATTCTACAAACACACATCTCTCTCCTCTCTCTCTCTGCCGCCGGCCCTAGTCCCTCTGTCAGATAAAATAGACCACAACACGTTATCAGCACGCTCCTACCGCTGCGCTTAGGAATCTGACGTTGGAAATTTTTTCTGCATCAAACCAGTTCATCCATATCATCACGCAATCAGGTTCTTTCCAAACAACGGTTTTTAACTCGATATTTTGCAAGCCCTGATAGCATGAACATTCACCATGATGCATGACCCAACTTTACGTTTTACGTATTTTAGATTCTACGTAAATTGTGTATGCTTCATAATCAAAATTGCTACAATTATGTGAATTTGATATTTGTCATGAATTGAATCTTACATATGTACATGCATTGAAACTATTATTTGCATATGCATCAACATAAATATGTGATTCATTAAAATTATACATGCATATAATATAATTAAATTGAAAAAAATATTTTTTGCGATTTGGGAATTAGGGTTCTAGTCGAACCCGTGCCTTTGCACCATGCAAGGCCGCAAGCCACTAGGCCCGCAGCCTGCGATGGCCCAACCCAAACCGAGAACCCACACCCGCAAGCATGGAACCACACGGTGCGTTTGAAGCACCTTGTCCCGACCTACGGCCTGAAGCCCAGGTCCTTGCCGTCGAGTCTTCCGACGCAACACGACAGGCAGTCATGCAACTTGGACACAACCCATCGTTTTCAATAACGATTCCGTGCAATTCCAGAAGAATTCCATGGGTTTTTTCATTTGAATTCAGTTGAATTTTTTTTGGTTCTCTTTGCCCCGACGTCGAGATTTCATCTCCGTCGATGAGTACTTGGTTCTCCGACGACACATGGTTTGCACAGACCATGGACTGTCCCCTGCACTGGCGCCGTCAATCAAAGACCGGCCTTCTTCCCCGATGGACACACCCAGCTACGGCTGGGATGTTTTGGTCCTGCAACCCGAGCCCATTAAGGCTTAGCTGCACACAGCCTTAACATCAGCCCTTTGGGCTTTGATGTTCTGTTCGCAGCACTGGATCACTGCCCTTGCACGGGCCACTTTGGATCCAGCCCATCATTTAGGGCTTGCCACTCGAACAATTCCTCTGCCCACTGTCTTGGGCTGACGAAAAATTTTTTTTTAGGGCTGCACACAGCAGCCCATTCCCTTCTCACCCCGTGGGCCTGCAGCCTACACCCGGGGGTCCTCGGCCTATATTTTTAGGCCCCGAGATTTTATTATTTAATTTTTTTTTAAATAATATGGGTTTTTATATTTTCACCCACACTTTAATTTGGCCCCGAAGACCAAAAATAAATTAATTCACTTATCATTATACAATATTTCTGCATATATTCTTTGCATATTTGTTTGCATATATATTTGTGTTTGCCTGCAGGAATATATGAACCTGAAGTTCATAATTATTTTGAAACCCGAAGTTTCTTATACACATGCCTTGTTAGAAAACCCGAAGTTTTCACTTAAACATATCACCCATGAAAACCCGAAGTTTTTCATGCAAAATTCAACCAATACATGTCTATTAGAACCTGTATGTTCTACTCCTATGTGAATGGATTGATTTTTCTCCATTATACTAACCACATCTTGTCCATCTATTTTGTGATAGGAACATGTCGAACTTGAACAAACTCGACTTCACCGCTTTGGAGGTTTCTGGAAGGAACTACCTCAAGTGGGTTCAAGATGTGAAGCTCCACCTCACTGCAAAGAACTTGCGTCCTGCTATTGAAGAAGCAACAGATAAACCTGTTGGCGAGGCTGAAAAAGCCACTGCTATGATCTTCATCCGAAGACATATCCATGACGCTCTACAAACTGAGTACCTTGCTGAGGAGGATCCACGTGCATTATGGGTCGCTTTGGCTGATCGTTTCGATCACCAAAAGGACATATTCTTGCCTGAAGCAAGACACGACTGGCAGCACTTGCGCTTCCAAGACTTTAAGTCTGTGAATGAATATAATTCTGAAGTTTGTCGAATCCGATCACTTCTCAAGTTTTGCAATGAAACTTTGACTGAAGAGGATCTCCTGGAGAAGACCTACTCGACCTTCTCTGCTTCTAATATTGTCCTGCAGCAACAATATAGAGCTCAGAAGTTCACTAAGTTCTTGGATTTGATCTCTGTTTTACTTCTTGCTGAAAAGCAGAACCAGCTGTTAATGAAGAATCATCAAGCTCGACCTACTGGGGCTACTGCTGTGCCTGAAGCACATTATAGCACTAATCAGCACCCAAAACGCCAAAAGAGGCATGGTAAGGGCGGCCAGAAGCCATCCCACCAAGGTCAACAGAGCCAAGGCCCATCCACGGGAGGAAACAAAGCCCAGAAGTGCCCAAACCTCGCTCCCAAGGCCCCGAACTTCAAGAATAAGGGCAAAGCACCTGCCACAATGAATGACGATATGTGCTATCGTTGTGGTTCCAAGAACCATTGGTCCCGTATTTGCCGTGCTCCCAAGAAGGTTGTGGATGCATATCATTCTCGTCGTACGAAGTTTGAATCAAACTTCCTGCAAGTGGACGAACCGGAGACTACAAAGATGGAGGTTTCTGATTTTCAGGAGGATACCACTCCTATGGAAGATTAGAATCTTAGACATAGACTTCTTTTTCAGTTAAAATAAGACAATTGGGGCCGAATTCCACCTTGTGGCAGAACCCCACCTTGTTTTTTTGGTTGATTTTGAACAATTTTCCTTTATGTTTTGGATTATTAGTTGGCGATTTATTTTGGATATTAAGTTTTTAATCCTTGAATAAATGAAATTATTTTGAATTGATACTTGTTTGTATAAACTTTTATGCATGTGACCGATTCAAATTAATTTTTCATTCTAGGTATGACTAGTGGGAAAGTTAGTTGTCTGGCAGATAGTGCAACCACACATACTGTTTTGCGTGAACGCATCTATTTCACTAACTTCGTACCTAAGAATGCACCTCTGACAACCCTCTCAGGCCCATCCAACCTGATCGAAGGATACGGTAAGGCACGTATAATGTTGTCCAATGGTACAATCTTGACCATTGCTGAGGCACTCTATTCTCCACGTTCCGGAAGAACGTTACTCAGTTTCAAGGACATTAGAGATAACAATTACCACGCTGAAACCCACGTAGAAAACGGAGTTGAATTTCTGTGCGTAACTTCCTACGAATATGGCCAGAAGCGTATTCTAGAGAAGATGGAGCGTAACCCGAGTGGTCTGTATACTACGACCATACGCCCCATAGAATGCCACTATGTGGCCGGCCCTACCATAGGGACCGCGCACGAAATTACACTTTGGCATGATCGTTTGGGACATCCTGGACGAATAACGATACGCCGTATCCTCAAAACTTCACACGGGCATCCACTAACCCGAAGCTTAGGTTCGATCCATGAAATTGCATGTTAAACATGTTCTATGGGAAAGCTTATTACTAAGCCTTCTTATGACAAGATTCGTTCGAATCCTCCCATTTTTCTACAACGGATTCAGGGGGACATTTGTGGACCGATTCAACCTCCCTGCGGACCATTTAGATATTTTATGGTTTTGGTTGACGCTTCTACACGTTGGTCACACGTGTGCTTGTTGTCCACAAGGAACGTTGCATTCTCCAAACTGTTGGCTCAGGTTATCAAGCTCAGGGCTCACCACCCTGATTATCCGATCAAATCTATTCGATTGGATAATGCTGGAGAATTCACATCTAAAACTTTTGATGACTATTGCATGTCGGTTGGGGTTGAAGTTGAACATCCTGTACCCCATGTTCACACCCAGAACGGTCTGGCAGAGGCTTTCATTAAGCGTTTACAAATGATTGCTCGATCGTTGGTCATACGTACCAAGCTCCCGATCGCTGCTTGGGGCCATGCAATATTGCACGCAGCAAAGTTGGTCCGCCTGAGGCCTGTTGCGACACAACCATTTAGTGCCCTTCAGTTGGTCACCGGATGCGAACCCGACATATCGCATCTGCGCGTTTTTGGTTGTGCGGTCTATGTGCCGATCTCGCCGCCCTTACGTACAAAAATGGGGCCTCAGCGAAGGATGGGAATCTATGTCGGATATGATTCTCCTTCGATTATTCGTTACTTAGAACCTTTGACAGGCGATCTGTTTACCGCTCGTTTCGTGGATTGTCACTTCTATGAGACAGTTTTCCCGTCGTTAGGGGGAGATAAGAACGTCAACGTTTCTAATGAACGACGCGAATTATCGTGGACGACTCCCACTTTGTCTCATTTAGATCCCCGCACCGCTCAGTCTGAAGCTGAAGTGCAGCGCATATTAGATCTCCAGAGCATAGCTCAGAGTATGCCAGATGCTTTCACCGATCTAGCGCGCGTGACAAGATCACATATTCCAGCTGCGAATACGCCTGCAAAGATGGATGTACCAAATGTACGACGGACTACCCTCCTAGAAGCCCGGGACGCCAATTCTGGTGATCCACGTACATTAGCGGCTAGCCAATCATCTGCCCCTACACAAAAGCGTGGCAGACCCCTTGGTTCAAAGGATTCACACCCTCGGAAGAGGAAAACCACGGCACAAGGTCCTGAAGAGCCTACCGTGAATCCGACTATCGCTTACTCATTTTACCCAACTCATGAGGAAATTCTAGATTATGGAAGCGTCCTTGAAGAGACGAATCCTCCTCCCGAAAATCGTGAGATTTCGGTCTATTATGCTAGCTTAGATGATGTGTGGCGTAGAAATGAGATGATTGTCGACGATGCATTAGCATTTGCAGTAGCTACTGAGATCATGTTGAGCGATGACATTGAACCGTGTTCCGTTGATGAATGTCGACGTAGAGCTGATTGGTCAAACTGGAAACAAGCAATCCAAGTCGAACTTGATTCACTTGCGAAACGTAAGGTGTTTGGACCTGTAGTTCCTACTCCTCCACATGTGAAGCCCGTTGGCTACAAGTGGGTTTTCGTTCGAAAGCGTAATGAGAAGAACGAAATTGTGCGTTACAAAGCTCGTCTTGTAGCACAAGGTTTCTCACAACGCCCCGGGATTGACTATGACGAAACTTACTCACCCGTTATGGATGTGATTACTTTTCAATACCTTATCAGTTTGGTAGTTTCCGAAAAACTGGATATGCAGCTGATGGACGTAGTAACCGCGTATCTCTATGGGGATCTTGATACGGAAATTTATATGAAAGTTCCCGAATGACTTACATTGACTGGTTCAAATATTTCCAAACCCCGGAACACGCTCTCAATTCGGCTGAGGCGTTCACTATACGGTTTGAAACAATCCGGAAGAATGTGGTATAACCGTTTAAGTAAGTATTTGACTAGTCAGGGATATGTGAATAACGAACTATGCCCTTGTGTTTTCATTAAGAAGTCACATTCCGGATTTGCGATTGTTGCAGTATATGTCGATGACATGAATCTCATCGGAACTCCTGAAGAGCTCGCGAGAACTGCTTCGCACCTGAAGTTGGAATTTGAGATGAAAGATCTAGGTAAGACTCGATACTGTCTCGGTCTCGAGATAGAGCATTGTTCGGATGGAATCTTAGTACATCAATCGAACTACACCCAGAAGGTGTTGCGCCATTTTAATGAGGATAAAGCGAAGCCTTCGAGTACTCCTATGGTCGTTCGTACGCTAGATGCAAAGCGAGATCCTTTCCGTCCGAAGGAGGATGATGAAGAGATTTTGGAGCCTGAAGTTCCTTATCTAAGTGCGATAGGCGCTTTATTGTACTTAGCTCAATGCACTAGACCCGACATCTCCTTCGCTGTTAATCTTTTGGCAAGATACAGCAATGCACCAACACGCAGACATTGGACTGGCGTGAAAGACATCTTCCGTTACCTTAAGGGTACTACGGATTTGGGCTTATTCTATCCCTACGAATCCTCGAGTGATGCCGCACCCTATGCTCATCGGGTTGATTCTCGCCTTGTTGGTTATGCCGACGCTGGATACTTATCTGATCCGCACAAGGCGCGTTCTCAAACGGGTTATGTCTTTACCGTTGGAGGCACCGCAATATCTTGGAGGTCAACTAAACAGACCTTAGTTGCCACTTCGTCTAACCATGCTGAAATTCTCGCCTTACATGAAGCAACTCGGGAATGCTTTTGGTTGAGAGCAGTAGTGGGCCATATTCGAAGCTCCTGTGATCTTCATCCCGCCGTTAATGCCCCGACGACGATTTTTGAAGACAACGCAGCTTGCATCGAACAGCTCAAGAAGGGTTACATCAAAGGAGACAACACCAAGCATATTGCGCCGAAGTTTTTCTTTACACATCAACAACAAGAGCATCAGAAGATTGAAGTCACGCAAATCCGATCACAAGACAATCTGGCCGACCTCCTCACCAAATCACTACCGAAGGCGACGTTTCAGAAGCTTGTTCATGGAATTGGTATGCGTAAACTTTCTGAGTTGTAACTTTGCTATTTCTCTTTGGAATTATGTCAAACTCAGGGGGAGTATCTTCTAGATACTTGCTTGATCTTAATGTACTCTTTTTCCCTACGATTAGGAGCATTTTTCCCACTGGGTTTTTGCTACCTAACTAGGTTTTAACGAGGCACCCACCTTGGGCTGGTCATATCCCTGATGACGTCCTGTAGACGTTTCTTTTGACTTTGCATTTCTCACGCATTTTTCCTTAGACTATGGATTTTGTCCCTACTTGGGTTTTTGCCATAGCCTTAGGGTTTTTTAGTGAGACTTACTACTTATGCAAGTTCCTACCTTATTGAGAATAAGCGTTGTTCCTTGGAATCAGTGCCGGCGAGTCGACTTCCTCAACTTCTGCATGATGCTGAATCTACCTTGAGTATTTACCCACTCAAGGGGGAGTGTTGTAAACATTCCTAGTTTAAGTATGATTGTGTAAATCCTAGATAAGATTTGATTCTAGTTATCCTTTCCTATTACAACTTGTATTACTTGGAGGAGAAGAAATATCTTCTCTCCCTTTACTACTATAAATAAGGGCACAATGTAGGAGGGATAACAACACACACATTCCCCTACAATTCTACAAACACACATCTCTCTCCTCTCTCGCTCTGCCGCCGGCCCTAGTCCCTCTGTCAGATAAAATAGACCACAACAATTATTCAGTTTTATGAACATTAATACTGTGACTATTTATTAAACAGAACATTGACTACTTCTTAAACTGAACACTATTTCTTAAATTGAATATTGACTACTTCTTAAACTGAACATTATTTTTTAAACTGAACATTGACTACTTTTTAAACTGAACAATATTTCTTAAACTAAACACTAACTATATCTTAAATGGAACACTAATACTATCATTACTTCTTGAACTAAACACTGACTATTTCGTAAACTGAACAATGACTATTTCTTAAACTGAACTCTAGTACTATTACTATTTCGTAAACTAAACACTGATTATTTCTTAAATTGAACACAATAGACTATATATTAAACCAAGTAATAGTACTATCGCTATTTCGTAAACTAAGCACTGACTATTTTTCAAACCAAACACTAGTATTATCACTGTTTCGTAAACTAGTACTGTCACTATTTCATAAACTAAGCACTGACTATTTCTTAAACAAAAAATTAACTATTTCGGAAACTAAATACTGATTATTTCTTAAAATCGAACACTAGCACTATCACTATCACTATTTTTTAAACTATTTCCTTACAAATTACTGTCATGTATTGATGTCAGCAATATATATATTTTTTTAATCTCAAATTTCTCTCTCTTTTTACATTTTTTTTGGAGTTTGTTGATGTCAGTTTGAAAGGATGTGGTTGGCTCTACCCCCACAATCTCTTCCTTACACTCCATCTCTCTCTCTCTCTCTCTCTCTCTGTGAGCCTTTTCCTTCCAGATGAAATATTTAAAAAGTAATTTGGGTGCTGCTTTTGCACTGTTGATTTTTTGTTGAAAATTACTACTTTTCTTTTCTTTCTTTCTGTACGTAAACAGATTTCTCTCTCTCCCTCTCTAAAAGAAGAAAGAGAGTTATAACAAAAAATCCGCGGTACTGTTCACTTTAACGAAAAATCATATTTTTACACTAAAAGTCAAACCTGGTACTATTCATTTTACCTTTTATTTTGTCCTTATTTTTAAAACTCAAAGATTTCAAACTATTTTTGATTAGTTTTTCTAAGAAAAAAAACCATTGAAACTTCACTCTCACGTTTTCCTTCCCAATGAAATGTTTTAAAAATAATTTATTTCATCCATCCATTCCATCTCATCATTTTAAAAATAATTTATTTTATCCATCCATTCCATCTCATCATTCATTGTACTACTTCCACTACTTATTTTGCACTGCACGTTAGTCTTCTTATCAATTATATCTGCTCACAATCACAGCAAAGTTTTGATTTGATAATTGAATTGGTTGGTGTGTGCTTACATGTGGTTGGGTTGGATTGTTTTTTATTTCTTGTCATTATCATTAAATAAAGTTTGTATATGGTTTTTGGTTAAAATTCAAAAATTTGAAGCATTTTTTATTAGTTTTTCTTTGTTTTTTTAGGGACTGCTACAATAGTTACAAGTATTTAATACAAGATGGTCAAATGGTAATCTTATTAAATATATATATATATATATATATATATATATATGCAAATGGTTCTTTATCACAGTGGTGGAAATGAGTTGGGCCTTTGTATGACGGAGTGAGTTTGAATCCTGTCGGTGGCTAATCTAACATCTAATATATATATATATATATATATATATATATATATATATATTCATATGAATTATATTTGACCGGTGTATGGGGATTGTATCAAATACATGTGAATATTTCAATAGTAAATAAAAGATAAATTATAAAACAAAGACCGCGGGCATGTGAATCATTGTCCTTTTCTAGGAAGCAATTTTACTCACCATCCCTATCATATACTTAATAATTTATTAAGTGTATTTTCATTTAATTTTACTTAATTTTTTTTAAATTAAAAAATAGCATCTAATGTAAAAGTTAACGTTAAATAAAAAGACATATAGCAAATAATATGTATACAGTAATCATACACTACAGTTATATTGGTGAGCAAAATACTCCTGTTTTTCTACCACTTCATGGGTTGATTTTTCGAAAGGATTGGATTCGAAACAATTTTTCAATTTTTATCCTACTTTTTATTACCAGTTAGCATGTCATGAGTAACACGCTTCCAAACCGTACATCATCCGACTTCAAATTTTCAGCACTCAAAATTGCATTTGGTCCGTTTGTGACCTATCTCATTTGTTGACACATAGTTTTTTTTTTTTAATAAACGATATTATCTACATTAAGAATGTGAGAGAATTAGTTAAGCATCACACTGTTAAATGTTTAGCATATGTCTTCAATAAAACAAGTTAAGTACCTGATCCAATAACCTAATAGATACGGTGTTGAATTTCTATCTATACGTTCCGAGTTTAAAATCACGTAAGGCAAAATCTTCCTAAACTAGTATTTTGTTTTCCTAAGACATAACCCGTACTTTATTTAGTAAAATATAGAACAAAATTATCCTGTGAAAAGAAATAATTTGGTAATTGCCACTTAAATTACAATTAACTTCACTTTATAAGTGTGAGTTCTTATGTTCAATTCCCACCAAAGACAAATTTAAAGAATATTAATTTTAACCGACTATGGAGCTCATCCCTTATTTTAGCATAGATAATATCGTTGGTAAAAAATATATATATTTGGTAATTAGGTTACTTTTCATTAAAGTCGCTGGTTTTTCGTCAACCAGTGACCAGTCTCTTCCTCTGCATCCCAGCCCAAGGCAGACAAACTCGGGTATTCCCAACAGAAGACAAAACGGACCGCCTCCGATTCAGGTACTCTCTCTCCCTCTCCCTCTCCCTCCCTCATCTCCCGCTCTCTGCTCTGCTAGCGTTTAATTTCAGACTCATATTATAACAGTCTCATAGCTTTTTCTAAATTGCAGACTCTCCCTGGTTTTATTTCCAGAATAATTATTGTTGTTTTTTTTTTTATCTAACTTTTGTGAGTCCCCTTTCATAATACAGTTCATACAAATCCTTACTTTTACTCAGCGTTTGAAGAATTTGATACATGTACAATTGCCATGTTAAATTTAAAATCATAAAATTTTTTTAGGGTTTTGGGGTTTTCAATTTCATGTGAAATTAGGGCTTAGTCGAAAGGCTCTTGCTTTGAAGATTTTTTTTACTAAGGGTTTCAAAATTAGCCTCAATTCATATTAATTTGACAAAAATTTAGTGTTTAGGTTGATGAACGTTACTTTATTCAAATGGGTTTTGCGCAATCTGTGTATCCAGGTTAAATGGACGAATCCGAGAAGAGAAAGGAACGGCTTAGAGCAATGCGCGTCGAAGCTGAAGAGACCGAAGCTTCACATAATGTTACAACTTCAGCCGTCCCTGGTTACCTTTCCAATCCGTTGGCCGAAGATACTACAGCTATACCAGTCCTGGAGGAGCCCTGTGCTCCTTTTAGGTTTGACTTTTACTCAGATCCTATGGCAGCCTTCTCTTCCGACAATAAAAGGATTAAAGTCGGCGACCAGATTGCACAAGATAATTTTAGTCATTCAAATACTGGTGGGTTTCCGGGGGCAAGGCTTCCGTCACCTCTTTCAGGTAATGTGTAATTATCTTAACAAAGTTTTCTTTGACGTTGTCGTATGATCACACGTAGATTTCGCATTTGACTTTATTTTCAAATTTCATACACTCTAGTCATGTCGCGATGTATTGCATAACTCGTATTCTAAGGCACAAACTTTGTTCTTGGATAACTTTTGCAAGCTTAGGGTATGGAGTTGGAAACTACCGGTAACACTATGCTTCCTTGTCACTAGACCAGTACTTTCTCACTGACGTGTGATGGAAAAAATTGGTCGTTTTTGGTTTAATTTCATTTTATTGTTAGAGTCGTATTCTTATCAAATAAATGTAATATTGTAATAGTTGATGCATGCTTGGATGCTCTATGCCAAAGTGTTGAACACTTGAAATTCGTCTTTGTTTTCTGCCTTTTATTTTATTTTTTAATGTTGTTCTTTCGTCTTAATTTTGGTTCTCTTAATCATGATTTAGGAGGACCAAGGAACCCTCAAATGACTGCTTCTCCTGCTCATCAGTTTCAAAGAATTTATTCGCCTGACCAGAGAATGTACCAAGTACTAGGTTCCTATCAAAATTTTAGTCCTCAAAGAAGCCCCATAGGAATGGAAAGACCTTTCCCTATGCATCACGGGAATCGACCTGAAGTTTGGAATGGAGCTGAATTTAGACCACCAGCAAGCCCTGGGTATGGACCACAAGGAAGCCCTAGATTTAGGCCACAAGGAAGCCCGGGATTTAGACCACCAGGAAGCCCTAGATTTCAACCACCTGGAAGCCCTGGATTTAGACCACCGACAAGCCCTGGATTTAGGCCACCAGGAAGCCCTGGTTCCATTATTGGGCAAGGCAGGGGGCACTGGTTCAGCCATACTCCAAGACCTCAATCAGTACATGGAGGCAGCCCTAGTCCTAGTTCAAGTTCAGGAAGAGGTGGGTGGCGTGGTTCTCATGGTCGGGCAATGGACAGACAATCAGGGCCAGAGCGGTTTTACAATGCTTCCATGGTTGAAGACCCATGGAAATTTCTAGAACCTGTAATCTGGAAGGGGGTAGATACTCCCTTGAGATGTTTGAACACCCATGGCTCTTCAAAACCCTCAATTGGTAGATCTAGTAGCACAAATAATGCAAGCATTTCAGAAGCGTTAAACAAGTCCATGCCGCAGCCAAGCTTGGCAGAGTTCTTGGCCGCCTCATTAAATGAAGCTGTCAATGATGCACCAAGTACATAACCTTTGCTCCTGAGTTCTAGTGAGAGTCTCTCACGATACAATGCACCCGTCATAAAGATGGCAAAGCGGAGCACGGAAGCAAGTTTTCAGAAGGTTCAAACAACTGCATTTGGCTGCCAAGCTTGACAGAGCACTCAGGCTACCTCATTCAGTAAAGCTGTCAACAGTGCACCAAGTATACAACAGTTGTTCCTGATTCCAGGAAGAACTAAGCAATACTAATGCACTTGCGGGCAAGACGGAAAACAAAACTGGTGCTAGATAGGCACCAACTGGATCGATGTATTTCTAAAAGCGCCTGAAGTTTGATGAGTTGGCTTGTAATAATTTTCGAAAACCAGCGTGGCTTTATTATCAACTGGATGCTGGTTTCTGGATTTGTTTAACATGTAATCTCGGGATTAGTCTGTATGTTTCCCAAGTTAAGGTTGCAATTACAGAAGTTCCATTTGCAGGAAAAGTTCAATTTTGCTTGTTATGCTCACCCAAGAAAGATCTCCTTGTGCTGAAATTTTTTGTTCAAGTTTGCAGTTCATTTCATGAATGATACTGAAAATCCCTAGTTACCCCTCGTAAAAATTCAAAACTAGTTTGCAGTTCATTTCAAAACTTTTACTTGGCTGCTTTATTGTACAAATATTAGTAATTGTCAAACCACTATATCCTTTTGCTTTTCAATTTGAAATAAAGAAAGAAAAATAAATTTTGATGATATAATATGCAACTTAACCTCTAATCGTAAGTTAAAAAAACCAATAAGAATTTTGGGATTAGAAATCCCGTGGCAAAATGGGTTTCTTGGTGAATTAGTGACAATTATCTTCTTGGTGAATTAGTGCAGGCTGGTCGTGAGTTGTTACACATGAATTGGATTTATAAACTTTGTCATGTTTATCGTTTTAAGTATTTTACGACGGATGAACTAACTAATTTGTGTTTATTGTGTTTTCTTGGCTCATTTGATTTCGATCAAGCTCTTGCCTCTTTTCGACAAGGTGGACTCGGTTGGGACCTCTTAGGGGTGGTTTGAGAGTGAGGTGCTTAAAAAAAAAGCACCAATGAAAAAAAGCTGTGAGGGTTTTAGGTGTTTGGTAAACTGAAAAAAAAAAGCTTATTTTAGAAGCTGCTGTGAAAATAAGCTGAAATCAAAGGAAAAAGTTGAAGCTGCTATTTGCAGCTTTGGAAAAATGGCTTTTTTTGCAAAGCACACGGAGCTACAGTGCTCCTTTAATGAAAACACCCACTATCAAATTGCTTTTTTTCTTTCCAAAATCACTTTTACAAAAAAATTTACCAAACACTCTGCTGATTTATTTCACAGCCGTTTATTCTTACAACAATTTTTTTTTCAAAGCACAGCATTGTTTTATTGTTTTATTTTTTTGGCGTTTACCTTGTTAACCAAAAAAAAAAACAACTAGAATTTAAAACCCATAGATATTAGATCTCTAACAATTACACACTTTCTAAACAATTAAATATCCAAAACTTTCAGTGGCTAAGATCGATCGTATCTCCCATGGATTATTAAGAGCATCTTCTTTCTTCCCAAGTCTCTTATCATGCTTTGAAACGGGTATTTTACATTTTCGGCTGGCAAGCTCTCTAATGGACGAGATGTAGAATTTCTATTTTGGCATAAAAATGGAAGTAAAAATATGATTTTTTTATTAGTACTACATATTGTTGACTCGCCAACATAAATATTTATTATTAAATGATTCATGTATTTTAACATGAAATGACTATTTAACCCCAAATTAAAAAAATAAAAATTGAATACACACCACACAAAAATTATTTACTAATATGAAAATTTTCCTATGTTTATACGTTCTTACATAGATGTCGAAACCATAACCATAAAATCTTAAAAATCCCTAATTCACCGAAACTCCCGAATTGATAAAAACCTAAACCCTAAAAATAAAAATAAAAATGTAAGAACTGAACCCATTGTAATTGTTCCCATTATAATTTTGAAAAAATATGAATAAATCCATTATAATATAAACAAATTTTCTCCAAGTGATAAGCTTGGCAGCTTTCTTTTAAGTTTTTTACAGTAAAAAGAATTGAACCCATTATAATTTTCAAAAAGATAAAAGTTCACCATGTCGTGTCATTCTTTTTTGGGTCAAAATTTTGTGAGATTGACTCTAAATGAGTAACAGAGAGGGTTGCAAATTGTGGATTTGTGCTCTCCCAGTAATATCAACCAACAATTGAATGCCATGTAATCGACCTCATTAGGCCATCTCCAACCGATGGCTGGCCAGATGGCTCGTTTTAACCCTCTGGCCCTCCAAGATTCTCCAAGATATTAATATTTTAATGAACAGTACAAGGTCATATTTGCCTCCGTCTCCAACCGAGGGCCAGAGGGCCAGAGGGCTCGTTTTAGCCCTGTAAAAAAAAACCGTCTCCAACCGAGGGCCAAAGGGCCATAGGGCCAAACATAATTTATTATTTAAAAACTACAACTTATTTAAAAATCATGTTGGTTAGTGTTGTATAATTTTTATGTCGGTTAATGTTATTTAATGTTGTTTCATATTGTTTAATGTTGTTTCATGTTACTTAATTTAATTTAATGTTGTATAATGGCTTAGGAAGTTATAGGAAAAAATTAGAATTTAAAAAAAATATGAAACAAATTTTGTGAAATAGAAGTTATAGGAAAAAATGGAATTTAAAAAAAAAATATGAAACAAATTTTGTAAAATAGAAGTTATATGAAAAAAATATGAACCAAATTTTGTAAAATATAAGTTATAGGAAAAAAATAGAATTAAAAAAAAATTGAAACAAATTTTGTAAAATAGAAGTTATAGGAAGTTATAGAAAAAAAAAGAAAAAAAAAGGTTTAAATTCATAAAAAAAAAGGTTTAAATTCATAAAAAAAAAAGGATTTACAACGGCTAGTGGCGCTAGCCGTTGGAAGTTTGAATTCAAAATGTTATTTCTGTCGGTTGTAACCGACAGAAATAATATATATTATATTATTTCTGTCGGTTATAACCGACAGAAATAAGAAACATTAAAAAAAAAAATAGCCAGCCCTCCAGCCCTCTCCGATCCCGTGGGGCCCTCCCAGATTCCCAAGCCCTCTGGCCTAGCCCTCGGTTGGAGACGGTTTTAGGGCTATTTTCGGCCCTCTGGCCCTCTGGACCCTTTGATTGGAGATGGCCTTAGCATTTACATGTTTAGCAAGAGTGTTGAAATTTGGAGGTGTGGAGAGAATGAATAATGAGGGAATGTTGAATGTATGTGAAGAATGTGGGGTGTATGTAGAAAGTGTAGGGTGTGAGGGTAATACAGAAAAATTAGTGGGGTGTATTAAGATAAATTTAATTGAAAAATTAAAAGTGGGGTGTATTCAACAATATGCGAGGTGTTAATAAAACCCTAAAAAAATAAATTTGTTTTTCCACATTTTTTAGGTCCTACCAATTAAAGAGAGAAAAATAAATGAAATTTCACATTTATATGAATAATACCTGCAGTCATTTCTCCACTTGTAAATAATATATCTTTATCGTAGAATTTTCTCAATCAGAACTATTTAATTTCTTAATCTTCATCTGAAGGTTATCCTTGCAAAAAATCATTTAAAATAAGAGATTGTTTGGTCATTCAAATGTATCAAATAAATGGACAATTCATTATTAATATGTTACTTGACACCCATAATATTGTTGATTTATTTGATGCATTTGAATGAGTAAATGCTCTCCAATTTGAATGATTTTTTATAAGGATGATTTTCAAATAAAAGCAATTCTGGATATGAAATTTCTATTATGAAGATACGTTATTTGCAAGTTGAATGAGCTCATCCGAAGGAAAAATGCAAGTATTATTAATAATCTATTATTCCCACATAAATGAAACTTAAAAAGAAGACAAATTTCAGGCAAAAATACAATTTAAATTAATTGCAACAACCCGTCCTTGATTTTAAGTTATATAAATTTTAAAATAGTAATTTTTATGAAATGTTTGACCTTCGTTGACCGTTCGAAGTCACAATTAATGTTTCTCACAATTAATGTTTCTGAATAGATCTTGAAGCTTCGAACGGATAGACGAAAGTCGTTTGCGAGTCCGGATTGCATCGGTATAGTTATGGACATTTGAAACTGTTTACTCAAATTTTAGTTTATAAACTAATTAAACTCCCACCCACCATGTGGGAATTGTAACCAATCAAATTAAAGGGGGAAGGACCAATCAGAAATTAGAGAAGAGAGAGATAGCCAATTAGGAGAGGGGAGAGAAAGCTCCCAGCCTTCTCTTCCTATCTACCCATCGTGACCTCCCATTTTTCGTTGCCGATTTCGGCCAACTCCAGTGGAATTTTTCGACACCACCACCACCCTTTTGAAGCTCTCACTCCTCTCTACAAAACTCAACCAAGAACCACCTTGATTAACCTCTGTGCGTGGCGGTGCGAGGCCACAAAACCTGATGGAAACCAATGGTGCTTCGGCCACCCTTTTCATTTTTCTAGTGAATCGGAAAAATGATGGCCGACACCGCCACTTGGGTTTTGTAGCGCATCATCCTAGGAGTAAATCCCGATTAGATTTGACCACGTTGGACTACCGTAGGCGACAAATCAACACCGGGAAGCTTTAGGCACCCACTGGCTTTATTGGCGAAATTAACCATCTTCCGTCCACTTCTGGACTTCGTGGCATGTATAAAACTTGTTCCTCTTGTTGAGCTTTAACTTCCTGTAATTTTGGTAGAATTTGGAGTTAGTAAAAAACGTGGGTTTCTGGTTGCTGGAAACCACCACGTGCGGCGGCGCATGGGTCGAGACCTGACCAGCCTATCCTAGGGTAATTTGGATGCCCTGATTCCATATTTGATACCTGATTGGCGGAATTCCATTGTTTGAGTATAATTTCGTTAAGATCCGCCATTCAAATATTATAGCAATCAACGATTCGACCGTTTGATCGTCACTAAACTTTAATACATTCTAGTACATAATATTTGAGAATATTAGAAACTTATGGATTGGGAATCCGATGTACGGATCTTCCCAAATTGGATTTGTAAGTTCGTAAAATAAAACGTTGACCGCCACTTGAATTTGCAATTGGCGGACATCTAACCGTTGGATCGTAATGAAACTTTAATATCATGTTCTAGAAGCATAATGTGTATCTTTGGAAGTTACGTATCAGAAATCCGAGGAGTGGATCTTCTGAATTGAGTTATGTAGGATCATGGACCCTACCGTCGACCTTTGACTGACGGTTGACTTTTTGGTCAATGGGTTTCAAATCATTCTAGAACGTCCTTGGGGATGTGTTTTATATAAGTTACGTGTTCAATCGATAAGAATTCTGAGACGTGATTTGATAATTGTTCTAGGTGTTGATCATTTGTGACGCTTCAATATTCGTGCTAAGGAGTTGTAGCGCGGACCTTAGGTAAGTGGGTCTTTTCATTTTTACAGTATATATATATATATATATATATATGATTGATAGTTTCCACAAATTGAGATCTCAAATTGAACTCATAATTTACTAAGTTCATCGCTTTCTTTAATATCTCGTACTAATTGAGATCTCAAATGTTGCATGCCAGCTCACAATGGTGGGAAGCCATGCTGCTACCTTACCTTTACCACTATCGCAACGTTATTGGAACTCTGTCTTCCCAAACACACCAATGCCGAAATATATCAGCCAACTCGTCAGGCAGGGTAAATAGAGTTGAATATCAGAGTGCGCAACGAACAAGACTAATAAAATAAGAATATTATTAAACTAATGAGAACGCCGAAAGGCTACGTTGTGAATGACTTATTATTCATGCTAAACTATAAGCTCTATTTATAGAGAGCAAAACCTAGAAACCCTAATTCGGATGGGTTAGACCCATATACGAACTAACAAACAAACTCAAATAATAGTAATATACTAATATTTTCCAACACCCCCCCCGTCAAACTCATGACGGTTACGACATGAGTTTACAAACAAGCAGATGCGGACTGGTAGGCATGCAAACTTGACTTAACTGGCAAACTGATTCTTCATTCTTGATGGCAAACTGATTCTGGTTCTGATTGGCTAGAGTTAAGAATATGGAAAGAACCCGTTACTAAACGGACGAGATTTCCATATCTCAATTGTAACTACGACCGAACAAACACAAACACTATCACTTGAGTGGTCACAATTCCAAACACTCGAGTGACAGTCACAAAACAATCTCAAACAAGCTAACAACTTGTGTGGGCCTCAAAAACTCCAAACAATTTTTTTCTTTTTCCTTCTTTTTTCTCTCTTTTTTTTCTCTCTTATTCTTTTTTCTTTCCTTCTCTTTTCTTCTGGGCGAACAAGTGCAACATCACACTTTTTAAACAACTAAATAACAGTGACTTAAGCAAATGAATTTTTTTCCTTTAGATTAGCAAGACAAGCAATAAAACACGCAGGCTCCAGAGTGTGAAGGCAAGGCAGCAAGCGATGTGGGTTTATAGCATGTGGTGGTCAGATAGCGAGGTTGCAGGAGGGACTTGGTGGCGTGGTGACGATGCAGCGGAAAGTTCAGGCAGGCAGTGGGGTGTGGGTACGATGCGGGTCTGGTTCATGGTGCAGCGGCGTGCGAGTCAGAAACAACGGCAGTGATCCAAGGTGGAGACGAACTGGATCCGAGTTTGTGGTTCTCGAGTCTGGGCTTCGTCAAAACCAATGGCGGTCGATGTTGCGAGTACACAAGATCTCGGTCGGCGGGATGCGGTGATGTTTCGATGTGTAGCAGAGGATGATGACATGATGCAGCAAACTGATTCAAATTTCTTTTTTTTTTCAAAACTAATACTGAATACTAATATCAAACAAACAACATGAATACCTATCAAGAACAGATTAAGTCTCGAAAAATCAAACCTGCTTTGATACCAAGTTGAATATCAGAATGCACAACTATTAGATATATTTATAGAAAGCAAAACCTAGAAAGCAAAACCTACAATGTGAATGGCTTATTATTCATGCTAAACCATAAGATATATTTATAGAAAGCAAAACCTAGAAAGTTTAATTCGGATGGGATAGACCGATATACTAACTAACAAACAAACTCAAATAATCATAATATACCAATATTTTCCAACAAATAGTATATTACTAGTATAAGTACCCGCGCGTTGCTGCGGGTTTTTAAAGCGTATAAAATATGTAAAAAATTCTACACACATGTACAACCAAAATAGGGATTCAATTATGGATTCGTATTCCTGTTTACAGTATTTGCACACATACACTAATCAGCAGTTTTAAATTCTTCGATCATCACTTCAGAACTTCTTTTATTTTTTATGATATTCATGCTTCTCGGTAACAATGTGAAAAAGTAAAAGCTACTAATGTAAATTGTTAAAATAATTCAGTAATATCGCAGCTCTCAAATCCATTTAATAAGATACATTAAAAAAAAAATTGCAAGCTACCTATTATCGTTGATCAGCAACTTTTTACATACATTATTTTGGTGGCAGCATAGGTAGATCAGCAACCTTCTACAAACTTTATTCCTTGCATAACATTGACAATAGTAATATCACATGACAATTTTATGATCACAAAAATTTCTGCAAGGCCAGCACAAACTGTCACAACCTTTGAAAATAACAATTGACAAAAACTTGTTCAGATTCAAGATAAAACTTCAATGACGCTCATATGATAAATCTGCCATTCATCTAGTAGCATTCTTACAAAAAAAAAAAAAAAAAAGCATTGAGTTGCTTTCCTTCCAAATTAAGTTTACCTACCACGGGAGAGGTTGAACCAACTATCCCCTAGATCCCGAGTACATGCCAAAGCTCTCATTCAAAGCTGAAGGCATACCGCTGATTGACTCGAGACCCACCTTGGGTAAAAAATTTGACCACTGAGAATGTTGAATTCTCTGATCTGCCTTTAGATGAGAAAGGAAGATTTCGGGGGATGAGCATATCAAGAATGTAAGAGACTGGATAGAGGGGTTTGATTTCACAGTGGAAAAAAGCAAAACTCCACATACAGATATATACTACTTCCAAACTAAACTTTTGCAGAAACTATACATAAACTTTCTCAAAGATACAATGTCTGGCTTCAATACTACTCAGAAGACATAATTCATTGAAAATTATTTTGGAAGGGAGCAAAATTTACCTTAAACACCGCCGTAAGCAAATCAGCATTGGGGAGAATTTTTGTTGAATCACTGAATGGAAAATCAAGAGTTTAAAATTCAAACAGGAGCATTATTTAAAACCCAAAATTGAATCATCACATAAGGAATTCAGTGCAACCATCATCAAACCTGTTGCTCTTTCTAATCAACTACAGCTCCTTTCTCATTTTTCGTTGAGTTCCGAACACTCTGTATGCCATTGATTTGGATTGCCTCATTTCCTTTGGTATTTCTGCTAAACCTACTGGGAACGTCTTCTCTCTGCATTTCCCTAACCAAACACAATCACAAATTAGTCAATTATAATAAAAAAAACGTAAAAATGGCGCTACATAGTGGATTTATAGAGGGTTTATAAAATAACAAAGGCACGTGATTTAATAGTTTATGAAAAAATAAATCATACATCGTTTTGAATAGTTCCTATTCAAAAAATAGACTTACTGATGAGTCAATTGCCAATTTTCTGAAGAAATCGTATGCTTTTTATGAGTGTATCACAACCTTCAAAAAATACATAAAAATCAGTAAAATTGTAAATTAAAACAAAAAAGAAAACCTCAAAAAGGAAAAAAAAAAACTAATTATCATTTAAGTTACTGAAAGCACCAGAAATTACAAAAAAAAAAGAGAGAGAATCCACACTAAACAAAAAAGAAAAGAGAACTTGCCCTCAAGTATGGATTGTATAATGATTTCCAGTGTCCAGGTTGTGAGTTTTCATGCTATTTTGAATATAACTCGCACTTACCAAGACCAATAGATGATGCTACACCAAGAGCCAGCCATCAGAGTCCAAATTGCAGATAACGAATAAGCTCCTGGATATGCTACATTTTGATTAATTATAAAATCAATAAAGGAAACTCCAAAAGAGAGAGAATCCACACTAAACAAAAAAGAAAAGAGAACTTGCCCTCAAGTATGGATTGTATAATGATTTCCAGTATCCAGGTTGTGAGTTTTCATGCTATTTTGAATATAACTCGCACTTACCAAGACCAATAGATGATGCTACACCAAGAGCCAGCCATCAGAGTCCAAATTGCAGATAACGAATAAGCTCCTGGATATGCTACATTTTGATTAATTATAAAATCAATAAAGGAAACTCCAAAAGTACATCAACATTATGCAATAAACATGCCCAATAATGCATATATGATGCAACATTCATGGGAAATCTTTATCCCAACAACTCATACAAACAATATTAAGCAAACTATATTAATCAAATAACGGTTACTCTAACTAAAATTCTAAATGCAACTGAACAAAAATGTCACCCTTCGAGTAAATACCTCTTGTTGAGGTCCACCAACCGTCGCAGTGATCACTCATGTACCTCCTGCTAACATAATTAGAAGCAGAAACCAACCATCTCTCGCCATAAAACACCAAACATATTTGCCAATAGCCAAATTGAAATACTTTAACGTCTTTAACAGCTGTGTTGTAAGTGTTTAATTTTCTAGTTCCTGGTGATGCTTCAAACGGAGTCCTGCGGAATTCAAAGATTACAGACAACCTTCAGATTTTCAATCTGAAAATTGAAAAAATTAAACTACTTTCCTCAATTGGAATTTAATTAAACATTTAAAGAGTTAAAATAATCAAACTTTTTGTTTTTATTTACCTACCCATAAAAGTTTGATTTCCATTTTATTTAAAAACGTACAAAAATTGAAACCTTCTGTTTCCATTTGATTTCCCCTTTCATAATTAGATCAGCTGAGTAGCTCCCCCACCTTATTACTCCCACGTACTAACGTAAACAATGAGTCACTACAAATTTCAGGTTTTACATGAAATTTTTTAATGGAAAGTGTATAATTGGAAAGAGTAGAAGAAGAGTACATGTGCATGCTCAGATCAAATCAGCCAGAACCTGATCTAATTGCAATGACAGGAGTGAAATCCGACTTCCAGTTGCTGCACCTCCTAGCTTCCTTCTGCTGCAACTCAAATTTGGTAGAACAAAAGTCTCAATCTTTAACAGATAGGAAAAACCCAGTAATCACACATATTTAACAGATCGAACTCAAAAATTAAAGAACGAAAAGAAAAGGTGAGGAATTTACTCGAACCCACAAAATTAAAATTAATTACAGCATAATCAGGCTAAAGATTCAAAATTCACTATGTAAAGACCCAAATTAAACATAAAATTCAAAATTCACGACGCAACAACCCGAATTAAACACAAAATCAAGGTCCTTTCAGAAAAATAAGCTTAAGAAAGGGAAAATCTGAAACCTATCGAAAGCGCAGAAATAGAGAGAAAAGAATTGGGGGAAAAGTTGGGAAATTTACCAGAGGGGTTTAGGTGGAGGCGCCGAGAAGAGCCGATCTGCAAGGCAGATTGAAGCTCGAAGGGCCGAGCTTGGACTCTCCGGCAGTGGCGAGATCTAGGGTTTTCCACAGACAGATAGGAAACCTAGATTCGGAAAATAGGGAGAGAAATAGAGACCTTGATTCGAAGAGAAATGGTGAAGCCCTAAATCGAGCTGCTTGGTGCAGAGAAGAGTGAGGCGAGGAGGGAGACGGGGAGAGCAGGAGTCAAACAAAATAAGGAAAAGCTGATGATGGGGAGAGAGAGAACCGAAGCACCCAAAGAAATCGAAACCGGAGAGGATAAACGCGTGGCCTCGGAGGGTAAGTAAGTCATTTTACTGTAGAAAAGTTGGCAAAAAATTGGCTTAACAAACGAATTGAGGGGCATTTTGGTCCGCACACTGCCCTAGAACAGTAACCAGTGTTTGGGTTTTAGTATATATAGAATATATACAACTCATACACTCTCATATAGACCTCGATCGGCCTCTTCCACCATTGATTTACTGATGCTCATAGACTCATAATCTTACTTATTTTCGATTTATCATGTTCTTGCTAATTAAATCTGCAGACTTCCTTAGTGTTGGCAAAGGGGGAGTTATTCTTCACAACCCAATTCAAAAGGAAGAGAATTGGGTTTATGCGAAATATTCAGGCGGTGGCGGCGGTGAGAGCACTCTGTTTCGTTTCCAGAATGTTGCTGCAGAGAACGCTCGCGCTGAAGCCGAAACACAAGTTGAAGTCGACCGAAACAGAACAATTTTCTTCTTGGAGAATGACCTTCATCCTGGCAGGGTAATGAATTACCGCTTAGCTGGAAGTGGAAATTCTAGTACCACACCTTTCCTGTCCCGAAAAACTGCAGAGTCGATCCCCTTCAGTTCAAGCCAACCGCCAAAAATTCTGGATAAATTATCAGTGAAACCGGGGTCTGATGAAGCTGACTTGATTAAGGTAACCATTCAAAATTGTGAAAGTCAAGGCGCGAGTGACGAAGCAAAACAATGTGCCACCTCGTTAGTGTCAATGATCGACTATGCCACCTCCACGCTGGGATCAAGAAATGTTCTTGCAATCGCAACGGAGGTGGAACAAGGAGCTGCCCCCATGCAGAAGTGCACAATAACCGCAGATGGAGCGAAGAGGCTGGCAGCCAGCAACATCATGGTGTGTCATAAGATGAACTATTCGTATGCCGTCTTCTACTGCCATTCAATTGAAAAAACGACGACTTATGTGGTGCCTCTGCAAGGAGCTGACGGGTCGAAAGCCAAAGCAGTAGCAGCCTGCCATCAAGACACATCTCAATGGTAACCAAATCATTCTGCCTTCAAAGAGAACAACGTTGAGCGAGGAACCGTTCCCATCTGCTATTTTCTTGAAGCCGAGGATGTTGCTTAGGTTACAAACCAAAAACCAACTTGATCTAGTTGAATTTGTTCGACCTGATCGATCACTAGCCTATATGTAAGAATATATATCCTCCGGTAATAAATGGAATTACATAAGACCTGATAAATTAGTTGTGTTTATGTGTGCGACTACTGACTGTCATAGCACATCTTACTCATTAGAAACGCAAATTTCGAAAACAGTACATCTTAAATATAAAAAAGTGTAATGCTAAGGAGACCACGTAAAGACACTTTTGTGACATTTTTCTTTATGTTGATCGGCTTGAAATGGTTGCAAAGAATCTCGAAGTTAAACGGTGTCTTGGTTTGCACCTCATCGGAAAATATTACTTCTGCATAATGATACGACCACATGTGACTTTTCATTACATTTCAAAAGACATTGCTTAAATTTCGCGCCCAAAAAAAAAACATTGGTTGAAAAGTTGCAACTTTTTTTTAGAGGGAAGTGCCAATTTAGTCCCAAAACTATCACCTAAGTGAAAATTAGGCGTTGAATTATTTTTTCGGTAAAATAAGTCCCTAAATCCATTAAAAATTGTTAATTTCATCCCTACTATTATATTCTAAGTTATTTTATCCAAATTTTTGGTCAACTTAAGTTATTTGACACGTTTTAGAGTGTAATACCGTCATTCTCTCGCCTCTAAGCCCTTAACATTTCATATAAGTTGTGAATCTAACGTCTAATTTATCGCTAGCCCATTATAAGACTTAACTCACCCATTCTCTTTAATGTAAATAATATCGTTTGTTAAAAAAAAAAAAATTGAGGACTATTCAATATTAGCTCCTCCGAGTAAGATGTTTTAGGATGCAAAGTGTCCACCCTCACCCAAAGGCGAAGGGTAGGACATTTAATACCAAAGAGCTTAACCCTTTTCGATCAAGCATTTGACTATGTTTCCCGTTTCCCTGAACATCCTACATTTCTTCAACCAAAAGATAAAACAGAAGGAAAAAACAAAGACCTACATTTCTAAACCATGTCCTACCTACTACTAGACATTTTCGCATAAAGCTGATCCCCTTGTTCAAAATTTAATGGCACAACCTTGTGGAAGACCCATGCTGAGAAATTGGTTTTCCTTTTGCTGGCAGCGAATCTTATCCACAAAGCTGTGAATGAGCTGACCAGCCAAGCTTGATGGATCATCGATGAAGGTGTCCACGAATACTCTGACCACCCTTCGTTCTTGCACATTTGCTTTCAGACTGAACCAAGTCAGAAATTTTACTCTAAAATCTTCATCTACGTGGCCCTCATGCTCTAACCATTTGATTGCTCTCACAGAGTAGTCGTAATCACTTTCCTCTGCTCGCTTTGCACATCTGAAAACTGGTACTTTGCGCATTCCGTTAGATTTACAAGGTGTCAATGGAGAAACTGCATCCTTGATCAAAGAAACAGTTTCAGTTAAAGGAGGCAATGAGTAGAGACGTTTGCTCTGGTTCTTGCCAACGCCATCTGATAACTGAAGATTTGCGGGACGGTCTCCAGAAGCTAATTTGATGTCACTAGAATTGGTTGATTCAGCTTGGGAATGATTTTGAACAACTACTACATTCTCTTCCCTCCGCTTTTTCTCTGACACAATAGAGCTATCATATGATGCAGGCGTGACCCATTTAGCTTCCCAAACTCCCAATATTCCTGAGTTGCTAAACAGAGAAACCTTGCAGAAATATTCAGATGAGGGATGGAGATTGGTGATGCTAAATTTCTTCTCAGGCCTCAAAACAATGAAAGAGGGTTGGTCTGGGTAATCCTTCGCATCAGACTTACGATACCACAGCCTGCAACCCAAGAAGTTATTAAAAAGTCGGTCCTCATATTCTAGCACAATGACAACAGAAGTCGGGGATGAGTCTTCAAACTGGATGCAGCAAGCTGATACAATAGAGTTATTAAGTAACATCAGTGAACAATAAATATATATGAATTGGTTATAACTTAACTAACTAGGGTGATGATACTGGCCAATAGTTTTCATTCCCAACTGTAGTCAGAGGGTCAGACGGAACTCATATAAAATGAAATGCATGGTGCTGTGTTCAATCTAGATGCTGCATATGTGAATGCGGACATCAAATTATTGAAAACAACAAAACAATAACTTACTGGCTTGCTCTTCCTTTTCTGCATGGACAGGGCAAGGAACAGAAAACATTGTGTCAAACGTTTCCACTGCTGCACTGCACAATTTCTGAACTTCAGCACCACAAGAGAGCCTGTTAACAATTCCACGTGCCATCTTTGCACAGACCTGTTCCAAAGGCCCTACTTCATTTTTCAGTTTTTTCATCGCAGTTCCTACTGTGTTCTGCAGATTTTGGTATTTCTTCGTTCCTAAAAGAATTTTGTAAGATAGAGAAATTCGTAGACACAGTACATCCACTCTTCTAGCCTCCTTTGCGATCATCAATTGTTTTCTCCAGGTTCTGTAAACAAAACCAACCATCTAATTAGCAAACAGTTTTATTCGGCAATTGAAGAAAAGTGAAATATTTTTCATTCTAGATTAGGTCAAATAACCTGAATTGTCAACCTCATCCTTACCAACCATTTTCTACATTCGTATCGATGAAAATATTTCCTTGGAATAAGTTGTTAGTCTTAACTGTTTTACTTCTAGTTTCCAGTTTGTTGTGGATTGATTTAAATTTTCTCGGAATAGTTTGTAACCAAAAATATTACCAACGAAAACATATACAGGTGACATATTAAAAAAAAAGGTTGTTTCTATATACTTCGAAGGAATTATCATGACCTACATCTTTCATTTCTAGCTGTAGAAAGTGTGCCATTTCCTATGTACTTAAGAGATAGCTTGGTAGATTCTGTAGTGTTCAATCACTGATACATCGGAGAAGCAAAATATGTAGCATTTGCTGTCCGCATTCCTTTGTGTGCGCATGCGTGGACAGGCACACAAACGCAACACCTGTAGATGTCTTTAAAGTTGATAAATAGGCAATTGGTTTTCTAGGTTGGGACTCTGTCCTACTGACCAAGACATACACGGCTAGCATCATAATATCATACAATGCAGTTAAGAGTAAGTAATTGAGATTAAATGGTCATAGGTGCTTAAAAATATTCATTACCTCATTAAATCATTAACCCTTCCACAAGCAACGCAATAGAAGCTTCCATCCAATTCTGGACAGAACCCACTCTTCATAAAGCCAGATTTTTCATGCATTAGAGCACATTCCAGATGACATGACATTCCACATGGACCATTCTCATCAGCAGAATTAGAGCCACAGGTCAACCATAGACTAGGATCCTTGTTATCATCGAAAAGATGACAGATACAACAAGAACATCTTTTGCAAAAAGACTCCTCTAACCCGAAGACAGCTCTGCATGCTACATTATGACAAACTTGGATTTTAGGATTTCCTTCTTTAGTTGTCACCGGAGAAACATGACCTGTGTCAGAGAGAGGTTGAAAGGAAGCTTCCCTTTTCCTTTTCTTTCCAGTTTGAATTTTGGCTTGAGCAACTTCAGGATTACCATTAGTATTGCTCTTAGAATTCAAATCAATTACCTTCAGAAGCTGCTGTATCATTAGATGTTTTGAATATCCTCTGTACTTCCTCTCTTTACCCATCTCGGCGCAGATAATTTCAAGAAGCTCCCTACGGGTAAAGGAACTTAGAATCTCTGGGGCATCGTTTGACCATTTGGCGATCTCACGGACTAGTTCTCTCTTTTCTCCCAAGCTTAGGCTGCTACATTTTTCAGGGTCAAGTACAAAACCTGAGGAAATAAAAAAACCAAATGTCAAACTGAATTTCATGTCTTATGTTTTATAACACAAGTTGATGAAATTACAGATTATCTGCAACCAAGAAAATGTTGAATATAATCACTTAAACCTAGTAGATACTCATACAGGACAATATACGATTCACGTTCATGGTTTATCTTTGGTGTTCATATAAATCAACCACACTCAGACTGAAAATGAATATCCATGCACTGACAAAGTACCAAAGGGAATCAGGCCACACCTAAGCTTGCTGCAAAATAACTCGTTACCTCTTTGGTCTTCTCCAAATTTGTTCAACCATAAGTTGTTTCTTTCTTTTGCCAGGTAAGTTTTAATTTGTGAACCTGAGATAGCCCTTTAATTTTGGTAGACTTTACCAAAATGGTGTTCACATATGGACTCTGGTTCCTTTTGGCACAAGGAAAATTAATGGAGAGGTTCGAACTCTCGCCTTCAGTGTGACTAAAATACATCATACCACACGAGCTACAACCCCACCAGACAAGTTGTTCGTTCTTATAAAACAAGTAGCTCTCAAATCACAATTGTTCTTCTTGAGATGTATCGTCGTATAACTCAAATATATCGACAGAAATTAGTCATTTGACAATGACAAACGACGGACTACTATTTCAGCGTCCACTCCCATAGAAACATAAACTTCATTCCTAAAACCCCATTAGGATTCCGAGTTCACAAAACTTAACGAAAAAAATAACTTATGACAAAACAGCTTTACCACAATATCAATGAGTAATAATTGTTCAAGGGCAAACAAAGTTTTACGACAGGCAATGCTGGTTGCCGTCATTAGTCAATCTAAACAGTGTCTCCCTAAATACTTTCTAGCAAGAACAAACAGCCATGTCTGATTATTTAAAAAAATACAAAAAACCCCAAAACCCCAGAAAAATCATAACCTGAATCATCAGCATAACCTAATTATTAAAAAAAAAATAAAAAATTAGGCATTGGGCAACATATACATTGGGGATAACAGCAATATTTATGTGTACTAAAAAAGGGGGAGAGGCAAATATAAAAGAAAGGCATACTCAGATGCAAATAATACTTTTGTGATGACATACATTGTCATTGTGGAATACGATAATCATAAAGTACATAAAACTAACAAATCAACTGCAAAAGAGTAAAACCCACCAAATTTATATGAAGAAATAAAAAAATAATGGGAAATATAAAGTGGGAAAAGTGACCTGAGAATACAGACTGCATGTTTGAAGCCCTCTCTTCTTCTGGGTTGCTCATTGTATTCAACAGAGGAGGCAAAAAAGCCAAAGACACTATTTTTATCCAGGGAACTTGTTCCTAGAGAGAGAGAGAGGGGGAGGGAGAGAGAGAGAGAGAGAGAGAGAGAGAGGGAGACGAGGATAACAAGAAAAAACTCATGAAACGGAGAGAGAGAGAGGGAGAGAGAGAGAGAGGAAAAGTGGCATCCGAGTAAAGAAAAAGAAAAGAAATAATAAAAAAATTGCCAAGAATAAGAGAGGGCAAGAGGCAAATTGGGTTTTATTTATTTATTCTTGCTTTTCTGTCGTGGGAAAACCCACGCGCCTGCATGCGTCATGCAATTCTCTCTATGGTGCTTTCGAAGTTTTGGGTTTCAGTTTTTTAATTTCTACTTTATAATCCGTGGATAGGTGATGGGTCTTCTTTCTTTTGTGCCCGACTCTATTTGCTTTACTATATTGCTAAACCTCATCTTCCACTTAAGCAAATTTCCAGTAGGGTTGCCCGATTAGGGTTGTCTTTGTTGGAAATTGATCATCTCCGGATCTGTTCCACAAAATTTTCATAATCAATTAATCTGGGTCATTGAAATTTAATCAAACGGCTAAAATTATTATAACTTTAAAATGAATTTTTTGTTTGTAGCCGTTGGATCAAATTTTAAGGACCCGAATTAATTGATTGAGAGGATTTGGTGGAAGAGATCTATTTCCGTCTTTGTTGGCTGAGTTTGTGAAGAGTAGGAGATATATTTAGTGCGACGGTCTATGTGGAATATGGGTGTACAATTATAGTTCATATGTTATATGATATTAGGCAATCGTGCAAATGTGTCTTCCACAACGCGATTCTTCGTCGCACAAGTTTTTTTACTTTTTTTTTAAGCTGTTTTTGCGCGACCTTCACTTAATTCATCGCGTTAGTGTAACAATTACTCTCCACTTATATGTTATTACTATTACTCTCTACTTATAACAATGATGCTTTATTATACTCGACTTCTAATTTTCTTATATTGTTTTTATATTAACAATGAAAACCTGGAGCATCAAGTGGAAACAAATGGGTTGTGTTGTGATAATTGCAAGTGCACAATATCGTCCAAGTAATATAGTGATAAGTAAAGTGTCGTTCTAACAAGAATCAGGTTATCCTAAAATTACTATTGTGACTAACTTTAAACTAAAGTTAAATAAAAGAAGACGTAACATTGACAAATTAAATTATGCAAAAGAACGAAACACAAATAAAAATAACAATTGATCGAAGACAAAGAAAAAGTGAATGAATTATAAAATATTAATGTATGGAAACACTAAGACATCAAGTTCCTCATTCTCAATCCCATCTAACCACGTTCTTCATATTAACATCAAATTATTCTCATGTTGCTAGCAATTATCCCTTGATTCGTCAATATTTCCTGTCAAAATATACTAACCGTGTTTCTAACTCTCTACCCATGCTATGTCTAGCCACATATAGATAATTGAAACCCTTTATGCTCAATGAATAATTATATGGAACTACACAAATCGTAACCAGTATGTCTACTTGGCTATGAATTCATGGTAATTGTTATGAAAAGCAATATACTAAACTCAACCTATTAGTCACAATTTAGTTCTTCATACAAATAATGGACAAGTCATTTGAGAACAACATAGCACAATAACAATTACTCAACTTGGAAAATAACTGAGATTAATATAAAAACGAGAATTATATGTTCATGATAAGAGTACACCGTAACCCTAGTAAAAGGATTTAGTTCATAATTGAACTAATAACAAACATGGATGAATTCGATGCCATGGAAGAAAACCCAAAAATCTAAAATGGTATCTACATGAAGATCTAAGAAGTACATCGTTTAGATGAAAATGTAAAGAAACTACTCCTCTCTTTGTTAATCAAGTATAAAGGCTGAGATGGAAGACTTGTAGTATTGTTTAATCAAGAGTCAAGCAGAGAGAGTAGAGAGCGAGAAGGAGCCAAAGGCCCAGAAGCGAGGCACGGGAGGGTAGAGAGCCAGAAGCAGAGTGCGAGTCGCACAATGCAAAACGAGAGTCAGCATAAGGTTTTGTTGTTGGTAAGACTTTACTAAAATTACACGAACATCCTTAAATAATAGGTGTTAATGGGTTTGGTAGGTTGATCTAAAATGATCCGTTATTTAACAGGTTCATCCACTAGCGATCCGACTCATTAATCTTCCACCCAAATACTAATTTTAACGAATTGGTTGAGTTAGGTTAACGAAGTTGGGTCTAAAATGCTAGATCTACTCATGACCCTTGATCATTCGGGCAAAATTTTCTCTCACTTTCTTGCCTACCAACTAGCTGTTATTTTTCAAGAGGCGGGTGAACAATGTTGATAAAAGAATTTTTCAAAATTTCAAATATATACCCTCATTTCTCTCTTTCGAATACAGAGTCCGTTTTAGATATGAAATTTTCCACAAAACCTCTGGTATCTTAAATGTTTCACTATTTCGGGATGCACCTTCATATATACTAGCCATATTAAATTTGTATATTTTTGAACAAACAATATTAATGTGGTTCAAATTCACCTTTGGCGATAATCTAACCTAAGGTCTCTCACTTAGAAGTGAACAGGAATACTACTAAATCATAATAGTAAGTGACAATTAAATTTGTCTATTGTATGTTATAAAAGGATTTGTATTACTTTTTTTTCTTAAGAAAAAAGGAAATAAAATTGGGCGTGGAATTTGGAAGGATAGGTTTTGAGGTGGGAGACTAGGGGTTAAAAAAAAAAAAATTATATTCACGCACTTCAAATTACATTTTGCATCTTCAGATTTGAGTGCAATTACAACCTCATACAACATCTTTAAAACATTTTAAATTCATATATTTATTTTTATTTCATTTCAATTTTATATACCCATTAAAAATTCTGTTAGTTTTCGTGTTATCTGTCCATGTGGACGTTCTGGACCACACAAAATTTGTGCCATGTGGATAAACTTAAAACATTTAAAAAATATGATTAAAAATAAAATTATTTTAAAACTTAAAAAACGAAAAATAAAATCTGAAAACTTCACTCTCCTCCCCGAAGAGAACTCATCCCGACAACCATCAGCGACGGGGATCGGAAGCCGCCGTCCAAACTGTCGTCGTCTTTGATTACTGCATTTTTCCCTGATCCAAGCCATTCAAGAAGTAGCCGAGGATCCGCTCGATGCACTCGACATCGTACAACGTCTCGTGCAGATAGGAGTAGCTCGGGATGTTCTTCTCCAAGGCTTGGTGGAGTTGCGAGGTGATCCTCTTCTCCAAGGCGGCCTTGAGGCTTCAAAGGCGTTGAGTATGTTGGCGGTTCGCAAAAGTTTGAAGAGAATAGAATGACGTCGAAGGTTTGGAGCTCTTCTCTAATGGAAAGAATCGAGTGTCGCTGTCGATCCCAATCCATAATTTGGTGATGGGGGTTTAATGGGTTTGTCTCTTGCTCTATGATTAGGTCGACAGCGTAGCCATGGCGGAGATATAGAGAGACATGGAGGATAATGGTAAAGAGAAACAAATCTTCTTATGTAAGATTGTATTTCATTGACTGAATAAACAATTACATGGATGTACATTTATATAGCCTTTGGCTCTTTACATTTATACCCTTAGCTTCCTTAACTAAACTTGTACAATCCTAACTAACCACAACTAATAACAAAACTAACTACATTTAGTTTTTCCAAACTATTTATCATTAACAGAAATGGATGATGTATCATCTGTCCTAATACACCCCCTCAAGCGAGAGGAGGAATCAGAAGTGATGCCAAAAGGAAGCTTGGAACACAAGTAGCGGAATCTGGTTTTGGACAAGGACTTGGTGTGTAGATCAGCCAATTGATCAGCACTGCACACAAACTGCACTTTAAGCAGATGAGCTAAAACCAGTTCTCTAATGTAGTGGTAGTCAATCTCGACATGCTTAGTGCGAGCATGGAAAACAGGATTTGAAGCTAAGGAAATGGCGGAGATGTTATCACACCACAGAGTAGGCAGTTTAGGAATAGAACAGTGAAGGTCACGAAGAATTTTGCAGACCCAAGTGAGTTCTGCAGCTGTGTGAGCCAGAGACCGATATTCGGCTTCTGTAGAAGAACGAGCAACAGTGCTTTGTTTCTTGGCACTCCAGCTGATGAGATTAGAGCCAAGAAAAACACAATAACCAGTAGTCGATCGCCGATCAAATGTGCAGCCAGCCCAATCAGCATCTGAGTAGGCAGAGAGAGCAACAGAACCTTTGGTAAACCACAGTCCTTGGGAAAAAGAACCTTTGAGAAAACAGAGGACTCTTTTAGCGGCCTGAAAGTGGTGATCACGCGGAGCATGCATGAATTGACATAACTGATTAACAGCAAAAGCAATGTCCGGTCTAGTCCAGGTGAGGTATTGAAGACCTCCAACAAGAGACCGATATTCAGTCGGATTGGAGAGAAGTGACCCACTGTGATCCAGTTTTTGAGAGCCAAGAGGTGTGCAGCAAGGCTTTGCACCCTCCATATTTGTCCGCTGGAGAAGATCAAGTAAATATTTTGTTTGATGAAGAAAGATCCCGTGGGAAGACCTCTGAACTTCCAACCCCAAAAAATAGTGTAAAGGACCAAGATCCTTCACTGGAAATCTGTCACTTAGCTGCTGAATAAACTGATGATAGAGAGTGGAGTTAGGCCCAGTGACAAGAATGTCATCCACATACACAAGAACTATAACCAACTGAGGACCATTCAATACAAATAAAGATGCATCAGAGGAGGATTGGGTGAAACCAAGAGCATGTAATGCTTGAAACAGTTTATCAAACCAAGCGCGAGGCGCTTGTTTGAGTCCATACAACGATTTTCTGAGCTTGCATACATGATCTGGAAAGAGAGGATCAATGAAACCAGGGGGTTGTTGCATGTAAACAACCTCTTTTAAGTCACCATGAAGAAAGGCGTTGCTAATATCTAATTGATTTAAGAACCAATTGTGTTGAACAGCAAGAGTAAGCAGAATTCGAATGGTAACCGGTTTAGCAACCGGACTAAAGGTTTCTTGGAAATCAATTCCCTCTTGCTGATGAAAGCCCTTGGCCACTAGTCGGGCTTTGTATCGATCAACAGTACCATCAGCTTTTGTCTTGACACGAAACACCCACTTGCAGCCGACGACATTTTGAGTGGAAAGAGAAGGAACTAGAGACCAAGTCCCTGTAGATAGTAATGCATTATATTCATCCTGCATAGCAGCCTTCCAGTGAGCATACTTAGACGCTTGTAAATAGGTGCTTGGAACAAAATCAAGAGGAACTGGGAGTGGATGTTTAGTTGCTGCATAAGCCTTAGGTTTGTAAATTCCTGCCTTAGATCTAGTAATCATAGGATGAACATTAACAGAAATGGGAAGAGGGCGTGGCACAGGTGGTGATACATCAGGACTTGCAGGCAGAGATGCAGGTGGTGAGACATCAGGATTTGCAGTTGGTGATACAGCAGGACTTGCAGGCATAGAGGCAGGATGAGAAGCACCCGGTGAAGAAAGAGACCTCGGGCTAGAGGAAGATGAGGTAGCAGCACCTGGATTAGCAGGTTGAGTAAACTTGCTAAAGTAAAGGTCCATGGAAGAAGAAGAAACTGGAGAAGCAGTGGCTGACCGAGAGTAATGAAGAGGCAGGGACTGAAAAGGATATGCGTCTTCATGAAATATTACATGTCTAGAGATGTAGACTCGGTTGTCAATAGGATCAACACAGCGATAGCCTTTGTGTTGAAGACTGTAGCCCAAAAATATACAGCTCTTGCTCTTAGCATCCAGTTTACTATGCACATAAGGTTTGAGCCATGGGAAGCATTGACAGCCAAATACTCTGAGTTTGGAATAATCCGGCGGCTGATTAAATAAAATTTCCCAAGGAGAGATTGTAAGACCAGAGATGGGCAGGCGATTGATGAGGTATATGGCAGTCGAGAAGGCTTCTACCCAAAACACATGAGGTACATGAGAAGCAACAAGTAAAGTACGAGCTGTTTCAACAAGATGGCGGTGCTTCCTCTCGGCACATCCATTTTGTTCAGGAGTATGCGGACAGCTAAATTGATGAAGAATACCATGTGTGCGAAGAAAGGAAGCAAAAGAGTTACCAGTGAACTCACCCCCTGAATCTGAACGCAAAGTTTGTATTTTATTTCCAAGTAAATTTTCTACATAGTTTTTGAAGATAACAAATGTAGAAAATACATCAGACTTGGCTTTCAAAGGGAAAAACCAGCTATATTTACTAAAATCATCAACCAGAAGTAAGTAGTACTGGAAGCCACTACTAGATTTAACAGAAGCAGGTCCCCACAAATCACAGTGCAACAGTTGAAGGCTGCGAGTTGTAGTTGAAGAAGCCACTCCAAAAGGAAGCTTGTGGTTCTTAGCTAGAGCACAGTCTGAACAGAATAAGTCAACCGAAGATTTACCATGCACTGCAAGCTTATTAGTAGAGATGACCCTGCGAAATATTGAAGAAGATGGATGACCTAAGCGTTGATGCCACACTTTGACAGGAGCTTTAACACTGAGAAAGGCAGAGTGTAATGAAGGAGAAGAGGTACTGGAACTTTGCAGTGGATAGAAACCATCTCTAACCGGTCCCCGCAAAAGCATCCTCCCCGAAGTATGATCCTTGACAGTGGATCCATAAGGGTCAAGAGTTAATTCACAATCATTATCCTTAAGAAATTGATAAGCAGATAAAAGATTATGTGCCATGGAAGGAACATGAAGAACATTCTGCAGCGTAAAAGAATGATGAGGAGTGTACAAATTCAGAGAAGGAGGATTAGAAGAGGAATTAGGGTTTGGAGTCGGAGAAGATCCAATTGGGGACGAATCTGACGGAGAAGCCATGATCTCGAACAAAAATCAATCGACGAACAGAAGAGAAATCAGAGAAGAAAGAGTGAAGAATCAGAGTTGAAACACCAAGAATCGATCAAGAGAAGATCGATCGATGCGGAAGATGGATACGATGCTGTGAAGCAAAAAGGCGAGATACCATAAAGAGAAACAAATCTTCTTCTGTAAGATTGTATTTCATTGACTGAATAAACAATTACATGGATGTACATTTATATAGCCTTTGGCTCTTTACATTTATACCCTTAGCTTCCTTAACTAAACTTGTACAATCTTAACTAACCACAACTAATAACAAAACTAACTACATTTAGTTTTTCCAAACTATTTATCATTAACAGAAATGGATGATGTATCATCTGTCCTAATAAATGGGATTCTGGGGTGAATCCGAGTTGTGGGGGTTGGGGATTATCGAGATGGATTTGGTAAAGTGGAAGAACTGGGTTCTACGCCAATCCTCGTCGGTTTCCACCGCGTTAAAGGTGGCGCCATCTGATCCTCGTCGTTGATGGTCGTCAGGATGAGTTCCTCTTCAGGAAGGAGAGTGAAGTTTTCAGATTTTCTTTTTCGTTTTTCCTTCTGTTAAGTTTTAAAATATTTTTTTTAATCACACTTTCCTTAAATGGGATTTAAAAAAAAAAAAAATACGTTTGTCCACATGGACAGATAACAGAAAAACTAATTGACACATCCCGACCCAAAATGTTCACCTGGACTCTAAATCGAGAAGTGATGGTCGACATCCGGAACGAAGTCATACAGTGTAAGTGAGATGGAAAATGTGAATAAATTTGAACCTAAAAGTGCCTAGATGCAAGAGTGCGCATGTGAGAGGGAATGAACCTATTTTACACGTGATGTCAGAGCATAGGCAAAGTACATTAAAAAGAGGATAAAACTTATACCATTGGAAGTAGTCTTCAATATCAGCGTTTGCTAGAAATCCTTGTCGACACGAACACTGCCACTAAAACTTGGAGGGGTGAAAAACAAGGATGAGTGGGCCTGAAAATAAAGTTTTGTAAAAACCTTTCAGAAATGTATAACCCCTCGCCATAAAACAAATATAGTTTTCAAAAATAACATACAATGTATAATATGAAAATACTTACCATAACTAGCATGATCTTAAGAATGCAATACCTCACAAACTTTCGTATATAAACACATGACGTTGGTAATTGCATAACCTCGCATAAGTAAACATATTATATCGAGTGCTCATCGACATCTGCTGACACACGAGTTCATGCAGAGATATTTCGACATGAAAGGACTGGGTGTAATAATGATTTACGTTATAGTAATACAATCATGTAAATATTGGCGCTACGCGCATCACATACGAGTCATAATTGCCTGTAATAACCTATGATAGGACTGGCACCTACAATGGATCCAAAGTAAGTGTACGGTTCGATGTGAATATACACGTTAAAGACTGTCCTTGGCCTCGAGCGAGTACTAACACCAGTGCAACACACAATAAGCAAATAACGTAAATATGAACATGCCACAGATTCGATAATTTGATATTTCTAATCAATGCAATGATATTCATGACCGTAAATCCAATTAAGGCATCAATAATAATACGCATACCTATGCATCCTGTAGGACATAGCATAATTTCATAAATTCCATTAATACGCTAATTTTCATGCACATTAATCTAATCTAAGCGTAATATGGAAAATTCTTTATCAAATATATAAATGGAAACTAAACTAATATGAAATCTTTAAAAGCAAAGACTGAAGGATGATTTTGTGAAAACATGTTCATTTGAATAACATCATATAGCATGCAATTAACAATTAAAGGCGGAATCATGCTAGCATGCACTCAAAAACAAAACATTACCCATGAAATTCAAAGCCTAGTAGATTGGTGAACCAAGACTCAACTCAAAACATAGTGAGTTGAAATTTATACCTTTGTAGATTCCTCTTTGCATAAGCAAAGGCTAATCACCCAAAGAGAGGGCCTTCATTCCTTGCATCTTAAATCTATGGATTTGGATGGAAGAATAGGTTTCTCCAAGTTCCCAAAATTGAGAACCTCTAAGTCTCTTCACCAAGGAGAGATTGGAAAAGAAATGAGTGACCTTGGAGTAGTGGGATTGCAAGATGCACCCCCCAAGGTGGCCGGCCTCTTTAGAGAGAAATGGAGAGACAAGTTCTCACCAATTTTCTCCAAAAGAAAAACCTAATGAATTTTGGCTATAAAGTCATATTTATACCTTTATTCATTTGAGTGGCAAACTTGTAAATAAGTCCAAGTTCACTACCCTAAACAATATGGCCGGCCATTAGGATATTTTGGACTAATTGGGCCTTTGTGAATCATTATTCATTAAGTTGTCATACAACTTAAGTTAATGGGCTTGACGTTCGAAGCCCGTTGGGCCTTAAGGTCCAAAACTATCCCGAGGTCTTTAACGAACTTATTCGTTTGATTAATTAACATATTAATTAATCCTTGCCATAAATAAATGATTAAACCATTTAATCATTCTTACTCATCTCCATTGTTTCTTCAATCTCCACCTTACACGGTGTGCGATCCATTAGGTTCCTTTTAGCGAGGCAGTGGGCGATTAAAACCATTTTACATCGATTGTGAATTGAAACTTACTTTCAATTCTCCCTTTAGTGATTACACACGTTTAGGGCTTCCACAAACCATGAGTGACACCTTGCAGCATATCATGGTTACCCAAGCTAATCAGAAGAGGTAGAGAAAACCTATTCAGTTTGGGATTACAAATGCAATACGGTCTTTCTCTAATACAATACTCTTGACCACATTGTTTGGTTTGATAGTTTATTTATTCATGTCTACTATCCAATGTGATTTGTGTGCTTATATGATTACCTTGAATGTGATTTGGAACGCATTCCTAAATCTCATTCATACTCTGGCCAGAGATTCTAAATCATATCATAGAGTATTCTCCCCCAACGGTTTGAAGGTTAGAGATCCCTTGTTGCGCATTCACTTGCCTCCATGGCTAAGTGACTTAACCCCAACGGAATGACGTTTGACATAATCAAAGATCAAGGACTTAACCACAAGACAACTGTGATGCCTCAGGTCAAAGGACTACTTTGCATTATCCCAACCATGAGTTCTTATGTGACATGAGTATGAGAACTCTTCGTTGATCGCGTTCAGTGAACTCATTCTCTACTGAGCACCTACGTACTTGTCTTGATGTCACACACACCAATGACTCGAGACTAGTCACTCTCCCTGAGAGAAGACATAGCACGTACCAATCTTGACGGACTGTCAATGCCCAATTGACAATCCTATGATCAGGAACATTTAGGATGTGTCTACGAAAGAATGGTCTCATGAATCTAACTTCATTAGATTGCATTCTCCCAATCACATATTCCTTGGACTTTACGTTTAAGCATATAACATTTATATGAGACTGCTCAAACAATAATATTTGCCCTTTATATTTAAACTAGATTAGTTTAACATGTGAAATGTCCGTAAAGTATCATCATATGATTGGCTTTAGGGCACATTTCCAACAAAGACCCATTCACGGGCATTGAAAATCCTTGCGATGAGTTTCACCTAGAAACGAAACCATTCATGTAAACATATAACGTACTAACATAATTACGCGTTTTTGTACAAAGTACGGTTAATAAATGAACTATTTTAAAACGATGGAATTTTAGAAAACGGAGGGCGAATTCGGATTCGGCACGTCAAAAAACCTAAGGAGGGACCGCTGACAACCAACACTCACCTATGCACGCCCACGCGCTCGCAAGTACAGGCATACTCGCCTTCTTCGTGAAGCACATATTTGGCAAGGTTTTAGGCCGATTTCCAGAGCTGATTTCTAGCTTAATTCTCAACCGATTTTAGTGATTCAAGAACCTAAATGAAGTAGGAAATGCAGGGAATAGATAATAAAGTGAGGTCGAGTTATGGTTAGTTTGGGCCAAAAAAATGCTCTGAAAATGGCTTGTGGCCACGGTTCAATTTTCCAGAATTATGGGAAAATGCTTCCCCAAGTCTAATCTATCCCAAAAGCCTACCAAAACAAGCCAAAACTTTATGATTATTCATAGAAAATGAAAAAGTAAGAGGGAAAGAGTTCTAGAGGCTTACCTTGGTTGCATCGTAGAGCTTTGCCATGAGAAATGGTGATGGTGATGACATGTTATCTCTGCACTTGGAGAGATATAGAGAGACAAGAGAATGGGGTAAGGAACAAGGGAGAGAGGGTCTGGTGGTCAGGGGTGGTCCGGAGTTCACCGGAGTGGCGAATGAGTGGTGATGGATTCGTGTCACGTTCCGATCCTGACATACGTCCAGGATCGACACGTGACGTCATCAAGTACCTGTATATCTAACATACCCCGCCTCCGGGATATGGACAAAGCACAACTCAAGATTCGGATTGCGTAGTTCGTATACTTTATGCCTACATCTAACTTTCTCGTTAGACTGCCTACGTACCCTAAATAGGGATCAAGCATTCGTAGTTCACCATTTGTTAAACTCTGAACCTTTCGTAAACCACTTCCTAGTAGAAAACATAGAGTACCACACTACCCATTAACCATAAGCCAAACAACAGTTGTCATCTTGCCATACACACACATATGTTTTCCAACACTATTCCACAATCACATTAATCAATAACACATACAATACACCAAAGTGTAGGGTTAGAGCGATATAGTTCGGCCGAAGCCTACATCTCTGAAGAATGTGATTTCGGACCACTCAACGAAATCCAACAACATCGAGTTCCAAACCACTCAACAGAACCAAAATACCAAGCTAGATTCCTGACCACTCAACGGAATCTAAACCAGGATACAATTCCGGACCACTCAACGGAATCGCAGAGTTGAAGAGATTTTGGACCTCTCAACGGAATCCGAGTGAATACGATTCCGAACCACTCAACGGATTTGCAGAGTACAATGGATATCAGACCATTCAACAAAATTTAAGGCAGGATACGATTCCAGACCACTCAACGGAATCATGGAGCATAAAAGATTCTGATCTACTCAACGGAATCCAGAGCAAACCGGACCACTCAACGGAACCTAATTCTGGATCACTCAACGAAACCAAGCGGAAGTCCAAAGAACATAACAATGGTTCGAAGAAACAAGACATGAATCAATTTACTCAGTTTGCAAAGGCTCAACAAAACAAGAAATGAAACAAAGAACAAGTTACGCAATTTAGAACGGTCAACGAAATGAGAAATGACACAATGAAACGAGACATGAAACAAACTTCAAAGCAACAAACCCTATGGCAATGGGTTAACGGTCCACAACTAGCCTTCACATTTCATCACATCATACCAATCATGCAAATCAAACCACATTTCAAATATGCACGTCAAATCACATTTCACAAATATTTCCAATCCATAAATTAAATCACATTTTATAACAATAGATCGATGGCCAAATATAAAAATACATTTTAATAGAAATTACATTTATAAAACCAAGTCAAATCCACAAAGGATATTAAATACGAAAACAGGGTAATAACCATATCACATATTTTAAAGTAACTCACTAACCAATGTAGGCTCACTAGACATCACTTAGTCTCTAGTAGTACTAATTTTTGTATTTAAAACGATTCAAGACATGTTGACCAAAGTTAACTCTCAGTCAACGGTAAGGTCCACAACCCTAAGTAATTCAACCTGAAATATCCCCCCACAGATTTCTAATCCATAATTTCCCAAGGGTCTCATTTATCTTCTAGAACAATATTCTAAAATTTCGAAACGATCCAACGGTCGGATCTCCGCCAATCGCTAAAATGAAGTGGCAGTCAACGTTTGGTTTTATAAACTTAAAAGTTCAATTCGAGAAGATCCATATGTTGGATTCCTGATCTGTAGGTTTCTAATGTCCTCAAATATTACGTACTATAACGCATTAAAGTTTGGTGACAATATAATGGTGGATCGTCAATTCATATAATGATCAAGTGGCATATCATAATGAAAATAGGTTCAAACAATCAAATCACATCAAGCGGATATCAAATATAAAATCAAGACATCTAATCTAACTTAAAAAGGCAACGTCGGCCTAGTAGCCACGCGCCGCTGCAGGTAATGGTTTCCAGCGAACGGAAATCACAAATTTCAACCAACTCTAAAATTCACCAAATTTTATAAACATGGAGAGCCCAATGAAGAAAACATTTTTCATACTTGGGTCAAAGTCCAATTCAATTGGGAAGACACCTAAAATTGCCTTGATCAATCGTAAATCGTTGAATTAGATGCACTTCAATTTGTCTTCTTCGGTGTTCCACGCCCTCAAACTTGTTTGGGCCTTGTTCCTGGGTTCAAGGAAAGTCCATGATGGGTGGTGGTTAGTGGTAATGCCTGCAGGATCTGCGGTTTGCTGTCGAGAACCTCCCAAGCACTCTGGTGATGTTCTTCGTGAAATCGAGGCAAAAAACCCTTAGGTTTGGGACAAAGTGGAAATAAAGTGATGATTTGATGACTGGTGGTGGTGGATCAACTTATTTCGTCAGAAAATTGATGGAATTTTGGCAGAATCATCTAGGAAAAATCAGGTCTGTAGTTGGGTGAGGAACCGGGTCGTGTGAGGGTCCAAGTTGGCAGTTTCTTCTCCTCCCTCATTTCTTTCCTTTCCCCTTCCCATTGGCTCAATGCCTTTCCCCTATTTCTGATTTGTTAGTCCAATCCCTTATTTCTCTCATTTCTCCATCTTGGCCACACACGTGGCACCATATCACTGCTTCAGCAAATCTGGAGCCTTCTAGAAAATGGTCAAATGACCATTTCATCCATGTATTTGCTCGTTTATAACTTTTTCGTTATAACTCCAAATTACATTCCATTTGCGCCCACGCGTCCGCATTGAGCCATACTATCTAAATATATAAATAAAAATGAGAAAACATATATGAATTAAATACGTCCTCAAAAAGTCCGTTTAGTTCGTTAAGGGTGTTTTTGTCTTTTTACTTATAGGAAAAAAAACTATACATCGTAAATTTTAAAAGCGTTGAAACTACGAATACGAAATACGGGATACGTAATTTTAAATAGTGAAATATGGGGATGGGATTTCACATCTCTCTCTCTCATTCTCTTTCCCCCCATCTGTGCAACCTTTCTCTTCGAGTACACCTACACACCACACCTCTCTCCGGCGAGCCACCCTACGGATTACCACCTTTACCAACTTTTCCCCACAGATCGAAGTCACACTCTCGAACACCAAGCCCAAGACAATGTCTCTCTCTCTCTCTTCGCAGTGGCACCATTACTGTGAAAACGTTTCTCTAATGACAGTGAGCTTCGAGAACCATCCCCAACTTCCTAGATTATGTCTTAGGGCACGATTAGGATAATTTTGACGTGTGTGGTATGGTTTTGGACCGTAACTATAACTCGGAAGAACCTTTCCCAATTTTCCAGCGAGGACCACAAGTTTTGTAGGGCATTTCCAGCCAACCCCGACGATAACTTGCCCCATTTAGGTATGGACTTATTCTCCATATTTCTAGCTTTAATATTTTTTTTGAATAATCAATTTTGGTTTAGTTTTGACCCTAAAATGAAGCCGTGGAAGTTTCTCGGCTAAAATCCCCAGAATCCAGCTTTCTTCTTCATTGGGTCCGGCGACCCACAAGTTAATCGGTTCGACCCGACCTGCAACCCTAAACCCAGCCCAAACATTTGGGCCAAGCAACCCATTAACCTGATCAACCTAACTCAACAACCCAGAATCCAGATATATATCAGATCCAACCCAAGCCCAACCCAAACTTAAGCCTAGTCCAATGGTAGGTGCATGGGTGAGGTCATCGTCGACACATAGAGCACACGCGCCTCTGTCGAAGGTATTGTGCTCTATCGCCGTCCAAGGCGGCGCCGATGAATTTTTCAGCAAACTTTTTGACGACCCATCTCAACGCGTGGCCTTCCGGGCCGCCGTCTTGGGGCAGCATGATAGGGAACTCGAGGTCCTTTCTTAGATTTTTCAAAGTGCCAAATTCGCATCCGCTGTCTGTTTTCTAAAATTTGATTGTTTTAATAGAGTTTTACTAAATGGCCTTTATATGTGGTTAGGTGTATCGGTGGGAAGTGACACCATCCTCGCTAGATTTAGCGGCTCTCAGACAGTTGAACACCTGTGAGTGGACCCCTTCTACACTTACATGTTTTTATAAAATATTAGGCTTGCATGCATTTCATATTTCATGCATTGAATATGTTTTATATTATGTCTTACGGATTTCTATAATTATAGTTTACAGAGAATTTATGATTTCTTTAAATTGCTTTTATGAAACATTAATAATTTATCGAAATTACATTGTACTAAAGGTTATGAATATTTGGATTTGCGTATTTGAAATTATATGGATTTATGAATATGATTTATCATGGATTTACGAGTTGAGGTTTGAGCTTTTGAGCTACGGATTTGATAAGAGTTTTTGAGATATGTCTTTGATGTTTATCTAGCGAGTTATCATGGAACACATCTACACAACACGGGTATGTAGACGTCTATGGCCATAGGACACAGTTGAGGATATTTATGTATATATTTCTTCTCTAGCGTAACCTAGAGTTGTACAGCTTCACCTTCGGGTGATGGACAGGTACTGCCTTTGGGCGAATAAGGAGTGAGATATTTATGTCATACCCTCAGCTTCACTAGCCATGGCTAGTGTTAGTGGGTAATGTTATATGTTTCTTCACTGGCGTAACCCAGTGTCGTACAACTTCACCTTCGGGTTATGGACATGTACTGCCTTCAGACGACTATGATACCCTTAGAGTGTACAGTATCGATGAGATTCATGGATTTGCCTTCGGGCGACGGTAACACCATTATTGAGCATTATTTTACACGTACGTGTTTTACAAATGTTTTCATGACATGTTAGAGTTTTCAAAAAACCTACTATGTATTATTATATATGTTGATGCACAAAGTCAGTGAGCACTTTGGTACAACAGAAAATGTTAAGTTTGTGACCTTCGTTAGATTGCTCCGGTCTCTAGTGTGGATAAGTATGTAAATGGATAGAGACAGGGAAGAAAACACAAGATGTACGTGGTTCACCCAGATTGGCTACGTCCACGGAGTAGAAAAGTTCTCATTAATTGTGAAGGGTTTACACAAGTACATAGGTTCAAGCTCTCTTTTAGTGAGTACTAGTGAATGATTTAGCACAAATGACATTAGGAAATATTGTGAGAGGATGATCTCTATTTATAGAAGAGAGTTTCTAGTTTCATTCTAACATTGACACGTGTTGTGTTGTGATTGGCTTCTGATGTTGACACGTGTCGCGTTATGATTGGCTTCTGATGTCGACACGTGTCGCGCTGTGATTGGCCTCCTGTTTGGAGGGAAACTCTTTTGGGTCCTTGATGGTATAATGTTGACCGGTGCTTAGTAGTTTCGGGATTGGTCAAGTATGGTACAAACAGTGCTCCCCTAAGTTCCCGAGTGAGGGAAGCTCATCGGTTGGGGACTTGCAAGATCCAAGCCATTGAGTAATCATGAAAATTCTAAGTACCGAAGTGTGGTATCATTTTCACTTGCCTTATTTGTCTCATATGTGGATGTGGCATCTTTTCTGGAAGTACTTTTCCTCCATCCAGGGGTGGTATCTTTAACCGATGAAGATGCACAAGGTAATGTATCAATTTCACTTGAAGCTTACTTGTAGTTTCGGGCTTGGTCAAGTGCGATACAAACCCTATAGTAGGAGTCCCCCAAGTCGCCGAGCTATGAGATTTTCCGAAGGAGGCAACAGACAAAGTAAGCAATCAGACTTCCAAGCAAGCAACCTAGATTAGAGGTTCGACTTCGGCTTCCGGTTGGTTGTTCTCCTTCTTCTTGTGTCGTAAACAGCAACAAGGATAAGGAGAAGCAAATGGAGAAGAGATGATATGAAATACTTTTACTTTTGAAGAAGTAACTTTCCACATGCTTATTCTTGAACTAGGCTGGAGGGTTTTCTGGTTTCCTCCAGAGTATAAGGCCGACTCAAGAATTTGAGGGTCAAAACAAGTCCATCAAATCTAGAGTACGTTTGACCCTGATGATATGGGATAATTTTTCTGTTGACAAAGTAGTGGATGTATCAGCACGCGTTCTGTTATGCTTGTCTCCACATGCTTCCTTGTATCTTTCTCACTTGCCCTATCTGTTCCTCAGACAGATGTGGTATCTTCTCTGGAAGCATAAGATGTTGAAGATGAGTATTTGAGAGCAATGCCAGGTAACTAATCAGGCAAGGGGTTTCAGGCAGTCAGTTCCTGACTGGAAGCTTGATTCCAAGTGCTGACTGATTGCTCTCTTTCTCCTTATCTTGCAGGTAAGAACAAGGCCAAAGGAAAAGACAGGGAAAAAGCATGATATGAGATACTCTTGCTTTTAACCCTGATGATATGAGATACTCTTGCTCTAGTGTGGCTTGTTTGCAGAGGTATTATCGGGAGGAAAAAAAACTAAGTATTTTGAGAAACTCTGCTGAGAATGCCCTATCGGATGTGAAGAAAAGTTGAGCATTTTTTTTTATTTGCAGGTATGCCTGGCTGTGGAGGATGGAGGTTGACATATATATGAGTCTCACTAACAACAAGTAGTAGTGTTATTCCTTTACCATTCTTGGTCATAGGAATGTAGTGGGAGCTGCAAGCTTCACGTGTTTTAACTTTGTTAGAGCACTTTGAAAAAGTGGTCTGTGGTATCTGGAAAGCTGATGTTGCGTGTGAAGATTGCAGACAAGCTTTATCCAAGAAAATCTGGCTCTCGAAGTTCGGAGAGCGGTGCCTCTTTGGTTTTCGAACAAGCAATCATGTCGGGGATCTGGCTCTCGAGATTCAGAGAACGGTGCCTCTTCGATTTTTGAGAAAGCAATCCTGTTGGGAGTCTGACTCTTGAGATTCGGAGAGCAGTGTCTTTTCGATTTTTGAGAAAGTAATCTTGTTAGGAGTCTGGCACTCGAGATTTGGAGGGAGGTGCCTCTTTGATTTTTGAGCACGTAATCCTGTTGAGAGTCTGGCTCTCAAGATTCTGGGAGCGGTGCCTCTTCGATTTTTGAGAAAGCAATCCTATTGGGAGTCTGACTCTTGAGATTCAGAGAGCAGTGTCTCTTCGATTTTTGAGAAAGTATCCTGTTGAGAGTCTGGCTCTCGAGATTCGGAGAGCAGTGTTTCTTCGATTTTTGATAAAGTAATCCTGTTGGAAGTCTGACTTCTGAGATTCGGAGAGCCGTGTCTCTTCGATTTTTGAAAATGTAATCTTGTTGGGAGTCTGGCTCTTGAGATTCGGAGAGCATTGTCTCTTTGATTTTTGATAAAGTAATCCTGTTGGGAGTCTGGCTCTCGAGATTCGGAGGGCGGTGCTTCTTCGATTTTTGAGCACGTAATCCTGTTGGGAGTCTGGCTTTCGAGATTCGAAGAGCTGTGCCTCTTCGATTTTTGAGCAAGCAATCTTATTGGGAGTGTTTTCTCGAATGTGAGTAAAGGTTGGGCATTTTTGCTAGTCTGCCTTGCCACGGAGCACGGAGGTTGACACATATTGGGACTTTCTAGTTATCAAGCAGTGGTGTTGTTCCTTTACCCTTGTGGGTAATAGTGGGGTAGCTGGACCTTCAAAATTTATGTGTCTAAACTTTGTCAGAGATCTTTGGCAAAGTTATATGTGGTACCCGATGAGCTGATGTTGCATGTGGAAAGTGGTGCCTTTTCGAAATCCGGAGAGTGGTGCCTTTTCGATTTTTGAACCAACGACCATATTGCCCTTTATTTTATAAGGGCACTAATTGTGTGCAAGAAGTACATTCAGAAAGTTATTGCTTGTAGGAATTTTCCCCTTACTTCAGATATTTATTGCACCTTATTTCTCCTTCATCATTTCTGAGAATGTCTGGCCCATCCGACCGTCGTTTTAACTTGAACTTTGGTGAAGAGGCAGCCATGCCTTTTCAAGACAACATATGGCGTTTATCTTTCTTATCCTCTACTGGTCCTCTTACCGTTGGGGACTCTGTGATGAAGAATGATATGACCGCTGCAGTGGTGGCCAGGAACCTTCTCACTCCCAAAGATAACATACTACTTTCCAAACGGTCTGGTGAGTTGGCTGTTAAGGATTCTCTGGCTCTCAGTGTTCAGTGTGCAGGTTCTGTGTCTAATATGGTCCAACGCCTATTTGCTCGAACCCGCCAAGTTGAATCATTGGCGGCTAAAGTGATAAGTCTCAAACAGAAGATCAGATGGCTCAAGCATGAGAATAAACAGATGCACATGCTTGCACATGACTATGCTACAAACATGAAGAGGAAGCTCGACTAGCTGCAGGAATCTGATGGTTAGATTTTACTTGATCATGAGAGGTTTGTAGGTTTGTTTCAAAGACATTTATTGCCTTCGTCTTCTAGGGCTGTACCACGTAATGAAGCTCCAAATGATCAACCTTCAGTGCCTCATGTTTCTGGGGTTCTGCCTAGTACTGAGGTTCCGAATAATCACCCTTTGGTGCCTCCTCTTTCCGGGGCTTTGCCGACTGTTGAGACTTCTCCTGAGCAACCTTTGTGAAGGCTCCCTCTTGTTTGTTTATTTTGATTTATGTATATGTACATATTTGTAACTTATCGGAGATATCAATAAACAAGCTTTGCTTCATTTCAACGTATTGTGTTAAATATACCAAGGCCTTCTTCACTAAGTTCTTTGAATTTTTCCTTTTGTTGAAGCTTGTATGTTGAAGCTTTGTGAGTGAAATATGTAGGTTGAGGTAGTGCTCCCTTAATTTCTCGAGTGAGGAAAACTTCTCGGTTGGAGACTTGAAAAATCCAAGTCACTGAGTGGTCGTGAGACTTCCGAGTATCAAGGTGCAGTAGCATATGGTAGGAGTCCCCCAAGTCTCCGGTCGAGGGAGTTGACAAATGAGGCATTTCCTTTCTAAGTGGTAGCCCAAAACTCCTTCTTCATAAATATTTGTTATGAAAGTTGTTAAGCCTAAAGAAGAGGAGGCCTAAGTAATTTTTTTTTTCGAATTTTTTTTCTTTTCAAATTTTCGAATTTTTGAATTTTTGAATTTTTAAACTTTTGAATTTTTGAATTTTCGAATTTCCAAAAAAAATATATATTAAAGCTTTGTAGGTGAAGCTTTGAGGTTGAAGCTTCTTTGGGTACCATGAATTGATTTTGCTTCACACTATTTTGATCAAGATAGTGTGAAGCTTTTGTGTTGAAGCTTTGTAGGTGAAGCTTTTGAGGGTAAAGCTTTTGTGGTGGGTGAAGCTTTTGTTGGTGAAGCTTTTATGGGTGAAGCTTTTGTGGGTGAAGCTTTTGTGGGTGAAGCTTTTGTAGTGGGGGAAGCTTTTGTGGGTGAAGCTTTTGTGGTGGGTGAAGCTTTTTCTGGTGAAGCTTTAAGCTTTTGTAGGTGAAGCTATTGTGGGTAAAGCTTTTGTAGGTGAAGCTTTGGGGTTGAAGCTTTGTAGGTGAAGCTTTGGAGTTGAAGCTTTTGTTGGGTACCATGAATTGATTTTGCTTCACACTATCTTGATCAAGATAGTGTGAAGCTTTTTAGAATTTGTAGTTGTCCTCCATTGATGAAGCTTTGTTGAATTTCCCTTTTTTTTATTTTTATTTTTTTGGTTTAGGGTTTAGGGTTTAAGGTAGTGTGAAGCTATTGAGAATTTGTAGTTGTCCTCTATTGATTAAGCTTTTGTTGGTGAAGCTTTGGAGTTGAAGCTTTTGTTGGGTACCATGAATTGATTTTGCTTCACACTATCTTGATCAAGATAGTGTGAAGCTTTTGAGAATTTGTAGTTGTCCTCCATTGATTAAGCTTTTGTTGGTGAAGCTTTGGAGTTGAAGCTTTTGTTGGGTACCATGAATTGATTTTGCTTCACACTATATTGATCAAGATAGTGTGAAGCTTTTGAGAATTTGTAGTTGTCATCCATTGATGAAGCTTTGTTGAATTTCCCATTTTTTTTTGGGAAACTAGAAATTTGAAAATGTGGGAGAGACAACATAATTTTGCTTCCACACTATTGAGCAAGAGATTGTGATACAAGCCAGACCTTGTAGTAGTCGAAGGTTTGGATGAACCATATAAATTGAATTTGCTTCGAACAGTCTTGAATTTGCATTGAAGGTTTGAGAATTGTAGTTGCCCTCCATTGATGAAGCTTTTGTTGGCACCATAAATTGGTTTTGCTTCACACTGTTTTGATCAAGAGTGTGTGAAGCTTTTGAGAATTGTGGTTTAACTCCTTTGATGAAGCTTTTTTTGGCACCATAAATTGGTTTTGCTTCACACTGTCTTGATGAAGAGTGTGTGAAGCTTTTGAGAATTGTGGTTACCCTCCATTGATGAAGCTCTTGTTGGCACTATAAATTGGTTTTGCTTCACATTGTCTTGATCAAGAGTGTGTGAAGCTTTTGAGAATTATGGTTACCCTCCATTGATGAAGCTCTTGTTGGCACCATAAATTGGTTTTGCTTCACACTGTCTTGATCAAGAGTGTGTGAAGCTTTTGAGAATTATGGTTGCCCTCCTTTGATGAAGCTCTTGTTGGCACCATAAATTGGTTTTGCTTCACACTGTCTTGATTAAGAGTGTGTGAAGCTTTTGAGAATTGTGGTTACCCTCTATTGATGAAGCTCTTGTTGGCATCATAAATTGGTTTTGCTTCACAAAGCTTTTGAGAATTGTGGTTGCCCTCCATTGATGAAGCTCTTGTTGGCACCATAAATTGGTTTTGCTTCACACTGTCTTGATCAAGAGTGTGTGAAGCTTTCTACAAGTTGTAGTGTTTGTATTGTTACAAAAGGGAAATGTCTAAAGCAGATGCAAGAGGGCTAAATAGCTTGATCTTCATATGCCATGCACTGAAGTTGTTGTTGGCTTGCAATAAGACTTTGTTGGTGACAATAACTCTTGTTGGGCATAAGTGCTCCCCTAGTTGAGTTGTCAAGCTTGAGGGTTTTTTATTATTTGTGAATGCTAGGAGTTCACATGTACAAGTTGTAACACTCGTCTTCTGGTAGGTTGAAGAATGGTAAGTTGCTTTCATCACTTGGTTGGTGGTACGAATGTGAGCTCCTCCATTACCTTTCATCACATTTCATCACCTTGCTAGTGGCACGAGGGTGAGTTCCTTCATCACCTGGTTGGTGGCATGAATGGCAAGTTGCCAAATGATATTAGAGTACGGGTTGTACATTTCATCACCTAGTTGGTGGCATGAAGGAGAGTACGGGTTGTACATTTCATCACCTGGTTAGTGGCATGAAGATGAGTTCCTTCTTCACCTGGTTGGTGGCATGAGTGGGAAGTTGCCAAATGATATTAGAGTACGGGTTGTACATTTCATCACCTGGTTGGTGGCATGAAGGAGAGTATGGGTTATACATTTCATTACCTGGTTGGTGGCATGAATGGCTAGTTGCCAAATGATATTAGAGTACGGGTTGTGCATTTCATCATCTGGTTGGTGGTATGAAGATGAGTTCCTTCTTCACCTGGTTGGTGGCATGAGTGACAAGTTGCCAAATGATATTAGAGTACGGGTTGTACATTTCATCACCTGGTTGGTGGCATGAAGATGAGTTCCTTCTTTACATTTCATCACCTGGTTGGTGAGAATAAGGGCAAGGTGTCTAGGCACATTGTAGCAAGTGTTGAATGACACAAAGTATGTTGAACCCTTTTAAAGCACAGTTAGCTTATGTATAGATGTGTCAGAATGTATGATGTTTATGTATGAATGTGTTGGAATGTATGATGTTTATGTATGAATGTGTTGGAATGTATGATGTTTATGTTGATTGATATGAGTGATGCTTATGAATGTTTTGCTATGCATGAAGGGATCCATGTTTTTGATATGTGAACCATGTTGGTTGTAACCCTTAGTATCACATACTTTGTGTCAAAGTACGCATGTTGATGCTCTGAGTTTGAGTATAAGGGTAGGTCAGCGTAGACCAAATGTTCCAGTGCTAGGAACGCAAAAGACTCAGAAGAAGTTGTCTGAATTCCTTTTTCTTTAAATATTTGCCGAATAGCTTGTGTGACAAAAAATCTCAAGCGGTTGAGAGTCAAAACATTTGTAATGTGTATGCCTTCTTATAATAGCATTTCCTTCAGTACCTAGTCCTCCACTTTGAAAGAGTGAAGGCTTGGCCCCATAGTCATAATAGTCGACGGTACGTTCACCCCTGGTTATCTTGATACGAATTTTTATCCCTCTTGTTGTAATAGGCTTGCTGAGAGTAAAAATCATTCCTCTTACCAAGAGACATATACGTTTGGTGACTTAGCAAGTAGCTAAATGAGGCAGGAGATGATGCAATAGGTGTTTGAATGGCCAAAATCTCCTCACTTGGTAGAACTTGACTTCCACTTCCCACTTGTTGATAAGGGTTGACCATATGAGGGTTCTCTTGTCATGTCCTTGCTTCGGTGGAGGCGTGGTTGTAAGCCTGTGCCATCACCTCAGAGTAAGTCTTCCAAGTGTTGGCATTGATCATGTACTTGAAGAAACAATCACGTAGGCCTGCCGTGAAGGCCTTGAGGGTGGTCTTGTCATCTGCCTCAGCGTAGCGAGAATACTCATAGCTGAAGCGACATGCATATTCTCGTAGTGACTCGTCTAGCTTCTGGCGAATAGTGTACAAGTCATCTGCAGAATGTAAGTGATCGGTCTGGAATATGTGTTGAGAGACAAACAGTTTCCTTAGTTCCTCAAATGAGTCTATTGTTTCAGGTAGAAGACGGCAATACCAATTTAGAGCTCCGCCAGAGAGGGTGGAGGGGAAGAGAAGACATCGCTCCTCGTCAGTGTGCATCCGATATGCCATGGTGGACTCAAAGAGGTTAAAGTGTTCAATTGGGTCCTCCATTCCAGTATAGAGTTGTAAACCAAGCTTTTGTTTTGTCTTCGCTTGAAGGGGGTGTCGAGGATCCTCCTTGTGAGAGGGCCAGGCCTGGGTTGGTTCTAGTTAGGTATCTTGGCCTGATGTTCGGCCTTCAACTTGTTTACTTCCTCAGGGAGATGTAGGACAAGGGAGTCCTGAGTGGAGTCATGTACCACTGGAATTTTCTTTTGTAAGTTTCCATCTCCTCTTGGAAGTAGGAAAGTTTGAGCAAGAGCGTGTGGTTTTTCCTTGGACTCGCCGTACTGACTTCTAGGGCAAGTCTGTCGGAATACCTCAGAGTCTCATGTACCTTCATGTTCTTCTGGGACTTGTCGTTCCTTCCCTAGATTGGCAGTTGGCCTGGGTCGTGGAAAATGATCGAGTCTTTTAGAAACCCTTGGGTCATTAATCTTCGAGCATATGTGGAGGGGATTCTTTCGACGTTGCTTTAGAAAGTCTCGACAGTCATGATAAATGGCTTTCGATCCTTCCAACCCTTCTGCAAGGAGGTGTCTTCCTCCACTTCTTCTACTTCGGGTCTAAGCATCTGGGTTGAGAGAAGTCTTATGTTGATCAATGTTTTGATGATTAGCTCGCTCCTCATCAGGGATACCTATATCAAAGGGAGGTGACCCTCCATGTTAGGGGGCACCCAGATGATAGTTGATGTCCACAGGGGCAACGAGCTCGCGTGTTTGAGTACGCCTAGTTTCGTGGAGCGTCTCAAAAAGCTTCTCATACTGCTTCTGGATGACCTCATTCTTCATTGCTATCTTGTTGTTCTGAGCTTCTAATTCATCGACTTTAGCTTAAAGAGCAACCCTCTTTCCTTCCTTCTTTCGTTGCTTCGCACTAGGTGCAAGAGGGGTGTCATTCTGTGTGATGTGGCTTCCTTCGCTCCCTATGTTGGAGAGGGATGCCTGGTCAAAAGATAGTGTACGAATGGTGGAAACCAGCTTGGGAAAGCTGAAGAGAGTGGGAATAAGTGTCGTTCCCACAGACGGCGCCAAATGTTAATGCACAAAATCAATGAGGACTTTGGTACAACAGAAAATGTTAAGTTTGTGACCTTCGCTAGATTGCTTCGGTCTCTAGTGTGGATAAGTATGTAAATGGATAGAGATAGGGAATCAAACACAAGATGTACGTGGTTCACCCAGATTGGCTACGTCCATGGAGTAGAGGAGTTCTCATTAATTGTGAAGGGTTTACACAAGTACATAGGTTCAAGCTCTCCTTTAGTGAGTACTAGTGAATGATTTAGTACAAATGACATTAGAAAATATTGTGAGAGAATGATCTCTATTTATAGAAGAGAGTTTCTAGTTTCATTCTGACATTAACACGTGTCGTGTTATGATTGGCTTCTGATGTTGACACGTGTCACGCTATGATTGGCTTCTAATGTCGACACGTGTCGCGCTGTGATTGGCCTCTAGGTTGGAGGGAAACTCTTCTGGGTCCTTGACGGTATAACATTGACCAGTGCTCAGTAGTTTCGGGATTGGTCAAGTATGGTACAAACAATATATACATTTTCAAAACAGGGTGTTAGTATGTTCATAAAGAAAATGGTTTTCTTATTATTAGTATATTATTATAAACTTTGGTCCACTCATTCTTTTGGTTTTCCGCCCCCTTCAGGAGTTAGAATTGAGGCACACAATCCCAACGTCAAGGCAATTCTGCAGAGGGATCTTCGAGTCTTCTCAAGGTAAGACCCATTCCATTGTTCATACCTTTTTATAATATTTCTTTCACATTATTCTTGATTAGTTGTATGCTATGAACAAGATTATGCATTGATATAATTCTTTCTAATTATGAATTTTATTTGTGTGCATGTTAAAAATTAGCTTCGTCACTTTTGGGTGACAAGCCTGACCCTGATATCCTCCAAACACCAGGGTAGGCACGTGTTGGCCGACAACCGAAGGTGATGAAGCCACACTAACATAATAAAAACCTGTAAATTTAACTATAATGAATATGCAATTGTGGAACGTATTTAGAGCATACAACTAATCTATAAGATTTAAGAAGGAATATTATACAAATGTACGACAAAGGAAAGATTCCTACATCGAGAAGACTCGAAGATACTGATGGTGGTGGGTGGTGGGTCTCGGAGAGGGAAGGGAGGTGAGTAAGAACAACAGTGTCAACAGAGGGAGAGATGAGAGAGAGAGAGAGAGGTATGTGAGCTTTTTGGGTGAGAGGCATGGGAAGAGAAAGGAGAAATGAGGGAATAAAGGTTGGGCCGGGGGGGGACAAAATCAAAAGGAGTGGGCCCCACATGGCACACTAATTAAGACCCAAAAAGAAAACATTTCAAAATATCTAATCCAACCAAAGTGAAAATACGAAATTGCCCTTCTGGTTCGTAAAAATCGGGACGGGTCGTCACAATCTACCCCCGTTAAGAAAATTTTGTCCCTGAAATTTGAAAAAAACTTACTATACATAAATACTCAAAGATAGGAAGAATATATATATATATATATATATATATATATATATATATATAAAGAAGAAATCAAGTTAGAGCGGAGAATATGTCACACCATCGCGACCGGGTTGCAATGATTCCTCTTTCATGCCTCCAGGCTCGTACCTTCTTCCCCTATCAGTATAAAAGTAGTAACATACTATATAGGGGTGTAAAGTCGAAAATATATAATGACGTAAGGTCAAGAATATGTACGTATAATATGATAACGTCAAAATAGATATGTACCAACATAGAGGTCGAAAACTCGTATTGAACTTAAAACTGAAAGTGGAGATGACTCACCCAAACATTTGTAATGTCAAAATAAAAATATACGACTATAATAAGGTAAGATAAAATACTTGTATTGAAAATCAAAACCGGAAATGAAAGTGGGTCTCGCCTAAGCATTCGTAACGTCACGTACATCGAGGATAGGTGTATGTGTCATTGGGTCGAGCCCCGACAATAACTAATCAATAACAACTACCGTATACGGGTCTACCTATCCACTTGCTTAATGAACCTAATGAATAAGTCATCAATATTACAGTTGGTTGCCCGCGATATCGACAACACATTGTTGTCTCGATAAGCAAGTAGTAATTTCTCAAGGGTGCAAAATTACCATTTATCCAACTCCAAGGTGACATCATCTGAAGTACATAGTTTCTTATATCGAAAATAAAAACTATCGTCGTAAACAATTCCAAAAAAGATCATAGTTTCTTATATCGAAAATCAAAACTATCGTCGTAAACAATTCCAAAAAAAATCGGTGCAAAATCTAATCATGCTGAAACCATAACACGACCTTTGCCCAATATTTTGGTTTGTATAATTTTTATAACGTGAATTTATGAAAATGCTCTTCGAGGCAAAAATGTTGACTTTTGTTGACCGCCATGTCATGTCACGTAAGACTCATTTCCTTGGCATATCCTTATCGTATTTGTCGCTACGAACATGTGGGCACAAGCCAAATTGAATTTAAAGCTAAAACGAAGATTTTAACGTGACTCGGAACAATAAAGGTATTTTGGTAATTTTACAATTAAAGATATTTTTTTATCATGGACCATTGGGGTGGTGACACGTGGAAAAATTGTTCCCCATTTCTAGGGTGTTCTTCCCATGAGTTCTCTCTCTCTAGAACTCTTCATTTCTCCCTTTTTCCTCTCTTTCTCCTTGTCTCTCCCTGGGAACACCTTCCTCCCTCAGCTCTCATCTCCTATCTCTCAATTATCTCTCTCTCTCTCTCTCTCTTTTTCTCTTTTCCCCCATCTGTGGAACCTTTCTCTCCAAGCTCACCCACACACCACACCTCTCTCTAGCGAGCCACCCTACGGACCACCACCTTTACCAACCTTTCCCCACATATCGAAGTCACATTCTTGAACCCCAAGTGACGATGTCTCTCTCTTTCTTCACAGTGGCACCATCACTGTGCAAACGTTTCTCCGGCGAATCTTTGCTGTCTCCGGCAACGTTAAGCTTCGAGAACCATCCTAAACTTCCTAGATTATGTCTTAGGGCACGATTAGGATAGTTTTGACATGTGTGGTATGGTTTTGGATCGTAGCTATAACTCGGCAGAACTTTTCCTAGTTTTTTTTGCAAGGACCACAAGTTTTGCAAGGCATTTTTAGCCAACGTCGACAATAACTCAGCCCCACTTAGGTATGAGTTTATTCTCCATATTTCTAGCATCAATATGGATTTTGAATCATTGATTTTGGTTGAGTTTTGACCCCAAAACGGAGCTGGGGAAGTTTCCCAGCCAAAATCCCCAGAATCCAGCTTTCTTTTTTGTTGGGTTCGGCGACTCACGAGTCAACCTAGACCCAATCCTAGTCCCATGGCCGGCGCATGGAGCACAAACGCCTCCACCAGAGGTACTATGCTCCATCGTTATCCACGGTAGCACCCGTGACCTTTTTGACAAACTTTTCGGCAACCCATCTTGGCGCGTGAGAGAACCCAAGGTCCATTCTTAGGTTTTTTGACGCGTTGAATCCGAATATGCTATCCATTTTTTGACATTCGATCATTTTAATAGAGTTTTACTAAATGGCCTCTATATGTGGTTAGGGCTATCATACCCTCAACTTCACTAGCCACGGCTAATGTCGGTGTGTGATGTTATATGTTTCTTCACTGGCGTAATTCAGTGTCGTATAGCTTCACCTTCTGGTGATAGACAGATATTGCCTTTGGGCGACTATGATACCCCTAGAGTGTACAATATCGATGCGATTTATGGATTTACCTTCGGGCGATGATAGCACCATTATTGAGCATTGTTTTAAACGTACGTGTTTTACAAATGTTTCCATGGCATGTTAGAGTTTTCAGAAAACCTACTATGTAGTATTATATATACATTTTCAAAACAGGGGGTTAGGATGTTCATAAAGAAAATGGTTTTCTTATTAGTAGTATATTATTATAAACTTTGGTCCACTCACTCTTTTGGTTTTGTGCCCCTTTTAGGAGTTAGAATCAAGGCACACAATCCCAGTGTCAGGGCAATTCCATGTAGGGATCTTTGAGTCTTCTTAGGGTAAGACCCATTCCTTTGTTCATACCTTTTTTTATAATAATTCTTTCATATTATTCTTGATTAGTTGTATGCTCTGAACAAGATTCTGCATTGGTATAATTCTTTCTAATTACGAATTTTATTTATGTGCATGTTAAAAATTGGCTTCGTCACCCTTGGGTGTCGCCCAGCACGTGCCTACCCTGATATTTGGGGATATTGGGATTGGGGCATGTCACCTTTCTCCCCACTCTCATGTTCTTTCTCACTCTCTTCATCTTTCATTCAATTTTTTTTTTTTTTAAAAAGGTAAATTACATTTTGGCCCCTTACGTTTGGGGCCAATTACAACCTTATATAATATCTTAAAAACATTTCAATCACAAACATTTGCTTATGTTTCCTTTCAATTTCATACGTCTGTCATAATTTATGTTAGTTTTTCTGTTATTTGTCTACGTGGACGTCGTGGGTCACACAATATATGTGCCACGTGGATTAAACAAAAACTGATTTTTAAAAAGTGTGGTTATATTATTTTAAATCTTCGAAACAAAACAAAAAAAATCTGAAACCCTAGACCCCTGCCCTCACCTATTCCTTCCAACCGTCGACATCGCACCGCCTTAACCGACTCTGCTAGTCCCTCGAGTGCTAGGAGCTCCACCTTCCAGATCTTCCTCATTTCCTTCTTCTCCACCATTGCTCTTACTTCTGCAAGAATCTGATTCTCCCCACCATGAAAGTACCTTCATTTTCCTCCTCATTCTTCCTTCTCTCTTCTCTTAATCTCTTTCCAAATCTCCATAACCTTCTGCTCTTTTTCCATTGAGTGAAGAACCCACAAATCAAAATGAGCATCATCAAGAAACTTCTCAGCACTATCCAACTTGCCCATCTCAGCACACGACGACACCAAGAGTTCTACAACTGAATCATCAGTAGGGATAGGCAACGGTTATGGTGGGCGGGTAACCGCGGTTATTTATCCATAACCGTTTATTCTCATACCCGCATAATCGTTCTCCCGTTGGGTAATTGTCTAAACGGTTATATCCATACCCATAATTGTTTATAAACGGTTAACCATACCCAAAACCGTGTACCCATTTAACCGTAATCGTTTAGTACCCGTTTACCCATTTATCATTTTTAAACTCGTTTATCTTTTCTTTTTTACCATTTACTTATTTTTCATCCGTCTACGTGTTTTTTAATAACTTGAAAATTAAAAAAGAAAAATTTGTCATAATTTTGTTTTTCTAACAATTAAACACTATTATAGGTACATTCATCATACATTTCCGCATTTTAATTTTTTAAGTCCGTATACCATTCCAATAATTAAAATAATAGTTTACAGACGATATTTTTAACTGCTAGCAATGAAGGTAATATAAAATTTGCTAAGTATTCTTGGGTTACGAAAACTGTTAAAAGATAGTATTCTGGGGTTATTTGACTCAGAATGTAAAATATTAACATAATATATATAATGGACCATGAAATTTAAAGTGGTTAAGGAAAACTATATTATATTAGCTATAGAAATCATGCACTAGCATTGATCTAAGTTTTGTGTTAATTTTACATATATAAATAAATAGGTAAATGGTTACCCGTTTATAACCGCGGTTAATATTCATAACCGTCCATTTAAATTTCGTGGGTAAACGGTTATAACCGTTTATTTATCTAAACGGTTACCCATAACCGTAATCGTAAAATTTAAATGGGCTGGTAACTGCGATTACCCATAACCGATGGGCATTCCTAATCATCAGGTGTGTAGGTGTAATCAAATACCAATTTAGAAGAATCTTGAAGCCCCATTTGACACAGAGACCTCAAAGGAAAATTGCAAGTCCATACACTATAACACTCAAACCAACCCTATTAAGCTCAAAGGATTTCAACCCTAATTTCATATTGTTCAACCGCTTAATAACCTAGAAAGCAATTGAAGGGGAAAGGTGCCTACTAAGATAACCCAAATCCAATGAATGTCAGAGTTTCATCAACCAAGCCTCTGGTTTTGACATTACCTCAAAGTCGTGAAGCGGGTGCGGCCGAGCTCCGCCGTGGGGAGGCTATGGAAATGGGACATGGCTATCTTAGAGTATCGAACCCAAAAGGTCAGACGGGCTGTGAAGAACATGAGGCATATCTGCACCGTCGCGCAACTGAGCCTGGTTGAGGTGGTGCGACATCGATGGGAAGGAAGGGATAGGTTCGTGTGGCGATTTGGGCTAATTGTGTTTTAGGAATATTTTTTTTTGGCTTTTTTTTAAGTTTTAAAATAAAATTATTTTAACTATTCTTTTTCTTTAAAACGAGATTTTTAAATATTTTTTGTTTTTATACAAGTGTCAAGTGAGACCCTGACGTCCATGTAGGCAAATAACATAAAAACTAATTGAAATTGTGACAATATAAAATTGAAATGAAACATAAGCAAATGTATGTGATTGAAATGTTTTAAAGATGTTGTACGAAGTTACTATTGACGCTAACTTAAGCAGGTTAAAAAGTAATTTACCGTAAAAATTGCTATATATATATATATATCTTATCTATATTATTAAGATAACCCTCCTTGTCAACTTTTTCCCCTTATTTTTCCTATTTTGCCCTCACTTTTGATACACACTATTGGCAAAAAGGAGGGCAAAATAGTAATTTGCACATTTTGACAAAATGACAATCATATCCCTATTTTTCATATTTTACCCTTTTAAAAAAAAATGGCAATCATATACTTATTTTTTCAATTTTGCCCTCATTTTTGATACACAATATTTACATAAGAATGACAAAATAGTAAAAAGAAGGAAAAAATGTTGACAAGGAGGCTTCTCTTAATAACACTTTTGATACACAATATTTACATAAGGAGGACAAAATAGGAAGAAAAAAAAGGGGGAAAAAGTTGACAATGAGGCTTCTCTTAATAATAGTATAGAAAAAAAAAATATGCACTTATTAAGAGAAAGGGGAAAAAAGTTGACAATGAGGCTTCTCTTAATAACACTTTTGATGCACAATATTTACATAAGGATGACAAAATAGGAAAGAAAAAAATGGGAAAAAAAGTTGACAAGGAGGCTTCTCTTAATAATAGTATAGAAAAAATATGCACTTATTAAGAGAAATTGTTCACACATACAATGCTCTCTGCTAGTATAGAGATAAGAAAACTCGAGCTCGCCAATTTCCGTAACCCTAAACCCAAACTTGAGTAATCTCACAATCTCTCTCTTCAGACGAAGCACATGAACTCCTGACTATGGGTGGGTTCAAAAAACCGAAAACCGAACCGAACCGAAACCGAAAAAACTGATCCGAACGAAAAAATCGAACCGAATTGAAAAAACCGAACCGAACCGAACCGAACTCTTTTAGTTCGGTTCGGTTTTGGTGGTCTAGAAACCGAACCAAACCGAAATAATTAAATTAATATTTTTTTTAATTTTATTTATTAATTATTTGATTTTATTATATTAGAATATGATACTTCGGACTGCTGCTTTGGTAGGACTTGTTTGCTTTCCAATTCAAATTGTCTTCTCAGCTTCTCCATCTACAACAAAAATTAGAACTTATACCATTACATGCAATATTTCTAGTTTATATCATTAAGTGCAACACATATATAAGAACACATATCTCAACTGCACTGTAGTTGATTAGGGAAAGCAAATAGCGTATAAAAGTCTCATGAGTTTATTAAACACTACGAGATCAAAAACAAAATTCAAACTTTCTCACCTATGGCCAAGTATAGTAGCTTCCGTGGCTTAACAATTTTGAAAAGTATATCAATATATTCAAAAATATTGATGAACACCTCTTCAAAATTTGCTGGTGATAGAAGCTGAACACAGAATGTAGATATTATATTATGTAACCACATATATGGATAAAAAAAATTCGGACCATAAAGATAAAGAAAATATCAAAAATTGTTACCTAGACAATAATCAAAATAAATAGTATATTATAGAATTTTTATCTTATTGCTAGTGAAGAATACATGTGTATATATATATATATATATATATAGAGAGAGAGAGAGAGAGAGAGAGAGAGAGAGAGAGAGAGAGAGAGAGAGAGAGAGAGAGAGAGAGAGAGAGAGAGAGAGAGAGAGAGAGAGAGAGATTGAGAGAAAAAGAGGAATGAATAAGGTCGTACTCCATCATCATCGTCTAAAAAGAAATCTATTTACAGTTAAATTTTAAACCCAAAATATTTAAAAAAAACCTTTATGTTATAATTCTAGTTGAACTTTAAATGTTTATTTTCATTATCTTTAAGTCTAGTCGAAATATTTATGTTATAATTGTGTTGGATATGTTAAAATATAAGATTTCAAATTTTTTTATTTTTTGAAGAAAAATAGAAACCGAACCGAAAAAAAATTGAACCGAACCCACCCCTACTCCTGACCCAAGCTCCCAGAATCCAGCGATTGGAACCGCCGACCCAGAGCCATTAATCGCCCATGTGAGGCCAAGCTCCCGAAATCCGAAGTTTTTTTTTTTTTTTGTGTATACTAAGTAATTGAGGGGGCCTCTAAGGTTTTTTTTTTTTGGATAAATGTGCTAAAGGTCCAGATGGCTTGTTTAGCTTACATACATACATACGTCTATATATTCACATATATATATTGATTTATCTGTCCATTTCCTTTGCAAATGAACAAAGAAACGTAAAGAACCACTCCATCTTCGAAAACTAGGAATCCTCAAACTTGTGGAGGAGGACACAACTCCAGTTTCTTCAAAGGGGAGAATTCCAATCTGTCCAGATGATACAACTCCAGCTTCTTCAGATAAGAGAATTCCAATCTATTCAGAGGATACAACTCCAACCTGGCCAATTTGCATTCATTGTCGCCACTGGATTTCATTATGCCCCTACTTGCGTCGTGTCCCGGATGACATAACTAAGGTTTGCGAGGGCTACGTAATATGTTGTCAGCTTTGTGGTATGTACGATAACAAGTGTGGATATAATATGGCGTATGCTTGTTAGACCAAGTTTAAGTTCGTGTCTGATTTCTGTTCCCACGACTTCAGGAGGTTGTGATCAACCTAAACTCTTACCCACGAAGAGTTAGCTCAGTTTACAACTCTTTTAAATGTTTGTTGTTTCTGTGATAAATTTTTTATCTTCTGTTGTAATTTTGAATTTTGAATAGACTTGTAAATAGGGATTTCATTCCCTGATGTAATCTGAAGTGGAATATAAATACATGCAGCCTTTCATTGAAAACTAGATCGAACCAACTATCCTATACGGTTGGCTTATATCCTACCAATCCTCAAGAGTCGTGACCTGATGGGTTATGTTGATGGGTCCATCGTATGCCCTCCCAAATAGCTTCCTGGTGCCGCTGCCATCAACCCCGCATACACAACCTGGGTGCATCATGATCAAATGATACTAAGTTGGATAAATGGCTCATTCACGCCATATGTGCTGTCTGTCGTGGCCAGCAAGAGGTCCTCTCATGATACCTGGAAGGCTCTCGAGCAACGACATGCTTCTTCGTCCCAAAATCTCATTTTGTTTCTTTGAAACGAATTGATGCAAACTAAGAAATGAGATATGTCTATTGCTGATTATCTTGATCGAATGAACTCGATTTTTGATAACCTTGCCTTAGCTGGCAAACCGGTGAATGATGATGAGCTTGTTCAGATCATCTTGAACAATCTAGGCCCTGCTTATGAAATGATAGTGAACGTTGCTTAGGCACGTGACACTCTAATCACGTACCCTACACTTGAGGCTCTCTTGCTAACAATAGAGAGAATAATGCTGAGCAAACTGCTCCCCTTATGGAGGTTGCTCCTGTGAATGCATTTGTGACTACAAGAGATCGTGGTGGAAGACTTCGTGGTAATATATGCAATGTGTTTCCATCCGCGCATGGTGGTGGTTCTGCCAACCAGCGACGATTCTTTCCTCGCAACAACAATCAAAGGCCAAATTCGGCCTGCAATTGTGAGAGACTACATAAGAAAGGCTCACATGCCAAATATGTCGAAAACAAGGGTATCCTACCCTAGAATGTTGCCAAAGAATGAATGCAGCCTATGAAGGGTGAATTCCAGCAAAACGGCTCACTGCCATGGCCACATCTCCATTCACCCTCAATCGGCAAAATAATGGACAGTGGCTGCTGGACACCGGTGCTAATGCTCATGTAACTCCAGATATTCAAAATTTGGTGAATCCAAAAGAGTATAATGGTAATGAGAATATTGGTGGTGTAGGTAACGATACTGGCCTTTCTATATCTCATCTTGGTTCAAATACAAACTCAGTCTTGCTCATTTAAATTGAAAAATATTCTAAGATGTCCCACTGCCTCAACAGACATTATTTCTGCCCATAGGTTTACCCTAGACAATAACTGCTATTTACTTATCTTTCCTCATTTTTTTTCTTGTTAAGGACCTCAAGACCCAGAAGACGCTTTTCCACGGGAGATGCGAGAATGGCTTATACCCATTTTCTGGTGGCAGTGGACAGTTCAATTACCCTATTTCAATGTGTGTAGGCATTCGAGTCTCGGCCAAGAAATGGCATTCATGCCTTGGTCATCCTGCGTCATCTATTATCAAGTTTTTAATTTCAAATAAACAAGTACCAATTCATGGTACTTCTGGTGTAACATTTTGTCAGTCGTGTTCGCTAGGAAAAAGTACTAAATTACCTTTTAGTGCTTCATAGTCTGTTTCTGAATTTCCTTTACAACTTTTACATTCGGATGTTAAGTTTTACAATGCTACCCTCATTTTTTATTTTGTTTGTCGCAATGGGAAACACTTTAGTCGGGATTGCATTTGAAGCAACGCAAGATGCATTTGAAATCTTGGTGATTGTTTCTTTTATTGATCCCTACTCTAGCGGACCATTTAGAGGTTAGTATATTTGTTGTTGTTGTATTTGTTATTGTTGATAAGCCTTCACAGTTATTTTACGCTCTTTTTATTTTTCCATCTTATGTCAGTCCATAACATGAGCAATGACAAAGCAACATTAACGTAGGAAAGACAAACATTTTTTCTTACTTAGTCGGGCTCTTATACCGTCAAATCGGGTTACCATTGGCTGCGTTCCAAGGCTCTACCACGGCCCAATTTTAGCTCCTCCTCCTCTACTTCCATTTCGGAGCGATTGTGGAACATCATTTGGCAACTCAAATCCCCTCCTAAGATCCGGTGTTTTCTCTGGAAATCGATGCACAAAGCACTGCCCACTATGCAGTCTCTCTACAAACGTCACTCTGCCTCCTCCCCTCTATGTCCCATCTGTAAATCGCAGGAGGAATCAGTGGAGCACCTTTTTCTCCTTTGTCCATGGGTAGCAGCTAATTGGTTTGGGGGCATCCTTAATTATCGAGTTAATACTGCTGAAATCACTACCTGGCCGAATTGGTTAATGGGCATTATCCCTTTGAGCTTTCTACTGCTGATAAAGCCCATGTTCTCACTTGGGTTGTATTTTCTTGTTGGTATATATGGAAGGCCAGGTGTAGCTTCCTCTTTCAGCAGCAACCAATTGTTCCTTCACAAGTGATGGTAGCCATATCAATCAATGTTAAGGCTTTTAGTGTAGCTTTGTGCAGCTCCTCTGGTCATATTAGGCACTGTAACATCCCGTCCCGAAATACTTATTTTCGAGAAAAATTATGATGATATGCCCAATTTAAACTCTTGTCTAATTTACTACCATTAATCATTATTCTTTACTTCAATTCCTTAATTCCTCACAAAACTATATCCCTATTTTAAATTATGAAAACATACAATTAAATTATCAATTAAATCCCCAAATTTCTTCTATGGTAAAACAAATATCGTAAAATTTTCTGATGTTGGTATCGTCTGTGTGTGATTAGAAATTTGGAGGAAGAACCGTTGTAATGACGGCGTATAACCAATGATGGTACATTGTTTACCAATGATTGTGGTTATTATGCTAGTATTTATCTAGTCAGGGGTAGATGGGGTTTAAAATTTGGTATTATTTAGCCAATGGTAAATGTGGCTTGATGTTTGACATTATTTTGCCAATATGTATAGCTAGAACTTCTGATATTTATTCTACCAATGAGGGTGGTAGGAAATCTGAGTATAGTTGATTGCTTTGTGGAATTATTTATTTTTCAGAGCTTGGATTAAATCGTAGATGACAGCGCGTGACAAGTGAGCCAATGCCATCTTTTAAAGCTAATTTCGATATTCTGAATCCATAATTGATATGCATTTGGTGTGACTCCCTTGTTTGAACCTAGTTAGTAATTGTTAGTCACTTGAATGTTTTTTGGAAATGAGTTAGGAAGGGAATGGTGAACTACAAAGGGCTTGATCCCGCTCAAGGGTACTTTGGCAATCTAACAAAGGTTAGATGCAGTCCTAAATAATCGAGAATTAATCTTTTGTTGAGAAGTTGTTTTAATAGAAGAAATTTGGGGATTTAATTGATAATGTAATTGTATGTTTTCATAATTTAAAAGAGGGATATAGTTTTGTGAAGAATTAAGGAATTGAAGTAAAGAATAATGATTAATGGTAGTAAATTAGATAAGAGTTTAAATTGGGCTTATCATCGGAATTATTTCTTGAAAATAAGTATTTCAAGGGCGGGGTGTTACAGGCACAGTAGTCTAGAACCTCGATCTCGTGCTCATGCACCGTCAGAAAGCTTGCAGCAGCCGTGCCATCCATATGTGAAAATTAATGTTGACGCAAGTTGGGTTGCTGCCTCGCAAGATGGTTTTGTTGGCTTGGTGGTGTGAGACTCTGTGGGTGGTTTTATTGCTGCTCGCAGGCTTCATATTTAGGCCCCTACTGCTACAGTAGCTGAGGATATTGCCATTTTGAGGGGTTGCGAGTTGGGTCATTCCTTGGGGCTTCACAGTGTGGTTGTAGAATCCAATTCTTTGAGCTCCATCTCGTGCTTAAAGGGTAGGTTCACAAATGGCAGGTGGGAGGCGTTTCCAATCTTAACAAAGTGCAAGAAACTCGATGCGTCCTTCCATGATTGTTGCTGGTCGTGGGTTCCCAAATCAGCCAACCAGATGGTTGATCGTTTGGTGTCGCGAAGCTCTGTGGAGATGTGCAACTTTACATAGGTCAATCGACGTCCATCTTCACTTGTTCACGTACTTCATCATGATGATCTACCTTGCCCACGTTAATTTTGTTTGGTTGTGCAAGGGGTGACACTTGTTGTTCCGTTAGTGTCGGGTTTTTCTCCCTTTGCACTTTCATCTTTATTTTTTGGTTGTTGGCCTCACGTGGGCTTTCATTGTACTCTTGGCATCTAGCCTTATAGGAGACATTATGACTGTATGGAAACAATTTTGGTTGTTTGCCTCATGTGGGCTTTCCTGATATATCCAACATGTCTCGAAAAAATGAATATCCTCACTACTCTCGGGTAAGTTTTTAATTCGTTAATTACTTTACTTCTTCGATTTTCCCATCATGCTTTATATCAATATAGAAAAACCAAGTCATGTAAGTTATTCTCTTGTTAGATTGTGTGGAAGCAAAACTAAATAATTTGTTTTCCAACGTTTATTCTTTAGCATTCGTTTCAGCATTAAACGTGATAAGATAGAGCACAGTGGACATCCGTTGATGTGGTTGCAAGGAAGATTTACCTTTCAATTTGTATCATTCAACCTTCCTGATAATGTTTCAAACACATTAGGAAGGGTAAATTCCCCTTGCAACCACGTCAACAGGTGCCCATTTTAGTCTATCTCATCAAGATTAATGTTGAACGAATATGAAGAATAAACGTTAGAAAACAATTTATTTAGGTACGGTTCCATACAATCTAACAAGAGAATAACTTCCCTACCTCGATTTTTATATCTTCCTGTCTTACCACTGATCTTATGACAAGACTGATATAAAGCATGATGGGAAAACCGAAGAAGGGAAGTAATTAACAAAATAAAAACTTACCCTAGAGTAGTGAGGATATCCATTTCTTACAGACATGTTAGATATACTAGAAAACACTCATGGGTTTGGGAAACCGCAGTTACCCGTCCATTTAAAGTTCACGGTTACGGTTATGGGTAACCGTTTAAACGAACTAATGGTTATGGGTATAATCGTTTATCCGTGAAATTTAAATAGGCGGTTATGGGCATTACCCGTGGTTGAATCTGCTGCTATAAGGATGTGATGGGGTAAAACCACCAAAATGATCGCGGTTTCATGTTGTTTCGCCTGTTGCTTCTGCCACTCCTTATGTCCAGCGTGGCCGGTTGGCTTGCTTCAATTACCATTGGCATCCACTTGTTCAGTTTCCTCGTATCCAGCAAAGTTCTTGGCCTTTCCTTTGGTAGTTTTTTCACAAAACATTGAGGATAGTTTGAAACTATTACAATAATTTATGGAAGGGCGGAGTTTTGAACCCGGAAGGCATATGTATAAGCCCAACATTCTAGCCACTATGATATTGGACGACCTTTCATGACATCTAAAGTTCCTCGAACAATGTCCTATTATATTGAATTAAAATTGCAAAAGCCATATCTTGTTACATCGAATTCAAGTAAAAAACAAATTCATCGACAACAGCAAGAGAATCAAGTACCAAGTTTTTGCTTAGTATAAACTATAATCACAAAACACCTGCATAATTCGATTAATTTAAAAAATTATGACTAATTTTTCTTTTGTAATTTTGAAGTTGTTATAAAAAAAAACATGTAGACGGTGAAAAAAAGGGTAAATGAGTAAAAAAAGGATAAAAAAAAGGATAAACGGGTTCAAAAATGGGTAAATGGTTATGTTTAAATGGGTAAATGGTTATGGTTAAATAGGTACACGGTAATGGGTATGGTTAACCATTTATAAACGGTTATGGGTATGGGTATAACTGTTTATGCAATTACCCAACGGGCAAACGGTTATGCGCGTATAAACATAAACGGTTATGGGTAAATAACCGCGGTTACCCGCTTGCCATAACTGTTGCCCATCCCCACCTCAGACTCTGGCAAGTTCAAGCCAACAAAGGCACCATATCCTTTATGCACAGGTCGTACAGATATTGCCTGGCGCTATCTATTAAGTACATCCAATTCATCGCTTCCAAATGAGCCAATAATTGTGTCCTTTCACAGACATCCCCACAAAAGCAACTAGATGCTGGTGGTGAGGAACATAACTCACAAATTTTTAAGTGTCGTGGTCGGCGCTGAATTTCACATGTATAAGAAGTCACTCTTGAATCTGCTGCTATAAGGAGGAGATGGGGCAAAACCACCAAAATGATGTTGTTCCATGTTGTTTCGCATGTTGCTTCTGCCACTTCTTATGTCCAGCAAGGCCGGCTGGCTTCAATTACCACTGACATCCACTTGTTCAGTTTCCTCATATCCAGCAAAGTCATCGGCCATCCTTTTGGGTAGTTTTTAACAAAACATTAATTGTTATAGATGATAGTTTGAAATTATTACAATAATTTATGGAAGGGTGGAGTTTCGAACCCGAAAGACATATGTAGAAGCCCAACATTCTAGCCACTAGGATATTGGACGACCTTTGACGACATCTAAAGTTCCTCAAACAATGTCTTGTTATATTGAATTAAAATTACAAAAGCCATATCCTGTGACATCGAATTCAGGTCAAAAACAAATTCATCGACAACAGCAGGAGAATCAAGTACCAAGTTTTTGCATAGTATAAACTATAATCACAAAACACCTGCATAATCCGATTAATTTAAAAAAATTATGACAAATTTTTCTTTTATAATTTTCAAGTTGTTAAAAAAAAAAAAGATAAACGGGGTTCAAAAATGGGTAAATGGTTATTGTTAAATGGGTAAATGGCTATGGTTAAATGGGTACACGGTAATGGGTATGGTTAACCGTTTATAAACAATTATGGGTATGGATATAACCGTTTATGCAATTACCCAACGGGTAAATGGTTATGAGGGTATGAAAATAAACTGTTATGGGTAAATAACCGCGATTACCCATCTGCCATAACCGTTGCCCATCCCTACCTCATACTCTAGCAACTTAAAGCTAACAAAGGCACCATATCCTTGATTCATATGTCGTACAGATATTGCCTTGCACTATCTATTAAGTACATCACATTCATCGCTTCCAAATAAACCAAGTTGTGTCTCTTCATAGACAACCCCACAAAAGCAACTAGATGCTGGTTGTGAGGAACTTAACTCACAAATTTTTAAGTGTTGTGGTAGGCACTGGATTTCACATGTATAAGAAGTCACTTTTGAATCTGTTGCTACAAGAATGTGATGGGGTAAAACCATCAAAATGATGGTGGTTCCATGTTGTTTCGCCTGTTACTTCTGTCACTCCTTATGTCCAACAAGGCCGGCCGACTTCAATTACCATTGGCATCCTCTTGTTCCGTTTCCTCGTATCCAGTAGAGTCCTTGGCCCTTCCTTTGGGTAGTTTTTAACAAAACATTAATTGTTATAGATGATAGTTTGAAACTATTATAGTAATTTATGGAAGGTTGGAGTTTTGAACCCGGAAGGCATATGTAGAAGCCCAACTTTCTATCCACTAGGATATTGGATGACCTTTGACGACATCTAAAGTTCCTCGAACAATGTCATGTTATATTGAATTAAAATTGCAAAAGCCATATCCTGTGACATCGAATTTAGGTCAAAAACAAATTCATCAACAACAGCAGGAGAATCAAATACCAAGTTTTTGCTTAGTATAAACCATAATCACAAAACACCTGCATAATCCGATTAATTTAAAAAAATTACGACAAATTTTTCTTTTGTAATTTTCAAGTTGTTAAAAAAAAACATGTAGACGGTGAAAAAAAGGGGTAAATGGGTAAAAAAAAAAAGAGGATAAACGGGTTGAAAAACGGGTAAATGGTTATGGTTAAATGGGTAAACGGTTATGGTTAAATGGGTACATGGTAATGTGTATGGTTAACCGTTTATAAACGGTTATGGGTATGGGTATAACTGTTTATGCAATTACCCAACAGGTAAACGGTTATTGGTAAAGAACTGCGATTACCCATCTTCCATAACTGATGCCCATCCCTACCTCAGACTCTGGCAACTTCAAGCTAACAAAGGCACCATATCCTTTATGCACGGGTCGTACAGATATTGCCTTGCGCTATCTATTAAGTACATCTCGTTCATCGCTTCCAAATGAGTCAATAGTTATGTCTCTTCATAGAAATCCCCACAAAAGCAACTAGATGCTGGTGGTGAGGAACTTAAAACACAAATTTTTAAGTGTTGTGGTCGGCACTGGATTTCACATGTATAAGAAGTCACTCTTGAATCTATTGCTATAAGGACTTGATGGGGTAAAACCACCAAAATGATGGTGGTTCCATGTTGTTTCGCCTGTTGCTTCTGCCACTCCTTATGTCCAGCATGGCCGGTCAGCTTGCTTCAATTACCATTGGCATCCACTTGTTCAGTTTACTCGTATCTAGCAAAGTCCTCGGCCCTTCTTTTGGGTAGTTTTTAACAAAACATTAGCTTTTATAGAGGATAGTTTGAAACTATTACAATAATTTATGGAAGGGTGTTGTTTTGAACCCGGAAGGCATATGTAGAAGCCCAACATTGTAGCCACTAGGATATTGGACGGCCTTTAATGACATCTAAAGTTCCTCGAACAATGTCCTGTTATATTGAATTAAAATTGCAAAAGCCGTATCTTGTTACATCGGATTCAGGTCAAAAACAAATTCATCGACAACAGCAGGAGAATCGAGTACCAAATTTTTGCTTAGTATAAACTATAATCACAAAACACCTGTATAATCCGATTAATTTAAAAAAAAAATTATGACAATTTTTTCTTTTGTAATTTTCAAGTTGATAAAAAAAAAAACATGTAGACAGTGAAAAAAAGGGTAAATAGGTAAACAAAAGGATAAACGGGTTCAAAAACGGGTAAATGGTTATTGTTAAATGGGTAAACAGTTATGGTTAAATGGGTACATGGTAATGGGTATGGTTAACTGTTTATAAATGGTTTTAGGTATGGGTATAACCGTTTGTTCAATTACCCAATGGGTAAACGGTTATGCAGGTATGAATGTAAATGGTTATGGGTAAATAACCGTAGTTACCTGCCTGCCATAGCCGTTGCCCATCCCTACCTCAAACTTTGGCAACTTCAGGCTAATAAAGGTACCATATCCTTGATGCACGGGTCGTACAGATATTGCATTGCGCTATCTATTAAGTACATCTCATTCATCGCTTCAGAATGAGCCAATAGTTGAGTCCCGTCATAGACATCCTCTTAAAAGCAACTAGATGTTGGTGGTGAGGAACTTAACTCACAAATTTTTATATGCCGTGGTTGGCGCTGGATTTCACATGTATAAGAAGTCACTCTTGAATCTGCTGCTATAAGGACGTGATGGGGTAAAATCATCAAAATGAAGGTGGTTCCATGTTGTTTCGCCTGTTACTTCTGCCACTCTTTATGTCCAGCAAGGCCAGCCGACTTTAATTACCATTGGCATCCTCTTGTTCAGTTTCCTTGTATCCATCAAAGTCCTCAGCCCTTCATTTGGGTAGTTTTTAACAAAACATTAACTGTTATAGATGATAGTCTGAAACTCTTACAGTAATTTATGGAATGGTGGAGTTTTGAACCCAGAAGGCTTATGTAAAAGCCTAATATTTTATCCACTAGGATATTGGACGACCTTTGACGACATTTAAAGTTCCTCAAACAATGTCTTGTTATATTGAATTAAAATTGCAAAAGTCATATCCTGTGACATCGAATTCAGGTCAAAAACAAATTCATCGACAACAGCAGAAGAATCAAGTACCAAGTTTTTGCTTAGTATAAACTATAATCACAAAACACCTGCATAATTCGATTAACTTAAAAAAATTATGACAAATTTTTCTTTTGTAATTTTCAAGTTGTTAAAAAAAAAACATGTAGACGGTGAAAAAACGGGTAAATGGGTAAAAAAAAAAGAATAAACGGGTAAATGGTTATGGTTAAATGGGTAAACGATTATGGTTAAATAGGTACACAGTAATGGGTATGGTTAACAGTTTAGGGTAAAAAAAACAATAAACGGGTAAATGGTTATGGTTAAATGGGTACACGGTAATGGGTATGGTTAACAGTTTATAAATGGTTATGAGTATGGGTATAACCGTTTATGAGTACACGGTAATGGGTATGGTTAACCATTTATAAAGTGTATAACCATTTATGCAATTACCCAACGGGTAAATGGTTATGCGGGTATGAAAATAAACGGTTATGGGCAAATAACCGTGGTTACCCATCTACCATAAACGTTGCCCATCCCTACCTCAGACTCTGGCAACTTCAAGCTAACAAAGGCACCATATCCTTGATGCACGGGTCGTACAGATATTGCCTTGAGCTATCTATTTAGTACATCCCATTCATCGCTTCCAAATGAGCCAATAGTTGTGTCCTTTCATAGACATCCCCACAAAAGCAACTAGATGCTGGTGGTGAGGAACTTAACTCACAAATTTTTAAATGTTGTGGTCGGCACTAGATTTCACATGTATGAGAAGTTAATCTGCTGCTATAAGGACGTGATGGGGTAAAACCACCACAATGATGGTGGTTCCATGTTGTTTCGCCTGTTGCTTCTGCCACTCATTATGTCCAGCATGGCCGGTGGGCTGCCTTCAATTACCATTGGCATCCACTTGTTCAGTTTCTTTCTATCCACCAAATTCATCGATAACAACATGAGAATCAAGTATCAAGTTTTTGCTTAGTATAAACTATAATCACAAAACACCTGCATAATGCGATTAATTTAAAAAAAATTATTACAAACTTTTCTTTTGTAATTTTCAAGTTGATAAAAAAAAAAAACATGTAGACGGTGAAAAAAGGGGTAAATGGGTAAAAAAAAGGATAAACGGGTTCAAAAACAGGTAAATGGTTATGGTTAAATAGGTAAATGGTTATGGTTAAATAGGAAAACTGGTATGGTTAAATGAGTACACGGTAATGGGTATGGTTAACCGTTTATAAACATTTATGGGTATGTGTATAACCGTTTATACAATTAGCCAACGGGTCAACGATTATGCGAGTATGAACATAAATGGTTATAGGTACATAACCGCGGTTACCTATTTGCCATAACCGTTGGCCATCCCTACCTCATACTTTGGCAACTTCAAGCTAACAAAGGCACCATATCCTTGATGCACGGGTCGTATAGATATTGCCTTGCGCTATCTATTAAGTACATCCCATTCATCGGTTCCTAATGAGCCAATAGTTGTGTCCCTTCATAGACATCCCCACAAAAGCAACTAGATGCTGGTGGTGAGGAACTTAACTCATAAATTTTTAAGTGTTGTGGTCGGCGCTGGATTTCACATGTATAAGAGGTCACTCTTGAATATGCTGCTATAAGGACGTGATAGGGGTAAAACCTCCAAAATGATGGTGGTTACATGTTGTTTTGCCTGTTGCTTCTGCCATTCCTTATGTCCAGCAAGGTTGGTTGGCTTCAATTACCATTGGCATCCACTTGTTCAGTTTCGTCTTATCCATCAAAGTCCTCGACCCTTCCTTTGGGTAGTTTTTAACAAAACATTAACTGTTATACATGATAGTCTGAAACTATTAAAGTAAGTTATGGAATGGTGGAGTTTTGAACCCAGAAAGCTTATATAGAAGTCCAACATTCTATCCACTAGGATATTGGACGACATTTGAAGACATCTAAAGTTCCTCGAACAATGTGTTGTTATTTTGAATTAAAATTGGAAAAGTCATATCCCGTGACATCGAATTCAGGTCAAAAATAAATTCATCGACAATAACATCAGAATCAAGTGCCAAGTTTTTGCTTTGTATAAACTATAATCACAAAACACCTGCATAATCCGTTTAATTTAAAAAAATTATGACAAATTCTTCTTTTGTAACTTTCAAGTTGTTAAAAAAACATATGGACGGTGAAAAAGGGGTAAATGGGTATAAAAAAAAGGATAAACTAAGTTCAAAAACGGGTAAATGGTTATGGTTAAATAGATAAACAGTTATGGTTAAATGGGTACACGGTAATGTGTATGGTTAACTGTTTATAAACGGTTATGGGTATGGGTATAACCATTTATGCAATTACCTAACAAGTAAACGGTTATGAGGGTATGAAAATAAACGGCTATGGGTAAATAACCGCGGTTATCCATCTGCCATAACCGTTGCCCATCCCTACCTCAGTCTCTAGCAACTTCAAGCTAACAAAGGCACTATATCCTTGATGCATAGGTCGTACAGATATTGCCTTGCACTATCTATTAAGTACATCCCGTTCATCGCTTGCAAATGAGCCAATAGTTGTGTCCTTTCATTGACATCCCCATAAAAGCAACTAGATGCTGGTGGTGAGGAACTTAACTCACAAATTTTTAAGTGTTGTGGTTGGCACTGCATTTCACATGTATAAGAAGTCATTCTTGAATCTGCTGCTATATGGACGTGATGGGGTAAAACCACCAAAATGATGGTGGTTCCATGCTTGTTTCGCTTGTTGCTTCTGCCACTCATTATGTCCAGCAAGGCCGGCCGGCTTCAATTACCATTGGCATCATCTTGTTCATTTTCCTCGTATCTAGCAAAGTCTTCGACCCTTCCTTTGGGTAGTTTTTAACAAAACATTAACTATTATAGAGGATAGCTTGAAACTATTACAATAATTTATGGAAGGGTGGAGTTTTGAACCCGAAAGGCATATGTAGAAGCCCAACATTCTAGCCACTAGGATATGGGATGACCTTTGACGACATCTAAAGTTCCTCGAACTATCCTGTTATTTTGAATTAAAATTGCAAAAGCCATATCCTGTTACATCGAATTCAGGTCAAAAACAAATTCATCGACGACGAGAACAAGGACCAAGTTTTTGCTTGGTATAAACTATAATCACAAAACACGTGCATAATCCGATTAATTTAAAAAAAAAATTATGACAATTTTCTTTTGTAATTTTCAAGTTGTTAAAAAGACATGGAGACAGTGAAAAAATGGGTAAATGGGTAAAAAAAAGATAAAGGGGTTCAAAAACAGGTAAACAGGTAAATGGTTATGTTTAAATGGGTACATAGTAATGGGTATGGTTAACCATTTATAAACGGTTATGAGTATGAGTATAACCGTTTATTGAATTACCCAACGTGTAAACGGTTATGCGGATATGAACATAAATAGTTATGGATAAATAACCATAGTTACCCGACCGCAATAACCGGTGTCCATCCCTACTTGCAATTTTGGAGGCAGGGATTTGTAATCTCAGCGGGATCAAAGATCTTCTGTTTGGGAGGTTGGATGTCAGCCTCCTGATGCCCACGTGCACCCCGGATTGTTTGCTCTGCAGTAATTTGGACAGGGGTTGGGGTCTTGTTCTCAAGTGTAGTGGGTCATGGGGGCTTGACCTTCGTGTCCTTGAAGGCGCTCATGGTTGGAGGCTTGTCACCTGGGAAAAAACAGCGCAATGCGGTCAAAATCTAACAAGTCACTATGTCTAACATCAGCAAGTGATCAACACCCAAAAGTACCATGACATGATACAACATAACTAAACTAATGAAAGTTTTAAGAAATTGAGAAAGAAAATAGGGACGGGAAAATGGGCGACGGGCATACCGTGGGTCCAAATTTAGATGGCAAATGGGTCCAAGAAAATAAGGATGGCAAATGGGTCCAAGTGGAATCTTGTCAATCCCATCACGATGATCCATTGCAAATGCCAAGTGCCTTCAAGATCCTATATAAGTATGGGAATTTTAATAAAAAAAACTCCCGGTATTGTTCACTTTAACAAAAAACCATATTTTTACATTAAAATGTTAATCCTGGTACTATTCACTTTACCCTTTATTTTGTCATTATCGTTAAAACTCAAAAATTTCAAGTCATTTTCATTAGTTTTCCTATATAAGTATTCATCTGCTCAGTACAACCCCGAAGTTGTCTTGGCAGCTACAACAAAAACATACAGTCACTTAGTATTAGGATCTAGTGAAATTCTTCTTCACTGATAAGTGAGAGGTCTTAGGTTCAATTCTCGCTAAAGGCGAATTTGAACCATATTATTGCTAGTCAATTGTGAGGCTTAGCTCACTTCATCACCTCTTAATGTAGATAATATTTTTTGTATAAAAAAAAAAGACAAAATCATCCAAACGTTTCTGAATCCACGCAATGGAGAGCACTCCATCAAGACCGAAGTCAAGGCCAAGAAGAATCTGGATTGTGCGTAGAAGGGGTGGTGATAAACCCACAATATTTCAACACCAAACTCCTCAAAATACTAAAAAAAACTCTCAGATTTCACAAAATCCACGAAGCTAAAACAACATTTAAAACACATCAATTCCATCACAGCAAAGTTTCTAACTTTCCAACTTTCAGAAACAAACTTCAAGAGCATAAATTTCTTTCAGAAATGAATAGCAAAGCAAAAGCTAAACTTGCCAATGAGAGTTGAGTTGGTAAATTCTGGAAAGAGCGACGGAAGATAATTGAGATCGGAGGATGAGGGAAAATGTAATTTCACTTGCAATGCATCATGTATTTGCTCAAAACTTTGAACTTGAAAAGTAATCATCACAAAGGAAAGGAAACATGATCGGCCTATTGCAAGATATATTTCTAATCAAAATTGGCATAACCACAAGTTTCAACTGACACACCCTTCGACCTGGAATGTTCATCTGGACTCCAAATATAGTTGTGCTAGCCGACACTAGGAAGGTGACAAAGACATAAAATGTGGTGCTGTGGAAAATGTGTGAATAAATTTAAGCCTAAAAGTGTCCAAATATAAGAGTGTGCACGTGAGCAGGATGGAACGCATTTTACACATGACGTCGGAGTATAAGTAAAGTACAGTAAAAGTAAGATAAGAATTATACCATCGGAAGTAATATTCTAAATCAATTTTTGCCATAAATCCTCGTCGACACAAGAGATCTGCCACCAAATCCTAAAGGGGCAAACAAGAATGAGTGTGCCTTGACTTAAGCTTTGTAACGTTTTCACAAACGTGTAACACTTCGCCGTAAAACAAGTATAGTTTCCAAATATATATATATATATGTGTGTGTGTGTGTGTGTGTGTGTGTGTGTGTATTATACTACGTATAGTATGAGAACAACTATTGTAAACAGCAATATTTCAAAAATATCGTAAATCACAATATTTCAAATGTAAAATATATAACATCCAATGATCACAATATCTCACATAAACGAACATATAATATCGAGTGCTTATCGACATATGATGACACACAAGCTCATACAGAGATATTCTGACATGAACATGACTGGGTCTGGGTGTAATAGTGTTTACCATCTAGTACTACAATCACGTGAAGACTGACGCTATGCGCATCACATACGAGTCATAATTGCTCTAGTACTATAATCACATGAAGACTGGCGCTATGAACGTCACATACGAGTCCTAATTGCGATGTGAACATACACTTGAAGACTGGAGTTATGTGTGTCACATATAAGTCCTAATTACCCATAGCAATCTAGGACAAGACTAATACTTACAATGGATCCAAAGTGAGTGTATCAGTGCGATGTGAACATACACGTGAAGACTGGCCCCGACCTTGGGCAAGTACTAACACTAGTGTAGCATGCACAATGGGCAAATAAAATTTGATCATGCCACGGTAATTCTAGTCAATATAATACTATTCATGGCTGTATATATAATTAAGGCATCCATAATAATGCGCATAACTATGCATCCCGTATGATGTATGATGATTTCATAATTTTCATCATTACGACATTCCTTATAAACGTTAATTTAATTATGGCATCGTGTAGAAAATTCATAATTAAATATATATATATATATATATGGAAACTAAATAAATATATATGCTCAATAAAAGCAAATACCACTCACAAATCATGTCATCGGGTTGAACCCGCCTCGCGGACATCGAAGATCCTTGCGATGCATTTCACCTAGAAACGAAACCATTTACGTAGATATATAACGTACTAATGTAAATTTACGTATTCGTACAAAGTACGGTTTATAAAAGAACTATTTTAAAACGGTCAATTTTTGGAGAACAGATGGCAGATTCGAATACGACACGTCAAGAAACCAAATGAGGGACTCAGGGTTCCTCCACTTGCCACCGCACACGCCACCACAAGGTGGCTGCATAGGTAGCCACACGCTGCATGCACATACCACATGAACTCCCATGTGCGCCCATGTGCCTGCGAGTACGTCAGTACTCGCCTTCCTCGTGAAGCTTGCAAATTTGCAGGGCCAACTTTTAGAGCTCTATTTGAGATCATTTCTTAACCAAAATCAATGATTTAAAAGTCAAAGTGCAGTGGGGTGTGGGCTCCACTTGGCACACAGCCCAAAGCCATAAAAGAGGAAAAATAGAAAAATATCAACTGCAATATGAAATTACTAAATTACCCTCAGTGTTCTGTGCTTCGTAAAATCTTCATTGCAACTTCGAATTTAGTTCTGCTTGCTCCCATGCATTAGTATTATCGAGTACTCTGCTTGCAACCAAAAGTTCCACATTGTTGCTTGGAATTTTTCTATTGGATGAATAATTCATTTTAAAAAAAGGCCCTAACTCCAGGGGTTGAATTAGAGTTGACAAAAATGGAATTGAGATTGGTTTAGTGAGGTATACTAGAGGTAAATAGATGTGCAAAGAATAAAAAATCTAAAATACCCTTGAATTTATCAGTATTTTAATAGAACGGGGTGAATAATTGAAAAGATCAGTTCTTTAATGGAACCGCAGTTTAGTTCTTTTATTTTACGAAGGGCACATTTGAATTTTCAAATGTTACACTACATCCAAAACTTCTCCCTTTACAGTAGTATAGGTACAAACAAATGCATAAAACTCTGGACTAAGTCATATGTGAAAGCTCATTGATCAAAATGTACTTCATTAGTGTTGTTCATTTGATTAATTTAAGTGTTATTTCACATCAAAAAGTTAAATACTTTGAAAAGACGTATAAAGATTTGAATCACTTTTTATATTATCGATTAAATCTCAAATAAAACCTCAAAAAAATTGGTCAAATTGGATTATTAGTAATAGGGTAGTTCAAAGATAGGCCCTTGGTAAAAAAACTAGGATTTGAGCCTCTATAGTGAAGTTTGTTAGGAGTTAGGCTCAAAATTGAAAATTCTATCAATTCTCTGTTAATTATTAGCACGTGAGTTAGGGATGGACACGGGCAGGGCCGGGTCCAATTTTGAAGGAACCGGACCTTACCCGTTTTAAACAGTAACGGGGCGGGCCGGATCGGGTAGAGAGATTTTGAGTTTTGGAACCGGACCTAACCCGGCCCGTTTGAAATGGGCCGATTCGGGGCTGGTCCACGGGTCCAACTCTTTTTTTTTTTTTAATTTATACTGCAGTGCTGCTGTGCACTGCAACAACACTGGAATGAAATTAGCAAACTAAACCGGCCAACGTCCCTAGCCATTGGACTGACAGTTCTTCGGCTGAGCAGTTTGACCAACACCGCGACAAAAGCAACGGAAGGGAATGCTTGCTTGTGGCCTAAAACATCTTCCAAGTACCTTTTAGCCTTTGCCAAATGCATCTTCCTGATGGCATGGGCAGTCTAAAATAGATAAACAAATCCAAATTTTAACAATCGAATCGAAACAGTCTAAGCATAACACAAGCAATCCAAGATAAACAGATTTGAAAATTACAAGAGCTATTTTTTAAAACTAAGGTTGCACTGCACATCAATTCTTACATATATATATATATATATTCAGTACATCAATTCTTGAATATACACACCATATATATATATATATTCAGTACATCAATTCTTGAATACACACACACACACACACACACATACACACACACACACACATACTCACACACATAATTGATTCAAATTCAATTTAATTCAACAAAGTTTCAAACTCAGTCAATTCAAATTCAATTCAATAAAAGATTTGAAATTGGAGCATAATAGAGGCCAAGGTTCAAGAACCCAACAAAATCCCTAAATCTAGCAAACCCTAATTTAATTTTCAATCCTAAATCCCTAAAACGCAATACCTTAAAACTGAAGAGGAGTGGAGTTGTGCGCTGCAAATATGGGTCTGAGTCAGACGTAGGAGATGACTAGTTCGAAATCCGGTTGTTTTACGTCCAGGTTACCCCCTGCGTGACTGGGAGCGTTCCCGACCACCTCAAGCTCCGCCACCTCCGATGCGAGATTGGGGTATCACTTGAAATCAACAAGACCCGGGTTCCGGCGTCAGACTCGGCATCGCTCATGCTCCGCCGCGATCGGGTCTATAAGGAGTCGTCGGAGGTGATGTACGTCAGCATCGATAGCGTGAGGGTCATCGGTGGGGTTGAATTCGAGGTGTACGAGAACAATGATATGGTTCTGTGTGGGTCTCTGGAGCGGTGAAGGGTGTTTGGATCAATGGAAATGCACAGGGATTGAAGAACGATTCGAGAACGGGTGGAGCTCAAATGAGAGATCAAAGTCTGAGAATCTAAGTGAAATGAAAGGAGTTGGGATGAGAGATGAGAAGATAGGCCTCAGACTTCAGCTCAATTCTATTCCATGCTAGAAACGGGCCGGGCCGGGGCCCGTTCTCTTTTATTTTAAGATCCGGCCCGCCCCACTAATTTCATATACTCGAACCGCTCCGCCCCGTTTTGTGTTTAGAAATTTTGGACCCGCCCTGTACCCGTCTCGAACCTGAATTACCCGCCCCTACTCGCGGTTCCTGTACCCGTTTGCCCAACCCTAACGTGAGTCACACATATTAGGCTAAAACAGAACTTTCCGTTAATCGTTAGCACGTGAGACTTACATGTGAGGGTAACTTTATCTTTTTAGTCTCATATTTGAGCTTCATTTGCTAACAATTAACAGAGAGTTCACGAAATTTTTAATTTTGAGCCTAAATTCTAACAGATTTCACCATAGAGGCTTTAATCCTAAGTATTTTTTTTTTACCATAGAGACTATCTTCTAATCCTACCACAACGGAGACCATTAATCCCCAAAAAAAATTCTAAAACATAGTGACCAAATGGGTCAAATTTAGAAACAGAGAGGAAAATAATAATTCGAGCAAACCCTAGCCAGAAGAGCCTAGCTGCCAAAGGCCAACCAAAGTACCTACGGATATCTCTAGAAGATGGAGGCCCCAAGCTTGAAAGTAGTACAGTCAGCAAACCCATATGCAAAATGGTTATTCTCTCAACAATATTAGAGATCCATCTCAACAAGTACCATCTTGCATAACCAAATTCTTCAGTGCAACTCATTAAGTTCACAAATGTATGTCGTACATTAATGTCGATATCATTAACATGATTTGGGGTGTTAAACCCATTAAGCAATCTCTAAACTTCATCTTTCGCTCGATATAATTCACCTTTTAAGGGTAAAATCATGCTAGCATTATTTGCTCTTTTTTCTACTGAGGAGTGAGGCCCTAACAATCTCCAAACTTGATCTTTTATTTTTGGTTGAAAAAGTTTTGCTAATCGCTAAGTTTTGGCCAATAAAATTATGGTCTTATTTTTCATTATACATGGGACAATTCCAAGTCTCATTTATTTTCAGTAAGACTAGACGAGGGAAATAAATTTAAAATTTGGATAAAAGTTAAAATTATAAATTGATATGCATTAATTCTCTTGTTTGGATTCATACACATAGAAATTTAGAATTTCCGCGTGGAAAAAAAACTTGGAATTGGGAACCTCTAATTTTCAAGTTTAAATTCCATGTAAATAGGTATCATTTCCCAATTTATATGATTGAGAGTTTAAAAATAACAAATATCGTATTCAATTCCATTGTTTTTTTAGGTTAACCAAATAAGAAAATTCACAAATTCTAAAAAATGAAATACCGTCATTTCAATTTCCGTCATTTTAAAATTCCTTAAAAAAATTAAATTTCTTCATCCAAATATAGTGTAAGTAAATATGGTAAACATAGACGATAACTCTATCATAACTGGTTAATAATTCAGGAGCAAAATCCACCCAGTTACTTTTTCTTGGAACATTTTATTACATGAATAAATGTAGTCGTGGCACCACTTATTTTAAACAACTTTTAACACACATTTTTGGAGGGCTCATTTTGTAATATTTTTTAACCATCCGAACCGTCTATATTTAGATATTGCCTAGATCATATCTACCAAAATCACCCAAATATGAAAGTATATGACGGTTGGATTAAAGGGTTAGGTTTCTTTATAGAACCGTATTCGTTTATTTTCTTCACTATAAAATGAATGTCTTATTAGTTTCGGATTTATTTAATTTTTTGCAAGAACGAATTGTGGATATATTTTAAAAGATAGACGGTTCAGAGCATTAAAATACATTACAGAATTTGTCCCGAAAAAACGGGTGTCAAAAATTACGTAAAAAAAAAATAGTATAACTGACCACTCCATGTAACGACCCGTTTCCAATTTTACAGTTTTTTATTTATTTTAATAAGTGAATGTACGAAAATGCCATTCGAGGCAAATGCGTTGATTTTGTTTGACCGCCTTGTCGTGTTATGTAAGATCTATTTCCTTGACGTATCCTCGTAGTATTCGTCGTTACGAACGAGTGAACGCAACCGGAACGTAATTTGGAGTTATAACAAAGGAGTTATTAATGTTTAAAGTCAAGGATATTTTGGTAATTTTAACCTTCTTTAGAAGGCTCCAGAAAATCTGAAGCCATGTGAAATGCCACGTGTGTGGCTGGGATGAAAGGAAAAGAAAAGGGAAGGAAGAAATGGATGACTGGGATGAGAAGGAGAGAAGAGGAATAAGAGGAATGAAGGAGGGAACTGGCCAATCAAGAGGAAAGGAAAAGACGGGAAAGGATGGAGAAAAGAAAGAGAGAATCGGACCCTCCCCTTAACCGGTGACACGACCCCTTTTTGGGAGATTTTTTTACGATGAATCGTCCATTTTTCCGGCGAATTTCATCAAACCACCACTTGGAAAACCCTTCAAGACCTTCCCCCTTCCTATTTCACCCAAAAAAATCAAGGGATTTGGCCTTGAAATTGGGAGAACCGGCACGGTGGGGTGCGGTGATTTTAGGTTCGAATCACCAAATTTTGAAGCTAATCCCGTTGACCACCACCACCAATAGACTCCCCTTGACCCCAGGAACAAAGCCCAAGCAATGGTTGAGGTGTCAGAGCTTGTTTGGAGTCGAATCATGAACACTCATTTCAAGGGTTCCCGGCAGATCGAGGTGGATTTCAGGTGTTTCCAGGCCAAATTGGACTCCTTCATAGGTATGAAAACTGTTCTCCTTACTAAGATCTACTTGTCTATAAAATTTGGTAATTTTTTGAAATAGTTGATTTTTTCAGTGAGTCGGGGCGACCAACTGCCACTTGTGGTGGCGCGTGTGGCGGCATGTGGGCCGAGATATCCCTTGACCTTCCTAGGATAAATTTTAATACCTTGATTCCAATTGTGAAGTCTGATTGACAAATTTCTATCGTTTGAACCTAGTTCCATTAAGGTCCGCCACTTGATTAGAATAGTAATCGATGATCCGACAGTTAGATCGTCGCCAAACTTTAATACATTATAGTACGTAATATTTGAGGACCATTGGAACTACGGATTGGGGATCCGACGTACGGATCTTCCTGAATTGGATTTGTAAATTCATAAAATAAAACGTTAACCGCCACTTGAAATTGTAATTGGCGGAGATCCAACCGTGGAATCGTAATGAAACTTTAGTATGATGTTTTAGAAGCATAATGTGGATATTTGGAAGTTACGGATTAGAAATCTGAGGTGCAGATCTTCTAGATCGAGTTACGTAGGATTGTAGACCCTACCGTTGATCTTTGACCGGCTGTTGACTTTTGGTCAATGGGTCTCAAATCATTCTAAAACGTCCTTGGGGATGTGTTTTATGTGTTCTATTGATAAGGATTATAAGATATGATTTGATAATTGTTCTAGGCGCCGATCGTTCGTGACGACTCGATGTTTGTGTTACGGAGTTATAGCGCGGACTCCAGGTGAGTGGGCTTTTAGTTTTCTATATATATGTATATATGTTTTCCATTTTCCCAGAAATGATTTTAAATGGATTTACGTTTTTAAATGTCATGTCAATTGCATTACATTGTAGTATATGCATTAGTATAAATATGCATATTATTGCATGATGTTACAGATGCCCAGGTAAGTTTAAGGTGAGTGCATATTGATGATAGTAATTGCAGTGTGTATGGTTATGTTTAGATGCATTTAATGCTCATTATCCTGCAACTCAGTGTTAGTGCTCCGCCCGAGGCCAGGGCCTAGCCTTCACGTGATCGTTCACTTCCCGTACCACACGCTCACCTTAGATCCAAGGCAGGTACCAGCCTATCGTACATACCACATTAGGTGGTTCCGACTCGTAGGTGACTTGCAATACTTCGCACATCCTTCACGTGATCGTAGCACTTGAGCGTATCTATTTACACCCAGCTTATCGTACGGACCACAATAGGTGGTTCTGACTCGTGTGCAGGAATTGATTTATGAGCTATAGATTCAACCGTATAAGTCACGTTAGGTGACTTCGGCTAACATATCATTTTATATTGATTTACAACACCTGGCTTACATATTTATTACTGAGATACTTGACATGACACATACTTTGGTTTTCATTGCTCTCAAGCCTTATTTCTATATATGTATGTATTATTATTTTCTGAAAAATTATACGGGTTTTACGGTGAGGGGTTATTATGTTCAGAAAAGAGAAATGTGTTTTCAAACGTTTTGTTTTTGCCTACTCACCCTTCTGTTTTTCGGCCCTCCAGGTTTTAGCTGTTGTAACTTGTAAGTTTGTATCGACGAGGATTCTTGGTGAATCTCAGTATAGGTGGCTACCTCTGAGGGTATGATCATTACCCACACTACTGTACTTTACATATGCTTTGAAGTCGCATGTGAAATGAGTTTATTCCCGCTCACAATGCACTCTTGTCTTTAGGTACTTTTAAGTTTAAATTTATTCACATTTTCCACATCTCTATACTTTATGGCTTCGTCACCTTCGAGGTGTTGGCCAGCATAGCTCGATTGGGAATCCTAGTGAACATTCGTGGTCAGGGTGTGTCACTCCATATGTTATGTTTTTTGGAATTAGTTTTTTAATAGAGAAACTAAGGAAAAAGAAATGCTCTTTTTATTTAACAAAAGAAATAGGTTGTCAATTTGTCATTAACACTTAAAGTTATGTCCTTGCACTTATCATAATTGGCTCTCAAATTCATCAAAATATATAGAAGTACACTCTCGCCATGTGTTCATCAATTGAGAGTCCCAACAACCATGTTCATGTAGTAAAAGATGTTGTCACCTGGGACTCATTTATTTGTACGTAGTTTTAACAATTAATGGCGACAAGATGATTGGAAATCAATTGGCAATGATTTGTTTATAAAAGAGAATAAAAATGTTGGAGAGACTCTATCAAAGTGAGATTTTTTATAAACTTTCTATCGCCTCATAGTTTAATGTTAATTTTCTTATTTATAATATATTGTGCTAAAAACATAAGATTGCAAAGTCCATAAAGAGTCTCACTTATAAAATAGTCCCCTCATCATTTCTCAAAAAGGAAAAGGTTTATTTTTTTATTACAAATATTCTCGAAATTGACCAAACTCATTATTTTTTTCTCTTAATTTGAAAATCGATTAAGGTAGTCATTGAATTTGACTGATTTCTTAATTTGAAAATCGATTGATGTAGTTTGTAAATTTGATCGATTTCTCTGAAATTTGGGTTTTCTAGCTTTTTGACTGCTAGCCTTCATGCACGTGCTCACACGTGTGCAGAAGGTATTTTTTGAATCACGGCGTGCTACGTGCGATTTCACGTTTTAAATGTATTTATATGCGTAAATTGACAAAAGGAAAGTCAAATATTTGAAGTAAATGAATAATCTTAAATCATGCTAGAAGAAACCCCTCATAAACTAATTAAAGCAGTTGAATTCACATAATAAAATTAGTCTCTATAGAATTTCCATTAAGAATAGAGAAAATAATATTGGGGTGTGATATCCACACACCCCATTTTACTTCTCACACATTTTGTTAATTTTCAACCGTCAGATCGGATGAATTGAAGAAGATCGACGAACATAAATTATTAAGGGGTGTGTGAGAAGTAAAATGAGATGTGTGGATATCACACCCCATAATATTTAATAGGCAATTGATTGAATCACATTATTGCTAGCTCATTGTAAGGCTAAGCTCACCTCCTCCTCCTTAGTGTACATAATATCGTTTGTTAAAATAAAAAACAATCATTTGACAACTAATTTAATCACATTATTATTTGCGTGCGAAAGACTTTTAAAAAAAAAACCGGCATTACACGTTTCTTAAGATGTTTTGAATGTGTTTTAAAATAGTAAAATTGAATCACATTATTGCCAGCCTATTATGAGGTACTAATTTAAAAATAAAAATAATAATAATTAAAAAAAACATTGTTAAAATGACGAAAATGCCCCTGCCTTATTTGATACATTATTTTGGGATGCCTTTGAATTTTTTTTGTCTTGGGGGCATTTTTGTCCAAATAATTTTTGTTGAGGCTTGATGACACCAAAAACACTATTCACCTTTTGTGTTGGCTTTATATATAAGAAGATTAGTTTCACTGATTTCACTGGGGATGTGTATAAGAAGCTACTTTTGGCCATTGTAAGTTGCTAATATTGCGGTGCGGGTTTTTCTGGTCTTAATCAAATCTCCATATTTTTTTTTTCGTTCATTTTCTTTCCAAGATTACGCATTTTCAATTTTCAAATTTTATTTTTGTTGTTTAGAAAAAAAACCTAAATCAAAATCGACTTGGACCAAAAAAATGAATTGAATCATTTCGGTTTTCTATTTAGAAAATGGGAAAACCAAAACAAAAAACCGAACAGTAATTTTGGTTGGTTTTTTATTTTGACAAAAAACTGAACCCAATAAAACTGAACACACTTTTTTTTTTTTTTTGAACAAGTGATACTATCTACACTTACAAATGAAGAGAAATACCACTAGATCGTAGTACTAAGTGGCAACACACCCCTAATATAACAGTACTATAAGGGCGTGTTTGTTTGCACTCACTAGGCCTCATTGGATTGGACTAGCTTACTTAGAATATTAAGCAATGTTTGGTGCAAGCCACGACTAAGTTTAATGGGACTAGCTCGGACTCGTTCCGACTAAACTCTTCGCTAGTTGGGCTTAGCGAGGCCGGACAAAAAGGATGGGATTGCTAAGACCATCGCTTCGCTTCATTACCGTGTTGATGCTTCGACTTCCTCAGTCGTCTTCCTCTTCGTCTTCCACAGATCCCCAACCGCTGCAATTAAGCTTTTCTTCTTTCTCGACCTGCAATCAACGGATTCGGTAGCTCCAACTCTCGCATAGGCCTTACCCGCAGGCTGCAACTCCAGATCTCGCGCCACTGACCGTCGCATCCTCCTTGAGGCCGCCAAGCGCTCTGCCAGGAGGATGTGTCTGCAAGTTTGTCGTCGATTTGCAGATCCGACGATCCAAGCCTTTGCAAATTGAAAAAAAAATTAGGATTTTTCTGGGTTTGATATGAAGAGAAAGTAAATTAAAAAAGAGAAATATGAGTTTTAATTGAAGAGAAAGCAAATGAAAAGAAGAGGAAGTTTCTGGGTTTGATTATTAGTGGAAGCAAATCTGGGCTTGTGAAGAAGAAAATGCAAACCAGAGAAGAAAAGTAGAGGGATGGGAAGAGAGAATCAAATAAAAAAAAGTGTAAATATTAATAAAATGAATAAGAAAATGACAAAAAAGTATTTTAGCTATAAAATAATTTAGTCCGTTACTTAGTCCAACACTACATCAAACGCTTCATTATTCTTATACTACTTAGTCCATGCCAAGCCAATCCAGCTTAATCCCTAAAATTAGTCCAGTTTGAGATAGTCCGGTGCAACAAACACTCCCTAAAGGCACTACAAGAACACAATAAAGACTCTATGACGACTCTAAACCTTGTGACTCAAATAAGAATAGTATCATACATGTAGAGATCCATGTATGAAGCTGACTAATTTCCTTGCTGAATATCAAGTGTGAAAAACCAGTTCTCATACTCCAAAACAATCCTTTTCAAATAAGGACCAACCGACCAAGTATATCTCTTTCTATACCAGTATGAACTAAATAGCCGGCCTTTAAATTCATGATCAAATTCCGACATATTGGAGATGCTCTCACACTTTGAATAAATACCAATTCTTGTACAACAATTATGTTTCTCTTGATAATTTCTATAGTTTTGATATGAAATCGCGCTTGCACTAGACATATACTAAAAAAAAATAAAAAATTATTGAATTTATTAAATTATTTTGCTGGAGATTTAAATCAAAATAAAAGTTGGTTGTAACAATCAAATAATTAAGACAACGGTTAAATATGAAATAAAGATACATTTTTAAATCTCTAAAATTCCAATAATTTCACGTTAGCAGTTGAGCATTCGTAGTTTCGTCTAAGGGTAGGTTCAATATGGTTACCGTATCAAAACGCTCGTACCAATATCGACTGTAATGGAAGTAGCTCAATGTTTTATAAGCCTTTGCAATATTTCTCATTTCTCTGATGCGTTGGGACACTTTTTATCTTTACATCATTACACGTCCCTTCATGTGCAGCCAAATTTATAAGCAAAAAAATGTGGACCTCACAAATTAGATGACGTGAGCACGTGTGATCGTTAGACTTCACACATGGGCCAAGCTCGTTGTGATATATACCATGTTAAGATTATAGAGTTCAGCTAGTGGTCCACGACTAATCATACCGATATTGTCCTAACTTAACCACATGCACATCCCGACACGTGTTGAGTTTAATGACAAAAGATCTCCATACAATTAAGAGTGAACCATTCAATATAAGTTATAATTTATTGTGCGAAGCTTCTCATTTGATACTCTATCCTCTAACATATTGTAATGTTATATTGACATATATAGAAGTCCTTTTTCTTGCAGTGTACGTATCATCCTATACGAGGCATGCAAATTCTTAGCTGTGTGAGCACGTCGACAAACAAAAACAACACAAGTTGTAGACGGCGCCAGGTCCCAACTTCCAGCTTCTTAACTTGGTTAATTAGGAGGCAACTCCCAACTTCCAACTACATTTATCAGGCGGCAACTTCTTTTTTTTTTTTTTTTTTTTTTTTTTTGAACAGCAGGCGGCAACTTCTTTGTGCTTTTTTGTGTATTTGGTTTTCTTTTATTTTATGGTTTGTTTTTAGGAGCTACGTATATATGGAGAGATTTTTCAGTGTATCTAGAACACATGACATAATACAACATGCCATTATATAATTGGAGTGACACTCGAAAAAAAAATATCTTTCCAGTTGTATAATACCGTGATGTAACGCCCCGTGTTCCGAACACACTGAAAAATATCTCTTAGGTACCGATATTTCTTTTGATGATGGAACCCTACATTAACAATCTGGTCCAAGGAAAAGAGTATCAATTATCAACTGCTTAAACCAAAAATCAACGATTGATTTGAATTTTAGGAAGTTGATGGTAAATTGATGCATATATAAGCGCATCAGCTAAGTTAACGATTTTTTGACAAACTTAACAAATTGGGGTAATATGGGACACGAGATGAAATCGAAGTGATACCAGTTTCAAGTTCAAAGGTGGAAAATGGAAAATTTCGTCCCGTAGGAGTCATATAATAAATATAAAAACAATATAATTAAAGAGGGAGTTGATTTTCACAAACCGTTTTTTCTCTATTTGTATAGCTGGTGTATTTCTAGTATTTAGATTGAATAATCAAAAGTTTATTAAAAGATAAAAATAAACAAGAATGTAAGAGAAAAGTAAATAGTGCGGAAAAATCGTTTCCTTGAGTGAATTAAAGAATGACAATACTTGCATTCCTCATTAGGGAATGCGCAAATCTCACTTGCTATAAATAATGCATTTTCACTGTATAAGTTTTATATAGTGGAGCCGTTCAATTTTTTAATCCTCATATGAAGACCAACTCTACAAAAAATTATTTTAATCGGATTTTTTTTTATGCATTCAAATGTATGGAACAAATCATTATGAAAGTATGAAGTAACATATTCGTGATAAACTATTTATTTATTTATTTGATATACTTTAATGACGAAACAATCATCGATTCGAATAAGTTCTTGGTATGGATGATCTTCAAATAATGATTAAAAAATCAAACGATTCCGAATATGCATGAAATTTATACAGTAAAATACGGTAAAGCATATCTAGCTGCAAATTTAGTTGACATTAAAAGCGGGTACACCCTAGCTAGCTATAGTTCATTCTCAAGGAGCTAGTTTCATTAGACTAGTCCACTTTGTTCTTGCAAAATGGTGTCATCAACCAGCTTGAGGCTGTCAACGGTTGTTCCAGCTACAAGGACAGGTGATGAAAACACGGTCCATGAGCTCACCAACATGGACTTGGCCATGAAGCTTCACTACATCAAAGGGGTCTACTTCTTCAAGAGTGAGGCAGTTGAGGGGCTTAAAATTTATGACTTGAAGAAACGTATGTTCCGGCTCCTGCAGCTCTACTTCACTGCCTCCAGGAGGATCCGGAGATCCAAAACTGGAAGGCCGTTCATCAAGTGTAACGACAGCGGTTTAAGAATTGTAGAAGCGCATTATGAAGAAATGGTTGATGAATGGTTTGCCAGGGCCATGGAGGACTCTTCTCTCTTAGATGGTCTTGCTTATAATCAAGCCCTTGGTCCTGATCTTGGTTACTCTCCTTTGGTCTTTTTACAGGTGATACCTATATATGTACTTGTTTTATTTTATATAGCAAACCATCTTTTTTGGGAAAGACAAGGCACAGCCATCTTTGAAGAAAACTTCACAAGTTTACCAATTGGGAAGTTGAAAGTTTGCTTTGACTCTATATTTCTTCTTCTTCTTATTTTAGCTCACTACTTCAATTAATTGCTTATTTTTTAAGTTTCATTTTTGTTTGAATAGCATTCTCTTTGTTAATCCAATAAAAAAAAAAAAGAATTTACTGCAATACTTATATGTATTCATCACTATAACTATCATCTGACGGTCAGATATAATTCTTGTGAATATACACACATTAGGAGACCACATCTGATTGTTGAAATAGTGATTGTATTAGATACATATAAGTATTGTAGTCAAGTGTATTTTCTAAATTTCTAGATATTTTAATTCTATTTCACTGTGAAGTTCGAAGGATCAATTGATTGAGTTGGCATCTAGAGGTTGAGAATCTCTCATTCATCCAATACACAATTACAGTAGCCTCCTTTCGCTCGCAATTGGTAGAAAGTAATAGAACACAGGAAAAAAAGAACATAACACTCCGTAGATTCCAGTGACATTGTGTCATCTTTCTACAATCACAACATCGTATAAGTAATATAATTAATAACTACAATGACACGAGTTACACGTATCTTCTTTTCATAATTATCTTGTTGCGTACGTGACATGTGATGAGTAAGTGCGAGAAAATGACATATGACAATCGGTTGGAATTAGTTCTCTTGCATATATTAACATGGTTGTTTTTCCATATGGTAATTTGCAAGCAGTTCACTTGGTTTAAATGTGGAGGAATGGCAGTGGAACTCAGCTGGGCCAACGTCCTTGGAGATGCATTTTCTGCCTCAGCCTTCATGAACATGTGGGGGAAGATCATCGCAGGTCAAGTGCCGCGGAAGCTCCTCCACGTGCTACCTCCTGGAAAACCTGAATCCCCATCACTTTCTTCAGTACCCAAAACACCTTTTTCTGTGTAAAGGGTAGATCCAATTGGTGATTTCTGCGTGACACCCAACAAGTACAGGACGAGAAAACACATGTTTCATGTTTTTGCTGAGAAGCTTGATCATTTGGTCTCCAACATTTCTTGTCCTCCAAGCAACCAATCAGCCAAAGTCTCCTCGGCTTTTGAAGTTCTCTCTGCTATTATATGGAAATCCTTGTCCAAGATTATGGACGGCTCAGAGCAGATAAAAAGGGTGACAATTTGTACGAAAAATGTGTATAAAAGGGAATTTGGAGTTCTGAGTAATGACATAGTGTGGAGCACGGTTGCAGCAGATTTCTTGGTTGCAGAAGCTGAAGTGTCAGATTTGGTAGAGCTGATGTGATGTAGGACAGAAATCCGATTATTTCACGTGCAATAAAACTAAAAGAAGGAAGCGGCGAGCAATAAAGAAAAGTGATTGGAGAATTGGTAATTCACGTGTTAATAGATTATTTGCTACGGTCATATCTCGAAAGTTGATGTTTTGAACTTTTCTTGAACGCTACTTTCATTTCTGGTGCGGTCGTAGAAGAGGTGTTCAATTCTCCCACAAAAGTGGCTTGAGCCATCTTTTGCAGAAAGTCATCAAGACAGCAGCCTACTAATAAATGGAGTCTTTTGGGGTTTCAAAGGCTTTATTATATGTCAGTTATTTTCATTTTAATTTCCTAAGTCTTTTGAGTTTTCCAAGAGGTTGTAAAAGGCTTATTTAAGCCATGGCTTTGTAATCATTTAGACATCTTTCAAGCAATTAATCAAATTATCCTTTGGGATTTCTATCAACTGGTGGACTCCAGTAACTTTGTTCTACAAGGGATTACGCTGGTAACCCTTTCATTGCTTCGTGCTGCGTCATGATGTGAACAAAAGGGCAGAAGAGAATGGTGCAATTGAGGAGACGGCAGGGAGGGAGGAGGGCGGGAATAATTCGGACTTCATAGCTTACGGAGCTGTGGAAATTTTCAGGTCGACGGGCCGAGGACCCACTCTAACAACACCGATACTGTCCCCACTTAATCACCTGCACAATCCTCAGGTGTGGGGTTTTATCACAAAATGCCTCGATGTTAGTTAGAGTGGAGTAATTCTATTTAAAGTGTTTTCTCTTTTCCCTCTTGGCCGATGTGGGACAATGGGTTCCAACAGGAGCAAAGCTTACATTCGTGAACTTGGAAGAGGCGGAGATTTATGGGCTTGAATTGAAGGGACAAAAACCAGTTTATACAAGTTATGGTATTAGTGGGGTTGGTGATGAAGGACTGGTTTTGGTGCTTCCGGCGAGTACTAATAATGTCGGTCGATTAGTGAGTGTGGTCTTACCTGAAAATCAACTTGCACAGCTCAAAAGTGAGCTCCAAAGGAATTGGAGTATTGCTTGAGAATTAATGCTTGGTTAAATCAGCAAAAGAAGAAAGAAAATTGCTTTGCTTTCAATTGATAACTTTTAACTTCTACATATGTTATGCAGAGAAGTTAAAGAGAAAAGACGAAGTCATAATATCATTTTTAAGTTACTTATGTTTGTATTACTTGCCAAGCAAGGAAGCCTACTAAGTTACTATAAATAAAGGCAAAAGTGATGAAAGCATCACAGAAATTACCCAACTCTCTTTTTTCTCTGCTACCGCACCCTCGATCTCTCCCATCAGTAAAATAGTCCACAACAAATACTACAATTTTAAAAGTTGTTTTTAACCTACTTTTCCAAACGAAATTAAAACGCCTTGATCACAATTATGCCATGGCAATACTGTCTGCTGCAGTCTGCACCTACAAGGTTCCCACCCTTCAGAGAAAGTAACGGCCACACGCAGAGTTCTGGGGATCCACTACTAGGCGGCGAACCTCCACCTCCAACTGTAATCATATAGATTTTGTGGCCAAATTTAGCATCCCAGCACTAGTCCCTGACTATACAACATATTAGCATCAGGATTCCATGTCACACTCAAAAGACGTCCACTGACACTAGCTGAGCAACGATTTAGTGAAAACAAACTCATCATCTGTGTCGTTAAGCGGTACAACAGCCATTTGCCAGATTGAGACCCCAATAGAATCCAACACAATCTGCAAAATAGCAAACAAAATTAACGCACATAAAGGTTGGTCCTTTGTGACCGAAAGGTTAGGGATTTTGTTTATGCACAAAATCAGTGGGAACTTTGGTACAACAGAAAGTGTCAAGTTTGTGACCTTCGCTGGATTGCTCCGGTCATTAGTGTGGATAAGTATGCAAATGGATAGAGACAGGGAAGCAAACACAAGATGTACGTGGTTCACCCAGATTGGCTACGTCCACAGAGTAGAGGAGTTCTCATTAATTGTGAAGGGTTTACATAAGTGCATAGGTTCAAGCTCTCCTTTAGTGAGTACTAGTGAATGATTTAGTACAAATGACATTAGGAAATATTGTGGGAGAATGATCTCCTTTTATAGAAGAGAGTTTCTAGCTTTGTTTTGACATTGACACGTGTCGTGTTATGATTGGCTTCTGATGTTGACACGTATCGCGCTATGATTGGCTTCTGATGTCGACACGTGTCGCTCTGTGATTGGCCTTCGGGTTGAAGGGAAACTCTTCTGGGTCCTTGACGGTATAATGTTGACCGGTGCTTAGTAGTTTCGGGATTGGTCAAGTATGGTACAAACAATGCTCCCCTAAGTTCCCAAGTGAGGGAAGCTCCTCGGTTAGGAACTTGCAAGGTCCAAGCTATTGAGTAATCACGACACTTCTAAGTACTGAAGTGTGGTATCGTCTTCATTTGCCTTATCTGTCTCATATGTAGATGCGGCATCTTCTCTGGAAGTACTTTTCCTCCATCCTGGGGTGATATCTTTAACTGATAAAGATGCACAAGGTAATGTATCAATTTCACTTAAAACTTACTTGTAGTTTCGTGCTTGGTCAAGTGCAATACAAATCCTATAGTAGGAGTCCCCCAAGTCGCCGAGCTAGGAGATCTGCCGAATGAGGTAATAGACAAGGTAAGCAATCAGACTTCCAAGCAAGCAACCTGGATCGAAGGTTCGACTTAGGCTTCCGGTTGATTGTTCTCCTTCTCCTAGTTTCGTAAACAGTAATAAAGATAAGGAGAAGCAAATGGAGAAGAGATGATATGAGATACTTTTACTTTTGAAGAAGTAACTTTCCACAAGCTTATTCTTGAACTGGGCTGAAGGGTTTTCTGGTTTCCTCCAGAGTATAAGGCCGACTCAAGAATTTGAGGGTCAAAACAAGTCCACCAAATCTAGAGAACGTTCGACCCTGATGATATGGGATACTTTTGCTGTTGACAAAGTAGTGGATGTATCGGCACGTGTTCTGTGACACTTGTCTCCACATGCTTCCTTGTATCCTTCTCACTTGCCCTATCTGTTCCTCAAGCAATGTTGAAGATGAGTACTCGAGAGCAATGTTAGGTAAGTAATCAGGCAAGGGATTCTAGGCAGTCAGTTCTTGACTGGAAACTTGATTCCAAGTGCTGACTGGTTGCTCTCTTTCTTCTTGTCTTCAGGTAAGAACAAGGCCAAAGGAAAAGACAGGGAAAAAACATGATATGGGATACTCTTGCTTTTAACCCTGTTGATATGAGATACTCTTGCTCTGGTATGGCTTGTTTGCAGAGGTATTATCAGGGGAAAAGAAGTTGAGTATTTCGAGAGACTCTGCTGAGAGTGCCCTCTCTGTTGTGAAGAAAAGTTGAGCATTTTTTTTATTTGCAAGTTTACCTGGCTGTGGAGGATGGAGGTCGACATATATAAGAGTCCCCTTAACAACAAGTAGTAGTGCTATTCCTTTACCCTTCTTGGTTATAGCAATGTAGTGGGAGCTGCAAGCTTCACGTGTTTTAACTTTGTCAGAGCACTTTGAAAAATAGTCTGTAGTATCTAGAAAGCTGATGTTGCATATGAAGATTGCAGACAAGCTTTATCCAAGGAAATCTGGCTCTCGAAGTTCGGAGAGCGATGCCTCTTCGGTTTTTGAACAAGCAATCCTGTCGGGGATCTGGCTCTCGAGATTCAGAGAACGGTGCCTCTTCGATTTTTGAGAAAGCAATCATATTTGGAGTCTGACTCTTGAGATTCGGAGAGCAGTGTCTCTTTGATTTTTGAGAAAGTAATCCTGTTGGGAGTCTGGCTCTCGAGATTCGGAGGGCGGTGCCTCTTCGATTTTTGAGCACATAATCATGTTGGGAGTCTGGCTCTCAAGATTCGGAAAGCGGTGCCTCTTCGATTTTTTAACAAGCAATCTTGTTGGGAGTGTTTTCTCGAATGTGAGTAAAGGTTGGGTATTTTTGCCAGTCTGTCTTGCCACAGAGCACGGAGGTTGACACACACAGGGACTTTCTAGTTATCAAGCAGTGGTGCTGTTCCTTTACCTTTGTGGGTAATAGTATGGTAGCTGGACCTTCAAAATTTATATGTCTAAACTTTGTCAAAGATCTTTGGCAAAGTTATCTGTGGTACCCGAGGAGCTGATGTTGCGTGTGGAAAGTGGTGCCTCTTTGGAATCCGAAAAGTGGTGCCTCTTCAATTTTTGAACCAACGGCCTTGTTGCCTTTTCTTTTATAAGGGCACCAATTGTGTGCAAGAAGTACATTAAAAAAGTTATTGCTTGTAGGAATTTTCCCCTTACTTCAGAGATTTATTGCATCTCATTTCTCCTTCATCATTTCTGAGAATGTCTGGCCCATCCGACCGTTGTTTTGACTTGAACTTTGGTGAAGAGGCAGCCATGCCTTCTCAAGACAACATATGACGCCGATCCTTCTTATCCCCTACTGGTCTTCTTACCGTTGAGGACTATATGATGAAGAATGATATGACTGATGTGGTGGTGGCCAGGATCCTTCTCACTCCAAAAAAGAACAGACTACTTTTCAAACGGTCTGATGAGTTAGTTGTTAAGGATTCTCTGGCTCTCAGTGTTCAGTGTGCAGGTTCTATGTCTAATATGGCCCAATGCCTATTTGCTTGAACCCGCCAAGTTGAATCATTGGCGGCTGAAGTGATAAATCTCAAACAGGAGATCAGAAGGCTCAAGCATGAGAATAAACAGTTGCACATGCTAGCACATGACTATGCTACAAACATGAAGAGGAAGCTCGACCAGCTACTGTAATCTGATGGTCAGATTTTACTTGATCATTAGAGTTTTGTAGGTTTGTTCCAAAGGCATTTATTGCCTTCGTCTTCTAGGGCTATACCGCTTAATGAAGCTTCAAATGATCAACCTTCGGTGCCTCCTCCTTCTGGGGTTCTGCCTAGTACTGAGGCTCCGAATAATCACCCTCTGGTGTCTCCTCTTTCTGGGGCTCTGCCGACTGTTGAGACTTCTCCTGAACAACCTTTGTGAAGGCTCCCTCTTGTTTGTTTATTTTGATTCATGTATATGTACATATTTGTAACTTATTGGAGATATCAATAAACAAGTTTTGCTTCATTTCAACGTATTATGTTAAATACACAAGGCCTTCTTCACTAAGTTCTTTGAATTTTTCCTTTTGTTGAAGCTTTGTGAGTGAAACATGTAGGTTGAGGTAGTGCTCCCTTAATTTCCCGAGTGAGGAAAACTTTTCGGTTGGAGACTTGAAAAAATCCAAGTCACTGAGTAGTCGTGAGACTTCCGAGTATCAAGGTGCAGTAGCATATGGTAGGAGTCCCCCAAGTTTCCGGTCAAGGGAGTTGACGAATAAGGCATTTCCTTTCTAAGTGGTAGCCCAAAACTCCTCCTTCATATATATTTGTTATGAAAATTGTTAGACCCAAAGAAGAGGAGGCATAGGCAATTTTTTATTTTTTATTTTTTATAATTTTTGAATTCTTGAATTTTTTTGAATTTTCGAATTTCAAAAGGAAAAAAAAAATATATATATATTTTAAGCTTTATAGGTGAAGCTTTGAGGTTAAAGCTTTGTTGGGTACCATGAATTGATTTTGCTTCACACTATCTTAATCAAGATAGTGTGAAGCTTTTGTAGGTGAAGTTTTTGCGTTGAAGCTTTGTAGGTGAAGTTTTTGTAGGTGAAGCTTTTGTGGGTAAAGCTTTTGTGGTGGGTGAAGCTTTGTGGTGGGGGAAGCTTTTGTGGGTGAAGCTTTTGTGGGTGAAGTTTTTGTAGAGGAAGCTTTTGTGATGGGGAAAGCTTTTGTGGGTGAAGCTTTTGTGATGGGGGAAGCTTTTGTGGATGAAGATTTTGTTGGTGAAGCTTTTATGGGTGAAGCTTTTGTAGGTAAAGCTTTTGTGGTGGGTGAAGCTTTTGTGGGTGAAGCTTTTGTGGGTGAAGCTTTTATGGGTGAAGCTTTTATGGGTGAAGCTTTTGTAGGTGAATCTATTGTGGGTGAAGCTTTTGTAGGTGGGTGAAGCTTTTGTGGTGGGTGAAGCTTTTGTGGGTGAAGCTTTTGTGGTGGGTGAAGCTTTTATGGGTGAAGCTTTTGTAGGTAAAGCTTTTGTAGGTGAATCTATTGTGGGTGAAGCTTTTGTAGGTGGGTGAAGCTTTTGTGGTGGGTGAAGCTTTTGTTGGTGAAGCTTTTGTTGGTGAAGCTTTTGTAGGTGAAGCTATTGTGGGTGAAGTTTTTGTAGGTGAAGTTTTGGAGTTGAAGCTTTGTAGGTGAAGCTTTGGAGTTAAAGCTTTTGTTAGGTACCATGAATTGATTTTGCTTCACACTATCTTGATCAAAATAGTGTGAAGCTTTTGAGAATTTGTAGTTGTCCTCCATTGATGAAGCTTTTGTTGGTGAAGTTTTTGTGGTGAAGCTTTGTTGGGTACCACAAATTGATTTTGCTTCACACTATCTTGATCAAGATAGTGTGAAGCTTTTGAGAATTTGTAGTTGTCCTCTATTGATGAAGCTTTGTTGAATTTCCCTGTTTTTTTTTGGGAAACTAGAAATTTGAAAATGTGAGAGAGACAACATATACAAATTTTGCTTCCACACTGTTGAGCAAGAGATTGTGATGCAAGCCACACCTTGTGGTAGTCGAAGGTTTGGATGAACCATATAAATTGAATTTGTTTCGAACAGTCTTGAATTTGCTTCGAAGGTTTGAGAATTATAGTTGCCCTCCATTGATGAAGCTTTTGTTGGTACCATAAATTGGTTTTCCTTCACACTGTCTTAATCAAGAGCGTGTAAAGCTTTTGAGAATTATGGTTGCCCTCCATTGATGAAGCTCTTGTTGGCACCATAAATTGGTTTTGCTTCACACTGTCTTGATCAATAGTGTGTGAAGTTTTTGAGAATTGTGGTTGCCCTCCATTGATGAAGCTCTTGTTGGCACCATAAATTGGTTTTGCTTCACACTGTCTTGATCAAGAGTGTGTGAAGCTTTTGAGAATTGTGGTTGCCCTCCATTGATGAAGCTCTTGTTCTTGTTGGCACCATGAATTGGTTTTGCTTCACACTGTCTTGATCAAAAGTGTGTAAAGCTTTTGAGAATTATGGTTGAACTCCTTTGATGAAGCTCTTGTTGGCACCATAAATGGGTTTTGCTTCATATTGTCTTGATCAAGAGTGTGAAGCTTTTGAGAATTGTGGTTGAACTCTTTTGATGAAGCTTTTGTTGGCACTATAAATTGGTTTTGCTTCACTGTCTTGATTAAAAGTGTGTGAAGCTTTCTACAAGTTGTAGTGTTTGCATTGTTACAAAGGGGAAATATCTAAAGCAGATGCAAGAGGGCTAAATAACTTGATCTTCGTATGCCATGCACTAAAGTTGTTGTTGGCTTGCAATAAGACTTTGTTGGTGACTATAACTCTTGTTGGGCATAAATGCTCCCCTAGTTGAGTTGTCAAGCTTGAGGGTTTTTGATTATTTGTGAATGCTAGGAGTTCACATGTACAAGTTGTACAACTCGTCTTCTGGTAAGTGGAATGAATAATGAGTTGCTTTCATCACTTGGTTGGTGATACGAATGTGAGTTCCTTCATCACCTTTCATCACATTTCATCACCTGGTTGGTGGCATGAGGATGAGTTCCTTCTTCACTTGGTTGGTGGCATGAATGGCAAGTTGTCAAATGATATTAGAGTACGGGTTGTACATTTCATCACCTAGTTGGTGGCATGAAGGAGAGTACAGGTTATACATTTCATCACCTGGTTGATGGCATGAAGATGAGTTCCTTCTTCACCTGGTTGGTGGCATGAGTGGCAAGTTGCCAAATGATATTAGAGTACGGGTTGTACATTTCATCACCTAGTTGGTGGCATGAATGGAAAGTTGTCAAATGATATTAGAGTACGGGTTGTACATTTCATCACTTGGTTGGTGGCATGAAGGAAAGTACGGGTTGTACATTTCATCACCTGGTTGGTGGCATGAAGATGACTTCCTTCTTTATCTGGTTGGTGGCATGAGTGGCAAGTTGCCAAATGATATTAGAGTACGGGTTGTACATTTCATCACCTGGTTGGTGGCATGAAGGAGAGTACGGGTTGTACATTTCATCACCTGGTTGGTGGCATAAAGGAGGGTACGGGTTGTATATTTCATCACTTGGTTGGTGAGAATAAGGGCAAGATGTCTAGGCACATTGTAGCAAGTGTCGAATGACATAAAGTATGTTGAACCCTTTCAAAGCACAGTTGGCTTATGTATGAATGTGTTGGAATGTATGATTGAACGAATATACTGTGAAACTGTTCGTTTATTTGTATAGTCTTGTTGACATATACTTAGACTTTGTTTCATGTTGAAACTTTGAACCCGAGTGTTTCATTGCTAGGAATGTATGAGGATTAGGACCGAGTTGTCTAAATCACCTCTTTATTGAATTCATGCCACATAATCTTCGTTGTATAGAATGCCGAATGGCTGAAGCTGAACACTTGTACAATGTGAGTTTACTTGTAATAGTACTTCAAGTGATCGGCGTTCCATGGATAGCCAATGAGCTTCTAAGCTTGTAGGAGCCAGGGCGACTGATGTCAACAACTTTAAACGGTCCATCCCAGTTTGGACTAAGTGTTCCTTCACTCAGGACTTTGTCGTATAGTAATCTTTTCTTCAATACCCAGTCCCCAACTTTGAAAGAACGAGGTTTGACCCTTGAGTCATAATAGTTGGAGATGCGCTGCTTGTAAGCGACATTCCTCAAGTGAGCCTGGTTTCTGTGTTCCTCGACTAGATCTAAGTTGAGGGTAAGTTGTTTGTCATTTTCGCTTTGCATGTAGTTCTGACTCGGAACGTTACCTGCTCAAGCTCAACTGAGACAACTGTCTCTGTACCAAAGGCAAGTGAGAATGGGGTTTCTCCTATTGATGTCCGATACGAAGTGCGGTATGACCAAAGAACTTGAGGTACAAATTCTGGCCAACAGCCTTTAGCCTTATCCAAGCTGGTTTTCAAAGTTCGCTTGATTATTTTGTTGATGGCTTCAACTTGTCCATTAGACTGGGGATGAGCTGGGGAGGCAAAACTTAAGTTGATGTTTAACTTATAACAGAACATCCTAAAGTAGTCAACTGCAACGATTGCATAGCGAACCTTGCCCTTCTCTGCAAGCATTGGGCTGATCAAATCAAGTCCCCATTGGGCGAAAGGCCAAGGGCTGATCATAGGAGTGAGCGGCTCGGGAGGGGAGTGAGGAATAGTTGCGTAGCATTGATACTTATCACATGAGCAGGATATTCTGATGGCATCTTGGTGGAGTGTTGGCCAGTAATATCCTTGGCGAAAAGCCTTGTGTGCTAGGGATCGAGATCCAGCATGATTTCCGCAGACTCCTTCATGTATTTCCCGAATGACAGTTTCCGCCTCTGCGAGTGTAAGGTATCTTAGGTATGGTAGGTTAAAACCCCGCTTGTAGAGTTGGTCATTAATGATTAAGTAACGGGTAGCCTTGTATCGAATCTGCTTAGCTTGGACTTTGTCATTTTGAAGAGTACCATGAGCAAGGAATCTATAAATCAGGGTAATCCAACTATCCCCCTGTTGTAAGTTGCACACTTCCGCAGCCATGGTGCTTGGTGCTGCCAACAATTCGACCTGAATTTTCTCCCAATCTTGTATTTCACCGCTGAAGCGAGGTAAGCCAAAACATCTTCATGACTGTTTGCCGGTGGAGGAATTTGGCTGACCTGGTAGTGGAAATGCTTGAGCAACAATTGTATTTGTGCCAGATATGCTGCCATGGAGCTATCTTTAGCGTCAAAGTTGTTGGTGACTTGGTTAACCACCAATTGTGAGTCACTGAAGATATCAATTCGTTTAACCCCAAAGTGTTTGGCCAAACGTAAGCTTACTAGGAGGGCTTCATATTCGGCCTCATTGTTCGACGCCTTGAATTTGAAACGAAGAGCATACTCCATCGCCACTTTGTCAGGGGTCGTAAGGACTAGTCATGCTCCACAACCATGTTGGTTGGACGAGCCATCAACATATAGACTCCATGCTGAGGCTATTGGTTCTATTTTCTGAGCTTCCGAGGGTAATGAAACAACTTCTTTAGGAGTAGAAACAATGTCAACAAGATACGTGAAGTCGGTGATGAAGTATGCCACTGCTTGGCCCTTCTCAACTGGTTTTGGTTGGTAAGAGATGTCAAACTCACCCAATGATATCGCCCATTTGATCATTCGCCCGGAAGTGTCAGGACTTTGGAGTATCTGTCGAAGAGGATGATTGGTAAGCACGATAATGAAGTGTGCTTGGAAGTAAGGGCAAAGTTTTCGAGCAGACATGACTAATGCTAGAGCCAATTTCTCAATGTTGGAGTATCGTGTCTCCGAATCTTATAAGCCCTTGCTAGTGTAGTAGACAAACCGTTCGACATTACCATCCTTTCGAATGAGAACGAAACTTACAGCTGAAGCCGATACCGACAGATAGATAATGAGAGTGTCACCAACCTCAGGTTTGGAGAGAAGATGGGCTTTACTCATGTAGTCTTTGAGGTTCTTGAATGTCTCAGCACATTCATCGGTCCATATAATGTACTTCTTACTTCCCTTAAGTGTTTTGAAGAAAGGAGCACATCTGTCTGTGGCCTTAAAGATAAACCTAGTTAAGGCTGCCACCTTGCCAGTAAGGCTTTGGATGTCTTTTGAAGTTACCGGTTCCTTCATGTCGATGATTGCTTTGGTCTTTTCGGGATTAGCCTCAATGCCTCGTTGGCTTATCATGAAGCCTAAGAATTTGCCAGAGCCTACGCCGAAGGCACATTTGTTGGGGTTCAACCTCATTCGATACCTCTTCAGAATGGTGAAAGTTTCAGATAGGTTGGTGATGTGTTGGTTAGCATGTTTGCTCTTGACTAGCATATCATCAACGTAAACTTTCATGCTCTTCCCAATCTGTTCGATGAAAATTGAATTGACCAGTCTCTGATAAGTCGCTCCTACATTCTTTAAGCCAAAAAGCATGACTTTATAGCAATATAGTCACCTGTCAATAGTGAAGGTTGTATGTTCTTGGTCCGGAGGGTTCATGAGGATTTGGTTGTATCCTGAGTAAGCATCCATAAAGCTCAAGAGTTCACACCCTGTCGTAGAGTCTATAAGTCTGTCTATGAGAGGAAGAGGAAAGCTATCATTTGGGCATCATTTGTTTAGGTCGGTGTAATCGACACACATTCTCCACAAGACCTTTTGGTGCAGGAGACTTTCCTTGGTCGGATTCTTCTTAACAAGGATAACATTTGCTACCCACGTTAAATAATTGACTTCGCGGATGAAGCCTATGCCTTTGAGTTTTTCAACTTCTGCCTTCCTTGCCTCATACCGTTCAGTGTCATAGGATCTTCGCTTCTGTCTCACTGGCTTGGTCTTGGGTTCAATACTTAAGCGATGACAGATGATATCGGGAGAGATGCCTGGCATGTCCTCGTATGACCAGGCGAAGACCTCAGTGTTCTCTTGCAAAAAAGAAATCAATGACAACCGAATGGGTGGTGACAAGGTGGTGCCAATCTTCACCATGCGATCTGGATAATCTTTTGAGATAGAGACCTTCTCCAACTCTTCAGTAGATTGTGCTTGCTAGGTGAAAGAGTCATCTCGAGGATCGTCGGGTTGACTGTTGCCACCGTGAAGATCCAAGTTGGCTTCGTCTTGGCTGGTCTTTATGACTTGGTCATGTATAGAAAGGGTTTCATTGGGCACATGCAGGTGTTGTTGCTTGACCAAAGTGTTGTAACATGATTGTGCACTAAGTTGATCTCATCTGATGTAACCATTGCCATAAGGGGGTTGGAAATTTCATCAACAACATATGTGTGGATACCATGGCCTTGAGATCATTGATGCATGTGCATCCGAAGATGACATTGTATGCCGTTGGGCAATCAACCACTAGGACGTTAGTGGTAATGGTAGCTATGTAAAGGCATGTACCAATGCTGAAAGGTAAGTGTATGCTCCCCAAAGGTTGCACGATATCACCGGAGAAGCTTATTAAAGGGGAAATCGAGCAATCGAGCAAGTGTTCAGCTACATTAAGTGGCCTGAAAGCTTCAGCAAACATGATATTGATCGAAGCCCCCGTGTTTACCAGGATTCGTCGTACTTCAAAGTTGGCTATGTGAGCTTCCATGATCAGTGGGTCGTTGTGAAGGTAGATGATACCTCTTTTTTCCTCAGGGTAGAAACATATTGGATCTCAGTTATGCTTTTGATACTTACCTCCCCTGATGTCTTCCACGTGAAACACGTGGTGGCCAGACCTTAAAGCTCGTTCACTATTTTTCATGGCCTTGTTGGAAGATTTAGATATGGGTGTGCCACCACTTATGGAATATATCACATTCACCTGACATTGGTTACGGTTACCCCTTGGAGGGTGAATGAGGAATTGATCAATTTTTCCTTCACGTGCCAAAGCTTCAATATGATCACGAAAGGTGATACATTTATCGCCGTCATAGCCGTTGTGCTCGTGGTAGCAGCAAAACGTGCCTGTGTTCTTCGTGGACTTGTAATCCGGGTGCCTCAACTTTGGTTTCGGTATCAGGTGTGCTATGCTGAGGTAAATGGCCACGCATGTGGCGTTCAAAGGTGTGTATGCCTCATACCTCGGGGTAAGGGATGTCCGGACACGTGTTTGACCCACTGTGTTGATTGCCTAAGGTCGGGGATTATCATGGCGATACCCTTGGTTATCTCGGTAGTGTCCCTTACACTTTTTACTAAAATGAGACTGGTGAGGATGGAAATCTTTCCTTTTACCCTAAGATTGATATGTATGTTGACTTGGAAAAGTATTAAGTAAGGCAGAGGGAGGCACCACTGCCGTTTGGAAGGTCGAAGTTTTCTCATTTGGTTGGATTTAGTTTCCAATCCCTATTTGTTGATAAGGGGTAGTTGTGGGGGGTTTCCCTTAATATGTCCTTGCCTCGGTGGAGGCGTGGTTGTAAGACTGTGCCATCATCTCAGAGTAAGTCTTCCAAGTGTTGGCATTGATCATGTACTTGAAGAAACAATCACGTAGGCCTACCGTGAAGGCCTTGAGGGCGATCTTGTCATCTGACTCAGCACAGTGAGAATACTCATGACTGAAACGACCGGCATACTCTCGTAGTGACTCGTCCGGCTTCTGGCGAATAATGTACAAGTCATCTGCAGAATGCAAGCGATCGATTTGAAATATGTGTTGAGAGACAAACAATTTCTTCAATTCCTCAAATGAGTCTACTATCTCAGGTGGAAGACTGCAATATCAGTTTAGAGCTCCGTTAGAGAGGGTGGAGGGGAAGAGAAGACATCGCTCTTCATCGGTGTACATCTGATATGCCATGGTGGACTTAAAGAGGTTAAGGTGTTCAATTGGGTCCTCCCTTCTAGTATAAAGTTATAAACCAAGCTTTTATTTTATCTTCGCTTAAAGGGGGTGTCGAGGATCCTTCTTGTGAGAGGGCCAGGCCTGGGTTGGTTCCAGTCAGATATCTCGGCCAGATGTTCGGCCTTCAACTTGTTTACTTCCTCAAGGAGCTGTAGGACAAAGGGGTCTTGAGTGGAGTCATGTACCACTGAGATTTTCTTTCGTAAGTCTCCATCGCCTCTTGGAAGTAGGAAAGTTTGAGCAAGAGCGTGTGATTTTAGGACGAGTTTGTTGGAATACTTTAGAGTTCCCTGTACCTTCATGTTCCTCTGGGACCTGTTATTCCTTCTTTAGATTGGCAGCTGGCTTGGGTTATGGGAGGGGACCAAGTCTTTTAGAAACCCTTAGGTCATTGACCTTCGAGCATATGTGGAAGGGATTCTCTCGACGTTGCTTTAGAAAGTCTCGACAGTCACGATAAACGGCTTTTGATCCTTCCAACCCTTCTGCAAGGAGGTGTCTTCCTCTATTTCTCTTGCTTCGGGTCAAAGCAACTGGGTTGAGAGAAGTCTTATGTTGTTCAATGTTTTGATGATTAACTCGCTCTTCATCAGGGATACCCATGTCGAAGGAATGTGACCCTCCGTGTTGAGGGGCATCCAGATGATGGTTGATGTCTACAGGGGCAACGAGCTCGCGTGTTTGAGTATGCCTAGTTTCATGGAGCGTCTCAAAGAGCTTCTCATACTACTCTTGGAGGACCTCATACTACTCTTGGAGGACCTCATTCTTCATTGCTATCTTGTTGTTCTGAGCTTCTAGCTCATCGACTTTAGCTTGAAGAGCAACCCTATTTCCTTTCTTATTTCGTTGCTTCGTAATAGGTGCAAGAGAGGTGTCATTCCGTGTGCTGTGGCTTCCTTCGCTCCCCATGTTGGAGAGGGATGCTTGGTCAAAAGAGAGTGTACGAATGGTGGAAACCAGCTTGACAAAGCTGAAGAGAATGAGAATAAGTGTCGTTCCCACAGACGGCGCTAAATGCTGATGCACAAAATCAGTGGAGACTTTGGTACAACAGAAAGTGTCAAGTTTGTGACCTTCGCTAGATTGCTTCGGTCACTAGTGTAAATAAGTATGCAAATGGATAGAAACAGGGAAGCAAACACAAGATGTACGTGGTTCATCCAGATTGGCTATGTCCACAGAGTAGAGGAGTTCTCATTAATTGTGAAGGGTTTACACAAGTACATAGGTTCAAGCTCTCCTTTAGTGAGTACTAGTGAATGATTTAGTACAAATGACATTAGGAAATATTGTGGGAGAATGATCTCCTTTTATAGAAGAGAGTTTCTAGATTTGTTTTGACATTGACACGTGTCGTGTTGTGATTGGCTTCTGATGTTGACACGTGTCGTGCTATGATTGGTTTATGATGTCAACATGTGTTGCTCTGTGATTGGCCTCCTAGTTGGAAGGAAACTCTTTTGGATCCTTAATGGTATAATGTTGATCGGTACTTAGTAGTTTCATGATTGGTCAAGTATGGTACAAACAGATTCGAGTCGTGGAAACAACCTCTTTGCAAAGTAAGAGTAAAAATGCGTACGATAAATGTTCCCCTTGACCCCAGCAAAGCGGAGAGCCTTATTAGCTTGGGATGGTCCATTTTTGTCTAATAATTCATTGCAGATAGAGAGTTTGCCTTTCTGTTGAGGAATTCCTCAAATGAGCTTATTTGAGAAATCATTTGGAGGACTCACTCCTCATTGTCTTTCAACGATTCAACTGTCCGTTTAAAAAAAAGTAAAGAGACCCTTCAATTACAAACCTCATAAGTCAAAACAAACAGCATAAAGTAAAATAAATTCAATACCAGCAAACGGTCAAATTCATTGAAGTTCTACACCAAGTAAACAATTTGGGAATTGGGCTTCACTTACTGTTTGGATTTTGGGCCTAAAGCTAAAACCTTGGGCTTTATGCTGGACTTTTGAACTGAATCGGTCCGAGCCAACAAAATTTTGAACAAATTTGACCGGAACAAGGTCAAACTTTTCCAAACCGGTCTGATTACTGGTCCGACCTAATCCGGTTCACGATTTTCCACGTCTCACATCCCAATACCGGTTGTAAGGGCATGCAAATAGAGGTTGGATCTCAAACACGTGGCATCCCGTTAGCTACAAGTTTATTTTCATTAATTTCACAATTATTAAAAAAAAAATTAATTTCACAATGATGCATGCAAAATCTATATAAACAACTAATATATTGGCATAAAAGTCAAGCTTTTATTATGCTAGCATTGTGTGCTTCGCCAAATTTTTAGTTTGGATTGAAAAGAAGCCTTTTTAATTCTCTCTTTAAAACATTTTATTCCTCAGTAAAGCGATAATGTTATGAGTTAAATAGTTAATTACTAAGAAATGGAGAATAAACGATGATCATATTTAGTTTGGGTTCTTTAAAATAAAATGGATAGTTATATTCACGCTCTCATTTTTACCTCTTACGCACTCTTGTCAATTTAATCATTGTTCTTCTTTAATTCAGTTGATTCGACCGTTAAAAATTAAAAGATGTGTGTAAAGTAAAAAAGTATGTGAATACCACTGCCCTATTTTTAATTGTGCTTACATATGTGTATTATATTGTTTACGTTATTAATTTTATCTTCTTCTTCCTTTGCCCTATTTTTAATTGTGCTTACGTATGTGTATTATATTGTTTAAGTTATTAATTTTATCTTGTTCTTCCTTTCAATGTATAAAATGTTTGGCCACATCAGAAAAAATGTCCTAAAGCAAATGAGGGGTACACTAAAAGCCGAAAAACTAGAGGCACCTAAGTCATAATATGTTTTCGACACTTCCAAAGAAGTAGTGTCAAAAGAAGCAAAATCACATTTATAATTTAATCCCACTCTAACTTTTTTATTTATTATGTTTATGTATTATTATAATTTTTGTCAAATATATTAGTATTAATGTTATCAAGTAACTACTCATGTCGTGGGTGCTCTCTTTGTAATTTTCAAAATGATATAGTTTTATCATTTTACCCATGTTAATTAAATTGTTTTGTTTTGAAATTCTTAATTAGAGAGGGGCATTTCTTGTCATTTTGAATGTTTCACTTTTTTTGTTTTCTCACTTTATATATACAGATGAGTTAATATAATAGTTTTTATCTTTTCATTAATAATAAAAATTTAACTCCCGTTACTTTTAAGTTACACTTCATTTTATTTACCAGACACATTACAAATTATGCTTGTAAAAGTTACCAAGTATATTAAAATGCTTTGTATCCAAAAAGGTTTCTGAGATTGACCTCTCTTCAATTTGATATCTGAGATTTAAAATCGATAGAAATGGTTCATAAGTTTATCTAACATCAATCATTTTGATCATTTTGTACAAAAATCTCCGTCAAATAAAGGGGAAATTACAAAAGTACTCTCAATTTTTGTCAAATTATTTTGGCTCATTTTGGTTCTTTTTAACAAATATTTTTACGGAATAACCAAAATGATTGACAATGGACAAACTCAAAAATCACTTTTATCAATTTCAAATATTAGAATTCAAAGTAAAAATTTATGACAATTTCAATGACCATTTTGACTAAAAAAAGCCTATATTAAAATGAAGCACATATTACTTTCAAATTGTGAATCAAAATTGTGGCTTTAAACAGTATAAAATTAATAGGTAATAATTCAAAATAAAAAAATAAAAATTCGAACAAAATGAAAAATAATAAATAAAAAAGGGAAAAACTTTTTTTTTGAAAGAAAAAAAAAGAAGGAAAAAACTAGAAACTAGTATAAAGTAACCAACAAAAAGAAGAAGAAGAAACTAGTAGAAACTAGAAAGTACACAAAGGATCCAAAAGTAAAAAAATAGAAAGTTTTCAAGGGGTTTCCGATTTTGTCAACTCCAAAAAGTCCGATAGCTCTCAAAAAAAAAATTAAAAAAAAAGCGCAAAAATCAACGTCATTGAAAGTTTACTGCTTCCTAATTAAAGTTTCGCAAAAATCAACGCCATTGAAAGTTTCCTGCTTCCTAATTAAAGTTTGGAAAGCCCTCTTTTTCTTTGTTTTTTTTAATTTTCTTTTATATCTAAAAACTATATAAAACCGGCTGAATAATTTGTGGTCAAATCTCTCTCAATCTCGTTTACCAACCTCGCTGCGCTGCCATTGAAGTGATCGAACCCGAGAGGACTCCGTAGCTCCTTCACCACTACCAGCGATTCAGTTCACGGCGAACTGAGTGAGAGCAAGGGATTCGGGTTCCGAGCTTTGACTGAGAGAGATTTCAGGATGAGTTCGAATTTGGATTTGGTACGCGCGTTGGAGTCGGCGCTGGGGGTTTCGTTCGGTGGTTCGGTGTCGGACACCGTGGTGGTGATTGCGACGACTTCAATTGCGCTGATAATTGGGGTTTTGTTGCTGGTGTGGAGGAGATCGTCGGATCGGAGCCGGGAGGTGAAGCAGCTGGTGGTGCCCAAGCCGCTTGAGGTGAAGGAGGAGGAAGACGAGTTTGAGGTTGCAGCGGGGAAGACTAGGGTCACGATCTTCTATGGAACTCAGACTGGTACAGCTGAGGGTTTCGCTAAGGTAAACTATTTTGGTTGAATTTATGTGCTTGGTGTTAAACACCAAGATTTTCGTGTCGAATGATTTGCAAATAGTTTGTGGTTGTGATCAAAGGGGGTGAGCTTTGTTGGGATTTGTTGGGATTTTAGATTTTGGGTTGGTTTGTTTTTCATAGGAGTTTGATGGTAAGATTGGATTTCAGGGAAATGTTGTTGAATTGGGACAGCTGAGTAGTGGACATAATAGTGGTTTGTCATAAAGTAACGATTCGGGTTAAGATTTTTATTTAGGATCTGGTTAGAACTCTATATGTTTGCGTGCTTCTGCGAGCCTACGACGAAGAGTCAGCTTTGGATTTTTGCTCTAGAGGCAAGATCGCTAGTTTCTGTAGATGATTTCAAAAGTACCATGGTAATTTGAACTTTTGGCTTTTCATGGCAAGAAATGGAAATGAAATGGTGCACTTGTTAATGTGTTGACCTTTAGGTCCCTAGAGATTGAACCCATAGGAGAAAAAGGCAGGTTGAAATGTTCATGGCTATAGTGCACGTCAGTTTTACACTTCAGGTTTTACACTTCAGGTGTTCTTGATTTGAGCAACTTAGTGAAATATACAGTCGATGAATTCATGACACCTTCATTGTACTAAGAGAGTGTGGTTTCTGACGCCATTTGGGAGTCAAACCATGGATCATGAATGTGGTAATATGTTAATATAGTTTTCTCAATTGTACAGAAGTGCACATAACCAAAAGTTATCTGTACGGATTCTGAATTTACAACATAGATAACAGAATAGTTTATAGTGTTCTTGTAGGAATTTTTTTACTTTCTAACTGTTATGTTTTTTATGTGAACATAGGCTTTGGCTGAGGAGATCAATGCTAGATATGAGAAAGCTGCTGTGAAGGTTGTCGACCTGGTATGTAAGATGGGAACTAATTTTTTGTATTGCATCATTGCTAGACGAACTGCATAATATGGAGTATACGATAAGTTATATTTGCTTATGGTTGAATAGGATGACTATGCTGAGGATGATGATACATATGAAGAAAAACTGAAGAAAGAGACTTTGGCATTTTTTATGTTGGCCACGTAAGATACACATTTACCTATACTTAAGTTATTTCTAGATTCTTAATGGTCTTGCTAATAGTGCGTTCAATATACTTGATCTTACTTGGTAGTTATGGAGATGGGGAGCCAACTGATAATGCAGCAAGATTTTACAAATGGTTTACGGAGGTTGGTAGCTTGATTGTTTGTACACAACCATGACATTTTCATTGTCATTTAATAAATTGAGATCTCATGGTTTTATTTCAGGGAAAAGATAGGGGTAGCTGGCTTCAACATCTAAAATATGGTGTTTTTGGTCTGGGTAACCGACAATATGAACATTTCAATAAGGTAAAATCAATACTATGTCTTTTTCCATTAATTCTTTGTAGTATTGTGTCTTCTGATGACATCCTTATTGAAGCAGATAGGAAAAGTGGTTGATGATCAACTTAGTGAAGAAGGTATAACTAAATTTGCTTTCTCTTTTGCATTGCTATTGAATGAAAACTTGTGTACCTTGTCACTTGCATTTCAGTATGATTAATCACATACATAATGTAAGATCACAGTGGGAATTTTCAATTTAGGCATTCTGTTTTAAGACTGGCACTTTTCGTTTTGTATTATTCAGTTATGTGTTTGTGTATGGTATTTGGTTGTGATTAAGGGCCTGTTTGGGATTGCATGTGGAAAAGCTTAGGTATCACTTCCAAGTGATTTTCTAGGAAGCACTTGGATTTTTGATAAAAGTTTCTACATGTTCATATCTTCCCATTGGCAGTCCCAAACAAGTCCGAAGTATTATATCACTAGCTGTGAACCAAGTAGGTATGTTTGCACTTCTCCTTGTTTTGTTAAAGAACAGGTTAGGAATTAAGATTGAGGTTTTCTGATTTACATTTTAGTTTTTGCATATCATTGTTTTCTGTGTAGGTTATTTCAATCGCCAAATCTGAGAACTTTTCATTGAATTTGCAACTTTGTGGTTAATGCAGGTGCAAAGCGTGTTGTTCCTGTTGGCTTAGGTGATGATGATCAATGCATTGAGGACGATTTTTCTGCTTGGTATGCTGTAGTCCTGTTGTCATTCTTTTCTCAATTGCTCCTTTTAAGATAGCATCTTATTTTTGGGAAGTATTAGTATGACTACATTTTTTTGCTTGCATTAACTGTAATGTTTGGGTTCTTCTTTAGGAGGGAATCATTGTGGCCTGAGTTGGATCTATTCCTCCGAGATGAAGATGATACAAATTCTGCAGCTACTCCATATACAGCTGTAATTCCAGAATATAGAGTTGTTATTCATGACCCTAGTGTTATTACCTCTTATGAGGACAGTCAGTCGAATATGGCTAATGGGAATGCGTCACTCGATATTCACCATCCTTGCAGGTACTTATAGATTGTGCATTCCTTGTTTCTCTAGCAATTATTACATTTTAGTAGGCTGAGTCTTTTATTTTCCCCTTTTTTCTATCCAGTTTTATTTTCTTTCACTAATATTTTTGCTGTATTTCTTTCGTAAAGAGTTAATGTTGCTGTTCAAAGAGAGCTTCACAAACCTGAGTCTGACCGCTCTTGCATCCATCTGGAGTTTGATATCTCTGGAACTGGTATTACGTAAGTTCATATATGTACCCACTTCTTTTTAATTTTATTTTATATCTTTTATAGACTGGTGATAGGTGGATATTGATGCTTTCATCTCTGTCAAATGTAAAATAGAAATGGTTTGTGGAGATATGCTGATATTTTTTTCACAACATAAATGGAATTTTTGTGCATCTTTTGTATAGTTTGTGAGTTTGCGTTTAGTAAAGTATTCTTTCCAAATATTCGTAAGATTAATAACATTCGTCAGTTGTAGGTGTATCATTACATTAACCAATTATATTCATGTGTATTATCCACCACACTTGCCAAACGAAAAGCAGAGGCTTAGTGCGGGTAACTCTTTGTAAAATGATTTTCCAATGCATACTGTGTTCCTTATTTAGCTATTGTTCATGTTAGTATGTCGTTGATAACGGATTTTACATTTGTCTTTTCCTGCATTACAGTAAAGAAAGAAATCTGCCATTTGTGTAGTTAATTTGTGGTGACTGAAATTAATTGGTGTCTGAGCCCAAAAGCAAGGGGTTCCTGCTTGAGTTCACTTTTTTTATAGATCGAAATGATGTTTTTTTCTCTTTTAATGCTGGCATTATCAACCTGATGGTTAAAACTGTTTACTTGGTTTTTCAGATATGAAACTGGAGACCATGTGGGTGTTTATGCAGATAATTGTGATGAAACAGTTGAAGAAGCTGCAAGGTTGTTGGGCCAACCTTTAGATTTGCTATTCTCCATACATACTGACAATGATGATGGGACGTCTCTTGGAAGCTCATTACCGCCTCCGTTTCCTGGTCCGTGCACAGTCCGCACCACATTGGCACGTTATGCTGATCTATTGAACCCACCTCGGAAGGTGATCTTCATGTTTTTTGCTGTTATCGCCTTTCTCTTAACTTTTTTTCTTATGTTGGTTTTGTTCTTGTTTATATTACTATTGATTTCTTTCAAATGATTTATACTGTCAGGCTGCTCTACTTGCTTTGGCTGCACATGCCGTTGAACCGAGTGAAGCAGAAAGACTTAAATTTTTATCATCACCTCAGGGGAAGGTTGACAATCATGCAAACCGTCTTAGAATGTTTGGTTCTGTTTTCATATTGTTTTTATATTTCATCTATACTCATCACATGCTTCCACCATTCAGGATGAGTACTCAAAATGGATTGTTGGAAGTCAGAGAAGTCTTGTTGAGGTAATGGCTGAGTTCCCATCAGCGAAGCCTCCACTTGGTGTGTTTTTTGCTGCCGTAGCCCCTCGCTTACAGCCTCGTTACTATTCCATATCATCTTCACCTAGGTGATTTCCCGTCACCATCTTTGCTAAGGTGATATTTTTTCTATAAATTGATTAGATATTTAGAAACTTGACTAGTATTGTTGCTTCCAACAGATTTGCTCCCCATCGTGTTCATGTAACCTGTGCTTTAGTTTATGGTCCAACGCCAACTGGCAGAATTCACAAAGGAGTGTGTTCGTTCTGGATGAAGGTAGTTTTGGTTGTGACTATGCAGCCCTTTGTCTGCTTCTTATCACTAATTGTTTTGGTTTTTGAAATCCCAAAACCTTCCATACTCTTACAGCACAACTGAGGCTTTGCTTGTATCTAACAACGAACTGTTTTGAATAAAATCAGAATGCAGTTCCTCTAGAGAAAAGCCATAACAGTAGCTGGGCTCCTATTTTTATTAGGCAATCCAATTTCAAGCTACCCGCTGATCCTTCAGTCCCTATTATCATGGTGGGGCCTGGTACGGGCTTCGCACCTTTCCGAGGATTTCTACAGGTTTAAAATTGCATTACGTCTGAGTTTTCATAATTTATTTGTTGAAAAAAAAAGGAGAATTAAAGTATAATTTCTCTTTTTTTAGGAAAGGATGGCCCTGAAAAGGGAGGGTGCTCAATTAGGGCCTGCACTTCTCTTCTTTGGTTGCAGAAACCGCAGAATGGTAAATATTGTTACATTGCCTTTTTGGACTTGTTGATATTTTGGAATACGTTGTGCTTGTGGTGGATGGATAAATATATACTGGATCTTTGTTTTTGTAGGATTTCATTTATGAAGATGAGTTAAATAACTATGTGGAAGAAGGTGTGTTGTCTGAACTAATTGTTGCATTCTCACGTGAGGGACCGACAAAGGAGTATGTTCAACATAAACTGATGGAGAAAGTAAGTATTTGTGGGAAGCACAAAGTGGTCTCTCTTAATTTTTTATTATTATTTTCTAAATAAAGCGATAGATAGCGGTCTCTCTTAATTAGAGAGAAAACCTAACAGTTGCACCAATTTATCCATATTCAGGCAGCATACACGTGGGACTTAGTATCTCAAGGGGGATACTTTTATGTATGTGGTGACGCCAAAGGAATGGCTAGAGATGTTCATCGGACTTTGCATACCGTTGTCCAGGAGCAGGTGCCAATCTCTCTCTCACACGCGCGCGCACACACTCACACTCACACATAAATACCGTAAACGGATAAAATAGCTACAGAATGTACACACATGAATCCCCTAAACGGATAAAATAGCTACAACACACGGCTATAGAATTTTAGGAGGGAGCAAAGCTTTCACCAATTAAACTGTTAGTCATCCAATTTCTTCCAAGTTGGTATTTTCCAAAACAAAAGAGAGAATAAAAACAATATTTAAGATGGTGCTAGAGCTCGTTGATCGCTTGCTGTCGAGTTAGATCATGTTTGTTTACTAGTTATCACTGGCAAAAAAAATTTCAGGAAAGGGTGGACTCAACGAAGGCAGAAGCTAGAGTGAAACAACTTCAGATGGATGGAAGATACCTTAGAGATGTCTGGTGATACTGCCTTCCTTCTTTGCCTTGTTTTGTATCATCTTTCAGGACATTCGTATTATATATATACATATATATATCTTCAACGGCGGGCATCGGAAGGTCTCTGCCCTTCAAAGTTTATAGCGGCAGATTTGGACAATAGTGTTGGGAACTGAAACCTGGTTTACCCAAAAGGTTTTAGTTAATTAGATCGACGCCGGTCTCCCCTTATTGTTACTATGATTTAGTTCTTTCTTTCGATAGAAGGGGCCATTTAATTTTTAGGGAACTACATGTTAGCTAGTTGCAAAGATGTCAAAAACACATACACGAATGCTGTAGTTTGTTTTGGTGGTTGTATGAAATTGTTTAGTGAATTATGGTAATTAAAATAAAACTGAAGTTTGCAGCTAGTATTTGATGAAAAGTGAAACTATAGTTTTGGTTTATTGTGGCGGGCAATCATACAACCAATCACTTTAATGCAATTTTATTTTGTTACAAGTTCACGTTATTAGGCTCGTAAGAGTTTAATTTCCGAGTCCCCTCATTTTTTCACAAACGTTTCAAAAATCTTTTTGAGAATCCCAAGTTATGTGAGAAGCTGATGTCATGGTTGTTTGGCATGCCTCTTATGCAAGTTCCATTTTTTTTTTCCTGGGGCCGTTACAATCTTTTAATATACGCAAATAAAATCTTCTAATATACGCAATATAATATTTTGTACATCGATTTTAGTTTTTTGTGTTATGAACTAATAATTTTATGTATTTGTTTAACAAAATAAAATTTGTAAATTTACTAAATTTTTTCAAAAGTAGATCACATTTCAATATATTATATTATTCCATTTTATGAACATTTAATCAAGCAAAACTTCTATTTAAATAGACAAAAGTTGTAGTAATACAACACACATCATACAAACAACAATGGTTTCTTATCTTAAATGTGACAATCCGTTCCTAAAATTTCGTCAATTCCCTCGATTAAAATAAATAAAAACGAATTTTTAGAGACCTCTTGTACATGTGTAAATGATGATGATGCTTCAATGTTTATAGATAGACTTGATAAGTCAATCCATTTTTATTGTTCTAGAGGGACTGCATTTTTTATCACTTAAAACTCCTCATTCATGAAATTGTTAGATTTCTCGGGCGTTTAGACCAGCGTATATTCTGATGTGGATTCCATATTCACCTCTTTGTGCTGGAAGGTATTCTAGTCAATTTTGGGTCCGTGTCTACCCTACTACACTATATATTATTTTTGAAACAAGCAAATCGTCTAGAGGAGTTGCTAGGACTTTGACATTTAGTCGTGAACGTTAAATTCTCAATCACCCAACAAATACTCTGCTAAACGAATCTTAACCATTGGTGATTGAATGTTCCAGAAGCTACCGTTGTAGTGAGATGTTATACGTTAATTTCAATTTCCTGGTATTCTAGATTTGTCGGACTTATTTGACTTTCAAATTCTTGATTGTTTTTATTGGTGTAGTTTTGCTAAACTCGAGGGAAAATTCAATATGAACTTGCTCACTATAGTGTTATGATTTGCATTGCTGGGTTATGTGGTGTGTATGTTGCTACTATATATCACCGTGACACATGTTTCATTTCCAAGTCTTGGGAAGCTTTCTTGAGGGTCATATGTATTAAGCTTTGTCACGTATCGCATTTCACCCTCAGGCTAATGGTTAGTCTGAACGAACTATCCGGACATTGAAGGACATATTGCTTTTCAATATTTTACAGTTGTAGCCAGTCATGGCAAGCACTTACCTTGGTTAGAGTTATGTGTAACTATGGTTACATTTCTGGTTTGGCTATGGTATTGTCTGAGCCTTAGCATAGAGATTTTATGCACTGAACATGTTTGGAAAATGAGTATTGCGAACATGTATTTGGATGATCGAGATTATGATATTGAAAAATTATGATTATTGTTAATGTTACCCGTGAGGGTAGTGCGTGAGCACGATTGAGACTTGGATGAACGATGTATGTATATTTCCCAATGAGAGGCAAGATGGTAATATTGCACCCTCAGGAATTTGTTACTTGCTTATTGTGACAACAGTAAGTTGTTGGTATTGCGGGCTGCAGACCGTAATATCAATGACTTATTCGTTGGGTTCGTTAAGCAAATAGACAAGTAAGTCATTCTATGGTAGCATTTGTATTTACTTATTTAGTTAGTTATTTATTTTCTGGGCTCAACCCAAATATACTACATGTTCATTTTCGGGGTACGTAATGCAACGAGTGCGTAGGTGAAAAATAGTCTATGTTTAGTTTTAATTTTAGTACAATAACTTTATGTTATTATATACGTATATAGACCTTTTCCTATCTTTTGGAGTACATTATGTTTAGCAAATGATTTCAAGATTCGGGGACGAAATTTTTTAAGGTGGGTAGATTGTGACAACCCGTCCCTAAAATTTCCTTTTTATTTATTTTAATCAAGGGAATTGATGAAAATGCCCTAGAGGCAAGGATTTTGACTTCTATTGACTATCGTCTAGAGGAACATATGATTGATTCTTTTAGCGCATTTGTGTAATACTCGTTGGTACGAACGCATAGGCGAAAGCCGTTCGCGAGTCCAGATTATAACGTATATTTACGAACATTTGAAGTTGTTTCACTAAATTATAGATTTAAAGGAAAATAAACTCCCACCATGTGGGAATTGTAACCAATTAGAAATTAGGAAGGAAGGAGTGGACCAATCAGACAAATGGGCCAGGGACCAATTAGATGAATAGGAGGGCAGCCAATCAAGAGGAAGGATCCCCCTTTTCCCGTGCACATTATGAACCCAGGTATGATCCGGCCAAAATTCTGGCCAATTTCTACCATTTTTCAGTTGAATTTCGCACATCCATCACCTGTAATCTACTTCACCACCTTCACTCTACCATCTCCATCCAAATTTAAGGGTTTTTAGGTCCTAGCCCGCGAGGAATTTCACTGGAGCATCGGAGGTGCTCGACGACAATTCCTTCATTCCGGCAAGTTCCACCACCTAAAACTACCCTTAATCAACTTCCCTTGGACCCAAGAACAAGACCCAACCAGTGGTAGAGACGTTGGAACACCAAGGAAGGAAAATCGAAGTTCACCCATTTTAGGGTTCCGGTGGGTTTGAGTGATATTGGAGCCTTTCCCGGCCAAATTGGACTTGGTCACAGGTATAAAATTTGCTCCACTCTTTGAGATCTTCATTTCTATAAAATTTGAGAATTTTTTGAAATAGTTGAATTTTTTGGCGAATCGGGATGGCCGACCACCGTGTGCGGCGGCGCTTGAGCCGAGTCACCCCCTAACCTTTCTAAGCTAAGTTTAACACCCCAATTCCATAGGTGAAGTCCGATTGATGAAATCTCATCGTTTGAGTATAGTTTTGATAAAGACAACTACTTGATCATTATGTGAATTAACGATCTAACAGTTGGATCATCACCAAACTTTAATAAATTATAGTATGTAATATTTGAGGATATTAGAAACTTACATATTGGGAATCTGACGTGTGGATCTTCCCGAATTGGATTTGTAAGAGAGAAATAAAACGTTGACTGCCACTTGAATTGACAATTGGCGGAGATCCAACCGTTGGATTGTAATGAAACTTTAGTATGATGTTTTAGAAGCACAATGTGGATATTTGGAAGTTACGGATCGGAAATCTAAGATGCAGATCTTTCGAATTAAGTTACGTAGGGTTGTGGACCCTACAGTTGATCTTTGACCGACGATTGACTTTTGGTCAATTTAAGGTATTGACTTTTGGTAAATAAATTATGAAATTATTAATTTATATATCACGTGGGATGTGTATGATTATTTTTTTAATGTATTATCTTATAAATTTACCAAAGTATCAATTTAGCTTGTTATTCCTAAGTTGGGATCGGCCAAAAATATTAACTATCGAAGTTATTAATTTATCGGGTATTAAATTATATTGGACCCAAGACTAGGTGTGGGGACTCTATATTCTAACATATTTTATTTCAAACATTTTGGTAAGAAAATTAGTGATTTCTAAAACATATAAATGAAATATACCTCCGCTTGTAATTACGTGTATATGGAGAGGTCTTAAGTTTAAATTTAGTATTTTGCAAGTTTGATACTAATCTGTTATAACGAACTTTTGTGTGGCTTGGCCAAAATTCTCACTGCTTGGTGAAAATATATATTGTACTAAAGAAAAACATATATATGTCACATCCCGGCCTAGGCCCCCACCACATCTTGGGCTCAACTCCACCGTAGCACGATATTGTCCGATTTGAGCCTCGACCACGCCCTCACGATTTTGTTTCTGGGAACTCACACGAGAACTTCCTAGTGGGTCACCCATTATGGGATTGCTCTCGCATGAACTCGCTTAACTTCAGAGTTCCGATGGAACCCGAAGCCAGTGAGCTCCCAAAAGGCCTCGTGCTAGGTAGAGATGAGAATATACATATAAGACTTACAAGATCCACTCCCCTGGGCGATGTGGGATATTACACACGGAATGTCTTACCTTAATTTTCAAAACTTCACGGTGAAGCGAAGATGCAAATAAATAGATTGAATGATGATTTATGTCCAAATTTGCAAAATTGGCTAAAAACCGTGAGTGTTTTTTTTTTTTTTTTTTTTTTTTTAACAAACGATAGTATCTACACTAAGTGGAGGAGCGTGCTAAGCCTTACAATGGGCTTTCCATAACAATGTGGTTCAACTTCACTTTTGGCGATAATCGAACTTAAGACCTCTCACTAGAAAATGAATACCACTATACCGTAGTATTACGTGGCAAAAACGTAAGTGTTAACATAAGTTTTTTTTGTCAAAAATGAAATTTTTTTATTTTCAAGAAATATTTTCCGTGAGCATTAAGGAAAACTTTTACAAGGCATTTGGAAGCATATTTACGGTTTACCGAACAACAAATGTATATTTACTATAATATTTAAGCCTAAAACTAATAAAATAAATGAAAAATGTAGTAATGAGGCCCAAAACATTGTTAAAATGGGTTCCACCCTTAAGAATATTCACGGAAAGTCTTATATTAAGTTTCAAAACTTCCATGAAGCGAAGATGAAAATAAATAGTAGGGGTGTGATATCCACACACCCCATTTTACTTATCACACACCTTTTTAATTTTCGGCCGTCGGATCGGATAAATTGAAGAAGATCAACGGACATAAATTATCAAGGGGTGTGTGAGAAGTAAAATGGGGTGTGTGGATAGCACACCCCTAAATAGTATGAGTGACGATTTATGTATGAATTTACAATACCGACTAAAAATCGTGAGCCATGTTTTTTTTGTCATGAATGCAAATTTTTATTTTTATGAAATATTTTCCATGAGCATTAAAGAAAACTTTATAATGCATTTGGAAGCAGTTTTATGATTTATTGAACAATAAAAGTCTATTTAGTAGAATATTTAAGCCGAAAACTAAACAAATAAGTGAAAAATATAGTAATGAGCCCCAAAACATTGTCAAATGGGGTTCTACCCTCAAGAACCCCAAGGGAAAGTGTTACCTTAATTTCCAAAACTTCACATAGAGGTGAAGGTGAAATAAATAGATTGAACGATGATTTAAGTACAACTCGACGAGGATCGATAGCGTGGTACCGATCTTTTCCTATTCCATTTTATTTTTTTATTTTTTTATTTTTTTTTGTTTTAGCTTTTTCTTCATAGGTTACTTTATTTGAGTAACCACTATTAAATTCAAATATTTTTTAAAATTAGGTTTTAAATTGCTAATTACAAGTGTTTAAATATGAATTATAATAGATTTTGCGTGGAAAAATATATTTTGAAGAACATGAGTATGATAGTTTGTTGTTATGGTAAGAGAAATAAAAGAAACATTAATTAAAAAAATTGAAAAGGGAGGATCGGTAAGAAGCTAGCGAATGACACTAAAAGAAGTTGCTACCTCTTGTGGACAATTGGTAGCCAAGTACCGATCGTATCTTTTTCTATTTTATTTATTTATTTTCTGCTTTTTTTCTTTTTTCATTGAATTTTCTTTTCTTCCTCCGTTACTTTATGTAGATTTGGATGCCTTTACATTTATATTTGGCCTAATCGGATAAATAGTCATCGTGGTGATAAGGTAATTGGAAGATAAGCTCTGTGGTTAAAAAATTAGGATTTAAGTCCTCGTGGTGATACTCTGTTAGTAAATTTAGTCCAAAACTAATTTTTCGTTAATTTTCCGTTAAATACAAGATAAAAATGTAATATGACCCGTATACCTTCCTCTTCGCTCTCTTTGTAATTTCACTTTCTTCCATTTCGGGATGCTGTATATTGCATCTTGCATATCAGCAAGCACATGGGTTTCTTCAATTGGACCAGCACATGGATCCCTTCATCGGAGTGGCCAAGCTCCGTCCTCACCAATCAAAACCCATCTACCCATTTCTCAGCAAAAAAACTCAAAATCAAACCCTCAGTCGAATCCCAGCTACATAGTTCATCAAGGATCACAATTTCAAACTCTAAAATGTTGTTGGTGTTCACGTCCGACGATGGCAAGTTAATCCACGCCGTCCACGACATGTTTTTGGGTGTGGGATTGGGGCTGCTATGCATGGTGATGAAGTGCGGTGACGTCATATATAGAAGTACTAGTCCCCAAATTCGATGACTTGACGCTCACGACCCCCAGTACTGTTCTGGATTTGGGCGCCCTGTCGTATTTCTGGGCCGCCCTCGGCGTGACTCCATGGCTCTTTGACTTGTTTATGGTAGCTTTTAGTGAAGGGCTCTTCAGACCCACTTACAAAATGGTACTTTAGTTGATTTTTGTTTAAATTATAGGTTTTGATTGAAATTCTGAAGTGGGTTTTGTGTTGATAGTTGTGGGTTTGCAGGATATTTTGTTCTGGGGAAGAAGGTGTTGATAATGCAAAGTACAGCATCCCAAAATGGAAGACCGAAAATGCAAATTACAAACAGAGCATAGAGACGACGAAGAAAAAGGTGTACACATGTTAAAGTACATTTTTATCCTTGCATTTAATGGACATTTACGGAAAAATCACTTTTGGACTAAATTTACTAATGGATTACACCACGAGGGTTTAAATCCTAATTTTTTTATCACGGGGGCTATCTTCCGATTACCTTGTCACCACAAGGACCATTTATTCGATTAGGCCTTTACATTTATATCCTCATTTTTCGTGCGCAGGACTGCGTCGTTTTGTGTCTCCTTTCCATGCCCCGAGCGGAGTCAGTTTACACAATGGATCATGCCTCGTTTTTCATACCAAAAGATCGTCGCATTTTCAGTGAGCGGAGCCCGCCTTGCTTTCTGTGCGTTATGGCCGCCTAACACCCACATTTTTTTTGGAAAAAATGCAAATTTTTTATTTTCGCGAAGTATTTTCCGTGAGCATTAAAGAAAACTTTATAAGACATTTGGAAGAGGTTTTACGGTTTACCTAGTAATAATTTATATTTTAGTATAATATTTAAACCGAAAACTAAGAAATTAAGTGAAAATCATAGTAGTGAGGCTCAAAACATTGTTAAAATGAGGTTCCAGCCTCAAGACTATCGACGGAAAGTCTTACTTTAATTTTCAAAACTTCACGGTGAGGCAATGGTGAAAATAAATCGTTTGAACGACGATTTATGTACAAATTTGCAAAACCGACTAAAAACCATGAGTGTTAACCCACATTTTTGGTCAAAAATACAAATTTTTTATTTTTTGCAAAATATTTCTGTGAGCATTAAGGAAAACTTTTATAACTCATTTGAAAGCAGTTTTATGACCATTGAGCAATAATTGTTTATTTAGTAGGATATTTTGTGACAACATGTTCCTAGTTCTAGAATTTTATTAATTTTAAAGGTGTGAATTTACGAAAATGCCTTGAGAGGCGAGGGTATTGACTTACGTTGACCAACTTATAGTGAGACGTATGAAATATTCCTTTAGCGTATTTCTGTAGTACTCGACAATACGGCCGCGTAGACGCAAGTAGGAGCGGATTGGGATATTGATATTACCATTTATTATTTTATAATTTTTTAAGTACCATTACATTATTTTAAGAGTAATTTTGGTAAGAATTGGGGGAGGAATAAGAGAAAGAAGAAGGGGGAACGGGAGAGAGCAGAAAGGAGGGCTGCTGCCCAACCAGAGGAGAGGAAGAGAGGGGACTGACCAACTAGAGAGAAGAGAAAGGAGGGAAATGAGGGAAGGTGAGAAGGAGGGAGAAATCGGGTCTTCTCCTTGACCCGTGCGACCCGACCAAGTATCAAGGCCAAATCCGTGTAGTTTCCAGCCAATTCTTGGTGAATTGTGTTGCATCACTACCTGGAAATACTACCCTAACCCTCTCCCTTCCATTTTCATCCCAAAAATTAGAAGAATTTGGTGGTATTTCAAAGGAAAAACCGATGGGGGCCGTGTAGGTGTATGACAACAATCCCTAAAAATTGAAGTTAACCCAACCAATTACCACCACCCATAGACTCCCCTCAACCTCAGGAAAAAAGCCCAAACACTTGTGGAGGCGTCGGAGTGAGCATGGAGGTCCAATCGAAGCACACCCTCTTTAAGGTTTCCGACCGATTTATGTAAAATTGAGGTGTTTCTTGGCCAAAATGGCCTTGGTCACAGGTATGAAACTTACTCTACTCATTGAGATCTTCATTCATGTAAATTTTGGTAATTTTTGGAAATAGTTGGATTTTCCGACGAATCGGGGCAGCCGACCGCCACCCATGGCGGCGCATAGCCAAAGGACCGTCAATGCTACTCTTAGGTTAAATTAGATGCCTTGAGTTCAGTTTTGGTAATTGTATAACATAGGTTGATCGTTTGAACCTAAATCCCTTACGATACGCTACTTGGTAAAATGTGAATCGACGATCCGACCGTTGGATCATCACCAAACTTTAATACATTATAATACATAATATTTAAGGACCATAGAAATTTACGGATAGTGAATCTGATACACGGATCTTTCCGAATTGGATTTTTAAGTTCATAAAATAAAATGTTGACCGCCACATGGTTTTTGGCAATTGGCAGAGATCCGACCGTTGGATCATAATGAAATTTTATAATGTTGTTCTAGAAGCATAATGTGGATCTTTGGAAGTAACGGATTGGACATCCATGATGTGGATCTTCCGGATCAAATCTTAGGGGTGTGTTTTATGTAAATTATGTATTCTATCGATAAGAATTCTGAGATGTGATTTGATAATTGGTCACAGGAGCCGATTGTTCGTAACGTCTCTATGTGTGTGCTAGGGAGTTGTAGCATAAAATCTAGGTGAGTGAGTCTTTTCCTTTCTATCGTGTATATATATATATATATGATTGATAATTCCATAAACGTTTATAAATTGATTATTGCTTACGATTACTGTGAATGTTTTGAAGTAATTATTGTGAACTACGAATGGCTTGATCCCTATTTAGGGTACGTAGGCAATCTAACGAGACGTTAGATGCATCCATACAATAATTGAGACAATAGCCTTGTTTAGGGGATTGAGTCATGTGAGGGACATTGGTGGAAAATGTGAGATTTAACCTATGAATTAGTAGTTAAATGTTAGTCATAAATCAATGTGAGAAGAATCAAGGATTAGAAGTGCAGAAACGTATTTAGTGATAGTTAATTAAATTAGTGTCTAGTTGGGCTTATCACCGATAATTTCCTGAAAATAAATAGTTCAGGAGTAAGGCGTTACAGCTTATGCATTTTTATGCCATTATATATATATATATATGTACATAATTGAAAATGCTATAACATGGTTGAGTATTAGATTGCATCATGGTTTATCTATATGTATATTACCTGCACATAATTATTGTGAACGCTTGAAGTGCAAAGGTGAACACAGGACATTTAGGTAAGTTTAGGTGAGTTTATGGTATTAGTTGAAATGATGGAGTTATGGCATGACTATATAATGTTTTAAGCAACTCCTACACTATCGTACGGGTTGCCCATGAATCGTACATGTTATGTTGAGATGAATTGAGAGCTCATAAACATGCACCCCGGTGTTAGTGCTCCTGCCAGTGGCCAAGGCATAGTCCTTCACGTGATGTACTCCTCCCGCACCTTACGTTCACCTTGGATCCAAGGTAGGTGCACAGTCTTGTCGTACAGACCACTTTAGGTGTCACAGCCTGTCCCGAAATTTATTTATCGTGGATGTGAAATGATGGAATTGCCCTTAAAGGCTATTAAGGTACGTGTGACATGTCAATTGATTAATGCATACTCTCCTAAATTATTGGAAAATAAATTAAGTAGATTAAAATTGTATGCATTTTTGTGTGGTTAGGGACTTAAAGGATTTTTGATTTTGGTTTGATTTGGTTAGACCACACACGGGACACGTACCCTCTCTTCTACCCCGTGCTCTCTCTCTCATCCTTCTCAGTTCACTCTTCCTTTCTCTCCCTCTCGAACTCGTACAGACAAGAATAAAAAACCCTCAAATCTTCACGGATCGACGTCAAAAAGGTGAGTTCCTTCATCCTTGCAACCTCCCGAATCGATTGGTACTATTTTTAGAACTGGAAACCCTCGATATCACGTCGAAATCGTAACCCAGTTTAATGTCACTGTTCATGCACACGTGAAATGTTGGTTGTCAGGGAATTCTAAGCTTACAGGGAGCTTAGTGAGGTCCCAAGGAAGCTCGGAGTACTTAGTTTGAAGGTTTTGGACGTCGGGATCGTAGGGTTCGAAGTTGGCTGGTTTTCTTGGATTTTCTCCAGTGAGATTTCGTGTGTTTTTTAGCCTTAAATTAGTTCATCGTGATTCTACATGCTTAGGGCTTCATTTTGGTATAAATTTCGTAAAAAATGGTTGAGAATTGACGGAGAACAAGGAGTTTGAAAATTTCCCAGAAACCAGCGACTCTTCCGTCGTTGGCAAAACCAGTCCGGCGATTGGAGGAAGGAGATGATGCGCGTGGGGGCGTGTAGGCCCGTGCCTATCCCGGCACGTGGGGGCACGTGCGGCATTGAAATTTTTTTCTAAAAATACCTCGATGTCCGTGACGTCGAGTAGATCACTGTGCTATATTCATATACCCAATTTGAGCATCGTATGAGAAGATATTACGTATTGTTGGTTATGTGCTTTAAATAACGTTTTTATAGTTGTTTCGCATATAGGTGAGACCTATCACGAGGACGAACGCATTCAAGGGCATCACGGGGGTTAAGACCCTTCAACTTACCAGTGAGTGGGCAGTTATTTTCTGTTTATACCTATATACTACTGATTTTTCCCAAAAATTGAATATAAATGAAAGTATGTTTTAAAATGCCATGCATGCATATTATATGAAATATATGAATTAGTATTTGATGCATATATGTGAAATGGTGTTGTGGACGCACAGGTGAGTATCATGTGAGTTTTATGTTGTTCATATGGTTTATTGATGATGTGAATTGTGTTGAGAGCTCATAACCTGCACCCCTGGTGTTAGTGCTTATATTATTCACCCCACACCACACGCTCACCTTGGATCCAAGTAGGTGCATGTCGTACAGACCATTAGAGGTGGTTCCGACTTGTAGGTGACTTTAGATTATTATACAGTTGTTGATGAGAGAAATTCTTACACCATTCTTGTCGTACAGACTACTTCAGGTAGTTCCGATTTATGTGCAGAGTAGTGCCGTACAGGTCACAGTGGTGACTCCGGTTGGGTTGGATATTGAGCTATAGAATTAACCGTACAGGATAGCTGCAGGGTCTCCGGTTGATTCATTATTTCACCTGTTATATTGATGCATCTTTATCATGTTTTGAATCATAGCATGGCATATTCTTGAAAAGTGTTAAAGACTTGTGATTTGAGTTTTGCTGTGATATATGATTATGTGTATACTATTTTTCTAGGAAAGCATACAGGTTTTACAGTGAGGGGTTAGAAGTGTTGTTAAATGAAATATTTCCGAAAAAGGTTTGTTTTACTGACCCACTCAATCTTGTTTTGCGCCCCTCCACGTTCTAGTTAGCAGTGTTGGTGGCTCACGAGGATTCCCACGGTATTCTGACAGACTACATAAATGTAGGAATCACCTTCAGGTGTTGTAATTTAGTAATGGTCTTACTTGACTGCACTTAGTACTAATGCTCTGAATATGTGTGTTTCACACTTAAACTCACTCTAGCATGCTAGTTGGATTTTATTGCTAGTAGTTGGTTTTTATTCCTTCATATTTCTTTTATCTTTTGCTTCCGCATCGCATTTTTGGTTACGTCATGCCCACATGACGGCCAACACGCCTTGATTCTAGGATCGGGGTGTGTCAGTTTGGTATCAAAGCAACTGACACACCCCGATCCTAGAATCAAAGCATGCTGGCCGTCACGTGGTCGTGATGTAACCAAAAGTGCGATGCGGAAGCAAAAGATAAAAGAAATACGAAGGAATAAAAACCAACTACTAGCAATAAAATCCAACTAGCATGCTAGAGTGAATTTAAGTGTGAAACACACATATTCAGAGCATAAGTACTAAGTGCGGTCAAGTAGGACCATTACTAAATTACAACACCCGAAGGTGATTCCTACATTTATGTAGTCGGTCAGAATGTCGTGGGAATCCTCGTGAGCCACCAACACTGCTAACTAGAATCTGGAGGGGCGCAAAACAAACTTGAGTGGGTCAGTAAAACAAAGCTTTTCTGAAATATTTCATTTAACAACACTTCTAACCCCTTACTGTAAAACCTGTATACTGATCGGATCATATTTATATATATTTTTACTTCGAATTCACTCGTCTTTTCTTAGTTAGTTCTTTATATTTTGAGCTATTTACGTTATTTTTGTGTTTATAGAATTTGTTTTGCAAAGAAAATAAAAATAGCACAAATGAGTTTTAAATAATAAACAGAAAAGAAAAAAAAACAAAAGCAGCACGAGTGAAAGGAGGAGGTCAATGCACGTGTCATGCACATTATGCACACATATGGAAATATGTGAATGGAAACCAATGATACTTGACTATGCGGCGATTGGCCAATAGGATAATAGATTTGCTGGTCATTGTTGTGTTTTGTATGTGTGTGGTTTCTTATATTATTAGACAAAGTGTGAGAGCATCTCCTCGAGTGGGAGATGTAAAGAAAAAAAAAGCTTTCTCATGGCTTGAAGGGCCCTTGTGTTTCTGAAAAGAAGAAGACATATTGCATGTGTGATGGTGGATGACAAAATGAGTGGAACCACTAGTCAATTTCAAGGCCCCAACACCATTGTTTGCGGAATAAAAATGTGAGCTGCCTTAGGCAGCGAAGGAGGGAAGTAGACATCATTGACTGGTGGAAAAAAATAAGAAAATAAAGCATGAAAATGGGACGGTAGTGGGGAGTAGGTCAGAAATAAAAGAATGGAAAGCAAAGGCATACGGGGGAGATTAATAAGAAATGGGAAGGCACTGAGCAAGGGGGGGGCGTGAAGGAAAAGAAGGAGCTGCTTGGGCAGCGTGAAGAGGGGAGAGAACGGGCAGCTAGAGGGACGACGTGATTTTGGGGGAATTAGCAAGCTGCCTTGCGCAGCTTGAGCCTCGGGGAAAAAGAGATCAGAGTGCGACAGCCAGGGAAGAAGAGGAGCACAGAGGCAGAGGGCTTCACTCCGTTCTTATTGGTGTTATCTTCTCAAACTCATGATTTACGTTTGGTTTAATTTGTTAATAATGTGTAACTAATTTATTTTGGCTAGAGGTTAATTCAAAGCCATGAATATATTTGTAATATGAATTGATTACCTTCAGTTGTGATTTCTGAGTTGTGATTTAATTTGCTTAACTGCTTGATTGATAACTTATTTTTGTATGTCGATTAAGGATGCATACTTAATTTACATGCATGAATTTGATGCTAGAATATAAGTGAATTTCACCTAATCGTTATGAACTTATATTCACAAGTAGTGAAGGTTGTTATCCACAATCGTGTTAAGTGAATTCTTGGCAAGAGTATCATGCTTTTCATAGTTACGAATGCCTCGTCAATGCTTATAGTTTTCACAAAGTTTAATGATCTTTGATTGTATCTCTATTGTGCTTTTCACGTAGGGGACTTTTGAAGAATGTTTTGAATTGTTGTATGCGTTTTCCCGTCCAATTCAATAACTTAAGGAAAACTTGAAGATTAAAAAAGTGCTGTTCACGGTTAATCTGAAGTGTTGAGATTCACAACTTATTGAAAGAACAACTAAAAATCAATTTAGGTTGCATATGTGTCATGTGTAGAGAAGAACCCTCTAGCTAATCCATCACCTATCCTTTCACCTTAATTTCATGTTTTTGTCAATTCTGTAATTTATTTAAGTTTAATTTACTTCTCGTCAAAACCAAACACCCCCCATTATTAAATTATATTATTTAGTTAGTTTTCATTGTTGTTAGACTTTTAATTCAATTTCCGTCCATTTCAGTTCCTAGTGTCTAAATTGAGTGTTTCCATTATTTTGAGTCATTCTAAGTGTGTTTCGAGTTATTAGAGTTTTTAGCCTAGTTTTGTGTCCTTGAGTCTTGTTTAATATTTTTAAATTAATTTAGAATAGATTAGCAATCCCTCCTAATCCCCGGCCTAGAACGATACCCTACTTACATCTTTACTACAATTGTCAAAAAGAGAGTTTAATTTGTGTGTTAACTTATTTTTCACATCAAATTTTGGCGCCGTTGCCGGGGATTAGTAATTTTGCTAATCCTTTTATTTTTGTTTTTGTTTATGTTTATATTGGTGTTTGTGTATTTTACTTTTGATATTTGATTTATTTTTCTTTCTTTGATTTTAGGTACAAATGGAGCCGAGGGAAATTTAAAGGAAAGATGCGTCCGGCTAAAGACGTTAAATCAAGCGCTTCTTGGGAGGCAACCCAAGCATTCAACGAAGGGAGACTTTGGAATCACTAACCCAATCAGCTTTGCATTCTTCCACCCTTATCTTTACTGCTTTCATTTTGTTTTGTTTAGTTAGTTGTGTTATTTGGTTGATTTCTGTGAGTTTGTGTTATTTAGTTTAAGTGTGGGGGAAGGTTAACCAAAGTCTTTCTACTTTAATTTACATATAAAAAAAAAAAAACAATTAAAAAATAATAATAATAATAATACAAAAAAAATTAAATAAAAAAGGATAAAATTTAAAATTAATGAAAAAAAAAAATTAAAAAAAAAAGTACAAATATTTTACAATGATGTAAACTAATAGTATTCATTGGTCGGGTGGTGCTTCAGTAGTAGGCGGGGCTTCAGCAGTCGGCGGGGCCACAGAAGGAGGAGGCAGCAGAGGTTGATCAGTTGGAGCTTCACTATGCGGTGCCGCTCCAGAAGACGAAGGCAGATGTTGTTGGAACAAACCCACAAACCTCCGATGATCAAGTAAAATTTGACCATCGGTGTCCTGCATCTGGTCAATCTTTCTCTTCATGCTGGTGGCATAGCTGTGTGCGAGCTTGTGCAATTGTTTATTTTCATGCTTGAGTCCTTTAATCTCCTCTTTGAGACTCTGTATTTCAGCCACCAACGATTCAACGTGACGGGTTCTGGCAAATAGGCGTTGGGCCATGTTGGACACAGAACCCGCACACTGCACGCTAAGAGCCAGAGACTCCTTAACCGCCAATTCATCAGACCGTCTAGCGAGTAGTCTGTTATCTCTGGGGGTGACAAGGTTCCGGGCCACCACCGCAGCAGTCATGTCATTTTTCATCACTGAATCCCCAACGGTAAGAGGACCGGTAGGGGATATGAAAGATGGGCGCCATATGTTGTCTGGTGAAGGCGGAGCTGCCTCTTCACCAATGTTCAAGTCAAAACGACGATCAGAAGGGCCAGACATTTTTCAGAGGTGGTGAAGAAGAAGAGAGTCGGACAGATTAAGATTTTGGAAGTGCACGAAGGGAGTGTTTACAAGAGGGAGCTTAAGTGTGTTGTGGAACAACATTAATGCCTCTATAAAAAGAAGAAATCAAAGAGGCGCTCCTCAGAAATTGTAGAGGCGTCCTCTCGCAAATCGAAGAGGCGGGGCTCCTTTCTCAAAAGCCGGATTCTTTTCTGAAAAGAGGACGCTCCTTTCTCAAAAGCCGGATTCTTTTCTCAAAAGAGGCGTTTCATTTCTCAAAAAATGGGCTTGCTCAGAAACCACGAGCCGAACCCCGGATTTCAAAAAAAAAATCAATTTGTCCAGATGTGTCGTCACTCGTCACATGCAACGTGCAGCTTTGCGGAAATTACGGGCAGCTTTGTCAGAAAGCGCGTAATTTGTACTATTCATCCATCCACCGGCTGCCGACAATACGTGAGAGAATAGTTCCGGTTGTGAAGACAAGTCCCATAAGTATCTACCTTCGCCTTCCACAGCAAAGGCACACCCTCTCAGCACTTCTTCCTCTCTGAAATGGCTTTCCAACAAACCCTCTCAAGTCACTCTGTATTCCTCATTCCCTGGGATACCCCTGCAAACAACCCATCCAGAGCAAAAGTATTTCATATCATAATGGTTGAAAGCAAGAGTATCTCATATCATGCATTCTCCATGTCCTTTTCCTTGTCTTTGTTCTAACCTGCAGGACATGGAGAAATTGCTCTCGAGTACTCGTCTTCCACTGCTGATGTACTTCCAAAGAAGCTGCCACATCTACCTGAAGAACAGATAAGGCAAGCGAAAATGATACCAGCAGCATGTGGAGACAACGTACAGAAGAAACAAGCAGAGAAGAATGCAGCTTGCACAATCATCCCAGCGGAAGGAGTCCGAGCTGAAGAACTAGAGAAGCTGCCACATCTGCTTGGAGAACAAATAAGGAACTGCAACATAACCAAAGAGCAAAGCTTCGCCGTACAATATCATCAAATCATCACTTGCAAGTAAAAAGCTAAGTGTCACCCAGTTCAAGAGGAAAGCTGTGGAAAGTCAACAAGCACGACCAATAATCACTTATTAGTTTTATTCATTATCTTTTATCGTAATTTTCAATTTTTCGTTTGCAATTTTTTTTTAATTAATTTTCTTGCGTACTTAACTGAATTATTTCTTTTCTTTGCAGGAACTTTTGGTTATTTCCACCCTTGAAGTTGATTGCAGAATTTTAGCTTGGGGGTCATCGCTTGATTTTACTGCAAATTAGGGAAGTTTTCAGTCCAATTGCGTTATTTTGTTTCTTATTATTTATTTATTTTATTTTATTTTTTTATTTGCATTATAGTGTTTTCTGACATTGGGGACAATGTCCAGTTTAAGTTTGGGGGTAAAGAGTATAAAAAATGACCAAATTGAAATTTTTTGTACCTTCAACTACGAACGAGTTTCATTTGTTTTCATGTTGTTGCTTTTTGTTTTCATAAAAAAAAAGATATTTAAAAAAAAATATAAAAAAATAAAAAAATAAAAAAAAATATAAAAAAAAAAATCCAAAAATATTGTCTTGTTTCCCTTATTGTTTTGAATTAGATTTTTGTTAGTTTCCCGACCCAATGATATAATTAGATCAAATTTGAATCATGATTATCAAGAACTTAGTTAACATGTGTTTTGTGAAATTCCTAATTCTCTTGTTAGTTTTGTACATGTTTGATCATCTTTGAAAAACCAAATGCACATAGCCTTGTTAATGTGAAACTAAAGTATGACTTAAAGCTTCATATGTGAATTTAGTGACCATATACATCCTATGTGAGTTTTTGAGTCTATTGAAAGTGTGTGCATTTTTCATACACTCCTATTCTTTCATGTGTGATGAACTTATGTGAGATACATCTCTAGAACTTGCGTAACGATCTTTCGAAATGTTTTTCATTGATTGCATGAACTTGGAAATGATAGAGGCATTAGGTTTACCACCATGGCCCAAATAACCATGTTTCCCAAAGAAAAATGATATCATTAGATTGCCAATTTGAGCCGTGTATGTTGAGCCTTTTATTTCTTATCACCAGATATGTCTACCCTTATACCTGAAACATTTGTCCTTACCCTTTCCAAGCGAGCAATGCGAGATTGTCTTATGAGATACGTTTGTAAAGTACTTTGAAGGTGTTTGGCAAAAGAATAAGTGTGGGGGTATTTCATGTTTGTATTTAAAAAAAAAAAAAGAAAAAAAAAAAAGAAAAAGAAAGATTGTATACAAAGAAAATAAAAAGTTTTTAAAGTTTCAGTTTTAGGGTATGGTTGGAGGTGCTAGAAGAATTGCTGGAGAGCTTGAGTTCTTATAAATCTAAAGAAAAGAATTGCTTGCAATGTAGCTTAGAACTTGTGTTTTCCTATTCTTTCGTTTCAATAACCCTATCCCTAAGCCTCATTACATCCAATAAAAGTCCTCTTGATTTAAGTTTTGCAATTATGACTGTGGAGAAGTGATCTTTATGCAAGCTTATGGTAGAAATTTCACATTTGATTCTTTGAGCGAAACACATTAAAACTAAACACATATGTGATTGAGTGTATATCCCGTGAGAAGGTTACTAGTTTGCATATGATGATTTTAAAAATAAAAACTTGAAATTGCATTAGCATGGCTATCTCACACACTACACTTGAAGGATGATTCAAAGATTACTGCTAATATTTGAATAAGGAATATGAACTTGGATTAATTTGTTTGGTGCTAGCCATGGTTCTTGATGATTTGTTTTCTCGAATGAAATTCTATGAGGGTCACATAGAGGGAAGCTAATGTTTTTCTTGTTACTTCTTGTTCTTGTTTTCTTTGTTTTGCTCGAGGACTAGCAAAAGCTAAGTGTGGGGGTATTTGATCGGATCATATTTATATATATTTTTACTTCGTATTCACTCGTTTTTTCTTAGTTAGTTCTTTATATTTTGAGCTATTTACGTTATTTTTGTGTTTATAGAATTTGTTTTGCAAAGAAAATAAAAATAGCACAAATGAGTTTTAAATAATAAACAGAAAAAAAAAAAAACAAAAGCAGCACGAGTGAAAGGAGGAGGTCAATGCACGTGTCATGCACATTATGCACACATATGGAAATATGTGAATGGAAACCAATGATACTTGACTATGCGGCGATTGGCCAATAGGATAATAGATTTGCTGGTCATTGTTGTGTTTTGTATGTGTGTGGTTTCTTATATTATTAGACAAAGTGTGAGAGCATCTCCTCGAGTGGGAGATGTAAAGAAAAAAAAAGCTTTCTCATGGCTTGAAGGGCCCTTGTGTTTCTGAAAAGAAGAAGACATATTGCATGAGTGATGGTGGATGACAAAATGAGTGGAACCACTAGTCAATTTCAAGGCCCCAACACCATTGTTTGCGGAATAAAAATGTGAGCTGCCTTAGGCAGCGAATGAGGGAAGTGGACAACATTGACTGGTGGAAAAAAATAAGAAAATAAAGCATGAAAATGGGACGGTAGTGGGGAGTAGGTCAGAAATAAAAGAATGGAAAGCAAAGGCATACGGGGGAGATTAATAAGAAATGGGAAGGCACTGAGCAAGGGGGGGGGGGCGTGAAGGAAAAGAAGGAGCTGCTTGGGCAGCGTGAAGAGGGGAGAGAACGGGCAGCTAGAGGGACGACGTGATTTTGGGGGAATTAGCAAGCTGCCTTGCGCAGCTTGAGCCTCGGGGAAAAAGAGATCAGAGTGCGACAGCCAGGGAAGAAGAGGAGCACAGAGGCAGAGGGCTTCACTCCGTTCTTATTGGTGTTATCTTCTCAAACTCATGATTTACGTTTGGTTTAATTTGTTAATAATGTGTAACTAATTTATTTTGGCTAGAGGTTAATTCAAAGCCATGAATATATTTGTAATATGAATTGATTACCTTCAGTTGTGATTTCTGAGTTGTGATTTAATTTGCTTAACTGCTTGATTGATAACTTATTTTTGTATGTCGATTAAGGATGCATACTTAATTTACATGCATGAATTTGATGCTAGAATATAAGTGAATTTCACCTAATCGTTATGAACTTATATTCACAAGTAGTGAAGGTTGTTATCCACAATCGTGTTAAGTGAATTCTTGGCAAGAGTATCATGCTTTTCATAGTTACGAATGCCTCGTCAATGCTTATAGTTTTCACAAAGTTTAATGATCTTTGATTGTATCTCTATTGTGCTTTTCACGTAGGGGACTTTTGAAGAATGTTTTGAATTGTTGTATGCGTTTTCCCGTCCAATTCAATAACTTAAGGAAAACTTGAAGATTAAAAAAGTGCTGTTCACGGTTAATCTGAAGTGTTGAGATTCACAACTTATTGAAAGAACAACTAAAAATCAATTTAGGTTGCATATGTGTCATGTGTAGAGAAGAACCCTCTAGCTAATCCATCACCTATCCTTTCACCTTAATTTCATGTTTTTGTCAATTCTGTAATTTATTTAAGTTTAATTTACTTCTCGTCAAAACCAAACACCCCCCATTATTAAATTATATTATTTAGTTAGTTTTCATTGTTGTTAGACTTTTAATTCAATTTCCGTCCATTTCAGTTCCTAGTGTCTAAATTGAGTGTTTCCATTATTTTGAGTCATTCTAAGTGTGTTTCGAGTTATTAGAGTTTTTAGCCTAGTTTTGTGTCCTTGAGTCTTGTTTAATATTTTTAAATTAATTTAGAATAGATTAGCAATCCCTCCTAATCCCCGGCCTAGAACGATACCCTACTTACATCTTTACTACAATTGTCAAAAAGAGGGTTTAATTTGTGTGTTAACTTATTTTTCACATCATATACTTTCCCAGAAAAATAGTATATACATAATCATATATCACAGCAAAACTCAAATCACAAGTCTTTAACACTTTTCAAGAATATGGCATGCTATGATTCAAAACATGATAAGGATGCATCAATATAACAGGTGAAATAATGAATCAACCGGAGACCTTGTAGCTGTCTTGTACGGTTAATTTTATAGCTCAATATCCAACCTAACCGGAGTTACCACTGTGACCTATACGGCACTACTCTGCACATAAATCGGAACTACCTGAAGTAGTCTGTACGACAAGAATGGTGTAAGAATACGCTCTAGAGCTTCTCTCATCAACAATTGTATAATAATCTAAAGTCACCTACAAGTCGGAACCACCTCTAATAGTCTGTATGACATGTCGGAACCACCTCTAATGGTCTGTACGACAAGCACCTACTTGGATCCAAGGTGAGCGTGTGGTGCGAGGTGAATAATATAAGCACTAACACCAGGGGTGCAGGTTATGAGCTCTCAACACAATTCACATCATCAATAAACCATATGAATAACATAAAACTCACCTGATACTCACATGTGAGTCCACAGCACCATTTCACATATATGCATCAAATACTAATTCATATATTTCATATAATATGCATGCATGGCATTTTAAAACATACTTTCATTTATATTCAATTTCTGGGAAAAATCAGTAATATATAGGTATAAACAGAAAATAACTGCCCACTCACTGGTAAGGCAAAGGGTCGTAACCCCCGTGACGCCCTTGAATGCGTTCGTCCTCGTGATAGGTCTCACCTATATGCGAAACAACTATAAACACGTTATTTAAAGCACATAACAAACAATACGTAATAACTTCTCATACGATGCTCAAATTGGGTATATGAATATACCATAGTGATCTACTCGACGTCACGGATGTCGAGGTATTTTTAGAAAAAATTTCAATGCCCACGCGCCTCCATGCGTGTCATCTCCTTCCTTCAGTCGCCGGACTGGTTTCGCCGGCGACTGAAAAGTCACCGGTTTCTGGGAAATTTTCAAACTCCTTGTTCTCCGTCAATATTAACCATTTTTTACAAAATTTATACCAAAATGAAGCCCTAAGCATGTAGAATCATGATGAACTAATTGAAGGCTAAAAAACACACGAAATCTCACTAGAGAAAATCCAAGAAAACCGGCCAACTTCGAACCCTACGATCCCGACCTCCAAAACCTTCTAACTAAGTACTCCAAGCTTCCTTGGGACCTCACTAAGCTCCCTCTAAGCTTAGAATTCCCTGAAAACCAACATTTCACGTGTGCATGAACAGTGACATTAAATTGGGTTATGGTTTCAACGTGATATCGAGGGTTTCCAATTTTAAAAATAGTACCAATCGATTCAGGAGGTTGCAAGGATGAAGGAACTCACCTTTTTTACGCCGATCCGTGAAGATTTGAGGGTTTTTATTCTTGTCCGTACGAGTTCGAGAGGGAAAGAGAGGAAAAGTGAACTGAGAGAGATGAGAGAGAGCACGGGGTAGGGGAGAGAGGGTACGTGTCCCGTGTGTGGTCTAACCAAATCAAACCAAAATCCAAAATCCTTTAAGTCCCTAACCACACAAAAATGCATACAATTTTAATCTACTTAATTTATTTTCCAAGAATGTAGGAGAGTATGCATTAATCAATTGACATGTCACACGTACCTTAATAGCCTTTAAGGGCAATTCCGTCATTTCACATCCACGATAAATAAATTTCGGGACGGGCTATGACATTAGGTGGTTCCGACTCATAGGTGATCCGCGATTATTCACATAGTCTTCACGTGATTGTAGCACTTGAGCGTATTTATTTACACCTAGTCCTGTCGTATAGACCACTTTAGATGGTTCCGACTCATGTGCATGTTTACTTATTGAGCTATAGATTCAGTCGTACAAGTGACAAGAGGTGACTCCGACTTATGAGCTAGCATATGTGATGAGATATGGATAAGTCGTACAGGTCACAAGAGGTGACTCCAACTTATAAGCTAGTATATGTGATGAGATATGGATAAGTCGTACAGGTCATAGACTCTGACTTATGAGCTAGCATTGATTGATGAGATATGGTTGTAGTCATACAAGTCACCATAGGTGACTCCGACTTATGTACCTGTATGGATTATTAAGCACATTATTATTTATATTGTTGTTGAGATGCTATATTGTGGTATACTTCTGGATTTAATGTTAGCGTACATTTGAGATCGTACTTATACATGGTGAATTCTTAGAGATTATACGGTTTTACAAAGAAGGGTTATTACAAAGATTATTATAGTTTCTTACCCACTCACATCTTATGTTTTGCACCCCTTCAGGTTTTAACTGCTGAATGTTATTATCGACGAGGATTCTTGGAAATCTCAGCATAGAATGCTACTTCTGAGGGTATAATCCTTATCCATTCTACTATACTTACTTATGCTCTAACATCTTGTGTGAAGTGGGTTCATTCCCGCTCACCAACGCACTCTGGTATTTAGGCACTCTTAGGTTCAAATTTGTTCATATTTTTCCACATCTTTACACTTTATGGCTTCGTCACCTTCCAAGTGTCAACCAGCATAGCTCGATTCGAAATTCTTGTGGACATTCCTGGTTGGGGTGTGTCATAAGTCCAAAACTAAAAAAAATAAGTAAAAAATATGTTAGTGCGGGCCAAAACATTGTCAAATGGGGTTCTACCCTTAAGAATCCTAACGAAAAGTCTTACGTTAGTTTCCAAAACGTCACGGTGAGGCGAAGGTGAAAATAAGTAGATTGAACGATGATTTAAGTACGACTGAGCAGGGATCGGTAGCGTGGTACCGATATTTCCCTATTCTGATTTATTTTTTATTTTTTTGTTTTTTTTGTGTGTTTCCTTTGAGCTTTTTCTTCATACGTTACATGCTCATTTGGTTGTGCTTTTGAAATAGTAAAAAACGCTTCCTAATGAGTAAAAGCGCTTTAGTTTAAAAAAATGGTTGTTTGGCAAATATTTTAAAAGTGCTTTTAGTTAGAAGTAGAAGCACTAATAAGCATTTTCTAAGAAGCACCTCCACCTAAAAGTGCAACACAGAGAAAACAAGGGAAGCACTTTGCTCCCTTTAATGAATTTTTTTTCAATTCCCGAATTATCCCTATTTTTTAATTTGCAAAGTCTAAAATGTCATTACACTTGAAAAAAAAACATCAAAATTGCCATCACCAATTTTTTCTAGGTTTGCACGTTAAAAACCCAAAAGTCTTTTTATTTTCCTATTATTTTGGTGGCTGGAGAAGTCATCTTGGTCTCCATCTCTTCCTCTCCATCTTCCCCAAATCTCTCTGCATCTCCATCGCCTGAAATTCTTGTGGAGGTATGTTAGCTATTTCTTATCTTAAAATTTGTATGTAATGAGTGAATTTGATTGTTGATATGTTATTTTTATCAAAATTGTTGTGAATTTTAAACTACACGAAAATAATTTTAGGGTTTAGTGATCGTTCATTGACATTCCAATGGTATTTTCTGCATTCTTCAGAGTTACTAAAGGTACGGGCGGGTCATCTAGTTTTGGTAGGTATCATTGTGAACATATATTTACAACTTGAAAATTAATTTGTAAATACTACATGAAAATTAATTTGTAAAAACTACATGCACTTGAGCAAGTCAAATATTTCTAATCAGGTTACTCAAAGGCTTTCATGTTTGAAGGCTTGTATTGTTGTCAAGATTTGATGCCGCATTAACGATTGTAGATACTACTAATAGCAAATTAACTTCCAAAGACAACAGAAAGCAACACTAATGAAACGGTAAAATTTCTATACTTAAATACTCAAATTAAAATTTTAATCTCTATTAATTAATGAAACCCTCTTTGTCAACCAAAAGAGGGTGAAAAAACTACTTAGTCTTCTATCACAAAAAAAAAAATGATGGGTAATAATGTAATTTCACAAGTCCAAATTTTACTGTTTTTTATTGAAGCCTCACCTACATGTGATATTAAAATACCTCCAATATTAAAAATAAAAAAACCAAAAACAAAAACCTCCACCCCTCCCCCCCCCCCGGGCGTGCCCACGTTCTATCTCTCCCTCTCTCCTTCTAATTGTCTAAAAAAATGTGAGCGTGTAGGTAAATGCTAGTTAATATTAAAAAAACAACAACAACAAAATAAAGGGTTAGAGCACTTTCAACGGGGGTGGGATAGGCAGGCACACAGCCAAAAAAATGGCCTGGCACCTAGAGAAGTCTCTCTAGCCCACAGGATTGCCTGGCACCCAGCCCAAGCTGGTATCCAGGCTAGCCCAAAATTGACAGACCTTGAGACCGGCCTACAAGATGTCAAGCTGAAGTCATGATCTGAAATCAGTGACGACGAACTCCATCTCCGGCAAGGAAGATGACTGGACAACGCTGCCTTCGAGGACGAGGTCGCCGACCCAGAACTTGATGTTGAGGATGAGCTGGTCTTGGAAGTTGTTAAGGACAATGACATACAAATTCGGCGATGCAGCTAAAGGTTAGGGCGTAGGTCCAGAGGCGGCGAGTTTGGAGCTGGCGAGCTCGGGCGCGGATGTTGACTAGTTTGGGGCGGGACGGATAGTGGAGGGCGGTGGAGAGGAAGCGAAGAGTGAAGAGGAGTTGGGGATTTGATGGAGGGTGGAGACGAGGGGTGGGTTAGCATGCTCTAGTTTGAGGAGCATTTTTCGGGAGAAACTCAGAAATTAAAAATCAAATTATTAATTTTTATTATTTTATAATAAAAATTATGGAGACTTTGGATATGGTCCGGTCCCTATCTATAAATATTCTTTGATTACAATCTTGTTGGTTTTCAATTTTTGATTGAAGTCCTTAAAATTAATGTGATAATTTTTTTTCTATGTACGTTACTATATTTTTAAAATTAAAAACTAAATTTTTTAGTTGTTTATATAAATGAGATTCTAAATATAAAACCATAATTTGTCGGATTAAAAATATTAAAATATAAATATACTATTGTGTGTGTGTGTGTGTGTGTAAAGATGGGTACATTCATCAAAATTAACCAAAAAATTATTGTATCAAAACAAGGGTACATTCTTCAAAATCACAAAAAAAAAAAAAAACAAAAAATTAGGCTTGATAACATTAGTAAATTTCTTCGATTAAACTAGACATTGATACATTTTAAAATCAAATAAAAAAGAATGTACCCATATATGACACACCCCGACCTAAATCAGGGCGTGCTGCCCGTCACGTGAGAGTGACGTAACCATATGCATAGTGCGGAAGAAATAAAGATATAGAGAAATACGAATGAATAAAAAACCAAATCAACTAGAGTACTAAATAAGATAAGGTGCAAAGGTGAGATTAAATGTGAAATACACCATCAGAGCAAAAATAGCCTAAGTGCAGTCCGACTAGACAAGTACTAAATAGACGACACCCAAAGGTAATCCTACATTTATGATGTTCTGTCAGAACCACCAACGAAATCCTCGTGATCCACCAAATCACTTCTACCTAAAACCTGGAAGGGCGCAAAACAAAAAGTGTGAGTGGGAAAAAACAAAGCTTTTCAAAATCATTTCATTTCTTAAAAGTTCTAACCACTCGTCGTAAAACCTGTATAATTCCCCATAAATAATATATGCTATAACGAAATCATGTCCAGGATGAAAATCATAGAAATATACCATGCCAAAGTATCTCAAAGAAATGCCATAAATAATTCAGTTAAATTGTATCAATGCCATATGTCATATCAACCGGCTCCACCTATGTGACCTGCACGGCTAGGTCTATAGCTCATAACCAATCTCAATCATATCAAATCCTACACATGAGTCGGAACCACCTAAAGTGGTCTGTACGACAAGACTAAGTGTAAAATAAATATGCTCTAGTGCTACAATCACGTGAAGGCTGTGCGAATGATTGCAGATCACCTACGAATCGGAACCACCTATAGTGGTCTGTACGACAAGCATGTGCACCTAACTTGGATCCAAGGTGAGCATATGGTGTGGGAAGTAAACATCACGTGAAGGATTATGCCCTAACTCCGAGCGAGAGCACTAACATCGGGGTGCAGGTTTATGAGCTCTCAACATATCTCACATAATCACATCATATCTCGCATAACTAAAGCAATCTCATATCTTTAATTTATGAACTTACCTAGCACTTACCTGTGCGTCCGCAGCACCAATCATGAATGTATGCAACTACTAATGCATAATAAAATAGGCAGATACTTTGCTTGGCATTTCAAAATATATAATCATTCAAATTCATGTTCTGGGCAAATCTCAAGTATATAGGTATATACGGAAAAACCAAAAGCCCACTCACTGATATGTTGAAGGGTCGTAGCCCCCGAGCCTCGATTGATGGCGCTCGTCCTCAGGATAGGTCTCACCTATATGAGAAATTAGAATATGCAGTTAGAATTACCTGACGGCGTTAGAATATTCCGTCAACTTTGACGGAATATTCTCCTACTTCTTCCTTGGTTCTCCAGAGTCCATCGCTGGTTACCGCTGCAATCGTCGGAAACTGGAAAAATTTTAAAACTTCATATCTTCTTTATTTCTTATCCAAAATTCACGAAATTTAAACCAAATTGAAGCTTAAGATGAGAAGAACATATTCATACCACTTTGGGGACTTAAAACCAACAGAAAGTCGCCTAAAAAACCTTCGATATTCCGGCCAAACCTGCAACTAGCTAAACCTAGGCTTCCCGACGTCCAAATCACTTCAAAATTACTCCCCGAGCTTCGTGAAGATGTTTTAAGGCTCCCTATAACCTTAAAACTCCTTGAAAACTTCACGATTACGAGTGCATGAACATTACTCCAAATCAAGGTTCTTGGGTTCTCGGGTTTTCTAGGGTTTCACGTACTGCAATTGGTATGGATGTGTTCCTGAGTTCATAAGGAACACAAAGACCACCTTCACAGCCTTGATCCACGCCTGCAAAGGCTGGTTTGAAGTTGACCGTACAATTATACGGATAATGGATGAAAACTGATAGAGGGAAGAGAGAGAAAGGTCAACGGGTAAGGGAATGGGTTGGTGTGTGTGTGTGGTCCAGTTTGCAGCCAATCACAACAAACAATAACCATAAATTTTAAGTTCCAAAAACTTAGGAACTAATTAAATTAGTCTAAAACCCAAACTCAAACCACAACATCACACAATGTACTCGACATCCAAGGGTATTCTAGACATTTCACATAATCAAGGAATATCTTTCAGGACGGGCTGTCACAACCTACCCCCCTTAAGAATTTCATCCCCGAAATTCACGCAATAAATATAATCCACTAATAATCATAAAACAACCTTGGATACATATCTCTCATCCGGTCCTTTGTCTCCCAGGTGGCTTCCTCCACCGAGTAATTTCTCCACAAAACTTTCACTAAACGTACTGTCTTATTCCTTAGAACCTTATCCTTCCAATCTAAAATAGTCACTGGCTCCTCATCATAAGACAAGTCTGGATTAATTTCCAGAGGTTGAGAAGGTATCACATGTGACGGATCTGAAACAAAATGACGAAGCATAAAGACATGGAACACATCGTGCACTTTGGACAACTTTAGAGACAACTCAAGCCTGTAAGCAACCTCACCAACTCGCTCGATGATCATATACCGTCCAATGTACCTAGGACTCGGCTTGCCTTTCTTTCCAAACCGTACTACACCTCTCCATGGTGATAGCTTCAGAAATACCCAATCACCTACATTATACACCCGGTCAGTGACATGTCTGTTTGCTAGACTCTTCTGTCAATCCTGTGCCACTTTCAGGTTAAACTTAATCACCTGAATATTCTGCGTAGTCTCATCCACGATCTCAGGGCCCACTAAAACTCTCTCGCCAATCTCTGACCAACACAAAGGTGTACAACAAGATTTGCCATAAAATGCCTTAAATGGTGACATACCAATACTTGAATGAAAGTTGTTGTTGTAGGCAAATTCCATTAAATCCAACCACTTATGCCAAACGTCACCAAACTGCAATACTGAAGATCTCAGCATATCTTCTAACGTCTGAATAATCATCTCTTATTGTCCATCTGTTTGAGGATGATATGTTATACTATAAAGTAACCTCGAGCCAAGAGCTTCCTGGAATGCCGTCCAGAATTTAAAAGTAAATCTAGGTTCACGATTCGAGATAATACTAACTGGAATCCCATGGTACTTCACAATCTTCGATATGAACAACTCAGCTAATCGGCTTAAAGGTTACTTCTCTCTCACAGGAATAAAACGTGCTGACTTAGTAAGCCGATCAACTATCACCCAAATGCCATCATAACTATTCTGTGTACGAGGAAGCTTGTACATAAAATCCATAGTAATATTTTCCCATTTCCACTATGGAACGGGAAGTGGCTGCATCAATCCAAAAGGCTTCTTTCTTTCTACTTTGACTTGCTGATAAATGACACACCTGCTCACAAATTTAACAATTTTTCTTTTCATACCTAGCCAATAATAAAATGGTCGAATGGTATGATACATTTTAGTACCTCCTGGATGCATTGCATAAGCTGGAATATGTGCTTCATCAAGAATCGCCTTCTTTAATTCCATATTATTCGGTACGTACATCCTACTCTCCTGCATAAGCATGCCATCAGTTTCTCGAATTCTGAAGTTTTTCCTTTTTCCCCTGATTCCTCGCTTGAATTATTTTCCGGGTCTCCTCATCATCCATCTGGGCTTCAAGTACACGATCAATTAAAATTGGCCTAACTTGAAAATTAGCAAGTAGGGCTTCCTCTCGATCTTCCACTCTTAACTTCACTCCAGTGGACCTTAAATCCGCAAGAAGAGGAACATGACAAACATAAATGGCATTAAGACTAACCGAAGTCTTTCTGCTAAGTGCATAAGCCACTACATTCGCACGACCAGGAAGATACTCAATTGTGCAATCATAATCACTAAGCAACTCAATCCACCTTCCTTATCGAAGATTAAGATCCTTCTGAGTAAAAAGATACTGGAGATTTTTATGCTCCGTAAAGATCTTACATTTCTTGCCATAAAGATAATGTCTCCAAATCTTCAAAGTAAATATGATAGTTGCTAACTCCAAATCATGAGTAGGATAATTCTTCTCATGAGGCTTCAATTGTCTCGAAGCATAAGCAATCACCTTACCATGTTGCATCAACACATAACCTAGACCATTTAAGAAAGCATCAATGTAGACCTCAAAATTACCACTATTATCTGGGAGTGCCAAAATAGGTGCATGAGTGAGATAATACTTCAACTGCTGAAAACTTTGCTCACAATTATCATCCCACTCAAACTTAACTTCTTTTCTAGTCAACCTTGTTAATGGCAAAGCAATGACTGAAAAATCCTTAACAAACCGTCTATAATAACCTGCTAGGCCAAGAAAACTCCGTACCTCGGTGACGGTTAGAGGTTGTTCCCAATTCTCCACAGCTGCCACTTTATGAGAATCCACCTGAATACCTTGAGCAGAAATGACATGTCCCAAAAATGCCACTTGATTCAACCAAAAGTGACATTTGCTAAACTTAGCATACAACTGATGTTCCCTTAATTTCTTCAACACCAAAGTAAGATGTCGAACATGCTCTGATTTAGACTTAGAGTATACCAGGATGTCATCAATGAAAACAATGACAAACCTGTCTATATATGGCTGGAATACTCGATTCATCAAATCCATAAAAGCTACTGGTGCTTTCGTTAATCCGAATGACATCATAAGAAACTCATAATGACCATAATGAGTCCTGAAAGCAGTCTTAGAGACATCCTCACTGTTGATCTTCAACTGGTAATACCCAGACCTTAAATCAATCTTAAATACACACAAGCACATCGAAATTGATCAAACAAATCATCTATACGTGGCAATGGATAACAGTTTTTAATTGTTGCCCGATTCAATTGCCTATAATCAATACATAGCCTCAAAGTCCCGTCTTTCTTCCTTACAAACAAAACTGGAGCTCCCCAAGGTGAAGTACTAGGCTAAATAAAACCTTTATCGATTAATTCCTGCAATTAAACTTTCAATTCCCTCAATTCAGCAGGAGCTAAAAGATATAAGATCCGTAACTGGAAGTAAATCAATAGTGAACTCCACATCTTGGTCTGGCGGCAATCCCTGTAAATCATCAGGGAATACATTAGGAAAATGCCTGACTACTCGAACATCCTCCACACTATTAGAAGCAACATCATTTCGCACTACATGAGCTAAATATCCCTGGCAACCTTTCAATAACAACATGTTTGCTCTTACAGTAGAAATAACACCGTGCCTCACCCCACTACGTTCACCCACAAAAATAACTTCAGGTAATCCAGGACGATGGAAAGTAACTGTTTTCCCGTAGCAATCTATATTGGCACGATTATAATGCAACCAATATGTGCCTAAAATCACATCAAAATCAACAATATCTAACGGGATAAGATTATCTGGCATAACCACCTCCTCCACCATCACGGGACATCTTGGATATACACAATCAACATAACATCTCTCCTCTCTAGGCATAGCAAACTCTAAATCATACCCTAGAGGCGTAGGATGAGGTTGTGTCACTTGAGCAAATGTATCAGAAATAATAGAATGCGTAGCACCACAATCAATTAGAACTCTAGCAAAGTGGCCAAGAATGTTTAACATACCCATGATCAAGTCCGGATGATTCTGAGCATCCTGTAGAGAGATATTGTGAAATCTCATCCCCAGAATTTCACCATTCATTACGTATCTCGTATTTTAAATTCATATTTCGCGATTACGTTATCTTTATTAGTTAATTTTAATTCTGTTAATTTTAAGTTTAGTAATTGATTAGTTATCGAGTTGGAAGTTTCATGATCAATCTTTATCTTTCGTTGACATTTCGAAGTTACAACTAGTGTTTTTAAATAGATCAAGAACCCATGAACGCGTAGGCGAAAGCCATTTGAGAGTTCGAATTATAACGGTATAGTTATGGACGTTTGAAGTTGTGAAACTATAGATTGTGGGAATCATTTTAATTTCCACTTATGGGCAAAAGGCCCAAACACTTTTTGGGATTAAAGGACATGCTATTATAAGTGGAAATGGACAAAAAAATTAGATGGAAAAAGAAAAAGGGGGGATTTTTTTTTCCTTCCTTTAGCTAACTGTGCACCACAACACCACATCTTCAGCCGGCCCACACTCAGCCATCTTCCACCATATTTTCAAGTAATCTTCAACCATCCCTCACCTGCCACATCTTCCACCACCTTCCATCTTCCATCTCCACCAAAAATCAAGGGTTTCAAGGCCTAATCCGCAGGAGAACCCAGGACTTCTCGACACCGAATTGTCGTTCTGGAGAGTATCACCATTCACCATCACCCTTAATCAACTTCCCTTGGACCTAGGAACAAGACCCAACTGGTGGTTGGGGCATTAGAATACCAAAGAAGCCGAATTGAAGAACACACACCTTAGGGTTTTGACGGTTGCAAGCCAATTTGAGCGCCTTCCAGGCCAAATTGGACTCGGCCACAGGTATAAAGTTTACTTTACTTGTTGAGATCTTCATTCTTGTAAAATTTGAGAATTTTTTAAAAAGGTCAAATTTCCCGATGTGTGACATTCGATTTATGAAAATGTTGTTGGTTAAGTATATTATCGATAAGGTCCACCACTTGATTATTCTAACAATTGATGATCTTACCATTGAATTGACACCAAATTTTAGTATGCTATGGTAGATATTGTTTAAGGACCTTAGGGACTTACAAGTGGAAATCTAGTGATTGAATCTTACAGAATAAGTGACATAAGATCATGGACCCTACCTTAGAATGACAATTCGATTCCTTATTAATTATTGAAGGAAATCTAAATGTGGACTTGTACCTTGTTTAGGCGGTCATAGAACGTGATGCCTTGACTCTCGTGCTAGGGTGCATTAGCGTGGACTCCAGGTGAGTGACTTTAATACATGTGATATTGGTGATTACCTTGTTTTCGTAATTGTTATCCTGTTTGGATATGACTTGGTTTTACAAATATGTTTTCTATTGAATTGTTATTTTTAATGCTTAGCCATTGATTTAAGTTATGAAATGAGATTTGACGTATGTATATTGAAATATGGTTTGATTTGTTTGATTGGCATGATGTGATGAAATGTGAAGGCTAGTGGTGGGCCATTAACCCATTGTGATGGGGATTTGTTGCTTCGATATTGTTTCATTTCCCGCTTTGTTAATCCGTTCTAAATTTAGTATTTGTGCCTCATTTTCCCTTGGGTGAGTTTTTGTAAATTAAGGAACTTGTGTTTGTCTCATTTCTTTGAGCCGTTGTACATTATGGTTGTTAGTCTTCCGCAATTCCGTTGAGTGATGGTCCGGAATTGTATTCACTCGGATCCTGTTGAGAGATGGTCTGAAATCCCTCATGCTCTACGATTTCGTTGAGTAATGGTTTGGAATCGTATTCACTCAAATTCTATTGAGAGAAGGTTCGGAATCCCTCATACTCTGCGATTCCGTTAAGTGATGGTCCAAAATCGTATCCACTCGGATTTCGTTGAGAGATGTTTCGGAATCCCTCCTACTCTGTGATTCCGTTGAGTGATGGTCTAGAATTGCATCCACTCGGATTCCATTGAGAGATGGTCTGGAATCCTTCATACTCTACGATTCCGTTGAGTGATGGTCCATAATCGTATCCACTCAGATTCCATTGAAAGATGGTCCGGAAACCCTTCTACTCCACATTTCTGTTGAGTGATGTTCCGGGATCGTATCCACCTAGGGTTTCATTGAGTTTGGATTGAGATAGCTTCAAAGGTGTAGGCTTCGGCCGAACTAGGTCGCTCTAACCCTACTTTTCATTGTGTTGTATGAGAATATGGTTATGAGATGTTGTGATTATTTCAGACGAACCGTTGAATGTCTGGGTGACTCATTCGGAGTTTTAAAAGGTTTGGTATTTATTTCTCATGCATGATTTATATTCAAGGTTTATAAATTGTGATTGATGGCTGGTTTTGTTATTGTATCACATACTTTGTATTATTGTCACTCACACGAGCTTCGCAGCTTATCCGGGTTGATTTTTGTCTGATGCACCATTCCAATTATGTAGGCACTGATCATACAGGAAACAGGTTTAAGTCGACTCCGAGAAGTCCGAAGGTGGAGGTAGCAGTGCGGTTATCAGAGACTTTGAGTGTTAGGTTACCCTTGATTCACTCTTGTACTTTATCTTTTGGGACTTTGTTTTGAGCACCTCGATCATGTTCTTAGTCTGCCGAGGGTTGTGCTTCCTTTTGGAATGTACATATTTGTAAAAAAATCTTATAGAGTACTTAGCCACCTTCATATTATTTTGGTGTATCAGTTAAAGTATTTCATTCTGTAACTTATACCGTATTCAACTAACGTTATTTTTCTTGTCACGTGTCGATTCTCGACGTATGTTGGGATCAGGGCGTGACAACTTTTGTGGTATTAGAGCTTAGGTTCAGGGTTTCATACCTTAACCCTAGAGTGAGAAATTCTTAGGAAGGTTAGGTAGTGAACCTTGATTAGGTCCATGAATTCCTCTATCAAATGTTGTTTATAATCTTATGTTAAATTCTTTTTGCATCAGACATTATGACGACCCCACACGGTACTACTCAGTAGTTTAGGGATGATGTCCCCGATGAAGGCACTCCTACTTCTGGTCAAGAGGCTAGCCATGATTATTATGGAACTGATGGAGCTTTTTGGGCCATCGAGGATTTGACATAGTTGATGCAAGCTCAAGTTCGAGTGGCTTCTAGTAAGGAGAAGTCTTTGTGCAGGGAGTTTCGTACCCATAAACTGCCTTCTTGCAGCGTATATGTTGACAGGTGAGGCCTACGAGTTGTGGCAGATCACTCATCCATTATTAGTAGTCGGGGGACCTCTTACTTGGGAGTGGTTTCAGACTGCATTTTTTTAGCAGTACTTCCTAGAGTCATTCCGAGATGAGTTGGAGGCCGAGTTTGCCATTGTTGAGCAGGGAACCAATACAGTTGCTGATTATGTGGCCCGTTTTACTCAACTTTACAGTTTCTTTCAGCCTCTTCCTAAAAATAAGAAAACGACGAAACTTATTAAGGTGTTCAATCCTAGTATCAGAAATCTGTTATCGGTCCAAAGATTACCTTCTTACGCTCAGGTGATTGATCTTGCACGCACAACGGAGATTAATGAGGGGTGTGATGCATGAGAGGGTGGGGAACAGAGGAAGAGAGCCCGATCAGAGGCCAGTCATCTGATGCGTTTCCTGGTAGATTCTGAAAGCGCCAGGGATTCTCGTTTAATGGTTCTTAGGGATCATCACATAGTGGATATCAGGGTACTTCTCGTGGAGATTTCCAGGCTACTTCTAGAGGAGGCTCCCAACATTACACTGGGGCGAGTCATCAGGGTAGTTTCCGAGAAGGTACTCAGTGCGCGTTCAGGCGTGGACCCTAGATTTCTTCTAGAGGTCGTTCAGATAGCCTTTCCAGGGGATCTTATGACCAGTCACATAAGACACTTCCACATATTTGTGCTCATTGCGAATGCCGACATAATGGCACATGTAGAGCCGGTTACAAGACTTGTTACCGGTGCAGTGAGATTGGTCACTTCTTTCGTGATTGTCCCCAGATTACCGCTGGTGGTGCTGGCAGACCTGCTACCAGTGTTGGGGGTTCAGTGGCATCTTCAGCACATAGTAGGCCTGCTGGAGCACCTTCAGGCTTAGGCCAGTAGAGGACTAGGTAGCAGAGTCGTAGGCAGTCTGGTAGAGGTTCTCAGCGAGTTGGGGCTTAGAGCAGTGGAGATGGGATGTCTCAGGCAGGTACTGAACGGGTTGGCAGAGTCTGTACATTATCTACTTTGGAGGCTAAGGCGGAGCTGAACATAGTTACAGGTACTATTCATTTTGATTCACTCCCCGCTAAAACATTATTTGACCCTAGGGCCAAGAACTCGTTTATATCAAATAATTTTGTGAAGTCTTTGGATAAACCTATAGAGATGATGGATGTGACGTACTCTATTTCCTAACCTTTTTCAGGACCTTATGTTGTTAATCAAGTAGTTCGATCGTGTGAGGCTCGTGTGGGCCAATGTGAAATAACAATGGATTTGATGATTCTTCCGCTGTGAGATTTAGATATCATTATTGGCATGGATTACTTATCCTTATATTGCGCAAATTTTGATTGCTTTGACAAAGTGGTAACTTTTCAACCACTTGGTAGACCTCAATTTCAATTTGTTGGGGATCGTAAACCTATTCCACCACCAGTAATGATATCAACCGCTAAGGCTAGGCGATTTATGAAACATGGATGTCAGGGTTATCTAGCTCATGTCATGGCCGTTGATTAAGGAAATAGTAAGGTTGACACCATCCCGGTAGTTAAGGAGTTTCCTGATGTGTTTCTAGTTGAGGTGTCTGGCTTGCCCCTAGTGAAGGAAATTGAGTTCACCATTGATCTTATGCCAGGGACCACACCTATTTCTAAGGCTCCATGTCGAATGGCACCTTTGGAACTTAAGGAGCTTAAGGTACAGTTACAGGAGTTGTTAGATAGAGGTTTAATTCGCCCTATTGTTTCACCATGGGGTGCTCCTGTTCTTTTTGTGAAGAAAAAGGACGGATATATGCGTTTGTGCATTAATTATTGTGAGCTTAATAAGGTAACAGTCTGAAATAAGTACCCTTTACCAAGGATTGATGACTTGTTTGATCAACTTTAAGGTGCTCAATATTTTAGTAAGTTAGACTTAAGGACTGGTTATCATCAGTTGAGGATCCGAGATGAGGATATAGCAAAGACAACTTTGTGAACTCACTATGTTCATTATGAGTTCTTGGTTTTACCGTTTGGTCAGACTAATGCCCTTGCTACGTTCGTGGACTTGATGAATAGGGTATTCCGATCGTTTATTGATCAGTTTGTGGTGGTGTTCATCGATGACATTCTTATTTATTCACGAAGTGCAACTGAACATGAGGAACATCTAAGACTTGTTTTGCATACGATGCGAGATCATCAGTTGTATGCTAAGTTTAGCAAATGTGAGTTTTGGTTAGAAAGTGTTAGATTCCTTGGCCATGTGATTTCGAGGGATGGTATTCAAGTGGATCCTACCAAGGTGGAGGCAGTTGTCGGTTGGAATCGACCTACCACAGTGACTGAGATTCAAAGTTTTCTGGGTTTAGCTGGATATTATCGCAGATTTATTGAAGGTTTTTCATCGTTGGCACTTCCTTTGACGAAATTGACCAGGAAGGATACTCCTTTCGTTTGGAATGATGAGTGTGTGGCTAGTTTTGAGGAGCTAAAGAAGAGACTCATCTTTGCACCTATTCTTACGCTTTCATCTGGTTCTAGAAGTTTTGTAGTATACACTGATGCGTCCCATAAAGGATTAGGTTGCGTTCTGATGCAGCACGATAATATAGTGGCTTATGGTTGTCGCCAGCTTAAGCCGCATGAACTTAATTATCCCACTCATGATTTAGAACTAGCTGATGTGGTTTATGCATTAAAGCTTTGGCGACATTATCTTTATGGGGAGTCTTATGAGATTTATACCGATCATAAGAGCCTCAAGTATATTTTCACCCAACGAGAGCTAAACTTATGACAAAGACGTTTGTTAGAGCTGGTGAAAGATTATGATTATCATATTCTTTATCATCCTGGTAAGGTGAATATAGTTGTTGATGCCTTGAGTCGAAAATGCTTAACTAGTGTTGCAGCTTTATCACTTCAGGTTAGTCAGTTAATGGAGGATCTTAAGAGAATGGAGATTGAACCGATTGATCAGGATGGAGATCATCTCCTCTCAGCCCTTACGGTGCAACCTACGTTGATTGATCGGATTTAAGCAACCCAAAGTGAGGACACTGGGTTAGTTTGGATCATGGATGGGGTATAAACAAGTACTCAGCCTAATTTTACCATTTTTGACAGTGGTGTACTTCATTTCAGGACTCGACTTCGTGTTCCGGATGTTAGAAACCTATAGAAGGAGGTCATGGAGGAGGCTCATATTTTCCCATTTTTCGTTCACCCTGGGAGTACAAAGATGTATCGAGATCTTCGTGAGAATTTCTCATGGGGAAAATATGAAAAGAGAGATTGCGGAGTTTGTCGCACATTGCTTGACTTGTCAACAAGTTAAGGTAGATCATCAGCGACCTGCAGGTTTGCTTCAGTCACTCCCTATTCCCGAGTGGAAGTGGGAGCACATTACCATGGATTTTGTGACAAGCTTACCGAAAACTCGTGATGGGCATGATTCCATTTGGGTGATCGTCGATCGATTGACGAAATCTGCTCATTTTCTTGCTGTTGAGAAAACTTATACTCTTGAGCGACTTGCAAGACTATTTTTAGATATGATTATTAAGTTGCATGGAGTTCCAGTATCCATCATTTCCGATCGTGATCCTCGTTTTTGGGGTAGCCTTCATAATGTTATGGAGACTAAGTTAAGTTTTAGCACAGCTTTTCATCCTCAAACCAATGGTCAGTCAGAACGCACTATTCTGACGTTGGAAGATATGCTTCGAGCTTGTATACTTGATTTGAAAGGTAATTGGGATAAACATCTATCTTTGATCGAATTTGCTTATAATAACAGCTACCAGGCTAGCATTAAGATGGCACCATATGAGGCACTTTATGAGAGGAAGTGTAGGTCTCCTTTATACTGGGATGAAGTAGGAGAGCGTCGATTATTGGGACCAGAGTTATTACAGATTGCGGCAGAAAATATTTCTATGATCCGTGCACATTTAATTGCCGCTCAGAGTAGACAGTGGAGTTATGCTAATCCCTACAGACATGAGGTGGCGTTCGATATTGGAGAATATGCCTTCCTACAAGTTTCACCTATGAAAGGCGTTTTTAGATTTGGGCGTAAAGGGAAGCTTAGTCCAAGATACATTGGACCATTTGAGGTATTGGAGAGAGTAGGCGAAGTTGCCTATCGCCTTGCACTACCTCCAGAGTTGTCTCACAATCACCCAGTGTTCCACGTATCCTCACTCCAAAGGTATCGTAGTGATCCTTCCCATGTCATTTCTTATAAGCCTATTCAGGTTAAGGAAAATCTCACTTATGACGAGTACCCCATTAGAATTATTGATCGGATAGAGAAAGCTTTCTACACTAAGACTATTTCATTGGTGCGCGTGTTATGGAATAATCATGGTGTGGAGGAGTCAACTTGGGAACCAGAGGTTGAGATGCGCCAACATTATCCCTATCTATTTGACTCAGGTGCGTTGAGTTTAGGGGACTAAACTCTTTTTAAGGGGGGAAGGATGTGAAATCCCATCCCTGGAATTTCACCATTCATTATGTATCTCATATTTTAAATTCTTATTTCGCAATTACATTATCTTTATTAGTTAATTTTAATTCCGTTAATTTTAAGTTTAGTAATTGATTAGTTATCGAGTTGGAAGTTTCATAATCAATCTTTATCTTTCGTTGACATTTCGAAGTTACAACTAGCGTTTTTAAATAAATCTAGAACCCACGAACGTATAGACGGAAGCCGTTTGCGAGTCCGAATTATAACGGTATAGTTATAGACGTTTGAAGTTATGAAACTATAGATTGTGGGAATTATTTTAATTTCCACTTATGGGTAAAAGGCCCATACACTTTATGGGATTAAAGGACCGGCTATTATAAGTGGAATGGACAAAAAATTAGATGGAAAAAGAAAAATGGGGGATATCTTTTTCCTTCCATTCGGCTAACTGTGCACCATAACACCACATCTTCAGCCCGTCCAAACTCAACCATCTTCCACCATATTTTCAAGTAATCTTCAACCATCCCTCACCTGCCACATCTTCCACCACCTTCCATCTTATATCTCCACAAAAAATCAAGGGTTTTAAGGCCTAATCCACAGGAGAGCCCAGGGGTTCTCGACGACGAATTGTCGTTCTGGAGAGTATCACCATTCACCATCACCCTTAATCAACTTCCCTTGGACCTAGGAACAAGACCCAACTGGTGGTTGAGGCGTTGGAACACCAAGGAAGCCGAATTGAAGAACACTTTCCTTAGGGTTTCGACCGGTGCGAGCCAATTTGAGCGCCTTCCTCGCCAAATTGGACTCAGTAACAGGTATAAAGTTTACTCTACTTGTTGAGATCTTCATTCTTGTAAAATTTGAGAATTTTTGGAAAATGTCGATTTTCCGATGTGTGACATTCGATTTATGAAAATGCTGTTGGTTGAGTATATTATCGATAAGATCCACCACTTGATTATTCTACCAATTGACTATCTTACCATTGAATTGACACCAAATTTTAATATGTTATGGTAGATATTGTTTAAGGACCTTAGGGACTTACAAGTGAAAATCTAGTGAATGAATCTTACAGAATAAGTGACATAAGATCATGGACCCTACCTTAGAATGATAGTTCGATTCCTTATTAAATGTTGTTGTGGGAGACATATGAGAGTTTTTGAGTATGTGAATTATCGAAGGAAATCTAAATGTGGACTTGTACCTTGTTTAGGCGGTCATAGAACGTGATGCCTTGACTCTCGTGCTAGGGTGCATTAGCGTGGACTCCAGGTGAGTGACTTTAATATATTTGATATTGGTGATTACCTTGTTTTCGTAATTGTTATCTTGTGTGGATAGGACTTGGTTTTATAAATATGTTTTCTATTGAATTGTTATTTTTAATGCTTAGCCATTGATTTAAGTTATGAAATGAGATTTGAGGTATGTATATTGAAATCTGGTTTGATTTGTTTGATTGGCATGATGTGATGAAATGTGAAGGCTAGTGGTGGGCTGTTAACCTATTGTGATGGGGATTTGTTGCTTCGATATTGTTTCATTTCCCACTTCGTTGATCCGTTCTAAATTTAGTGTTTGTGCCTTATTTTCCCTTGGGTGAGTTTTTGTAAATTAAGTAACTTGTGCTTGTCTCATTTCTTTGAGCCGTTGTACATTATGGTTGTTAGTCTTCCGTAATTCCGTTGAGTGATTGTCCAGAATCGTATTCACTCGGATCCCGTTGAGAGATGGTCTGGAATCTCTCCTACTCTACGATTCCGTTGAATGATGGTCCGGAATCGTATTCACTCGGATTCTATTGAGAGATGGTTCGGAATCCCTCATACTCTGCAATTCCGTTGAGTGATGGTCTGGAATTGTATCCACTCGGATTCCGTTGAGATATGGTCTAGAATCCCTCCTACTCTGCGATTCCGTTGAGTGATGGTCCAAAATTGTATCCACTCGGATTCCATTGAGAGATGGTCCGGAATCCCTCATACTCTGCAATTCCGTTAAGTGACGGTCCAGAATCGTATCAATCAGATTCCATTGAAAAATGGTCCGGAAACCCTTCTACTCCGCGTTTCCGTTGAGTGATGTTCCAAGATTGTATCCACCTAGGGTTTCATTGAGTTTGGATTGAGATAGCTTCAAAGGTGTAGGCTTCGGCCGAACTAGGTCGCTCTAACCCTACTTTTCACTGTGTTGTATGAGAATATGGTTATGAGATGTTGTGATTGTTTCAGACGAACCGTTGAATGTCTGGGTGACTCATTCGGAGTTTTCAAATGTTTGGTATTTATGTCTCATGCATGATTTATATTCAAGGTTTATAAATTGTGATTGATGGCTGGTTTTATTATTGTATCACATACTTTGTATGATTGTCACTCACACGAGCTTCACAGCTTATCCGGGTTGATGTTTGCCTGATGCACCATTCCGATTGTGTAAGCACTGATCATACAGGAAACAGGTTTGAGTCGACTCCGAGAAGTCCGAATGTGGAGGTAGCAGTGCGGTTATCAGAGACTTGAAGTGTTTGATTACCTTTGATTCACTCTTGTACTTTATCTTTTAGGACTTTCTTTTGAGCTCATCGATCTTGTTCTTAGTCTGCCGAGGGTTGTGCTTCCTTTTGGAATGTACATATTTGTAAAAAAATCTTATGGAGAACTTAGCCACCTTCATATTATTTTGGTGCATAGTTAAAGTATTTCATTTCGTAACTTATACCGTATTCAACGAACGTTATTTTCCTTGTCACGTGTCGATTCTCAAGTATGTTGGGATCGGAGTGTGACAGATATTGTTAATACGTCCATGGGCTTGTTGTCGTCCCCCACGACCTATATTAGCTTGATTACCTCGCCCCTGCACACCTTGCCCCTAACTTTGTTGACCAGATTGCCTTGAAGATCCTGCACTACTGGAAACAATCTCAACTTGTTGGGGTTGTTCTTCCTGATACCACTAAGATCCACCAGCTGGAATGGAAGGATACTTAGAATACCTATTCTGGTAATAAAGATCATGCGAATACTAATATGGTCATAGAGCATAAAGAGCGGCATCGCTCTGATAATGGTAAGCACCACCTCGACCCATCTGACCATAACCACCCGACCCTGGAACTTGATGGATCGGCGCTGGTGATGGCATAGAAGGCTGTTGGGGCCTCTGTTAATTCTGGGGACAATTCATACCTCTATGTCTCATTTGCCCACAAGTAAAACATCCACTGCTGCCTTTCCTACACTCCCCAAAATGCCTATTATTACATCTGGGCACAAATGAGCACTTCCTCTTCCAGAATCTCTCTACCTCTTGAATCTAGGACCTCCTGAAAATCTACCACCTCTCATCTGACCAGTGGCACTAAAACCTCCGCTGGAGGAACTGGAACTAGTTCCACTCCTCTTAAAGCTCTGAGTTTTGCGAGGTTCTTGAGAAGACTGACCTTTACCTTTACCATCTCTCCTCAAATTCCCATCATTTTCTCTCTCCTCATTATCGCTGGGCATATTCTCTGAATCTTCAATTCACAGCAGAACCTCATAAAACTCTTGATAAGTAGCACAGGAAGCTATGGTCGCCATAGAACGTCACTTCTTTTTAGTACCTAATCTGAAGCGACGAAGTATCTCAACCGGATTAGCAGCAACCTTCGGATGATAGCGAGATAAGTCAGTAAACCTCATGTAGTACTCATTAGCTGTCATTTTCCCCTGCTTCAGATTTGTAAACTTTTGTTTCTTGTTATCTATATACTCTGGAGGAATGAATCTCTTATAAAATAACTGCTTAAAAACTTCCCAATAAGCAACTTCCTCTAATGACAACTGATAAGACTCCTGTCTCCACCAAGATGCAGGCTGTTTACCTAGAAACCAAGTAGTCGTCTCAACCTACCTATCTTCTGGAAAATTTCCCTATCTCTGCATCAAACGGAGAATCTTCTCAAGATGATTAATCCACTTCTCTGCTCCTTCAGACCCTTCATTTCCCATGAAATGATTCAACTTCAAATTATGAACAGTCTTAAGATGTGTCATTTGGGAAAGACGAAGAGAAGACTGAATAGCATTAGCAATAGCTTCCCCTAACCGATCAATATCGGGGAAACTAGGCTCAACAGAAAGATGTGGATCTCTACGAGGCGGCATAGTTCTAACAGAAGACGTCAAAATAATTAAAAGATTCACAAGATATGCAGAACTGCAAACCTAGTCTCTGATACCAAACTGACATACCCTGACCTAAATCAGGACATGCTGGCTGTCACGTGGGAGTGACATAACCATATGCACAATGCAGAAGCAATAAAGATATAGAGAAATACGAATAAATAAAAACCAAGTCAACTAGAGTACGAAGTAAGATAAGGTGTAAATGTGAGATTAAGTGTGAAATACACCATCAGAGCATAAATAGCCTAAGTGCAGTCTGACTGGACAAGTACTAAATAAATGACACCTAAAGTTGATCCTACATTTATGATGTTCTGTCAAAACCACCGACGAAATCCTCGTGTGTTGGAAATGTGCCCTAAAACCAATCATATGATGATACTTTACGGACATTTCACAAAGTTAAACTAATGTAATTTAAATATAAAGGGCAAAGATTATTGTTTGAGCCGTCTCATATAAATGTTATATGCTTAAACAATAAGTCCAAGGAATATGTGATTGGGAGAATGCAATCTAAAGAAGTTAGAGTCATGAGACCATTCTTTCGTAGACACATCCTAAATGTTCTTGATCATAGGATTGCCAATTGGGCATTGACAGTCCGTTAAGATCAGTACGTGTTGTGTCTTCTCTCAGGGAGAATGACTAGTCTCGAGTCATTGGTGTGTGTGACATCAAGACAAGTACGTAGGTGCTCAATAGAGAATGAGTTCACTGAACACGATCAACGAAGAGTTCTCATATTCATGTCACATGAGAACTCATGGTTGGGATAATGCAAAGTAGTCATTTGACCTGAGGCATCACAGTTGTCTTATGGTTAAGTCCTTGATCTTTGATTATGTCAAAGTCACCCCATCCGCGGGTATCCACGGCATCGTTGGGGTTAAGCCACTTAGCCATGGAGGCAATTGAATGCGCAACAAGGGATCTCTAACCTTCAAACCGTTTGGGGGAGAATACTCTATGATATGATTGAAAATCTCTGATCAGAGTATGAATGAGATTTAGGAAGGCGTTCCAAATCACATTCAAGGTAATCATATAAGTAAACGAATCACATTGGATAGTAGACATGAATAAACTATCAAACCAAACAATGTGGTCAAGAGTATTGTATTAGAGAAAGATCGTATTGCATTTGTAATCCTAAACTGAATAGGTTATCCACCTCTTTTGATTAGCTTGGGTAACCATGATATGCTGCTAGGTGTCACTCATGGTTTGTGGAAGCCCTAAACGTGTATAATCACTAAAGGGAGAATTGAAAGTAAGTTTCAATTCACAATCGATTTGAAATGGTTTTAATCGCCCACTGCCTCGCTAAAAGGAACCTAATGGATCATACACCGTGTAAGGTGGAGATTGAAGAAACAATGGAGATGAGTAAGAATAATTAAATGGTTTAATTATTTATGGCAAGGATTAATTAATATGTTAATTAATCAAACGAATAAGTTCGTAAAAGACCACGGGTTAGTTTTGGGCCTCAAGGCCCAATGGGCTTCGAACGTCAAGCCCATTGACTTAAGTTGTATGACAACTTAATTCACAAAGGCCCAAAAGCCCAATAAAACCCTTATGGCCGGCCATGTTAGAGAGAATGGCTTTTTGGTTCTTTAGGTCACTTATTTGAAGGGACTATATAAAGGACTTTATAGCCTAAATTCATTAGGGGTTCCTTTTGGAGAAAATTGGAGAGAACATGTCTCTCCTTTTCTCTCTAGGAGGCCGGCCCCCTTGGAGGGATTTGTTAGCAAACCAACTCCTCTAAGGTCACTCATTTCTTCTCCAATCTAACCTTGGTGTGGAAACTTAGAGGTTCTCAATTTTGGGAACTTGGAAAATCTATTCTTCCATCCAAATCCATGGATCTAAGAAGCAAGGAATGAAGGCCCTCTCTTTGGGTGATTAGCCTTTGCTTATGCAAAGAGGAATCTACAAAGGTATAAATTTCTCAACTCACTTTGATTTAAGTTGAGTCTTGGTTCACCAATCTACTAGGCTTTGAATTTCATGGTTAATGTTTTGTTTTTAAGTGCATGCAAGCATGATTCCGCCTTTAATTGTTAATTGCATGCTAATAGATGTTGCTTAAATGAACATGTTTTCACAAAATCTTCCTTCAAGTGGTATCAGAGCCTAGGTCTAGTAGTTGGTGAATCCTTTTGGGTTTTGTAGTTCATAGTTTTGATTTAAAAGTTGTAATATGTTACAAGCTTTATTCGAAATAACTGAAATAACTTCTCAGGATAGGTCTCACCTATATGCGAAATAACTGAATAAATGTTATTTAAAGCACATATACAGAACTAGGAAATAACTTCTCATACAATGCTCAAATGGGATATTTGAATATACCACCATGACATATTCAACCTCAGGAACAATCCCATATTTTTAGAAAAATTTCCAAGCACCCACGTGTTTGGCACACCAAACGAATTCCCTAACGGCGTTAGGGAATGTCCCATCAAAAATTAGAATATGTCGTTAGAATTACCTGAAGGCGTTAGAATATTCCGTCAACTTTGATGGAATATTCTCCTCCTTCTTCCTTGGTTCGCAGGAGTCCGGCGCCGGTCACCGCTGCGATCGCCGGAAACTAGAAAAATTTTAAAACTTCATATCTTCTTGATTTCTCATCCAAAATTCACGAAATTTAAACCAAATTGAAGCTTAAGATGAGAAGAACATATTCATACCACTTTGGGGACCTAAAACCAATGGAAAGTCGCCTGAAAAACCTTCGATATTCCGGCCAAACCTACAACTCGCTAAACTTGGGCTTCCCGACGTCCAAATCAATTCAAAATTACTCCCGAGCTTCGTGAAAATGTTTTAAGGCTCCCTATATCCTTAAAACTCCTTGAAATCTTCACGATTACAAGTGCATGAACAGTACTCCAAATCGGGGTTCTTGGGTTCTCGGGTTTTCGAGGGTTTCACGTACTACAATTGGTATGGATGTGTTCCTGAGTTCACAAGAAACATAAAGGCCACCTTCACAGCCTTGATCCGCACCTGCAAAGGCTGGTTTGAAGTTGACCATACAATCGTACGGATAATGGATGAAAACCAAGAGAGGAAAGAGAGAGAAAGGTCAACGGGTCAAGGGAATAGGTTGGTGTGTGTGTGTGGTCCAGTTTGCAGCCAATCACAACAAACAACAACCATAAATTTTAAGTTCCAAAAACTTAGGAACTAATTAAATTAGTCTAAAACCCAAACTCAAACCACAACATCACACAATGTACTCGACATCCAAGGGTATTCTAGACATTTCACATAATCAAGGAATATCTTTCGGGACGGGCTGTCACAATATAAGTTTAAAAATGGATTAGAAAAAAATTGAATAGATTTTAGATAAAACAAAATGGTACATTTTACATATAACAAATTGGTATATTTAAAAATGAGTACATTTTAAGATTAAAATTTTGAAAAAAATACATGAATGGGTACATATAATTAGTATGGATACATTTGGGAAAATAAAAAATGGGTACAAATAAATTTAAAAAAATATGGGTACAAATACAAATAAAACTTTAAAAAATATGGGCACAAAAAGAAATTAATATATGGGTGCAAATTAAGACTGAAAAGAAAATTGGTACAAATTAAAAAAGGATTGCAAATTAAAAATGGGTACAAACTAAAACTAAAAATATATGATAAAAAATTTAGTCATAAATATAAATATACTAATTGTAACATTTTTAACATTAAATGAATATATTTAGAAATAAAAATATTTTATTATTAAAATAATTAATGATGTTATTAATACCCAAGGACCTTGATCAAAAATTGAAAAGGAATAGGATTTTAATCAATAGAGTAGCAAAATGAAGGATGAAAACCTAATTTCTTCTAAAAATTAATAATATTTTAATAAATTTGACTAGGCTATTTAGGGGGTGTATTCAATTGAGAATGTGAGATATTTTAATGGATTTATAAATCCATGAATTTTTATGTAGTTTAATTGATTTGTAGAGATTCCATATAAAATTTTGATTCAATTCCCTTAAAATCTCATGGGAAGAAATGAGATTTGTAGTTGCTTAAAATACACTACAAAATCTCTCCAATTCCCTCTAGTTTCTCAACTTTCTCAAATTCTTTAAAATCAATTTCTAATTGAATACACCTGGAATGTTATAAACTTCTTTAAAATCCTATTTGAATACACCCAGATTTCAAAGGATTTTAATAAATTATCTTAAAATTCTAATTGAATACATTTAGAATTTCAGAGAATCACTTGAAATCCTAATTGAATATCCCTAGATTCATTAAAAATATTAAAATTTTAATTGAATACACCCCTTAGTTTTACAGGTGGATATGTATTAGGCTATTAATGTTTATTAAATGAACTGGATGCTGACAAAGCTTTAGAGGTGGAATTGCTCTTACATATTTAAAAAAAAAACGTGGACTATAGAGACTGATAGAAGTCAGTACGGGGCCCCTATCTCCTTAAACCTCGTCTAAAAGTCCTTCCCCTCCGTCCTTCCTCCCTTCCGCTCTTCAACGCTCCGCCGCTTCCTCCGCCGTCCCTCCTTCTCTCATTCTCTCTTTCTCCTCCGCGTCTAAAACCACTTATCAGGGTTTAGGGTTTTTCCCAAAACCACTGAGGTTTTTTCCATCTGAGGTTTCCTTGGCTGATTAGGCTTTTCATATTTCATATTATGCGAATTGAAATTCACCATAACGAAAGCAATGGTTGAGAAGACCAAGGAACCTAAGAAGGGCTCTATCACCGAAGAAGATACCGCCACTCTCCTGCAAAGGTACCTGTTTCCCCTCCCTCATCGATTTCAATATTTTGTATATTTGTGTGTGTATGTGTGTATTTGAGTATGTGGGTTTTTCGTATTTGGAATTTCTGCGTAATGGGTTTAGTATGAGTTGGTTCTATTGGGAATTTCTGAGTATTGGGTTGATGTGTTTTTTCTTTTGGATATTGGGATTTTTGTGTTATTTGTTGATTTGGGTTCATTAATGTGGGGGGTTTTATTTTTGTATTGCTGATGGGCAGGTACGCGCCGACGACTGTACTGGCCCTGCTGCAAGAAGTGGCGAACTCGCCAAAGGGGAAGATTGATTGGAATCGGTTGGTGGCCAAGACTTCAACTGGAATTTCCAATGCCAGAGAGTATCAGATGCTTTGGCGCCATTTAGCGTATCGTGAAGCACTGCTTGACAAATTAGACAATGGGGCTCAACCTTTGGTCTGTTTCCCACCCTTTTCTCTTCATCCATAGAATATGGTGTTTGTTCTACTCTTTTACACAAATGTTGTAGGTTGATAACAATGTAATGTATTAGGTTTTCATTTTTTGGTGAATGATGGGGTTTCTGGGATGGTGAGTATAATGGTATTCTAATGGTTGGGTGTGTGTGAGGAGAGAAAGTTAAAATTTGACCCCATCTCCATAGTTACCATAACCAAATTGTTGTTAGCTTAGATGTACATTACCATAACCAAATTGCTGTTAGCTTAGATGTACATTGTGCTTTCCAGAGCTATTATTTGTGGACATGGTACGAAATGGAGAGGTAAGTTAGTCTCTAGCTCGCTCAATCTAGAGGTGGTTACAAGTAAATGGACTGATAATTTATTTAGATGTACATTGTGCTTTCCAGAGCTATTATTTGTCCACTTGGCTGTCCTCTTCTTTCCGCGTTTTGCCCTCTTTTAATATATTTTCTCTCGTTTCTTCTCAAAAAAAAAAATTGTATGAGCTAATTAACAAATTTCTTGCTGAGGTTAGATTGTGCTGCATTTTCTAGCAAGCTACTTGAGTTACGGTGAAGAATATTATCAGTTCCCCACTCATTATAACTGGCAGGAAACAAGTACATTTTCTTTTTCCATATTCTGAGTGATGTTAAATTTCTTTGGCAGGATGATGATAGTGATTTAGAATATGAAGTGGAAGCTTATCCTGCTGTTAGTGCTGAAGCTTCAACAGAAGCTGTGGCATGTGTGAAGGTATATAAATAATTGCGTACTTAATCAATGATTTGCTTCAAGGTTTATTACTTCTGACCTTCCAGGTCAATCCTTGAATGGAGTGTAACTATTTCAAATACATGCAACCTATTCCTTTTTAGTTTTCATAGCAAATTAGCCATGTTTTCAAATCCAAATTCTTTCTTTCACATTGTCCATCCAAATAGAGCCTTCTAGTTCCCTGCTGAAGCCACTTTTCTGATTGTATAGGTATATCTCACCTGAGCTCTTAATATATAGATGAGAAAGCATGTTATCAACATCTAAAGGTTGTCCTGGAACATGGATACTAGGTTAAGGTGGTTTTACACTTGTTTACCGTTTCCTTTTCCTAGTAGGAGTAGGAATATGTCTTAGATTCCTAAGTTCCAAACAAATTAAATCAATGGTCCACTTAAAATGCCCAGCACTGCAACAAATATTAGGAACTTCAAAACAAGCTTGTTGTTATGGCTCATGTCAAGCAATGGACTTGTTTAAAATATATAATACTGATATTACGACCATTTACTATGGAATTATTTTTGGACCAAGAAGGCTTTTTTTTTTTTTGTGAGATTGTATAACTTTCTTTCCTGTCTGGCTATATTGATAAATTTTGTCCGACCAAGCAACTTCTTTTGCATCATTGGATCAAGGTATGTGCACTCTGCCAATGGGCAAGTAGAATGGTAGAATGAGCACATAGGAACTCCAATGGTAGTTGACCATGCTGTGACCTGGGTATGTCCAGTTTCACACAAGTATATTGCTTTTGCAGTTTCTATGTGAAGCTGGCCTTATATCAGCTGTAAGTAGTTTAGAGTCTGCATAGATTTCAACAGAAATCCGGTGTGTCCCAACTTCTGGTCCATGCCAAGGAGCCAAGGAGGGGGAACATGAAATATTAAGTGGACTTTTCAATTGTCTAGGTACCTTATCATGGTTTACAAACTGTTCTTGGTGTGCCTTTATAAGTGTTGGCTTTATTTTGTGAGAGGCATAAGTGTGAAGACGTGTGTGGCGAATCTGGTGATTGCTATTTTTTGTAGAATTTTCGTGGAGATGAAGGTTCATTTTTGGGCATCTCTAGGGGCTTTTATTGCTTCAGAGTTTAGGGTTAATTCTTCGTTTGCAATTTTCTGGCATAATAAATTCTGGCGTCTGTTTATTAGGGGTTTTGTTTCTTTGCGAGAACTCTGATGTTTTGAAGGTTGTTGGTGCTGTCTTACTCTCCACAGTTTTTTTACTACTTTGTTTCCCCTCTTTAATGAATTTGTCTCCTATAAAAATTATCACAGTTTACATGTTGTGGGGGCACGTGTTTATAAATTTGAACAATTTCTCGATTATTTTCAACCTTACTGATTTTAAGATCCAGCCAGCTTATCTTGTTGAATTGGTTTATTTTCTTGGACAGGTTCTAATTTCATCTGGCTTATCAAGTGACTCAAGTCATCAAAATGGTTTAACTGTTGAGGGTCTGTTGTCCATGAATTTACCCAATCAGTCATCTAGATCGCAACAAAATTTACAACCAACATGTTCAATGCAAGGGAAGAACATTACAGTTCCGGTTTCTGTTCTGAAAAATTCCCTCCCTGCAGTGACAACAACTACAGTGGAAACTGCTGAAGGAGATGATGCATTAGGAAATGGCATGGCTCCTCGAAAGAGAAGAAAGAACTGGTCTGAGGCTGAGGATTTGGAGCTGATTGCTGCTGTGAAGAAATATGGTGAAGGAAATTGGGTAAATATGTTACGAGGAGATTTCAAAGGGGACAGAACACCTAGTCAGCTAGCTCAGGTTTTTTTTTTTCCTGTCACCACCACTAGTTCTCAAGACTTACGTTTTGTTTTTTACTTTATTGTTATGTCTTTTCATGTTTTGGTTTGTTAGTCTTTCCAATGTCTATTTGTAATTTGATGCATTTAAGGAGGCATCAAGAATTCCTCTCCAAAAAAATACAAATGCACCATGTCATGCCGGATAACATGAGCATGATGCTTATGATTATGGTTTGTTGATGGTAGAAATCACATAAATTTTTAGTAAACCCCCCAAAGTTTAGAGCAATGAACAACATAAACATGGTGCTTATGTTATGGTTTACTGGGCACCAAATGACTTCCAAAAGTACTTGAAACTAACTGAGAAACGACTTTTAAAAATAGACTGAAGCATAAATGACATCTAAGAAAGAAATGAGCTAACATAAAGAGATGTAGAGTTTAATGCCAATTACTCTAATTGACTTAAATTTATATAAAAGAAAAAAAAAATTAGAGTCCCTAAAACTGTTGGCTTTTACCCGTTTATATTATTTTCCCAACTTGTCTTGTAGTCAAAGTGGGAGTGTTATCTGGTTTATGAGCAATTAATCACTCTGTCAATGCCCTTCGTATCAGAGGGGAATTAATTAATTGGCATTCTTATTTATTTGAGGTTCCTTTTCCTTACTTTTTTTTATGGAAAAAAAAAAAAAATCTCCAAAAGATGACCTAGAGTTTGAATTATCCCTTGGCTCTGGTCCTTTTATTTTTTTTTACTTTGGAAAAGAAAATCCCTTTGCTTTTGTCATTTAAAGTGATGTAAATGGACTTGAGTATATGTAATTGGAAGGTTTTGTTAATATTGTGGAATTCATAGTCTAGTTGTCATATTGTAGTGGAGTTGGAGACTGAAATAAGAACACATATCATCCTTTACTTGCACTTAATAATCTGATTACATTTTCTACATAAATGCATCATCCTTCAATGTGACCATTAAAGGTTTGACATTATGCCACTTCTTTGCTATACTTTGTACTTCATTTGTAGCTCGTGTCGATGTGCTATTGAAAACTCAGGTTGAAGCCATACATTATTTGACAATTTTATGAATTAATTGAGTTAATTCATAAATTACTATCAGTAATTGATTTATGTATATTTTCAAAGTTAAGCTGAAGTGATCAAAACATAAACTAAAGATTCTTCTAAGGTGGAGTTATGTAGGTGCCATATGGATGTAATTGCACATCAAGCAACTCTGTAAATAATACTGATCAGGTTTCTCACTGTTTCAAATTTCTGGTGCATTCAAAGTCGAGACCATATTAGTAAAGCAATCCGTTGTCATCTAGTTCGGTTAGATGTCTGGGTTTTAGCCAGGTTTCCCGGGTTCAAATCCCGGCAACAGATTTTTCGTTTTCCATATATGAATATATTATGTTAAATCTTGTGAATTATGTTTAGGTTGTGGGCAGTTCATTTCAAGTTACGCACGTGGTCCAACTATTTATCTTTTTGGTTTTGATTGGAAGCATGAATGTGCACCAATGTTTTGTGGAGTTTTTCGTAGTTTCTAAGTTTCAGGGCTATGTTGCTATATATCCTGTTTTTGCTTGTGATTTTGCGGACTTCTTGTCTGCTCTTGTATATGTATTGTTTCTTTGCAATAAAATTTGTTTCTTCTTTAAATCTTAAAAAAAAAAAAAAAAAAAAAAAAAATGTGCACTAATGCTTTTTTTTCCTACTAATTATTTGGGTTTATATTACAGAGGTGGAAAAAGATTAGGGGGAACAATGACTTGAATGTTGGAGGCAGAAGTAAACTTTCAGAAGCACAGTTGGCAGCTCGTCATTCATTGTCCATAGCCCTGAATATGCCTAACATAACAGCTAATACAATTGGCACGGGTGATTTTCTCTCCCATCTATACTGTTCTTAGATTACAGGAAAGTACATATAAATCTTATGTTGCTTCCAGAAATCCTGCAGACTTTCAATGGACCCTCGAGTTCCATCTGAACTTCTTTTTTTCCCAATAGCAAGTCCTGTTAGAGTCAAGGGAAAAATGTAAACATTTTATTATTACCTCATGGTATACTACAGGCCTTTAGAAAGTCATATAATATTATAGAACTTCCTCGTCTTTCTTAATGCCAACGAAGACTATGTTTTTACTTTTGGATTATGGATGTGCATAATCTGTTGAGCAGTTTCAATATTTTAGCTGCTGCATTATCTATTGATCACTGTCCTATTGTTGGGATTGTCATCAACCCCCTTTTTCGAAGTCTTGGCTTTTCCGTGGATGCATCATGCATCGCCTCTTTCATTAAGGGGTGACTTTTGGCATCTTATTTACTGAAACAATTGTGAACGTTTTGATTGGTTTCTTATCTCTATGATTTTAATTGACATTTCTGTGTAATTTATTTAGTAGGATGTCAATCTATAACTAACAGTATTCATGTAAACAGCTGGGACAAGTACACACAGCATGCTTGCTGGAACAAATGCAACTAGTAACTCTCTGCATTTTACTACTGCTGAAGCTAAACCGCTGTCCCAAAAAGGCCTTGACCCAGTGAAAGCTGAAGCAAAACCGCAGTCCCAGGAAGGCCTTAACCCAGCAAAAACATATCAAATGGGATTGTCAGGTTCCACGACAAAAGCTCCAGTGATCGCCAAAAAAACTATATCGAAGCTTACTGATAGTAAGGTAAGAGCTACTGCGGTTGCTGCTGGGGCACGCATTGCTTTTCCTTCAGATGCTGCATCACTTCTCAAGGCTGCTCAGGCAAAGAATGCTGTCCATATCATGCCTACAGTTTGTTCTTCTACCCAATCGGTTAAACCTGGTGGCATGTCTACCCACTCAGAACTTCCTCCTAATGTACATATACTGCGTAGCAGCTCGGTTGCTACGCCACTTTCGACCCCTTCATCCACTGCTGCCACACCTAGCACCACACGCCCTCGGTCTTCAAAAGTTCTTCCTCAGGCAAGTCAGCACACTCCAACAAAAGACGCAATGTTATCCAGACAGACCAATGGCGTTAGCTGTAACCTGGATGCTGAGCAGGTCCAAGATGGAGCAGTTATCTTTAGGGATGGACCGAATGACCAAGTTCAAAAGGATAAACGGGATTCACCTGACCAGAAAGCTGAGTCAAAAAATTTATCAACTAATGCTGAAAAACCCGTTGATACTCCGAAGATTGAAAGTGATGAGACCGGTAGTAAAGCTGTCACGGGTGTACAAGCCAAAGAGGGAAAAAGTGCAAAAGATAATGAGATTCCGCGTTCATCTGTTAATGTAGGAGCCAGTGACCCATCTGCAGTTGACGGTTGTGAAAACCGAAGCGCAAGTGAGAAGCAGACAGATCTTGCCATTGAAACAGATGGATGCAAGGGAAAACAGGTCGTACGCAAAGGGGAGGGTGACATTAAGATCTAGGGGGAGAAGAAGATTAGAGTATCTTGTAAAGATTGTGATGTAAATTTCGATCTAATGAATGCTTTGGAACTTAGACTGGTTGGATGGTTGGTTTTTGTCAATGATGTAAATTCGTGTCAATTTTGGATGGTGATGGTGTGTTCCTGCATTGCATTACACTATTCAAGTTGAGCTCCATGTTGAATTTGAGCAGTCACTCATCGTCGTTTTGGTTTTCGGGTTGTTTTAATGCAATCTGTTTTTCTATTAACAGGTTTACATGAAACGACCTGTTAAGCTAGCATGTGGGAAAATCGAAACTGGAACACAACCGCCCAATACCATGATATTGACACGAATCGCCAAGATACCTCCCGGTCAAATTTTGGGTATTGTTTCCTTTCGCCAGTATAACACTCCGATGGAACCCATTCCTGGCGTGAAGGTATTTTTCAAGAAGCCTAGGAGGCAAAAACAAAAGAGGAATCCTTGAAGAGAGAGGAATGTTGTCCACGAAGAGAAAATTTATACACAAATTTGTAATAATTTAAAACTAATTTAATCGGGAAACCTACATATTACAGGCAACAAGAACCAAGAAAGATTAGGGAAGATTAAGATATATATATATATATATATATATATATATATATTTATGAATTTAGAGAATTGAAAGCGCTACTTTGATCAATTGTAGTGAGACAGCTGAGAGTAATATCTGTTGAAAGAAGATATTAGCTTTGTTCTTCAAGTGATCCAACATGTTTGCTTGTCTACTGTTTACATGTCAAGTAAATCACTTGGATGGTAATTTAGTTGAAGAAATTGAGTCATCCCCTAGACACAAACTTCCCAAGTCCAACGAGTTCGTCGCTACTCCTAATTCCGAAAAGCAAAGAAATCTCTTGAGCGTCATGATGAAGACGACGAAAAAGATGAAGAATGTTGGGTTACTCTCCATATTTCTGCTTGATTTTAAGGTGGAACCTCAAATTTCTCTAAGGAAGACGAAGAAGTTGAGCTTCCGACAATCTTCAAGCCCTCGTCCTGCCCATCCTCCCAAAAACGATGTAAGAACTGACGATGATATTGTTCAAGTTTCAAACGAATTATTCGATCATGACGACAATCTCGCTGCCGAGTCTTTTGCTTTCGACCGTGACATAGACGTTAATCAAAGTCCCAGGCTAGACGTTGATGTTGATGTTGATGTTGATGAAGATGAATATTTTGAGTTTCCTATACTGATTAACAATCCCACGTCCAATCCAACGGACGACCCCTTTCAAAAAGAGTACTCTTCAGGAGGTGATCAACACTCCACTGATAATCATTCTTTTATACAAACAATATTGGGACAACATTTGTTGAAGTCGTTGAGTTTCCGACATCGATCAATCCCCCAACGACACACCTTCCCGGAAACAGAGAAGAACTTTGCTCAAAGACGAATCATCAAGATGAAGGAGAAGAAATCGATGGATAAACCAGATTGCTTTTTAATTCTTCGTTACTTGTTAGGCACCATCCCCATTGTGGTTTAACTTTGGGTTCTGTATTTCTCTGTGTTTTATGGCATTCAATTACTCAACACGTAAACAATAAAGGATTGCAAAGTATAGTTAGCCCTAAACCAATTCCAAATTCTCTGTTTCAAATCAGCGGTAGCCAGAAATTAATTCTGAATCCAGACTCAACTGCGAGAATAACATCGATCGAAATTTAAATATATGCATTCACAATGGAAGAGATGAAACAACTAAACAATAAAGGATAGCGGAATATGAGAGTATAGACAGAAGCAAAAGTGATAAATAACTTCCCAATACAATGTCACAGCAGATTTGAGAGTATAGACAGAACCTGTGTTATTTGAATTTGGTAACAAAACTTTCAACTTCCAATGTGCAAAACATTGTTACAACCAACCATGTGACAACAAAACGGGTGGAAAAAAGAGAGGAAAATATAGACTAACCAAAATCTTTAGGAGGAACGATCAAAGAAGTAGATCGCTGGAATGTGAATTCAAGGAACTATGAGGAAGCTCCCAAATTACTCCACATGCTAAATATCTAATCCGGCTTAGTACAACCTCGATTAAGCACCGTCACTCCTGTTGTTCCTAAATGCAGAGCACCCGTCACAGGAACCAACGTGGAAATTAACAAGTTCAATGGGCATCTCCTTCTAGTTCCTGCATGACTTGCTTATGGAGACATGCCAAATCACAACGCAAGAACAGCTTCTTTGTTTCCTTTTTTGCTCTGACCACTTTTATCCCCTCCCTTTATCATTCTGGAGAGGATATCTGCTTGTTTCGTGTTACCCTCTTGATTTAGGCTCTTAATCAAATCCTTGGTGCTACTCCAGTCGGAGAGCCCTCCTTTCTCCATTATTTTACACAATATTGAGTATGCATTAAGAGTCTTCCCTGCTTCTAAGAGAGCATCCAACACCTTGTCATAGCTTGAGAAATCCACATTGCAATCTCTCTCAAGGCAAAAATCTAACAGCTTGAGGGCTGCAATTGTTTTCCCTTTCTCAGCAAGAACAGATAAAAGGCTATCAAACTGTGGCGTACACCCGCTTTGCATAAGTAGATCGATTCGTCCCAGTGCTTCCTCAACATGACCTCTCATAAAGAGGGTTTCCAAAATCTTGGCAACCAAATCCATGTTCTCCTTCACCCCCTTCTCTACCATACTTTTCATTACTCGGCTTGCAGTTTGAACCCTCCCGTCTTCAAATAGACTCTCCATCACTGACCCGAACAGTGATGCCTCTGGAATATGCCCGCCTTCAAGCATACTGTCCAAAGCTGTTTTAGCATCAGCCGGTTCACCTTTACTCAAGTAGCTGTTAATGAGTAACCTGTAAGAATCTGCTTCTCCAGGGACCCCTCTCCTACCCATGATCCTTAAAATCTCAAAAGCAGAATCAGAATTTCCTTCTTTCGCATGTCCGCACATCAAATTATTGAAGGCAACTGAATCTTGAACACCCTTTTTCATCAACTGCCGGAAAAAAACTTCAGCTTTCTCAGTCTGCCCATGGTTACACAAATACTCAATCATTGGGTTATAAGCACTAGCCTCCAACTCGATAGAACTCTGGGGCCTCAAAATAATTTCTTTCTCAATAAGCTTATCCAGCAGCTTGATTGCTCGATCATAAACCCCGGCCTTGCAAAAGTTCTCAATCAGGATACCATAATGACCAGGCTCAGTGGGAATGCTCAGCCGAATCATTGCCTTGAGGACATCAGCAGCTGCATCCAAATCCCCAGACTTGCACATCAAATATAGCAATTTCTCAAAGATTGAATTATCCTTGGGAGCAATATACCTCTGAACCATCTCCTTCAACATGTTCACAGCTTCATTCTTTTTCTCTGCCTCACAAAGCCCCGGCAATAGAGTCGAAAATGTGACAGCATTCGGTTTAATACCAAAAGACTTCATCTCTTGAAACAACCTCAATGCATCATCAACTCTCCCAACATCAACATACCCTTTAATCATGGTAGTATAGCATATCACATTAGGTTCTAAATTCCTCCCCTTCAACTCCACAAACAACTGCTCTGCCTCATCCATCATCTTAAACCGATTGTACCCATGAATCATAGTGTTATAAGTAACGAGATCAGGCAAAATTCCTCTACTTTTCATATCCTCGTAAAACCGCTTGGCGGTCTCTAATCTCTTGCTCATGAAGAAACCCCAAATCATAACATTATAAGTATGCCTATTTGGCTCTATTCCCTCACTCAGCATTGCATTAAAGTACCTCTTGGCCATCATATACCGGCCACGGCGCATAATGGCCTTAAAGAGAGCCTCATATGATTTGAGACTTCTCTGCACACCCAATTCCTTCATACTATCAAACAATTTAACAGACTCTTGAATAATGCCAGCCTTACCGTATCCGGCCTTGCCGTAGCCATCAATGAGCGCAAGGAAGAGGTCCTCATCGAGCTGCTCGCCTTTTTTCGGCATGTCCAGAAGGATACACCGGGCATGGTTGAGCTTCAAATTCCGGCCCAGAATCTCAATAATCTTCAAATGGGTCTCCCGGTCGTGCTTGAAAAACCCGGACCGCTCGACCCACCTGAAGAATTGGAGGGCGTGCTCCCAGTTCCGAGCGCCGTGCAAGACGTTCCACACTAGGTTGTGGTCGAATTCGGGTACCAAGTTCCGGATCGAGTTCTGTAACCGGGTCGTCCAGGCCCGATTCGCCATCATTCTGCAGATTATGTCCTCTGTCTTCTCTGGGTTTCGAGGACGGTACTGCTTAGGTTTTGGGACATGGATTTGAGTTGGGGATGCGGCTTCGGTTGGTGCTGCAGCTTCGGTGGCGGCTACGGCTTCGGTTGCGGCAGCAGAGGTATCGGTGGCGGATTCGGTTGAGCTGAAGAGGCGGAGGTGCGTGAGGGCCTGAAGATTGGAGGGTCGAGGCCGCCATCGATAGGGTTTAGAGAGAGAAATATACGCCATGGATGGCATAGCAGAGGGTAGGCGTGTGTGAAATGAGAGCTGGGGGGTTTGTAAGGGAGTGAGAGTGAGAGGCAATCACCGAGAAAGCGAGCACTGCGCAGTGCGTTCTGGCTTGTTAGGGTTTAAGCATCAGTCAAAGAAATGTGGGCTTTACGTTTGGGATCTTAGTCCAATTAGTCATGATTTTTTTTTTTGCATATTTTTATAGAAAACTAATGAAAATGATTTGGAAATTTTGAGTTTTAATGATAAGGACAAAATAAAAGGTAAAGTAAATAGTATCATAATTAACTTTTTAGTGTAAAAATATGATTTTTCGTTAAAGTAAACAGTACCGGATGCTTTTCGTTAAAGTTCCCTATTTTTATCTGGGTAAACTACATTCGGTCTCCTCAAGTTTTTGTCCACTTTCAAATCATACGTCTTTTAATTTTGCCTTCGGGTGAGGGCTCTCTATTGGGTTTCCGGTGATTCAATATTATATTACTTTTCTGTTGTCACTTTGGTGGCGGGTTTCTGCTTGGAGTGGTGCGATCTCCGTTGGGTGTGCGGTATTTCGGTTTTTTTGTAAAATGGATGATGTTGTTCACTCCTTCGCCTCCCGTTTTGGCTTGACGGAGGAGGAGGAATGTGAGGTGGTTGTTGGGGACGATTCCCATGTTCGAGTTGCAGATTTTTTATTGGTGGGTAAGCTTCTAGCCCACAAGAGTTATAACTGGGAGGCTTTCATGTCATTTTCCAGAAATCTTTGGCGTCCTAGAACCTGTGTTTCTATACGATTGTTTGGGAGAGTTTTTGCGTGTCGGAGTTGCTATAGATGTATTCCATCCATTGCGCAGACTTCTTAAAGTTCGTCTTCCGAATAGGTCGCGTGTGGATGTGGATTTATTATATGAAAAGCTCCCTGCTTATTGCTTCCTCTGTGGGTGTTTTGATCATGTTGGTCTAGGATGCCATTTGTATTTTGGGGGTGTTATTGAAGCAGGATAAGGCACTGTATGGATCCTGGCTGCAGGCGGAGATCAAGCGTGCTAACAGACCCAACCTCCGCGGTTGGTGGTTTGGTTTGGGTAAGGATGATGCCTTTGTGGATTTGGATGCTGAGCAACCGCACCAGAGTGGGAAGGACTTCCGCTATGGGGGATCTTGATATGGAATGTTCTGGTATCCCAATATCATCCCCAGATTTTCGGGATTTGCAATCAAGTCAGGAGACTTTAGTGGGGCGTGATCCCTGCGTTGACCCGCCCCCAATTACTTCGGAGCCAATTATTGCTTTAAATTCCCACGTAGGTGACGTTACTGAGACCATCACCCATGGGGTCCCCCTCCCCTCTGAGCACATGGTGAATGTAAACGGGAATGAGACTCTCAATCTGGCAGATTTACATGGCCCAATTAATTGTAACCCATCTGAGTATGGGTCTGACTTACCAAATGGGCCTCCTAGCCCCAATAGTTTGGACCCGTTCAATCTGAGTCCCATCATCCGACAAATATGCAGTCCTCCCGAAGGTGCTTCGTCTTGATCATTGAGTCGCATTAGACAGCAAGGCAACAACCCGGTAGTTCAAGCGCTAGAAATTTTGGTTTCTCAGCATGTTCCCCAGGTTCTCTTTCTTTCAAAAACCAAGTGTGATTGGAAGAGAGTTGATTACATTCAACTGGTTTTTATGGATATGCTGCCACTTCTGAGCGTTCGAATTCTTGAGACCTAATTCGTCAGCTTTATGATACTAGCACTCTCCCTTAGATGATATTTGGAGACTTCAATGAGGTCTTTTTGGCCTCGGAAAAAACTAGTGGGAGGGTTTGTAGTCTTTCTCAGATGCAAGGCTTTCGAGATGTGGTGGGTTCGTGTAATTTGGGTAACTTGGGTTTTCATGGGGACATTTTCACTTGGGCTAATTCGGTGATGAAATGCCGACTGGATAGGTGTTTAGCCAATCTAGGATGGCGTGCATTATTTAGACGCTCCCAAGTCATTCATTTCCCTCCCCTTTCCTCGGATCACGTTTCGATTCTACTGCAAGTTCAGAGCTCCTCAGTGCAAAGCCTTCAGCGGCATAGACAATTTCGATTTAAGGAATCTTGGCTTCAGAGAGAGGACTATGCACAAGTGGTTGCGGCTGGTTGGGCTAAGGATGTCTTTGGAACACCCTCGTATCGGGTTTATGAGAAAATTAAGGCAACCCGTGTTAAGCTACTGAAATGGAAGCGTTCTCTGAGTTCTGTTCAGCAGGAGATCAAGGTGGTTCGTGATCAAATGCAAATTTTATTTCAACATCCCTCCGATGGGGTAGAATGGGAGATTGGTAGTTCTTTTTATAGCAAGTTGAATTCTCTTCTTACTCAAGAAGAAGCACATTGGAAGCAGCTGTCGAAGACTACTCGGCAAAACGGCATAAGGGGTTTGTTTGATGAATCGAATAACTGGTGTACCTCATCTGGAGATATCGAGCAGATTGTGGTTAGGTATTTCTCCTCTATGTTTAATTCAAATAGGGAGTCTCAATACGATGTGATTCTAAACTCAGTCCCCAAGCGGGTCACTCCGGAGATGAATAGTTTGTTATGTGCTGAGTATTCAGATGAAGAGATTAAGGAGGCATTGTTTCAAATGGCCCCGCACACAGCCTCAGGGCCTGACGGGCTATCGCCTCTCTTTTATCAGAAGTTTTGGGATATTGTATGTCCGGATGTCATTGCTGCTGTTAAATCTTTTCTTACCTCAGGTTGCATCCTCAAACAGCTTAATTACACCATGGTTTCTCTAATTCTTAAGGTCCCTGAGCCAACGAATATGTCCCAGCTTCAGCATATAGCTTTGTGTAATGTTCTTTACAAGATTGGTGCTAAAGTCATTGTTAATCGGTTAAAGGGGATGATGGATGAAATTATTTCGATGCAGCAATGTGCTTTTGTCCCAGGGGGCTTAATTTCTGATAATTCCCTTGTTGCATCTGAGGTGGGCCATTATCTTCATAATCTTCGAAGGGGCAAACGGGGCTTCCTAGCTTTGAAGCTTGATATGAGTAAGGCATATGACCGTGTGGAGTGGTATTTTCTTAAACAAATTATGCTGCAACTCGGTTTTGATCCTCGCTGGACAGATTTGGTGATGAGTTGCGTTAGCTCTGTTACGTACTCTTTCGTGGTTAATGGCGAGGTTACAGGGTACATTGCTCCCACCCGTGGCCTCAAGCAAGGGGATCCCCTCTCCCCTTATTTATTTCTTATTTGTGTTGAGGGTCTTACCAGTTTGATTGCTCGTTATGAACAACTTGGTCTCATTCATGGAGTTTCTATATGTCGTGGAGCGCCTAGTATAACACATCTACTATTTGCAGATGACAATTTCTTGTTTATGAAAGCTTCTTTTAAGGAATGTTGGTATCTTAAGCAAATATTGCATTATTATGAGGTGGCGTTCGGATAGTGTATAAACTTTAAGAAGTGTGCGGTCTAGTTTTCACCTAATATTAGGCGGGACATCCAGGATCAATTGGCTGCTTACTTAGGTGTTACACGGGTGGATGTACAGGACCAGTATCTCGTTCTGCCTATCATTTTTAGGAGGAACCGCTCTGAAAAGTTTGCTTTTATCAAGGACCGTCTATGGAAAAAATTGAAAGGTTGGAAAGAAAAGTTGCTTAATGCAGCCGAGAAGGAGATTCTTATCAAGGTTGTTGGTCAGTCTCTTCCTATTTACACAATGAACTGCTTTCTTCTATTGAAGTCCTTCTGTGAGGATTTACAGCATTTACTTTGTCATGGGAAAATATGTGCCGTCCCAAGGAGGTGGGTGGTCTTGGCTTTTAGTTGTTGTATGACTTCAATCTTGTGCTTTTTGCAAAACAAGGGTGGCGATTGGTTCAAAATCCTGATTCTTTGGCGTCTTGGCTATTAAAGACCCAAATATTTTCCTTATAACACTTTCTGGCAGGCATCACTATCCTCTCCGTCAGTGTGTTGGAAGGGCATTTTGGAAGCGAGATCAATCCTGGAAAATGGGTCCTGCTAGCGGGTGGGGAATAGAAGCTCAATTAGGATATGGCATGATCTGTGGCTTGATCGTCCGCATCTCTTTGGACCTCTTATGCCTCCTTCTCCGATTGTTGGGGTGGAGTATATGGCTGAATTGATTGTTCCGGAGAAGACGTCTTGGAACATCAACTTGGTCAAGGATTTATTTCCTCCTGATGAGGCTGCACTAATTCTTGTTACTCCGTTAAGCTGCAGGCTTCCGCCTGGTAAGTTAATATGGCATTATGATGCGAAAGGTTTGTTCTATGTAAAGAGTGCTTATAAAATTGTTTTCAATTGTTGCTTTGAGGCTTCTTCTTCGCAATCGTATTCGAGGGGAGCTTCGGTGTGGAAAGCTATATGGAGGGTGGCTATACTGGGTAGAGTAAAGATGTGTATTTAGAGAGCTTATCGTGATATTTTGCCTACTCGTGCTAACCTGGAATCCAAGGGAGTGGTTGTGGACAACATATGTTTGTTTTGTAGTTCCTCTTCGGAGTTGGCGCTACATGTGTTTAAAGATTGTTCATTCACTCGTGAAGTATATGCTTCCTCTCATTTGAGTTTGGGGTTAAGGTCCTCGGGTTAAATTTCAATGTGTGATTGGTTGTCACTATGTGTGGAACGTTTATCCAAGCCAAGTGGATTTATTGTTCATCACTCTCCAAGGAATTTGGCGTGCTAGGAACTTGTTGTTGTGGGATGACAAAGTGAGCAATCCGGCTTTGGTTTCTCATCTTGGTAAGTTGCAACTGGCAAAGTTTGCGAAAACCAAACCCAGTTCCACTTCACGCCATCTTCAGGCGTCATCGCGTTGGATTCCCCCCTAGCTGGGTGGATGAAAGTTAATGTTGATGGCTCTTTTCTTGTTGGATCCAATATAGGAGGTGTAGGTGCGGTATTTCGCAACAAAGTCGACAGCTATGCTGGAGGTTTTGTTTGTAAAATATCCCCTCTGTGGATCGGAATTTGCCTCGAATTGTTGTGGAGTGTGATTCTTTGCAGGTGGTGCAAGCTATTGGTAAGCGAGGCCAGGGGTCTTCACTTATGGAGCTTCTGGTGGAAGATATTCATGCCCTTTTGCGGGTCTTTGTGGACTCGAGTGTTTGTTATATGCGTCGCACTGCTAATGTTACAGCATATAGTATGGCCAAGTTGGCTATTTCTTCTTCTATTGATTTTTGTTGGTATGAGGAGCCTCTGAACTCGATTGTGGAGGCCCTCTCTGATGTTGCTTAAACTTTGTTCACTCAATAAAATGCTATCGTTTCTATTCCAAAAAAATATATATCATACGTCTTTTAATTTTATTAATTTCATACAATGGCTCACGATTCCTTACCAATATCGTACAATTGGTAGAAAATATGTTAATTTAACTGTTAAATGATGATGTGACAAATGTAAACATATTTGATATTTTTGTTAAAGTGGCAATCCGTTGTACCATGTACATAAAAAATAAATATTTATTTATTTTAAAATGCCTGATTGTTTCCTTCGTCTACCATCGCGTAAATTATGACTGGGTCGGTAAGCTGGGCCAACCAGTCTTAGTCACGATCACCAAAGTGTCCTCGTATCGTACAATGACCATGGCGCTGATGACAGCGTCAACCATCATGTCGAAGAGGTTTCAGTATCGGATGCAGGGATTTATGAGAAACAGTGAGGCCAAGAAAGCGGCCCACTTCCCCGTCTTATATGTCAATATGTTGAAGGAATGAAGTGTGTCCCGATAGGTTTAGGGTTAGCTTATAGGGTCAGCTACCATGGGCAGTATCTATAGGGTAAGCTTAAGGCCATATTGTTGTAAATCAGTTTTTCCTTAATTTAAGGGAAGTGACTGATTAGTGTAAAGTAGATAAAGTTTTTCCTTGATCTAAGGAAGATGACTAATTAGGTTAAGTAGGTGAGCCCTAGTTGGTTGTGATAGACAACCTTCTTTTCTTCCTTTTAGTTAGCTGCTTGCAGCAGCTAATTACCCGGACATCTCTTTCCTCTTATCTCTTATATATACGTTGTCACTTGTACATTTGAATATATGGAAATACATTGAATCTCAAAGCTAAAAAATCTACATGGTATCAGAGCAGGTTCTTCTATAAATGTCTCTACCATTCTTGTTGTTGCGTTATCTTTTTCAAACTTTGAGCCATGGCTGAAGAAAGCTCAGTAAATCGCGATGAGGAAACTCAACATAGCCTCTCCCTAAATTTCTCAGACGTTGAGGTTAACACCAATCAACGTCTGTGTTCAGTTCTCTTGAATGAGTTCAATTATCTCCCTTGGTCCCAAGCTGTTTCACTTGCTCTCAGAGGCAGAGGGAAATTAGGGTTTGTCAATGGAAGCGTGGAAACTCTAAACAGCTCATCGTCTACATATTGTAACATCCCACATCGACCAGCAGAAAGGGGGTGATGTGCCTTATATGTACATACTCATCTCCTTATAACATGAGGCCTTTTAGGGACTCACTGGCTTCGAGTTCAATCGGAACTCCGAAGTTAAGCAAGTTCAAACGAGAGCATTCCCAGGATGGGTGACCCACTGGGAAGTTTTCCTGTGAGTTCCCAAAAACAAAACCGTGAGGGCATGGTCGGGGCCCAAAGCGGACAATATCGTGCTACAGTGAAGCCGGTTCGAGATGCGATAGAATGGTATCAAAGCTACTCTGCCATGTGGTGCGAATGTGTCAACAAGGATGTCGGGCCCCTAAAGGGGGTGGATTGTAACATCCCATATCGACCAACGGAGAGGGGCTGATGGGCCTTATATGTACATAATCCCCTCCTTATAGCACGAGGCCTTTTGGGAACTTACTGGCTTCAGGTTCCATCGGAACTCCGAAGTTAAGCGAGTTCGAGCGAGAGCATTCCCATGATGGGTAACCCACTGGGAAGTTCTCGTGTGAGTTCCAAGAAACAAAATCGTGAGGGTGTGGTCGATGCCCAAAGCAGACAATATCATGCTACGGCAGAGCCAGTCCGGGATGCAACACATACAGTGCATGGCTTTACAAAGATTAACTTGTCATGTCCTTACTCCTCAACACCATGGAGAAACATGTTGCTGAGATTTTCAGCTACTACAATTCATCACTTGACTTTTGGAAAGCCTTGCAAGATATGTATGGAAATCAAAACAATTATGCACGAGTGTTTCAACTTAAGAAGGACATTGTCATTGCCCAACAAGACGGGAAAACATGTGTTCAACACGTTGGGAGCCTCAAGGTCATGTGGAATAAGTTGGATGTATATCTTCCTCATACCACATACCCTACCAGTCTCCTGAAACGAGGTGAGGAAGATAGAATCTATCAGCTGTTAGGGAGTTTAAACTCTAAATACGAAAGCCTAAGGAGTCACATCTTGATGAGTCAAGAACTGACCACCTTCAACAATGTTTGGGCAACTATTCAGCGAGAAGAAGCAAGGAAGAAAGTGATGAATGCTGAGCACAGCTCAAGATTGACTGAGACTCGTGCATATGCCTCAAATTACAAGAACTCATAAGCAAAAGGGTACAAGAGTAGAAATACACACCTAAAATGCAAATACTACAATGGTGTTGGTCATATGGAAGAAAAATGTTGGGAACTTCATCCTGAACTCAAGCCTAAGTTTAGCAAAGATGGAAAGATAATACCAAGGTCCTCACAACAATTTCACCCTCACCCCAAGGCTCAACTTGCTAATACTCACTCTTCTAATGTATCACAAGGGTCCATGGAGTTCACTATCAATCCATTGTCAGTCATCAATGAATTTACAGCCTACCTTCGAAGTAAGGGACACAAAGGAGGTTCACAAGCTCAAGGCAAGGATAAAGGCAGTCATACAGCTATATTATGACAGTTTGGTGGCTCTCTTGCTGGAAATAAGAAAGTACCACATAAGGATGCACCAGGTATACTTAAAGTCTTCACTACTGCTCTATTAACTAGTACTGAAAATGATTGTTGGATAATAGATTCAAGCGCCACAGATCATATGACAAACAAAGTCACAAATTTGCATCATTTTAAACGTTTTTCAAGTCCTTCACATGTTTTAGTTGCAAATGGAAAAAAAATGTCTTAGTTTTGGGCAAAGGAGAAATAAACTTACTCTCACACAAAACACCTTCAACTGCCTTATATGTACCAACCTTTCCTTTCCAACCTCTGTCAATTGGAAAAATCACGAATACCCTAAACTGCCGTGCTAGTTTCTCACCAGATAAAGTGATTTTTCAAGATGTTCTCACCATGAAGATTATTGGTGAAAGGGTCTTCATAAATGGACTTTACTACCTGTGCAAGGATGCCTGTTTTCCTAGGTTTTTCAAGCTCAATTGAAGTCCATAGATGAAAACCAACTTTGGCATAAGAGATTAGCTCACCCCTCAAACATTGTTTTGTCTAAATTGTTTCCCCTTTTTTTGTAAATCTCATCTTACTTGTGATACATGTCAATTTTCTAAGTTGACTAGACTACCTTTTGGCAATTCGATGTCTAGGACAAGTAAACCTTTTGAAATGGTACACACTGATGTATAGGGACCAACAACTGAATCAATGAAAGGATTTAAGTATTTTGTTCAATTTATTGATGACTTCTCTCGAATGAGTTTTTTATACCTTATGAAATCAAATAGTGAAGTCCTAAACATTTTCAAAGATTTTCACATGCATGTTAAAACTCAATTTCAATCAAACATTAAAGTTTTAAGATCAGAAAATGGCACTGAATTTCTATCCAACAACATGCTTCAATACATAAATTCTCAGGGTATCATACATCAAACCAGCTGTGTAGGAACTCCCCAACAAAATGGAGTAGCCGAGAGAAAGAATAGGGACCTCTTGGAGAAAACTCATGCTCTCATGCTTCACATGCATGTTCCCAAGAAGTTTTGGTCATTTGCTATTCTCACTGCCACTTATCTCATCAATCGACTCCCAAGTCGTGTGCTAGAGTACAAATCTCCCTATGAAACACTTAAAGGTAGAAAATTGATTTAACACACCTCAAGGTATTTGGATGTGTTTTCTTTGTTCACATTCAAGCCTGAACGTGACAAATTAGATGTCAGGGCTACCAAGTGTGTGTTTATGGGGTACTCTTCCACTCAAAAGGGATATAAGTGTTTCAATCCAGTCACTAAGAAGTGCATTGTGTCAAGAGATATGAAGTTCAAAGAGGACTGTCCTTATTTCACTTCCAAACGCACTACTACAAATCAGGAGGAGGAATTGTTAGAATTATTTCCACTCCCTTAAAACTTTGATCTTCTAGTGTTGGAAGAAAACCCAGTCTTTATGAGTTCAAATAGAGAAGAAGTGCAAACTAACCTAATCAATGTTAGTCCAATTATTGCCAGTGAAAAGGACGATGAGTCCCATTCTGATCACTCACAACTTCTTACAAAGTCTCAAGTGATTAAAATAAACCATCCTCGAACTAGGAAACCTCCAACTAAGTTGCAGGATTATGTTACTTATGCCTCACAACATCCTATCACCTAAAGCATCAGTTTTCTTTATTTCTTTGCATCTCATGCTGCATTTCTCAGTAAAATTCTAGGGCAGCTTAAGTATTTTTTGGGCATTGAAATGGCAACTTCTTCAAAGAGGCTATGTACATCCCACATCGCCTAGGGGAGTGGATCCTCTAAGCCTTATATGTATATTCCCATCTCCCCTGGATCCTCTAAGCCTTATATGTATATTCCTATTTCTACCTAGCACGAGGCCTTTTGGGAGCTCACTAGCTTCGGGTTCCATCGGAACTCCGAAGTTAAGCGAGTTCGAGCGAGAGCATTCCCAAAATGGGTAACCCACTGGGAAGTTCTCATGTGAGTTCCCAGAAACAAAACCGTGTGGGCTTGGTCGGGGCCCAAATCGAACAATATTATGCTACGGCAGAGTCGAGTCTGGGATATGGTGGGGTCTGGGCTGAGATGTGACAATTTGGTATCAGAGCCAATATCTGGCCGGAAGTGTGCCGACGAGGACGTTGGGCCTCTAAAGGGGATGGATTGTAACATCCCACATCGCCCAGGGGAGTGGATCATGTAAGCCTTATATGTATATTCCCATCTCTACCTAGCACGAGGCCTTTTGGGAGCTCACTGGCTTCAGGTTCCATCGGAACTCCGAAGTTAAGCGAGTTCGAGCGAGAGCATTCCCAAGATGGGTGACCCACTAGGAAGTTCCCGTGTGAGTTCCCAGAAACAAAACCGTGAAGGCATGGTCGGTGCCCAAAGCGGACAATATCATGCTACGGTAGAGTCGAGCCCGGGATGTGGTGGGGGTTCGGGCCGGGATGTGGTGGGGGTTCGGGCCGGGATGTGACAAGCTATTTCCACATCAACGCAAATATGTACTGGATCTTCTTTAGGAAGCAAACATGCTTGATTGCAAACCTGCCATCACTTACGTGGATTGTAAACTGAGACTCAACATAGAGGGAAAATCCATGCATGATGTGAGTTATTATCAACGGTTGGTAGGGAAACTTATTTATCTCACTATCACACACTCAGATATCACATATGCAGTGAGCTTGGCAAGTTAATTTATGCATTCTCCCATTGTTGATCACATTCACATTGTTAAGAGAATCCTATGCTATCTCAAGGGTTCAATATGGCAAGGAATCATCATGCACAACAATAAGTCTGCTACCATTAATGGCTACATGGATGCAGATTGGGCAGAGAATGCACTTGATAGAAAATCTACCACAGGGTATTATACATTTGCGGGTGAAAACCTTGTCACTTGGAAGAGCAAGAAGCAACATGTCATTGCTCGCTCCAGCGCAGAGGTTGAATATCGAGCCATGGCAGCCACTGCCTGTGAACTTATTTTGCTTAAAGGGCTCCTTTCAGAGTTAGGGTTTCCTACTCTGTCCCCGATGTCCCTTATGTGCAATAATCAAGCAGCCATGCATATTACTGCCAACCTTGTGTTTCATGAAAGAACCAAACATATCAAAGTAGACTATCATTTTATTCGAGCTCAAGTTCAAACTCAAGTCATATAGACCATCATCGCACAAAGCCATGATCAACTGGCAGATCTCTTTACCAAGGCTGGCATCGGCTCCGTTTCATCGTTTTTTGGGCAAGCTTTGCTTAATTAACCTCATCGATCCAACTTGAGGGGGAGTGTTGAAGGAATGAAGTGTGTCCCTATGGGTTTAGGGTTAACTTCTAGGGTTAGCTACCATGGGTAGTATCTCTAGGGTAAGCTTAAGGCCATATTGTTGTAAATCAGCTTTTCCATAATTTAAGGGAAGTGACTAATTAGTGTAAAGTAGATAAAGTTTTTCCTTGATCTAAGGAAGATGACTGATTGGGTTAAGTAGGTGAGCCCTAGTTGGCTGTAATAGACAACCTTCTTTTCTTACTTCTAGTTAGCTGCTTGCAGCAGCTAACTACGCGAACATCTCCTCCATCTCCTCTCTCATATATACCTTGTCACTTGTACATGTGAATATATGGAAATACATTGAATCTCAAAGCTAGAAAATCTACACAATCTGATTCATAAAATTTTGAGAGTGAAATGTAGAACAATGTAAGGAATTAGGTTCACCAATACGTTCATTAAGTTTAGAGTAATGTTGCATTTACCATATTTTTCGTACCACATTAACAGCAACCACCACAACCCTCTTTTTTCAATTAATAACTCAAAAAAATATTATTTAGGAAGATTGTTTGAGGCTTGTATAAGATCTTCTGGGGAGGTTTAAGAGATGCCTGTCACACATGCATGGCACGAACGAATAGGAAGCCAATCAGCTTGCGAAGTTGGCAGTGTTCGGCAGTGAGGAGTTGACTATTCGCAGGAGTGAGCTAGTTGTTTGGCCGCTAGGTTTTCCGGATAGCCTTCATAGCTGTTAAAAGTCCCACATCGGTGGGGATAAAGAAAACTAAGGGGTTTAAATATGATTACCTCACTTTAGCTAACATCGAGGCTTTTTATGGTAAAACCTCACACCTAATGGATTAGGTAGGTGATAAAGTTGGGGACAGTATTGATATCGTTAGAGTGGTTAGAGTGGGCCCCCCAGGCCCATCGATCAAAAAATCCAACATTAGCATCATCAGGAAATATGACCTAGGCAAAATATATGTTAGAGGTTGACACTGAGAGTAGCGCAAGCAGCCACATCAGTTGGAAAGATGGCCTAGGCAAATGGAATAGCTAGTGTCTGTATTTTACTATTCATAAATTGTAAGTATAATTTAATTATAAAAAAAAATTGCAAGTATAATTTAATTATTAAAAAAAAAATGTATGCACACTATCACGTTGTCAATCATTTTGTTTTTTCCTTTTGGATGTCGACTTTGTTATTCATTTTTTGTATCATTCAATGTATGTAGTATTTTCACATAACCATGTAACACAGACAGTCTGCATACAAACTGTTTGAGTAAATAATTCAATTTCTATGGAAGATTAAGCAAATAAGGGAAGATTAAGCAAATAAGAGAAGATTCTGAATAAGTATCATACAACAATATAAAAAATACAAATAAAAAACTAACACAACGAACTTAAACTCTCTTGGGTTCCTGTGTGCAACAATGTTTGAAGACATTAAAACTACAAAACATAAAAGTAGATCATAAAACAGATCATCTACATAGGTTGTTCTGGAGGTGGCGCAGCAGCTCCTAAATCACTGTGCTGTTTCTGTAATGACGGGCTGGCGCAGGAAAAGATTGATGGCCTTTGCCTTCTCAACTTAACCCCAAACAAGAAAGACCGCAAGGGAATTCGAGACTTACTCGTTGAGCGTTTGGGGTTGTTAATGCTCTTTGATACCGAAATCCCAAGTTCCCCATCGAGTCTTGCTAGTGTCTTCTCGACCTCAACCTTGAGTCCATCAACACGGTTAAGGCCTGCCTGCAGTTCATCTGCAACCTTATTATTCTCCTGCTTCATGTTGAGAACCTCGCCTTGAAACTTTGCCGCCTGATATTTGCTTATAAGCTCCATATTTTCTCCTTCGGAACTTAAACTGGAGAGTCTCGATATCTCATCTTGAATATGGCACAAGGATGATAATCTACCTTGCAAGTCATCTTTTAGTACTGCATTGTGTTCCAACCATAATGACAGTTCCGTTTGTATCTCTCTTAGGTGTCGGTATATTGGCCTGGCATCCGATTGTAAAGCATGTCCATCATGCTTCTTTTTGTTCTTTAGTTTCAACAACTCAGACTGTAAATCCTGTATCGAAGTGTGGAATTTTTGTATCTGATGAACCGAGGTACTAAACCTCAGCCAAAATTCTAAATTTTCCTCCAACAGCTCATCAATGTCTGAACGGAACCTTCCTTCTATTGCTGAAACAGAATGGGGTCTAACAGTATGTCTTCTCCTCATTATTCTCTCTTCCTCCTTTCTCGGTAAGACCTTTAAGTTTCCTGATGAGTCCTCAAATTTCTCTATTCCTTGTTCACCAAGGTAGCTGGAAATCATCTCTTTATCCAAATTTGGTGATGCAACAGTTGAGTATGGGGATGCAACGACTTGAGTTGGACTCTCAAGGGGGCCTTCCTGAGTTGGAAATTTATATACTGTTGCAGGACTGTCCTCCGGATTTGTTTCTGGGGAACCGAGTTTTTGCTTCAAATGTTTAATCTCTTTGTCTTTGGAGGCAACAGCACCCCTTAATTCCCTTATCTCCATTGCTAAATCGAAGATGTTATCCCGGTTTTTCTTTTCCACTTCGCCGAGCTTCCTCCTTGCGTCCTTGTAATCGCGGAGAATTGAAGTATACTCCTCCAGCAAAACCTTTTCTCTATCCTCTAACCCTTTTAGGAACAGCTGTCTCCAGTTTGGTTGTTCTTCCTTCTCCAGTTCCAATTCCTGTGGATCAACATCCTCAGACAAATCTTGCGCCTCTCCCTGTTCATGCTGCATTGGTTGGTCTGATTGCTTTTCTTCTTCGTCTTCCTCCTTGATAGAAGTTTCGAGAATTGTAACATTCTTCTTTTTAATTTCACCTTCTGACATTTTGTCTTCCAAGACCGCCGAATCATCATCAAGAACTGCCTTATTTGAATCTTCTTTAATCTCTTTTTCACGTTTGGCATCAACTGCTTTCACATCTTGGAACAATCCGGCATTCTCATCCTCCTCTTCATGCTTCACACTATTCAGTTTTCCTGACAGATGGTAAAGATTACAGCTAGCTTCTGTAAAATGTGTTTGGATGTTGTTATGTTGGTCTTCCACTTTTCTGTTTAAATTTCTAATTCGGCGCAGCTCTTCCTCCAACTCCTTTAGCCGTTTGCTCATCTTGTCCGCATTTTCCATTAGAGTCTCTTTTTCCTCTTCCAAGCTCCGAGTGTGCGCCTGAAGCTCGTCGTTTTCTGATTTTAATCTATTTACTAAAGCATTCTGAGAAGTGACTGCGGTTTCCAGATTCACTATCTTGTTCACAAGTCTGTCAATTTTCTCTGCTAGTTCTGTCATAGAAATTGAGGTGTTTGAATTCGTATCGAGCTGTTCCAAACCCCTAGAACGCAACGAGTCCTGATCATCATGTATTTCTTGATCTAGACTTATTGATTCTACATCAATATTCTCGTAATCATATTCATCAGTGTCGCACCAGTCTGTGTGTTTCGAACGAAATTCATTTCTGAGGCTCTCAAACTTGCTGCAGGCTTCTCTAACCCGTTGGCGCTCAACTCTCGCGTCTTCTTCTGATCTCTCTTTCTTATCCTGCAGATTTGTTAAGCTGTCTTTGCATGCCTTCAAAGCCGTGGCAGCCATCAAAGTTCGAGCTTCGTTGTCTTCGATAACAGTGCCAATGCCATACTCATCTTGCAACTTGCAGACTCTTTTTTGCATATCAGTGATCTGATTTTCAAACTCCCAATACCTGTCATATCCGCGTTCGAAAAAAACCTTCACAAACTCCTTTTCCGTCTGCAGCGCCAAAATATCCTTTTGAAGCTTATCGATTTCTCCCAGTGCCTCCTCTTTGGTCAGCCCCGACCTCAGAGTAGCCGCTAGGGCAGCTTTAGCGGAACTTGCATTTCTCTTAAGCGTGCCCTTCCTCGACAATAACGTGGATTTGCTCCTCAAATATTTGGGGGCCTTGGGGACTTGTGGAATGTTTTTGGATGCATCCGGTGACACCTTGTTAGGACCGTCAGAAGAAGTTGATGTTTGAGAAGCAATCTCATCATCCTCGTCCTCCATAGCATACTGAACTCGCTCAGGAAAAACTGTGGCAATGGTGCGGTTGGCACTCTGAAGGTCTCTTGACAAGTGATCATATCGCTCTGCTAAAGCTCGATAGGCGCGAAAAGATTCTTCGACATAGGCAACTAGCTCCGGCCTCTTCCTGTAATACATTTCTGCCCTCTTTGCAAAGGAGTCCCCATCTTCATCAATGATTTTCAATGTATCATGAACCTTCTCCTCCATATCTGTAATTCAAGTCACAGATTATTATAGCAGGCATTTGAGCTTATCAGATTATAAACCTCTTAAACAAAAATCATCATCTGTAATCCAATGTACTAAAATCGAAATATCATTGTGACAATTCATCCAACATTTTCCAGCTACAACCTATATAACCTACATAGAGCATTAGGCCATTTTCTTAGGGCAGTGAGCTCTTGCCGTCTTTTACCTAAGTTCGATTCTTCTTCCGCATATGTTATAGTAATTTAAGATATCGTCTTGTAAATCGTAACATATGTATAAGATATATTAATCCCAATAAAAGAAAAATTAATGGGAAAAAGGCACCATTTGGACCAAATCAATTGAAAAAGTGGGGAAGAAATTTCAAAACTATAAGGAAGAACAAATGGATCAAAATCTCATATATATACACACATATCTACACACAAACACACACGCAGATACATACCTTGGAGGCTCTGTTCAAGCCATTTGGACTGCTTTGTCCTGATGTGGCTGGCCCACCACCATGAATATGCGTTGCTTGCTGCTCTATGCAACATTCCTCCTCTCTCCCTCTACCTCTCTCTCTCTCTCTCCAAACAAAACCAAAGATTACATGAAGAAACCCATTAAACACAAAATCTAAACGCATCGAATGACAGAAAATAATTAATCAATCATGATCCCATGATTAGTGAAGGAATTAATCAAAGATTAAGAGACCTGATCACACACAGCTCTAACAAATGGTGGCTTGGTCAGGACCAGACATTGGAGGAGATGATACTTCGCCTGAGTTATAGGTGTTGGAAAAGCTCAAAAAATGCAAGAGCCCTCTGTGAGGCTGTCCACGTGGCATTCCCTGAGTGTGCCAGGTTGGCTGTATCCTCGGGAAAAAGAGTGAGAGCCCATGAATTAATATTTAGTTTTGGTCACCTCTCTTGTTTTGTTGGAAAATACAAGCTGGAATCCGTGTCTTTGTTCTTGTTCCCTTTTTTTGGTAATAACTTGGGTTTTACCTATTTTTGGAAGAGTTCCATCTTCTTCTAGGTTCAATGTTTATCAGTTTATAGTGACTGATTAATTAATATATATTATGTTCTGTGGAATGTTCTAGGATAAATATTTCGCATTTTAATTACTGAAATTAACGATAATGAACAAGGTAATGTGATGCTAAAAGGCACATTCCCGACACATTTGGATGCTAGCCAACAACCAGTTGGCTAACGCAATGTGCTCCTATTATGCACTCAAGTTTAAATTTTCATTACGGTAATTTAGATTAGATTAAGACTTGTGTTTTACAACCAACTAAACTCTAGATGATATGGTGGTAATTTTCTTCGTAGTATCGGCTACAATCATTTACTATTCACCCCACAAATTGATGATTACCATTTTAACACAAAAACAAAGGTGCCATACCCTACAAGCTTAAGTCATTACATCTTAGTTTACTCCATAGCTAAATTAAGTCATTGTAGTTTCATTCTTTTACTTTTATCAACAGGATGGAGAATTCGAACTTGAAATTGTCTTCCCATGTTGAAACGGTGCAGTACCGCTAAACCAAAAGCTAGTGTTTCATATTGAGTATTGAACTTTGATACCAGTTGGTGTCAATTTGATACCCCTTCTTTTGGATGAGATTATGTCACTCATCACTTAACACATAGAACTTATCCAATACATCGGAAAGTGATCTTAGATCCTTCAAGGATCTAGGATTTGGAGGGAGGGAGGGAGGGAGGGAGAGAGAGAGAGAGCTATCAAATTATTTACAATTTTTTTTCTTTTAATTATTCACAAATTGTTTACAACATGATTATTTACACATTACAAATATGTACAATAACATTAGGAAGAACCTCTTCTATTTCACATAATATTTACAATTTCTAAATTATTTACAAACAAATATTAGGGTGAAGTATTAAGCCGCCTAGCTCTCATGCTTTCACATATTTACATCCAACAATCACAATTAAGGCAAATAATTCACATATCACCATCTCTTTTCTTTCCCTTTTCTCAATTTTCTTCATTTTCCTCAGAGTTTCTCAAGCCAAAACTCTTCCTTTTTTTTCTTTTTTTTTCAAGATTTTAGCTATACACAGCAGTACCGTACTTAATTTTGAACTGCGAGAAAGACGGCAGCAGCAGCCTCCTTCCCAGCCAATCCCAAGGCAAAGGCAGCAGGAACGCAAACCACCTTCCGGCAATACTGGGACTAGAATCCTCCATAACAAGCCATGTCCGCTACTCAAAGTTATATTGGCCAGTCCCCTACTACTAAGTAATTACATCAAACCAGGCCGGTATCCATTTCATCCGGCATCAGCTGTTTCTCAGAGAAGAGAGCCACTCTTCCATATATTTCGTGCTCTCTGCACAACCAAGCAAAATGCAGAGAACAAGTCAGCACTGGATGTTTGTTTTACTCGTGAAAAGCATTTTTCTAGAGAGAGAATTTTTCTTTTGCATATGACTAGAACGCAATTGCATCTCAACAAGAAAGCTGAATAACAATTACCACAAACCACTTCAAGACACACTACCGCAAACACCCAGGAAATAGAGAGACATGATAAGATAAACAAAGTATGCGATTCTGGTGGAATTTATGAAGAAAATAGACAGCAATCAAAGCCCGTAAGTTCCTGGTAAAGACCACAAATAGGAGCAACGATAATACCAATTAATTCATCAAGCCCCCATCCTATCTACCAAGTACATTTGTCTCTGAGATCTGAACATGTCAACGCAAGGAATAAGGACTACTCAAACAAACTTATAATAAAGCAAAGTATCGTCTTCATTAGCTTAGCGGAGATGACAACCAATTGAACTTAACCTCCCTTCCCAACAACTCCAATCCAAAAAAGCCTCCATTGAAATATAGAGCTTCATTACTACTATAATAAGTGCCAAATGTTGAGATATTTAAATTCAACAGCAAAAAAACCTACTAAGCATATAAGAGGTGCCAAATCACATAAAACTGAATCTGGACAATCTCTTACTTAAAAAATTCAAGAAATATATGAGACCGTGCATCCATTTCTTTTAAAGTCAGTTCCTGAGTGCTTACTTCCACTTTTATTACCATTGAAGTTTCACTTAATGTCATAGTTTTAGTTGAACTGCAGCATCAATATAATGACTGGTGAAATTTAGTGAACATAAAATATGCATGAAAATCTGGACAAAATGACAGGACAGAAATAGAGGAAGCCAATATTCACCAAAAGGTCGTACCCAGTGCACAAGGCACTCCCGCTTTAGACATGGTCTGGGAGAGGTAAATGTCGGCTAGCCTTACCCCCATTTATGGAGAGGCTGCTCCCAAGTCTCGAACCCGAGACCTACAGCTCATGGGCGAAGGCACTTGCCATCGCACCAAGTGCGACCTCTAAGCCAATATTCACCAAATTAAGCTAAATTTCAACCATTAACTTTTATCACATATAGACACAAGATCTAATTGTGTGTGATATGTGTCTACCGCCCGGCACTCAAGCTGTGCCAATATCTATTGATTATCAAGTCCAGAAAAACGCCATTTCCTAAAACTTGTATTTCTTCAGTGGATTCTACTATTACATAGAATATTCCTAAACTTAGCCAGTTCAAAAACTAACTTGTAAATGCTCTTTTATATTCCTTAAACAAAAAAGTTGCAACATTAACTCGACGTTGTTTATAACAAAAATGTGATCCTCACTTAAAATTCATATATCCGATGCCATAACACTAACATTAAACCAGCCTATAGTAATTGAGAATCACTTCCTTTTTCCCCAAAATAACAACAGAAGCAAGAGCTCCATTTCTAAAGAGGGCCTATAATGAACAGGTACTAAACATTTAAAATTAAGGTTTTCAAAATTTTCGTATCAACTATGATATGGTATTTCATCAAGCAGGATACATGAAAGCATTGCTAAAAAACGTTTGTTTTTGTTTTTGTAATAAGAGATAAATAGTCATATAAGGCATAAGCTGTTACCATCTGAATGGCCATCTGGGATGTTCCCAGCAGTGCTCAAGAAATTGTTCTTTGAATCCTTCACCATATCATGAATAACATGGCCATAGCATGGAACCAGCACGGCAAAACTATCGTCTGCATCGTCATCACTCGGGAACCCAGGTCCAAGAGGCTCCAACCATCCAACCGACCAATCGGAGTCCTCAGACTCAGAACCAGAAACACATACACACTCAGATGGCACAAGAACAACATCATATTCCCTATCAATTTTCCGTTCTTCCCGACTACGCCATTTGCGCCTCACCCTTCTCGACTCAGGGGAAGAATTTAAGGAGGACCCCTTTGGGATTATAGGCTCTTTTTTCTTTCCACTCCACAACCACCATGAAAGCTGGGTAAAAGCCACAGCCATTTCCACTCAAAGATCTCTTTCCAGTTGCGCAGAGTATCGCGGGCTTAACGAGTGGAAGTGGAAACGTTTCAGCCTGTCCATGAAATGTTCATAACAACAGAATCAATCAATGTATCAATACAATCAATTCTATACAGCAGAAAAGGAAATTGCTCACATTCATAACATATATTGAGAAAAAGCTTAAACAGGAAATGGCATCAGCAAAGTATGATTCTTTTGGCTGAGTCGGTAAAAGTTTCCGAATGTTCCCTCTAATGAATTTTCTCGGCAACCAAACAAAAGATAAGGTAAAACAACTGCTGTAAATTCAATGAATATAGACGCGCAATACCAACAAACCGAATCCGACCCAGAAAATCTTCCTTGTCAAAAAACCAACTTTCCCAAAGAAGAAAACACGATTTTGCCAAATTTAGCTACGAATGCAATTACGGAATGGGCAGATTTTGGAAATTACAGAACCAGAAATAAAAACAACTCAATCCCCCTTGCAAGTTCAAACGCACAACTCAATCCCACAAACAAATCCTACAGAAATTCACGGAAAAAAAACACTATCAAATCGAAAAATTGACCAAAACCCATGTTCTAATTTTCGATTTCGTAAACGAAAAACCAGAGAACTGGGCAAAAAATCGACACAAAAGTTAGAGCATTTCGATCTGTCTTGCTTCCAGAAACAACTTCTCCGCAAGGAAAATTTATCTGAACCGTCGTAATCCAAGTAGCCCAGAAAATTGGGGAAATCAAATTAAAATGCTTGCCTTGTGGTTCAAAATTGGAATATCAAATGGAGATTCAAAGCCCGAAACAAAAGTATCTGAAATGTCTTTTTGTTCGAGACGAAAAGATAGAATCAGGAACTTTTAATTTATATATATACACACTTCAGAGCGTGAACTATATTTAATTAATTTTTCAGGGGTTCTGCAAGAAAGTAACCCTAACTTTCAGCTGTGAGTCTTCAGTCAGAACTGAGAAAGGGGTCAGGGAGATTGGGTATTCCGCTTTCAAGACAAGGGCTATTATGTTTGGGGATGTGTCCCACGTTCTTTTTTACTTCTCACACATCTTTTGTTAATTTCTGTCTATTGATCTTCTTTAATTCATCTGATTCGATAACCGAAAATTAAAAGAGTGTGAGAAGTAAAAAGAGATGTGTGGATATCATAACGCTTATGTTTGTGCAAGCGAGTGCTTATATTAAGGGAATGATGATCATCAGGGCCGGCCCAGGCCCAGTGCAAGCAGGGCAACCGTCCGGGGCCCAAAAATATTAGGGGCACCAAAATTATTAGGGTGGTATATTTATATATGTTTTCATAAGAATATAAATTTATAAAATTTGGTTCAATGACACAGAAATTTAAGTAGAAGAGGTGGTTTGGTCATTTGAAAATAATGAGAGGTCTTGAGTTCAAAACACCACATGTGCTTATTTACTTTCTAATTTTTACAAATTTCTTTTCAGAAGAGTATAAATTTATAAAATTTGGTTAAAGGATCAAGAAGTTTAATTAGAAGCAATGGTTTTTGTTGTTTAAAATTAACAAGAGGTCCTAAGTTCGAAACGCTATGGGCATGTTTATTTTTTTCAATTTTAACAAATTTTTGTTTGGTTGTTAATTTATTTTTAGTTACTAGCTAGTAGCTATGTAGCTTGTTATTTTTAAATATTTGTTTCAATTCAAGTTTAATCTTCAACAATGAGTAATACGTAGAACAAATTTGTAGCGCAAATTTGTAAATTATATGACCTGTTATCAAAATATTTAATTTAATGCTCATTTATTACTAATACATATCAATTAAAGACTCGAAAACATCATTATTTTTTTAGTCCCATATTGACAAGGTTAGTAAATAAGAAAAAACACCTCATGATTTATACAAAAACACTTTCAAAGTTCAAATGGAAAACAAAACTTATCATCTATCTACTTATAAGCCCAGAGTTGTTTGGTTTTCTTCTCTCAATACAAAATAAATTAGTCTTTTTGTGTATCTAAATTATTGAGTTTGAAGTGCTTTTCTAAGTATAATTTTATCAATGTCTTACGTGTGAAAATAAATAATTTTCTTATATGAAGTTTGGGCACTTTTTTTGACGTCGCCCCGGGCCTCAAAAATCTCTGGACCGGCCCTGATGATCATACACGCAAGTACCTCTGGAAATGTTGCATTTTTTCTCACCACTTTATTTATTACGGTTGAATTAGATTTTAAAATTGTGTTTATCCACTAAAAAAAATATTTAATTTAAATTCATTCAACAATAATAAAAAAATCGACAAACAGCATCGTCATTCGAGGGTGGTGAGCAAAAATTCATTCTTTCAAGTCAATTTCTCTATTCTGGTTAAAAAAAGCCAGGTCAGATTTGTGATGCAGGAAAATAAAAGAAATAATTGATGGTAGATTAATCTTTTTTTCTTATTGAGTAAAGGTGATTCCACCCATGAATGCAGTCCGTTGAAGTCAAAGGTGATTCCACCCATGACAATCTACTACTTCCAATTGAAAAATTATTGATTAAAGGGTCACTTGCTACAATAACAATATACTCGTTTCATGAAAATTGTATTGTGTAAACGATATAATCAATTAAGTTTTAAGTAGAACCTCAACTTTTTTAATAAATAAAACATATTCTTAAGGGTGGAGAATTAGCTAGACCAATTAATTTGAGCATATTTTTATCTGACGTTAAAAGTTGATATTATAAGCTTGTTTTGAAGTACTTTTAAAATAGTTAAAAGCTCTTTGGTGAAAGTATTTTTGGCTTTCTAAAACACTTTTTTTTATGATTTACTTACATTTTTACTAAAGATTGGTTCCAAAATCATTATCATAAAAAACGCTTTCAGTCATTATAAAAGTATTTCCAAACGAGCTCTAGAATATCAAAGCAATGTTAATTTATTATTTAAGTTTGACATCAAATTCGCAAATGACTGAACATGTATTATTAGTCATCTCATAATCAACCGGTCGTTTTTTATGATTGATATTCACCTGATTCACGTTTTTTATGGATTCCAAGGACACGAGGTGTGTGGTTATTTGAGAGACGGCTGGTAAATTTTGGTGGCTTGGACTTTGGATTTGACCTGAATTTTAAAGGCCATTTGCCGTGTGCTTGTGTTTCAAGGAACCTTATAACCCACTTGTTGGGAAACTCCGCCCTTTTGTTTAAGGTTTTTGAGGCCTACGGCCTACCCCGAGAGAAGAATGTACCAAACCAATAAATAAATAAATAAAAATAAAAAGAACAGAAATTGCCATGTTATGGGAATTGATATACGTGTTTCACGAATCTATCATTTTTGATACATGCTATGTTAGGTGAGGAAGAATTGAACACAAAATCACAAGTGGAATAATAAACAATTTCCTTGCGTATTTATCTTTTAAAGACATGTGAATTATCATCGTTAGAGAAATAGATGTATCTTATACAATATTACATTTATATTTTTATCACAAATGTCGAAACTTAGTCACCAAATTAGCTCATCATACTGCAATGTGTTAAATCCACGTCTCAATACCTAAGCTGATTGAAATGTATGAGATTAGAAAAGGATCATATTTGAATAAGTAAAACAAAGAATGTCATTTGATGAAGAATTAAAATATGCTAAAAGAATTTGGTATTTATAAACTTGTAGCGGAGATGAGGATGCTTCGTGGGATGTGTGGGCACACGAGAAAGGATAAGATTGGGCATGAGGATATCCGAGGTAAAGTAGGAGTAGCCGAAATTGAAGGAAAGATGAGAGAAAATCGGTTCCGGTGATTTGGACATGGGCAAAGAAGGCCGACTGACGCTCCGGTTCGAAGATGTGACTACGGGACAGAGGTTCAGGGCCGAAGGGGTAGAGGAAGACCTAGGAAAACTTTGGAAGAGACTCTAAGAAAAGACTTAGAGTACTTGGATCGAACGGAAGACATGACACAAAACCGAGCGCAATGGCGTTCTAGGATTCATATAGCCGACCCACTTAGTGGGAAAAGGCTTTGTTGTTGTTGTTGTTGTTGTTGTAGTAGTATTATTTGTTTCTTGGAGTGCAAGAAACTTTGGCAATTCCCATCCCTTTGAATGAGTACAGATAACGCGGCCACAATGTTATTTGCACTCCTCTCCTTCCCCCATTAGCATAGTGATGCTAATCTTTTGTTTATTGTTTAACCTTCGAGGTCCACGAATTGTTAGACAACATTTTAAAAAGCCGATTCCCCACGAAAGAACTTTCGTTTTTTGTTATTATTATAGATATATAATGTTTTAGATTTTTTTATTACAGTTTGAAGTGCGAGAATGAGATTCGAATTTTGACCTCAAATGCGAGGCACAAACTATAAACCCTTATAATTTAGTTAGAAAAATTTAAAATATGATATGATTGAACACCCTAATTTTTTTTTATTCCGACACCCTGTATGCGAAATTATGATATTGCAAAATCATGTTTGATTCTAACTAGTACTAAGGTCTAATGTTACTCACATGAATCGCGAGTACATATTATATTTAAGTTGAGTTCGATACTTTATTATCGGCTGGGTTATTATGTGGCTCAGCTCAATCTCACTTACCATTAGAGTAGAATATTTTCCTTGCACATCAATGGTAATGACGTATTATGTTTGCGTTATTAGTTGGCTCATTGTGTGGCCCAACTCAATCCCTCGTACTCTTAGTAGAATATCTCATTTTCTTTAGTTTAAAATATCATTATATCAAATAAAAATATCGCTTATATGATCTTACAAAGGATATTAGTTGATCTAACAAAGGGTATTGGGTGACTAGTTTATCAACTTAAACAGTAAAATTACATATAAGTCTTCAAATAGTTTGGACTCTGCCTTTATATCATTAGCTTGACAATTAAACAAAATAGTTCTTTTTTTATTCAACTATGACAATTCATTTCTCATACTATTGAGCAGGCGGGTCTATTGAAGAAAAATTGATAAAAGTACCCTTCCAACCAAAATAGCAAAAGACTGCTGCTACCATACGATAATTGTATGGCCTGTGCATGCATGCATATATCTGCATGTGCATGCTGTCCATAACTACGTCAGGAGTACATTCTACATTGTTCGTACTCGTGCATGCATATACAATTATATATACCTTATAATAATCTCAATACTGGAGGAGTTGTCCATTTCATTGGTTTTAAATAACAAGGGACAAAAATTAAAATATTAAAAAGCCCATAATTTATATAATATATTAATATATTCCCGACAATATATAACGTATATAGCTTTTTTAAGAACAAGAAAAGCTATTATTGCCCATTTCATTGGTTTTTAATAACAGGGGACAAAAATTTGATCTTTCGTATGCTAACTTATCTCGTGCATGTATATTGTATGTGTCCATACAAAAATTAGTGAGGGTATAATTTTGCTTTCATCGTCCACTTGCAAAGAAGAAAGATAAGGACAAATGGATGAGTTTGTACTTTGGCCACAAAGCCTCGAAGGCCAAGAACCTTCTCTCTTCCAAATCAATCTGAAACTACGTGTCACCAAGAACAGAAGGAAAGGGATCGATCTGTAGCTTAGGATATGACGCGGGCCTCTTGTCAGATTCTTTTCATTCAATCATCCAATGATCCATTGAGATTGATGGTTTGTTGGTGCCCTTCTGCCTAATTAATTAATTAAATTAGCCAACACCAACGATGCACTTGGCATGCCGATGATTCTCTTCCATATATGCCATGACGATCGGAGTACATATTATGAAAAGAATTCTAAAATAAATACAACTGTAAATTACATCCTTTTAGTTACAAAGAGAATTTCGGTTTAATTAATTCTACTCTAACACCCCACCACACCCTCGCAAATTGGACTAGCCTGATCGGACAAGTTTTGAGCGGAGAACACCATTCCGTAGCTGATGAAGAGTCTTGGTAAGCAGGTCAGTGGGCTGATCAGTTGATATATAACAAACTAAATGATTACCAAGAGCTACGTTTTCACGAACTAAGTGATAATCAAGTTCAATATGCCGTGTGCAAAACTAAATCAGAAGCAAGGTAAGTGGCACTAAGATTGTCACAATGCAAAAAGACAAGAAATGATAAGCGAACACCAAGCTCATGAAGTAGAAGCAAATCTAAGTGGTTGCGACACATGCATGAGAGAGAGTGTGGTATTCCGATTTAGGACTCAAATGCGACACAATCGGCTGTTTTTTCGAGCACCAAGAGATGGTATTAGAGCCAAGATAAACAAGGTAACCAATAATGAAATGACGAGTGTTTGGACAACCAGCCTAATCAGCACCAAAATATGTAGACAAAGTAACGGAAGCAAGTTGAGGAATCAACGTAACACTAAAATCCAAAGTACCTTTGACATAACGGAAAATCTGTTTGAAGGCAATCATATGAGCAGTGCAAGGTGAACTCAAGAAATGGGCAACAATATTAACTGCAAAGGAAATATCAGGGTGAGTGGTAGTGAAATACTAGAGGGAGCCAACTAACTCACGATATGGAGTGGAAGAAGCCAAGATGGACCCATCAGAAGCGGTGAGAGAAATCCTGGTCGCCAAACGACCAGATCATACCCTCGAACAGCCAGCTTCTCACTATCGGACACTGCCATCTTTTTTGGGTTAAATAATATTTTTTGGGTTATAAATGGGGAAAAAATGGTTGTGGCAGGGATTTCTAAAAATCCCCGTATGGCCACCGTCCCGATTAATGCATAGGTGTTCGAAATTAAGAAATGACGTCTAGACCTATTGAGGCGCCCGCCTAGGCATCTGCTTAGGTTGCAACTCATTTAAATAGAAAATAGATAACTTTCATTTTACATTTTATTTTTTCCAATAAATTGTAAGAGACTTGTTGAATACTTGAATGAACACACATTATATGCTTGTTCCCCATGTTTTCATTATGTTCCAATAGCTCATAATATATATGTTATTCTATTTTGTAGTTTATGATGAAATTATATATATTTTTAAGTATAAATATACACTTATTTATACGAAATATATTAGATTTAGTTAAATCAGCTTACTTTGCCTAGGCCCCCGCCTAACCACCTAGGTGTTAGGTCCCAGCCCACCATCCAACTAGCGCTTAACGTCTGTTAGAACCTTGGGAATGAGTACTGCTACCACTACAAATGAGTAGGTTTCATATAAAAAGTAATTATTACAATGAGCAACTATATAGAGTATATACGAGGAAGGAAGGAAGGAAAGAGCTGCCGACCGGCCCGACCCTAATCCAAATAGGAATAGTCGAATAGGGAAGCAATAGGAAAGCAAAATATTTCTACCGTCGTTACTTGTTTTTATCCACGTGTTTGTGTAGATTGAAAGTAATTTTAATTTTACTCTATTAGTCGTTTGACACAAAAAAAAAATCTGGATTAGTTGGTCATGGTAACTAGATTTCAATTCGAAACCGAAATGGCATTCAAAGCGAAAGAAGAAAACACTGAATGGTATTTCATCCAAATAAAAGACATCTCTATCGTAAATCCGACTTTCTATCAATTATATCTGAGAGTTAAACACAGTGATGGCTCTCTTTCTCCATCACTGTCTCGCTACAGCAGTTCTCTTTCATGACGAAAATTTTATCTTAACCTTCTGCTTGCATTGCATCCTCTGCTCCTTTTTTGCCTTCAGCATTTACATTAACAAGTCGAATTGCTGGCTTTCGTCCCTTTTTATTTGGGGCGGGTTTTGCAGCGTCTGCATTCACCTATAGGGTTTAAAATTTTCAGTCCGAGAGCAAGGAAAAGCGTAATGAAATGCTGCTCCAAGGGGGGAACCCCAGCAAGCAATAGAGTATTTTTGAATGCCAAATGGCAATTAGGAGTCAGAGGTACCGTAAAAACACAATTCTGAAACGCAGACAGTCCCACATATGGGTAAGAAAATTATTAGAGAGGAGAAAAATGTACTCACGATAAAACATTTTACTTCTTTAAGAAAAATAAAGCGGGATTCAAAAAGGATAATGAAGCATACCAGTAGGTTCCCAATATCAGATAATGGTTTCTTTCTTGGCCCAAGATTGTCATTCGACTCTGCAGGCTTCTGAACTAAAGCATTCTGAAGTAGCATTGCACCTTGAGAAGCCACTGAGCTATCCTTCTCCACTTCAGTTGTATCTGAACAGTTCAAAATGCCATCAACCGTCTCTGACTGTGACGACTCATTCAACTTAATTTGAACTGTTAATCCTCTATTGCTGCACTTAGAGGCAACACAGCCACATGATGCCCCACAGCTGCCACCCGTGGATCGACATCTGCATTTCATCGTCTTGCACAAGGAACTCTTACTGCATGAGCAGCACACTGTTGATGCAGTTTTAACTTTTGCAACGTTCGAGATTTCTGAGGCAGATGGGGTGATGTCCTCCACTAACTTGTAACTATTACTCCCAACAGAAATAGAATGTTGGCTCATAGTTCCCTGACCATCAGATATCATAATTGAAGGTGTGTGAATCAAGGAAATCACATTTTGTATTTCTAATCGGGGAATGTAGTTGAATTTGATTAAGAACCCTGCAACTCATTCATTCCCTCAAACCACTATATGATTCAAGCTCCAGAAAGAAGATGAATTGAAGTTCAAAAAAATTAAGACACGAAGCATGGATTCGCATTTAAGTGCATTAACCTGTGACTTATTCCCACCATCAAGCGCAGCCTTGTTCAGCCTTAGTTGTCCAACCATACTACTTAGACTAACGAATTGTTCCTTCAGATCTTTTATACCTAAATCCTTCTCCAAGCAGTCATCCTCTTGTTCCTGGCATGTGCACCTTAAGATGGCAGGGGAAAAAGGGCAAGGTTCAGAAGCAAAATACATGGGGATAGTTTACGACAACCTTGCAGGAACAAGGTTCAGAAGCAAAACTTCTCACCTCGACATTTCTTGCTGCTGCGCCTCAGCTTCATCCTTCAGGTTTGCAGCTTCCTCAGCCATCCTACAAATCCAAAATGAGAAAATGACTTTCCAAAATGAGAAAATACAAAATTACCGTCTTCAGTCTTTGATTGGAGTCCAATAGCTTATGCATCTCATGTTCATTCTTCCTACTCTCTTTTTTGAGCTGTTGATGCATAAAGATATCCAAAAAGATTTCATATACCCCGACATAAAATAAGTTCCGCATCAACTATTCAACACTTTTCCAGACATACTAAACAGATTAAGCTAGTAGCTGATATATATAGTTCCATAAAGGTTATCGAAAATGTGCTAACTTAATACTTTAGGGAGACTCATATACCTGAAGAACTTCTTTTTCCAGGGAAGCCTTTTGCAATCTGAACTGCACAGACTCAAGCTTCATCTTACATTGCACTTGAACCTAAACAGCACACAATTTGTCAATAGTGGAAGAACAAAATTTAACAAAATTTCATACAGGAAAGCCTCATAACTAACAAAATGTCACCTTCTGAGCCTTCAACCTCTGAATCTCGAAATGTAACTGCTTTGTGGGCTCATCGCCCCTTCTTCTTAGAACCGAGAGCTGAGATTGAGCATCTAGCTTCTTCGTCAACACTGCAACCTGCACAAATGAATTATAGATATAGAACACGCAAAACCATTTTTGAACACCTCGTCACAACTTCGAGCATAAAAATCCACCTGATCCTCAAGGAAAGTCAACTTTTGAATGTAATCCTCTCTCAGCTTTTGAGCACTGCTATCACAGGAAGTGGATGAACCATTTGCTACCTTGAATCTCAGCTCCTCAACCTCCTTCTGCCAATCGTTACCAAAAGCAAAATTTAAGAGCTTTTCGCACGTAAGAAACTCGCAAATCGGAACCTAAAAGAACAATGGCTGCCAGAACAATTCAATTAGATTCAAATCAGCCAATCAGACTAAACTCAAGTTAAATTTCCCGATTTCACTCTGCTACTACATTTCTCGCCACCCAAATATAATTCGAACGCAAATTACAACTCCACAGAAAACTCAATCAAATCAAGGGTTGCCAATTTTCGTTTCTTTTCTCCAACATTTTCTCGGCAACCAAACAGACTCCCAAATTTAAGGAAAAAAATGAAACCGAAACAAAAATAGAGTGAAAGAGCGACCTGATATGCTTTATTTTCAAGGTCCAATTGGTGAAATTTCTTCCCGTAATCATCGCCGGTGGATGCGTCGGCGGTTCGCTGTACGCGGCGGTTGCCTTTCTTCATCGTCTGACATCCAAATCGGCGAGTTCTCGAGTGGGTACGGATCGGACCCGAAGGCTGCAGTGGAGTGAGTGAAGCGAAGCGTTAATGTGCGCTGAAGAAGAAGAGGGAGGGAGGAAGGAGGACCCAACAATATACCCTGTAATAAAATAAAATATAAAAAAATAAAAGGAGGGAAATTTATGATTCAATTTTGCCAACGTTGACTCATCTACATTTAGATTTTTTTTTTTTTTTAAGAGAACAAATACAATTACGAAGAATGCACCATAAAATTTTTAAAGTCTCAATAACAATCTCTTTCTCTAAAACTCAAAAAATTCAAATTCAAACAAAAGAGAAAAAAAATTAAATAAGGTACGTACAAATAAATACCCAAAATTAAGGGTGGAAATTCGTGTGAGCTGGTCACAATGTTTTTATTTCAAGAGATGTCTTTTTTTGTGTTTTGTGTACAGACTTAACTTAGAGAATATTTTTGCTTACCACCCTAAAATGAGTGTTACTCACCGTTCTATTTTCACTACTAGATGAATTTTAATTCGAAATCCATGTAATAAATGGACACTCATCTCAAAATTTAAACTCATTTAATAATGAGCTGAAGAACAAAAGCAACCAAAAAACAAAGAGGCTGGAAGCTTGGCATTGGGTGTTAATGATGTGGGTCATTAACACATCCTTTCCGAAGAAAATCACATGGGACAAAACTTCGGAATAGAAAAGAAAAAAGAAAAAAAGGGAAAACCATGTCTAATTTCATTGATGTGGTAGATTAGATGTTCCCTGAATGGAACAGTGTATCTACAAAATGCCAGTAAAAAATGGTTCCGAGTCCTGAGCACCATGGTCTAAGCAACAAAGCCAACAAAGGCCTAATCACCTACATCTCTATCTTCATCAATCAAACACAAATCAAGGCTCCGGATCGATAAATCCTCATAGCCACAGTAATTTTGCAATCACTAGCAACCTCAAATCCTACGTGGCTACGACCACCTGCTTCACGCTGCTGGTATAAGATAATGCCAATGAGAGAGGCAGTGGAATTCAAAGGTGGTTTTCCTTCTCATCTTTTGTTCTCTTCTGCCGGAGAGGACTTATTGGTGCGGGAATTCCAGCTTCCTTGTTGGCATCCGATTGCTGTGGTTTATCGGCATTCCTGTCTCTAAATGGGTTGCCGCTGTTTGATGCAGCAGCTGATCGCATGGCCCTTGGTAGCTTCATAGGGATGCTTGCCTCTTGTCCTTTGTTATCTGGCCTTCGAGGTGCTTCAGCAACTTCTGGCTGCGAGGGAGGCGGAGCATTTGTAACAAGTTGAATTGTGGATTTTCGCCACTTCTTTCTCTGGTTAGGCTTTGGTGCGTTGGATTTGACCTTCAGTTGATAAAACCATCAAAATGTAAGCCAAAGTAAGTGTAAGACTAGTGAAATAATTAAGTTCTAAAGCATCAACCAAGAACAAATTGACTGCACAGATGATAAGGGACGAGTGAAAAGCAATTCGATTCTATCAGGCGAGACTAAAGTATACCAACGTATTTCCAATTTCGGAAAGAGCCTTCCTTCTTGGTTCACCATCATCAGTTGTCTCACTAGAGTTATCAGCTAATGCATTCTGAAGCAACCTTGCACCATGAGTAACAAGAAGCTGATTCTTCTCTGCTTCATCAGTCCCGATCTCATCTCTAATCCCTTCAGACACCTCCGCTTGTGCAGATTCTTGCACCACAAGTGAAGCTGATTCTCTATTTGAACACTTTGTAGCCGCACAGCCACATGATAACCCACAAGTGCCTGCGGAAGACCGGCATTCACATTTGCTAGTTTTGCATGATGAGCTTTTGCTGCAAGAGCAGCATACGCCTGATTCACTTTTCTTCACAGACACAATCCCATCACCTGAAGCGTCTAATTTGAAGCCTCCAAAATTCTTAACTTCTGACTCATTATATCCTCCCCCACTTGAACTTCCACTTTTGGATTTTCGCTTTTTAGATGGTCGTTTTCTTGACATTACCCAGTCGCCATCCTCCTCCGCATCAGATTTTTCTGAATCAGACGTATCCATATCCTCCCAGATAAATGACGCCCGGTTTTCCTAGATTCACAAAACACGTCATATAAAGATTAGCAATTATGTCAGTTGTAATCAGGAAATGGCAACAAGTATTTTAAAACTAAAACAATAAAGAAAACGTAGTATTAAGCAGCATGAGGAACTTGCAAAAGATAATGTCACCCGCACGTACCAACTTGCGCAAATCATACTTGTGTCCACCATTGTTTAGGTCCGCATCCTTAGAACAGTTCATGGCAAATTTCTTCAACGCCTGATTCTGCTAGAAATCGGAAACAATTCAGAAAATTAAAGAAAAATGGAAGGAATTAGTCAAATAACTACGGGAAGATAGAATAATCATGGTTTCACACTGGCAACCACATAAGCTAATCTAAGACTTTACCTGATGAACAAGTTCAGCCCTCTGCATCTCTGATTTTCTAAGCAAACTACTCAGGCTTACAACTTTTTCCTTCAAATCTCTTATTTCCAAATCCCTCTCTCTGTATGCAACTTCTTTATCTCGTAACAAACACCTTGAAAATCGAGGAAACATTTATTTTCAGTGGCATTCCAAAGTAAATACTCAAGGTAAAAACAATTGCGCTGACATGCACACTGAAGTTTTTTCTCTCAGACAAAATTAGGAAGAATATTTCTCTTCTGGTAAAATCTTTGACCTAAATATAATGTATTACCTGGAGGAAGAAGCTAAATTGAACAAATGATTCATCAAATTTTTTGCATCAGCAAGAGACCGAACATGGTTCCAGCGTCCCCTCCCAGTAAAACCCCGCTCCCGTTCTTCTGCTTCTGACAATTGTGATGCCATGGAAACCAGGGTGCTAGATGAAGTAGCAAGCATGTTTTCAAGTGCATAAATCCTTGAATTTCTCGCACCAGGAGACATTGATTCGGGGTAATCACTACAATAGGCACCATTCAAAAGAGAGAGATGTATGTCAAGTTAGCACCAAATAATAAAGACAATTTGTTGAAATAGAATATTCATCTACAAAACAGTCACCTGAAATTAGTTCGTTTTGACATTTCTGCTTCTTCTTTTAGCTTTGCGACCTCCTTGGCCATCCTAGCCCGCCTGAAATACCAAGAGTTAATTAAACTGATTCTCCAAAATTGTGACTGAGATAGAATCTCTTACTCTAACAAACAGATATAACAGAATTTAAGGATAAAAACAGCCAGCATTCAATATGATTCTTGGCACAACTAATTACAACATTTCAACATAATGTTACGGATGGCATCCTTTTCAAAGTAGTCAACTCTAAGAATCTCATAGACAATTTAAGTAAATATATAAAGTAGTCTACTAGAATGGAAAGGCTTACTCTTCCATTTGACGGTCATACTCAGATCGTACTTCATGTACCCGAACTGTGACTTCAAGCTCATGCTCAATTGCCTGCATCAAAGCCTGTGTACAGATCTACAACATTAATCCATCTCCATATCATGCAAACAAAAAAATCCTTCTGATAAATGACTCTTTTATTCCTCATTAGATACTTTAGAGAGTGACAAGTACCTGAACTCCAGGACCATGTCCACTGCCAGCTCCTGCATAGAGTAGTAACAAATTGTTAATACCTTATAATGACAAGAAAATAGAAACAAATGAGGTATATCGCATGACCAGAAATTTCACGTGAAGAAGTCTTTCGCGATTCTAAAAGCTCTTTTAGCCTTTTTGTGGCCATAGAAGCTTCTTCTGTCTTCCGTTGCAAAACCTGACATAACGTGGAGAAAAATGTGAATATCTTTCAATAGATGATGTACAACCTAGCAAGTTATTTCTTACCATTTTTTGCCTCTGATTCAAAGCTAACAGTTTATGCATTTCATACTCATTCCTCCTCCCCTCTTTCTTAAGCTGATAATTGACAAAAACGAAAAGGAAGATTTCCTTAACTCTCAAATTTCAAAAATAGATAATGTAGATAAAAGAGAAGGCATTGCAGTCATGCGGTAAACTACAATATGCATAGCATCATATAATTGTTAACACAAAAGAACAAATGTTTTATTTGGGGGGTGGCGGTGGGGGCGGAAAAGGTAGATTTCTGCCAACCCAACAGATTTAAAAAGAATAAATAACAATTCAAAAGTTAGAAATAACTTTAAAATGATTTTCCCAAATGATGTAAAATGCATTTTCTAGATCATGGTTGCTAATTGCTGCTGACAATTTAACAGTAATAAAATGTGTTTGTATATCATGATTTGTAAACAGTATGCTATGGAGCACCATCACGTATCCACTTGCACTTTCCAAGATCATTTACATGATAAGCATATGACCGGTATGATGTGGCTATAGTCAATCAGAAATCAGTAATTAAAGATGCAAGCAATTCAAAATTTTCATATACCTGAAGAACTTCTTTTTCTCGTGATGCTTTCCATAATCTGAACTGCTCAGACTCTTGTTTAATCTTGTGTTGCAGTTGAACCTAAGAAAAAAAAGATTGCATTTAATAATGATGACAAAACGTGACTAATATCCTTTTGCATTATTCTTTGCATATTGCACCTTCTGAGTCTTTATTCTCTGTATCTCATCCTGAAGTCGCTTTGCAGCCTCATCACTTTTTTGTTTTTGTCTCAATAGTTGAGCTTGAGCATCTTGCTTCTTTTTGAGCTCAGAAACCTGCAAAGAAAAATTCAGCCCAATTGCCCAACATATGCAATTTCCATCAAAAGGTTAGGGTATTTGCACTCACCTGCCCTTCAAGGACATTCAACTTGTGTAGATAATCTTCCTTCAACTTTTGAGCACCATCATCAGAAGTAGATGATATATTGGAAAGATTGTGTTTCAACGCCTCAATCTCTTTCTGCAGAACCAGAATAGGCAGATTTATAAGCCAGAACTTTGCATCACAGCACAAGTATTGCAGGAAGAAAACAAACCTGCAATGTTTTCTTTTCAAGTTCTAACTCCTGAACTTTCTTCTCATAATGTAGTTTAAGAACCGAGGTATCAGAAGTAGTAAACCGCTTCATCTCAGCCTTGAACAAGTCAAAGTAACCAATTTAGAATAAAATAAAAAGAAATGATAAAACCCCACACCAACGGCAAAAACAAACAAGCATACTTAGACAAATAGCAGGATGTAAAGAAATATAGTCTTGAAAGTTAAACAGACATCTTTAAGAAAGAACGAGTCACCAACAGTTAAGCATGCCATTCAAAATAATATTTAGTGAAAGGTTTCTTCTAATTTATGGATCCCCAAAACTCCATTTCACAGAAGTAATCCAATAAGGAAAGGTTGGAGCTCAACAAGAAATCGCTTTAACAAATCCAATGATTTGAAGTTGTCCAATTGAAAGTGCGCAACCAAGATAATTCAACCACTTTAATCAAAACTTAAGAAACCTTACCTCCTTCTGTTCAAGAGCTTTGTCCAATTCTTTGAGCTCCCTATCAAATTTTTCTTGAAGAGAAGAAAATTCTTGCTCCTTTTGCTCCTTTTCATGATCTTCAATCTCATCTACTAGTAAATCATATGGAAACATAAAGATTTTATTAGGATAATAACAATGGTACAGGTATAGAGAACACTAAAACTATCTCTAACCTACCAGCTGCTAAAACATAATAAAAGGCCAAACGTAATAAAAATATAACAATACAACACAGCTATACAACATAAGAGTTAAAAGAAGCTAACAATAGGCATGAATGAGAAACAAAGGTATATCAAGAAAATCGAAGCACACAGTAATGCCATGTAAGAAACTCTATCCCACAAGCCCTTTGCTTCCTCCCCCATAGAATCCTCAATAATCCTCTTATTTTATATAGTCTCATATTTACATGGACATTACAAGTTGTAATTACAGGAAACATGCCCAAAATTATTTATCAATCCAACCAACTAGCAATCCACAGCTTGAAATACATGCCAGCAAAGAACACAGATTTGTTCTTTCTGCACTAAGAACAAAATAAAAACATACAAATAAAAATGAAAAACTGACAAACAGTTCTTCATTATAATGTACAACCAAATCAAACAAGTATAGAAGCAATTAATAAAAAATAAAACAAGTACACATGAAAGAAGATTGGTGTTATCTAAAAATGGAAACAGTACACATGAAAGAAGCTTGGTGTTAGATGAAATTATGATGTACAACCAAATCAAACAAGTATAGAAGCAAATAATCAAAAATGAAAAACATAAGATAAAGATTTTTTTTCTACCTGAAATATCCTCAGCTTTAGTATCATAATCAGATGAATAGTCATTGATAGAGGGGAATAAAATATTCTTAGAACGAAAGCCGCCATCATCAGCACAGTCAACAAATCTATTGTGTTTTGAGTTGTTTGAGTTTTTCAAGCACAATAACTCCCCTTCTAACTCCTGAATTTTTGACACGTAACCTTTTAGCAAGTCATAATCCTGCAAAGAGTTTGAAAGCCATGTTCGAGTTCAGATTCTTGATCATCAGAGAGAGAAAAAATTGTGCAACATGGAGAAGAAAACGAATTTCCTATACAAAAAGAAAAAAAAACCAATGCATACTACCAAATAATAAAATATAAACAACAGAAAAACAAAAAATCACTATACACCAACCTGAACTGAATTTGAGTCAATCTCATCCCAAGATTTACCACTTCGTGCTGATTCAATTATCATGGCCAGTTTATCTTTTTCAACCTAAAATATTGAATGTTAGTGAAACCCCATACGAGATTGATCAATGACATAAGTTTATAATTATGTATAGAAACCTGAGCATCAAGAGCACGTTGCTTTAGGTGTTCGCATGAAACTCGACGTTCTTGAAGCTCGTGCCTCAACTCCACATTGCTTGCTTCGAGTAATGATACTTTGTGCTTCAGGATCTAAAAAAGTTGATGAAAAGTCTCAAAGCATTAAACACATAACCTTACTGATAAAGAGCGTTTGTTATTACCACTTGTCATTGATATACCTGAAGTTCCTCATATGGTGCACTGGCATCGCCACGATAAAATAAAAGTTCAGTCTGTAACTGTTCAATCTGGCTTCTCATTGTTTGCAACTGAGCTGCCATGGGATCACGATTGACCTATTAATCAATAACAAAATAAAAAATCAGTAGAAGTAAAAACAAACAAAACTTTAACAATATTGCACCAAAACTTACAACTGCCTTATTGTGGATGTTGCGAGCACGGTTAGCATATTTCAAAGTATTTAACGTCTCTTCAGCATTTGTGTCAGCTGGACTAACACAAGCTAGGAAAAAAGACAATGAATTTTGAAAAAATAAGTATTGGATCATTAGAAATGCATATCTTAAAGAGCCAATGAAGCTTTACTCTAACAAACAAAATCAGCATACCAATCATCACAGTCTTACTGTTTCCTCCGAGCGAATCCTATAAATTCACATTGCAAAGATTAGTCAGAAACAGTACCAAGGCATCTTTCATTTTATTTATTTACGGTGAGTGAAGGACTTCGATTTGGAAAATAACCAATTATATTTTTTTAAAGTCAAGTCAAATTTTATTATTATCTACCTTAACACTTCAAGACATCGTGAGTCAAATGCTAAGTAAATTATGATATGCATATCATTCCACCTAAGACGAACCTTAAGTTGTCTAAGGAAACTAAAATTCTGCACATTCTTCATTGCGTTGCTACTTTTTTCTCCTTATCTAAAGTAACCACAATGATAAATGCATCTGAACATAAATGTATTGAAGACGCTGAAAATATGTCTGTAACTTACAAGCTGTCATAACATGTATCACAAGAATTCAAAAGAAATTGATTTGCATGCCTGTAATAAACGTGTTAATTTGCTATCACGATACGGAACATGGCCGCCTTCTTTCCGCTTCTTTTCATCTCCCAAGGCACTTATCACATTACCAAGAGCAAGTAAACCCTTGTTAATATGAATGCCTAATACAAGATAAAACAAATGAATAATTAGTAGCCAATTCAAACCAAACAGAAAAAAAAACAATCAAAGGATAACTTATCTCATTTATTGAAGAACAGTGAAGTAAGGCTACTGCAGTTAAATTAATAAATACAGATTTTATTTTCATACAACCCTATAAGAAAGATTCAATATAAAGTACATAGTAATTACCTTCTTTCAACCTCATTCCGTCAGCACCTGTCCGTTTTGCCCGCTCAGACCCTGCTAAATCCACTAAATGGAGCTTGGCGCAAAGGATATCATCACCAATATCGTCACTATTTGCTCCATTCACAGAGTGAGAAATCCTCTTTTGCTCCATTGTTATTGTAAATATTGCATGTGAACGGCTGCAATGTGAGGAGAGGAAAACATAGAGGATAATATGTTAGTTCAATTGTGACACGTTCATAAGAAAAAAATAGATTTACAGAAAACAATATGATGCACATAATAAATGTTGGTACTACAAAATCTAATCATAACTTAAACAGATATAGAGTTCAACACACCCTGAAAAGAAAATACCGTTATTCAGAAAACAAATTACACATATTACTATAATTCTACCTAATTATCTACTTTTATACTATAAAACCATCTAATAGAAAACGCAGGCATTGCACCTTGACTGGCTATTCATATTGGTGCTCCCAGTAGCACGAGATAATGATCCACGAGTGAGATATGACGCCATCTCTTCTTTTGTTCTAACCTCTGCCTCAGTGACACCAGCAAGAGTTATCCCTCCATTCACTGTTTCTCTAATTTGGATAGGCACTCTTGCCGGCGCAGGCTTTGCAGGTGCTGCCCCTTCATTTTTGGGCAGTGATGATGAATTTGGGTCAAGCAAATCAAACACTTCCTCCTTAAATATCTGCCGTAATACACGTTGAATATCAACATTTAACATAATAATTTAAAGAGAAATACTATTAATGAACAAATGGAAATCTTCATACCTCAATAAATGATACCCTGATCAAAAACTCTGTGTTATCTTTCGTTGTCTCAACTTTCTTGAATATACTTTCCATCACTTTGGGTATTATTCCACCATTACTTCCTTCTCCAGTATAGTTAGTCCCCATTGTATAAGTCTTCCCGGAACCCGTCTGCAATATTAAATGAATTCAATTTTGTTACTTAGTATTAGATCAAACATAAAGTTAAAAGAAACCCAACAACAAGAGTTTTCATAAACATTATACCTGTCCATAAGCAAGTACAGTAGCATTGTATCCATGGAAAAGGGCATTAACGAGCGGAGCAACACAATCATCATACACCGCATTAGAAGGAAGTCCGGTGCTACCATACACATAATCGTATGTGAACGAATGTGTCCCAATTTGCACCTGTTCACATATCCCAATCATAAATCATTAGTTACCAACACACTCATATTTTGATTATCACAAAAAATTGAACGTGCATTACACATTATGAATTCAAAAATGAAATAAAAATAACAATAAGCAGCTGAATCAGCCACATCTGACATTCGAAAAACCAAGAACCAAAAGTTTAACCCAAAAACTTGAGGAAAAAAATTACCTGGGGTTCACCGGGAACGACGGAAATGCAATCTGTGCAGCCTACCAGAAGCTCGGAGGTAATCAAGGGCCTTACATTGACAGCCACTCGAACACATTCCGAACTATCCATCTCGACCTAATGCGAAAAACCCTCGATCCCAAATCGAAAAATCCTAAATCCTCCGCCACGCCTCCAGATTGAAAAACGAATCCCTAATCAGAATCAAACACCACCGCATCAAAAATCACCAACCAAACAACAACGGAACATTAAAAACCCGATACGAATCGGGATTGATAGCAATCGAAAAGAGGAGGAGAAGATGAAAAACGGATCTGGGAGGGAGCTGCACCTGAAGGAGGCGGACGAAAAATGGGATTTGCTTCCTTCCTTCCTTCCAATTTCGTTCGTTTGGTTTTGAAATGTGCGTTTGCGTTGTGCGGTGGGAGCAGAGAGAGAGAGGGGAATTTTTGAAAGCGGGCGTTTGGGGTTGAATTAAAGCGGAATTTAGAGAAGGCGGACAAGTCCGGATTCAAAATTTAGGATGTCACGTGACCTGCGCGTGATTGGGCGAACGGTACTCTTATAATTAGCGGGGTTTAATTTTGGAAATGGTAGGGATACGGGACAGACTGGCCCACTGCAATGGCTGGTGGCGATTCGTGGTGTGGGGGGTTTGAGTTGGGCCAAGGGCATGAATGGTGGTATACCGTTTGGTGCACATAGGGTGCGTTTGGTACGTGGGACGGGACGGGACGGAACGGGACGAGGCGTTCCGTCCCGCGTTTGGTGCACCAAAAATGGGTGGAACGGGCTGTTCCACGGGACAGATTTTGAGTGTTTTTACGTTCCACCTCCCCCCCTGGAACGGGTTTGTTCCACGTTTGTGGAACGCAATGTTTTACCATTTTAAGACAAATATACCCCATGTCTTTTTCAAAAATTACACTTTCGTTCCGTCCCGTCCCGTCCCGTTCCGTCCCGTCCCGTCCCGTCCCGTTCCGTTCCGTCTGCGTACCAAACGCACCCATACGGAACGGAACAGAAAGAGACAGAGTGGGATGGGATAGAACGAAACGAAACAGAACAGAGGATCCGTGTTATGTTTGGTACATACATGACAGAACGGGATGGTTGTTCTGTTCTGTGTTTGGTAAGCACAGGACGAAACGAAATCAAAAGATTAAATGACTAACTTACTCTTGTTCCGTCTGTTGTTTGGTCAATTTTTTTATATGGAGATTAATTATTAATTTCGCATTAATTAATAGTTCATTTAAATTTAAATTTCAGATTAAATCCAACAGTAGTATATTGTTTGAATTTGAAATTGAATTTGAATCTACCAAGTGTCTGTTGTGAAAAGGCATCTGATTGCCTATACATCTGAAACCTACTACCGCATTATTTTAACTGCAACATTCATATAAATTTTCTGGGACAAACACTAAGGAATTCGCCAAAATCAAAGTTGACTTTGATGATAGATGGTTGAACTTTGGTGGAGTTCCAGCATACGTATATAAAACTACAAGCACTAAGCAGGGGTAAAATTCGGTTTCAAAGACATTGAAAAATTTGCAAGCCTCTATTTGCAAAACTCGTTCGTTCATTGCTCTCAATTTTGTTTTATTTTTGTTAGTTACTCGATTGTAATCTATATATATATAAAGTGAGCACCCTAAAATGGTGAAACATTTGAAATATCATAAATTGCCCATTAAGAATTTCATAAATTACAATTGAACCAAGAGAAGCTAAAGTATTTAACCATAATTTTATTTTGAATGAATTTAATATTTAAAATTATAGAAAAAACAAAAAACAAAACCTCCCACGTTAGTGGGTGGTTTCAAGTCATTAATTCATTTTTTTTTAATAATTTTTTTAAAATATGTAAATTAATTATTTAAATAAAAAAATATAAAAAGACCAATTGACACACGTGTATGCATTTTAATAAAATAATATTCACTGATTGTTGTTTTACCAACAATAACAAATATACTGCTATTCATGACCACCAACACTTGGTGAAAATGATAATTGACCAAGAGTTAGTTACATATATAGATATGAAAATTTTCTAAAGGGATACTTTGGATGTGGTCCCTAATCTTTAACATTTTTTTACTAAAACCTTAATGGTATTCAAAGTTTGATCAAAGTCCATTGACTTTGTACACCTCATTATATTACAATTAATATTTATAGTTTTATAGTTTTGACATTAATTGTTTGATATTTTATGAGATTTATAATCCTATAAATTTAAAATCTCACATTATAATACTAATAGAAACGGTTACAATACAAAAATTCAAACATTTTAATTGAATAAATGGATAAAAAAAACTATGCAAAAATAAGAAATAATAAATGGCAAAAGAATATATCCATAGTGTTAAAAAAATTGGTACATTTTACAAAAAAATTGGTACATTTCACATAGAACAAAGTGGTACATTAATAAACAATAATGGGTACATTATAAATAAATTAGTGTACAGATAAAAGATTAAAAAATTATGAGTACAAATGAATTTTAAAAAAAATATAGGTGCTAAAAGAAATTAATACATGGGTACAAAATAAAACTAAAAAGAAAATACTACAAATTTAAAAAAATGTTGCAAATTAAAAGTGGGTACAAACTAAAAATATAAATATATGATACAAAGTTTAGGCATAAAACATAAATATACCATATGTAATTTTTCTATCATTGATTACATATACAATGTTATGTGACAGAATACACATGGATACAAACACAAATAAAACTTTAAAAAATATGGGCACAAAAAGAAACTAATATATGGGTACAAATTAAAAATGAAAAAAAAATTGGTATAGATTAAAAATAGGTACAAACTAAAAATAAAAATATATGATAAAAATTTAGCCATAAATATAAATATACTAATTGTAACATTTTTAACACTAAAGGAATCTATTTAAAAATAAAAATATTTTATTATTCAAATAATTAATGATGTTATTAATATTCAAGGACCTTGATCAAAAATTGAAAATGAATAGGATTTTAATCAATAGAGTAGAAAAAAGAAGGATGTGAACCTAATTTTTCATTTTCTAAATTACAAATGTAACTACTATTTTACCCTTTATATTTTTTTTAATCTAATTCTTTTCTAACAAAATTAACATTTGTTGGGATCTTAATTATAGCACATGTGTGATTGTGTAAATCAGTAGTATAGGTATTTAGGATTCCTATATAATCTAAAAGATCTTATTCCTTTTAGATTTGTATTAGTTCCAAGGTAAGACTACTATGTTTGCTATGAATAAATACACAAGGGATGGGAAACATCATCACATAAATTACTCAACTCTCCATTTTCTCTTTGTCGTCGTACCCACTCTCTCCCTTCAGTAAAATAGGCCACAAAACATTATAAAGCACGCTTCTGATGTTACGCTAAGGAATTGAAGGTTATTCTCCTTCAAACTCGTTCACAGATTCATCATTGGAATCCAAGTAACTTCAAAAAATATGGTCTACATGTTGATATTCTTTCAACATTGATTGCATGAAACATTCAGCATTGAGCTTAAACTCCAATTTTCGTTTATAGAATTATATATTCTACTTAAATTATTGCTCGTAGATTATACTGTTGTCCAAGTAATTCTCTCAATTATTTAGTATACATAAAGGCACAAGGCGTGAGTAATAATACACAAGTTTCCTCAAGCCCCTTATCTCTCTAGATTCCCTCTCAACTTTCTATTACAATAATTTATAACATTTTTAGTTTGATTTGTTTTTCTATTTATTAGCACAGTTTTTCTCATTTTTAAAAGGGGCGTTTTAATATAGACCCCTCATTTTTAGACTTCAACGTCTATTCATTTTAACAATTTGATTAAACATTCTCCTACAATTTTGGTGCCATGTGTATTTTAATTAACCCATTGTAATGTACCTAAATTACATATATATTTTGCCAAGGCCTTTAACATATTTGTTTCCCATTTCCAGTTTATTCACGCCAAAATGCACACAAGGTTCCTAGACTCTTGCTAACTAATGTCTCAGAGTTTTAATCCGAGAAGAATACTGATTGTTGAATATCATAAGGATTTGAATTTAAGGATATTAATAATGTTATTTTTCTAGTGAATCTTAATTTTCTAGTGAGTTTTAATCCAAGAAGAATACTGATTGTTGAATATCATAAGGATTTGAATTTAAGGATATTAATAATTTTATTTTCCCACGCCAAAATGCAATTTTGGCTTTGTTGAAAATATAAGTTGACTTTGTGCCATATTATTTATGTTTGTGCATTGGCTCAAATGTATCAGTTAACATTTTAAGTTTGGTACATTATTGGACTGCGACCTTGTAATGTACCAAGAGTTTTGTCACACCCTGATCCCGACATACGTCTAGGATCGACACATGACGTCACCAAATACCCGTATCTCAACCTACCCTGCCTCTGAGATATATACATAGCATAATTCAAGATCCAAATCTCATAGAAATTTTTGTATATTTTATGGATGTATCTGACCTCCTCGTTAGACTGCCTACGTACCCTCAATAGGGATCAAGCCATATGTAGTTCATTGTTTCACTACAATCGAATATCCATTGTTGGAGATATGCCCTGAAAGTCAATCTTTGGAAGAAACCTTTCAGGACAATGAATGAGTGTATAGATGACTCTTATACATCAAAAGGCAAATATACTAATTAGGACTGTCTCAATAAACGATATATGTCCTAAATAGTGAATTCATGGACAATTGATCGATGGAAGAAGTAATCTAATGATGTTAGACTACAGAAACCTTCTTCACATAACCATCATGTCCAAAAAGGTTCCTGATCATAGGATTGTCAGAGGGATACTGACAATGCATAGACCAGTACATACTATGTCCCCTTCAATTGGAAGGATGGAAAGTCTCATCCCATTCGTGTAGTGATACTAAGACAGGTATGTAGGTGATCATTATGGGAATGAGTTCACTGAACACAATCGAACGAGAGTACTTGCATGGAGGTCTACTCACATGTCAAGCAAGTAACTCTAATGGTTGGAATAATGTAAGTAATCCTTTGACCTGAGACATCATAGTTGTCTTGGGGATACGTTGCTGATCATTTTGATAATGAGACGTGACCACACCTCATCTTGGGTGTGTTCTATGCATTGTTGGGGTCAGTGATTTATTCTCAGAGGCATGTGAATGATCAACAAGGGATCTCTAATCCTCGTTATGAGAGAATGAATACTCTAAGATATGATTCGGGAATCTTCGGCCGAAGTATCGAGCGTAATAAAGGAAAGCGTTCCTATACGACTCAATTGAATCATATAACATGGAATAATCACATTAGGGGTTTGACATAATATATTCATACCCTAATAATGTGATTGAGAGTATTGTTTTAGAGAATGATCAAATTACATTGTAATTCCAACTGAATAGGTTCTCCGAACAAATTCTACATTAGCTTGGGTAGCCATGATATATGGTTAGATGTCACTCATGGCTTGTGAGTTCTTCTAGATGATTAAATAAGTAGTCGTCAAAGAAGAAGGAGAATTAAAAGTACGTTTTAATTCACTAAGTGATTGGATTAAATATAATCAATTGGATTGGTGCCAATCACCTCACTACCTTGCTAATTAGAACCTAAAATGATTGTACACCAATACACTCTTGTAATGAGACAACTAATGGATGATGGAATAAATTAATTGGATTAATTAAGTGTTATGATTAATTAGAAAATCTAAAGAAATCATATAAGCGATGAAAGATCGTTTTTTGGACTTAAAGAAAAGTTCGGGTTAATATGGGCCCATTAAGCCCAAACCCATTAGGCTTTTATTTAAGCATATGATGACTTGAAATAATAAAAGCCCAAAGCCCAAACAACACTAAAGGGGCCGGCCAAATAAAGGGAAAGGGAGAGAGAGGGAGTCGAGTTCTTGGCTAACTATCTTTGAGATATAAAAGGAACTTTTAGTGAAAAGTTTCATTAGGGTTTTGTGTGTTCATTTTTCACAAAAGAAGAAAACAACGCTCTCTCCAAAAACACACACAAGGCCGGCCACCATAAGGGAGAAGTAGCTAATCATCTTCTCTCCCTTTTGGTTATTCCTCCATCAATCTCACTACACTAGTGAGTGTGGATCTTTAGAGGTCTTCAACCTTGGAGACTAAAGGAGAACCAAGGAGCACTTATTCTAGCAAGGTGGAGGAAGCAAGGAGGGAGGCTAGGCTCAAGGAGTTCCAAGAACAAAGAGCTTGGAGGTGGTCAATCCTTGGTCTCAAGTCTATATCAAGAGGTATAAAACTATACCTTCACTTTGTTCTTCAATAATTTCTTAGATGCATCATATATGAACCTATGTTTCTTGAAGGGGATTTGCATGACTATAGCTTTGATATTATGTGATAACATGCTTCCGTTGCTAATGTATATAAATTTTGAATTGTATATGCATGCTAGTCACTAGAAATCCCATATAAATCTCATTATTTCCTTTCATCCATCACATAAAATGTTTTGTCCCTACAATATACCACAATACATATTATGCGATATATCAAAGAACAACGACGAAACACAACATATTTTCTAGCCATATTTATCAACAAGTCTAATCATAACAAATACAATGATATCCAACATAACCATCCCACATGACGATTAACATTTCCACTTCATCCATCACATAAGTCATCATGTTTCACATATCACCGCAAATCATAGTATGCAACATCTCAAAGAACGATCAACGAAGCACAATGTTATTATCTAGCCACATTGGTCAACAAGTCTAATCATAATGGCAACAATCACAACCAACATCATTCACAATCACATCAATCAATATCACATGTCATAGACCGAAATGCAGGGCTAGAGCGACACAATTTGGCTGAAGACTACATTTCTGGAAAGGGGATTTTGGACCATCCCACATAATCAAAGCACCAAAGGGGACTCCAGACCATCACTCAACGAAATCCAAATCAGGATACGATTCCGGACCATCACTCAACGGAATCGCGGAGTAGAAGGGATTCTGAACCATCACTCATTGGAATCCAAATCAGGATACAATTCCGGACCATCACTCAACGAAATCCAAGCAGAACTCAGTTCCGGACCATTCAACAGAATCGAACGGAAGTCCAAGAAGCATAACTACGACTTGAAGGAACAAGACATGATTCAAGCTAGTCAATTCACGAAAACTAAACGAAAACGAAACAATATCGAGCAACAAATCCCCATCACAATGGGTTATCAGTCTATTACCAGACCTCATATCACCCAAGCCATTCAATAAGCATTTCAATCACATGTCACAACCATTTCCAATACACAAGTCAAATCACATTTCACTACATCATACCAATCACTATGTTTCCAACATTATATCTCAATCCATAACTTGTAACATATTAAGGAATCACGAAGCACAATATTAATATTTAATTACGTTAATCAATCAGTGAGATAGCATATCATTTCACGAATTTAATTAAAGAATTCTACATAATTCCCTACTTGGGTTATGAATAATAACATGGTAATTCTAATTTGTATTCACAAGATCCATTATGGGTAATTCTCATTCACTCAAATCTAGGGTTCTAGACTAATCTTATGGGAATTAGCGAAAGTAAGGATTCCGGACCACTCAACGGAATCCAACAACATCGGGTTCTAGACCACTCAACGAAACCAAAATATCAAGCTGTTTCTCACAATCTACTCATACATGTTATAGGTAAAATCAATGCCTACATCATGGAAATGGTGCACTGGCCAAACGGAACTCGGATAAGCTGCGGAGCTCGGGTGAGTGACAATAATTCAAGTATGAGATATTCAATAAAAACAGACCATCGATCACAATCTATAAACATCAAGTATAGAATCATGCTTTATGGAATCATAATCAAGTCATTGAAAACTCCGTAGGAGTCACCCAGCATCCAATGGCTTTTCCTATTCAACCAACCAAGATTCCCAAAACCCATCGTTCATAAGTGCATTAAAAACTAAGGCTAGAGGGACGCGGTTCGGCCGAAGCCTACATAAGTAACCAAATAGGAAGTGGCCCCCCCAATGCGAATTAACCAAGCAGAGTCACTCCTACAACTATTAGAAAGTGATCACCCAATGCGGATTAACCAAGCATGATCACTCTTAAGCATACATGGCCATAAAGATCGCCCAACGCGGATTAACCAAGTTCGATCCATATATAGTATGGTCCCCCAATGCGGATTAACCAAGTTCGATCCATATATAGTATGGTCCCCCAATGCGGATTAACCAAGCAGAACCACTAATGACCCCCCCCAAAGCGGATTAACCAAGCAGGGTCAAGATAATCAGGTAGGTAATGATCACCTAATGCGGATATACCAAGCATGATCACTACAATGCGTATGGTCCCCCAATGCGGATATACCAAGCAGGACCATCAATGAACAACTACTACATGGTGTAGTAACATCAACACACAACCCATGTACCCTTATCTCATCCGCTATGATTTACATCGTAATCACTTGCACTATCAACTTCTCATTACCACTATCTTATCATACAAGCATAAAAGTTCTACATAAACTTCTCATAAGATTTTGGGTTCACATCATCATAAAAACAATCATATACATCATACTAATCATACATATCTCATAAACGTTTCCAAGCTACAATCGATTCACAATTAATAAACATAGATCGATGCTAAAAAAAAATAAAGATAACAATTCAATAGAAAGTACATTTAATAAACAAGTATAACTCAATATGATGCCGCTAAGACATATATCGAGACACGTCAACTGGAAACGACAAGTCATCGTGATGAGCCAACTAAGCTCCATCAAGCCTCAACAACAAACTAGAGATAAACGACACCCTAGAGTAGAGCACGTTGACTAGAACATCAACCGTTGATAAGGTAGGTCCATTAAGGTCAACAACCTAAGGTTATTCAATCCGGAAGATCCGCACATCGGATTTTCGATCTGTAAGTTCTCAAAGGTCCAACAACTGACTACTAAGGTGTTCACAAAATTGTACAACGAACCAACGATCGGATTGTCATCAATCACACAAATAAGTGGCGGTCCAATTTGATCACTACACCAAACAATTGAATTTCAGAAAATTGAGCTAGACATAGATTCACAGGGTCCCGAGAACGTATTTGGTACTTAAACAACACTGGTGGACGGTCCCACGCACCGCCACACGCAAGTTAGTCAAGGTGGAGGGTTTAGAAACCCCAAATTTTCAACATTAACTAAATAAGCTCAATTTTACATGGTAGCTAGAGCTCAGTAAGGGAAAAACTTTTCACAATTAGGCCGACGACAAATTCTAACCAGAAACCGCCCAAAATCACCGTTGAAAACCGGATTTCTAAGGTTCTACACACCCAACTCTAAAATGAATACGAAAGTACAAACTAAGCATACCAACCTGAAGATTATGAAGAGTAGATGAAGTTTCATACCTCACTTGAAGGAAATGGTTGCCGAAATCGTCGAAAAAATGACAAAACCACCGGAAAACCCACGGGACTTTGCTGCCTCGAACTGGAAAAATGGATAAGAAAATGGAAAATCTAACACTACAGAGTTGTAGGGCTCGTCAAGGGCTTTCCATGGACACCAAGATCACCCAAAACGGAGATCGGATGGAGATACAAGTGGGTCAAATTTGTGATTTTATAGGTCGAAAACGCCCCAAAACGGGTCAAAAAAAAATCAGACCCCTCCTTCCTTTTTTTTTTTCTTTTCAGAAAACTCCTTTCTTTCTAATTGGTCCCTCCCTCTTTTATTAAACTCCCTTAACCTTTAACCCACATGTGAGAATTACATAATTCCCACAATCTATAATTCACAACTTCAAACATCCGTAACTATATCGTTATAACTCGGATTCGCAAACGGCTTTCGCCTATGAGCTCGTGGCTTCGAGACCTATTCAAAAATGTTACTTGTGATCTCAAAAGGTCAACGAATTTTTGATAATTACCTTCCAAACTTCAAACTTCGTAACTAATTTAATTAAAATCTAAATCCAAATAAATTAATATAATTTCTCAAAAATAATATAAAATCTCAATAATACAAATATGTATATTATAATAGTGAAATCCAGGAACGAGATTTCGCAAGTTTGGTATGTCATTTAATGTTATGCTGACATATATTGATCGTTTGGTACATAAAATTTTTATTTTTGAAACGTATCCTTCTCAAAAAAAAAAACGTTATATATGGTGTGTTTGTGATGTACCAAGACTTTGTTATGTTACTTAATGTTACACTGACTCATATTGATTGTTTAGTTCATGAAATAATATTAAATTAGATCATTCCAGGCGTTTGGTACGTAAAGTTTTTTTATTTTTGAAACGTATCTGTCTGGAAAAATGTTATACACTGTATATTTGTAATGTACCATGAGTTTGGTATGTTACTTAATGTTACAGTGACTCATATTAATTGTTTGGTTCATGAAATAATATTAAATTAGATCATTCCAGGCGTTTGATACATAAAGTTTTTTTTATTTTTGAAATGTATTTGTCTGGAAAAACGTTATACAGTGTGTTTGTAATGTATCAGGAGTTTGGTACATTACTTAATGTTACACTGACTCATATTGATAGTTTGGTTCATGATATAATATTAAATTAGATCATTCCAGGCGTTTGGTACATAAAGTTTTTTATTTTTGAAATGTATATGTCTGGAAAAACATTATATAGTGTGTGTTTGTAATGTACTAGGAGTTTGGTACGTTACTTAGTTACACCGACTCATATTGATCGTTTGGTTCATGATATAATATTAACAAAATATTAATCATTTGGTACGTTATTTAATGTTACATCGACTCATATTTGTCTAGAAAAACGTTATTTAGTGCGGATCTCTTTAACATACCAACCTAACTTTTGGTAAGATAAAACGTCATCACCATGAACCCTTGTCATCGCCATTTCTTTTCCGTACCATGCATTGTAATAGGAAACATCCAAACCATAATTCTTTTTGAAATCATCGACTATCTGAATTGGTTTAATGTGTGGATTGGACCGAATTTGCTCAACCAGTATGGAACACACAATCTTTGAGGTCATCATCCCACTTTTACGTTCTTGAATGCGACCGGTGCATGTGTGCTGATTATTTAATGTTCAGATAACAAAATGGCCATTAGCACTGCATATATATGCATGAACACGCCACAGACAACTTCAATATATTTCTTAATGCAAGAAGTTGTTATCCTTTTATACTTATTTGCGACATACTCAAATTCAAAGCCCATCTCAATATCTTTCTTAATGCCTGAACTCATTCGCTCCACGCTCATAATCTTGACCAGACTAATATAGTTTTTCCAAGGATGCGATAAATATATCTTAGCATTGGGTGTTTCAAATTTCCCCAAAAACTCATTCCCATCGGTGTGCATTACACCTTCATTCAAAAATGGTTCTGTAATACGAATATCTTGACTAGCATTGCCAATTTCATTTGATTCTTTTAAGCTCACCAATATATCAACAAAATACGTGATCTCCTTCGTTACAGACATGTGCAATACACGCACATCCATGTCACATTTCAAAAGACAACATGCTCATCCATTCATAACATATGTAAGGTTAAATGAACCAACTACCAAACCATTGAACCTTGAGCTAACCTGGTTGCACAATTCAGAAAATGAAGTGTCCTCTCTATTGTTATTAGTTGCTTAATTTTTCTCTCGTTTATTTTGTTAAAAATTGGTGTAAAACATGACTTTCATACGCCTTACATGCCCAAGCAAAATGCATGCATCACCAATACTTATTGGGGCATTTCATCGAACATGTGTTGGGCAACTTTCAAATCTTAAAAAACTCAGCACAACTTCTTCAATGTGCATCTTCCAGTGTTATAACTTAACAATATAAATGAGCATTAAACAACAAACCCACAACAAAATAACCAATCCAAATCCCTTTTCGAACCCATACTAAAATCAACAAAACTACAAAAAGGCATTAACTTTATGATAATTATCTAAAACCCCATTAAGCACATTTATATCTAAACAACAATTATCACAATCACTATAAATGAGCTATAAGTATTTATCACAACATACCACAAATAGCAAGGTAGACGTTGTAGAGAATCTCAATAAAACATTCTGAACATATCAGCCTCAAGCCTCCGAATATATACATCTAATTATCTCGCATGATATCAATATAAAATAGTGAAAACAACCACTAATTGAATTGGATAAGTCCATTAAAAATTAAAAAATGAGGATCACATAATTCAAACGTGGGAGAAGAATTCTGGAAACACTACCAACAAACCATACGGCTTCCTAGAAAAAAGGCCACGTACATAAATATATCAGCCTAAAAGGATATATATGGAATTTAATAATTAACATTTTAAATAAAAAAAACACAATGTGTAATCTATATAAATATAAAAATGCTGACATGACTATTGTTTAGGTGCCCTAATCAAATTTCAAAACAGAATCAATGTTTAATCTAACATGAACATTGTTGGTGTAATTTTTCAAATTCGAGATTTTTTTTAAAAAATATGATGAATCTCATAAAGTACTAGAAAAATTAATTATTATTTAACACGATTAGTTAAAATCCCGAGTTTTCCAAATGAGACAAAGAAAAGAAAAATCAAATTACTTGACTAATCATGCTACATCAAGAAAAATCAAATTACTTGACTAATCATGCTACATGTGCAATCTGACCTTTGACAAAATGACATAGAAGAAGAGGATGAGATTGAACATCTCTTTTAGAACGAATTCCAAAATAATAAGCAAACAAACATCAGCACACCATAAACGTGTCTCATATCCATCATCCATCGCCCATGAAAAATGATAGCAACTTAGGAAACGGACAACTAAAATTCACCCTCAAAATGTATGGTCATAAAAATAAAGTAATCAACTAAAAAATGCAGCCCAATCGATCCAGTTGTCAAAATCATGCAATTCTTGAACTTCACGGTTTTGACAACTGGAGTTTGATTTGAGCTCCACCTAGCAATCCCGTTTCAAGTTAACGGTAACCTCATTAACGAAAAATTGAGGAGATATTTAAACTTCAAACATCTTTCAATAATTGAGAAGTTTTTTAATTATTACACTCTTTATAACTTTTTTTGTGGTTTGTGTACGAAAGAATGAGTTTTAGGTTAATAGAAAGCATTCGAAGAATCAAGCTCCATTAGAGCTCGATAACTATTAGGCGAGCCTAAACACTTTGGCACTCTCGTTTTGATTCGACTTAATTATAATTACACCTTTCAAACTTTAAAAACCTGATATTTATTTAATAACAAATTATAAAAGAAAACGAAAAAATATGGCATAATTTCAAAATTTATTATCTAAACCATCTATTAACAAAATTTCATTTGTCAACTAAAAGAGAATAAAAAGACAATTTGATCTTATATCACAAAATAAAATCACAAAGAGTATTGTAGTTTCGCACAAACCGATTATTATTTTTTTCTTCTTTCACTTACATGTCATCATATCATATTTCTAATTTTAAGAAATAAAAATATAAATCTCTCTTCATTCTTCCCGTTTTCTCTTGCTCTCACACCCTCTCCCTTTTACATTTTTTTTTCCAACTCTTCTCTCTCATATATTTTTCGAAAAATAAAAATAAAAAAAATAAAAAAAGCAGCTTCCCACAATGTATGTGGACTTTGGTTAGTTTCTATTATTATTTGGGTAAATTGGGTAGATTAGTAAGGAAATGGATCATCTCCGGATCATTTCCACCAAATCTACCAAGTCAAGGTATCCGGACTCTTGAAATTTGATCAAACAACTTAAAACAAAGGTCATTTAAAAATTATAATAACTTTAATTATTGGATAAAATTTCAATGATCCAGATCTTTGACTTTGGTGGAAGGAATCCAAAGAGGATTGCTTTCCGATTCGTAATTTTGATTCACACTTCCCGTACAAGTCAACTGATAAAAAAAGGTTATATGTTGGACCGACCCGACCCATACCCGAGAACAACTCGACGCACATGCATAATTATCATCGAGGCAAGAGACCAAAAGGAGGGAAGAACCGATGTCAAATACGCACAACGCGCAAGATAACACTCTACGCGCCACATACACGATATCCCTGCCTACAGTAGAAAAGGCGGGTCCACGCAACCACACAAAATCCAAAACGCTGCACTTTCATTTGACCACGCAGCCACCGCGGACGCGATGCCGTGTTACCTTGCACCTCCCGGCGCACGTTAGCACTACCCCAGCTATTTTTTGGGGCTCTAACCTTCTCCACAGTTCCCACACCTCCCTTTCCCTCTCCCTCTCTCTCTCTAAAAGCCAGTTTCCACTACAAGAAAGCCTCTGCTTAAATCCAGTAGGTAATTCCACTGAATTATTTCCTTGTAAATTTTATCATTTTTTTTACTTTCGCTTCCTCAGAAAATTGGAATTTCTAGTAATTTTTATTATTTATCTCTATTTAGTTCTGAATTTTGGTTTATTATTTCAGGATTTTTTCACTATTTTTTTGTAGATTTTATCTGTGTAATTTGTTGTAGAATTTTAAGAAATCTAAAAAATTTAACAGTAAAATTCACTTACCTGGTTTAATTGCAAGTTCTTAGCTTTATAATTATGGGTTTTTGTTTATGATTTGAATATGAAGTGAGAATTTGAAGTTTGGGTTTGGCAGGTGTTGTGTTGGTGTACATATTTGGTAGTGTGAGAGAGAGAGAGAGACCCATAATTTGAAGACATAGTCTGCTTAGGTTGAAGGGGGTAATCTGATTTTCAACGACATTACCTTATTGTTGCTCAAAGTTACACCTCTGCTGCTTGAGAATCAACCATGCCTCATGCGGCTGCTACGAGGTTTTTGTATGATTGGAGAAGTCACAATAATCGTGGATGCCGTAATCCAGATGCTGTATGTGAGATTTCTTTGTGGTCTTTTTTACTTCATACTATCTTCGTACTAATGGAGTTTTGTAATTTTTGTTTGATTAAAAGTGTCTTGTAGGAAAGGGTCGAGTGCATATGGTTACCATCAATCTTCCGTCACATGGTTTGGTATGGTTTTCTCTTTGGTTCAGTTCTTTTTTTCTTTCCAGTCGCTGTTCGTTGATTTGGTATGCAATATGCATAATTGTCACCTGAGTTCTGGGTTTTCTATTTCCCTTTGTGGAACTGTTTGTGTGCGTGCTCGTGTTTCTAAGATTTGCTTATCATTCCTTGTTTCATGGTTTTGTCGAGTGGATGATTATAGTGTAGTGCTTGCTTGGTCTGTGTGTGTGAGTTGAAGGCCATGAATATTCATTTTTGTTTTGTTACGTTGAATTGTTAGCGACAGGGTGCCTGCAGTCTCCATCTTTTAAGCAGTGTACGTGGCCCAATAGGTCCAGTGTCTTCCAGATGCAATGTCTTCGTTTGCAGATCTGTTTTAGGTCCAGGTGGAGGAAATGGGGTTCCTGTTCTGAAATCTGCTACTCTTGTTTTGACAAGGTATGTATACGCGTTCCCATTTGAATTCTCAATTCCTTTTTTGTTTTCATTAGAGAACTGCACACACAGCATATAAGGTATTAAATTTTGGGTACTCCATTCTGTTTAATTGGAAGCAATGCCTCATCATGTTTTCTCTCTCATTAATATTGAAATGTGTGGTGTCTAAAGAAATATACACGTTGACATATTATGCAGGTCCTATGATACTTTACGTGGAAGCCCTGCTTTACTTAAATTGATCCCAGCAGTGGCTATCATTGCTTTTGCTGTTTGGGGTATTGGGCCACTATTGCGTCTCGGCAGGGTTATTTTTCTTCGAGTACGTTATTCTTGCATCACACCTTGCCTGTAGACATGGTTTGATTATGTTATTGAGCTGAATAATTCTTCCATGGTGAGTTTCTGCAGCGGAATGATAATACTTGGATGAGAAGTAGGTCACACTATGTCATGACTTCTTACCTTCAGCCCTTGCTTCTCTGGACTGGAGCGACACTTTTATGCAGGTTCACTTCTACATTAGAAGTAGTTAGTTTCAAATTACAATTTAGGGAACGAAAAATGATGCTAACCTATTTGCTTGTCTTAACCTGATATTTGTTTCCAGTCTATCTGCACTAACTGCCGCAATGTTCATTTCAGAGCATTGGATCCTGTAGTCCTACCTTCAGAAGCTAGCCAGGCTGTCAAGCAACGTCTTATAAATTTTACACAATCATTATCAACAGTGTTGGCATTTGCCTATTGTTTGTCAAGGTGAGTACAATTCTCTGCTGTTATTGTGTCTCAAAGAAATTTCTTTCATGATTCTGGTGGTCAACCAATAGATCGGTCGCCGATGAATTTCATTTTGATATTTGTTTCTTTCAGAAGCAGTCAAGCAACTTAAAAGTAATTTGAACATTGAAAATGGCCCAACGGCCTGGTTCAACAACTTTAGTTCTTTTTATATTAGTTAAAAGTTAATTTCATTTTGTTGGCTTAGTTATTTTGCTGCTATGCTCTATACGCGGATGTGTCTGTGTGAGTGTTATTTTTCTTTTGCCCATACTGGTCCTATAATCATTGTGGTTATTGATTCTGATGGCTCTGGTTCTGGGGTTTAAAATTTGATTTTCTATAGTGATACTTTTTGTTTACAGCTTAATTCAACAAGCACAAAAGTTCTTTATGGAGACAAGAGACCCAAGTGACACAAGAAATGTATGTTTTTCTTACTTTCTCAGTATGCAACTCCTTTAATTCCTTGTTTAAATGTTATGTTTTCATACTTTGTTTTGGAAAAATTGATTTCCCCTTCCAATTCCAATGCTGAAAAGGAAAATGTCATTAGTGCTAATTCAAAAAAATAACAAAATGTTACTCATTATCATCTACATTAGCTTCTTTTTACCTTTTTTACAATATATGTAGCATGGTTTTACTTTTCCTGTCAAATTTTTTTTATTTTGTGATTTTGTAATAATATATTAATATACCTATCTTGGTGGCACTTATAGCGTATAAGATCATTTTTCTTTACATAGTCATTGTATCTTGCTTGGACAGATGGGCTTCAATTTCGCTGGAAAGGCGGTTTATTCTGCAGTTTGGGTTGCTGCGGTATCATTGTTCATGGAATTGCTGGGATTCTCAACCCAGAAATGGGTAACGGCTGGGGGTCTTGGCACAGTATTGCTTACCCTTGCTGGTCGTGAGGTAGCGATCTTCCTCTGACATTGTAAACTGAAATAGCTGCAGTTCGTTGATCATAACTACAAATATTTTATATCTAGTGTATCCTTTTGTTCAAATACTATTAAAATATATAGTTTCTTTCAAGGTTTTTCTGACAACGTTGACCTTAATATTTCTTTTTTTGACTCAGATATTCACAAACTTCCTTTCAAGTGTAATGATCCATGCCACACGCCCATTTGTTGTTAACGAATGGATCCAGACTAAGATTGAAGGTTATGAAGTTTCTGGTACTGTTGAGGTTTGTACATATCTTTGTTAATCTATCATCAAATGAGAACAACAGTTAGGAGGAAAAACATAATGTATGTGCATTATACCTTTGATTACTTCCACCTTAAACATAAGCGGGATTCAACAATTTAGTTCTTTCTGCTAAACAAATATTGGAAGTGAATTTCTTATCTGCAATTTGACCCCTTTTATTTATTTTTTGATGAATTTGATATATTTTACCAGCATGTGGGTTGGTGGTCTCCAACAATTATAAGGGGCGATGATCGTGAAGCAGTTCACATTCCAAATCACAAGTTCACTGTAAATGTTGTCCGGAATCTTAGCCAGAAAAGTCATTGGCGAATCAAGACTCACCTTGCAGTCAGTCACTTGGATGTAAATAAAATTAATGTGAGTATTAATTTAGTTCACTAGCTTGTTACTTGTTCTCTGGAATATTGTTTGTTCTATCATGTCATACAATAACCTCGGTGGCATTGCTGTCTACAGACTATAGTAGCTGATATGCGCAAGGTTCTGGCAAAAAATCCTCAAGTAGAGCAGCAAAGGTTGCATAGAAGAGTTTTTCTGGACAATATTAATCCAGAAAATCAGGCTCTTATGGTAAGACTTTTATGCTGTCATTTTTCAAAGTTATGAACTTTTCTACTCAAAAAAATACATGACGAAAATTGTTGGTCTTCCAATTCTTCACTTTCATTCCCAAGGTCTTCATAGAACAAATAGGAAAACTCATTTGATTTTCCAATTGATCTTCAATCTCCATATACTCCGCTCCTCCCTTTTGTTTTCTTCCTTTTTATTCATTAATTATTTATTTAATGATTGTTCTTATCTCAAGTTTGTCTTATAAACGTACAATTTTGTGACAGATTTTGGTGTCTTGCTTTGTTAAAACATCTCATATTGAGGAGTATCTCTGCGTCAAGGTAAATACTAGTTTATTGGTAGAAGCTTTATGAAATGAAGCTTTATGAAATAATGATGCCTGAAAAGCAAAATTATATAATAGAATCTGATATAGTATAAATCTTGACCAACTTTGAAATGGACACCAATACAAATTTCAGGAATTTTTCTAGAGATGCTGAGTAATAATGACTTTAAAGCCATTGTCTGAGAGTAGGTGCTTTCTAGTTCTCAATTCTGAGAATTACTGCTGAGATTTATTTAGTACAATGGGAATCACATAACCTTGTCTGAATATTCCGACTGTTCGTCGATCTTCACATCACATACTTGTTCCACGAGCTCATAGTGTTACATAACCTTGGATGCGGATTGTATCATTCGTGTTGTTTGCTGATTCTGGTCTCTTAGTTCCTTATTGTCTGCCTGAACTCTGTAGTTGTTGTTTATGGATATCGTAATACCTTTAAATATTTCATTGTAATTATAGGCTTTGAGAAAACCTTGAATGTATATCTCACGAACTCTATTGATGAAATAATACAGGAGGCAATACTTTTGGATCTTCTCAGAGTTATTAGCCATCACCATGCCCGGCTTGCCACACCCATCCGCACAGTCCAGAAATATTACAGTGAGGCTGACTTGGAAAATGTGCCATTCGCTGACACCATTTTCACTCGTTCTAGGGCAGCCACTAATCGTCCGTATCTACTTATTGAACCATCTTACAAAATCAGTAGTGACGACAAAGGCAAGGCTTCAACTCGCACAATGCGTACAAATGGAGAAAAACAGGCCCAAGCTGAAGCAGCCTCACCATCTGACTCCAAGGGATCAGATGCTAAAGCTGGGCCAGCCGTAACACATGCACAAACTGACGATAAGGTTGCAGCGACTTCAAGTTCCAACTCAAGTACAACCTCTAAGACTTCTGAAATGCCAACACCCGAACCCCAAACTTGGAATCCCACATCTGATGATTCAGTTAAAAACAACTCCGAAATGCTGCAGTCCAAGAACGAGAGTATAAAATATCCAGGGAAGGAGACAGGAGCTGATTCCAAAGGTGTGTCTCCACAAAAGGTGACGGCTAAGAAGCCTCATGTTGCTTCACCCGAGACTGGTAGCGAAAAAGCAGATGTTCCTTTGACCACTACACAGCCAAAGCAAGATGGCGAGAAGCCTGTTGCAGCACCATCGACAGCTAGGCCTCCATTAGAAGAGAATATTATCCTTGGCGTTGCTTTGGAGGGCTCAAAGCGAACGCTTCCAATCGAGGAGGATATGACTCCATCTCCTAATGCAGTATCAAAAGAATTCAGTGGCAGCCGTAATGGTGGCGGGTCTCCTTCCGTTGGCACGGATGTGAAGGATGGTTAGATGTCCATGCGAACTGAATAGCAGGACCGAGAAGGCTACGTAAAATGTCATATTCTAATTGAAGTGTAAAAAATGCATGCGGCTGAGTTTTTGAAGCTGCCATTACATTGTCTTCCGTGATTGTTTGAAAATCTGTTGGTCTCAGTCTGAAACGACCAGTTTCTCCCATGCCCTGTAATGAATAACTCAAAGGAAAGAAGAAAAAAGGTACCCTTTGGACGCGTTTATTAACCATTTTATTTTCAGTTTTTTATTTTAATGTTTTTGCAAAATGAAAATTTAAACGAAAAACTTGTTAGGTAAGTGAACCAGCTTTCAAATGAAAAATGAAAGGGAAATTCTATTTGGACCCAATAAACTTATTTCTACACCCATTAAATTTTTGTTAAATTTTATATTTCAATTATGCCCTAAAGAAAATATGGGTGTAGAAAGATATTATCAACTGGCGAAAAATCCAGCCACAATTGGCTGTCGGAAATTGGAAAATGGATTGCTGGAGGGTGGAGAAGAACAACAAAAATATAGTGGAGGGTGGTTGTGGTCTTCGATGACATCAAGAGAATGTGTCGCCAAAGAAGCTAATAAAATCTCATCAAACCCTAATTTATCTCGTTCATCAACTCCATGGCCAAGGTTGAAGGATCCAAGGATTGTGTGTGCATCCCGAGCTTTTGGAGGAAAGGACATGCATAGCAAGGTTTGCACCATAAGAGGGCTTCGAGATCGGCATGTGAGGCTATCGGTACCCACTGCAATCCAATTGTATGATCTTCAAGAAAGGCTTGGTCTTAACCAGCCTAGCAAGGTTGTCGATTGGTTGTTTGATGACGACCATAATCAAGTCCAGCTGTTGCCAGGGTAGGTGGTTGGGTGAGTTTATGTGTTTGTGTAATTTTTTCAAGTTTATCAATTTTGTATTTGAGGGTAAAATGGTAAGTTTGTGGGACAAAATTTCTAAGTTGGGTGTGGAAAGATGATTAATGGGTTTAAATAAAATTTCCCAAAATGAAAAATTGATCGGCTTTTAAAACAAAATATGTGCAACTCACACATCAATAAGAAAACAGTTTTTCAAGGCCCATAAAGCATTGTGGATAGCGTTGTTCTAAAAGTTTCCGTTTAGTGTCATCTAGGTGCTAGGCGAGTGACCATTGTTCCGATTAATTATTAGGCATTTGAAAATTAAGAAATGGCGTCTAAACTTGCCTAGTCATCCGCGTAGGTCTCGACTTTTACTTAGACATAAAATAATTAATTTTTATTTTGCATTTTTTTCCATGAATTAAGAGAATTAAGAGACGTGTTGAGTACTATGACGAATACTCGTTATATGTTTATTCCCCATATTTTCAATATGTTCTAATACTTTATAATTTATGTGTCATTCTATTTTGCAATAAATGTATTCCAATATAATAATTTTTTTTAAATATGAATAGACATTTATCTATATGTGATATAATAAATTTAATTAAAATTAAAAAAAAAAAAACTGCCAAGACCCCTGTCTATCACACAACTAGTGGCTAGCGCCTTTGAAAACCTCGGTGGATAGATAGAGGGACGAGAAGAGTTTACCGACTCCACATATATAGTGTACACTCTCTAGTTTGTCTTACTATTTTTTCTTTTGGCAGTTTCTGTAATTAGTAAGGTATTGATGTTTTTTTTTTTTGGTTTGGAAACCATCGATATTATCTACACTAAGAGAGAGTGGACGAGCTTAATCTCACAATGAGCAAGTAATAATGTAGTTCAAACTCGGTTTTGGCAAAAATCGAATCTAAAACCCCTTATTTATAAATGAAGAGGAATACACTAGACGATAATATTAAATGGTAGTAAGGGTATTGATGTTAGTGCCTATTTTTTTTGTATTTTTATGTCCGCAATGCTAATCAGGTTGTGAGTCCTATTTTAGGTTTAGGATTGGGTAATTTGTGTTATGTACATTCTTTTTTTATAATTAACTAGCCACTTGTTACACGCTGGTGTTTATGACAATTGATTCTTTTTTATTGTTTTTTTACTTTTGTTTCTTGTTTTAATTTTACTTATTCTTTGTAACAGGGGTCGGTCCATTATTTGATAGTTTGAGTTGACGGTATAGTTTTTTTTTTTTTTTTTTTTTTTTTGGTCGATTGACTGTATAGTTTGGGAAAAGGACAAAAAAGGCTGGACTGGGCTCTGAGTCTGAGAAGGGCCGGATTTCAAGCCCATTTGACAGCCCAATTCCCAATTTAATTTAACCAGAGTTGTGAGTGACCCAATTTAATTTATAGCCGTACGACAACCACAAGCCCTAAATTGTAAGAAATGTGTTGAATATTAGGATGAACACTCATTCTATGCTTTGTTCTTCATGTTTTCAATATGTTATAATATTTTATAATTTATGTGTCATTTTATTTTACAATTTATGCATTCTAATACAACTATGCATTTTTTAAAGTATAAGTAGACATTTATTTACATGTTATATAATAAATTTAATTAAAATTAAAAAAAAACTGCCTAAACGCCTAAACGCTAGACTCTTGCCCATCACCGAAGGATGAAAAATGTTTATACTGCACATAAATAGTGTACACTGTCGAGTTTATTGTATTACTATTTTCTCTTTTGGCAGTTTCTGTATTTATTATGGAGTATTGATGTTAGTGCATTTTTTTTGTTTGTATTTTGTGTTCCACGATGATAATCAGGTTGCGTGTTATTTTTTAGGTTTGGATAATTTGTGTTATGTACATTCTCTCTTTTTGGTTAATTAGCCTCTTGCCACACGTCTACGCGTGTGTCAATTGGCGCTTTTTATTGTTTTGAATTTTAGTTTCTTGTTTTAATTTTACTTATTTTTTATAAAATGGGTCCATTATTTAATAGTTTGACTTGACGGTCATAGTTTGGGAAAAAAGGAAAGAAAAAAAAAAGGCTCGACTGGGCTCTGAGTCTAATAAGGCCCGGGTTTCAAGCCCATTTGACAGCCCAATTTCCAATTTAATTTAACCAGAGTCGTGACCCAACTTAATTAATAGCCGTTTTACTACCACAAGCCCTAAACTTAACTTTCCCTCTCTCTCTTCGCGCGCTCGCTCGCCCGCTCTCGCTCTCTCTCTTGTCAGCTCTCCTCGCTCTCCTCCATCATATCTCTCGATCGCTACTGTTGATCACGACAGAGCTTGAGTGGATTTGGCGGAGACCTTCGCCGTCGCCGTTATCAGCAGGCCTCTTCGTTTGGCGTTTGTGGTGATATATATTCCTTTCTCCTTGTTCTCTCGATTTCTTTATGTAATTTTTTTGTTCGATCGTTTAATTCGATTGTTGGATTTGTTTGATTTGTTGAAGTTGTTGAATATTTTCGATTTTTCCCTAATTTCTGAATTTTTTACATGGCTGACAAAACTAATTTGCTGGCCGCCGATCCTTATTCGGAATTTCTAAGAAATGTGCATGACATTGTAAGGGAGTCGGTGGTGAGTAATGAGAGGCTTTTTCTTGACATTTTTGCTGTAAATGATGTGAGGGAAGAAGTTGAGAGGTTCAAGAGGACCCCTTTTGCACAGAAGGCGGAGAGGGACCAAAAATTGAAAATCCTTTTGTCTTTCCGCTGATTATTCTATTTTTTTTCTTCTTCTTCTTATATGTACTACTAAATTACTAATTGAGTTCTGTAATTTTGTTTGATCAAAAATTTCTTATAGGAAAAGGTCGAGTACATATGGTTAGCATCAATCTTCGGTCACATGGTTTGATATGGTTTTCTCATTGGTTTAGTTACACACATATCATGTATTTCCAGGAGCTGTATTTGATTTGTTAAGTATAATTGTCAGTAGAGTTCTCGGTTTTCTTTGTCCCTTTGCGGAATTGTTGTGTGCGTGCTTGTGTATCTAAAATTTGCTCATCATTCCTTGTTTCAAGGTTTTGTCAAGTTCATGAAGCTAGTGTAGTGCTTGCTTGGTCTGTGTGTGAGTTGGAGGGGTGGGGGGTTTCTAAATAGAGTCGGTGGCCAGGGAAATTCGATTTAGTTTTGTGGCATTTAATTTTTAGCGACATAGGTCCAGTTTCTTCCAGATACAATGTTTTCTTGTGCAGATCTGTTTTTGGCCAAGTGGAGGAAACGGGGTTCCTGTGCTAAAATCTGATAGTCTAGTTTTAACAAGGGATGTATACACGTTCCCATTTGAATTGTCAGTTCCTTTTTGTTTTCATTAGAAAACTGCACACACGAGCACATAAGGTGATATATATGTTCTCAGTTCCTCTTTTGCAGTAAACATACAAAGATCAGCTGAAGACATTCTTAATCATGTAATGATATCACAGTCCCATTTTTCCGGACCACTAATCACCCAGGTAATCAGTGTGCCCTCTCTATTTAACATTCATTCTTACAAGGTTATTGTAATTTTATGTGTACTTTGTGTTGTGATTCTTGTGAATGGTGATATTGTATATGTCAATCACAAACAAGGTTGACTTCATTTTTACTTTTTATAATCGGTGTTGTTGTGAAGTTTTAAATTTCCTTTGACATCCAACCTCTCTTCAACACTTTTGGGTTTGTCTGTTAAAGTTAAGCACAAGGGAAGGACATCCGGCAAAAAAGGCCGTCTTTGCCTTTGGACTTACTCAAGTGTTGTAATTCTTTTAATTATTTTGCATAAACTTGGCATACAGCAAGGTTTCCTTCTTAGCTAGCATTCTTGATTGTGTTACTTTCAGTTTACTGCTGATATGATTTTCGTTTAATTTTGAAGTTCTAAAGGCGTGTGAGTGTTAATTTAAAATTTGCATCACATTGATAATTTGATATGTTGGTATCAGTTGGGTGGGTGACCAATTCAGATTTAAAGTTTGTACTTCTACCATGTTTCTATTTTGTTTAGTAGAGGGTTGGTTTTCTCTTTGTAGATTGAGGCTGTTTTTGTGTGTTTACTTGCTGGAATATTTAACGGTGGTTGTTTTTGGGATATGTAGGTGAGACCATCGATGCAAGGGACGTACCATAGGGAATCAGGATGATGGTTACACACGGTTCAAGTTCTCAAATGCAGCCAGCTGGGATTACGGCACACCATTCAGAGAGACCAGTCCTTAATCCTCTCTTAAACCACCATCTGCCACAAGTAATCAGTCGCCGCTTCCCAAGTCAGTATTTTGATTTCAATGTCCAATATGTAGTTTCTGCGCATGTGGGAATTTAGATATGTAATGTAACAGTGCTCTGCCATAACTGATAAGACGGTGTGTGTTGCCTGCTAAGGTTTTTCTGATTGTCTTTGTTGAGGAACTTGGTCTTTTAACATGAACATACTGTTAGTACTTGCATCTTCTCCATTCGTTCACATTTTAGGGAAGCAAAGAAATAAGATTGGCGTCGGCGTTGCATTGTTAGGTTCGTTGTTCCTCAAAGGACTTGATGATGTTACACTGTTGTTTCTTTTTCTTCATTATTGTACAGGATGAATAGGCCTCTTGATTCAATTTGTTTTAGAGGTATTTGTCAGTTTGCCCTCTGAATTTGTATAGAGCTGCCAATTTCTCCCTAAACTTAATTTTAGCCGATTGCCCCCTTAAACTTTTATAATTAGTCAATTTCCCCTGAACTTTAACTTTAGCCAATCCCCCCCCTAGGGTTAGATTTTTAAAAATTTCATCTAATTTTCCATTCTTTTTGCGTCCATACATTTGTCATGTGTTGTGTTGTCTACATGATTAAAATGGATGGAAAATCAATGAAAAATTTTAAAATCTAGTCCCGGGGGGTGGGGATTGGCTATTTATAAAAGTTCATGGGAGTAATTGGCTAAATAGAAGTTTTAGGGGGAGATTGACTAATTATAAAAGTTTAGGAAGGTAATCAACTAAAACTAAAATTAAGCACTTCCATTAACAAAAGCTTCAAACATGTGAGGGTGGTTTGGTGGGAAGGAACTTACCGAGAAGATGGAATGAGCAGTGTGGCTTAATGGGCCAAAGAGGTTTGGCAGGAAGGCCGGAAAGAGGACCACTAGGAGGCCAGTTAAAGCGGTTTTCTAAGACTGGTTGGGGTAGCAGTAGCCATAGTAGTCCTTGTGAAGCTTCATGGGTTGGTTTGGTTTTGATCGAATACCTAAATTTTCACCATTGGTTGCAGATTGTGGTTGTGGGGAAGTAGGGAGGGCGGCGGAGAAGCTCATAGGCAAAGGAGGACTGAATCAGATCAAATTTTAACATGAGAAAACTGAAAGAGGAAGCATAAGGGTTAATGGTTTATGATTTTGATTCAGCAGCTGGGGAATTCAATGCGAGTGAGAGCTACTCACATGCAGATACAACCGATTTACAGAACAATATTGGACTTAGAACGCGCGCAACGCGCCACATGTAAGTTATTTTTATCACATTCGATATTATTTACTTTAAAAATGTGTTGTGCAAGCTGTTTGGATTAATATTTAAACTTTGGATCTAAAAGAAAAAAAGCCCATAAGAACTAAAGGAAGGAGACTTACCCGAAGCCCAGCACCAGGCCCATCCATCCATCTCAAGACAATATGACGATTCCTCATTAATGCAAAGGCTAAGTGCTTACAAAGGAAGTGATAACCGATGGAAATCAATATACTCTCAGCCCAAAAGCACTTTCTGAATGGTAGAACATGTAAAAAAGATGATAACTCACTAAGTGCTTTCGGGTAAAGCTTGCAACAGCTAAGATGAAATGCCTATAAAAGGGAAGACAAGGCCTAGAGACAAAGACACTCAACCAATCAAACAAACAAGCATACAAACTCTGCTCTCAAGCCAGTTCGTACCCTCCAAACCCTTTTAGCAATAGTTCCCTTAGAAAGTCATCTTTTGTCCAATGTAAAAGCTCTACTACATTCTCCAGATGATGTAGTATCAATTCCCTCATGTAAACTTGTTTACCACTTATCCTTTTCAACACATAAACCTCTGTAATCATAAAGAGAAGAAACTGCAAGATGTTCACCCTTACTCGACAAGGTGAAATCTTGCCCGACTCTCATTGTTTTATCTTTCAATTAGATCTGGTATTATGATGTACTATTTAGTATATATTCAAGTCATTTCCAGTCATTTGATGATCAAAGGTTCCATTGGCACTTAGATCTGGTTTATTTAGTAGTTTTACTGCTATAAAAGATTGATTGAACGAGAACTAGACCGATGGCTTAATCAGATCTGGATTTTTAACCTTTAAAGCATACAAGATAATAAAAGTCCTTGATATCAAGACATAGAAAAAAACTTAATGTAGACTTAACCTATCTACGACAATCTTTTCATAACAAGAAGTCAGAATAACTTGAGGTGCAAGTAATCGACTTAAACACACTTCTTCTACATCTGCCATACTGAGATGGCAGTGGCACACCTAAGCACTTAGTTAGTTTTGATTGTGAGCATCAAGGCCTACACCTAAGGCCTTACAAAGGCACATTTCAGAACTAACTATATCCTCCTCTTGCAGCCTTTCAACAAGCAGAAGCCTGACAACCAACCAAAGTGCTAACTCATCGGGAAGCTGTGTGCTCGAGTCAGGGGCATTCTCCATGGAAATTCCTGCCCGAACACGAGCTAAATTTTATTAATTTAGTTGAAACTCGATTTTAGAGATAATCGAACCTAAAATTTCTCACTTACATACCACTAGACTATAGTAGTGATAGTTCTTTTTAATTTGAGAGGATATGTTTACTCACGAAGAATGGAATTTAAGAAAATATAATATTTTATTCTTATGGTTTCGACATGAAATTTATAGAGTAAAAATATGTTATTTGTAAACGATGGAATATGCTTATCCCCCAAGGTATGCAAGTATTTCTATTACCTTTTTGTGCTCAAACCTATTATTATTAATTGCATTAGAGTGGGTGTGGAGATAAATTACTGATGACACACCCGATCCGTAATGTCCACTAGGACCCCGAATCGAGTTGTGCTGGCCGCCACCTGGGAGGTGACGAAGCCATAAAGTGGTGATAAGGAAAAATGCGAATAATTTTAAACCTAAAGGTGCCTAATAACAGAGTGCAGTGTGCGTGGGTATGAACCCAAATCACACGTGATGTCAGAGCATAGTCAAGTACAGCAATATAGGTAGAAACTGTACCCACAAAGGTAGCCACTTTAACAGGGACATACCACGAATCCTCGTCGATAAGGAACTTTGCTACTAGAACCTGGAGGGGCGCAAAACATAAAACGTGAGTGGGCAAAAACAAAGCTTTTCAAAACACCTCATTTATTCAACATTTATAACCCCTCTCTGAAAAAACCTGTATACTTTCACAGAAAATAATATATAATCGTATATAAACATATATATATCATCAAAAGCTCAAATCACAATCCTTCAACGCTTTTTAGAAAGAATATGCCATGCCATGCCATATGCCAAAATATAATATGAATGCATCAATATAAATCAGGTGAAATAATAAATCAAACGGAGACCCTGTAGTGGTCCTGTACGGCTGATTCTATAGCTCAATATCCCATCCAACCGGAGTCACCAACTGTGACCTGTACGGCCCTGCCGGAGTCACCAAATGTGACATGTACGGCACTACACTGCACATAAGTCGGAACTACCTATAGTAGTCTGTACGACTAAGATGGTGAAATAATACGCTCTAATGCTTCTCTCATCAATCATCTGTGCACATAATCTAAAGTCACCTACCAGTCGGAACCCCTCTAATGGTCTGTACGACTGGCATGTCGGAACCACCTCTAGTGGTCTGTACGATTAGCATCTACTTGGATCCAAGGTGAGCGTGTGATGCAGGGTGAATAACATAAGCACTAACACCGGGGATGCAGGTTATGAGCTCTCAACACAATTCACATCATCAATAAATCACTTGAACAACATAAACCTCACTTGAGACTCACATGTGCGTCCACAGCACCATTTCACATATATGCATAATATACCAAATCATACCATTCATATAATTTCTATACATGGCATTTCAAAACTCATTTCATAACGCATTTCATTTAACTCGATTTCTGGGAAAATCAATAGTATATAGATATATATAGAAAACAAATGCCCACTCACCTGGGGTCCGCGCTACGACTCCCTAACATCAAAACCAAGGCGTCCCGAACGCTCGGCTCCTAAAACAGTTATCAAACCACGTCTCAGAACTTTTATCCATAGAATATGAAATTCACATAACACATAGCCACAAGGACATTCAAGAATAATGCGAGACCTTTTGATCAAAGGTCAACCGTCGACTAAGTTCGACGGTAGGGTCATAACCCCACATAACTCAATCTGAATGATCCACAACTCAGATTTCCGATCCGTCACTCCCCAACATACACATTAAGCTTCTAGAACAATATACTAAAATTTCGTTACGATCCGACGGTTGGATATCCGCCAATTTCCAAGACTAAGTGGCGGTTAACCTTTTATTTTATGAACTTACAAATCCAATTCGGGAAGATCCGTCCATCGAATTCCCGATCCGTAAGCTCCCACATTCTTCAAATATTATGTACTACTACATATCAAAGTTTGGTGAAGATCCGACGGTTGGATCTTCGATTCACCTTTTGGCCTAACCATGAATCGTATCGAATTTAAGTCCAAATGATCAACCAACGACAAACCACTATCAAAACTGAATTCAGGATATCAAACATAGCCTAAAAATAACATTGACGGTCCACTGGCCATGCGCCGCCGCACGCGCCGCCGTGGGTGGCAGTCGGCCGCCCCGGCTCGCCGGAAAATTCAACTATTTCCAAAAATTACCAAAATTTATAGAAATGAAGATCTCAATGAGTAGAGCAACTTTCATACCTGTGGCCAAGGCCAATTCGGTCGGCAAGGCCTCGAATTTCAACAAAACCCGTCGGAAACCCTAGGTTTTGGGTGTGCTCAATCCGTCCTCAAATCAACCCCGCCGTCCTAACCATTGCTTGGGCTTTGTTCTAGGCCTCAAGAGGATGCCATGGGTGGTGGCAATTGAAAGAAATCATTTCAGAATTGAGAGAATCGAAGGCTAGGGTTCATCGCACCCACTGGTGTGATTTTGCTAATTTGGAGGCCAATTATCACCAAATTTGGGGTGGGAAGGATAGAGGATAGGTCCTAGAGTGTTTCCCGAGTGGTTAGGCGGTTCAATTTCACGGAAAAATGGGTGGAAACGCACCAGAAACAACAAGAGATCCCGACCGGGTCGGGTTGCACACCCACGGGTCAGGGATCCCCCGCACCTCCTTTCCCTCATTTCTCTGAATTCTGATTGGTCCTTCCCTTCTCTCACTGTTCCGATTGGTCCATCTCCTCCCTCCTTGGTTGGGCAGCCAATCCTCCTTCTTCATTCTTTTGTTTCTGATTGGGTAGTCCATATTTCCCTTCTCTAACTGGGCAGCGCCCAAACCTTTAATTTCCCTCTCCAAAACTGAAATTCTACCACAATTAATTAAATTACCAAAATGTCCCAAACTTTAAACGTTAATATCCTCTTCGATATAACTCCAAATCACGAACCGCTTGCGCACACGCGTCCGTAGTGACGAGTACTACAAGAATATGCCAAGAAATCAAGTCTTACGTGTCATGACAATCGTTTAACACAAATCAAGACATATGCCTCAAAGGGCCTTTTCGAAATTCCACGTAATACAATTATAAAAATCATAATTTTTCGGGACGGGCTGTCACAACTAAGGTGAGTAACAATACTTTTAAAATTTGGAAATTGGCTACAATACTTACATTTATTTTATCCAATTACCATTTTATATTAAATATATATACTCGCATGAAAGCAAGGAAGAAAATATCGGTAATATCGGAAATATCGGTAGTCCGAAAACACGGAAATATCGATGGAAATATCGGTAAAATATCGATATCGATAAAAATTACATGGAAACCACGGAAATTGTAAGAAAAACTTGGAAATTTTTAATGAAACTTTGTAGGATGTTTATTTAGTCAATTATCTATTAGTTTATCACAAAAAATTGGAAGGAAATGCATTGCATGATGGATTTAACTTATTTAAGTTGATTATATAGCGAGCTGGCAAACATTGTGAGTGTAGAAAATATGTAGTAATTAATGAAAGAAGTTTAAACACACCATAATCATTTATATATAATTAATTAGTACAATATTTGGAGGTTTTATTTAGGATATTAAAAAAAAAAGGGAAGTGAATAAAATGATGAAGAATAATGTGCCGAATTTGACACTTTAAATTTCTTACACATAAGAATAAGACTAAACTTTAATTTGGATGCCGATTATGTTTTTTCAAGTTTATATAAAGTAAAAGAATTGAATTTTGGAAACCAGGAGTGTGTCAATTGAATTTTGGCCGGCGTGCAAGGTATCAATCTCTTCGTCTCGTCGAGTAGTACAACTTTCCTTTTTGTTTCACTCAATTTCGTTGAGTATTGAAAAAGTTATACTCATTTGAATCTTACCCAGTTTCCGGCGACCTCAGTGGCTTTCGAGGCAATTTCCGGCCAAACCACAATGAGTCAGACGTCGTGTAAGGTACCATTCTCTTCGTCTCTTCGAGGGCTACAAATTTCCTTTTCGTTTCACTCAATTTCGTTGCGTATTGAAAAAGTTATACTCATTTGAATCTTACCCAATTTCCGGCGACCTCAGTGGCTTTCGAGGCAATTTCCGGCCAAACCACGGCGAGTTGGCCGGCGTGCAAGGTATCAATCTCTTCGTCTCGTCGAGTAGTACAACTTTTCTTTTTGTTTCACTCAATTTCGTTGAGTATTAAAAAAGTTATACTCATTTGAATCTTACCCAGTTTCCGGCGATCTCAGTGACTTTCGAGGCATTTTCCGGCCAAACCACGACGATTCAGACGTCGTGTGAGGTACCATTCTCTTCGTCTCTTCGAGGACTGCAACTTTCGTTTTTGTCTTGCTTGATTTCGTTGAGTTTTGACAAAGTTATGGCCGTTTAAAGTGGGTGTAAATTTTCGGCCGAAATTCTGATTTTCTTCCTTGAGTGACTGAGTCCCACATCGCCCAGCGAGGGCAGTGAGCAAGCCAAAATTGCCTATAAAAGGCACATTCACCTCCTCAGAAAGCTTGTCTTCATGTCTTGGTTGGCCCTTTGGGCTTTGATCAAGTGTAGTATGTTGAGATTTCTCGACATATTAAGTATTTTTGAATATTTTATTACGATATTTTCGATAATTTTAAAAATATCGCGATATTATCGATATTATCGATAATATCGCGATATTTTGACGAAAATTATTTGGATAGTTAAAAAAATATCGGATCTTAAAAAAAACGATAATATCGGCGAAATATCGCCGATATTATCGATTTTTTATTCCTTGCATGAAAGTAAGAATACGTAAAATTACATGTATTAAATACAAATGCTTTTCTATGAGGTCTGGAGAAAGCTGCAGTTAATAGGATTTTCCTAATCCTTATCTCTCGAAAGGAAGAACATGAAATTCTTTTTCCTTTTCACAGGGATTATGAGATTGGATCTAGCTGTATCAAGAATGTTTAGCTAATAAATAACCCCTTCTTGGTCTTCGACCACATCAGTCAACACTAACGCCCATGATCAGTGCAGTGAGATGTGTCTATTTATCTACCTATTGACTCGAAATGGGAGTAGATTTGAAAAAGGATTTTAGAGTGTCTATGATTGGGCCCATAGAATTTCTCAATTTTGACACAAAAGTACTTATTAGGTCTAATAAGTACATTAAATCTAATAGAATTACTTTACTGTATCCAACCTAATACCAACTCAACCCTTTTCATGAATAAAATGTGACCAACCAACAAAAGCGTTTCGTGGTTCAAAAATGTTGAATTTCGTCTAAATCATCACTTGTTAGGATTATTTAGAGTGAGTTCATTGACTTAGATAAGACATTTACTTCATGTCACTATTCCTGGATCCAGGGGAAAAAACGTTCGATGAAATAATTTCTTAGATGTATTGCCATAGTCAAACTTGAACGAACAAAGTGTTGACTTGAATTGTATCAATCTCTAATGGGGGTTATTACTCATTCTTATCCTTGCTGTTTTTATTTTTCAATTATTTCTTTAATTAAAACGAAAAAAAATAGATAGTAGGAATTCTCTTATCCCATTCGGAAAGATATCATCTCATAGACCTCAACAAAAAACTAAAGAGTAACGACAACAAGTGATTGAGTTCAGTAGTTCCTCATAAAATTATTAACTCAAGAGACATAGTTATATAGAGAAGACAAAATTGTTTCAAGCACCTACAAAACCAGAAATGTCCATTGTTTCAAGTATTGTAGCCAATCTCTAAAATTTAACATCTAATGGTCGTAGATAATGAAAAAAAAATCAAACTTAACACCTCGAATATAAGAATGAGTTTTTATCACAAATGGTCCTTGAACTTGACCTACTCAATCATTAAAATTGAAAATCAATCAATGTAATCCCTAAATATGGGTGTTGCAAATCAATATCTATATCGTCATTCCATTATATTTCCGTCAAAACTTCTGTTAGTGTGATGATGCAACACAGATATTGTGACAACCCGTCTCGAATGTATATTATTTTATCCTTGATAGCGTGAAGTGACGGTTATGCCCTTGAGCGTTTAGTGGTTGTGTGTGTGTAAACAGACTAAGGATTTGGACCATGTCATGTTTTTCCTAGCTTTTTGGACCCAATTAGATTTTAGTTTTATTTGTTTTTGTTTGGTAGCCCAAAGCTGGACCACACACACACCCTCACTCACCAGTTCTCTCTCTCTCTCTCATCCCTCTCGGATTTTTCCATTCGTCTGTACAATTGTACGGACAAGCCTTCAACTCTCGTCATCTTTCATGGATCGAGATTGTGGATGTTATTTTCGTGCTTCTTTCAAGCTTAAGAGTCGAGCTGTAGTTTTGGTTGGACGTGAGGCGCTCGAAAACTCGAGAACCAAAAATCCTGATGAGGTGCACAGTGACTTCATCGTGATCGTGGAGGTTTCATTGAGTTTTAAGGTTCTAGTGAGCCTTGGACTTATTCATGAAGCTCAGAGAAGAATTTTGGAATGTTTTGAACGTTGGGAAGCCCGGGTTTGGCGAGTTGCAGGGGGATCGGAATATTGAAGATTTTCCGGCGACTTTCCATTTGTTTTAGGACTCTTAAGTGGTAAGAACTTGTTCCTTTCGTCCTAAGCTTCATTTTGGTATAAGTTTCATGAATTTTGGTTGAGTTATGAGTGAAAAATGATGGTTTGAAGTTTTTCCCAGTTTCCGGCGACGGTGACAGAATCCGGTGATTCACCGGAGAAGAAGACGAATATTCTGTCAAGTTTGACGGAATATTCTTAACGGCGACTAACAACGTCAGGTAAAAATAACGACATATGCTTTTATTTAACGGAATATTCCCTAACACCGTTAGGGAATCCGTCAGTGTGTCAGGCACGTGCCTGCACGTGGGCGGCGTGTCTGGCCGTGCCTTGGCCGGTGCGTGAGGGCGTGTGGGACATCGAAAATTTTTCTAAAAATATGGGGATGTTCCTGAGGTTGAGTAGGCCATGGTGGTATATTCAAATACCTCAAGTGAGCAACATATGAGAAGTTATTACCTAGTTTTGATTATGTGCTTAAAACTAACGTTTAAATAGTTGTTTCCATATAGGTGAGACTTATCCTGAAGACGAGCGCAGTCAAGCAAGGCTCGTGGGTTACGACCCTTCCACATATCAGTGAGTGGGCTTTTGGTTTTCAGTACACACACACACACACACACACACCCTTGGTATTTTCCCAAAAAAACTTAATTAAATGGTTTGATACTTTGAAATGCCATGTCAAATGCTCTCTATGTTTAATTGTGCATTAGTATGGTTATATATATATTGTTGCTCGATGCTGTGGACGTTTAGGTAAGCTTCAGGTGAGTAAATTGATGGTAGTGAGTATATGATTTTGAGATATAATTGTGTATGCTATTTTCTAGGAATTATACAGGTTTTACGGCGAGGGGTTACTACTTTTGATAGTGAAATGGTTTTGAAAAGCTTTGTTTTTGCCTAATCACACTTTCTGTTTTGCGCCCCTCCAGGTTTTAGGTAAGAGTGCTTGTTAGTGGCTCACGAGGAATTCACAGCAGCTCTGACAGATTATCACTAATGTAGAACCATCTTTGGTGTTGTATAATTAGTAGTTGTCCTGCTGGACTGCACCTAGGATACATACACTCTTGTTATGTTTAGTCACACTTAATTTCGTCCTGCACTTATTCTTATCTAGTGTTTTAGTTAGTTTGGTTTTTATTTATTCGTAATTCTTTATATTGTTATTCTTCCGCACTGCGCACATTATACGTCACCCTCACGTGACGGTTAGCATGCTTCGATCTAGGTCGGGGTGTGTCAGTTTGGTATCAGAGCCTATGTTTGGCAGTCCTACATATCTTGTGAATATTCTAATTATCTTGGTGTCTTCTGTCAGAACTATGCCGCCTCGTAGAGAGCCACGTCTTTCAGCTGAGCCTAGTTTCCTTGATATTGCTCAGTTAGGGGAAGCTATAGCTAATGCTATTCAGTCTTCGATTCGTCCTCCCCAAATGACACATCTGGAGACTGTGTATAATCTGAAGTTGAATCATTTCATGGGTAATGAAGAAGCAGAGCGGTGGCTCAATCATATTGAGAAAACTTTCTGTGTGATGCAGAGTCAGGGTAGTCTTTCTCATGATAGGTGGGTCGAGACAACTACCTGGTTTTTAGGTCCCGAACCTGCATCTTGGTTGAGATAAGAGTCGTATCAGTTATCACCAGAGGAAGCTGTTGATTGGGAAGTTTTTAAGCAGTTATTTCAGAAGAGATTCATTCCTCCAGAGTATATAGATCGTAAGAAGCAAGAATTCATGCACCTAAAACATGAAAAGATGTCAGCTTATAAGTACTACAAGAGGTTTGCTGATTTGTCTCGTTATGATTTGGAGGTTGCTGCTAATACAGGTGAGATGCTTCGTCGTTTCAGGTTGGGTACTCGAAAGAAACGGCGTTCTATGGCGACCATGACTCCTTATGCTACTTACCATGAGTTTTATGAAATTTTACTGCGGATTGAAGATTCAGAAAATATGCCTAGTGAGAGCGAAGGGGAAAAAGATAACCAGAAGAAGAAAGATGATAAAGATAAAGGTCAATCATCTCAGGGACCTCGTAAGACTCAAAGTTTTAAGAGAAGTGGTGCCAGTTCTAGTTCTTCTAGTTGAGGTATGAGTTCCACTGGGCAAAGGAGATATGGTAGATTTTCTAGAGGTCCTCGTTTTTAGAGGCAGAAAGATTCTGGTGAGTTCGTTTTGACATAGATGTAATAGTTGACATTTTGGGGAGTGCATACATGGTAGTAGATGATGTTTTATCTTTGGTCAATTGCGGCATAAGGCTATGCATTGTCCTCAGAATCAGCAGAGGCTCCAGCAGTTTTTTTTTACCATCATCAGTGTCGATCCAGCAAGTTTCAGGACCTAGTGGTTATGCTCAGACGGGTCGTGAAGGTGCTTATCATTACCAAGGCGATGTAGCTCTTTATTCTGCATGGCAGTATCAGTATCCACATGACCTGTATCAGCAGGGTGGTTATCTTCAGTATTTTGGAGGTTATATGCCATATCTGCCATATTCAGTTGGTGAATCATAATGGTACCCTAGAGGACAGTCCCAGCACGTGGAGGTTGCTTCTAGTAGTGCATGATCATCGAGGTAACTTAGCCAGCCAGGTCAGGGGCGTAGTGTGCATGGACGTAGTAATCAGGTTAACAGAGGTCATGGAGGACGACAACAAGCCCATGAACGTATTCACCACATGACACTACAGGATGCTCAGAATAATCCTGATTTGATCATGGGTACGTTGAATATTCTTGGTCATTCTGCTAGAGTATTAATTGATGGCCCTTTGTTATTTCTCATACGTTCGCTCAGTTAACTCAACCTCATCCCACACCTCTAGGGTATGATTTAGAGTTTGTTATGCCTAGAGAGGAGATATGTTATGTTAGTTGTGTATATCCAGGATGTCCCCTGTTAGTGGATGATGTGCTCGTTAACCTCATCCCGTTAGATATTGTTGATTTTGATGTCATTTTGGGCACATATTGGTTGCATTATAATCGTGTCAATATAGATTGCTATGTGAAATCAGTTACTTTTCACCGTCCTGGATTGCCTGAGGTTTCATTTGTGGGCGAGCATAGTGGAGTGAGGCATGATGTTATTTCTGCCATAAGAGCTAAAAGGTTGTTTGAGAAAGGTTGTTAGAGAAAGGTTGTCAGGGATATTTGGCTCATGTGGTGTTGAATGATAATACTCCTAATAGTGTGGAGAATGTTCGTGTGGTCAGGCATTTTCCTGACGTATTCCATGATGATTTATCTGGATTGCTATCAGACCGAGACATGGAGTTCACCATTGATTTGCTTCCAGGTACAAATCTTATATCTTTAACTCCCTATCGAATGGCTCCTGTTGAATTGAGGGAATTGAAAATCTAGTTGTAGGAATTAGTTGATAAAGGTTTTATTCAGCCTATTACTTCACCTTAGGGAGCTCCGGTGTTATTTGTGAGGAAGAAATACGGGACTTTGAAGCTATGTATTAATTATAAGCAATTAAATCGAGTAACGATTAAAAACCGTTATCCGTTGCAGCGTATAGATGATTTATTTGATCAGCTTCGAGGCGCCTGTGTGTTTTTTAAGATTGATTTGAGGTCTGGTTATTATCAATTGAAGATTATAAGTGAGGATGTCCCTAAGACAACTTTTAGGACTTGATATGGTTATTATGAGTTTCTTGTGATACCATTCGGGTTGACTAATGCACCTGCAACTTTTATGGATTTGATGAATCTAGTATTCCAACAATATTTAAACAGGTTTATCATTGTCTTTATTGACGATATTCTGGTGTACTCTAATTCTAAATCAGAGCATGTTCGACATCTCACTTTGGTTTTGAAGAAATTGAGGGAACACCAATTGTATGCTAAGTTTAGCAAGTGCCAATTTTGGCTAGATCAAGTGGCATTTTTGTGACATGTTATATTAGCTCAAGGTATTCTGGTGGATCCTCAAAAGGTAGCAACTGTTGAAAATTGGGAGCAACCATGAACCGTCACCAAGGTACGGAGTTTTCTTGGCCTAGCTGGTTATTATAGACGTTTTGTTAAGGATTTTTCAGTTATTGCATTACCACTGATAAGGTTAACTAGGAATGATGTTAAATTTGAGTGGGATGATAACTGTGAGTGGAGTTTCCAGCAGATGAAGTATTATCTCACTCATGCACCTGTTTTAGCACTTCCAGATGATAGTGGTAACTTTGAGATTTACAATGATGCTTCCTTGAATGGTCTGGGATGTGTGTTGATGCAGCATGGTATGGTGATTGCTTATACTTCACGACAGTTGAAGTCTTATGAGATGAATTATCCTACTCATGATCTTGAATTAGCAGCTATTATCTTTGCCTTGAAGATGTGGAGACATTATCTTTATGGTGAAAAATGTAAGATTTTTACAGATCATATGAGTCTTTAGTATCTTTTCACTCAAAGGGATCTTAATCTTCGACAACGAAGATGGATAGAGTTGCTCAGTGATTATGATTGCACGATTGATTATCACCCTGGTCGTGCAAATGTGGTGGCAGATGCGCTTAGTAGGAAGCCTCAAGTGAGAATTAATGCTTTGTACGCTTGTCATGGTCCTCTTCTTGCGGATTTGAGATCCACTGGAGTGAAGTTAGAGGTGGAAGAACGCGAGGAAGCCTTACTTGCTAATTTTCAGGTTAGACCAATTTTAATTGATCGAGTGCTCGAGGCTCAGATGAATGATGAGGAAACCCAGGAATTAATTCAAGCAAGAAATGATGGGAAAAAGAAAGATCTAAGGATTAGAGAATCGGATGACATGCTTGTGCAGGAGGGAAGAATGTATGTGCCGAATAATGCGGACTTAAAGAAAGAAATTCTTAATGAAGCACATGTATCGGCGTATGCAATGCATCCTGTAGGTACTAAAATGTATCATACTATTCAACCATTTTATTATTGGCCGGGTATGAAAAGGGAAATTGTTGAGTATGTGAGTAGGTGTGCCATTTGTCAACAAGTCAAAGCTGAGAGGAAAAAACAATTTGGATTGATGCAGCCACTTCCCGTGCCACAATGGAAGTGGGAAGATATTACTATGGATTTCGTGTACAAGCTTCCTCGTACACAAAATGGTTATGATGGCATTTGGGTGATAGTTGATTGGTTTACTAAGTCAGCGCATTTTATTCTTGTGAGGAAGAAATATTCTTTAAGCTGATTAGCTGAATTATTTTTATCGAAGATTGTTAAATACCATGGGGTTCCAGTTAGTATTATCTTGGACTGAGATCCTAGGTTCACTTCTAAGTTCTGGATGACATTTCAGGAGACTCTTGGTTCGAGGTTACTTTATAGTACGACATATCATCCTTAAACAGACGGGCAATTTAAGAGGACTATTTAGACGTTGGAAGATATGCTGAGATCTTCGGTATTGCAGTTTGGTGACGCCTGGCATTAGCGGTTAGATTTGATGGAGTTTGCATATAATAACAGCTATCATTCGAGTATTGGTATGTCACCTTTTGAGGCACTTTATGGCAAGTCTTGTCGTACTCCTTTGTGTTGGTCAGAGGTTGGTGAAAGAGTTTTAGTGGGCCCTGAGATTGTAAAGGAGACTACTCAGAATATTCAAATAATTAAGTCTAACCTGAAAGCGGCTTATGATCGACAGAAGAGTCTAGCAGACAAGCATGCCACTGATCGAGTGTATAAAGTTGGTGATTGGGTGTTTTTGAAGCTATCGCCGTGGAAAGGTGTAGTGCGGTTCGGGAAAAAGGGTAAGCTAAGTCCTAGGTACATCGGACCGTATCAGATCATTAAGCGAGTCGGTAAAGTTGTTTACAGGCTTGAGTTGCCACCAGAGTTGTCTAACGTGCACGATGTTTTTCATGTCTCTATGCTTCGTCATTATATATCTGATCCATCACTTGTGATACCTTCTTAACCATTGGAAATTAATCCAAATTTGACTTATGATGAGGAGCCAGTGATGATTTTGGATTGGAAAGATAAGGTTTTGAGGAATAAGACCGTGCGTTTAGTGAAAGTTTTGTGGAGAAATCATTCAGTGGAGGAAGCTACATGGGAGACAGAGGACCACATGAAGGAAATGTATCCACGTTTGTTTTATGGTTATTAGTGGTTGTACATTATTGTATGGAATTTCGGGGACAAAATTTTCTTAAGGGGGGTAGGTTGTGATAGCCCATCCCGAATGTATATTATTTTATCCTTGATAGAGTGAAGTGGCGGTTATGCCCTTGAGTGTTTAGTGGTTGTGTATGTGTAAACGGGCTAAGGATTTGGACCATGTCATGTTTTTCCTAACTTTTTGGACCCAATTAGATTTTAGTTTTATTTGTTTTTGTTTGGTAGCCCAAAGTTGGACCACACACACACCTTCACTTTCCCGTTGTCTCTTTCTCTCTCATCCCTCTCGGATCTTTCCATTCGTCTGTACAATTGTACCGACAAGCCTTCAACTCTCGTCATCTTTCACGGATCAAGGTTGTGGATGTTATTTTCGTGCTTCTTTCAAGCTCAAGAGTCGAGTTGTAGTTTTGGTTGGACGTGAGGCCCTCGAAAACCCGAGAACCAAAAACCTCGATGAGGTGCACATTGATTTCGTCGTGATCGCGGAGGTTTCATCGAGTTTTAAGGTTTTAGTGAGCCTTAGGACTTCTTCATGAAGCTCAAAGAAGAATTTTGGAAGGTTTTGAACGTCGGGAAGCTCAGGTTTGGCGAGTTGCAGGAGTGACCGGAATATCGAAGGATTTTCTAGCGACTTTCCATTTGTTTTATGACTATTAAGTGGTAAAAACTTGTTCCTTTTATCCTAAGCTTCATTTTTGTATAAGTTTCATGAATTTGGATTGAGTTATGAGTGAGAAATGATAGTTTGAAGTTTTTCCCAGTTTCCTGCGACTGCGACGGAATCTGGTGATTCACCGGAGAAGAAGACAAATATTCTGTCAACTTTGACGGAATATTCCTAACAGCGACTAACGGCGTCATGTAAAAATAACTACATATGCTTTTATTTAACGGAATATTCTCTAATGTTGTTAGGGAATCCGTCAGTGTGCCAGGCACGTGCCTGCACGTGGTCGGCGCGTCTGGTTGTGCCTTGGCCGGCGCATGAGGGCGTGTGGGACATCGAAATTTTTTTCTAAAAATATGGGGATGTTCTTGAGGTTGAGTAGGCCACAATAGTATATTCAAATACCCCAATTGAGCAACATATGAGAAGTTATTACCTAGTTTTGATTATATGCTTAAAAATAACGTTTAAATAGTTGTTTCGCATATAGGTGAGACTTATCCTGAGGACGAGCGCAGTCAAGCAAGGCTCGGGGGTTACGACTCTTCCACATATCAGTGAGTGGGTTTTTGGTTTTCAGTATACACACACACACACTTGGTATTTTCCCAGAAAACTTAATTAAATGGTTTGATACTTTGAAATGTCATGTCAAATGCTCTCTATGTTTAATTGTGCATTAGTATGGTTATATATATATATATATATTGTTGCCCAACGATGTGGACGTTCAGGTAAGCTTCAGGTGAGTATATTGATGGTAGTGATGGTAGTGATGGTAGTGAGTATAATAGTGCTGAGATATATTTCGAGCTTATTATCCTGCACTCTGGTCTTAGTGCTCCGCACGAGGACAGGGCCTAGCCTTCACGTGATCGTTCACCTTCTGCACCACACGCTCACCTTGGATCCAAGGCAGGTGTTAGCCTGCCGTGCAGACAACTTTAGGTGGTTCCGACTCGTAGGTGACTTGCGATACTTCGCACAGCCTTCACGTGACCGTAGCACTTGAGTGTACTTATTTACACCTAGCTGGTTGTACATACCACTTTAGGTGGTTCCGACTTGTGTGCAGAGAACTAGTTGATGAGTTATAGATCTAGCCGGACAGGTCACGTTATGTGACTTCGGTCTGCATACTATTTCATATTGATTTATTTCACATGGCTTACTTATTTTCTTTTTTAGATTTGACATGGTATATTCGATGGATTTGCTATTTTGAATATGATTTTGAGATATAATCGTGTATGCTATTTTCTGGGAATTATACAGGTTTTACGGCAAGGGGTTACTACTTTTGATAGTGAAATGGTTTTGAAAAGCTTTGTTTTTGCCCACTCACACTTTCTGCTTTGTGCCCCTCCAGGTTTTAGGTATGAGTGCTCGTTGGTGGCTCACGAGGAATTCACGGCAGCTCTGAAAGATTATCACTAATGTAGGACCATCTTTGGTATTGTATAATTAGTATTTGTCCTGCTGGACTGCACCTAGGATACCTACGCTCTGATTATGTTTAGTCACACTTAATTTCATCCTGCACTTATTCTTATCTAGTGTTTTAGTTAGTTTGGTTTTTATTTATTCTCAATTCTTTACATTATTATTCTTCCGCATTGTGCATATGGCTACGTCACCCTCATGTGATGGCAAGCATGCCTCGATCTAGGTCGGGGTTTGTCACCTATCGGTCCCACATAAATTAAAAAAAATTAAAATTTTTTTTCTATTCTAAAAATAATAACAAATAAATTTAAAAAAAAACTTCATGAAAGGCTGTGACCTGTGAGCACCTAAACCAAGCACCAAGCCACCATCTTTCCCACCATGTTTTGCAGAAAGACACGATCTTTGAGAGACCAAGAGGAGGGGAAATGAGAGGTCGAAATCGTGGGTTGGTTTCTTGCATGTTTTGGTTCTTCCAAAGACAAAAAAACGCAGGATCAGAGGGAGTAATCACTAATTAGGACATCAAGGTGGTGTGTGGAAGGGATTACCGGATTGGGTCGGAGGGAAAAGAGATCGTCCAATCTCTTATGTTCTTTTTTTTTCATTTTTAAATTTATTTAAAAGGTGGTGGTGGCGGCGGCTTGGATTTGCAGGAATTTGGAATTCGAGCAGGGATTTGGTTTAGAAGGGAGGGAGGGATGAAGGGTCTAGGGATTTGGATTTGCAGGGAGGAAGGAAGGAAGGATGTAGGGATTTGGATTTGCAGGGAGAGAGGAAGGGTCCAGGGAGGGAGGAAGGGTGCAGTGAAGTAGGGTGCTGACTCAATCTCGGGCGATCCTAACAACACTATGACTGGGCTCGACTTCGTGGACATGGCAACATTTGGGCTGTAGACGGAGGGAGGAATCAGACCTCACAATGGTGAATGTGGTTCGGCGAGAACCAATTGGAATAGCTGGAAATATTTAATTAGATTAGGTCCCAAATATATGCCACGTTAGCCACTAACAGAAGTTTTGATAGAAATTTAACGAAACGACGATATTGATTTTCAACATTCATATCAAAAGATTACATTGATCGAATTTGAATTTTAAAGACCACCTTAAATGAGTGGGTTAATTTCAAAGACTATTTATGATAAAAACTCTATAAGAATAAATACTTTTAACCACTCACCAACCCAAATGCATTTTGTTTAGGGTAAATTACACAATAACTCCTTAGATTTGAGATCTTGCAGAAACCCATACAACATCTTTAAAGCATTTTACATTCATACCTTACGTACCATTTTATTTCAAAATAATACATCCGTTAGTTTTTTCATCTATTAATCCGTTAAGTGCTGACGTGGCTGCCAAATGTGTGCCACGTGACAATTTTTTTATTATTTTTTACTTTTTTTTCAAAAAACCTAAATCTTCTAAAAAAAAAAAAAAAAAAAAAAACTGACACCTTCCCTCATCCTCCTCTCTTCTCCCTGTAACCCCAAAAGCCATATCCCCATCTTCATCTTCTTCCCTGCAACCCAAAAAGAAAAAAAAAACTGAAACCTTCCTTCATCCTCCTCTCTTCTCCTCGTAACCCCCAAACCCATATCCCCCAGCTCTTCTCTTCTCCCACATCTTCATCTTCTTCCCCCCTGCAACCCAGAAAAGAAAGGGAAGAAAAAAAAAAAACCCAGATCGTGTCTACGCTGCCATCACCGGGTTCGTGAGGTGGAATCGGGTGCGAGGATGGGTGTGGGTGCGGAGGAAGACGAACTGGGTTGTTTTTTTTTTTTTTTTTTTGTGGGTTGTAGGAAGGGGTTTTAGGGGAATAAGATGAACATGGAGGAAGGAGAAAGGGAAGGAGAATGGGGAGGGAGGGTGAATGTGGGTGCGAGGAGAAGACGAACTGGTTACAGGAATGGGGATCTGGGAAGGGAGGGTTGTGGGTTGGGGGGTGTTCTGGGTTTCTGGTTTTGGGGTGGGGGACGCAGGTGGGGTGGGGGGGTTACGGGGGTGGGGTTATCATTTCAGTTTTTATTTTTATTTTTTAGGTTTTTTAAAAAAAATTAAAATTTGTTTTGCCATGTGGCACACATTTAGCAGCCACGTGGTAGCCACATTGCAGCCACATCAGCACTTAACAGATTAATAGATGAAAAAACTAACGGACGTATTATTTTGAAATAAAATGGTACGTGAGGTATGAAAGTGAAATGTTTTAAAAATATTGTATGAGTTTGTGCAAGACTTCAAACCTAAGGGGTTACTGTGTAATTTACCCTTTTATTTATTTATTTATTTCTAAAAAATTATAGAAAATTGTAAAAGAAAAATGAAAAGAGAAGGAAGTTGTCTCTGATTGGCTGGTTACCTACAAATTTAAAGCAACGACAGAACCCCTCGTCTTCAGCTCTCTCGCACTGCTCTCTCTCCGATTTGACCGAGTTTCACAACCCCCTGTGCTCACTCACCGAGTCAATTTTTGACTCGCCCGAGTTTCCACTCCAAACCCGTTACCTTCGCGATGAAGACTAGCGGTCTCGAAGTCTTCGACTTCAGCGAGGAGGACGACCACTCGGAATCGCTCCAGGGGAAATATTTTGGCAAGTTAGAAAACCCTAGCCTCAATACGAATCCGAATTTCAAGTACGATTTTCTCCAGAATGGTACGTTTGCTTTCCGCAATGTCTAAAATATGTAAGCTAGACTTCTGTGTTTGGTTAGAGGTCGCACCAAGTGCGATGGCAAGTGCCTTCGCCCATGAGCGGTAGGTTTCGGGTTCGAGACTTGGGAGCAGCCTCTTCATAAATGGGGGTAAATTTAGCCGACATTCACCTCTCCCAGACCCTGCGTAAAGCGGGAGCCTTGTGCACTGGGTACGACCTTTAGACTTCTGTGTTTGGTTGCCGAGAATCTGTGGGAAAATAATCTGGTGTGAAATGAATAAAAGTTCAATAATTTTGTCTGAATTTTTATGTTAATGCTTCGAATTACAACTTTGGCACTTGCTGCTATGATAATCGATCGTTGGGAATTGTTACTATGCTAGCTTTGAGCTATGATGGAAATTTGTCCTGTTTGGAGTTGATCTTTATCGATAAGCTAATCGTTCGTATAGGATTAAGTAGTTTTTTTGAGTTGCTGGTTAATTGTTCTTCAGGTTTATTGTTTTTATAACAAATTTGTACTAAAATGTGGGATCTGTTTACTGTCTCATACTAAAAATTATCTTTGTATGGTGAAAATTTTAATAATTTGGCGGTTGATTTCTTAGTTAACTGCATTGTCTAATCTGTAAATTGAGGTTATCATATCGTAGAAAGAGGTAGAGATTTTTTGGCGGAGTTGGATAAATGTTTGAAAGAACTGGGTATTTACAGACGGATCTTCCAGTAATCCTAGTTTTATATATGGTAACCTTTGACCATTAATAATCACTTTGTATGCAGTAGGCTACTTACAGTTCCGTATTTTGCATGATCTGGTAAATATGTAACATTGTTGTTAGGTCCCGTTTGTATGTCAAATCTGCATTCCAATCCCCTGTTTACAATGGTTTCGCACCTTTTTGTAAAAATGCTGATTTACTTGTTGGTTATTCCGGTTTTGGTTGATGTGCTAATCCAGCCACTAATCTTCTGACATCTGTCAACACTCCCCCTCAATCTCAACTGCAGAATCCCAGTTTGAGATGGGAACAGTGTTTAAAAAATACAGGACTATGAACCCCTTTTGTCAGAATCTCTGCAACTTGTCATCAGTTGGAATGTACTGCACATTTATATCTCCCTTTTGCACCCTTTCATGAACAATGTGGTTGTTAGTAGCAAGATGTTGCCCTGAATCTTGTTGATACATTGTTGTTGGTGTTTATATTTCTTTTTCTCTGTTAGCTAAAAAATGAAAATGGTTTATGTGTATCATCAGTGTCAGCTATAAAGTATACTAATTCATCTAAATATGTTTCTAGTTGCGCAGGGAGCCAAACTTGAATCAAAAGATATTGGCAGCATACCTTGTGTAGATGTTGATTCAGTTGACCAAGATCATTGTTGTGATAATGCCATTTCATATTCCCCCGTGGGAACAATTGAAGAGAGCCTTGCTACCAAGATAGAGTATATGGAATTGGATGCTGCACCACAATTCAAATGTTTGAGTCATGAACAACACTCTGATTCCAAATTAGATAGTCATGGATCCAGAAGTCCTGTTTCTGAGCCAGAGAGAAGAGGTTCAAATGCTATGTCATCATCGTCATGGAAAAGCCAGTTACACTCTGCCCTTGGGGTGTCTCCGTCCAGTGTACGTCAACTGTCATATACCTGCTGAAGTATATCCTTAATGGAGAGATTAACTATCAAAATTATGCTTTCTGAATTTTTTTTTGTGTTATTTTTTTTTTCAGAATGACCCAGTTGATGTGATTTTAGATGCTGATGAAAGCACGAGTGACTCTCCATCAAGTCCTGCTTCTGAAATTGAAGAGGATGACGGTATTTCCTTGTTAATTGGAGGACTGCTAATCTTTAGTTTGTGCCTTCCTTAGTCATTTCTGTCGTGCATCTTGGTGTTCTTACTATTGTTTGTTGTTCACTTTCAGATTCTTTGGGTACATATAAACCGTATCATTGCTCTGGTGATTTGGAAATGGTAATCTCTTTTCTCTTTTATTAGCCGTCCAATACATGTGAGATTGCTCCTTGCATAACTACATATTTGGGGTTACAAAAACAGAAAAAATAAAGAAGTGAAAGTGCATGTTTATGGTTAAACAAAATAAGTGTCAAGAAAGAAAGTGGGGTTGTTTGTGGGATATTCATATTCTGAGTAGTGTAATGGGTAGTTTAGGTGAGTATTGGGTACTTTTTTGTTTCATGTCACAAATACAAAGAATATTTGGTGAGCTATTAAAGGGATGTGTAAGGTAACCCAGTATGCACCATCAGGGCATGTTTTGGTGAGGGAGACTATCTATTCTTTGAATAAGTGTTTCATAAGTATTCGACGTGATCATGGAGTGCCGGCTGTCGACTACCTGACGCCCTCCCCCTCCTTCTTTATCCGGGCTTGGGACCGGCAATGTAGCAAAATAAATAAGCAAATATAATGTTACTTACCTTCTAAATAAGTTTTCTATACCATTTTTTTGCAGATTTTTTAATATTTTGTTAATCCACTTTTAGAAGGTTTTTAATTGTGACTTTCATACTGTTGCATAATCTGCAGGATAATATAAATATGACGGTTGTTCTTTATCCTGATTATGTTATATATCGGGATAGTTATTGTACAGAACCTCAGTTAACCTTTTCTCCCGGTTGCATCAAAATCAGTGGTTCAACATCCGAACGCCCTGGAACCTTTAGTTTTGAATGGGAAGTCGGTGATCTCATTGATGTAGAGTGTCAGTGGTTTCAAAAAGTGAGTCCTGAAACTCTCCTATTGGATGTCACCAATTACTATATATACTTGGTATTGAATATGTACAGTTTATTATACTGGCATTCAGGTTGAATTTGTCATGATAAAACTTCGTGTTGTATCAAAGAATGCCACGGAAGATGATGGTGCACCCAGTACTTCTGGTCAGTGCACTTTTACTAACAAGCTCTTTTCTTTTTGTTGGTTTTTGCATTCATTTAGTGAGATTGGTGCTGCAAGTGTATTTTGGGTATTTTGGGAGACTTCTCTTTCTTGAAATTCCACCAGATTTTTTATGGGTAGATTATTTAACTTGCTGTTCACTTGTCAAAACTAATGTGACCCTTCTGAAAAAGTTTGGTCAATTTTCACTCTGGTTCTATGCAAGCTCCCAGATCTCATTCTATGATGTTTGAGCTATGAAGCTAGGACACTGATAAAGAGGGTTTCTGGTTAAAGGTTGTGTATACATTATATAGAAAGTCTTACGGTGAGGACACACTCTATGTAGTCATATGTGTGACTGGAAAATATTTGTGACGCAAGTGTTATAAGTAAGATAGACCAGTACTTTGTAATCCAAGTATTAATGAGGCATCTTTCAACACTGCAGATTACTTTTAGCAAGTAGTATGTGTCATATGAGAATCTGTGCTTCTTTGTAATTCAGAAAAGAAAATAAAGTTCTAGATTTTTAATCCTTTTTTTGAACAGTGTGTGGGTTAAATTCTGTCCCAACTAGTTTTATTTTCCTTTTGGGACTTGAAACTCTTAAGCTGAGTGTGGCTTCTCTCTTTTTTTTTTCTGGCATTATCTGCTACCTAAACTTCTCCTAGGCACTGAAGAGTTGAAGATTGCAAGTGTTGAACCCAACTGGTTCGAGCAACAGCAAAGGATAATGTCTTTGAATGCAAAATATATCAATTCATGGGTTTTGCATGAGTAAGTTTGTTTATGTTTCATTGGTTAATACAAAATGTAATTTGTATTTCTTGATGTTCAAAGCTTTATGCCAAGTAGCTGTATAATTTGATGGCCTATACTCTTAATAATACTGCTTCTTTTTCTATCTAATTATGTGGTGTATGACTGTAATTATATTTGTGTTGAATGTTGGAAATGAAATGACAACATGTTTCTTTTTGGTAATTCCTTTTTCTTTTTGTGTAGAAAAGCAATATTTGATAATTTTATAAAAGGAACAGCATTGGACACTATGCTTTCATTACTTCAGATAGACTAGGATATTATGTGTTTAGGAATCCTAGTTTCAGGCTTTCAATTCTGCACATGATGTTTGATTACTGTAATTTAATACGTTGGATATGCTTTTTATAGTCTTAACTAGATTTAAAGTTCCATATTTTCTCTTTACTCTCATTTGTACCAACATTGACAAAAGTATAGCCACAAACATACACAAATTAGAGACAACTTATCTAAATATCCAAGAAATGGTCAATTTAATCTGTTTTAAGAATTACACTTTGTCAGTGCAATGAAATTCAATCTCATCAAGATCATAAATTCCTTTTTTGTGTTTTCAAAGGCTTAGTGTTAGGATGAAATGAACTAAATGGCATTTTGGGGGATTACAATGACAGATTTAAGGGGATACATAGTTCAGTAGCAAAAGGGATTGCTGTGAGAGACATCTGATGTCCACTCTTGAATTTAGAACTTCGAAGTAATAGTGTGAAGTGAACCATCCAGCTTGCGTTTTTATTATAAGAATTGGTGCTGAAAAAACCCAGTAAACATTAAATCTATGAGTTTTAAGGCTCTTGGTTTATAGCTATGTTCTCTATTTATATTAGTGCTGAGTTTGTATGCATTTAATTTATACGGTATCTGTTCAACCATGCTGCTGTGTTGCTGTGGGCCGGGCATAGTGTCCAGTTGGTTTTCCTCTTTACAGGGATGATGTACTGCTGTGGTGATAAGTATTGCGTGTGTTTTTAGTGGTTTGCAAATTAGAATGGTTCGACCATACTTTTGAAAAGAATAAAAAAGGAATGGTTCAACCGTACATTTTTGTTAAAATTTTGTTTGTTCATTCACATATATCTAGCTTAGAAATGCAAGGTAATTGTTTGGATTCACAATGTATTTTTCCTTGGTGAATTATTTGCCACAACTGTAAATATGTACTAGTTCTGTGTATGGTGTATTGTTGTATCAATTCATTTTACTTCAGTAGTACTGCACAATCTTAAATTTATATTTTTTCCCATTTTGATACAAGTAGCATGGGCATGGAAACAGATGAGGATGATTCAATTGGGCAGAGGCATCATTTTCCGAAGTGAGTTAAAGTGGTCCTAGTTCCTTTTCTCTGTAACTATGATGGCACAAATTATATTCCTTTCTGTATTATTAGTAGTTAAATGATGTTTCCTTAACCTTCCTTTTCCTTTCTTTGTTTTCAGATTCTTTGTTCTGTCATTTTGAGTTCTTTAGTTGTTTACAGTTGTTACGCTTTCTATTTTTTTTCTTTTCTTTTCTCTCTTAAACGGTGAGGATTGGATAAGGTTTTCAACTCTTTGTTCCTCGGTATCACATAATCCATTTGTAAGGCTTTCTTGATCACTTTGAATTTATGGGATTTGTTTTTCAAGTGTAAAGAATTATTAAATTATTTCTGTATGTAATGTGGACATATGCTTTTTTCGCTTAACTCATACCTGTGGCCCAAAATCCATCATCGGCTAAACAGTCATTTAGTTTTTCCATTTCTCTTTAACTCATACAACAAACGGAAGAAGGATCAATTTAAAGAGACGCAGAATCAATTTATGTGGTCCCTTTGTTATTGCCCGTAAAACTATTAAGTATTTAGGGAGTTGGGCTCTGGTCGAAACTGTTTGTGTTTATGTTGCTTAGTAATATACCAAATGGTAGAATACTTGTTTGGTTCTATGAAAATGAACATGATTGATTTGGTTTACAGTTCAGTTTCTATTTCTTTCTCGGTGTTGTTTTATGATGTTTTCTAAACATATTTGAGATGCTATACAGTTTTGATGAGCCTTTTGAAGATGTTGTATATCCGAAAGGGGACTCAGATGCTGTTTCCATCAGCAAGAGAGATGTTGATCTCTTACAGCCAGAGACATTTATTAATGATACAATTATTGACTTCTATATCAAGTAAGCTTGCGTGGATAACCTCACATGCATAATTTATACTCTTTATGTTAAAGACTTGCATGTTTTGGGATTCTAAATACTTAGTTCCATTATGCACAGCTATCATTATCTGGGACTTGGTTTTGTCAGTTTTATTAATAAGAGTTTTAAGGTCAAAAGAAATTAAAAATGTTGGGAGGTAACATCCCTTTCCTTGGTCTCAAACAGGAGATATGAGAACCAAGTGTGTCCATTAAAGTACATTGTTTTGTATAGATTTTTTTTTAATTGCCTAGTTCTTCTTAATCATTCAAAAGGGAAAATGTAACCACTGATAAATTCATGATTTTACTAATAAATAAAGCTAATTTCGTATTTATATGTGTTCAAGTGACTCTTGCATACCTTAATATAAAAAAGTGCCAATAATCACATACTAATAATCATTTCGTTGTTAGGGGTCAGCAATTTTACAAAGTTGAGCAACTTGGCCCGTTTGATAACATTTTTATTTTCAGGTTTTAGTTTTCTTTTTTTATTTGTTAGGAATATAGGTGAAATACAGGGGAAAAATGGTAAGAGCAAAGCTGGAGGAAGGATGGTTGGAAAAAAGTGGAACAAAGTACACAAATCAAAAACCGAAAACTGAAAACAATTTTTAGTAGGTTTTCTTTTCTAATTATTGCTACTTACTTTTTCCTCTACCCTTCATCCATCCTTCTTTATTCCTCGTTCCTCCATAGAGATTTCCTCTATCTTTATGAAGAAAATATGAATCCTATAAACAAAAAACGAAATGGTTATCAAACTGGCCCGTAATTTCCCAAATTTATCTTTACTTTGTCATTCTTTCATCTGGTTAGTCCTACACTGGATCAATCTTCTCTACCATCAATATCCTCACTATCCTCAACGAAACCCTTGGGCTTGTGTTTTAGGAACTTTTAAATTGCTAGACCTTTTTTTACCTTAGTATATAAATAAATAATATATTTCAAGTAAGTTGATATATAATCACCGAAATCGTAGATGAAAGCGTTGAGAAACTGTTAATTTGGATGATTCTTCAATTTATGAACTGCTAATGAATTTAAAGACATGATAATGAGAGTACATCATGTAATGATATAAGATCATTGAAATACTAATCCTTTGAAGTTTGAGACAGCGTTTGAAAATGTAATAAATAATATTTGTTAATTACCAAAAGATGATGCTAACCTAGGCTAATGCTAATTGCTATTGCCTTTATTAGCACTTAATGTGATTGTAGGTTTTGAAAATTTTATAATTCACCTGTTAAAATATACTCTATTGACAGGTATCTGAAGAATCAGATTCAGCCTGAGAAAAGGCATAGGTTCCACTTTTTCAATAGTTTTTTCTTTCGGAAGCTGGCTGACCTGGACAAAGATCCATCCAGTGTTTCCGATGGCAGAGCTGCTTTTCAACGAGTTCGTAAATGGACGAGGAAAGTGGATTTATTTGAAAGGGATTACATCTTCATTCCTATAAACTTCAAGTATGATCCTTTGACCAAACTTTTTGCCTTTGTAGTAAGCTCAATTTACTGGGGTGCTGATACGTAGCTTTTGTGCTTTAATTGTCAGTCTACACTGGAGCCTAATAGTCATATGCCATCTTGGTGAAGTGCCTAAACATAATGGTAAGTTTCTCCTTGATTGCGCAATGTGCATCTCATCTCTTCTTCATCCTGTCATTTATATACTTTTTCCATGTTCAGATGGAGAATCAGGAAATTCACGTAAAGTACCTTGTATTTTACACATGGATTCTATCAAAGGAAGTCATACGGGTCTGAAAAATCTAATTCAAAGGTATCTATTAGCTATTAAAGTTAATTTTTTTATTACTTCTAATCGCTCATGCTCGACTCTTGATGTTCTTTTTATGAAAACTTGATGATATTTGTAACAGTCTGGCTATTGCGATATAACCATTGGATATTAATACAAGCATTAGGTTAGGTTGAAGTTTCTTTTTTTTTGTTGGGAGGGGGAAGGAGACACTTGGACAATTCTCAAGTCAGTAGACATATTTTTCTATTTTATGGGATAATATGGGATATTTTATGTTTGTGTTTGATGGTTTGATCTTGGAATAGGGTACTCAGTACTTGGGGGTTTTGAATGGCATATGCACTCTTTAATACAACTTCAGAACTTAGTTATTCTAAATTGTGACATCAAAGTTTGATCTTGAAATAATAGTTATCTGTGGGAAGAGTGGAAAGAAAGGAAAAAGGAGACATCTGAAGAAATCTCATCAAAGTTTCACAACCTGCGATTTGTCTCACTTGAGGTATTGCTCCAGTCGTATGTAACAGTTTTAGAGAGGGGAAACAATAAAAATCTGTATTATATGGGCATATTGTATTCTTATGATCATATTGTTGTGTATGCTTACTACCCTTGTGATTTCATGGGCCACATGGAAGAATGATTTCATAGGACACTGTGGGGTAGAGATAATTTGAAGTATCATATATAAATGCTACCCTTCTTGTCTTAATAAAAACTGCTACTACTTGGGTAAATTTTTGTCCAAATGTCCTTGCTTCATTGGCATGGGACGCCAGGTGGCGGTGTACTCGTTCCATGGAAGTTGTTTTCTAAGTGAAGGGCATTACTATCTTGAAACCACCTTTTTTTTTAATATAAAAAGAAGAATATACAAAGAAATTTGTGGATATTAAGATTGTCTTTTATATTTACGGGGTTGAATTAGTATGATAGTCTGGTATTCAAGATATGCACAAAGTCATTATAGGTTAAGTTCTAGATGCAGTACGGCAAATTGATTGTTTTGTAACTATAAAAACTACTAAAATGTTCTTTCCCTTTTGGCCTAAATCTTTTATAAATATATATCAGATGAATGGTTCAATGGAATAGCTTGCACATGTGCATCTTCATTTGTGATCATTCTGTCTTTGAGCTCCTGCAATAGATGTATGCTCTCTTTGTACAATTACATGACATATTTTTGTCACTATAAAGTTTTATCTTTCGCTCCCTCATTTTTTTTGTGGTTTTAGATAAAGAAGTGTTGAATAGTTTTTCCTGATGGTAAAATGTTAGAACTTCTGACACTGGTTCGTGTTCTTATTAGCTACCGCAACAGGAAAATTCGTTCGATTGTGGCCTGTTTTTACTCCACTATTTGGAGCTCTTTTTGGCAGAAGCTCCTGTTCATTTCAGCCCTTTCAAAATAACCAAGTTTTCCAACTTTGTAAGTGGTCTACTTTGTCTTTTGTTTTTCCTTAGTTTCACTAAGTCTTTTAAATTCTACCGTTTACCTTGTTGAAATCCTTGATGTGGCATGTGAATTTTATATATCTGATACGCAGCCCTAACATCTTTAACTTCTAAATTGTACTGCCCACCACCTGGTTGTGTTCATACTTTTGTTTTTTCTTATTGAAAACATAATTACAGTGTTTATAAATTAGGGTGATGCTTGTGAATGCTTGATTGAAGCCATTGGGGTGAAAATCAAATATTGTTCTTCTCTTGTTCGTTTGTATTATTACTTTATAACATATATATGGAGGAGTGTCCAATCACCGAGCAATTTAAGAGGAAACATAGCACATTCAAAGTCATTGGATGTAAATGTCATGGTTTAAAGGAGAGCACTTACTTTCTCTCAATGTTTTAAAAGGCAAAGGTGAAGGGGCGAAGCCAAGGCGTTTCATGGATAGCCTTGCCTAGGCGATAGGCGTAAGGCTATCGCCTCACGTTACCTAAAATTATTATAATACTTCCTATATATAAAATATAATACTTTGTAAAACAATCAAGCAAGCATGGCAAGCAATCAAATATTTGACTATTATTATTATTTCTCTAATTCACATCATAAAGTCATAATAAACTATTAGAAACTAAGAAACATAAAATTAGCATGAATTTTATAGAAAAAACCTGCCCAAAATGACGTCGTTTTGGGTTTGGGCTTTTAAAAAAAATAAAAAATTCAAACTCCCAGGTGGCGCCTAGGGTAGTCTATAACCCACTTCCGCTGGGCAGAGGTGTTTTCTTGATAACCCCACCCATGAAATCGCTTAGGCTAGTCTCAATACTAGTTTTTTAAAACATTGCTTTCTATTAACTGCTGCATGAAAACCCAACTAAGATATCATACTTTAAGCATTGCATGTTTTCCTATTAATTGATGGATGAAAAGTTAAAACATATCAACAATTACTTATTGGATATTTGAATTCTCAAAAGTCCTTAATGCGAAGTGTTAGAATACTTCTGTATGCGTATCTATGTTAGTATGTTGATTTACAGTTTCTAGCATGCATCACATCTGAAGATTCTAGGATTTTCTTTTTCTCAAATAGAAAGTCTTTCAGTTCTGTTGCCTAACAATGAATTGGGACAGAATCAGATTTTAGATACAATTGTTGGGACTTTAAATGGGGTTTCTGTGCATAAAACTCATACCTTTTCCCCATTATTTCTTGTTGCCTTTTAATTATGATCCTCCTGTAATTTAATTGCAAGCTTTATGTTTCAAATTTTTGTTATGCATAATCACAATTTCTGTTGCCAGCTTAATGCAAATTGGTTTCTTCCGTCCGAGGCATCTCTCAAGCGTACCCTTATTCAAAGGTTAATTTTTGAGCTACTTGAAGATCGTTGTCGGGGACTCTCTTCAGCAGCTTCCAGTGATGAAGACCAGGCTAAGTTTCCAGAATGTAACAAGCATGAAACTGGTGTGCAGTCTTTTTCAGGAAGATGTGGTCCTGCTGTAGCTTGCCAAGAAAATATGTCAAGTTCTCAAGCAGGCCAGGGAATTGAAATCACTCTATTATCCTCATCTTCTCTAAGGAGTTCTGAGTGTGTTAATGATGCAGGCTTGGTTCTCCAGGAACTTTTAGAGCCAGGAGCCACCCCCGGCTCACTCTATGGAGAATATCAATCATTTGACCAAAAATCATCTTTTTACCGTCTTAATGGAGCTATATCACCGATGGAGGTAACATTATTTATTCTTGTTCTGTTGGGAACAATATTCGTTCTTACTATTAGATAGTTGGGATTGAAAAGCATGAGCATGATTAATGTTGGCTTTTGCGCTGTTTTGGAGTTCTTTTGGGTGTTGCTTTTTAGTTCATGTGTGTGTTTGGGAGAGAGGTATTGGAAGGGCCATGTTATAGGTTCTGTTTTTACGTTTTGCTTAAAAATTACTTTTAAATGATCGTCCTTTTTTTTAAAAGAGAAATTGGAGTATTGGTCCCTAATTGGAGCTTTGGTCCCCAAACTAAAAATCTGTTTGTATTTGTCCCTAAACATGTTACAACGTGGAGCAATGGTCCTTTTGGGTAACTTCGTTAAAATTTCCCTTCAAACTAAAACATTTAAAGTGCAATTAAGGTAGGGAAGTTCTAATGGAGTTACCCAAATGGACTATTGGTCCACATTGTCACAAGTTCAAAAACCATTACTCACCGATTTTCAATTCAATCTCTCATTTTAATTTTCTTTTAGCCAGTAAATGCTTTGAGAATCATTTCTATCATTATTTAAAAGTCGCAGATTTATGTAGACCTGTGATGCAGGCTGGTACACCCTTTTTTTTTTTTTGTTTTTTTTTGGGGGGGGGGGGGGGTGGTTCCTTTATGGGCAGAGAACTATATAGGACAAAAAATGTATTATAAATGGATCATTTTACGTAGTTTCGTTTAAGAGAGCACAATACTTGCACTTACCTTTTGTTTCATTACAGGACGACACCAAAACTGGAGAGCAGTTCACTTTTATGCCTACAGGAGACTCTGGTTTTCAGCAAATAACTGGAATTACATCTCAAACTTGTGACATTGAGCATACATCAAGAGCTTATGGCGTTGAGACTGACTTTAACTTGGCGCAAGCGGAAAATGGAAACACTGATTCATCCCCTAAACTATCAATGTGTGTCTCTGACCAATCTGAATATATAGCGGTCATTGAGAACCATTCAGTTGGGGAAGGTTTGGGTTCGAGTCAGAAAGAAGAAATGGATGTAAACCATTCTCATTTTGTGGAAAACGTCACATGTTTAATAGATGTCCTTGTTTCTGCTCCAAGCAAGATGCAGGACGCTTCCATTATAGAATTAGAAGGTTCTCAAGATCATGTGCATGACTGGAATGAAAATGGAGATTCTCAAGACCATGATGCTTTCCATGATGGCAACGGAAGTTGTCAAGACCATTATAAGGTGCATGATGGCAACAAAAATGGAGGTTCTGAAGACCATGGTAAGGTGCGTGATGGAAAAAATGGAGGTTCCCAAGACCATGATATAGTGCTGGATGCCAATGAAAATAGAGGTTCTCAAGACCATGATAGATTGCATCATGGCAACAAAACTACAGGTTTTCAAGACCATGATAAGGTGCATGCTGTCAACGTAAATGGAGCTTCTCAAGACCATGATAAGGTGCAGGATGGCAACGAAATTGGAGGCTCTCAAGACCATGATAAGGTGCTTGATGGCTACGAAAATGGAGCTTCTGAAGACCATGATGAGGTGCAGGATGGCAACGAAAATGGAGGCTTTCAGGACCATGATAAGGTGCAAGATGGCAACAGAAATGGAGCTTCTGAACACCATGGTATGGTGCAGGAAGCGGCTCCAATTCCCTCGTGCCAAGAAAATCCCGATGTACAAATGGATCAAGACTCCGATATGGTAGACAACAGGACAGTCTCATGTGATGATGATGTTCAAATTTCCGATGGACCAACGCCTGACGATGGTCTGATACCCGAGTCGCTAGAGCAACGCGCTGCAAAAAGGCTGCGGCTTACACCTCCAGTTGAAGGGGATAAATGTGTCACAAGAAGCCTTGTTGAAGACTGAAAGTCGTGAGGCCACCAATTCTCTTTTTGCAAGTATTTTGATAGTTATTTGACTTGAATGGTCTGTCCATATGAGGTATGTGGGATGTATTTAGAGTTGAACGGTTAGGTAATATGACGCTTTTGATCTAAAATGTTAGTGAATTTATTCGTCTGAAAAAAAAAGCTTTGATTTAATCTTGCTGAATGGTGAGGTTCTCTGCATCTTCAAGAGTGACCGGTAGAATTTATACCCAAACATGTTGACATGTAAAAGAACAAACAACCGCAAGTAAGCCTAGGACCGGGAGGGGATGAATCGGTCAAAGGCTCTTTGACAGTCAAGTTAGTAAGCAATATTAAACTCAAGCAATAGGCAAGAGAACAAGTATGTAGATATTGCGTAACCAGATAAAAACCCTAAAAGGTGTATTTCTACTAGTGGAAGAGAAGAGCTTTTAGGATAGTAGAATCCATATTAAATCGAAAGAATCCCAGAGGATATCTAATATTGCATCCTCTTAAGACTGATTATCACATGTCAATTCTTAGATTGTAAGGACTCCAAGATTATAGGAAACTTGTAGATTCCTTGTTGGATTAGTTTCCGAATCTTGCGGAACAAAATGGTATATCTCAGCGAGGTCGACAGACTTTGCCCACTTACTCCGGAACAGGATGATGGTGGCATCGTTGATCCGTTTAGCCAACTCTGCAATGGAGGTTGTTGAGTCCGTCATCAGACTTGTGAAGTAGGCGTATTCTGATCCGTCTTACTTCACCCCTAGAAAATTATGGTCCATAATTGCCCCTATCTAGGCATAAAAAATGACTGGTTCCCCTTAAAAATGGGTAGTTACGTAGAGACCAAGCCTTTCAGAATAAGTCGGAATACGTACCGTTTTCTTCCTTCAGAGCGTGGAGTCTCAACTTCGTTTCTTGTGAACTTTTGACGTTCCAGATTCAGTTGTGCGATCTTGAATATTGAGGAGAGGCAACAATGATGAACATGTAACCGTGGTTTTTCCTCCAGCTTAGCCTTTAGTTTTCATCATGAAACCTCCTTTTCTATTTCATGCCTTACATTCCAAACCCAGTTCTCTCTTTGAACCTTAGCCATATTTATCTTTGTCAACGACTGAACTTCATTGGAGTTTTCCGACGACGACTGAACTTCATTGGAGTTTTCCGACGACGACTGAACTTCATCAGAGTTAATGGTCCTGGCCAAATCTGTTTTATAGCTTCCATATGAAAATTTGCATGTTAGGTGTAAGGGCTTGTCTCCCCCAAGTAATTATATCTTTTTTGTCCTGTTCATGAGACTTTATAACAAACATGTATTTACACGTTATAAACACTTGCAATTTTATTCATGCCATTTATCCTATTTGAATAAAATGTTGGAAATTTTTCCATCCCTTGCTTCCCAATCATGGAATAATCTGGTAATCCGACAAATTTCTTCAAAGTAATTTAACTTCGAAGTAATATGTAATATAATAGAATATGAGCAAGCTTGTAGGCCCCAGATAGAGCTCAAAAGCCCCCTAGGTAACATTGATTCGGAAAAATGTTACCTCTCAAACTTGGTATCCATGAAGATTCCCACTGCGATTAGGAGTACCACCTTACTCCGACACCGGGTCTAATGCCCATGAAAAATCCTTTTACTATATATTTTTCATAATGTATTTGTCGAATTAAAGACGAAAAAGTGATAAGTCTTACCCAGAATGACCTCCAGAGTTCAGAGTCAAATAAGTGTTCCTTTCTCAATATGTTGTCTTGTTCGTTGACCTTGCCCTGTTTTGGGTTAGAGGATTTTAGATATGCCTATAACTCAGAAAAGGTTTCCTACTCAGTCCTGATTGCTGGTTTGTCCTTAGTGAATATTAAACAAAAGTTCGTCAGGGACTTGGTCACCTACATGTGGATTGAAAACACTTTTCAAATCCTTTTGTTAGACCTTGTGCACCAGACCAGAGTGTTTCCGATCAGACTACACTTAGTTGGCTTGGCTAAGGCACTTCCGTGTATCGGAGCTCTATTGGAATAAAATTCCTCTTGAGGACTTCCTAGTCCAAATGCCTCATTCAGACCTGCTTAACATATGGTGTTGCAAAACTTACTTGGCTTAGTACGCTGGTTTAGGATAAGAGTGATCGTACTCAGGGTTGGGACTCAGAGCCACCCTTCAGATTATTCTCGGATCGCCTTTACTTTCATTCCCTCGAATGCATAGAGCATAGATTTGAATGTTATAACTCATAACCCACAACCTTCAGGTTGCATAATCTTTTTCAAGAGTTGGATGGTGCACTGGAGTTCCAAATCAAGGGGTTATGTGACATGTCCCCATGCTCGTTACCCGCTAATCGTAACCACACTTGTTACGCTTCGAGTCTCCCAAATTGCTAACTGAACAATACGCGAAGTTTCAAAGTTTTGTGTTATTTGGGCTTTTTAGGTATTTTCACTACCGCAAAAAAAAAAAAAAAAAAAAGAACGAACAAGTGCGTATCATAACTCTGAGAATAAAGATAAAAATAAAAACTCTGAGAATTCTTTTATTGAAAAAAGACTTGTGTTGACAAAGGGGTGTGATTGAATCCGAAAAGGATTGCCTACATATTCTCGGAAAAGGGAACCAAATTATTGGTGTAGTTCAAGAAAGATGGTACAATGTAAAAAATTTTCATTGGACCATTCTTTGATGAATAGCCTATGGTGAGGCGATACAGAAATGAGTTCTCCAGGGACTTGTATACGCGTAGACGGCAACGTGTTAGGCATAGTATCGTCTGAGCTTGGTGATGTTCCACCGCTTGGTGATCGGAGTTCCATCCATGCGCTCAAGGTTGTAAGCAATATTAAGACTCAAGTAGTAGGTAAGAGAATAAGTATGCATAGATTGCGTTACCAGAGATGAACCCTAGAAGGGTGTATTTATACCAGTCGAGGAGATAACATTTTAGCATAGTAGAATTCGTATTAAACCTGCAGAATCCCATAGGATATCTAGGAAGTAGATATTGCATCCTCCTGGGAGTTTGATTACTTGCGGCGCATGCCAATCCTTAGATTATAATAACTCCAAGATTATAGGAAACCTGTTGATTCCTTATTGGATTGGGTTCTTGAATCTTGCGGTACAAGAATGGTCTATCTTAGCGAAGTCGACGAACATCAACTTCACCCAATGATTCCGGAACATGATGACGGTGGCATCGCTAATCCATTTAGTCAACTCCTAATGGAGATTGTTGAGTCCATGTCCAAACTTCTGAGGTTGGCATATTCGGATTCGTCTTACTCCGGTCCCGGAAAATCATGGCCCACAATCATGATAATGTCTCCTCGGAGTAGATGATCTATTGGCAGTCCTTTCTTTAAAGCTGTCCAAGCGACTGTTTTGTCTTAACCGATAATCTTGGCTTTTTTAGTAAGGAAGTGCCGAGTATACTCCCTGATAAACTAGTTGGGCTTCTTGACTACATTGAAGAGATAGACAGACAAATTATTGACAACATAGTCAAAATTAGCCACAATAGGATAAGAACTTCTATATTCTATAAGGTTCTATGTTTACATTTATATAATCACATTCTTAAAAATAACTATTTTCGCATCAGGAAAGATGTGAACTCAATAATTATGTGTCGCGAAAAAGGACCACACATAGACAACATGGTCAAGATAACCATAATAACCTTATCACATATGCTATTGGTTGATCTTGGATGATGTTGAGAAAAACAAGGCAAAATGAAACACATATGTAAGTCTCGGGGGAGGTTGAATATCAACTTTTTGGGTGCAAAATAAGACTCAAATTTGTTTTAGAGGTTGACACAGTTTGGTTTGGTGAGATTCTAGGTTGAAACCAAAACCAAAATCGAATTCTTTTGATGTGTGGTTTGATGCGATTTTGAAGCTTGAACATAAATAGAACCAAACCATTTAGTTGCAGTTTAGTTCAATTTCAAATGGTTTTGGTTTCAATTTTATACCATTTCCAAATTTGAAAAGAAATTCATGATCACAAAGCTAAAATTCAACTTCAAATAAAGTTCAACATCAAAGGGCCTTATGGCATTACTTTAGGAAAAACTCAATTGAAAAGGTTAAGTTCTAAAACTAAAGTTTAAACAAATTTCAACATCAAAATGCCTTGTGGCATTAGTAGTATAACCCAAAAAAATAAATTGTGTCATACTGTTCAACAAAAAGGTTTTGGTGCTTCAATTTTTAAGTCACTACTTTACATTGTTCAACCCTCTCTTTCCCTCTCCTTTTGGAAATTTACTTTTCGAAGGTTGAGGATGTCTTTGAGCTTGTGAACAAGCTTGAGAAGGCGATACTTGAGAAGACCTTGGACCTTATGAAAGTGAAATTGATGGATGAGAAGCCAATAGACCTTCTGAACTAGAAATTTGAGATTGCCTTGAAACTTGTTGTGGTTGTGGATTAAGAGTAAGAGAGGCGATACTTGAATTCAAATTGGCCAACTCTACACAATACAAATACATGAACAATATAAATTACATTAGTTGTTATAAACTTTAAAAATTCCACAAAAATTTCAAACACACATTGAAAAAATAAAATTAAGAAAGCCTACAATATAAGTTACCTAATATCAGTATTAAATTAACTATCCCTTTTTATTAATTTTCTAGGTACTTGAATTTTTCATTTTTATTTGCTGTTTTCATTCCACACATGTAGGTAGACAACAACGAATCAGTTACAATCAAAGAAAAACACCAACCTTTCACCCATTCAAGTACATAAATAGATGGAAAATTCAGTTCACATAGGTAGTTTAATTTCATTCCACCCCTAAATATAAACAACAACAACAACTAAGAATCAACAAAAAATGAACATTGAACATTGAACATAAGCTACCTGTTCTACAGAAACCCACAAACTCTAATTCACACGTATTTAAAACCCAAACTCATGCATGCATTGATTGTTGTAGGAATCATATATATCTCATAATACAACGCATGAATTAGGAAGATTTTGGTTCTTTTCAAAATCATTGGAATCGACGAGATAAGGGTTTGGAGAAACGTGTAAAAACTTAACGCCCTAAAAATCGTTGGAATTTGGTAAATTCATTTCAAAAACTATACAGTGATAAGTACTGAAATTCATGTAAAACTTATGGACATAAATAATTAACATGGAGATATAATCTCTTAGTAGACCCCAACTAGGATGATTTAACACTAGTGGACTCCTTTCAAATCAGCCTTATAAAACTGGATTCATATTTAAAAACCCCTTTATTTAATTTTTAATTTTTGGGGTTCGATTTTCGGTCTAAGTCCCCACCCTTTAAGGCAGAAATGAATATTTAAGCATAATTACAAAACATAATAACTTTTAGCCATCCCCAACAAATCCACAAAACAAGACAAAACTGAATTAGAGTCCAAATTCATAGGCCTGCATTTGCATAAAGCTTTGTATACAATACAAGTTATATTCTAGATCAATGTCATGCTTTGCATGGAATACAAATACAGTTTTACATATAACACACAGACACAGTACTTCCCCAGAGATGTCTTCCAATTTGTTTTCGAGTGAAGACACATAGATCACTCGTATGTTACAATAACTCGACTTTATTTAGAAATTATAAGGAAGTGCAACTCTCCATCTGTCTCCACCTCTTAACCAGAGAAACTAAGGAAGCCTGAAAATACCGAATACAAAAACCGATTAGCAACTTCATTGAAGATGTTGAAGAATAAAAGCATCATAGCGGTACAATTATACTTAACGAACATCATGAATTTGTGATACGCTGAGGAAAGGAGCCAAACGGCCCAAAGAAACATGAGGTACAGGAGAAAGGAAAAAATAGCATAGCCCAGATGAGCACTTGAGCTAATCACAGGCTAAAAACAAAACAAAAAACCCACATCAAAACTCAACGGCAACGAAGGCGTGGCAACCCCACCGCTATCTTTGAAAACAAGCTTGTGCCACGAAGGAGATGGACTATGTTCAACCCAAGCTTTCATTATGACCTTCCCTAAATGGCTTTTTTTACTTAAAAGAAAAGAAAATTAAAAATTTTAAAATTGGTAATGTGTAAAATTCGACCAGATCATGCTGAGATGAATAAGCTTGAGAGAACAACCCATGATAAGCAAGCAAACCCTCCGCGTGGACAGCAAAATATCCCTTATCGACACAGCTCCCTAGTATTTTACTACCTTTATTCTTCGTCGTATCATCAAATAAGCACAATTCAAAAGTCAAAAGCAAAAGCCACCAGCAAATAGCATATATATTAGCAAGCGGCTCACCCCAGTTTGAGAGACAAGATGTCGGAGCAGTCATCTTCGAGAGAAAGAGCACTGCTGGAGCAGGCTGTGACATTTGTGGCTGATTCAGATGTCATGCCTTCTTCTCCAACATTATTCAGGTTTTCCAACTCCATGATCGCCGCCGGTTCGATATCTCCTCCAGCGGATAACATCACCAACTGCCATGCAAAAACAACAAAGAAAAAGATCGCCCAAATTTAATTTTTAATTAAGATTTATTACTTTCATTAAATAAAAATAAAATAGAAGAAAAAATATAAATGGTGGTAGTTTCTTACCCTCTGCTTTAGCTTGTTGTTAGCTTCTATAAGCTCAGCTCCCTGCATGTATAATCAGGGCATAGAAGAGGACAACAAAGCAAAAATTCATTAATAATTCATTAATGTTTACTATTATTCTTTTCGGGAAATTCTGGATTATTTGTATATATTTGTAGTTATTCCATAAATAGACACAGACAACAATCATCTATTTAATTACAAACCTTGTTCGTAAGTGCCATAATCTCACTCATTATCTTTTTTTCCTGAAATAAATAGGAAATTTGGAATTAGATGTTGCTATATAAACATATATAATCCAAAATATTTCTTTAGTAAAATAACCTAATTAAAGTACGGAAAAGAAATGGTCAAGTCTACATTCAATTTGACCAAAGTCTAAATTTGAAAGATACGCCTGCAAAAGAATAGTCAGATTAGAAATTTGTTGACTTTTTTATTAGGATAATGTTAGAAAGACTAAATATTGTAAACTAAATCACTTACTTAAGTATTGATTAACGTGCTTATTTCTTATTAATGACACATCATTTAATTTGCAAATTTAATTATAAAATTCAGTCTACCTAGCATTACTCTTTTGATTAAACAAAAAGGTGTATATGAGGCACAATGTGTTGATCTATTTATTTGATTAAGCTCGGTCATAGCTCACTCAAGCATAGGGCAAAAAGTTTAGAGGAGGAAGTGCAATATTAGTTTATGGAGTGTTAATAACAAATTTCTTATTTGAACAAAATTAAGATATTTGTCTTATTCTTTCCAAGAACAATATTTGAACAATGACTAATTAAGTAATAAATCTTCCGGATCATTGCACAATAATATGTATTAAGCCTCAGTTTTAAGAAATACCTTAGTTTTAATTACACGGCCAATGCTTACTTCCACCAATTTTTCTAACTTGTTCAGTTGATCCAGATCCAAGTCTTGAAGGTCCTCACCCTTCATATGCCTTTTGCATGCCAAACCAGTTTCAGCAGACTTGTCAAACGATCATACCAGCCTAATTAACCACCATATATCTTACAAACAAATCGATAAATTATAATTACCTCAGCTTGCGGGTCTTATCCTCAAGTTCCTTACTCAGCCTGATCGTGTTTTCTTTCTCCGACTAATTAAATGGGAAATATATTTATATCATCATTTAGATAATCTACTCTGTCACGTGAAAAGCTTATAAACATCAGGCTCAAAAAGAAACAAGAAAGAAAAAAAATGTAATCTGTCACATGAAAACTTAGAATGTTCAATGGAAGTTAAAACTATAACTTGGAGTCATTACTCAACCCCAAGTACTTGCACATATTTAGTCTAACAGGCCAACCCTGCTGCATGCATATATAGAAGTCTAACTTGTAACGCTGTAAAAATATATTCCGATGCTCCAAGTGCAGATCAAAGAAAATATTACACTCACTTGGCACAATTAATTATTGTACCATTAAAAATGTAAATTGTAGAGCAAAGATGAAAAAAAAATCTAATATTGAACTGAATAACCTGCAGTTGGTGAAGCGTAATTTGATCCGATTTTTCCCCACCAGTGTGTGATTTGTACCTTGCAATCACATCCTTGGTACTTGACATCATAAAGGGATAAACTATAATTAGTATGTTTCATTATTACTTATAAATTATTCACATAAAAATAAAATTATATCCAACATAAAACCAATAGCGCTTGCATGTTGCACTTGCAAACACTTTTGCAATAATCCCAATAAATTAGTACTTGCATGTTGTATGCGGCTTTGTGCTCTTTTCTGGTTTAATTTTTTTTTACAAAAATAATTTAAAAACCGAGACTGAAATCAACCAACTTTGAACATGCATGCAAACAGAAAAACTGCTAGAATAAAATACCCCAAAAACATGCACATGACGACATGCAGGAGGATTAATTTACCAAGCAGAAAACAAAATTAGGACAAATCAATACGATAATTCATCAAGATTAACCAGCCACAACATGTCAACAACCATCTCTTTGGAGATATTTGGTTCTAACCTGTTGCAATCCAACCAGCCAAAAGGCCCAAAACATTAGGGCAAAGCTTTTTGGAGGCCTTATTGCTTGGTCTGGTTACCCATATCAAAAGGTCAAGTCGGAATATTATATATGAGATAATGAGATCATCTACTAAGGATACAGAACAACAAAAAGGCAAAACCTACGTTGGGACTATCAGGTAACTAAAAGTGGGACTAAAAGTCTAAGTCAGCTCCTCTCACTCGAGCACCATTGCAAATAGGATAATGCTTAGGCACTCACTTATAAGGAGGAGGATCCTCTCTCCTCTTAATCTTTTTTTTTTCCTCTCCTCTTATTTGAACGATCATGGTTAAACCACATTAACATCTTATATTAATTTTTTTTTATAGAGGCAATAAGACAAAAGACGATGTATGAAAGGAGGGGAGGGAAAGGGATGAGAATAGGGGAGGGAGAGAATCCTACTCCCACTAATGAGTAGTCTACATACATACTTTTTTATTTTAATCTAATGATATTTTAACACATTATTTAATATATTTTAAACAATAATAGGCATGGCTTCAATAAAACAAAGAACACTTGGCATTTTTTGATTGATAGTAAGCACTTAAGTATTATTCTTGCAAATGTACTCACTTTTGATTTTGACCCAATAATATTGTACATGTTATATTATTTAAAAAAAATTAATAGACATGTTTAATTTTTCTTGAGCTTTAAAAACAAGAAACACGTAATATCTTTTGATTGAATCAAATTAAAAGGTGAGTATATGATGACATGCCTAAGTATGATTATTTTTTTGCTGGCTTGATTGGTCTCTTTGATCCTGAATTTGTCAATGATCAACAATATTTTCAAAAGGTTTTCGATACAATAAAACAAATAGAAATAAAAACAAGCAATTCTTGCTAACTTTTGACCATTTTTTTTCCTTGGCAAAGTTTTCCAGTTTCTACCTTGTGCTTTTAATCTCGTCCACTGCCGCACAACAAAAAAATAAAAGGGATAAAAAGAGAGAATCACATACATCTAACCAACTTAATAACTCTACTGACAAGTAATGACTGATTTGATAATTTACTAAGTCCATCTAGTTAGAGCCATCCAACTTTATTGGAAAAGACCTAAACATAATGCACTTAATTTGGAGGGATATCTTGGGGATACGATAGTTAATATAATAATTGTTTTCCTTGTATATTTTCAAAAGGTGAAAGATCCTATGAGTTGTTTCCTGGACTATTAAGACTCATTTATACGACCTTAATATTATAAGTAAATGAATTGTGTTTCCTTATTAATTGGAAGATTAATCTAAGCACATAGTACTCTTTTATTGGTCTTATGTATCTTAGGACTTAATTAGGAGGCTTATTATTGTAGCACTGATTCCACAATTGTCAAGTCTTCACTATCTGCTGATGCAAGAATGTTGAGGTACACCTTCCAAGTCAACCCTCTTTCACATTTGGTTCCTATGATAGTTCCCTTAAGAAGACCACTCTCCGGAACACTGGAAGCCTCCTCCGAAAGTGGGTGTTGGCGGGTGGAGGTGCTTATATATTCTGTACTATAGTACGTAAGGACTTTAGCTTCGTAATCAATCGAATACAAGATGTTAGAAGGCGGGCTAACTCTATTACATGAAGCCACTTGATCTTGGACAAATAACCTTAAATTCCATAACCCTACACTTGTTAAGACAACATTTCATCAATCACTCAAAACTAGTACTAAAGGACTATCCATAAGCTATACAAAACTTAACATGCACTTACTTGACCATAATTTAGGGCAATATTGGCAATCCATTCTCATGTTTACCGCAAAAATGGAGGCACCTAACCTTGTATATACTTCATTGATGTGTCGTGTTCAACTGTTGCTGCATGAGATTCTCAAATGAGAAATCCTCTTTTCACATCCGCTCAAGGGGATGCAGGCAAGTAACATGTTGAAAATTTTAGTATGATAAATTTTTTAATATTTTATATTTAGATAGGTGAGGAACTTTAATAGTATGTTGTATCCAGCTTTAGACGACGTTATTATGAGTAGTCTATAAATTGCATAAACATATCACACACACATGCATTGTATATTATTTGTTTGATATATTTGGAGAGAAGTTGGGCTTGTAAAGAGGTGAATGAAACCTAATTTGTGTCCCCCAATTTTGAGTTTGTGAGAACAATGTCCAAAGCATCTTGAACGAGAAGCTAGCTATAAAGAATGCTTTGATATTCTTATAGCAACTCAAAAATGCTTGGTTTGATGTTATGTTAATATTTTGGACCCAAAAAAAAAATGTTAGTTTAAAATGCTTTCAGTGCTGGTGAAGTGTATCCGATGGCTTTGAGAAAGATTTTTAACTATGAAAAAAATATTCTAAACTTTCCATGATAGCTTGAGATGTAGGATCCCCAAAGCCCCAAGTTTAGTAAATAAGTTGGTGGTTGGTGTTGGCTAAACTTGGATTTAGCATCAAGGCTAAAGCGTTTACGGTGGTCGACGAATTTTGTCCATGGAGCTTGGTTTTCAAAAGTAAGAGAGTAAAACGAGCTTAAAAACTTGAGGTTATGGAAGAAAAAATTGTAGTCATACTTGTGGATGGCTTATTGGGAAGCTTGCAGCAGCCAAGACAAATTTCTTGCAGCTAGGAGAAGGAAGTCCTCCATACCTACAGTTGATGGAAGTAATAGAAAATGCTTTATGCTAGAATGCTTGCAGTACCAATATCCTCTCCTCTTGTTTTCTTAATATACACCCAATATATAGAGGTTGAACCACTGTGTTATTTCTAGTGAGCAAAAGGAGGCACTAGAACAATAACAACAATAAAGTCTTATCCCATTAAATGAAGTCAACTATTGTGTTTTTGATGACCCACTCTTGTTGGTGACCACATGCTCTTCTATCTTTTTAAAGAAAGTATCGACTAAAAAGAGATCACATGCCAATGCAAAATCTAAGATGTTGGCCAGTATATATAGGTTCAAAAATTATCTTCTTTACAGTGAGTAAGAAGAGGCGTTGGGAACTACTTGTTTTTAGTGAGTATCATAATCTTCTTATATCTTACGAATGAAAGATATAAATTATTTAAAAGGACACTAGAATATATCTCTTCCTCTTACCCATCAAGGGAAAGCTAGATCACATGCTCTTCTATCCTTTTAAAGAAAGTATTGGCTAAAAAGAGATCACATGCCAATGCAAAATCCAAGATGTTGGCCAAAAAAAAAAAAAAACAAATATATAGAGGTTGAAATTTTTTTTCTTTATAGCGAGTAGGAAGAGGCATTGGAAACTACTTGTTTTCAGTGGGTATCGGAATCTTCTTATATCTTATGTATGAAAGATATAAATTATTTTAAAAAAACACTAGAAGATATCTCTTTCTCTTACCGATCAAGGGAAAGCTATAAATTTTTTAGTGAGTATCGGAATTTTCTTATATCTTATGAATGAAAGTCATAAATTATTTAAAAAAACAATAGAAAGTATCTCTTTCTCTTACCCATCAAGGGGAAGCTATAAGTAATGGATTGGACTTCCATGCTCCAAAAGTAGCTTTTTGTTCTTTCTTAATTTACAAAAGCATTTTCAATTTGTTCCTTTGTTGCTTTAGATAATGTTTATAGAGGTGTATTATTGGGAAGTAAACACATATTTTTGGATCAAAATCAAAGGAATAATGGTAGTAGACCGAGGTGAGGTGAGCTCTAGCACGGTAATAACAGATCATGCACAAGGCAATGAGATTTGAGTGGTTCGGCTTAGATGGGCTGCATCCACTTCGTGTTGTATTTAATAATTATTTAACATGTGCATCACTTGGAAATCTTTTAAGATTTAGGAGACTTTCACAAGAAGACTGGGAGAGGTGGGAGAAATCGAGAGTGATTCCAGAGGAAGTAAGCCTAATCTTTTGCTTGGAGGTGGCTGCTTTATATATCCATGAGAGACCCCACAGCTGGTTGACATGTGGCTCAATCCAGGTGATGGAGAGTATATAAAAACACAACTGGTCAAAAATATCCTTTCCAGCCTCGAGGCACCAATATCTAATCATATCTGATCGACATCTGGCATCTCAGAATGTGATGGGGTGTAAGGGCTTTATGTTCGACACGTGCCCTACATATAATGCCCAAGCCGACATGGTACTAATCAACAATTAAACAAGAGCAACTCGGCTCAGGTATATGGCCTGGCTATCAACAAAAGGAATGAGGTCAGCTCGCCTTGGTTATCAGGTGGTGATGACCACAGCTTAGTCAAGTTGACATGGGTGATGTCCCTAAACGCTAAATTCACGCGACGATTCCTTATTGGTGCATCCGATTTGGATAAGGAATAGATAAAGAGTCTAATAGTAAAATAGGAAGATCTAGATAACAAAAAGCTCATTCACTCTCTACCAAATAGATGTGTTAACATCTTATAAACTAGTTTTAGATTTTCATTAACAAAATAAACGATGTAAAAGACATCACCATACAATAAAGGCATCTTTTCTATGCACGCTGATTTGGAATGACAGATTGATATATTAAATCCTATAGTATACATTCTAGGTTAAGTAGACCACTTTAGAAATGGTATTTCAGTTTTATTAATATTGTCATCACTTACTATGTGGAGATAATATTTTTTTAACTAAAACATAAGCACAACTTTATCTAAATTCTTATTCCACAATTACATTTCTACATATTAATCTCACCCTTCCTCTCATGCACATTATTTATGGAAGTAGCTAGGTTTTAATCTTTGCAACTACTCAAGTTCGTTTATTGTTTCATGCATGCATATGAAAAAACAGGTTATATACGGCCAATAGCTGCACCGCTCATTGCCCTACTTGACGCATGCATACATATTTCCTTCTCAAGGGTCGTCTTCAAGGCTTCTATGATGAATCCCCAAGTTTTCATCATATCACTTTATTCCTAGTAAGAAAAATCCAAAGCATATATATATATATATATATATATAATTGAATGTTCGTATTTTAAGTCCTTAGAAATTAACCGTCATTGTAGTTTAGGTGGGGAGGATGAAGGACAACTTTTGGAACATAACCCAACATCATGTGTTGAAGTTGACATGGATATACATATACATATTGGTATGTATATATATATTGTAAGTAGATAGTGCTACACTCTTTTACTAGCTAGAGTATTTTTTAATTATTTTATGTTGTCAAATTATTTATTTATAACTGATTATTTGAATTCTAGTAAGAATGATGGTCTAAGAAATAATATATCGTGTATCTAGAAAGGGAAACGGAGTACCCCATTTAAAGGGATACATATATACTCTTCATTTCATAAGCCCCAACTAATATTTTATATATTATTATCTACAACCGATTTGTGATAGGTAGGGGAAATCAGATTAAAGCGGCAAGATAAACTATGAAACTGTAAAATAGTAATAAGATTACATATTACTAGACAAGTGGCTTATATATATATATAGATTTCTGCATGGCGGACACGATTGCATTTAGCATGAACAGCCAAGAGATCAGCAAGTAACTTAAAAAGAATCACCACAATTCCACACATTGAGAGCACGTAAAACTACGAAAAATGTTCTCAAACTTGGACACCTAGCTAGAGGTTGTCTCAATCAAAAGTACACCTGAACTGGAAATTATATAGTTATCCTCGTACTAGCTAGTTAACTCTCTCTCTCTCTCTGGGTGAAAGTTTTTAGATTCTCTAGCCTTTCTTCTGTGCCTTATCTAGCTGACACCATAAATTATGTGTGCTTGTGTACATGCGTGGATGATCTATCTAGCTAGTTAGCACTTTCCTCCTTATATATACATATAGTTTTTTTTTTTATTCTAATGCTGAATCTCTCTCTCTCTCTCTCTGAAAGAGAAGTCAGGTCATGTACTTGGTTATATTAATTTGTTCAGGTAAGGAAAATTCGAAAGAAATTAGAAGGCGGTGGGATGTTGTACAGTATTGGTACCTGGTGCTTGAGTAATCAAAGAGCTTGCCAGTTTGAGAAAAGATGATAACAGCAACTTCAGATTCACACAGAATCGACAGCTCTTCAGCTTTCTTGAAAATCCCTCTTCTCCTCTTTGAGAAGGTCACCTGCCTTGCCGGCAAGTAGTCGATCCTCCTGATCTTAATCTTCTCATTCATCCTTTTCACCATTTCTTCCTACCCCTGCAAAAGCAACTAAATCGAATAAATAAAATAAACCAACCACTTTTCACATATATATAATCGTTGACAAACTAAAAAACTAGCATATATTTTCTGCGTTTTTTTTCTTCATAATTTTAAAGATTATTGACCTCAAACCCTAGCATCTCAGATCTAATAAGAGATTATTGACCTCAAACCCTAGCATCTCAGATCTATATAAGAAAAACAAAACCCAGAAAAACTGACCACAATCAACTGTCCAACAAGCCTACAGTATTTACCATAAGCAGAAGAAGAAGAAGAAGGAGGAGGAGGAGGAGGAGGAGGAGGAAGACCATACATAAATTAATTACACTGGGTTTTCCGTTATTATTTGTTTACCTTCGTTGGGGGGTTCAGGTCTGAAGTTTTGGGAAATTTGCAGAACAGTGAAAGAAAAGCCAGCAATTCTGGAAAGAGAAGAAGATAGAGAAGAGAGAGAGTTGGGGTGCCGCCGGCAGTTCAAGAAAGGAAAGGTTGCTAAATTAATTTTCCTATTTATGGAAAAATAGGAAATATCTTACTTTGGTATCCACTGTTTGTGCCTTTCTCTTTTTTTAGATATTTTTTGGGAAAACAAGGTTAGAAACGTGGAACGCTAATCAGTTGGTGTGACGAGTGATGAATGCGATCACGACCGTCTATAATATGTGGACTGAACGACAGTACGGCTGGGGATTCTCAGTTTAATTCTTTTTACGTACCACACCGTTTGATTTTCCTCGCCCACTTCGTCTCTCTCACTTCTTTATCCCAAAGAGCAGCGGTAGCTGCTAGCAGCGATCACTGCGACACTTGCTGGCAATACTCATTCCCACTTGTGAAACAAAACTCCCCAAATCCCACCCCCCGAGTTTTCAGTAGCCGCATTCTCCAAACCCTCTTCCACCATGGCCATCCCGGCCCTCTCGTTTTCTCTGCAGAGCAATATCGTCATATGATTTTACTAATTTAAATAAATTATGGTCGGTGGTTCTGTATCTCCCTCTCCTCTTCTCTGCAATCTCGTCATGCGACTGAATCTTCATTTTCTTCTGAGGCGGTGGTTTGTTGAGATCTGTAAAAAAACCAAAATTATTTTCATGTATCTGCAGAATATGTAAGTTCGCTGAGCCGCGGCACTGCTAACAGATCAAAGAATACCTGTTGCCAATCCACCAGTATAGGTCCCGCCTAACTCCCGGAAGGCTCCTTCTCCTGTACCCAACAGATTTGATTTAGGGTTTGTCAGACAGACGGCGGCAGGAGAAGGGCGCATCGCCGACATAAAGGACAGAAAATGCGAAATGAAATATGGTAAGAGAGAATGCATGGCAGTAAGTGTATGAATAGGAAAAGCAGGGATATCTAATTGGAAAACCGAGCGAATGTACAATTATAACTTATAACGGACACGTGTCAATTCCAATCTTTGAATTTAATGTCAGCTTTATCTGAATGATTGAAATAGTAATGTTTATAAGCATCTTCCATTTAAGTCATATTTTACAAATTGTATTTTATAAATCATATGACTTTGTCCGAATTATATAATTTTATCATCGATGATTATTTTTTATTAATGACACATCACAAAATTTACAAATACGGTCTAAAGAATTAATCTATTGCCATGCCGCATGGAACACAAATATAACACAAAATGGCACTCCCCCGGATATGTCTTCCAATAACTCGACTTCATTTACTAATTTTAAGGAAGTGTGCTCTCCATCTTGGTCAACTTCTTAACTAGGAAAACTAAGGAAGCCTGAAAATAGAGAATACAAATTAATTAGCAATTTCACTGAAAATGTTGTAGCATCCTGGCCGTACAGTTATACTTATACCAACATCATGAATTTGCGATCTCGTACGAAATCATGCAAGTGATTTTATATGCCGTTTGCTGTAGTATTGAGACAGTGGAATCCCATATTTCGGTTGAATAACGGCCTGTTCGGTGATCGTCACTGTAACAATCAATTAGTTGACAACTTAAACATGAAATCATGCAAGTAATTCACATTGAATAAAATAAATATGCATAGGTAGTGCAAGTAATGGAGAATTTATCGTATGATCAATGTTAGATACTAATCCAGTAGCTAGGTTAGACTATTCAGATAATATTTGTAGAAAAGTAAAGAAAAAAAAAAGGATAACACATCTGTGCTATCCTCCACCATTTACCTTTGGTTTTCTCCAGATTTTTCTTTTGGGTGAGGAAACAAACCAAACGGCCCAAAAAAACATTAGGTACATGAAAAAATTCAGAACAAAACCCAGATGAGCACTTGAGCTAATCTATGGACGTACAAAAAAAAATTCACAACAGTCGGTTTTTCTTTAATTTGGTACAAACTAGTTGGTTTCTTCAACTATTAATTCTCTGTTTATAAGTAATCACGGGCTAAAATAAAAAACAGGAAAACCTATATCAAAGCTCAACGTCAAAGAAGGCGTGGCAATCCCAATTTTATCTTTGAACACGAGCTCGAGCTCACCATGAAGGAGATGGACTACGTTCAACCCAAGCTTTTATGAAGACCTTTCCTAATGGCCTTTTTTTTTTCCCTTAAAAGAAAAGAAAATTTAAGTGCTTTAAACTGGTAATGTGTAAAATTCGACCTGATCATGCTGAAATGAATCAGCTTGAGAGAACCACCCACGATACGTAAGCAAAAGCTCCGCGAGGACAGCAAAATATCCCTTGTTAGCTTCTAGCAGCTCAGCTCCCTGCATGTATAATCAGTGCATGCAGAGGACAACAAAGCAAAAGTTCATTAGTGATAATTATTTTCTTTCTGGAAACTCTATTTTATATATAGACACAGAGACAACAATCATTTATTTAACTACAAACCTTTTTCTCACTCGTAATTTTTTTTTTCCCTGAAAGATGGAAAATTTGAAATTAGATGTTGCTGTATAGATATATAATCCATAACAAAATGTTATTCTTACCATATTTTTCATACCACGTTTGTACAACATTTCTTACAAAGGAATGGCCTCAGATGTGGTACAAATATGGTATAGAAAACGTGATAAGAGTAGCATTATGTCTTTCGTAAAATAACCTAATTAAAGTATATATACTTGGGTTAAGTTTACATTCTTTACAACCGCCCCCAAAAAAAAAGAAGGTAAAGTTTACATTCAAATTAACCAAAGGTGTAACGTGTTGATCTATTTATTTGATTAAACCCAGCCATAGTTCACTCATGATAGTGAAAAATATGAAATTAGAGGAAGAAGTGCAATATTACTTTTATGGAGAGCTAATAACAGATTCTCTATTTGAACGTTATCAAGACATTTGTTTTATTTTGCAAGAATGATATTTGAACAAAGACTAATTAAGCAATAGATCATCCGGATCATTGCACAATAATACGTACTACGACTCAAAAATGTTTTCCTCTATCCGAGGGATACCTAGATTTTAGAAGCCATGATCAGATGTATTCACTTGTAACAGTATAAATTAGCTAGCTAGAACATACCTTAGTTACAATCACACAGCCAAGGCTTGCTTCCACCCATTTTTCTAACTTCTGCAGTTCATCCAGACCCAAGTCTTGACGGTCCTCACCTTTCATCTGCCTTTTGCATGCCAAACCAATTTCAGCTGACTCTCGTCAAACGATCATCCCAGCTTAATTAACCACCATATATCTTACAAGCAAACTGATAAAATATATTTACCTCAGCTTGCGGGTCTTATCCTCAAGTTCCTTAGTCAACATAATCTTGTTTTCTTTCTCCAACTATTTAACGGGAAATATATTTATACCAAAACATCATTTAGATAGTCTAATCTGTCACAGACTCACATGAAAAGCTTATAAACATCAAGCCCAAAAAGAAACAAGAAAGAAGAAAATCTTAGAACAGCACATAGCACAAAATTGGATATCGCCTATTTTTATGGCAAAAGATGTTTCGTTTATAGATTCCAAATGTCTCAGTGAAGGGAAGGGAAAAAAGGGGCAAAAGATGGACTACTTAAACATGCTTGAGCATGGATATTCAATTGTAGCAATCTCCAGGTCATTTGATTCCTACGTAACAAGAAACCAAACATGAAATTTTTTTCCATGAGCAAAACTCAATGATTCAAATTAATACTAACTAATAACACAAGTTAGAATCTATCCAAAAAAAAAAAAAACCAACTTAGAACGTCAATGGAAGTCAAAACTATGACTTGGAGTCATTACTTAACCCCAGGTACTAGCACATATTTAGCCCAAGAGGCCAACCATGATAATGTGACAACCATGGGCCCCACATTTTGATTCAAATTTGTGCCACATGGACAAACAAACACTTAAAAATGGATACAACTATGATTCTAGGCTGAGCGGAGGATCGTCTGATTTTGGGCTCCATGGGTTCATTCTTCAAAATATTTTTTAAATTTAATTTAATTTTATAATTTATATAATTTCAATTAGTTGTTTGTCCATATGGCATAAATTTGACATTACATTATTAAAAATGTGGGACTCACAGTTCATCATTTAACATTAAATTAACGGACCCACTAACGGATGTATGATATTTCAACGAAATAGTAAGTTGATGTATGAAATAACAATGTTCAAAAATGAGTTACGAGTTTGTTATGAGATCCAAACCTGAGGATGCAAAATGTAATTTACCTTTTTATTTATGTTAAAGAAATCAAATGCTGTAAAATTACATTCCATAGCTCCAAGTGTATAGATCACAGAATGTGATACATTCACATGACACGGTTAATTGTTATACCACTAAAATTGGAAAATTAAAGAGCAATTACGACGGGAAAAAGGAAAACCAATATTCAACTGAATTACCTGCAGTTGATCAAACGTGGGTTGATCTGATTTTCCCCAGAAGTATGTGATTTGTACCTTGCAATCACATCCTTGGTACTTCACAACATAAAAGGAAAAAATATAATTAGCATGTTTCATTATTATTTATAAATTATGACACATCTATAATAATAATATACAACAAAAAAAAAAAAGAGACAGAGAATTAGTTAGTGCTTGCAAACACTTTTGCAATAATCCCAATAAGTTAGTACTTGCATGTTGTATGCAACCTTGTATGAGATTGTTATTAATATGTTATTTTCCGGTTTAATTTTTCTTTTACAAAAATAATATAAAAACTGTGACTGAAATCAACCACTTTGAACATGCATGCAAACAGAATAACTGCTAGAATAAAATACCCCAAAACAATTAGAAAAAAACATGCATAGTTAAACGCTACAGAACTAATTTACCAACAAGAAAAAAAAATTACAACAAATTAATACAGATTTGGAGATAATTCAACAAGATTAACCATCCACAACAATCTCACTTTGGAGATATTTGGTTCTGTTGCAAACCAACCAGCCAAAAGGCCCAGAACATTAAGGCAAAGCTTTCTGGAGGTTTTATTGCTTGGTCTGGTTACCCGGATCAAAATGTCCAATCGGAATATTATACATGAGATAATGAGATCACCAACTGAGGATACACGCAACAAAAAGGCAAAACCAACGTTGGGACTATCAGGTTAACTAAGCAAATGGGCCTAAAAAGTCCAAGTCAGTTCCTCTCACATCAACTCAGACATCAATGCAAATATGCTTTAATTTTTATATTCGCTACGGCCACTTTTTGTGGGTGGCTTGATTACCAATCCTGAATTTGTCAATGCTTTGCTACCATAGTTAGCAAAATAAAATAAGAATAAGGACGACATACATAATTGCATGAACTATAAGCATATTAAGTTAACGAGTCATACAATGAAGTTTTGGAAGGGAGAAATTAGGTATAAACTGAGGGAAGAGACTTGATTGTCACACATTTAATTTGAGTTCATGCTAGAGCGCTTGACTACAAAAGTAATCTATCTCTTATAGAGATCGATGGAATGATGCAGAGATATGCAAGAGAATTGCACATGGTCTTTATAGATGTGAAAAAGGCATATGATAGGGTACCAAGAGAGTTTGAAAGACTAGAGACGAAAGGAGTATGAGTAGCATATATCGAAGCAATCAGGAATATGTATGATAGAGAAAAGATTGTAGCTAGAACTCATGAAGAACAAATTGAAAACTTTCCCCATAACTATATGATTACACCAAAGCTTAGCTTTATGTCTTTACTTTTTTGCCCTTTATAACTCAAAAGTCGCCACTTTACTCTTCGGAACTTAAAATTCATTCAAGTTTGACTTCTTTAAACTCGATTTTGATCCCATTTTGCCCATTACCTCAAAAGTTGTCATTTTACTCTATAAAACTCAAATTCGCTCCAGATTGCCTTAATTTTGTTAATTTTGTGATGTTGGATGCTGACGCATAATGGAGATTTATTATACTTTCTGATAATTTTGTCATTTTACTCTATAAAACTCAATTTTAATATTTCTGATTATTGAATGTTACCATATGAAGATTTATAATCAAATTCATTGGCATGTGTGGCATAGTCTTATTAGGTGGTGGATCCCACATGTTTCAGGGAGGTGACTTTTAAGTTTTAGAGAGAAGAAATAGTCCACAAGTCAAAGTAGAAGGAATTTTGAGTTTCATGGATTAAAATGTTGATTTTGAGTTATAGGTGGTAAAGTGAGATCAAAATTGAGTTCTGTAACTAAACCTAAGTTTTATCCTCTAGAAGACTTTATTATGAGTGATCTACAAATTGCATAAACATCACACACAACGAACATATTCATATTATTTCTTTTAGACACTCGGATACTAATTTATGTTGTACTTATGGCGAAATGTTTTGTAGTTAATAGTTGACAGGAATGATGGGAATTTCATGAGTGGAATTGATATGGCTTGATAGGAAGCTTGCAATAGCCGATACAGGAATTCTACCAGCTAGGAGAAGAAGTCCTTCTCCATGCCCACTTGAAGGAACATGATAGAAAACGCTTGATGCTAGAATGCTTGCAGCACTAGAATCCTCTCCTCTCGTTCTATCACCAAATATATGGAGGTTGAAAAGTTCTCATTTACGGTGTGTAAAATAGTACTTATTTCCAATAAATATTGAATTCTTTATATATCTTATGGCTATCAACAAGGGGAATGAGGTCAACTCACCATGGTTATCAAGTGCTGATGACCACATCTTAGTCAAGTCGACCTAGATGATGTCCCTCTTCCAGTCGTTCATCATAGTCAACCAAGACAATGAGGTCAGCTCGAATTGCCCACGGTGTGGACACTTTGGTGGTGTAAAAAGCCCCTCTATATGTGGGAGTATATCAGCCCTAATCCACGCCACAATTCCCTATTGATATATTTGGTTTGGAATGGTATAGAAAAAGAATGTCGAATAGTAAAAATAGGAATATCTAGATGACAAAAAGGTTATACACTATCTAGTAAACTCTTAGAAGCTACCCCTCAACAATAATTTTTCTGACACAATAGACAAGTTAAAAACACCATCCTACAATAAGGGCATCTTTCTATGCGTGCTGATTTGGGATGTCAAATTGATAAAGTAATCCTATATAACACATTTCAGGTTAAAGGAATCACTTTCAAAGTGATATTTCCCATTTTATTAATAAAAATGACATCATCACTTACCATGGGGAGTGTCTTTTTTTTTTCTTTACTAAAACAAAAGCACAACTTTATCTGAATTCTTATTCCACAATTACATGTCAAGATATTAATCTCACCCTTCCTCTCATGCACAATATTTATGGAAGAAGGTTTTAATCTTTGCAACTACTCAAGTTAGTTCATTATTTCATGCATGATTGTGGAAAAACAGGTTATATATGGCCATAGCTGCACCACTGATTGCCCTGCTTGACGCAGGCATACATATTCCTTCTCAAAGGATCTTCAAGGCTTCTATGATGAATTCCCAAGTTTTCATCACATCACTTTCTTCCTAGTAAGAAAAATCCGAAGCATATATAATTGAATGTTTGTATTTTCAGTCTTTAGCAAGTTCACCGTATTCATTTACAGGTATTTTAGTTTAGGTGGGGAGAATGAAGGGCAACTTTTGGAACATAGCCTAACATCGTGTGTTGAAGTTGTCATGCGTGTATATATATGGTACGTAGAGAGTAAGTCACTCTTTTACTAGCCAGAGTATTTTATCTATCATTTTGATTTTATGTTGTTAGATTATTTATTTCGAATTGATGATTATCTGAATTCCAGTGAGAATGACGGTCTAAGATCAAGGCGGCAAGATAAACTATGAAACTGTAAAATAGTAATAAGATTACATAATTCACTAGACCAGTGGTTCTTATATATATAGACTTCTGCATGGCGGACACGATTGCATGTAGCATGAAAAGCAAAGAGATCAGCATCACGTAAAAAATCGCCACCACTTCACAGATTGAAAGCATGTAAAAGTAATAAAATGTTAATTTCTCAAACTAGGACACCTAGCTAGAAGTTGTCTCAATCAAAAGTAAACCTCACTTTCCTGAATTAGATATTCTAGATAGCATTCTTAGCACCTTATCTGGTTAAAACTCACACTCTCTCTCTCTGTCTTTGTGTACATGCATAGATTATCTATCTAGCTATTTAGCACTCTCTGGTCATTTGGGAATATATAGCTTTTTGATCCAAATGACTGAATCTCTCTCTCTCTCTCTCTCTCTCTCTCAGAAAGAGAGAAGTTATCAAGTCATGTACATGATTATATTTGTTCAAGTTGGGAAAATTCGAAGAATTTATAAGGCAGTGGGATGTTGTACAGGGTTGGTACCTGGAGCTTGAGAAATCAAAGAGCTTGCCAGTTTGAGAAAAGATAATAACAGCAGCTTCAGATTCACATAGAATCGACAGCTCTCTAGCTTTCTTCAAAACCCCCTCTTCTCCTCTTTGAGAAGTTCACCTGCCTTGCCGGCAAGCAGTCGATCTTCCTGATCTTGATCTTCTCCCTCATCATTTTCTCCAATTCTTCCTACCCCCTTCAGAAACAATAATTCAAGTAAAATAAAATAAACCAACCACTTCGAATTTCCACATATATATAAATGTCCACAAACTCCAAAACTACCTTATATTTTCTGGGTTTCTGATAATTTTAAGGATTATTGACCACAAACCCTAGCTTTTCAAATCTAAATAAGTAAAACAAAACCCAGATCAACCCACCAACCACAATCAACTGTCCAATATTTCGTATTTACCATAAATAGAAGAAGAAGAAGAAAGGAAAACCATACAGAAATTAATAACTGGATTTTCCTCTGTTTTTTTGTTTACCTTCGTTGGGGTGGTTTCAGGTCTGAAGTTTTGGTCCGACCAGGAAATTTGCAGAGCAGTGAACGCCAGCAATTTTGGAAAGACAAGGAGAGAGAGAGAGGAGAGAGAGAGTTGGGCGCAGCTGGTTTGTTCAAGAAAGGAAAGGCAGCGAAATTTCTTTCCCGTTTATGGAAATTTCCCATTGTGCCTTTTTCTATTTTTGTGGATATTTTTTTGGAAATTAAGGTAATAAAACCTGGAACGCAGATCAGCAGGGGACCGATCACCACCGTTTAGTTTATATGCGGACCGATCACCGATCTAAGAGATTATCGGTTCTATTCTTCCTCTGCCGCTGGTTGTGCAGTTGACACGCAGCTGCCCTTTTGCCATGCGTTTTCTATGTTATTTACTCTTTTCCCATGGCCTTTCTGGATCACCTGCTGCTGCAGCTGCTTTTTAACTCACTAGTGTTAAAATTAGGACACGTGTCAATTTCAAGCTGTGAATGATTTGTTTGTTTGAATTACAGAAATGGTTTTTCCTTCCGGGTTAAGAAAAAGGAAAAGAAGGGGGATAGAGGATACGAAAGGGGTGAGCGCCTGGGGAGGCAAATTCAAAGAATGTCAAGGGAGTAAATAAGTAGAAACAGATGGCTGTACATTTGTTAGTTATAAAATCCATAGAAGACAGTCAATTACGCAAGCAGCGACTGAGGACAGATTTTTCGGTGTGTGGACACGGATTTACGTTTTTTCCAGTGTCTATCTTATTATATATAACATGTGTTGTTATGCTCTGTGTTTTAGGAACGTTGAAAAATTTATCAATTAAGGAAGACTTTGTTGAAAAACCCGAGTTCAACTAGAGTAGCGAACCTGAAAAGCTTAGTAGTTGGCCAGGAAAGTTGGAGTAGAACGCACACTGGATAAGCGAATAAAGTCAAATTTTCACGAATTCTAGGCGGTTGTAGAAGGATTAAGCATTCTTTTGCATGCAGAGAAACGTTGAAAAATTTCTCGATTGTTGTAGAAAGAGAATATATTATATTATCATCGCTACTACTAATGTCATCTCTTTATATTATAAAAATATTAAATTAAACAGGTCTTAACAGATATTTTTGACAATTCAGTGAGTTGATTCGCACCTGGGAAGCAAAAATATTCCCTTCAAGCAATTGGTGCTAAGATCCCTTTTGTTTTGCTTTGTTTTGTTTTTGTTTTTCTTTTATGTGGACAATGGCGTTCAGTACAGCTCATTCGTTCTTGTGTAACTAGGTTAAGTTATCATGTGATGCGACACTTGACTTTGTCTTTATTTTGCTCGGGTGACCTACTCTTTTTATTTGGTAAAATGACTAATTAAGAAATCTCTGCATCGAAGTTTAGTTCTTGTGCATCATGCTCCTCGTCCACATCAAACCTCTAGTACAAGAGTTTGCAACTTGCAAGTCTGGATAGGACCAATACATATTTATAAACATCGGATTCTACCACAAACTTTAAGTACCACTCTTGGTAGAATAAAAAAGGAATTTCATTTCTTGTATTAGACATGTAATCAATCATGCACCCAGTCAAAATCAATAACTTACTATCCCTCTCCCGCCACTTTAATTTCCAATCAGCCAATGTTACACTAGCCTACCTATTTGCGTAGGAGAATCCGGTTAAGGTTTTATTAGTCTTTAGCAATATTAATTTCAATATTTAAGGGCGATTCGAGACGTTTGATCAAAAGTCAAATCTCGGTCAACATGTTTAACGGTAGGGTTAATAACTCAACGTAGTCTAATTCAAAAGATTTACACAACAAATTTTCAAATTCCTAAGATCCTTACATATTACGCACAACCACATACTATAATTTTGAGATGATCCAATGGTCGGATTTTTGTCCACTATAAATGTCAATAATCCAAGATTCTTCAACTGGAAGACCCCACTGTCAAATTTCCGTTTCACAATTTCTCAAGGTCCATCAATCGATGAATAGCATGCTCATTAAACTTACCGACGATCCAATGGTTAAGTTGACGTCAATTACAAAAATCAAAAGTCAATACCCATATTTCGAATAACCAAACCATTGTATCAAGTTTCAACAAAAACGAACCTTGGATTTAGGCTCTGGACATCAAGGAAGTATCATTGTCGAAAATCCAGATAGCTAGAGTTTCCCATGTGCCACCTAACACGCCGCCATGCGTGGTGATTTCCGGCTAACGTAAACTGAAATTTCCGACAAACTCCAAACATCATAAAACCACAGAGACGTAGAACAAGACAAGGGAAGATTTTTATAGCTAGGCCGACTTCTAAAAAGTGATCGAAAGGCAGTGAAAACCACCAGAGAAGTCTTGGAGCCCATGAATGGTGCACCCAAGGTGCAATTTTGTTTGTTGTCCGATGGACGATCAGATAACTCGAATTTCAATCTGGTGTTGGATTTCAAGTTTGTGCCATAAAGCTGTCAATCTCCCCATCTACCCCTTGGCGGTCGGAAAGCTCTTTACATATCCTGGTTATGCTAAGCTCATAGATGGTCGGCTATAGTGCTCGGGGTATCCTCTTCTAAGACCCTTGGGCCTTAGGATTCTCAATTTTCTTAGGCTTTTCGTGGCTTCTTTATTGGCCAACATCAACACTTATATTTTAGTAAGTTTTTATAATATCTTATTTTTTGTACATTGTATATGTGTTGAAGCTTGAAATGTGAAAAGGAAAGATAGTATGTTTAATTATTTGATGATAGTGTGTACTTAATTAAAAAATTATAATTAAAAAAAATATAATATTGAATATTATCAGGATTCTATGAAATATTATAATCCTGGTTTCTTTTTGGCCAAAAGGAATGGCACTATCCCACGTATAAAAAGTAAACAAAACTTAAGAGGCAATTCTCTAAAATGATGTGATTTAGTTAAATTGATTTTTCTACTAGTGTAAAAATATCGATGTACTCAATAAAAAAAATAAAATCTCTAAAATGATGCGGTTTAAACAGTAAAAATTTTGGACTAAATCCAATCATAACTCAAAATTTTGGACCTAGATCAAGTACCTCATTTGAAAACGCACTAATGGTTGGGAGTTTTAGGTGCTTAACTCTTTCTTCTTCTTTTTTAATATAAAGAGAACAAATAAGTATTAAAAAGAACAAATAACGTGAAGAAAACATCATTCATCTTTACTCATTGTGGTCGCCCTATTTGGGGATTTACGTAAGGGTAGAGTTAGTAATTTTATACCAAGTGGGTTTGCTTAAAGATTTAAATGTGGTCTTTCGTTAAAGTGAACAGTACCGAGAGTTTTTCATTAAAGTTCTTGATAAGTTCATATTATACTATATATTTCACCTTATTCTTAGTATTAATTTATTGGTTATTTTGGTAGGATTTTGATACTTTGTTTTATATTTTTAATATAGGATATTAGACTTTCTCTGGAGCAAAACCTGATCAAACGAATGAATTTTGGAGTGATTCAAATTGGAGGATGTTCGTGTGTTCCTTAGCTTGTTCGTGTCAAAACTTGGGATTTTTTTACCAAGCAATTATTTTCTGGTGATTAAATGAAGGAGCAGTGTGCTTTGTTGGAAAGTAACATTTCTGGGCTTAAACTGCGTTTTTGAAGCCAATATGACCTCAGATGGGTTCGTGGCCTTATGGAAAAGTTTTCAAAATAGTCCAAACTTTAATTACAGCTATTTTGGGCCAGTTGTGGAGCTGATTTAGGTCCAAAATGTGGCTGTGCAGTTTTTTGAACGAATTTATTAGTTCTCATTAAAATAAGGACACACAAGTTGATTTCAAGCTGTGAATGTTTTGTTTGTTTGAATTGCAGAAATGCTTTTTCCTTCTGGGTTAAGTAAAAGGAAAAGAAGGGAAATAGAGGATACGAAAGGGGTGAGTGCCCGTTTTCAAAAAAGAAAAAAGGGGTGGGGGGGGGGGGGGGGAGGGGGAGGGGGGGTTTGGGGAGTTGGGGGGGTTCAAAGAATGTCAAGGGAGTAAATAAGTAGAAACAGATGGCTATACATTTGTTAGTTATAAAATCCATAGAAGACAGTCAATTACGCAAGCAGCGACTGAGGAGAGATTTTTCGTGTGTGTACACGGCTGTACATTTTTTCAAGTGTCGTTGTTTTGTCTTGTGTTCTAGGAACGTTGAAAAGTTTCTCAATTGTTGCAGTAAGAGAATATATGTGCCCAACACATTTCAGCCTTAAGGACCACATGTTGGCGCTCGAGTTTAACCTACAAATGTTGATATAATTAATTACTACGATTTGGTGGTATTCCTCTTCACTTGTAAATGAGACGTTTTATGTTCGAATCTCGTAAATGACGAATTAGATGTTAGATTATATTGTTTAATGTGTGGCTTAACCGAACTTTTCTCTCCTCTTAGTGTACAAATACTTCGTTGTACTAAAAAAAAACCTATAATCCATTGGAGTTGCTTAGATACTTTTGTTTTCACTTATGTACTTGGGCGTAATTACCTAGCACATTTCACATTAGGAGACATTTGGGCTTGAGGTATAGAGCATGAGCTTAGCCCATAATCCCTGAAGTTACTTAAGTGATAATCTAGACTTGTCCCCACCTTTGAGATCCATAAAATGGACGATCATGGACCATTCTGAAAGGAAGCCCAACTAGTCCATGATCACTGTTTGTAATCATGTTGGACTAAGCTTTCTTCCTAAAGGTCAAATTTAGGTTTTGGATTAACATTACAGTACTAGCCCATCTCATTTATCATGACATCAAACAAATATACACAAAGAATAATTTGGGCATGACATGCATTTTTATTGTGAGTTGGGATTTGTGTTTGGATTACTTGTCATATTTTTGTCACTAAAGTTTTATCTTTCGCTCCCTCATTTTTTTTTTGTGGTTTTAGATAAAGAAGTGTTGAATAGTTTTTCCTGATGGTAAAATGTTAGAATTTCTGACACTGGTTCGTGTTCTCATTAGCTACCGCAACAGGAAAATTCGTTCGATTCTGGCCTGTTTTAACTCCACTATTTGGAGCTCTTTTTGGCAGAAGCTCCTGTTCATTTCAGCCCTTTCAAAATAACCAAGTTTTCCAACTTTGTAAGTGGTCTACTTTGTCTTTTGTTTTTGTTTAGTTTCAGTAAGTCTTTTAAATTTTACCGTTTACTTTGTTGAAATCCTTGATGTGGCATGTGAATTTTATATATCTGATACGCAACCCTAACATCTTTAATTTTTAAATTGTACTGCCCACCACCTGGTTGTGTTCATACTTTGTTTTTTCTTATTGAAAACATAATTACAGTGTTTATAAATTAGGGTGATGCTTGTGAATGCTTGTTTGAAGCCATTGAGGTGAAAATCAAATATTGTTCTTCTCTTGTTCGTTTGTGTTATTACTTTGTAACATATATACGGAGGAGTGTCCGATCACCAAGCAATTTAAGAGGAAACATAGCACATTCGAAACCATTTGATGTGTTTAGGCCAGATCTATCCTTCGCACAATTCTTCGGGGTCTTACCTGTCGGGCAAGGTTTGCTGCTTGGTGTGCTGCAATATGAGTTTGCTATTAGTAGGCTCACAATAAAAACTAATAAGGATATGAGCGTGCCACTGTTATTTTGTATAACAGATTGTTTTTTTTTGGTTATTAATTGGGTTGATTACTTGCGCCATAAGTTACTTAGACTTCTTGATCTTGCTGGATTGTTACAGATGGGTTAAGTTTGTATAAGGTTCTTTTTCTTACCTTGTAAACAAGGACTTTTACTCATAATATTGTATGTCCAGTTAAAGGGAGTTCATGGCCCTTCCAACTATTTCTTTGATTACAGTTAACACTAAAGAAGTACGATTAATTAGTTTAGCTAGATAAAACATGAATGAACTTTGAAAAACAGTTGAAATTGGTTAGAACATAAAGAAAGATGCATTAAACAACATATCTACTTTATGTAAGCACAAACAAAAGAGACTTGAGCAAGATTTTAACCTTGTTAGGTAAGGTTCATCTTCTTGCGACCACCTCTCTTTGTATATTACAAGGGTTGCAATCCTTAGAGAATGAAAGGTAAAACGGGTTTACATAAGGGATTCGATACTACAATGCTATGGAAAAGTAGCAGAGCTTCTAAAACTTGACAAAAGATGGCTTTCTAAGGTGGACCTAGGACTAATAAAGCAGAGTATGGACAAACTAAAGCTTTCTGGTTTCTTGCTTGTCTGAGAGCAAAGTGAGATGTCTTTTGATTGATCGGTTAAGTGTCATTGTCTTTAATGTCCCTTGCTGCTTTTATAGACTTCTTAGCCTGATTGTCCAAGCCTTGCCTTTTGGTGATGGCCTTCAGAGGATGGTGAGTCACCATTTATTTACCTATCCATGCCCTTGAAAAGTACTTTTTGCTGGAGGTGAGCTGTCATTTGTTACCCATCACTTCTCACATAGGCTTGTTGCCTATTTCTTGTAAAAAATGATTTTTTTTTTAAATTCTTCCTGGGCCGTCGACTTGTTCGAGCCCAATCCCCCCTTTGCTTTTTTGTTCTTGGGCCCTCTCTGACATGCCCTACCCCGACCCCGATATCCTCTAAAACACCAGGGTAGGCACGTGCTGGCCGACACCTGAGGGTGACGATCCATATTAACATGCATGCAAAAATATGAAGAAAGAACAAACGTAAAATAAAACACATAAACTTAACTATAATGAATATGCAAATGTGGAAAACGTGTTTAGAGCATACAACTAATCAAGAATACTATACAATGAAAAGTTACGAACAAAGGAATGGGTCCTACATCGAGAGGACTCAAAGATACCACTACGAGAGTGCCTTGACGCTGGGATTGTACGCCTCGATTCTAAGTCCTGAAGAGGGCACAAAACAAAGCATGAGCGGACCAAGTTTATATATAAGTAATGTGAAAATCAATTACTCTTCAACGTACTAACCCCCAGTTTTAGAAAACTCATATAGCTAATAAGTAATAGGTTTTCTGAAAAACCTAGCATGCCATAAAACTTTCATAAAACATATATCGTATATAGTGCGCTTAGTAATGATATCACAATCCCGAAAGCCCTACATCACCCGCCCGAAGACATATATAAATCATTCACCCGAAGGCCCTACATCACCCATCTGAAGGCATATATAAATCTTCCGCCTGAAGGCCCTACATCGCCCACCCGAAGGCATATATAAATCTCCCGCCTGAAGACCCTACATCGCCCGCCTGAAGACATATATAAATATCATTCACCCTTAGGCACATAGTATGAATAACCACTAAGTAAGCACATAAAATCATGGACATAATCTTTTCAAAATATATCTCATGGGAGCTCAATAGCTCAAATATCATATCATAAATCCATGTTCATAAATATCTCAGTAAACATAAATTCAATAAAGCATAATATTTCATAAAGCGTAAATCCGATTTACTCATAAATGTTTCATAAAATGTAGTCATAAAATCATGCTTTTCATGTATGCAGTTCTAGTAATTAAATCATGTATTTTGGAAGGGGTCCACTCACAGTACTCTGTTGCCGAAAAGCCGTTTGAACTAGAGAGGACGGGGTTGCCACTAACAAATGCACTTAAGCACATAAAGGGACCAAATAGGTAAAACCCTACTAAAGAAATTGAATTCGGGAAAATGGAGCGCGGATTTGGAATCAAGGCGTCGAATTACCTTAAGAGGGGTCCCCTGACAAATTTCATAAAAGTCAACAAAAAGTCAACGCAAGTATATTCTAGGAATATTTTGAAGAATATTTCAGAGAATATTTCCTAACGGAAAATTCCATCGGGTTCGGGATGGGTCGGATCCAGGTCAACGGGTTGGGTTGACTGGGACACCAGAAACCCACTGGAAACTGGGGTTTGGCCCAATTTTTGGGTATTATTTGAAGTTTCATAACTTCTTCAATACTCAACAAAATTGAGTGATTTAAAAACGAAAATCATACTTCTCGACGAAATGAAGAGAATGGTACCTTTCTTGATTGCTAACTCATCATGGTTTGGCCGGAAAATGGCTCGAAAGCTACGGAGGTTGTCGAAAACTGGGTAAACTTTATAAGGTTATAACTTCCTCATTTCTTAGCTAACTCATCATGGTGTGGCTGAAGATGACTGAAAAATGCCTGCAAACTCACGGGTCTCGTTGAAAAATTGGGGAATAGTCCCCTCGTCGTTTCTGGGTTCGTGGGGTTCCAATAGAGGGTGAGGGATGGTGGTGTGCAGTTGCGGCTATTGTTGTTGTGTTTGTGTGCTTTCCTAGAGAGGGGAGGTTAGAGAAATATAAGAGAGATGAGAGAAGATAGAGTTTTAGAGAGAGTGAAGGCAGGGAAAGAGAGTGAAGGCAGGGAAAGAGAGTGACGGGGAGAGGGAAGAAAGAGAGGGCAGGGAGACCAAGGGGATATGTGGGCCCCTAGTGGCTCACAAAACAAGGTCCACTAAAGACAAAAAAAATACAAATATCTCCCAAACATGAAATTACAAAATTGCCCTTGACGTTCCGTGCTTCTTAAAATCCGGGACGGGTCGTTACAATCTACCCTCGGTAAGAAAATTCATCCCCCAAATTTGAAATAACTTGCTACACGTAAAAACTCGAAGATAGGAAGCAAATATATATAAAGAAGAAATCAAGTCAAAGCGGTTGCATAAAAGAGAATGCCACTCCGTTGTGATCGGATTGTAGTGATTCCTTTTTCATGCCTCCAAGCTCATACTATCTTCCCTAACAATACAATAGTAGTATCATATATGTAAATAATAAAATATAGTCGAAATATATAATATCGTAAGGTCAAAAATATGTACATATAGTAAGATAATGTCAAAATCGATATGTATTAACATAGAAGCCGAAACTTGTACTGAATTTAAAACTGAAAGTGGAAATGACTCACCCAAACATTTGTAACGTCAAAAATACAAATATATAACTATAATAATGTAAGTTAAAATACTTGCACTAAAAATTAAAACTGAAAATGAAAATTGGTCTCGCCCAAGCATTTGTAATGTCACGTACTTTGAAAATAGGTGTGTGTGACTTTGGGTTGAGCCCAAACAATAATTAATCAGTAACTGCTACTGTAGACGGGTCTACTTGCCCACTTGCTTAACGAACCAAATGAATAAGCCATCGATATTACAGTCTGTAGCCCGCAATATCGACAACACATTGTTGTCTCGATTAACAAAAAGTAACTTCCCAAGGGTGCAAAATTGCCATTTTGTTCAACTCCAAGGCGACATCATTTGTGGCACATAGTTTCCCATATCGAAAAATCGATCATTCGAATACCAGTTTGCAATACTCTTATGTTTAACAAGTGTCGCCTGCAGAATCTCTCATACCATGTCTCAAATAGTGCCATACCCAAACTGAAAATAATAATCGTTGTCGTAAACAACTCCAATAAAGATCGGTGCAATGTCTAATCCTGCTGAAACCACAAAATGGATGAACACAACACGTCCTCCAAGGTCTGGATAGTTCGTTCAGACTAGCCAACAATCTGAGAATGAAATATGGTACTGGACAACAACTTAGTACCCATGGCCTTCCAGAAGGCTTCACAAGACTTGGAAGTGAAATGCGCATCACAATGAGGTACAATAATGATGACACACCCTATAACCAAACAATGTGATTCACAAAGCTTAAGCGAGCTGATTCATTGAAAATTTCTCTCAGATATAGAGAAAGGCTATGCCGAGAAGGCTAAAAGAACACTCAAGAATTTAAGGGTCAAAACAAGTCCATCAAATGTAGAGTACAAGATAACATGATTGAATGTGTAACCTTGATGCAAGAACACGTATGAGTACCTAACTTGATTATATGGCGGCAAGTCAAGATGGTTGAGCGCAGACTCAACTTGATTAGTAGTCTAAAGTAATATGATAAGCGGGAACTTAACCTTTTCCCATTCCAATATTCATAACAACTTGTTACAACGATAACCTCAGGGATATTCAATCACCAGTGGAAATGGTTCGCTCGATAGAGTGTTAGTGGGTGATTGAATGACTGATGGTCTTAGCAAAAACTTTCGAATCTGAGTGGTCTTCCTGAATGGTTTGTCTACTTTAGAAATGATACGAAGTGTTGTAGGGTAGACACTAACCCAAAGTTGACTATAATGCCTTCCAGTACCACAAGGTGAATATGGGATTACGGTTGAAATCGATGTTAATCGAGATGTCAGTCTAACGAAGTCTAGAATGAAGAATTCTACCAAGTGGTCGAAAGTATAGTCTTCACGGACTGGTAGATAATATGTTGAGTGAGTTGATCAACAAATACCGAAACGTCATCATAGTCTCCACTAGGGATGGGCAAAATACCTATGGGTTTGGGTAACCACGGTTATCCGCCCATTTAAAGTTCACAGTTACAATTATGGGTAACCGTTTAGATGAACAAACAGTTATGGGTATAACCGTTTATCCATGAAATTTAAATGGGCGGTTATGGGTATTACCCGTGGTTATAATGGGTATCCATTTACCCATTTAATTTCTTGTTTTTGCATTACAAAATTTGACTGACTATTTGGGGACAATCTGTTTCCCATCTTTCGCATTTGGTTATGTGTCAAATTTTGGGTATGCTAAAATTCTGAGTACAGGTTCATGGTGTAGGCTTTGGCCATGAACTCTTTCATGCAAAGTGCAAATGCAATAACAACATATATATATATATTAATACAAATTACACAATATAATTAATCAATTAAAATACATACAATTATCTAGTTGATTTGGTCACTATGTCTGTATATGCTATCAATAGAACATCTGCGACTTGCCATCTTGATAGTTAATATGATGATTTATCATTTTGTAATTTTCAATTTGTTAAAAAAAACATGTAGACGGGTAAAAAAGGGATAAATGGGTAAAAAAAGGATAAATGGGTTGAAAAACAGGTAAACGGGTATGGTTATGGTTAAATGGGTACACGGTTATGGGTATGGTTAACCGTTTATAAACGGTTATGGGTATGGGTATAACCATTTATGCAATTACCCAACGGGTAAACGGTTATGCAGGTATGAACATAGACGGTATGGGTAAATAACAACGGCTATCTGCCTGCCATAATCATTTCCCATCCATAGTCTCCACATGTACAAGGTGGTTTGTATAGGAAATCTATGGTGACATTCACCCGTTTCCATTCGCATCCCTAGTGGGACTTGACAACCTGAAAAAAAAAAAAAAAAGACAACCATGGAAATTTCTTCCCACCTCCAAACAGGAATAGAAATAAATTGAGATAAGCCTGATGACTTCCATCTCTCCACTTACACTTACTAGTAAAACAGATATTTCCTCACATATTCAACGATATCCCATTCATACAATACTTGTAATAAAAATGGACGAAAACAGTGGTACAATTTAGTATTGCTAACACTCGTGTCATACACTGTAATATGAGCCTTATCAAGAATTTTCCTTTTTCATAGCTTCATTACCTTTAGGCAAAAACAATTTGTTTCTTATCAACAAAGTTCCAACTCCTCAGACTTTCTGATCCCATCTCATGTCATCCGACACTTGCTTCTTCAAACACGCACATTACTGATCGAACTCTTGGGTTTTTTACTCGAAATCTACCGATACAGGTTTGATTTAGAAGTGAGCCGACAATACTCATAGTGGATCGGGTGCCAAAGTAAAGCCAATTCCTCGAAGAGAAAACAATAGTGGGACATGGATAACTCAGATAGAGGTAAGTTGTCCATGGGATTTTTGACTAAGAGCATCAGCTACGACAGTTGCCTAACCAAGATGATACTAAAAAACGCAATCAAAATCATCGATGAGTTCCATTCACTTTTGCTGTCACAAACTCAACTCATTCTATGTGAAAACACATTTCAATTTCTATGGTAAGAAAGGATGCAACACTCATTGTCGTAGAGAAAGGTCACCAGATTTTACAGCAAGGAAAATTGTTTCCAGCTTTAGGTCATGAATAGGAAAATTCTTTCATTGAGGTTTAAGATGTCCGAGAGCATAGGCAATGACCTTCCTATGCTACATCAGAAAATAACGCCAAATGTGACAAGGATGCAAAACAAGAGACTTTAAAACTCACCACAAACGTCAAGAAAGGCAGGGATGAGAGCATGAGTAAAACAATGATCCAAACTCCAAAAAGTTATGTTCCTAACCTTTGTTCCACACAAATTTCTACAAAGAAAGGGTATCATTAGGTTTTCAAGTAAAACGGTAACCATTGGCTCAAGGTCATAGATAGGATGGTTCACAACGTGCAGTTCCAACTGTCACGAGGCACATGCGTTACTCCGTCGTGCTGCGCCATCGTGTAGCCAAACAATCAATAAAATATCACCGTAGAGTTCAAAATTTATTGATGTCATAAAAAAGTGTAAGAATAATGATCAAGTGAGACAATACTTCCATTGTTAGAAACTTCGTTCACCCTCAACATATCAAACAGAATTGACAAGTATCTTAGCCAAAAAGGAAATAGGGCTATGCCCAAGGAATCGTTAAGAACTATCGATAGAAATTGAGAAGACCAAAGATATTTTGTATTTCACAACACCTAGTGAGGATTTTCAATTTTCAATGGTCGTAACCTTTTTGGAAATTGATAAGAGCATCAGCTACAATAGAGTCTCCCAAGAAAAGTATCTAATCTAAACAAAATCAACGTTTTAAGAATTTGGTGTAAAGCTGACTGTTGATATTTAGTGAACTTGACCTTGTTGTAAGAGTAGACAAAAAGATTATCGATAAGAAAATCACCAATTCGTCGTAATTGTAAACACGAAAATTCTGTATCAATTGAAAGGAGAACACGTGTACAAAGTAGATTTGTATTCATTTGAATTTGTAGGTTACAAACTTTGTTTACAATTTTCCTTCGATCTAGTCTTCAAATTTGTTATAGATGCATAGGTTGTTGATCCAAGGGTCACGATGACTTGATCTCGGACGAACGATTGAATGATTGTTTCAAGTTTTGAGCTTGAAACAATGCGTGGATAGTCTTCACCTTAAAGCTGCGACAAAGGTAGTGTTGATTTAGGATTTTGTTGATTCAAGGGTCTTGGCGACTTGATCTTGAAACAAATGTCATTACAAGTTTTGAGCTTGCAACAAAGTCTTGAAGGAATCGGCACGAGTGCTTGTTGATTCTTCAAGGGAATGCTTCAGCTTTGGTCGAAAGAAAGATTCAGCTTTGGTTATATGTTCTTTGAAGAGAGCTTTGGCAGCGTATTAGTCTTCAAAGATTTGGCAGAGGTTCTCCTTTTGTGAGAATTTCGGCCCTTCAATGTAGAAATTGTCGAACTTATGCTTGTCTTGGGACTTTGTATTTATATACTTCCAAAGCCATGTCTTTGGATGGATTTGTCTTTGATTTGTGTCTTGATTCGTCCATGGGAGAATTTAGGCATGTTTTGTGTCATAATTTCAACCACTTTCCCTTGCTTGGTTGAATTATAGGGCTTTCTTGCCTATTTTTGTGAGCAATCTTCAATTCGTACTTGTTTTGTGAAGATGCTTTCTTTCCCTTGCTTGGTTGAATTATAGCGCTTTCTTGGACCCCTTGACAATTTTAAAGGATTTTTCCCCCTTTTTGCCGACTTTTGGGAAGGTTTTGTATTTCCTTTGCTTGATTTGTGCCACATGTCATTGATGACTTGTCTATTTGTGAGGAGTCATATGCCACGTGGAGCTTTGTGATGCATCATTTGTATGTAATGAAATTTACATGGCTATGGTAATATAGGTGGAATAACTGGTCGATTAGGTTCATGAACGTTGTTGGAGCATTTGTCTACTTGTTAGGAAAAACAATCACTAAGAAATCTTTTGAGGGTTTAAACGAATTCCCTCAGCGGAAACAACAAGCTCGAGGACATTGATTTGGTCCGACCAAACTAACACTTGATAAACTTCACATACTGTAGACACGTAAATTTCGTTGCATACAAATGATGAATCACAAAGCTCCACATGGCACATGAATCATCACAAATGGACAAGTCATCAATGACATGTGGTGCAAATCAAGCAAAGGAAGTAGAAAACTTCCCAAAAAACTCGGCAAACAAGGGAGAAGTCATCAATGACATGTGGCGTAAATCAAACACTACTTTTGCCACACCCTTGAGGTAAAGATCATCCACGCGTTGTTTTCAAGCTCAAAACATGAAGCAATCGTTCAACCGTTCATCCGTTCATTTGAGATCAAGTCATCGCGACCCTTGGATCAACAATCACTCATCTACATCAAATTTGAAGACTGAATCAGAGGAAAAGTTGTAAACAGAGATTGTAACCTACAAATTCAAATCAATACAAATTTACTTTATACATGTGTTCTCGTTTCATTCGATACATAATTTTCGTGTTTACAAATTTGGCACACCCAGTGGGACATCTCTGCCTCTCATCTCTATCTTCAAATCCGCAAAGGAAAGGATCAAGCTATTCCCTCTATCAATGCAAAAAACAAGGGTATCCTTGCCGCAAGTGGTGGCACTTTGGGCGTCACAACCCGAAGCAAGGCAAGAACTCTCCCTGCCGTGCCTTTAAAGGAAGAATTTGGCTACAAAGCCTTATTACAAAAAGAGCGAAAGCAAAGAAGGCCTAAAGTAGAAAAGATGGAAGACACTACTTGAAAGCTATGTCCTTAAAACAGTGACGACGATCTTCAAGCAAGCCTTCCAAAGTCTTCAAAGTCTCTACATTGGTAGGAGACACGGTGGGCACTTCCATGGCCGCACCTTTCCCTTGCTCTAGCCATGAAATCTCCTCATGTGTTGAGAAAGTGTAGCTTCCTGATTTGAGAGAACACCTTGAAGGACGGAAAAAGTTGACGTCGTCTTTGGGGAATACAAACTTACAAAGCCAACAAGCTAAGCAAGTGGCTAAATAAGATTCTTCCACGTGCTCTGACGCTACGCCAAGTTCGTCAAACACTTTCAAATCGGCAGAAGCACGACACTCAGCTGAACCAATAACACTTGACAGATCTAAGTCTCCCTTCGGCTTCATCGTCTTGTTGCGGCCACTTTTCTTCGAAGGTCTCTTGTACTCATGGTATAAAATATCGATGATATCAGAAATATCGGTAGTCCAAAACATGGAAATTTCGATGAAAATATCGGGATATTATCGATATTGATAAAATTTGAATAAAAACCACGGAAATTGTAAGAAAAACTTGGAAATTTTTATTGAAACTTTGGAAAATGTTTATTTAGTCAATTATCTATTAGTTTATCAAAAAAAAAATAAAAAATTAGAAGGAAATGCATTACATGATGGATTTAACTGATTTAAGTTGATTATACAGCGAGTTGGCAAACTTTGTGAGTATAGAAAATATGTAGTAATTAATGAAAAAAAGATAAAACACACCATAATCATTTATATATAATGATTTACTACAATATTTTACACTTTATACATTGCATGGTAAGATACATGAGTGATTTAGTACCACATAAAGTTCCTATGAGGTTCAAAATTTTCACTATCTTCATCATCTCTATGTGTAGAGTAAGTTTATTATGAAGAGTATTCATCAAATGATAAATCCCCAAAATAGTTTTGCATGTAATTGTTAACATGCCACTCATATAAATATAAATATTTTAGCATATTATCACTAAAACGTAAGTGATATATGGTGGTTACGGTGTTGGAGGATTAAAATGGGAGGGGTTCAAATCCCCTTTGTGTTTTTTTTCCTCCCCTTTTTCCTTTTTTTTCTTTTTTTTCTTTTTTTTTCCTTCTTTTACATCGATATTTTCGATATTATAGCGATATTACACCGATATTGATATTTTCTGATATTATCGTCGATATTGTCGATATTTGTACGATATGTACTTGGATATGTTTCGAAATATCCGTGATTCGTCGATATTATCGATATTTCAGACTATGCTTGTACTTCTTGGAAGCCCGATACCAAAATTCGATCCATAAAGACATCTTTGAGCTACTCACAATAAAACTTAGCAAAGACGGGCCCTCCAATAGTCGACAAGATGCCATTCCAAGTTATAGCTTTGCTATAGACGTGATCGCCAAGAAGCTCAAATGAAGCCGGTGAATTGTCACGAGCATGGTGTGAAGGATTCAAAATAAGAATCCTCGACATACACGCCTTCTTCTTCGTAGTTGAATGACCAAAATCTATCACCTCCCAAGACACTTCAGAAGACCACGACTTGATGTGCATCAAGTTGTCTTTGGCAGGAAGAACAAGCACCTTAGGGCCAGTTAACGGCACGCAAAGCTTTAACGTCGTTCCCATATCTTGTGGATCGCTTTCCTTTGCAAGAATGGTGATGGTATTATTCTTAAAGCACTTGAAAAATACCATGGATGCAACAAAATAAACAAAGCAACATAAGTACAAAAGTGGGGCGGCAAAGAAAGAAAGAAAGAAAAAATCATTTACTAAAGCAAAAGGCATGTGAGACAAACCTCATGAATGTTGAAGAATGACAATGACAACGTCATAACAACAAAAAGAAATCAGCCACGAAGCTTGATCAAACACGGCAAAGAGGGAAGCTGCAAGATGTTCCTTCACGGCACGATACAGTAGTAAAGAAAACCAAAACGCCACGTAATCGCACTATGCAACCCCGGAGCAATTACGTAAGCAGTTTCTTGCACCGAACGGCGAAAAGGGCAGCTATAGGATGGTCCTTCAAAGCGTGCTACAGTAGAAAATAAAACCAAAATGCTATTCTATCGCACTACGCAGCCTCCGCAACGATTGCGCAAGCAGTTTCTTGCACTGCACGACAATGTCACCACTGAGGAAAGCTGTAACCAAAAGGCACTACACAGCGTAAAAATGCTGCAATCTTTTGCACAACCCCACATGGTGAAAGTGACGCATTGCAACAAGCTCTAAGCAGCGGCAAGAGACACAACAACGTCACCAATGAGGAAAGTTGTGACCAAAAGGCATTACACAGCGTAAAAACGCTGCAGTCTTTGGCACAACCCCACATGGTAAAAGTGACACATTGCAACAAGCTCCAAGCGGCAAGAAGGGCATGGCAGCAGTAGCTATAGGGCACGACAACAACAGCAAACCCACGGTAAAAGCTTCAAGGTAGGCCACTGCAAGCAATTGTGTGTGAAAAAAAATGCACACCCAATTGTCCTATAAATAGGGGTCAATTGCTTTCTAATGCTATGAGGGAAATACATACCCAAATAGAAAAAGGAAATTCAAAAGAAGGAAGAACATTCCCACCAAAAGAAGGAAGCAAATTCCAAGCAAAAAAAAAAAAAAAATGGCAAGTTTCAGCCAATCTATGCAGGCAGGACGTTTTTGGTAGTAATTTAACTTTTCGGAAGAGTTTTTATACCAGGCCAATTGGAGAAGGAATCTAAGTAGCTGAGGATCATTGTCCAAATTTCATAATTTTCCCTAGAGCCGAACGGTCCAGTTTTCAAAATCATTCCCGTAGAAGTTGCTTTCCCGTCAGGATTGCGCAGCAGTAGGCAATTGCAAAGTTGAAGGCCTTCCCGATTTTTCCTAGTGGCATGCGACATATGCCTGGAAATATAAGGGATAAAACTACGTTTCCCTTATTTTTACAGAATTTTCCAGAAGAGAAATCAACTTCAAACTGGGCTTGCAAGTGAGATGACATGTTTTCCAAAACAAAAAAAAGGAAAAGAGAAATACCTCTTTGTCGTGGGGAATCAAAAGGAGTAAGAAAAATACTCCTCATTCATTGCATACAATTAATGCATCACAAAGTTCCACGTGGCATATGACTCATCATAAATGGACAAGTTATCAATGATATGTGGCGCAAATCAAGCAAAGGAAGTGGAAAACTTCCCTAAAAACTCAGCAAACAAGGGAGAATCCCTTTTAAATTAGGCAAGGGATCAAAATACTCTCAAAACCGGAAAGAAAGTTAAGGCATCTTCATAAAACAAGCAAGAATTGATGATTGCTCACAAAATAGCCAACAAGGCCTCATAATTTCGGCCAAGGGAGTAAAGTGGTTGAAATTTAGACACAAAACATCCCTAAATTCTCCCATGGACAAATTAGGACATAAATCAAAGCCAAATCCACCCAAAAGCAAGCCTATAAATACAAGGTCCTTCCACAAGCATAAGGGTCGAAAAATCTCTACACAGAAGAACCTCTGCCCAACCTTTGAAGACTAATACGCTGCCAAAGTTCTATTCGAAGAATATTCAACCAAAGCCAAAGCTTTCTCTCAACCAAAGCTGAATCACTTCCTTGAAGAATCAACAAGTGCTCGTGCCGATTCCTTCAAGACTTTGTTGCAAGCTTATAAACTTGTAGCAATGTTCGTTTCAAGATCAAGTCGCCAAGACCTTTGAAGCAATGAAATCCCGTATCAAACATTACCTTTGCTGCACCCTTGAGGTAAAGATCATGTTGGAAGTATGCCCACAAAGCCACTCATTTGATGTAATAGCTTGTGGAATACTTAATGTATTAAACTTTTATATGTTTAATGAAGGGCAAAGCTTATTGTTAATCACTATTTATTGTATCTTGTGTTTAAGCAATAAGGGAATCCAAAGAATGTATTTGATCTAAGTGATAGGAGCATTTTTATGCGACTTAATTGGCTTGTTCTCATGCATTTATGTTATTTTTCCTTAGTTAGTTTAGTGTTTAAAGTCATTTTTGTGCAATTTCAGGTTTTATTGTCAAAGTATGCAAAAAGGAGCAATTTGGAACATTCTAGAGCATTTTTGGGCCAAGATTGGATTGTGCAAGCATGGAGGCATGAGGAGGGACGAATTTGAAGACAAAGAGGCTATGAACATGCTAAAAATCTGGTGAAACAAATACAAGTTGCAAGAAGGGATAAATTTCTAGAAGGATTGACCAAAACTTCACTCAAAACCAAGAAATTCTTCAATGCCGTGGGCATTGATTCACTTACACCAGAAATTTGAGTGATGATGCAATGCTTAAATCACCATGACATGTGAGTGGATGATGCAATGCTTAACTCACCATGACATGTGAATGGATGACTCAATACCTAACCCACCAACAATTCCCACTCTTGCCGTGCTCACCTACTCAATTCCACTAGAATTTTGTGTTAAACAAGTCCATCATTTTCCTATAAATACCATGGCAGCAACCTCATTCAAATCATCCAGAAATTAACCATTCTCCAAGCCTTGCCTTGCCTCTCCCTACATATCTAAACTCCTTCCCATCCGTTCCTCCACATAACCAACCCTTCAAAACATCACTCCAACCTTGTGTTGCAACAAAGAAGAAGAGGAAAGTTCTTGTACGTGCTTGCTATCCAACATGGATCGTTGGAATGTTTAGGTGTTTTCTTTCTTTTGTTTTCAATGTATAATTCTATTTATCTTTGTTTTGCGAACATGAGGAACTAAACCCCTATTTAGTTAGGGGGAAGTTTGAAGCCATGAACATGCTTGTGATATGAATTGATTTCTTCCAATTGTGATTTGATAAGTTGTGATTGCAATTCAATTATCTATTTTCTTCATAACTGATTCTTGTATGTTTATTAAGGATGCATACTTAGTTTTCATACATGAATTAGATGCTAGAATATAAATCAGTTTCACCTAATTGTTACAAGTTTATATTCATGAGTAGTGAAGGTTGCTTGTCACAATCGCGTTAATTGAATTCTTGACAAACGTATCATGCATTCATAGTTACAATTGCCTCGTCAACACTTATGATTTTCATTGAACGTAATGATCTCTGATTGTATCTCTATTATGCATTCATATATGGGACTTTTAGAGAATAATTTGGATTGTCTCATGCATTCATCCAATTCAATAAGTAAAGGAAAATCTGAGGGTTAATTTGTGCATCACGGTCAATCTGGGGTGTTGAGCATCATAGTTTATTGAAAAGCAATTGGAAATCGATTCATGTACAAGTGTGTCATGTGTGAAGAACGGACCTCTAACTAATCCATCCATCATCTTATTTCTCAAATTCGTTTTATAATCTGCCTACTTAAAAATCTATTTAAGTTTTAGTTTATTTGTTTTACTTTCAACTTCACCAAACCCAAATCCCCCTTTTACTTTCTTGTTTTAAAAGTCTTTGGTTTACATTTTTAACTTTGTTTCTTTTTGTTTTTGAGTCAGTTTAGAGGTTTTAGCAAGCCCTCTTAATCCCCGGTTTAGAACGATACCCTACTTACATCTATACTACAATTGTCAAAAAGAGGGTTTAATTTGTGTGCTTATAATATTTCGCATCACTAAGAGATAAGTGATTTAAGTAAGTTAGATTAACGAGACCTTTCTCTTATGTTCATTCCTAAAACGTTCCTAGCCATAGGATTGCCAATTGGGCATTGACAATCCGCTAAGGTTAGTATGTGTTATGTTGACTTAAGCGCGAGTATGACAAGTCTCAAGTCATTTAGTGTTGGACACTAAGACAAACACATAGGTGCTCGAAAGAGTAATTGAGTACACTGAACAACGATCAAAAGAGAGTTCAAACATACATGTCATGTAAGAACTCGATAGTTGCAATATGCAAAGTAGTCCTTTGACCTGAGGCATCATAGATGTCTAATGGTTAGGTCCTTGATCTTTGATCATGTTAAATGGAATTCCATTGGAGTGTCCACGGCATTGTTGGGATCAAGCTATCTAGTCATGTAGGCATATGAATGTACAACAAGGGATCTCTAACCTTCCATGGTGGAAGGAGAATACTCTAAGATATGATTCGGGAGTCTTTGGCCAAAGCGTATGAATATGACTTAGGAAGTTTGTTCCAAATCATGTTCAATTGAATCATATAGAGAAGTATCACATTGGATAGTAGACATGAAACAAACTATCACTTAAACAATGTGATTAAGAGTATTGTATTAGAGAAGGACCGTATTGCATTGTAGTTGTAACTGGATAGGTTCTCCAACCAATTCTACTTAGCTTGGGTAACCATGACATACTTCTAGGTGTCACTCATAGTTTGTGGAAGCCCTAATGATTAGCAAACACTAATTTTAAGGGAGAATTGAAATGTGGTTTCAATTCACAATCGATCGTTAAGAGTAACAATCGCCCACTACCTCGCTGAATGGAACCTAATGGATCGTACACCGAGTAAGGATGATAGTGAAGAAATAAATAAGATGGATATGCAATTAAATTGTTTAATTGAAAAATGGTCAAGATTAATTAATTAGTTAATTAATTATACGAAATGTTCGTATTAGGCTTTTAAATTGGTTTTGGGCTTCGGGGCCCAAAAGCGTTTTGGTCCACAAGGCCCATTATGTTTAAGTTGTATGACAACTAAAACAAAATGGGCAAATTAGCCCAATAACAAGGTAAGGCCGGCCATAGGGTGAGGGGTTGCAAATTTGGATTAATTAAAAGTTTGCCACTCACTTGAAATGAAGTATAAAATCAACTTTATAGCTTTATTTTTCATTAGGGTTTTTCTTGGTGAAATGAGGTGAAACACTTTCTCTCATTTTCTCTAAAGAGGCCGGCCACTTAGAGGGGATTTAGCTAGCAATCTTTTCTTCTCTAAGTCATCCATTTTCATCTTCACACTTCATCCTTGGTGTGGAGACTTAGAGACATCAAGCTTTTGATGTTTTGGAGAACTAATCCTCAAATCCTCAAAGAAGAAAAGGAGCACTAAAAGGAGGAAAATCATAAGGAAGATCCAAGGAGCATGGAGGTGACTTGAAGGCCCTCCACTTGGGTGAATCCCTTATGTAAACAAGGATGAGCTTCAAGGGTAAAGAATCTCTAAATTCTTAATTCTCTTTAATGTTGTTAAAGAGTCTTTGAAGGAAAATTTTTGTCATAACTAAGAATATGTAAGAACATTTGAATACATATGCAAACTATTAACACTTTAAAGTAGGCATGCATTCAAAAACAATTCATAAAACCCATGACTTTCAAAGCCTAGTATATGGTGAACCAATAAACTCTTTAACAACATTAAAGAGAAGTAAAGATTTAGAGTTTCTTTACCCTTGAAGCTCATCCTTGTTTACACAAGGGATTCACCCAAGTGGAGGGCCTTCAAGTCACCTCCAAGCTCCTTGGATATTCCTTGTGATTTTCCTCCTTTTAGTGCTCCTTTGCTTCTTTGAGGATTTAAGGATTTGTTCTCCAAAACACCAAAAGTTTGATGTCTCTAAGTCTCTTCACCAAGGATGTATCTTGTGAAGATGATATGGATGACTTAGGGAAGAAGAGATTGCTAGATGTCCCTCCCCTAAGTGGCCGGCCTCTTTAGAGAAAAAGGAGAGAAAATGTTTCACCCAATTTCTTCAAGAAAACCCTTTTATGAAAATAAAGCTATAAAGTTGCTTTTATACTTCATTACAAGTGAGTGGCAAACTTGTAATTAATCCAAGTTTGAATCATCCACCCTAATGGCCGGCCATATTAATGTTATTGGGCTATTTGCCCATTTTGTTTTAGTTGTCATACAACTTAAACATAATAGGCCTTGTGGACCAAAACGCTTTTGGGCCCCGAAACCCAAAACCAACATATAAGCCCAATACGAACATTTCGTATAATTAATTAACTAATTAATTAACCTTGACCATTCTTCAATTAAACCATTTAATTGCTTATCCATTTCATTTAATTTCTTCACATACATCCTTACTCGGTGTACAATCCATTAGGTTCCAATTAGCGAGGTAGTGGGCGATTGTTACTCTTAACGATCGATTGTGAATTGAAACCACATTTCAATTCTTCCTTAATGATTAGTGTTTGCTAATCATTAGGGCTTCCACAAACCATGAGTGACACCTAGCAGTATGTCATGGTTACCCAAGCTAAGTAGAAGTGGTTGGAGAACCTATCCAGTTACAACTACAATGCAATACGGTCCTTCTCTAATACAATACTCTTAATCACATTGTTTAAGTGATAGTTTGTTTCATGTCTACTATCCAATGTGATACTTATCTATATGATTTCCTTGAATATGATTTGGAACAAACTTCCTAAGTCATATTCATATGTTTTGGCCAAAGACTTTAGAATCATATCTTAGAGTATTCTCCTTCCACCATGGAAGGTTAGAGATCCCTTGTTGTGCATTCATATGCCTACATGACTAGATAGCTTGACCCCAACAATGCCGTGGACACTCCGATGGAATGCCGTTGATATGATCAAAGATCAAGGACCTAACCATTAGACATCTATGATGCCTCAGGTCAAAGGACTACTTTGCATATTGCAATTTTTGAGTTCTTACATGACATGTATGTTCGAACTCTCTTTTGATCGTTGTTCAGTGTACTTGATTACTCTTTCAAGCACCTATGTGTTTGTCTTAGTGTTCAACACCAAATGACTTGAGACTAGTCATACTCAAGCTTGAGTTGACATAACACATACCAACCTTAGCGGATTGTCAATACCTAATTGGCAATCCTATGGCTAGGAACGTTTTAGGAATGAACATAAGAGAATGGTCTCGATAATCTAACTCACTTAGATCACTTGTCTCTTAGATCAAATACATCCCTAGGATTCCCTTATTGCTTAAACACATGATACAATAAATAGTGATTAACAATAAGCTTTGCCCTTCATTAAACTTATAAAAGTTTAATACATTAAGTATTCCAAAAAGCTATTACATCAAATGAGTGGCTTTGTGGGCATACTTCCAACAGTCTTTTGGTTCACCATATACTAGGCTTTGAAAGTCATGGGTTTTATGAAATTTTTTTGAATGCATGCCTACTTTAATGTGTTAATAGTTTGCATATGTATTCAAATGTTCTTACTTGTTCTAAGTTAGGACAATTTTTTTTCCGTCAGATCATCCATGCATTGTTTTGAAGCTCAAAACTTGAAGTAATCGTTCAACCGTTCGTCCGAGATTAAGTCATTGCGATCCTTGGATCAACAATTACGCATCTACATCAAATTTGAAGACTGAATCAGAGGAAAAATTATAAACAGAGATTGTAACTTACAAATTTAAATCAATACAAATTCACTTTGTACACGTGTTCTCGTTTCATTCGATATAGAATTTTTATGTTTACAAATTTGGCATGCCCGGTGGGATGTCTCTGCCTCTCATCTTTGTCTTCAAATCCGTAAAAGGCACAAATGGCATCAAGAAAGGATCAAGCTATTCGCTTCACCAACACGAAGAACAAGGGCATCCTTGCTCCAAGTGGTGGCACCCGAAGGAAGGCAAGAATTCTCTCTGCCGTGCCTTCCACCCATCCATCAACTTTGCCTAAGGAGCAAGAGTACCCGAGGCACAAACTTGTGATCACCTTGGTTTCGCTAAATGGGTTAAGGGAAGAAAGCCTGATGAGGTACTCTGAGTCTTTGACTTCTGACGCTGACTCAAGCAATTCGTGTCCCGTAGTCATGCAAGTCATGACTATTGGCGCGACGTCTATCAAGAAGCAGCTGGCCCAACTGAGTGAAGCAGTTGCAAGGCTGACAAGGACCGTGGAAGAGAAGAACTTACAAATTGCTATGCTAGTCAACCATCTAGAGACGTAGCACGACGACTAAGCTGACCCGAAGGTTGATCCACCAAAGGAGGAAATTGACGAAAAGGAAGAACCTCTGGTGGATAAAGCAGAGAAGAAGCTAGACCAACCAACAACGTTCATGAGATCTCTTTCTATCCAGCAGTTGCACAGATGATCACTAGCACCATCAAAGCGCAGTACCAAGGAAGCCCGCATGACTCCGTGTTGTACTCAAAGCCCTACTCCAAGAAGATTAACGCCTTGAGGATGGCAAGGGGTTATCAGCCGCCAAAGTTTATGCAATTCGATGGAAAGGGCAATCCGAAACAACATATTGCCCATTTCACCAAAACTTGCAACAACGCTGGGACAGAGGGAGGCTACCTCATCATGTAGTTCGTTCGCTCGCTGAAAGGTAATGCCTTTGATTGGTACACCGACCTCGAGCTCGAATCCATCAACAGCTGGGATCAACCTGAAAGGGAATTCTTTAACCATTTCTACAACACTCGTTGCACTGTAAACATGCTGGAATCGACGAGTACAAAGTAATGGAAGGATGAACCTATCGTCGGCTACATCAACATATGGTGTTCATTAAGTCTGGATTAAAAGGATCGGCTTTTTGAAACCTCCGCCATTGAGATGTGCGTTCAAGGCATGCATTGGGGGCTACACTACATTCTCAAAAGCATAAAGCCAAGGATATTTGAGGAACTGGCGATTCGTTCGCACGACATGGAGCTAGGGGTAGGCTCGGTTCGGTTTGGTGCGGTTTTGAGCGAAACTAAAACCAAAACCGTAAGTTTTTACGGTTTGGTTCGGTGTGGTTTTGAGGCTAAAACCGAAATGAAACCAAACCATTTGGTTCAATTTTGTTTGGTTTTAAACGGTTTTGGTTTGGTTTCGTTGTTTGAAATAACTATTATGGTTACCTAGTTGTATCTTATTTCATTTTCCTTTGATATACACTTCAATTCTCTTCTATGAGCAACATTTACTGTTTGTTTTTCATTTTGCATGTCGTCTATTACTGCATTGTTCAAGCATGCATACAATATTAAAATTCAATCAAGTCCCAAGTATGATCAATCATCTTACAAGCTTATTATAGTCTTCGGCGAGCTTCCAAAATTCTCCTTCTGAGTGTATAACTCATGCACTGTCTATTGGGAAGAAGAGACGCCTTGTGTAAAAACTTAGAGGATGATGATTTTACAGAATCTGACTCAAACGATGATAGTGCCATTTACTTCTTTAGCAAGGTTGGAAATGTAGTGGCAACCAACATGCAAAGAAGCCCATCCTAGCAATACTCATCCGTTATCACTTCAAAAAAGGACGAGGAGACAGTCTATTTCCTCAACTTATCAGGCTCAGTTATGGCTTGCAACCTGACCACCAAGTGCTTCTCCGAGTACCCCAGGCTACTCCCTTTCTTCCTTGAGTACTCCATTGACCTGGTAGAATGATGAGGCCGAATACTGGTGGTTCTTCTCTCAGAATTCTTTGAAAGCGCAAACCTCAGGGTGTGGTGCTACAATGAGGAAGTTCGATCATGACAACAAATCGCAGCAATGCCTCCAATGATGTCACAGGGGTGGTATCGTAATAATGTGGACACACTGTGTTGGTGCTGGTAACCAGATACTGATCTGCTTAAGCTCTATAGAGATTTCGAGCTATGATTTGTGTGATTTGGCTGCCAATGATTGGATTGAATTGCCCAAATGTTTTGTGGATGGTGAAACCATCAAGTTCTTATGTGGCCATGTTATGATGTGGTTGAGTCCATATTAAATGAATGGACTCAATAAAATAACCAATTAGAATTTAACATTTAATAAAGTTATGTGGTTTCGGTTTTAGTTCAGTTTCAGATGGCCGGAATTGAAACTAAACCATTTTCTACTTTGCGGTTAGGTTTCAAAATCGAAATCGTTTCAAAACTGCAAAACCAAACCGTTCGGTGCGGTTCGATTTGGTTCATGTTTCAGTTTCAGTTTTCGGTTCCAAGTGCCCACCCCTACATGGAGCTGAGTATCGCCAACCATGGGAAAAATGAGTCAATCACCGGCTTCAAGAAGGACAAGGTGTTCACTGAAGGAAAATTTTTGGGAAAACAAGTTCATTTGAACAACATTTATGCATGTTATTAACAATTAAATGCGGAATCATGCTTGTATGCACTCAAAAACAAAACTTTACCCATGAAATTCAAGGCCTAGTAGTTGTGGTGAACCAAGACTGAACTCAAATCTTAAAGAAAAGAGTTGAGAAGAGTTGAAAAGAGTTGAGAAGAGTTAAGAATAGATGATTGACCTAGGAAGAAATGGATGCTAGTCCATTCTTCCTAGGGTGGCCGGCCTCATAAGAGAAGATAGAGCTTTTGTGTTTTTCTCTTTTCTCTCTAGAAAACCCTTATAAGGGAATGAGTTATAATTTCATTTCTATAGCCACTTACATTGAGTGCCATAATTGAAATTAAAACCAATTCTCCCTTACACTCTCTATGGCCAGCCATGTGGGTTCATTGGGCTTTCATGCCCTTTGTGTTTTTAAGTTGTTATACAACTTGAGTTATTGGACTTGACATTCGAAGCCCATTGGGCCTTGAGGCCCAAAACTAACCCGAGGTCTAAAACGAACTTATTTGTTTGATTAATTAACATATTAATTAAACTTAGCCATAAATAATTAAACCATTTAATTATTCTTACTCATCTCCGTTGTTTCTTCAATCTTTACCTTACACGGTGTACAATCCATTAAGTTCCTTTTAGCCAGGCAGTGGGTGATTAGAACTCTTCAAATTGATTGCGAATTGAAACTTACTTTTCAATTCTCCCTTTAGTGATTATACACCATTAGGGCTTCCACAAACCATGAGTGACACCTAGCAGTATGTCATGGCTACCCAAGCTAATCAGAAGAGGTGGAAAACCTATTCAGTTTAGGATTACAATGCAATATGGTATTTCTCTAATACAATATTTTTTACCACATTGTTTGATTTGATAGTTTATTCATGTCTACTATCCAATGTGATTCTTTTACTTATATGATTACCTTGAATGTGATTTGGAACGAATTCCTAATCTCATTCATACTCTGGCTAGAGATTCTTAATCATATCATAGAGTATTCTCCCTTAAACGGTTTGAAGGTTAGAGATACCTTGTTGTGCACGGACTTGCCTCCATGGCTAAGTAGCTTAACCCCAACTATGTTGTGGACACCCTTTGATGGAGTGACTTTGACATAGTCAAAGATCAATGACCTAACCACAAGACAACTATGATGCCTTAGGTCAAAGGACTACATTGGATTATCCCAACCATGAATTTTCATATGACATGAGTATGGGAACTCCTTGTTGATCACATTCAGTGGACTTATTCTCTATTGAGCACCGACATGCTTGTCTTGGTGTTAGTCACACCAATGACTTGAGACCAGTCACTTTCTCTAAAAGAAGACATAACATGTACTGATCTTAACGGACTGTTAATGCCCAATTGGCAATCCTATTATCATGAACGTTTAGGATATGTATACGAAAGAGAATGGTCTCATAAATCTAACTTCTTTAGATCACATTCTCCCAATTACATATTCCATGGACTTATCGTTTAAGCATATAACATTTATATGAGACAGCTTTAAACAATAATAGTTACCCTTTATATTAAACTAGATTAGTTTAACATGTGAAATGTCTGTAAAGTATCATCATATGATTGGCTTTAGGGCACATTTCCAACATTCGCTCCTAAGGTAGATAGGACTGGGAAGAAGCCTGCCAAGGAAGTTTTTTTCGTCAACACTACCCCCATTAAGATTTCCCCTGTGCCCATCAAGATCTCCTCCAAGAACAAAGCAAAGGAGATAAAAAGAAGTGAGCCTTCTTGCACCCAAGATCGGTACAAAAACACCTTGAGGGAGTTGGAGAAGAAGACCTACCCTTTTTCAGACTTTGACGTGGCCACAATGCTAGACGACCTACTAGAGAAGAAAGTGATCAGGCTGCCTGAATGCAAGCACCTCGAAGAGATGAATCACGTTAACGATCATAAGTACTGCAAATACCATCGTATTATGAGCCATCTTGTTGGTAAATGCTTCGTCCTTAAGGAGCTCATCATGAAGCTGGCACAACAAGGGAAAATTGAACTTGACCTTGAAGACATGGCCGCAACACACACTACTGCAATTGTGTTTAGATCCTTTGATCTTGTGCCTCTTCAAGTGACGCATGTCCACTTCCATCCCTGCTCAAGCTACACGACACCTTCTACACAACCATCGTTGGGGGCAAGTAACCAAAATACGCTTACCGACAATAAAGAAGGATGGATACTGGTGAACTATAAAAAGACAAGGAAGCCAAGACCCCAAGCCACAAAGCTAAGGGGTGGAACAAAGGAGAAAGCACCGCTGCCGCAACAATAGGAAGCTTAAAAAAAACGTAAGAGTTGCTAAGCTGACATACGCTGAGGAACCTATGGAGCAAGAGTCACGCATTCCCGTCTCTTTGCATGAGTATTTCTCGAAGGATTTCTTCCAACAGTGCACTACCGCTGCCTGTCATATGGTTGAAGTAGAGATAGAAGAACACTAAAAAGGCAAAGCTATCAGCGTCGAGGAAGAGAAAACTTCTACGCCTAAAGAATGTTGGAAATATGCCCTGGAAGTCAATCTTTGGAAGAAACCTTTCAGGACAAATGAAACGATGTATAGATGACTCTTATACATCAAATGGCAAAGATACTAATTAGGACTATCTCAATAAACGATATATGTCCTAAATAGTGAATCCATGGATAATGGATCGATTGAAGAAGTAATCTAATGATGTTAGACTACAGAGACCTTCTTCACATAACCATTATGTCCAAAAAGGTTCCTGGTTATTGGATTGTCGGAGGGAAACTGACAATGCTTAGACCGGTACATACTGTGTCCGCTTCAAATGGAAGAATGGAAAGTCTCATCCCATTCGTGTAGTGACACTAAGACAAGTATGTAGGTGCTCATTAAGGGAATGAGTTCACTGAACACAATCGAACGAGAGTACTTGCATGGAGGTCTACTCACATGTCAAGCAAGTAACTCTAATGGTTGGAATAATGTAAGTAGTCCTTTGACTTGAGGCATCGTCGTTGTCTTGTGGCTAAGTACTTAATCTTTGACTATGTCAAAGTCACCCTATTCGCGGGTGTCCACGGCATAATTGGGGTTAAGCCACTTAGTCACGAAGGCAAGTGAATGCGCAACAAGGAATCTCTAATCCTCGATAAGAGAGGAAGAATACTCTAAGATATGATTCGGGAATCTTCGGCCGAAGTATCGAGCGTGATAAAGGAAAGCGTTCCTATACGACTCAATTGAATCATATAAGAAGGAATAATCACATTAGGGGTTTGACATAATATATCCATACCCTAGTAATGTGATTGAGAGTATTGTTTTAGAGAAGAATCGAATTACATTGTAATTCCAACTGAATAGGTTCTCCGAACAACTTCTACATTAGCTTGGGTAGCTATGACATATGGTTAGATGTCACTCATAGCTTGTGAGTTCTTCTAGATAATTAAATGTAGTCATCAAAGAAGAAAGGTGAATTAAAAGGAAGTTTTAATTCACTAAGTGATTGGATTAAATATAATCAATTGGATTGATGTCAATCACCTCACTGCCTTGCTAATTAGAACCTAAAATGATTGTACACTGATACACTCTTGTAGTGAGTAATTAATGGATGATGGAAATAACTAATTGGATTAATTAAGTGTTGTGATTAATTTAGAAAGTCTAAAGAAATCATAAAAGCGATAAAAGATCGTTTTGGGCTTAAAGAAACGTTCGGGTTTAATTGGGTCCATTGGGCCTAAACCCATTGGGCTTTTATTCAAGCATTGGATGACTAGAAATAAATAAAAGCCCAAAGCCCAAACCAACACAAAGGGGCCGGCCATTTAAAGTGGAGAGGGAGAGATATTAAGTCAAGTTGTTGACTAGGTTTCTTTTTGTCTATATAAGGAACTTTATAGAGATTTATTCCATAGGGTTTTTGTGTGTTTTAAAACAAAAAGAGGCAAAAGAAACATCTCTCTTTAAACACCAAAGGCCGGCCACCTTGAGGGTGATTTAGCTAACAATCTTTCACCCTTTTGGTTATTCTTCCATCCATCTGACTGCACTAGTGGGTGTGGATATTTAGAGGTCTTCTCCTTTAGAGACTAAAGGAGAACCTTGGAGCACTCTTACTAACAAAGTGGAGGAGGCAAGGAGGGAGGCTAGGCTCAAGGACTTCAAGGAGCGAAGGGCTTGGAGGTGGTCCATCCTTGGTCTAAAATCAAGATCAAGAGGTATAGATCTATACCTTCACTTTGTTCTTAACTTGAATGTTTTAGATGCATTATATATAAACCTATGAACCTTGAAGGGGATTTGCATGACTATAGCTTTGATATTATTTGATAACATGCTTCCGTTGCTTATGTATATAAATTTTGAATTGTATATGCATGCTAGTCATTTCGAAATCCCATGTGTAAAACTCATAGATTTCCCTTCAAGTGGTATCAGAGCCAAAGGTTTATGTATAATGTGTCCTTTTGGATTTTATGCTTATGGGTATTAATATTATGTATGACATAATTATTGCTTCATTCAAAATATGTTTATCTTTTGTTTTTCAATAGTTGAAAAATGTTAGTCAATAGTTGAGAAAGATATGTATGCAAAAGATGTTTTGTATGCATGAATGAAAATTGAGTTTTGAACTAGTTTGACATATTATTTCTTCATTTAAAGTGTGTTTATCTTTTGTTTTTCAATGGTTGAAAAATATAAATCAAGAGTTGAAAAAGATATGCATGTAAAAAGGTGTTTTGGATGCATGAATGAAGAGTAAGTTGTGAACAAAATTTGGGGTTTTGTTCCTTGTGGTAGGCACGGCATTAAGGGGGTTTTTTGGGCATGTGTTTGTGTTTTGTTGTAAGACACTCACACATCATTTTAAAGCTAGAAAGTAGAGCCCTTGTCACTTTAGTTTTTGGGTTTGAAAAATCACTAAGAATACACAAATCTTGAAAATGTGTTCATGTTTTTGTTCTTGGTGTTCATGGTTTGTTTTTTTTGGTGAAAATGGTTTTATTTGGTTTTCATAAATTGTTTTATGGTTTTGGATGATATACTTATCATCCATAGCCTTCCCAAAAATTTATTAAATCTTAGACTTGACTAGGAAATTTCCATCAACCCTTTTCACCTAAGTTTTAATGCCAAAACCAAGTGACAAGCAAATTTGGATTTTTTGTACTTTGCATTGAATTAAAGCAAGATGGTGAGACTCCCCATCTCCCCTTAATGTGGCCGGCCACCCTAGTGGATTTATCCACTTGTGGGGTTTTTTGTAATTTGGAAAAAAATATTTTATACTTTTGAGTATTTACGGTTTGACCTCTAACTTTTTCTTGTTTGCATTTAGGCCCCTACTAACTAGAAAGTTAAAATATTTGATTTTAATTTTGTTAGTTGTTTAAACTCATAATACTATTATGCCCATATGCACTAAATCTAAATGTTCATGTTGCATTCCATTTTGATTATTTAATGTGATTAAGTAGTTAGAAAAAGGTGACTATGGACTTATGCCTTAAACGATAATTGAGCTATGAGATAAGGTGCTAAAATTAAATTGTTTGAACCTTGGGAATGTGTTTTAATTACTGTTTAATTGGACCTTGTCATGTTTGACATTAATCTACCTCTCCCCTTTTAGTATGTGTAATTTATAGGAATTTGTATAAATCGGTTTGTAATTCTTATTACTTCTTAATCTCTTTTAGTTAGTTGATTCCCTCTAGTGCTAGACTAGAGTTTCTTTAACTATTGGTAAGGAGACATAACTAAAATAGGGTTTTTGACATGAGATTAAAGATTAAATGGGTCCAATGCCCTAATTAGCAATGAATGATTGTCTTTCATTTCTAATGGCTCAATGAAGATGTTTTAATTGGATTGAAAAGCACGTAATTAAATTGACACAACCTCCCCGAGTTTATATTCAACAATGTTGGCTTGTTGTTGCAATAACCTAATAAGTCCATGGTCATCCAAGAGCCTAAGATAACTATAAAGTCCAATTTCAAAGGAATGCAAAAACCTTAGTAGTAGTAGTAGTTACTTCCAATATTTAAAAAAATTCGTTTTTGATATTGATTTGTTTTTCTTAAAACAAATAGTGGGAGTATCATACGCTACTAAAATATAATGAATACAATTAGTAGTTATATATATCTCCAATATTTTGAAAAATGTTTTGATATTGATTTGTTTTATGAAAACGAATAGTGGGGATATCATATGCTACTAATTTCATTAACTTTGGACTAGTAGTTGTAATAGGACATTATTTATTTGAATGTGATTAAATAAATAAAATTGATGAGACCTTAAAATCCCTCAACCAACATACAATATTAAGTTGAAAGCGTAAGAGTACTTTGAACATTTTTTTGTGGCCTTCCACCGTGGTAGGCTCCAATCGTTTATGACTTGTACACCGCCTTCACCCTATCATGGGGGAGTGCAAAGTGCATGCTTATACTCAGGAGGAGTTTATTTAAAACATTTGATGAGGTTAAGGTAGGCAACGAGTGTGGCCAACATCGTATCATCATGAGGTCATGCTTGAACCCCTATCTAAACCGGCATGGTGGGAAAGAACTTAACTAAGAGAAATGATGCCAACATCGTATCATCGTGAGGCATTCTTCTCTAGAGGCCAAAAAGATGGGTAATCACAAGAGGTTGTTGTGAATGGGTAAGTGTACCCTCTCATTATTATTTTTGCTAGCCAACATCGTATCATCGTGAGGTGGGCTTGGTAATAGTGAGCCTCCCATAACCCGCTAGGAGCTTTCTTTGAAAACTCCCGGATTCCATCTTGAGGGATATGGAATTTGCCAAAAATGGTGGGTGGTGTCATTCGGTTTAAAGACCCGAACCGTTTGACTTAATCGACAAACAAACTAATTATTTTATTGTTTATGTATTTAGATATGGTTGGAAGCACACTCGCGAAAATACTCGACAAACATTGCCTAGAGGGGCACAATTTCCCATCGTGGTATCGTAATGTCAAGATTCTCCTAACATTGGAGAAGATTGTTTACGTGCTAGACAAGGCTCCACCTCACATACCTCTCGGCCCTGAGGCTACTGAGGATGAACGTGCTAAGTATGACAAGCACGTTGAGGATGACACACAAGCCAAGTGCTATCTGTTGGCTTCCATGAATGAGGAGCTACAGAGACAGCACGAGGGCATGGACAGTGCATCTTCCATAATACTCCATCTTACGGAGTTATATGGTGAAGGGACGCGCAACCGTCGCTTTATCACTGTTTGTGAACTTGTGAAGACCAAGATGGTCAAGGGGGCTCCAGTGCATCAACATGTACTGAAGATGATAGGATTCATTGAACAATTGGAGAACCTAGGTACTCCACTTGACGGGGAATTGGCCCAGGACTTCATATTGGCTTCTCTTTCTGATTCATTCTCGCAGTTCGTAATGAACTACAATATGAATAAGATGGATAGTACTCTCTCTGAGTTACTAAACATGTTAGTAACTGCCGAGAAGACTATGAAGAAAGAGAACGTTGTAGGGACTGCTGCAGTAGCCTACAACAAGCCATCCTCTTCCAAGGCTAAGCCGCAAAGCAAAGGCAAAGGGAAGGAGAAGAAGTCTCCCACTCCTAAGCCGCAAGGAGGAGTGAGGAAAAAGAAGGCAAAGGAGCCCAAGGGGACTTGCCACCACTGTGGAAAGGAGGGGCATTGGAGGAGGAATTGCAGGTTATACCTTGCAAGTCTTAAGGACAAGCCACAAGGTATGGTTTATGTTCTTATCTTCAATTCTAACTGTTAGATCTTCTAAATATTTATATTTGATATAAAGAGCTAATCACTTGTATAATTGTATATAGGTGGAGAAGCCAAGTAGAAGAGGAACAAGCAAGGAAAATGTGGTGAAGGTTTCGGCCACTATGTTTTTTGCTCACTACTTAGGAAGTTTGTTAGGCATTTAAAGATTGTCTTTAAACTTTCTTATTTTGTTAAGAACTTATTATGTGGCTTCATATGATGGAAGACCACTACTAGTGCCTAAATGTATAAAGGTGTTTATGTTAGTCTCTAAATGTATAGAGCTAATACTTTTTGTATTAAACATTATGAATGTTTGAATTATCATATTAATGTAATATGATGAATACCTTCTAATATATTATTTCCTTAAAGTAGTGTTATGAATTGAATATTGTCTTGTTGTATCCTAAGAAGAGATACAAGAGTTATATCACTTATTGTAATGTGATAACCAAACTTTAGATTTATCAATTATGGATAGATCTCACATGTAGGACATAAAAGGATACAATGAATCTTTAGATTTGGTTCCATTTGTCTACCTATGAGTTCTATATGAATTGACAAAAGTCTAGAGAATCCTTTCTTGAAGAAAAGGAAGATCACATTATAATGATATAAGTAATAAGAAAAACGTTTCTTATATGGTTGTCACTTAAAACACAATGATCAAGATCACTCTTGATTCAATTAGTAATTTTGAACAACTAATTGGGCAATTTTAAAATTGTTTTAAAATGTCAATTGTGTTAGTGATTAAACCAAGAAAGAAGTGTCTAAATCTATAAAATGTTTAAAGACTTTAGTCACTTAATAACAAGACATTAACTTAATGAAGATTGAAACAAATAAGCTTGAAATGTTTTAAAGCTACTACACAATGTCTTCTACCAATGTACTCCACTTTTATACATTTTGAATGTATGAAATGATTTCTCATTAAAGTCATAAGAAATAGTGGGAGGTGTGAAAATGGATATAAACTTGAATGTGATTGGTTTATAGTTGTCTAAAAGATAATAGTACTTGACTATTATTAAGAGTTTGTAATTTTAATTGTTAAAGAACTCAAGCTCTTCAAACGTTAAAATTCTATGTTGTGTGACATTCTAAAGAATAGTCTTTGAATGTTGGTTTCGTCAACCTAGCATAAAATAGTTATATGTTGGGAGTTGTCCATCATTCTCTTTTATGAGAACAAGCTAAATAACTAAGCATATGGACAAGTTGATGAAACAAAAAGGGAAATAAGTTCAAAATGAGTCACAACATATGATTTAACAACAAGACAATCCAAATTCAACATCTCATGTAACAATATTGCTCTATGTAGTTTTGATAAAGAATTATATCAACCACCTAGAAGGAATGGTTGAGTTTCTATATCCTTAGTAGGAGCCATGCTTCCACTAAAGACTTGGATAATTCTTATATGACTACATTAAAGGTCTTAGTATGACTAAAACTTGAAGTATGGTGTATGACACCATATAATTTAAATGAATAGACTTAATGAAACAAGTCACACATTTCAAATGTAATTACTTGAGAAGGAATTCTTTTGTGTATGATTCATTTAAGTTAGTGGGAGGAATATGCATTCAAATCAAGAAAATATAATTGTTATTTTTGAATGAATGCTAAGTTACAACAAGGCCAGTGGGAGTGATGTCATAATTTGAGCAACAAGATGTGAATAAAGTCTATTCGATAGACTTGATAAAATATAGATGTTACTCGAGAAATGACAAAACATGACATGGTCAATTTTGAAGTATAGACTTGAAATTGGACTTATTGATATAGCAAGGCTATCTCAATAATGTTATATGGGAATTAAATCTCAAATGTTGTAGATTTAAGAAAGCATTTTCCTATGTGATAGAAAATCCCTTTCATAACCCTTATAATGAATGTGTCACAAAATCACAAAAGGGACACATGTATGGACTTGTGAAGTAGATATCCAAAGGTGAAAAACCACAGAGTTTGTCACTTTAAGATATTACTATATCCCAGGATCAGAACCAAAGCAACTGATAGAGTATTATTGCCTTTAAGAAAGAAACATCAGAGTGGGACTCTGGAAGCGTGCATTCACTTAGGTTATTAACCAAAGTGAAAAATAAGCCATTTTAACAAATGGAACTTCATAATGGATGAAGTACTAATCATATGAATGTATTGTTAGTATTGTACTACAATGGTCTCAAGGATGAAGCAAAGTTTGTATAAAGTATACAAACGAAATATATGACGATATATTGTTTTAGAAACTGCTTCAAAAGGTGTTTTGAATGAAGGGGTTCTTATAGAACCAATGATTGAATCCAAACCATAAGGTCGTTAGTAGATACTACGACGTAATGGGGCGATAGCTCAAGCCATGGAATCAAGGTCTCATCAAAGTATTCGAACACAAGAAAGAGACATCATCAAATGTTTTGGAAACATTTGATAAGTAAATCCCTTTTAAATAAAAAGGATTAATACATAACCAAGTTAACCTACGAGCATAAGCTCTCTCAACTAGCATGTATAAGATACACTAGTGATTGACTTTAGTGCAAGTAGGAGATTGTTGGAAATATGCCCTGGAAGTCAATCTTTGGAAGAAACCTTTTGATAGGAGCATATTTATGCGACTTAGTTGGCTTGTTCTTGTGCATTTATGTCGTGTTTCCTTAGTTATTTTAATGTTTAAAGTCATTTTCGTGTGTTTTCAGACTGTAAGTACAAAGTATGCAAGAAGATGCATTTTGGAGGCCTTTGGAGCATGTTTCGGGCTTGGAATGGATAGCAAATGCATGGGCCAAGTGGATGGACGAATTTGAGAACTAAAGAGGCCAAGAATGTGAAGAATTATGGTCCAAAAGATGAAGAAAACAGCCCAAAAATCTGTCACCCCAACTTGCATTCCTTGCCATGCAAACCACATAGAATTCCCTTTGGATTCCATGCCATGCTTGATCACTCTTGTCCCCTACATAATTTCTAATTTCATGCTTCAATTCATTTAATTATTACACTCAATTGCTTGATACCTCTTGTTCCCTTCACTCATTAGATTTTAGACAACATTTACATCCATTACATGCACCAATTGATGCTCCATCATTCACATTTGGAATCCCATGCCTTGTGTACCACATGTTGCTGCACCTTTGACCCATTTATTGACACATTTTCACCTCCCTTTCCATCTCTATGCAATGTACACAATCATTCATGCTCCTTAGCTTCAAGACCACTCCATTTTACCCTTCACACTTTGCATCATCACTTCATTTTCACCCTTGGACCATTGCACACCACACACACAAATTACCATGCATTTCATCCTTAACCTAACCTGATTTTCTAAGGTTTTTGGGGCCTATAAATACATGTTTACACCCCTTGGCCAAAGAACAATCCCCCATATTCATCAATTTATAACAGAAATTCGTCCATACACACCCTAGGAAGCAAAACACCCCAAAAACACCATTCTAGTGCCTAGAAAACATAACAGCCACTCCACCTTCTTCCACCCTCTTTGCCTAGTTCTCCACCACCTTCCAACCATCAAACACTCTTCCACACTCACCCTAAACCCCTCCATATCATTCCCCATCCATTATACACCATAAATCCACCCAAAAATCTGTCCACAAGCTTCATGCCGCAACAAGGAGGAAGGGAGATCCATTGATGCACTTGCTTTCCAAGTTGGAGCATTTTAGGTGTTTTCTTTCCTTTGATTTTAATGTCTAATTTTATGTATCTTTGTATTGCAAGAATGAGGAACTAAACCCCCTTAGTTGGGGGGTGATTCGAAACCATGTACATGCTTGCAATATGATTTGATTACATTCAGTTGTTATTTCATAAGTTGCGGACTCAATTCGTTCATCTACTTGATTGATAACTTATTTGTGTATGTTGATTGAGAGTGCACGCTTAGTTTTCATGCATGAATATGATGCTAGATTATGAGGGAGTTTCACCTAATAGTTACAATCTTATAATCACAAGTAGTGAAGGTCGCTTGAAAACGATCGCGTTGAATGAATTCTTGGCACTAGTTTCATGCTCATCATAGTAACGAATGCCTCGTCAACACTTATAGTTCTCATTGTGCTTCATGATTCTTGATTGTATCTTTATTGTGCTCATCACGTAAGGAACCTTTGAGGAATGCTTTGAATTGTTGTATGCGCTTTTCCATCCAATTCATTAACTTAAGGAGAACTTGAAGGTTAATTTAAGCGTATCTAATTAACTTGGGGTGTTGAGTTTCATAATTTATTGAAAGAACAACTGAAAATCATTTTGTTTGCAAGTGTGTCATGTGTGGAGAAGAACCTCCTAACTAGCCTTTTATCCATCCTTTTCATCCAAAAACGTTTTACAATCTGTTTTGTTTTAAAGTTTCTGTTTTGTTTTCAATTTTCGTCCATAACAAATCCCCCTTTATTTTGAAGTCTTAGATTAGTTAGAAAGTGTTTTGATTTGTGTTTCTAAGTGTTTTGATTCAAGTTTTCATCCAACTTCGTCCAAGTTCTTGTTAGGTTCTCAAAACTGCCCAGAAAGTGGGTTTTAGGCAGTTTTGAGTCATTAGGTTGCTGTTTTGAGTTTTATGTTTGTTTAAGTATTTTAAAGTATAGTTTTGCATTCTTTGAGTCTAGTTTAGTGTTTTAAATTTTATTTTTATGTTTTTAAGTCAGTTTTCAAGTGTTTAGCAATCCCTCCTAATCCCCGGCCTAGAACGATCCCTACTTACATACTTTACTACATTTGATAAAAAGAGGGTTTAATTTTGTGTGTTAACTTATTTTACGCATCACCTTTCAGGACAAATGAAACGATGTATAGATGACTCTTATACATCAAATGGCAAAGATACTAATTAGGACTATCTCAATAAACGATATATGTCCTAAATAGTGAATCCATGGACAATGGATCGATTGAAGAAGTAATCTAATGATGTTAGACTACAGAGACCTTCTTCACATAACCATTATGTCCAAAAAGGTTCCTGGTCATTGGATTGTCGGAGGGAAACTGACAATGCTTAGACCGGTACATACTGTGTCCGCTTCAAATGGAAGAATGGAAAGTCTCATCCCATTCGTGTAGTGACACTAAGACAAGTATGTAGGTGCTCATTAAGGGAATGAGTTCACTGAACACAATCGAACGAGAGTACTTGCATGGAGGTTTACTCATATGTCAAGCAAGTAACTCTAATGGTTGGAATAATGTAAGTAGTCCTTTGACCTGAGGCATCGTCGTTGTCTTGTGGCTAAGTACTTAATCTTTGATTATGTCAAAGTCACCCCATTCGTGGGTGTCCACAGCATAATTGGGGTTAAGCCACTTAGTCATGAAGGCCGAAGTATCGAGCGTGATAAAGGAAAGCGTTCCTATACGACTCAATTGAATCATATAAGAAGGAATAATCACATTAGGGGTTTGACATAATATATCCATACCCTAGTAATGTGATTGAGAGTATTGTTTTAGAGAAGGATCGAATTACATTGTAATTCCAACTGAATAGGTTCTCCGAACAACTTCTACATTAGCTTGGGTAGCTATGACATATGGTTAGATGTCACTCATAGCTTGTGAGTTCTTCTAGATAATTAAATGTAGTCATTGATGCGTAAAATAACTAAACACACAAATTAAACCCTCTTTTTATCAAATGTAGTAAAGTATGTAAGTAGGGATCGTTCTAGGCCGGGGATTAGGAGGGATTGCTAAACACTTGAAAACTAACTTAAAAACATAAAAACAAAATTTAAAACACTAAACTAGACTCAAAGAATGCAAAACTATACTTTAAAATACTTAAACAAACATAAAACTCAAAACAGCAACCTAATGACTCAAAACTGCCTAAAAACCACTTTCTGGGCAGTTTTGAGAACCTAACAAGAACTTGGACGAAGTTGTATGAAAACTTGAATCAAAACACTTAGAAACACAAATCAAAACACTTTCTAACTAATCTAAGACTTCAAAATAAAGGGGGATTTGTTTTGGACGAAAATTGAAAACAAAACAGAAACTTTAAAACAAAACAGATTGTAAAACGTTTTTGGATGAAAAGGATGGATAAAAGGCTAGTTAGGAGGTTCTTCTCCACACATGACACACTTGCAAACAAAATGATTTTCAGTTGTTTTTTCAATAAATTATGAAACTCAACACCCCAAGTTAATTAGATACGCTTAAATTAACCTTCAAGTTCTCCTTAAGTTAATGAATTGGATGGAAAAGCGCATACAACAATTCAAAGCATTCCTCAAAGGTTCCTTACGTGATGAGCACAATAAAGATACAATCAAGAATCATGAAGCACAATGAGAACTATAAGTGTTGACGAGGCATTCGTTACTATGATAAGCATGAAACTAGTGCCAAGAATTCATTCAACGCGATCGTTTTCAAGCGACCTTCACTACTTGTGATTATAAGATTGTAACTATTAGGTGAAACTCCCTCATAATCTAGCATCATATTCATGCATGAAAACTAAGCGTGCACTCTCAATCAACATACACAAATAAGTTATCAATCAAGTAGATGAACGAATTGAATCCGCAACTTATGAAATAACAACTGAATGTAATCAAATCATATTGCAAGCATGTACATGGTTTCAAATCACCCCCCAACTAAGGGGGTTTAGTTCCTCATTCTTGCAATACAAAGATACATAAAATTAGACATTAAAATCAAAGGAAAGAAAACACCTAAAATGCTCCAACTTGGAAAGCAAGTGCATCAATGGATCTCCCTTCCTCCTTGTTGCGGCATGAAGCTTGTGGACAGATTTTTGGGTGGATTTATGGTGTAGAATGGATGGGGAATGATATGGAGGGGTTTAGGGTGAGTGTGGAAGAGTGTTTGATGGTTGGAAGGTGGTGGAGAACTAGGCAAAGAGGGTGGAAGAAGGTGGAGTGGCTGTTATGTTTTCTAGGCACTAGAATGGTGTTTTTGGGGTGTTTTGCTTCCTAGGGTGTGTATGGACGAATTTCTGTGATAAAATGATGAATATGGGGGATTGTTCTTTGGCCAAGGGGTGTAAACATGTATTTATAGGCCCCAAAAACCTTAGAAAATCAGGTTAGGTTAAGGATGAAATGCATGGCAATTTGTGTGTGTGGTGTGCAATGGTCCATGGGTGAAAATGAAGTGATGATGCAAAGTGTGAAGGGTAAAATGGAGTGGTCTTGTAGCTAGGGGGCATGAATGATTGTGTACATTGCATAGAGATGGAAAGGGAGGTGAAAATGTGTCAATAAATGGGTCAAAGGTGCAGCAACATGTGGTACACAAGGCATGGGATTCCAAATGTGAATGATGGAGCATCAATTGGTGCATGTAATGGATGTAAATGTTGTCTAAAATCTAATGAGTGAAGGGAACAAGAGGTATCAAGCAATTGAGTGTAATAATTAAATGAATTGAAGCATGAAATTAGAAATTATGTAGGGGACAAGAGTGATCAAGCATGGCATGGAATCCAAAGGGAATTCTATGTGGTTTGCATGGCAAGGAATGCAAGTTGGGGTGACAGATTTTTGGGCTATTTTCTTCATCTTTTGGACCATAATTCTTCATATTCTTGGCCTCTTTAGTTCTCAAATTCGTCCATCCACTTGGCCCATGCATTTGTTATCCATTCCAAGCCCGAAACATGCTCCAAAGGCCTCCAAAATGCATCTTCTTGCATACTTTGTACTTAGAGTCTGAAAACACACGAAAATGACTTTAAACATTAAAATAACTAAGGAAACACGACATAAATGCACAAGAACAAGCCAACTAAGTCGCATAAATATGCTCCTATCAAATTCCCCCACACTTAGCTTTTGCTAGTCCTCGAGCAAAACAAAGAAATAAAACGAAACAAAACAAATAAAACACAACCTAAACCTTCCAACATTTGCCTCAGGGATTTCCAATGCACATGACATGTTAAAAATCATTATCCCCACAGATTTGAGTCATCTTCACACTTAAGCACGTACTTAATCATAGTCACCACTTACTTGTTCACAATTAATCGATTAAAATAACGTTTTTGATGTAGTAACATGCCTTAGAGAAATCACTCAATTCCTTACAAGATATGCACTCAATTTTCACTCAGATTTTCTAACTACACACCCTATACTAGTTATATGTGAGAAGATTGATGTAGATATGAAAACGAACGCTCACATATATGTATCACAAAGAAAGCAATTTCTGGAGTTAATAAGCATGTTTAGATATGATCTCATGAATGGAATGCTACTACTTAGATGCGAGAACCAGTGACACCATATGCTCATACCAAATTCAAACTCCACATATTGAAACGCATGACACTCAAGATGAAGCTAAGGGTTGTAACGGGGCTTGGGGTGATGGCTAACAAATGAAGGATAAGGATAACAATCGTTCTTAAAGCAATAGCAAGTAAAGTAATGAAATTGAAACTTAGAATTCACTTAGATTGCAGAAATCAGCTTTTAGACACGAAGGGAAAATTCAAGCAATAATTAGGGCCGAATTCTATGTTTTGGACCCTTTCTTCAACAAGCAGCACTTTAAAACTTTTTTTTTTTTTTTTTTTTCAACTCTTCTTTTCTTTTCAACAAGCATAATAACTCACACTTCCCCCACACTTGTTTTCTGCCATACATTAATCAAAAGAAATTCAATTTGAATCATGTTTTACTATGCTTCAAGAACAAGGGTATGGATGGTCCTAAACTAGGCTAGGTAAGGATAATGTGGTTTAACAAAGAATGTAGGCTATTAAGGCTCAATGGGGTTAACTTAAACATATAACGATATGGGATACATGGCAGTTTGGCTTTGGTGGTGGTAACTACACAACTTCATCTTGAATATGTTTTATGCAAATCAATAGCATGCTTTGAATGAAATAGGCATGAGTTCTAGCATTTGGAACTAAATGATGAAACGCCTTCTAAGTAATAGCCAAGCAAAGAATAATGAGATCATGCAACGACTTTAGAAAACAAGAATGCACAGATTTTAACTCTCCAAATAAACGTTTAAGCTCAAGTCTCACATGGTTGTAGCATTAGTTTGAGTTCTTTCCTTCAAGCATGTTACAAAAACTAATTTTTTCTTTTATGATTACATGTGATTTCATAAGTTATAACCACAACCACGCATAAATAAAGAGTAAATCAAACTTTTATCCATGTTTATAACTCTCTTTAACAGTCATGCAATTACAAACCGAATCCTCATCATTGTGTTGGAAGGTACCCTAAGACACAAATAAGCGCACAAAAACAACTCTTTTTTTGGATTTTCAAAAAAAAAATTTCAAATTTTTATGAATTTTCTGATTTTTTATGTCAAAACACACTGAAACACTCCAAAATAGCTTAAAAAAATACTTAAAACAACAAGGAACAACACTAGAAGTAATGGGTGATAAATTTCTACGAATTTCATGCAAAACAATGGTTACCCCCCCCACACTTAAATCAAACATTGTCCTCAATGTTTCAAGCATATACTCACACAAAAAACAAGCAAATAATAAACGACAAATAAACATGACAAATATGGCAAAGTAAAAACCAGACAGAGTAGAGTTTAAGAACGCAAATCTGGTTTTGGAGATAGTTGATCTTGTTGACTTTCCACAGCTTTGATCTTGAACTGGATTGGAATTGTACGGTGAAGCTTTGCTCTTTGGTGATGTTGCAGTTCCTTATTTGTTCTCCAAGCAGATGTGGCAGCTTCTCTAGTTCTTCAGCTCGGACTCCTTGTGCTGGGTTGATTGTACGAGCTGCATTCTTCTCTGCTTGTTTCTTCTGTACGTTGTCTCCACATGCTGCTGGTATCATTTTCGCTAGCCTTATCTGTTCTTCAGGTAGATGTGGCAGCTTCTTTGGAAGTACATCAGCAGTGGAAGACGAGTACTCGAGAGCAATTTCTCCATGTCCTGCAGGTTAGAACAAAGACAAGGAAAAGGACATGGAGAATGCATGATATGAGATACTCTTGCTTTCAACCTTTATGATATGAAATACTTTTGCTCTGGATGGGTTGTTTGCAGGGGTATCCCAGGGAATGAGAAATACAGAGTGACTTGAGAGGGTGTGTTGGAAATACATTCTCGGAGATGAAGAAGTGCTGAGAGGGTTTGCCTTTGCTGTGGAAGGCGAAGGTAGATACTTATAGGACTTTTCTTCACAACCGGAACTATTCCCTCACTCATTGTCGGCAGCCGGTGGATGGATGAATAGTACAAATTACGCGCTTTCTGACAAAGCTGCCCGTAATTTCCGCAAAGCTGCCAGTTGCATGTGACGAGTGACGACACGTCTGGACAATTTGATCTTTTGAAATTCGGTGTTCGGCTCGTGGTTTCTGAGCAAGCCCATTTTTTGAGAAATGAAACGCCTCTTTTGAGAAAAGAATCCGACTTTTGAGAAAGGAGCCCCGACTCTTCGATTTGCGAGATGACACTTCTCTGAGGAGCGCCTCTTTGATTTCTTCTTTTTATAGAGGCGTTAATTTTGTTCCACAACACACTTGAGCTCCCTCCTGTAAACACTCCCTTCTTGCACTTGTTTAATCTTGATCAGTCCTCCTCTCTTCTTTCTTCACCACCTCTGAAAATGTCTGGCCCTTCCGATCGTCGTTTTGACTTGAACATTGGTGAAGAGGCAGCTCCGCCTTCACCAGACAACATATGGCGCCCATCCTTCATATCCCCTACCGGTCCCCTCACCGTTGGGGATTCGGTGATGAAAAATGACATGACCGCTGCGGTGGTGGCCCGGAACCTTGTCACCCCCAGAGATAACAGACTGCTCGCTAGACGGTCTGATGAATTGGCGGTTAAGGAGTCTCTGGCTCTTAGCGTGCAGTGTGCGGGTTCTGTGTCCAACATGGCCCAACGCCTATTTGCTCGAACCCGTCATGTTGAATCGTTGGTGGCTGAAATACAGAGTCTCAAAGAGGAGATTAGAGGACTCAAGCATGAAAATAAACAATTGCATAAGCTTGCACACAGTTATGCCACAAACATGAAGAGGAAAATTGACCAGCTGCAGGAAAATGATGGTCAGATTTTACTTGATCACCGAAGGTTTGTGGGTTTGTTCCAACCGCATCTGCCTTCGTCTTCTGGGGCGACACCGCGTAGTGAAGCTCCAACTGATCAACCTCAGATACCTCCTCCTTCCGTGGCCCCGCCGACTGCTGAAGCTCCGCCGACTACTGAAGCACCACCTGACCAATGAATGCTATTAGTTCACACATCATTGTAAAATATTTTTAAGTTTAAGTTTTTTTTTTTTTTTTTTTCATGAAAAAGAATGTAAGAATATCTTGCATATCTATCAATGTTTCAAAAATAAACCCACACCCAAAAATAATTAAATAAACAAAAATAAAAATTAAAAAAATTAAAAAAATGACAATCATGGCAAAATAAAAATGCAGAAAAGTGAAGGTTTTTAGAAACGCAAAACTGATTGTAGAGCGATTCATAGATCTTCCTTTTTTTGAATACATGGGTTGCCTCCCAAGAAGCGCTTTCTTTAACGTCTTGCAGCCGGACGATACTTCCTTCTAAACTTGGATAGGGCCCATAGCATGGAATTGATCCTTGAATGGACGGTGATACTTGACGTGATCCGGCAATGGTTTAAATTCTAGTGTAGGTGCCTGAATCATCAAAATCAACAAGTTAGTATATACTAAAATCGAAATTGGAGAAGATGGCTTACTTGCTTTGTCCGACAAGAACTCAATGACAAACACCACATTTTTGAAAGCTTCAGGGATATTGGACTTGGCCAGATTGAATGTGATGGTTGGGACTTGTCCCATGTCATAAAATTCAACTTCTTTAGGAATGGTTGTCTCAAGCACATCCTCTTTGATGCATTCTAGACATACCCCATCCACTTCTTTCTCTTGATTCTTTGGAAAGGTTTCAAAGATGCCTTTCTCACCCTCTTCTTCCTTGGATTGCATGATCCTGCAAGGAATAAAGACATTTAGTGGAACGGGGTCAGGACGAATTGAATTTGGGCTTACCTTGGTTGTAGTGGACTGCATAGAGGGCATATGGGGCTGCGGCAAGGGTGTTGGGGCTAGGGTAGGCTGCAGCAATGGTGGTTCTTCCTTTGCCGTGGCCTTGTTATCCTCCTCTTCTTCGAGCAGTAACTGTTCATCCATGTTTTGGCTTGGTTTGGACATCTTGGGTTCATCTCCAACCTCTATGCCACTTTCCAAGTTGATAGCTTCAATAATTTCAACAGTTGAGTCAGTTACTTCACTTTGTTCTTGCATTTGCCCCATGAATTCCGCGATCTCTCCCATTTGATTCTTCAATTCGCTCATCACTTGGGCTTGATTTTGTGATTCCTGCGTCAAAGAAGTTAGTACATCAAGAATTTGAGCACAATCTATTGACGAACCTGAATTTGATTGGAATTGTTGCGGGGCAGGTTGTGGTGGCTGCATAGGCGTTGTATAGAACTCCTCATATGGCTGCCAATATTCTCCTTGTTGAGCCTCCTTGGCTTGATTTTGTGAGCCCTGCGCCAAAGAATTTAATTCATTAAGAATTTGTTCATAATTTATTGACGAACCTGAGTTTGGTTGGGTATATTGTGTATAAGGTTGTGGTGGCTGAGCAGGGCTTGAATAGAACTCATTATATGGCTGCCAATATCCTTCGTGTTGAACTGGTTGAGGTTCCCACCACATAGTGTTTGAATGATCCCTCCAATCTGAATTATACGTGTTGGAAAACAAGTTGTTCATTGATTGATTATGATCATGATAACTCTCCCAACTCCTTTGTGGATGTTGATCTGCTTGATATCCTTGCGTATAGGACACATCGAATGTAGGGGTGCTTTGTATTGTGGTCCTTTCGATGTACTGTGACAATTGAGAAGTAAGAATTGCCATTTGAGCTTGAAGATTAGCAATTGCCATGTCTTACTTCTTTTAGTACCTGATATCAAAGAAATAAAACTAAATCAAATATCATAAGTAAACAAAACAGGGTAATTATAAAAAATAAAAAATAATAAAATAAAAAATAAAAATAAAAAATAAAAATAAAAATAAAAAAAATAAAAATAAAAAAAATAAAAAAATAAAATAAAAACTAAACAATTTAAACAAGACTCAAGACAAGGGATTAGCAACTTTGCTAATCCCCGGCAACGGCGCCAAAATTTGATGCGTAAAATAACTAAACACACAAATTAAACCCTCTTTTTATCAAATGTAGTAAAGTATGTAAGTAGGGATCGTTCTAGGCCGGGGATTAGGAGGGATTGCTAAACACTTGAAAACTAACTTAAAAACATAAAAACAAAATTTAAAACACTAAACTAGACTCAAAGAATGCAAAACTATACTTTAAAATACTTAAACAAACATAAAACTCAAAACAGCAACCTAATGACTCAAAACTGCCTAAAAACCACTTTCTGGGCAGTTTTGAGAACCTAACAAGAACTTGGACGAAGTTGTATGAAAACTTGAATCAAAACACTTAGAAACACAAATCAAAACACTTTCTAACTAATCTAAGACTTCAAAATAAAGGGGGATTTGTTTTGGACGAAAATTGAAAACAAAACAGAAACTTTAAAACAAAACAGATTGTAAAACGTTTTTGGATGAAAAGGATGGATAAAAGGCTAGTTAGGAGGTTCTTCTCCACACATGACACACTTGCAAACAAAATGATTTTCAGTTGTTTTTTCAATAAATTATGAAACTCAACACCCCAAGTTAATTAGATACGCTTAAATTAACCTTCAAGTTCTCCTTAAGTTAATGAATTGGATGGAAAAGCGCATACAACAATTCAAAGCATTCCTCAAAGGTTCCTTACGTGATGAGCACAATAAAGATACAATCAAGAATCATGAAGCACAATGAGAACTATAAGTGTTGACGAGGCATTCGTTACTATGATAAGCATGAAACTAGTGCCAAGAATTCATTCAACGCGATCGTTTTCAAGCGACCTTCACTACTTGTGATTATAAGATTGTAACTATTAGGTGAAACTCCCTCATAATCTAGCATCATATTCATGCATGAAAACTAAGCGTGCACTCTCAATCAACATACACAAATAAGTTATCAATCAAGTAGATGAACGAATTGAATCCGCAACTTATGAAATAACAACTGAATGTAATCAAATCATATTGCAAGCATGTACATGGTTTCAAATCACCCCCCAACTAAGGGGGTTTAGTTCCTCATTCTTGCAATACAAAGATACATAAAATTAGACATTAAAATCAAAGGAAAGAAAACACCTAAAATGCTCCAACTTGGAAAGCAAGTGCATCAATGGATCTCCCTTCCTCCTTGTTGCGGCATGAAGCTTGTGGACAGATTTTTGGGTGGATTTATGGTGTAGAATGGATGGGGAATGATATGGAGGGGTTTAGGGTGAGTGTGGAAGAGTGTTTGATGGTTGGAAGGTGGTGGAGAACTAGGCAAAGAGGGTGGAAGAAGGTGGAGTGGCTGTTATGTTTTCTAGGCACTAGAATGGTGTTTTTGGGGTGTTTTGCTTCCTAGGGTGTGTATGGACGAATTTCTGTGATAAAATGATGAATATGGGGGATTGTTCTTTGGCCAAGGGGTGTAAACATGTATTTATAGGCCCCAAAAACCTTAGAAAATCAGGTTAGGTTAAGGATGAAATGCATGGCAATTTGTGTGTGTGGTGTGCAATGGTCCATGGGTGAAAATGAAGTGATGATGCAAAGTGTGAAGGGTAAAATGGAGTGGTCTTGTAGCTAGGGGGCATGAATGATTGTGTACATTGCATAGAGATGGAAAGGGAGGTGAAAATGTGTCAATAAATGGGTCAAAGGTGCAGCAACATGTGGTACACAAGGCATGGGATTCCAAATGTGAATGATGGAGCATCAATTGGTGCATGTAATGGATGTAAATGTTGTCTAAAATCTAATGAGTGAAGGGAACAAGAGGTATCAAGCAATTGAGTGTAATAATTAAATGAATTGAAGCATGAAATTAGAAATTATGTAGGGGACAAGAGTGATCAAGCATGGCATGGAATCCAAAGGGAATTCTATGTGGTTTGCATGGCAAGGAATGCAAGTTGGGGTGACAGATTTTTGGGCTATTTTCTTCATCTTTTGGACCATAATTCTTCATATTCTTGGCCTCTTTAGTTCTCAAATTCGTCCATCCACTTGGCCCATGCATTTGTTATCCATTCCAAGCCCGAAACATGCTCCAAAGGCCTCCAAAATGCATCTTCTTGCATACTTTGTACTTAGAGTCTGAAAACACACGAAAATGACTTTAAACATTAAAATAACTAAGGAAACACGACATAAATGCACAAGAACAAGCCAACTAAGTCGCATAAATATGCTCCTATCAGTCATCAAAGAAGAAAGGTGAATTAAAAGGAAGTTTTAATTCACTAAGTGATTGGATTAAATATAATCAATTGGATTGATGTCAATCACCTCACTGCCTTGCTAATTAGAACCTAAAATGATTGTACATCGATACACTCTTGTAGTGAGTAATTAATGGATGATGGAAATAACTAATTGGATTAATTAAGTGTTGTGATTAATTTAGAAAGTCTAAAGAAATCATAAAAGCGATAAAAGATCGTTTTGGGCTTAAAGAAACGTTCGGGTTTAATTGGGTCCATTGGGCCTAAACCCATTGGGCTTTTATTCAAGCATTGGATGACTAGAAATAAATAAAAGCCCAAAGCCCAAACCAACACAAAGGGGCCGGCCATTTAAAGTGGAGAGGGAGAGATATTAAGTCAAGTTGTTGACTAGGTTTCTTTTTGTCTATATAAGGAACTTTATAGAGATTTATTCCTTAGGGTTTTTGTGTGTTTTAAAACAAAAAGAGGCAAAAGAAACATCTCTCTTTAAACACCAAAGGCCGGCCATCTTGAGGGTGATTTAGCTAACAATCTTTCAGCCTTTTGGTTATTCCTCCATCCATCTCACTGCACTAGTGGGTGTGGATATTTAGAGGTCTTCTCCTTTGGAGACTAAAGGAGAACCTTGGAGCACTCTTACTAACAAAGTGGAGGAGGCAAGGAGGGAGGCTAGGCTCAAGGACTTCAAGGAGGAAAGGGCTTGGAGGTGGTCCATCCTTGGTCTAAAATCAAGATCAAGAGGTATAGATCTATACCTTCACCTTGTTCTTAACTTGAATGTTTTAGATGCATTATATATAAACCTATGAACCTTGAAGGGGATTTGCATGACTATAGCTTTGATATTATTTGATAGCATGCTTCCGTTGCGTATGTATATAAATTTTGAATTGTATATGCATGCTAGTCATTTCGAAATCCCATGTGTAAAACTCATAGATTTCCCTTCAAAGAAAGCCTGGCATCATACTTTAGCATCGAAGAGGTGCTGCAATTGCCCAAAGAGATGCGAAGAACACTAATAGCGGTCTTGGAGAGTCCCGACGTTCACAAAGTGCAAGAAAGCAAGGATGAAAACTTGAAGCTTCGGCTATATGAATATGTCACATGCTGTGTCACCCATGACGTAATCAACTTCATTGACGAAGACCTACTGCTGGGATCAAAGCCTCATAATCGTTCTCTCTTTGTCTTTGGGTACGTAAGGGAGCACAAAATCAACCGCATGCTTGTGGATAGAGAATGAGCCATAAACATTATGCCAAAGTCAACAATGACTATAATCGGCATTAAGGTGGATGAACTATCCTGGAGCTACCTCCTAATCCAAGGTTTTAACCAAGAAGGACAAAGAGTGACGGGCATGGTCCGCGTGGAGATGACCATTGGCAAACTCAAATCAAGCACGCTATTCCAGGTGATTGATGCAAGAACTTCCTACAGCTTCCTCTTAGGAAGACATTGGATCCACGAGAATGGGGTAGTGTCGTCCACCTTCCACCAATGCCTAAAGTTCTACTGAGAATGAGTAAAGGTGATACAAGGTGACCCCAAGCCATTCACCAAAGCCGAATCACACTTCGCGGATGCTAAGTTCTACATGGATGAAGAAACGGTGCCCGAAGCTCTTCCAAAAGAAATTAAATCCATAGGTAAAGTTGTACCAAAGAAACAAGAATGGCAAGTTGTGCCTAAGAAACGAGAAGGGGAAGCCATGCCATCTTTAAGCAAAGATGACGATGAGCCTACTAAGCCCACAATAATCAAAGGGAGTGTAACGCCCTCAAAAGGACCAAACTCACTTGTCTTCTGATACATCCCAATGTCAAGAAGAAAGAATAGGCAATCTTCGTTCGAAATTGGAACAAGCAAAGCCAACACACAGCTGCACAAGGACTATGTAAAGCTGCTCAAGACAAATGATGTTTTACCTCTGACACAGCTAGGCAACGTTAAAATTTCAAAACCACTGTTAGGCTTCGTAAAACCCCTGCCAAAGGGGGCAGATCCGAGGGCTCTTCTAACCAAGAGGACCAAAGAAGGTTTCGACCTAAACACCTACAAACTCATGTCAAAGGCTAGGTACGATTTCGCCTCTCCTTTAAATCTTGGAAGAGAGGTTTCAAACTTCGTCAACGAAAAAAATATGACCTCACCGAGACTCAGAAAAAGTTGAAGGAGCATGGCTACGGAGTTGACAACAACAAAGTTGGACTTGGCTTCACACCAAATATGCCTGTGAAGATTTCAAGAAAAACAAAAAATGCTAGCGCTCAACACATCAGCATGAGCGTTGAACAAAGACAAGATGAGCCTAAACCTGCCCCTCGAACATCAATATTTGATAGGTTGAACCGTTCAAGACCTAAAATTTTGGCATTTGATTGCACTGGTGATCAAGACCGAACCTCCTTATTCAAAAGGCTTAACACACCAACACCTTAAAACTCTATGTTCAAATGGTTGTCAAAACCTAAGAAACAAAGCAATATGACTAGCTCTCATCCATGATGGTTAGCATTGGAAAGACTTGAAGAAACCAAAGAGCCTTCTAGAAAGACGAAGACAATGTCGAAGGAAGAAAAACTCGATGGTCTAGCAAAAAAAGACGATGTTGGAAGCTTGATTCCTTCAAGGATGAAACGCCAAGCTACCCTGGAGGTGGACACAAAAGATCACTGAAGGTAAGGAGGTGCACCATCATCCACACTAGCCAATTTTCACGCTAATGAGCTCAAAAGGATGACACTGAAGAGAAAGTCCAAGATGTCTTCCACATCACAATCCAAGAAGACAGAGAAGATGAAATCCCTGAGGAGGACGTCACTGCTGCATCACCACAGCTTGAGGATGTGGGGCAAGCTACAGTTGATGATCTCAAGGAGCTCAACTTAAGCACAAGCGAGGAACCAAAGCCTATCTTCGTAAGTGCGTCACTAAGTGCAGACGAGATCGAGGAGTACTACCAACTACTTTTGGAATACAAAGACGTCTTTGCTTGGACCTACAAAGAAATGTCTGGCCTTGACCCTACCATCGCCGTGCATCATCTTGCAGTGTAGCCTGGAACACGACCGATAAAGCAAACTCAATGGCACTATCAATCCGAGCTCATCCCATAAATTGAGGCCAAGATTAACAAGTTGATCGGAACAGGCTTCATTCGAGAGGTGCAATATCCTAAATGGATCTCCAACATCATCGTTGTCCTTAAGAAATATGGACAAATATGTGTTTACGTAGATTTTCGCGACCTCAACGATGTATGCCAGAATGATGACTTTCCCTTGCTAATCATCGAAATCATGATAGACGCAACCACTGGCCATGAGGCACTATCATTCATGGACGGCTCCTCTGGGTACAATCAAATCAGCATAGCTCTCGAAGACAAGGAATTAACAGCCGTCCGCACTTAAAAAGGTCTTTACTGCTACAAGGTAATGCACTTTGGCTTGAAGAATGCTGGAGCTACATATCAACGTGCAATGCAGAAGATCTTCAACGACATGCTGTACAAAAGCATAAAATGTTACGTAGATGATGTAGTTATCAAGACCAAGAAGAGATCTGATCGCTTGAAGGATTTACGAATGGTGTTCGATAAACTATGACACTACAACCTCAAAATGAACCCATTGAAGTATGCATTGGCGTCACTTCTGGGAAGTTCCTCGCCTTCAAAGATCAAGGCCATTCAAAGCATGCCTGAGCCAAGGAATCTACACGAGCTGAAAAGTCATTTGAAAGTCGACTCATGAAGAAAGATGCTCAATTCATATAGAATGATGCCTGCCGCAAGGCATTTGAAAGCATAAAAAGGTACCTGGTAAGCCCACTTGTCTTAGAAGCTCTTATGCTTAGAAAGCCGTTCATCCTATACATTATTGCACAAGAAGGTTCCATTGTAGCACTCTTAGCACAAGAAAATGAAGACCAAAAGGAAAGAGCACTCTACTACCTAAGTAGAACCCTCACTGGTGCCGAGCTCAATTACTCACCAATCGAGAATATATGCCTTGCCTTAGTTTTTACCGTTCAAAAGCTTCGACACTACATGCATGCTTACACCATCCACTTGGTTGCCAAAGCTGACCTGGTCAAATACGTCATGTCCAAGCCAGTTTTGACAGGGCGACTAGGGAAATAGGCGTTGGTTTTCAATCAATACGAGATTATCTACGTTCCAGCTAAAGTCGTCATGGGACAAGCGCTAGCAGACTTCCTTGCCAATCATTCAATCCCAGCTGATTGGAAAATCTCAGATGACTTGCTTGACGAGGAGGTGTTCTACGTCGACATTTTCCCGACATGGACAATGTTCTTTGACAGATCTGCACGAGCAGACGGAGTGGGGGCAAGAGTAGTATTCATGTCACCATAAAGACAAATACTACCCTATTCCTTCCGACTAAGCAAGCTATGCTCCAACAACGTCGCTGAGTACTAAGCGTTAATTATCGAACTCCAAATGGTGATCGACATGGAAATCACATTTCTAGAAGTCTATGGCAACTCCAAGCTCATAATCAATCAATTCTTGACTAAATATGAAGTGAAGAAATATGATATCGTCCCATACTTCTAGCTAGCAACTCAATGACTATGAAAGTTTGAGGCTGTGACACTAGAACATATGCCAAGAAAAGAAAATCTAATGATAGACGCTATCGCTAACTTAGCCTCAAGTATGGTGCTAGGAGAAGATGAAGCTACAGACGTGCCAATTTGCCAAAGATGGGTGATCCCGCTCATCACTGAAACATTACTAGATGATACAAATGTCATCTTAGTACTTCCAATCGACACTGAAGAGTGGGGACAGCCACTGATTGACTACTTGGAGCAAAGAAAGCTTCCAGACGATCCTAGACACCGCTATGAAATACGTCGATGAGCACCTCACTTCCTCTACTACAAAGAAACATTCTATCGACGCTCTTTTGAATGAGTACTTCTAAGATGCCTAGGTGAAGAAAAGGCCAATCAAGCCATGGAAGAAGCATACTCAGGCGTATGCGGAGCATATCAGTCTGGACCAAAGCTACACTTCTGGCTCAAAAGAATAGGCTATTACCGACCAAGCATGATGAATGATTGCCTAGAACACCCCAAAAGGTGCCAAGCCTGCCAGTTCCATGACAACTTTATACATTAACTGCCTGAGCCATTACACCATCCGGTTGCTTCATGGCCATTTGATGTATGGGGATTGGACATCATGGGACCAATTGCACCAAAATAATTTGTCGGAGAGGCCTACATCCTAGCCGCAACAGATTACTTCTCCAAGTGGGCTGAAGCCGTACCTCTAAGGGAAGTCAAGAAGGAAACTGTCGTCCGCTTCATCAAGGAGCATATCATTTACCGATATGGTGTGCCTCGCTACATCATCACTGACAATGAAAGCTAGTTCTGCAACCATCTCGTGGACGAGCTCTACGAGAAATACAAGTTCAAGCAACACAAGTATTCTATGTATCATGCTCCGACCAATAATCTTGCAGAAGCATTCAACAAAACATTGTGCAACCTCATGAAGAAGGTAATCGGCCGAACAAAGAGAGACTGGCATGAAAAAATAAGCTAAACACTTTGGGCATATAGGACGTCACATAGAACTCCTACCCAAGCTATGCCTTATTCTTTCGTATATGGCGTATAAGCTGTTCTGCCACTCGAAAGTCAAATCCCCTCACTAAGGATGGTTATACAAGAAGGCTTGACTGAAGAGGGAAACATAAAGTTATGACTTCAGGAGTTAGAAGCACTCGACGAAATGAGGCTTGAAACTCAACAACAGTTTGAATGCTACCAAGCACGGCTATCCAAGGCGTTCAACAAAAAGGTCCGCCCAAGGTCTTTCCAAATTGGAGATCTTGTCTTAGCATTACGAAGACCTATCATCACAACTCATAAGACAAAAAGCAAGTTCACATCAAAGTGGGATTGACCTTACGTAATACAAGAGGTTTACAACAACGGCGCTTACCTAATCATGGCAGAAGACGGCTTGAAGATTGGCTCCATCAACAGCAAATTCTTAAAGCGTTACTACCCTTAAACCAAACACTCAATGCTCCTCACCTGCACGAGCCTAAACTGCACACGGTACAACACCCTTCACCTGCACAAGCGTAAACTGCACACGGCACAATGCTCCTCGCTTGCATGAGCCTAAACTGCACACGGCACAATGCTCCTTGTTCGCACAAGCTTAAAGGGAAACACTCAACGCTCCTTGTTCACATGAGTTTAAAAGGCAACACTTAACGCTCTTCACTTGCACGAGCCTAAACTACACACGGCACAAAGCTCTTTGTTCACATGAGCTTAAAAGGTGACACTCAACGCTCCTGGCTTGCAAGATCATAAACTGTGTACGACAAAACAAAACAAAAAAATCACCATCAAAATTGTTAAAACCCATCACTCCCTTAAACTACGTCATGACTTGATCCCTTCTCAACCGATGGTACATAAGCAACTTGAAACTTCAAAACTTCAAGTACAATCACATCATCAACAAAAACACAAAAACTTTGAAGAATAAAGAGCAAATTCAAAATGTGAATACTTTATTTCTTTAAAGGAAAAATTTGGCTACAAAGCCTTATTACAAAAAGAGCGAAAGCAAAGAAGGCCTAAAGTACAAAAGATGGAAGACACTACTTGAAAGCTATGTCTCTGAAACCATGGTGACAATCTTCAAGCAAGTTTTCTAAAGTCTTCAAAGTCTCTACATCGGTGGGAGACAAGGTGGGCACTTCCATGGCTGCACCTTTCCCTTACTCTAGCCATGAAATCTCCTCATGATGCTGAGAAAGTGTAGCTTTCTACTCTGAGAGAACAACTTGAAGGACGGATAAAGTTGACGTTGTCTTTGGGGAAAACAAACTTACAAAGCCAACAAGCTAAGCAAGCGGCTAAGTAAGATTCTTCCACGTGCTCTGACACTACGCCAAGTTTGTCAAACACTTTCAAATCAGCAAAAGCATGGCATTCAGTTGAACCAATAACACTTGACGGATCTAAGTTTCCCTTCAGCTTCGTCGTCATGTTGCGACCATTTTTCTTTAAAGGTCTCTTGTACTTCATGGAACCCCAATACCAAAATCGGATCCATAAAGACATATTCAAGCTACTCACAATAAAACTCAGCAAAGACATCCTCTCCAGTAGTTGATAGAATGCCATTTCAAGTCATAGCTCCACTACGGACGCGATCGCCAAGAAGCTCAAAAGAAGCCGATGAATTGTCACGAGCATGGTGCGAAGGATTCAAAATAAGAATCCTCGACGTACACACCTTCTTCTTCATAGTTGATTGACCAAAATCCGTCACCTCCCATGACACTTCAGAAGACCATGACTTGATGTGCATTAAGTTGTCTTTGGCAGGAAGAACAAGCGCCTTAGGGCCAGTCAACGGCACATCAAGCTTCAATGTCGTTCCCATATCTTGAGGAACGTTTTCCCTCGCAAGAATGGTGATGGTATTATTCTTGAAGCACTTGAAAAATACCATGGCTGCAACAAAATAAACAAAGTAACGTAAGTACAAAAGTGGTGCGGCAAAGAAAGAAAAAAAAATCGTTTCACTAAAGCAAAAGACATGCGGGACAAACCTTGTGAACATTGAAGAATGACGATGAAAATGTCACAACAACAAAAAGAAATCAGCCACGAAGCTTGATTAAACATGGAAAAAAGGGTAGCTGCAAGACATTCCTTTATGGAATGCTACAGTAGCAAAGAAAACCAAAATGCCATGTAGTCGTACTACGTAACCCAACAACAATTATGCAACCACTTTCTTGCATTGCACGGCGAGAAGGGCAGCTATAGGATGGTCCTTCAAAGTGCATTACAGTAGCAAAGAAAACCAAAATGCCACGTAATCGCACTACACGACCCTGTAGCAATTATGCAAGCAGTTTCTTGCACTGCACGGTAACGTCATCACCGAGGAAAGCTGTGACCAAGGGCACTACACAACATAAACTTGCTACAGTCTTTTGCACAACCCCATATGGTAAAAGTGACGCACTGCAAAAAGCTTTAAGTAGCTACAACTTGCACCAAACATCAACAAGGGGTATAACAGTAGCAACAACAAATGCGCATGACAATCACTACCAAGGGAATGACACACTGCAGTCTTTTGCACAGCACCACATGGTAAACAATGATGCACTGCTACAAAGCTCCAAGCAGCAGCAACAAGCAAAACCCATGGCAAAAGCTCCAAGCAAGTCCACAACAAGGAATTGTGCATGTGAAAAAAATATACACCCAATGGTCCTATATATAAGGGTCAATTTCTTCCTAATGCTATAAGGGAAATACATACCCAAATAGCAAAAGGAAAATCAAAACAAGGAATCACATTCCAACCAAAAGAAGGAAGCAAATTCCAAAAAATGGCAAGTTTCAGACGTTTTTTGTGATAATTCAACTTTCCGAATGAGTTTTGATGCAAGATCAATTGGAGAAGGAAGCTAAGTGACTGAGGATCATTGTGTCCAAATTTCATAATTTTCCCTAAAGCCGAACGTTTCAGTTTTCAACGTTATTCCCGCAGAAGTTGTTTTCCCGTTAGGATTGGGCAGCTATAGGAAAATGCAAAGTTGAAGACTTTCATGATTTTTCCTGGTGGCATGCGATATATTCCTGAAAAGATAAGGGATAGGGCTATGTTTCCCATATTTTTATTTTCCAGAAAAGAAATCAACCTCAAACTAGGCGTGCAAGTCAGATGACATGTTTTCCAAAACAAAAAAGGGAAAGAAAAAATACCTCCTTGTTGTGGGGGAATCAAAAGATTTTAAAAAAAAAAGAAAAAAAAAACCCTCCTTGTTGTAGGAAATCAAAAAGGGAAAGAAAAGCTACTTCCTTACCGTGGGAAATAAAAAAAAGAAGGAAAGTAAGTTGTCATTCTTGCCATGGAAATTAAAACAAGGAACAAAACGTCTCCTTCCTTGCTGTGGGAAAAAGAAAAGAGGAAACAAAAAAATTCCTCCTTGCCTTGGGGAAGAAAGAAGGAAAAAAAAAATGCACATCCTACTTACCTAAGGACAAGCGTTAAATCTTTCCAAAACCTTGAAGGAAATCATCAAAGCTTTCCAACACTTTGAAGGAAGTCACTCTTGTTACCAAAATTGAAGGGGATTCCTATCGAAGGAAGGAAAACATTTCTCCTACAACCATAAAGAAAAATTCAAAATGCGCCAAATGTATTTTGTCAAAGATTATGGGAAATCAAATACGCACAATAAGTATGTGTTGATTTATCCATTTTCAAAATTTCTTTCAAGATCAAGCCTCTACGGCCCTTGAAGAAACAAATTTCATTTCTTTCGAGATCAAGCCTCTATGGCCCCTGAAGTAATGTTTCGTTCAAGAAAAACGCCTCTACGGCCCTTGAAGAAGCAAACTAATTCAAGAACAAGTCTCGACCACCCTTGAGTTAGAAAATTCACATTGCAGGACTTCAAAACACGTTTCCTACATGTAACAAGCACATGCCTACAACGTGCCTTGAAATGGGGGTATTTGTAGACATGTAAATTTCGATGCATACAAATGATGCATCATAAAGCTCAACGTGGCATATGACTCATCAGAAATGGACAAGTTATCAATGACATGTGGCGCAAATCAAGCAAAGGAAGTAGAAAACTTCCCCAAAAACTCGACAAACAAGGGAGAATCCCTTTTAAATTCGGCAAGGGATCAAAATACTCTCAAATCGGAAAGAAAGTTAAGGCATAGTCATAAAACAAGCAAGAATTGAAGATTGCTCACAAAATAGGCAACAAGGCCTCATAAGTTTGGCCAAGGGAGTAAAGTAGCTGAAATTAAGACACAAAACATCCCTAAATTCTCCCATGAATGAATTAGGGCATAAATCAAAGCCAAATCCACTCAAAGGTAAGCCTTGAGAAGCCTATAAAAACAAGTTCCTCCTACAAGCATATGGGTTGAAAAATCTCTACACAGAAGAACCTCTGCCAAACCTTTGAAGACTAATACGTTGCCAAAGCTCTCTTCGAAGAACATTCAACCAAAGCCAAAGTTTTCTCTCGACCAAAGCCGAAGCACTTTCTTGAATAATCAACAATTGCTCGTGCTGATTCCTTCAAGACTTTGTTGCAAGCTTAGAAACTTGTAGCAACGTTCGTTTCGCCAAAACCCTTGAAGCAATGAAATCCCCCATCAAACATTACCTTTGCTGCACCCTTGAGGTGAAGATCATCAACATGTTGTTTTCAAGCTCAAAACTTGAAGTAATCGCTCAACCGTTCGTCCGAGATCAAGTCATCACGACCCTTGGATCACCAATTACACATCTACATCAAATTTAAAGACTGAATCAGAGGAAAAGTTGTAAACAGATATTGTAACCTACAAATTCAAATCAATACAAATTTACTTTGTACACGTGTTCTCATTTCATTCGATATAGAATTTTCGTGTTTACACATACAACTGGTGCTTACTCGTTTTCTTCACACGAACTTCAGATGTTTCAAGCAATCTCCGTACAGATACGACTCTGCTCGCCATTCCTAAGGAATGCAAGTTGCAGAGTATCATCATCGATTCAGATCTTCAGCTGGTCTTATCCAAACTTTATCTCACTAAGAGTTTTATTTCTCGTCACTTCAATGTAAATCCAACTATGCCCGCCATTCCGAGGGAATGCATGTCTTAGAGTATCGGTCCGTTGTTGAAAGTTGTCCATCATTCCATTTCATCACCGATGAGGCACAATCTCGACATAAATTTTTTTACGTCAAATAGAATGTGACAATTCAGACAGAAAAATGTTTGCACAACTGCACCGAAAGGCAACAACTTTGGAAGTCATGAAATCCAAATGATGTCAAGGTCGACACACTACTACAGTAAAAGAAGATCCTAAGTATGCTTTGAACAAACCATGCTCTGATACCAAATTGACACACCCGACCCCGATATCTTCCAAAACACCAGGGTAGGCACGTGTTGCCCAACACTCGAGGGTGACGAAGCCTTATTAACATCCATGCAAAAATATGAAGAAAGAACAAACGTAAAATAAAACACGTAAACTTAACTATAATGAATATGCAAATGTGGAAAACGTGTTCAGAGCATACAACTAATCAAGAATACTATACAATGAAAAGTTATGAACAAAGGAATGGGTCCTACATTGAGAGGACTCAAAGATGCCACTACGAGAGTGCCTTGACACCGGGATTGTATGCCTCGATTCTAAGTCCTGAAGGGGGCGCAAAACAAAGCATGAGTGGACCAAGTTTATATATAAGTAATATGAAAATCAATTACTCTTCAACGTACTAACCCCTAGCTTTAGAAAACTCATATAGCTAATAAGTTTTCCAAAAACCCTAGCATGCCATAAAACCTTCATAAAACATATATCATATATAGTGTGCTTAGTAGTGGTATCATAATCGCCCTAAGGCCCTACATCACCCGCTTGAAGGCATATATAAATCATTCGCCCGAAGGCCCTATATCACCATCTCGAAGGCATATATAAATATCCACCCGAAGGCCCTACATCGCCTGCCCGAAGGCATATATAAATCTTCTATCCAAAGGCCCTACATCACTCGCCGGAAGGCATATATAAATCTTCCCCTTGAAGGCCCTACATCGTCCGCCCGAAGGCATATATAAATCTTCTGCCCAAATGCCCTACATCGCCCGCCCGAAGGCATATATAAATATCATTCGCTTGTAGGCACATAGTATGAATAACCGCTAACTAAGCATAGAAAGTCATGAACATAATCTTTCCAAAATATGTCTCATCGGAGCTCAATAGCTTAAACATCATATCATAAATCCATGTTCATAAATATCTCAATAAACATAAATTCAATAAAGCATGATATTTCATAAAACGTAAATCCGATTTACTCATAAACGTTTCATAAAATCATTTTTTTTCATGTATGCATTTCTAGTAATTCAATCATGCATTTTGGAAGGGGTCCACTCACAGTACTCCGTCGCTGAAAAGCCGTTCGAACTAGAGAGGATGGGGCCACCACTAACAAACTCACCTAAGCACATAAAGGGACCAAATAAGTAAAACCCTACTAAAACAATTGAATTTGAAAAAATGGAGTGTAGATTTGGAATCAGGATGTCAAATTACCCAAAGAGGGGTCCAGGGCAAATGTCGTAAGAGTCAACAAAAGAATATTCCAGAGAATATTCCCTAACAAAATATTTTGGAAAATATTCTCTGTAAAGACCCATCCCGGATTTTACGGAACATCGAAGGTAAGTTGGTATTTTCACTTTGGTTGAGTTTTATATTTTAAATGGTTGTTTTTAGTCTTGTTTGGTGTGCTTTGTGGGGCCCACCCTTACACTTTGGTCCCCCAGCCCATTCCCTCTTTTCCTCTCCCTTTCCCCGTACCTTTCCCCCAAAAACCTCACAGCACTCTCTCTTAAATATCTCAGCTATCTCTCTTTCTTTATCATTTTCTCCCTCATTCCGTGAGAAACACACACCTACACACTAAGACCACCATAACCTTACCACTCCTGCAAGTTGCACCACCGTCTAACCCTCCGCGTCTTAAACTCAAGCCAAGACCATGGAGTCTCGACGACCCGACAGTGGTTACACCACTGTTCATTGTCTTATCCAATGAGTTCTCATTGCACCCTCAAGATTCCAAGCAAGGTAAGCCTCGAAAATGATGTAGGTCGTCTTAGGTCACTTTTTTTTTACGTTGTTTCTGGCCTCATATTAACGTTTGACATAGAGAAACTGCTCGCAGACACTTTCCCAGTTTTTCGGTGAGAAGCCAAAACTTGCAGGCCATTTTTCGGCCAACTTCAACCACGACTGGCCACGTGATAGGTATAATATTCTTCCTTGTTCCTTGGGTTGAATAGAGCTTGGAAGGCTCTGGCTTTCTTCTTCATAGAAACTGGCTAACTTGGCCTGAAACCAAGGTGACTCGACCCATAAACCTAAAACTAGCCCAAACTTTAGGCCATACAATGTAATCCGACCCAATCCTTTTGCCAATTAATCTAGAACCTAGATCCAAACCAGATTTAATCCAAACCCGAGGTAAACCTAACTACCCAACTTAGCCCAAAAAACTAGGCCCAACCCAATAACCCAGTCCAACCCAGCAACCCAAAACCCATATCCGACCCAGATTTGACTTGACTCAGACCGATTCCCTAATTCCAGGTCAGCACGTGGGCCGCACATGGGTTCATGCGTGGTTGTTGCCATGGCAGGCACGTGGAGCACACATGCCTCCACCGAAGGTACTATGCTTTGTTGTTGTCCACGACGGTAACCATGGTGGCGACGATGACTTTTTCGACCAACTTTCTGGCGACCCAACTCGGAGCGTGGCGGCACATGAGGTGACGCATGCCCTTTTGGGCCGCCACCCTGTGGCGGCGCGTGGCGTTACCCAAGGTCCCCCTTTAGGTTTTTTGACGTGCTGAATTCATTTACGACTTTTGTTTTCCTAGATTCAATCATTATAATATAGTTTTATTAATTGGTCCCTTTATGTGCTTAGGTGTGTTTGTTAGTGGTGGTTCCGCCTTCCCTAGTTTGCACAGCTCTTCGACGATGGAGTATCAGTGAGTGGACTCCTTCCAAAATGCATGTTTTAATTGCTAGAAATGCATACATGAAAAAGCATGATTTTATGACTACATTTTATGAAACATTTATGAGTAAATTGGATTTACGCTTTATGAAATATCATGCTTTATCAGATTTACATTCTTTGAAAGATTTATGATTATATATTATGAACATGGTTTATGATGATGATTTGAGCTAAAACGCTCCTATGATTTATGATGTGATGTTTGAGCTATTGAGCTTCGATGAGATATATTTTGGAAGTATTATGTTTGTTATTTTCTATGCTTATATATGCCTACAGGCGAATGATACTTATATATGGCTTCAGTCGGGTGATGAAGGGCATACGGACAAATGATACTTATATATGGCTTTGGTCGAGTGATGTAGGGCCTATAGGCGAATGATACTTGTATATGGCTTCGGTCGGGTGATGTAGGGCTTACGGGTGAATGATGCTTATATATGGCTTCGATCGGGTGATGAAGGGTTTTCGGGCGAATGAAGATTTATATATGCCTTTGTGATACTACTATTAAGCATACTATATATGATATATGTTTTTACGAAGGTTTTATGGCATGCTAGGGTTTTCGGAAAACCTATTACTTATTATGCTATATGAATTTTCTAAACTGGGGGTTAGTACGTTGATGAATAACTGTTTAGTATTACTTATATATATAAACTTGGTCCACTCTTGTTTTGTTTATGCCCCCTCAGGACTTAGAATCCAAGCATAAAATTGATGTAAAATATATAAGCACACAAATTAAACCTTTTTTTTATCAATTGTAGCAAAGTATGTAAGTAGGGATCGTTCTAGGCCGGGGATTAGGAGGGATTGCTAAATCACTTGAAAACTAACTCAAAACGTAAAAACAAAGTTTAAAACACTAAACCAGACTCAAAGAATGCAAAACTAAACTCTAAAACACTAAAACAAACCAAAAGACTCAAAACAGCCCAGAAACACTCAAAACTGCCTTAAAAACACTTTCTGGGCAGTTTTGAGCACAAAACACAATTTGGACGAAAATAGGTTATAACTTGACTCAAGACACTTAAAAACACAAACTAAATTGATTTCTAGCTAATCTAACACTTTAAAATAAATGGGGAATTGGTTTTGATGAAAATTGAAAACAAACAGAAACTTTGTAAACTAAACAGATTTTAAAACGAATTTAGTTAAAGTGAATGGATGGAAAGCTAGCTAAGGAGTTCTTCTCCACACATGTCACACTTGCATACAAAACGATTTCCAATTGCTTCTCAATAAACCATGAATTCCCAACGCTCCAGATTAACCGTGAATTGCACTAATTAACCCTCAGATTTTCCTAAAGTTATCGAATTGGATGAATTGCATACGACAACCCAAAGCATTGCATTCCTCATAAGTTCCTTGCATGAATTGCATAACAAAGATACAAGCAAAGATCATTAAGTTCTATGAAAACCATAAGCATTGGCGAGGCATTTGTTACTATGAATTGCATGAAACTTATGCCAAGAATTTACTTAACATGATTGTGATCAACAACCTTTACTACTTTTGAATATAAGTTCATAACGATTAGGTGAAATTCCCTTATATCCTAGCATCAAACTTATGCATGAAAATTAATCGTGCACTCTCAACCAGCACACACAAATCAGTTTTAATTCATATAGACAAGTAAATTGAATTCACAACTTATGAAACGCAATTAGAAGTAATCAAATCATATAGCAAGCATAAACATGGTTTCGAATCCACCCTAGCCAAGGGGGGTTTAGTTCCTCATACGCACAAAGCAAAGATAAATAAGTTTAGACATTGAAATCCAAAGAAAGAAAACACCTAGACACTCCAACTTGGGCTGCAGGTGCATCCACAATTCCTCTTTCCTCCTTGCTACGGCACAAAGATTTTGGACAGGTTTTGGGTGGTATTTGTATGGGGGAATGGATATGGAATGATATAAGAATGGTTAGGATGGGTGATGAATGCGGCAAAGGGTTGTTTTTGGCAGAAATTAGGGAGAATGGTGATGGAAGGCTACGGCAGAGAGGTGGGGATGATTTCTGGCGTGATTTATGTATTATGATGGGTGGTCAATCAGCCAAGGGGTGAATGAGAGTATATATAGGCACTTAAAACCCTAGGGTAATCAGATATGGACTTGGATAACCCAAATCCACAAGGAAAAAGGCTTAGAAATCAGAATTCACAAGGAAAAAGACCTAGGGGTGCGGCAGATAAGGATAGGGTAGGAGAAGGCTTCTAGAAAGCCTTGCAAGGCAAGAAAACATGTTCTAGAAAGGGGAAAGTGCGGCAAGGGTTAGGGGAAAAAGGATAGGGCTTCTAGAAACCCAAAACTAAGAGGAAATAGACCCTAACCCACGGCAAGGATAAGGAATTGCTCTCCAACCTTTCTTTGTGTCTTCCAACGCTTAAGAACCTTCTAATGTCGCTGTAACTTAAGGCCATTTAGGTTTAGGAAAGATCAACCCAAAATAGCAACTTTTAGGCTTAACTTTCCTCTTCAAGTAGGAAACCTTGTTTGAGTAGGAATTTTCATTCTTCTAGGAATCCATCTTCAACTAGGAATCCCTCGTTGATTAGGAATCCTTCTTCAATTAGGACTCCCTCGTTGATTAGGAATCCTTCTTGGACTAGGAATCCTCAAATCTTCAAATCTTCAATTTCGTCCAAACCTTTTGTTCCAAGCATGTGCTATTTAATCCAAGCTCACTTTTGCTCCAAAAAGCTCCAATTTGCATCTTTTTGTATAATATGCCCTTAAAACCTGAAAACACATGAAAATAGCTTAAAAGACTACTTTAACTAAGAAAACATAACGAAAATGCATAAGAACTAGCTAACTAAGGCGCATAAATATGCTCCTATCAAATTCCCCCACACTTAGCTTTTGCTAGTCCTCGAGCAAAACAAAGAAACAAAGAAAAACAAAACGAAACAAAACAAACAAACCAAACCTAAACCTTCCAATGTTTACCTCAGGGATTTCCAATGCACATGACATATTAAAAATCATCATTCCCACAGATTTTCATCATATTCACACTTAAGCACATACTTAATCATAGTCACCACTTACTAGTTCACATTTAACCAATTAAAACGATGCTTTGAATGTAGTAACATGCCTTAGAGAATTTGCTCAATTCCTTACAAGATATGCACTCAATTTTCACTCAGATTTTCTAACTACACACCCTATACTAGTTATATGTGAGAAGATTGATGTAGACATAAAAATGAACGCTCACATATATATATAACAAAGGAAGCATTTTCTGGAGTTAATAAACATTTAGATATGATCTCATGAATGGAATACTACTACTTAGATGCGAGAACCAGTGACACCATATGCTCATACCAATTCTAAACTCCACAAATTGAAACACACAACACTCAAGATTAAAGTCAGGGGTTATAACGGGGCTTGGGGTATTGGCTAACAAAGAACGGATAGGGATAACAAGGTTCTTTAAGCAATAGCAAGCAAAGCAATGAAATCGAAACTTAGAATTCACTTTAGAACGCAGAAATCAACTTTTAAACACAAGGGAAGATTCATGCAATACTTAGGGTTGAATTCAATGTTTTGGACCCTTTCTTCAACAATCAACACTCAAGAGCTCATTTTCACATTTTTTTTCAACTCTTTTGCATATTTTTCATAACTTTTCTTTTTTTTTTTCCTTCTTTTCTTCACGAAATTATTATTATTATTATTATTATTATTATTATTATTATTATTTTATCCGTGCCTCATTAAAGACTTTGGCACTCACATACATCCCTTCCCCCACACTTGTTTTCTGCAATATATTGATCAAAAGGAATTCATCTTGAGTCATGTTTTACTATGCTTTAAGAACAAGGGTATGGATGATCCTAATCTAAGCTAGGTGAGGATAATGTGGGTTAACAAAGAACATAGGCTACACAAGGCTCAACGGGGTTAAAACCTACAAAACAAATGACCATGGGGGACACGGAAATTTGGCTTAAGTGGTGGTTACTACACAACTTCATCTTGAATATGTGTTATGCAAATCAATAGCATGCTTTGAATGAAATGGGCATGAGTTCTAGTGTTTGGAACTAAATGATGAAATGCCTTCTAAGTAGTAACCAAGCAAAGAATAATGAGATCATGCAACGACTTTAGAAAACAACAATGCACAGATTATTAACTCTCCAAATAAACATTTAGGCTCAAGTCTCACAAGGTTGTAGCGTTAGTTTGAGTTCCTTCCTTCAAGCATGTTACAAGAACTAATTTTTTTCCTTTAACAGAGTTGTAACCACAACCAAGCATAAACCAAAGAGTAAATCAAACTTCCATCCATGTTTATAACTCTCTTTAACAGTCATGCAATTAAAAACCGAATTCTCATCATTGTGTTGGAAGACACCGTAAGACACAAACAACTTTAAAACGACTCTTTTTGGTTTTTTCAAAACATTTTTTCAAATTTTTTCTGGGATTTTCGGATTTTTATGTAAAACACACTAAAATGCATCAAAACAGCCTAAAAACACCTAAAAACAGCAAGGAACAACATTGGAAATTATGGGTGATACAACCCTACGAATTTGCATCAAAACACTTTGGTTACCCCCCCCCACACTTAAATCAAACATTGTCCTCAATGTTTCAAGCATAAACTAACACAAATAACAAACCAACAAACAAACAGCAACTAACATAATAAACATGGCAGAAACGAAATAAACAACAAAGAGAAAGGTTTAGGAACGCAAATCTGGAATTGGATTGATTCTTTGGTCTTCCTTTGTTGCATGCATGGGTTGCCTCCCAAGTAGCGCTTGCTTTAACGTCTTGCAGCCGGACGAAGAACTCATTCACTCCTCATTAGAGCCCACGACATGCAGGGAGAGGTCCTCCACGACATGCTCCTCAAAGTGCTCATAATAGGGCTTCAATCGGTGCCCATTGATAGGAGCATATTTATGCGACTTAGTTGGCTTGTTCTTGTGCATTTATGTCGTGTTTCCTTAGTTATTTTAATGTTTAAAGTCATTTTCGTGTGTTTTCAGACTCTAAGTACAAAGTATGCAAGAAGATGCATTTTGGAGGCCTTTGGAGCATGTTTCGGGCTTGGAATGGATAGCAAATGCATGGGCCAAGTGGATGGACGAATTTGAGAACTAAAGAGGCCAAGAATATGAAGAATTATGGTCCAAAAGATGAAGAAAACAGCCCAAAAATCTGTCACCCCAACTTGCATTCCTTGCCATGCAAACCACATAGAATTCCCTTTGGATTCCATGCCATGCTTGATCACTCTTGTCCCCTACATAATTTCTAATTTCATGCTTCAATTCATTTAATTATTACACTCAATTGCTTGATACCTCTTGTTCCCTTCACTCATTAGATTTTAGACAACATTTACATCCATTACATGCACCAATTGATGCTCCATCATTCACATTTGGAATCCCATGCCTTGTGTACCACATGTTGCTGCACCTTTGACCCATTTATTGACACATTTTCACCTCCCTTTCCATCTCTATGCAATGTACACAATCATTCATGCTCCCTAGCTTCAAGACCACTCCATTTTACCCTTCACACTTTGCATCATCACTTCATTTTCACCCTTGGACCATTGCACACCACACACACAAATTACCATGCATTTCATCCTTAACCTAACCTGATTTTCTAAGGTTTTTGGGGCCTATAAATACATGTTTACACCCCTTGGCCAAAAGACAATCCCCCATATTCATCATTTTATCACAGAAATTCGTCCATACACACCCTAGGAAGCAAACACCCCAAAAACACCATTCTAGTGCCTAGAAAACATAATAGCCACTCCACCTTCTTCCACCCTCTTTGCCTAGTTCTCTACCACTCCCCAACCATCAAACACTCTTCCACTCTCACCCTAAACCCTTCCACAAAATTCCCCATCCATTCTACACCATAAATCCACCCAAAAATCTGTCCACAAGCTTCATGCCGCAAGCAAGGGAAAAGAGGAATCTTGGATGCACTTGCTACCAAGTTGAAGCATTTTAGGTGTTTTCTTTCCTTTGATTTTAATGTCTAATTTTATGTATCTTTGCTTTGTGAGTATGAGGAACTAAACCCCCCTTAGTTGGGGGGTGATTCGAAACCATGTACATGCTTGCAATATGAATTGATTACATTCAGTTGTTATTTCATAAGTTGCGGATTCAATTCGTTCATCTACTTGATTGATAACTTATTTGTGTATGTTGATTGAGAGTGCACGCTTAGTTTTCATGCATGAATATGATGCTAGATTATGAGGGAGTTTCACCTAATAGTTACAATCTTATAATCACAAGTAGTGAAGGTCGCTTGAAAACGATCGCGTTGAATGAATTCTTGGCACTAGTTTCATGCTCATCATAGTAACGAATGCCTCGTCAACACTTATAGTTCTCATTGTGCTTCATGATTCTTGATTGTATCTTTATTGTGCTCATCACGTAAGGAACCTTTGAGGAATGCTTTGAATTGTTGTATGCGCTTTTCCATCCAATTCATTAACTTAAGGAGAACTTGAAGGTTAATTTAAGCGTATCTAATTAACTTGGGGTGTTGAGTTTCATAATTTATTGAAAGAACAACTGAAAATCATTTTGTTTGCAAGTGTGTCATGTGTGGAGAAGAACCTCCTAACTAGCCTTTTATCCATCCTTTTCATCCAAAAACGTTTTACAATCTGTTTTATTTTAAAGTTTCTGTTTTGTTTTCAATTTTCGTCCAAAACAAATCCCCCTTTATTTTGAAGTCTTAGATTAGTTAGAAAGTGTTTTGATTTGTGTTTCTAAGTGTTTTGATTCAAGTTTTCATCCAACTTCGTCCAAGTTCTTGTTAGGTTCTCAAAACTGCCCAGAAAGTGGTTTTTAGGCAATTTTGAGTCATTAGGTTGCTGTTTTGAGTTTTATGTTTGTTTAAGTATTTTAAAGTATAGTTTTGCATTCTTTGAGTCTAGTTTAGTGTTTTAAATTTTGTTTTTATGTTTTTAAGTCAGTTTTCAAGTGTTTAGCAATCCCTCCTAATCCCCGGCCTAGAACGATCCCTACTTACATACTTTACTACAATTGATAAAAAGAGGGTTTAATTTTGTGTGTTAACTTATTTTACGCATCACCCATTCACCTTGAATTCGTGTCCCGTGTTCAAGCTTTGGATTTGGACTGCACCATGAACAAAAACATTAGTAACAATAAACGGTCCAATCCACTTAGAACGTAACTTACCGGGAAACAATCGTAAACGGGAGTTGAACAATAGCACTTTCTGCCCTATGGAGAATGTTTTGCCTCGAATCATCTTATCATGGAAAGCTTTGGTCTTATCCTTGTAAATACTAGCATTCTCGTACGCCTCATGCCTTATCTCATCAAGTTCTTGTAATTGGAACTTCCTATGATTTCCTGCGGCATTTAGGTTCATATTGAACTTCTTGACGGCCCAATGAGCTTTGTGCTCCAATTCAACAGGGAGATGGCACGGCTTGCCATAGATGAGCCTAAATGGGGACATTCCAATGGGTGTCTTGTACGCCGTACGATATGCCCAAAGTGCATCATCTAACTGTAAGCTCTAATCCTTCCTTGTAGGCCCAACGGTCTTCTCTAGAATTTGTTTGATCTCACGGTTGGAAACCTCGGCTTGGCCATTTGTTTGAGGATGGTAAGGTGTAGAAACCTTATGGTTGACATTGTATTTCCTCAATAACGCCTCAATGGTGCGGTTACAAAAGTGAGATCCTCCATCACTTATGATGACACGTGGCATTCCAAACCTTACAAAAATGTTAGTTCTAATAAAATCTGCAACCACTTTAGAATAATTAGTCCGGGTGGCTTTAGCTTTCACCCACTTTGACACATAATCAACCGCAAGCAAAATATACATGAACCCATACGAGGAAGGAAAGGGACCCATAAACTCAATTCCCCAAACATCAAAAATTTCAACATTAAGGATAAAAACTTGCGGCATTTGATCCCTAGCACCTATGTTACCCATTCTTTGGCATTTATCACATGTTAAGCAAAAAGTTCTAGCATCCTTAAATATACTAGGCCAATAGAATCCACATTGTAATACCTTAAGGGCTGTTCTTTGTGTGCCAAAGTGCCCACCACATGCATATGTATGACAAAAGCTTATAATAGAATGAAATTCAGAATTATGCACACATCGACGTACAATCTGATCCGGGCAAAAATAATTCGTTTTGACACCAAAAATTTGACCAAATCGGCATACCAAGGCTCACTTACCTTTATGGACAGCAATTGTTCATCGGGGAATGTCTTGGCAATGGGTAGGGACTCCTCATTATGCACCATTCGGCTTAGGTGGTTAGCCACCACGTTTTCACTTCCCTTCTTGTCACGAATCTCAATGTCAAACTCTTGAAGTAGCAACATCCACCGAATTAGCCGTGGCTTGGCTTCCTTTTTAGTGAGCAAGTACTTCAAAGCTGCATGGTCAGTGAAAACAATTACTTTAGTACCGATTAAATATGATCTAAACTTATCTAAAGCAAAAACAACGGCAAGAAGTTCTTTTTCCGTAGTGGAATAGTTCAACTGCGCATCATTCAACGTCCGTGAGGCATAGTAAATGACATGCGGCCTCTTGTCCTTCCTCTGTCCCAGAACAGCTCCTAATGCATAATCGGACGCATCACACATAAGCTCAAAAGGTAAGCTCCAATCCAGTGGGACAATGATTGGTGCCGTGGTCAACAACTCCTTGAGTTGGTTGAATGATGCCGTGCATTCCTCATTAAACTCAAACGTCACATCTGTTTGTAGGAGTCGGCAGAGAGGTTGTGCCACCTTTGAGAAGTCTTTGATGAACCTACGATAGAAACCTGCATGGCCAAGAAAAGAACAAACCTCTCTAACCGAAGTAGGAGAGGGTAAGTGATGCACAAGATCTCTCTTTGACTTATCAACCTCAATACCATTTTCAGAGATAATATGACCCAAAACTATGCCTTGTTTAACCATGAAATGACATTTTTCCCAATTAAGCACAAGGTTAGTTTCAACGCAACGTTTTAAGATCAAGCTAAGATTATGCAAGCAACCATCAAAAGAATCACCAGAGACGCTAAAATCGTCCATAAAAACCTCAATTATTTTCTCAACATAATCAGAAAATATGCTCATCATGCATCTTTGAAACGTGGCAGGTGCATTACATAAACCAAAAGGCATGCGACGATAAGCAAATGTACCAAAAGGACATGTAAAAGTGGTTTTTTCTTGGTCCTCGGGTGCTATAACAATTTGATTATAACCAGAATAACCATCAAGAAAACAATAAAAAGCATAACCGGCTAACCTCTCAAGCATTTGATCAATGAATGGCAAGGGAAAGTGATCATTCCTTGTAGTGGCGTTTAGCTTCCTATAGTCGATACACACTCTCCAACCGGTTTGAATGCGAGTAGGCACAAGTTCATTATCTGTATTTGCTACCACCGTCACTCCGGATTTCTTCAAAACGCATTGAACGCGCGAAACCCACCTATTATCCGAGATTGGATAAATAACTCCACAATCTAAAAGCTTGATGACTTCTTTCTTCACAACTTCCATCATAGGAGGGTTGAGTCGGCGTTGAGCCTCTCGAGATGTTTTAGACCCCTCCTCCAAAAGTATGCGATGCATGCAAGTTGTGGGGCTAATTCCTTTGATGTCGGCCAACGTCCACCCAGTTGCTGTTTTGTACTCTTTTAGCACCCTTACTAACTTACCTTCTTCTTGTGCCGTGAGTGAAGTGGAGATGATAACGGGCAACGTCTCATCCTCTCCCAAGTAAACGTACTTCAAGTGACTAGGCAATGGCTTAAGTTCAAGTGTAGGTGGTTGCACAACTGATGGAAGCATCTTATTAGTCGAAACTCAACTTAAAATAGGGTCCAAAAACTTACCAGATTGTGGTGGCAACGACTCAAGGGCATCCACCATCTCAATGACATCATCACTAGGGGGCACGGCAATGGGACATTCATGCATGCCGTGGGTGTGCATGGTGGTTGTTTCAACGTTTTGCTTGTCCATTCCTCGTGCGATGACCAATTCAAGTGCATCGTCGTTCAATTTGTCAAAATGGTCCTGCGCCAAAGAGTCAATTACATCAATAGCAAAACATGAATGATTCTCACTAGGATATTTCATATAATCAGAAAGATTGAAATTAATAACTTCCCCATCAAATTCCATCGTCAATGTTCCATTAAACACATCAGTCTTTGTACGAGCAGTTTTCATGAATGGCCTTCCAAGGAGGATGGGCAATGAAGGGGCATGGTCTGATTCGTCCATCTCAAGCACGTAGAAATCCGCCGGAAAGATCAAATGATTAACCTGCACTAAAACATCTTCCAAAACTCCATTTAGATAGGCATTAGATTTATCGGCTAATTGTATAATCACACCATCATTTTTCAACTCTCATAGGTTCATAGATGCATAAATTGATATGGCATGACATTTATAGATGCACCTAAGTCTAACATGGCAGATTCAAACCTAGTATTACCAATGACACAAGGAATTGTAAAACTACCCGGATCTTTGCATTTAGGGGGCATTTTGCGTTGTAAGATGGCTGAGACATTTTCACCTACTTTTACAACCTCCTTGGTCGAAATCCTCTTCCTAGTGGTGCAAAGTTCTTTAAAAAATTTAGCATACCTTGGTACTTGCTTAATTGCATCCAAGAGAGGGATATTGACTTGAACTCTCCTAAATGTCTCTAGAATGTCCTTTTCGGCTTCCTCTTTCTTTGTTTGCTTGAACCTACTAGGAAAAGGAACATTCAAAGGAAAAACATTAGTAGGAATTGAATTGGACACATTCTTACCCTTATTGGACAAATTGGACAGTTTAGGGGCAATGGAAGCTTGCGGCAATGGTGTTTCCACCTTGGCCGTGGGTTGGCTTTGTTCCTCTTCTTCAATTATCAACTCTTCCACCTCGTTTGAGGCTGATTTAGATGGTTGGGGTGCTATTCCCACTTGTTTCCCACTTCGCAACATGATTGCCTTGGCAGATTCAAAACCTCATTTTAGATTCACAATGGTTGAGCTAGGCAACTTGCCTTGCTCTCTGAATTGGCCCACAAACTCCGCAATCTGCCCTACTTGCTTCTTCAACTCGTCCACCTTCTTGTCCTTAATTTGCATACTCTGCGCCATAGAAGTTAGTAATTGAAAAATTTGATCATTATCAATGGACGAACCTGATTTGTTTTGGGCAGGTGGTGCTTGGGGTTGAGTTGGTGCAAACGGCTTTTGATAGAAACCTGGGGGTTGTTGCCTAAATGTGCTTTGTTGTTGGCCTTGTTGGGGTTCTCGCCATTTGAAATTTGGATGATCCCTCCATCCCGGATTGTATGTATTAGAGAAGGGATCATTTCTTTGTTGGTATGGTTGCCCAAATCCCACGGCATTGAGAGTCTCCCACCCTCCATTCTCTATCAATTGTGGGCACTTGTCCATAAGGTGTCCTTGCATGGAGCACACGCCACAAGCACTTACATTTTGTACTTTTGGTCCTTCCACAACCTGAAAAAGAACAGTAGTAAGGTTAGCCATTTGATTTTGAAGTTCTGATATGGCACTTACCTCATTCACTTGGTGTTGCCGTGGGGTGTTTCTTTGTCCAACACCTTCGTATTGTTGAGCGTTCAACGCTCGATTAGTTATCAAGGTCTTTGCTGCCGTGGGAGTCTTGTCCACCAAAGCTCCTCCCGCTGAGGCATCTAGCATTTGACGTTCGATTGGTAGAAGCCCCTCGTAGAAGTATTGTAGAAGAAGCTCCTCCTTCATTTGATGTTGTGGATAAGAAGCAACAAGAGATTTAAAACATTCATAATACATAGGAAAAGACTCACCTTCATCTTGTTGAATTCCACTTATCCTTTTTCGTAGGAGAATGACTCGAGAAGTTGGGAAAAACTTCTCCAAGAAAGGCCGTTTCATGCTCTTCCAAGATGTGACCGTTCCGGGAGCTAATTCATACAACCAATCTTTCACCTTTTTCCAAGAGAGAAAAGGGAAAGGCCTTCATCTTCAATATGCTCCCGTCAACATTGATTGGAGTCATGCTGGAACACACCACCTCGAACTCTTTCAAGTGCTTGTTAGGATCCTCCATGGACAACCCATGGTACTTCGAAATGTGGTGTAGCAAACTTGACTTCAACTCGAATTCCTCGGTCTTTCCTTGGGCAGCCGCGGGATATTGAATACATAGAGGTGCGGCATTGTCCAATCCTGAAGCCGAAAGCTCCTTGATTGTACGATTGTCTTGTGCCACGGTTTCCTCTACTTCACCCACTCTTGCTGTGGGTTCCTCTTCCTCAAACTCAACTTCAACTTCTGAATTTCAACTTGATTCACTAGGTTCTGGATTCTTCCTTTTTCGTCTCAATTCTCGCTCGAAATCGTCGTCAAAGTCCAAGATGTGTTCACGAATCGGATGAGAACTCCGAGTCATAAACTAGTACGTAAAAACAAGAAAACAACACAAGGTCAGAATCTGGAATTAATTAAAACACACTGAAATAAAACAATCCAAGGGATTAGCAATGTTGCTAATCCCCGACAACGGCGGCAAAAATTTGATGTGAAATATATAAGCACACAAAGTAAACCCTCCTTTTATCAATTGTAGAAAAGTATGTAAGTATGGATCGTTCTAAGCCGGGGATTAGGAGGGATTGCTAAATCACTTGAAAACTGACTCAAAACGTAAAAACAAAGTTTAAAACACTAAACAATACTCAAAGAATGCAAAACTAAACTCTAAAACACTAAAACAAACCAAAAGACTCAAAACAGCCCAGAAACACTCAAAACTGCCTTAAAAACACTTTCTGGGCAGTTTTGAGCACAAAACACAATTTGGACGAAAATAGGTTATAACTTGACTCAAGACACTTAAAAACACAAACTAAATTGATTTCTAGCTAATCTAACACTTTAAAATAAATGGGGAATTGGTTTTGACGAAAATTGAAAACAAACAGAAACTTTGTAAACTAAACAGATTTTAAAACGAATTTGGTTAAAGTGAATGGATGGAAAGCTAGCTAAGGGGTTCTTCTCCACACATGTCACACTTGAATACAAAACGATTTCCAATTGCTTCTCAATAAACCATGAATTCCCAATGCCCCAGATTAACCGTGAATTGCACTAATTAACCCTCAGATTTTCCTAAAGTTATCGAATTGGATGAATTGCATACGACAACCCAAATCATTGCATTCCTCACAAGTTCCTTGCATGAATTGCATAACAAAGATACAAGCAAAGATCATTAAGTTCTATGAAAACCATAAGCATTGGCGAGGCATTTGTTACTATGAATTGCATGAAACTTATGCCAAGAATTTACTTAACATGATTGTGATCAACAACCTTTACTACTTTTGAATATAAGTTCATAACGATTAGGTGAAATTTCCTTATATCCTAGCATCAAACTTATGCATGAAAATTAAGCGTGCACTCTCAACCAACACACACAAATCAGTTTTAATTCATATAGACAAGTAAATTGAATTCACAACTTATGGAACGCAATTAGAAGTAATCAAATCATATAGCAAGCATAAACATGGTTTCGAATCCTCCCCTAGCCAAAGGGGTTTTAGGTCCTCATACACACAAAGCAAAGATAAATAAGTTTAGACATTGAAATCCAATGAAAGAAAACACCTAGACACTCCAACTTGGGCAGTAGGTGCATCCACGAGTCCTCCTTCCTCCTTGCTGCGGCACAAAGATTTTGGATAGGTTTTGGGTGGTATTTGTATGGGGGAATGGATATGGAATGATATGAGAATGGTTAGGATGGGTGATGAGTGCAGCAAAGGGTTGTTTTTGGCAGAAATTAGGGAGAATGGTGATGGAAGGCTGCAGCAGAGAGGTGGGGATGATTTTTGGCGTGATTTACGTATTATGATGGGTGGTCATTCAGCCAAAGGGTGAATGAGAGTATATATAGGCACTTAAAACCCTAGGGTAATCAGATATGGACTTGGATAACCCAAATCCACAAGGAAAAAGGCTTAGAAATCAGAATTCACAAGGAAAAAGGCCTAGGGGGTGCGGCAGATAAGGATAGGGTAGGAGAAGGCTTCTAGAAAGCCTTGCAAGGCAAGAAAATAGGTTCTAGAAAGGGGGAAGTGCGGCAAGGGTTAGGGAAAAAAAAAGATAGGGCTTCTAGAAACCCAAAACTAAGAGGAAATAGACCCTAACCCACGACAAGGATAAGGAATTGCTCTCCAACCTTTCTTTGTGTCTTCCAACGCTTAAGAACCTTCTAATGTCACTGAAACTTAAGGCCATTTAGGTTTAGGAAATATCAACCCAAAATAGCAACTTTTAGGCTTAACTTTCCTACTTCAAGTAGGAAACCTTGTTTGAGTAGGAATCTTCATTCTTCTAGGAATCCATCTTCAACTAGGAATCCCTCGTTGATTAGGAATCCTTCTTCAATTAGGACTCCCTCGTTGATTAGGAATCCTTCTTGGACTAGGAATCCTCAAATATTCAAATCTTCAATTTCGTCCAAACCTTTTGTTCCAAGCATGTGCTATTCAATCCAAGCTCACTTTTGCTCCAAAAAGCTCCAATTTGCATCTTTTTATATAATATGCACTTAAAACCTGAAAACACATGAAAATAGCTTAAAAGACTATTTTAACTAAGAAAACATAACGAAAATGCATAAGAACTAGCTAACTAAGGTGCATAAATATGCTCCTTGATGCGTAAATTACTTGACACACAAATTAAACCCTCTTTTTGACAATTGTAGTATAGATGTAAGTAGGGTATCGTTCTAGGCCGGGGATTAGGAGGGATTGCTAAACACTTGAAAACTGACTTAAAAACATAAAAACAAAATTTAAAACACTAAACTAGACTCAAAGAATGCAAAACTATACTTTAAAATACTTAAACAAACTTAAAACTCAAAACAGCAACCTAATGACTCAAAACTGCCTAAAAACCACTTTCTGGGCAGTTTTGAGAACCTAACAAGAACTTGGACGAAGTTGGATGAAAACTTGAATCAAAACACTTAGAAACACAAATCAAAACACTTTCTAACTAATCTAAGACTTCAAAATAAAGGGGGATTTGTTTTGGACGAAAATTGAAAACAAAACAAAAACTTTAAAACAAAACAGATTGTAAAACGTTTTTGGATGAAAAGGATGGATAAAAGGCTAGTTAGGAGGTTCTTCTCCACACATGACACACTTGCAAACAAAATGATTTTCAGTTGTTCTTTCAATAAATTATGAAACTCAACACCCCAAGTTAATTAGATACGCTTAAATTAACCTTCAAGTTCTCCTTAAGTTAATGAATTGGATGGAAAAACGCATACAACAATTCAAAGCATTCCTCAAAGGTTCCTTACGTGATGAGCACAATAAAGATACAATCAAGAATCATGAAGCACAATGAGAACTATAAGTGTTGACGAGGCATTCGTTACTATGATGAGCATGAAACTAGTGCCAAGAATTCATTCAACGCGATCGTTTTCAAGCGACCTTCACTACTTGTGATTATAAGATTGTAACTATTAGGTGAAACTCCCTCATAATCTAGCATCATATTCATGCATGAAAACTAAGCGTGCACTCTCAATCAACATACACAAATAAGTTATCAATCAAGTAGATGAACGAATTGAATCCGCAACTTATGAAATAACAACTGAATGTAATCAAATCATATTGCAAGCATGTACATGGTTTCGAATCACCCCCTAACTAAGAGGGGTTTAGTTCCTCATACTCATAAAGCAAAGATACATAAAATTAGACATTAAAATCAAAGGAAAGAAAACACCTAAAATGCTCCAACTTGGTAGCAAGTGCATCCAAGATTCCTCCTTTCCCTTGCTTGCGGCATGAAGCTTGTGGACAGATTTTTGGTTGGATTTATGGTGTAGAATGGATGGGGAATTTTGTGGAAGGGTTTAGGGTGAGAGTGGAAGAGTGTTTGATGGTTGGGGAGTGGTAGAGAACTAGGCAAAGAGGGTGGAAGAAGGTGGAGTGGCTGTTATGTTTTCTAGGCACTAGAATGGTGTTTTTGGGGTGTTTTGCTTCCTAGGGTGTGTATGGACGAATTTCTTTGATGAATGGTGAATATGGGGGATTGTTCTTTGGCCAAGGGGTGTAAACATGTATTTATAGGCCCCAAAAACCTTAGAAAATCAGGTTAGGTTAAGGATGAAATGCATGGTAATTTGTGTGTGTGGTGTGCAATGGTCCAAGGGTGAAAATGAAGTGATGATGCAAAGTGTGAAGGGTAAAATGGAGTGGTCTTGAAGCTAGGGAGCATGAATGATTGTGTACATTGCATAGAGATGGAAAGGGAGGTGAAAATGTGTCAATAAATGGGTCAAAGGTGCAGCAACATGTGGTACACAAGGCATGGGATTCCAAATGTGAATGATGGAGCATCAATTGGTGCATGTAATGGATGTAAATGTTGTCTAAAATCTAATAAGTGAAGGGAACAAGAGGTATCAAGCAATTGAGTGTAATAATTAAATGAATTGAAGCATGAAATTAGAAATTATGTAGGGGACAAGAGTGATCAAGCATGGCATGGAATCCAAAGGGAATTCTATGTGGTTTGCATGGCAAGGAATGCAAGTTGGGGTGACAGATTTTTGGGCTGTTTTCTTCATCTTTTGGACCATAATTCTTCATATTCTTGGCCTCTTTAGTTCTCAAATTCGTCCATCCACTTGGCCCATGCATTTGCTATCCATTCCAAGCCCGAAACATGCTCCAAAGGCCTCCAAAATGCATCTTCTTGCATACTTTGTACTTAGAGTCTGAAAACACACGAAAATGACTTTAAACATTAAAATAACTAAGGAAACACGACATAAATGCACAAGAACAAGCCAACTAAGTCGCATAAATATGCTCCTATCACTCCTATAAAAAATCCAGGCGTCAAGGCACTCCCGCATCAGTATCTTCGAGTTTTCTCGGTCTAGGACCCATTCATTTGTTCGTACATTTTATAATTACCCTTTCTTAGTATTCTGGATTAATTGTATGCTCTGAACATGTTCCACAATTGCATATTCATTATATTTAAATTTACGAGTTTTATTTATGTTCATTCTTCATAGTTCTCAAGCATGTTAATATGGCTTCGTCAGCTTTAGGTGTCGGCCAGCACGTGCCTACTCTAGTGTTTGGAGGATATTGGGGTCGGGTGTGTTAATTTGGTATCAAAGCATACTTAGGATCTTCTGTTACTGTAGTATTGTGTCAGCCTTGACATCATTTGGATGTCACGACTTCCGAATTTGGTGTCATTTGGCGCAGTTGTGCAAACCTTTTTTGTCTAAATTGTCACATTTTGTTTGAAGTACAAAGATTTATGTTGGCATTGTGCCTCATCGTTGACAAAATGGATTGATAGACGACCTTTATCAACGAACTGATACTCTGCGACATGTGTTCCTTAGGAATGGCGGGCAGAGTCGGATTTACATTAAAGTGACGTGAAATAGAAAAATCCTAAAATGCGGCAAAAGGGAAGAAATCCCCTTAAAATCGGCAAGGGGCCCAAATTGCTCCCAAAACTGAAAAGAAAGCTAAAGCATCTTCACAAAACAAGTAAGAATTGAAGATTGCTTGCAAAATAAGCAAGAAAGCTTTATAAAATTTCGGCCAAGCAAGGGAAAATGGTTGAAATTAAGACACAAAACATGCCTAATTCTCCCATGGATGAATCAAGACACAAATCAAAGCCAAATCCATCCAAATGCAAGCTTTGAGAAGTCTATAAATACAAGGTCCTCAGACAAGCATAAGGGTGGACAATTTCTACATGAAGGGCCAAAATTCTCACAAAAGGAGAACCTCTGCCAAATCTTTGAAGACTAATAAGCTGCCAAAGCTTTCTTCGAAGAACTTACAACCAAAGCCAAAGCTTTCTTTTGACCAAAGCCGAAGCATTCCCTTGAAAAATCAACAAGCACTTGTGCCGATTCCTTCAAAACTTTGTTGCAAGCTTAAAACTTGTAACGACATTCGATTCAAGATCAAGTCACCAAGACCCTTGAATGAACAAAATCCCACATCAACATCACATTTGCCGCAGGTCATACGCAAACCTAGAGGTGAAGATTATCGACGCATTGTTTCAAGCTCAAAACTTGAAGCAATCGTTCAATTGTTTGCCCGAGATCAAGTCATCACAACCCTTGGATCAACAACCTACGCATCTATATCAAATTTGAAGACTAAATTATAGAAAAAATGTAAACAGAGATTGTAACCCTACAAATTCATTAATACAAATCTATTTTGTACACGTGTTCTCGTCTCATTTGTTACATAATTTTTGTGTTTACAGTGCCCAACATATTTCAGCCTTAAGGACCACATGTTGGCACTCGAGTTTTCCTTCGAACGTTAGTCTTTGATAGGCTGAATCGTTCAAAACCTAGAATTTAGGCACTTGATCGTATTGGTGGTCAAGATCGAACTTCCGTCTTCAAGCGGCTTAACATGCCAACACCCTAAAGCTCTGTGTTTGAAAGGTTGTCAAAACCTAAGAAACAAAGCAACACAACTAGCTCTCCTCCATGATGGTCGGCCTTGGAAATACTTAAAGAAACCAAGCAGCCTTCTAGAAAGAGGAAGACAAAAAGACGATGTTTAAAGCTCAATTTCTTCAAGGATAGAGCAACAAGCAACCTTGGAAGTCAACACAAAAGGACAACTAAAGGTAAAGAGGCGCATCATCATCCACATTGGCCAATCTTCACACCAACAAGCCCAAGGGGACGACATTGAAAAGAAGGTCTAAGACGTCTTCCACAATCCAAGAAGACAAAGAGGATGAAACCCCTGAGGAAGACATCACTGCTGCACCACCACAACTCGATGATGAGGGGCAAGCCACGGTTGATGATCTCAAGGAGCTCAACTTAGGCACAAACAATGAGCCAAAGCCTATCTTCATAAGTGCACTGCTAAGTGCGAACGAGAACAAGGAGTACTAGCAACTGTTATTATAGTACAAAAACATCTTTGCTTGGGCCTACAAGGAAATGCCCGGCCTTCACCCTACCATCGCAGTGCATCATCTTGCAGTCAAGCCTGGAACGCGACTGATAAAGCAAACTCAAAGACGCTATCAATCCAAACTCATACCACAAATTAAGGCCAAGATTAACAAGCTAATTGAACCAAACTTCATTCGAGATGTGCAATACCCTAAATGGATCTCCAGCATCGTCATTGTCCTTAAGAAATATGGACAAATACGTGTTTGCGTAGACTTCCGAGAACTTAACGATGCTTGCCCGAATGATGACTTTCCCTTGCCAATCATCGAAATCACGGTGGACGTAACCACTGGCTACGAGGCGCTATCATTCATGGACTGCTCCTCTGGGTACAATCAAGTCCGCATGGTTCCCGAGACGAGGAACTAACAGCTTTCCACATTCCAAAAGTTATCTACTGTTACAAGGTAATGCTCTTTCGCTTGAAGAATGTTGGGGCTACATATCAACGTGCAATGCAAAAGATCTTTAACGACATGCTACACAAAAATGTAGAATGTTACATAGACGACATAGTTGTCAAGACCAAGAAAAGATTTGGTCACTTGAAGGATTTACGTATGGTGTTCGACAAACTACAGCACTACAACATCAAGATGAACTCGTTGAAGTGTGCATTTGGCATCACCTCTGGGAAGTTCCTGAAGGAAAAATTTTGTCCTAGCTAAGAACAAGTATGAACATTTGAATACATATGCAAGCTATAAACACTTTAAAGTAGGCATGCATCCAAAAACAATTCATAAAACCCATGACTTTCAAAGCCTAGTATATGGTGAACCAAAAGACTCTTTAACAACATTAAAGAGAAGTAAAGATTTAGATTTTCTTTACCCTTGAAGCTCATCCTTGTTTACACAAGGGATTCACCCAAGTGGAGGGCCTTCAAGTCACCTCCAAGCTCCTTGAATCTTGCTTGTGATTTTCCCCTTTTAGTGCTCCTTTGCTCCTTGATGATGTGAGGAAAGGATCTCCAAAAACACCAAAAGTTTGGTGTCTCTAAGTCTCCACACCAAGGGTGAGCTGTGAAGATGAAATGGATGACTTAGAGAAGAAAAGATTGCTAGCTAAATCTTCCCTAAGTGGCCGGCCTCTTTGTAGAGAGAAAGAGAGAAAATGTTTCACCTCTTTGCCTCAAAGAAAAACCCTAATGAAAATAATGCTATAAAGTTGCTTTTATACTTCATTACATTTGGTGAGTGGCAAACTTGCAATTAAGCAAAGTCTCACACTCACCCCTTATGGCCCGCCCCTTGTAAGTGATTGGGCTTATTGCCCATTTTGTTTTAGTTGTCATACAATTTAAACATAATGGGCCTTGTGGACCAAAACGCTTTTGGGCCCCGAAACCCAAAACCAACTTAAAAGCCCAATACGAACCTTTCGTAAAATTAATTAACTAATTAATTAATCTTGACCATTCTTCAATTAAACCATTTAATTGCATATCCATTTCATTTAATTTCTTCACTATCACCCTTACTCGGTGTACGATCCATTAGGTTCCATTTAGCGAGGTAGTGGGCGATTGTTACTCTTAACGATCGATTGTGAATTGAAATCACATTTCAATTCTCCCTTTATTGACTAGTGTTGCCTAATCATTAGGGCTTCCACAAACCATGAGTGACACCTAGCAGTATATCATGGTTACCCAAGCTAAGTAGAATTGGTTGGAGAACCTATCCAGTTACAACTACAATGCAATACAGTCCTTCTCTAATACAATACTCTTAATCACATTGTTTGAATGATAGTTTGTTTCATGTCTACTATCCAATGTGATACTTTTCTACATGATTCCCTTGAATATGATTTGGAACAAACTTCCTAAGTCATATTCATTTGCTTTGGCCAAAGACTTTAGAATCATATCTTAGAGTATTCTCCTTCCACCATGGAAGGTTAGAGATCCCTTGTTGTGCATTCATATGCCTACATGACTAGATAGCTTGACCCCAACAATGCCGTGGACACTCCGATGGAATGCCGTTGACATGATCAAAGATCAAGGTCCTAACCATTAAACATCTATGATGCCTCAGGTCAAAGGACTACTTTGCATATTGCAACTTTAGAGTTCATACATGACATGTATGTTCGAACTCTCTTGTGATCGTTGTTCAGTGTACTCGATTACTCTTTCGAGCACCTATGTGTTTGTCTTAGTGTACAATACTAAATGACTTGAGACTAGTCATACTCACGCTTGAGTCAACATAACACATACTAACCTTAGCGGATTGTCAATGCCCAATTGGCAATCCTATGGCTAGGAACGTTTTAGGAATGAACATAAGAGAATGGTCTCGATAATCTAACTCACTTAGATCACTTGTCTCTTAGATCAAATACATCCCTAGGATTCCCTTATTGCTTAAACACATGATACAATAAATAGTGATTAACAATAAGCTTTGCCCTTCATTAAACATATAAAAGTTTAATACACTAAGTATTCCAAAAAGCTATTACATCAAATGAGTGGCTTTGTGGGCATACTTCCAACAGTTCCTTGGCTTCAGTGTCAAGAACTGTGGCATTGAAATAGACCAAAATATAAATCAAAAGTTATATCACTTATTGTAATGTGATAACCAAACTTATTGTAATGTGATAACCAAACTTTAGATTTATCAATTGTGGATAGATCTCACATGTAGGACATAAAAGGATACAATGAATCTTTAGATTTGGTTCCATTTGTCTACTTATGAATTCTATATGAATTGACAAAAGTCTAGAGAATCCTTTCTTGAAGAAAAGGAAGATCACATTATAATGATATAAGTAATAAGAAAAACGTTTCTTATATGGTTATCACTTGAAACACAATGATCAAGATCACTCTTGATTCAATTAGTAATTTTGAACAACTAATTGGGCATTCTTTAAAAGGTTTTAAAATGTCAATTGTGTTAGTGATTAAACCAAGAAAGAAATGTCTAAATCTATAAAATGTTCAAAGACTTTATTCACTTAATAACAAGACATTAAACTTAGTGAAGATTGAAACAAATAAGCTTGAAATGTTTTAAAGCTACTACACAATGTCTTCTACCAAAATACTCCACTTTTATACATTTTGAATGTATGAAATTATTTCTCATTAAAGTCATGAGAAATAGTGGGAGGTGTGAAAATGGATATAAACTTAAATATGATTGGTTTATAGTTGTCTAAAGAATAATAGTACTTGACTATTATTAAGAGTTTGCAATTTTAATTGTTAAAAGACTCAAGCTCTTCAAACGTTAAAATTTTTTGTTGTGTGACATTCTAAAGAATAGTCTTTGAATGTTGGTTTCGTCAACCTAGCATAAAATGGTTATATGTTGGGAGTTGTCCATCATTCTCTTTTATGAGAACAAGCTAAATAACCAAGCATATGGACAAGTTGATAAAACAAAAGGGAATAAGTTTCAAAATGAGTCACAACATATGGTTTAACAACAAGACAAACCAAATTCAACATCTCATGTAATAATATTGCTCTATGTAGTTTTGATAAAGAATTACTATATCCCAGGATCAGAACCAAAGCAAGATAAAGTATTATTGCCTTTAAGAAAGAAACATCAGAGTGGGACTCTGGAAGCGTGCATTCACTTAGGTTGTTAACCAAAGTGAAAATAAGCCATTTTAACAAATGGAACTTCATAATGGATGAAGTACTGATCATATGAATGAATTGTTAGTATTGTACTACAATGGTCTCAAGGTTGGAGCAAAGTTTGTATAAAGTATACAAACGAAATATATGTCGATATATAGTTTTAGAAACTGCTTCAAAAAGTGTTTTGAATGGAAGAGGTTCTTTTAGAACCAATGATTGAATCCAAACCATAAGGTCGTTAGTAGGATACTACGACGTAATGGGGTGATAGCTCAAGCCATGGAATCAAGGTCTCATCAAAGTATTCGAACACAATAAAGAGACATCATCAAATGTTTTAGAAACATTTGATAAGTAAATCCCTTTTAAATAAAAAGGATTAATACATAACCAAGTTAACCTACGAGCATAAGCTCTCTCAACTAGCATGTATAAGATACACTAGTGATTGACTTTAGTGCAAGTGGTATGCCCTGAAAGTCAATCTTTGGAAGAAACCTTTCAGGACAAATGAATCGATGTATAGATGACTCTTATACATCAAATGGCAAAGATACTAATTAGGACTATCTCAATAAACGATATATGTCCTAAATAGTGAATCCATGGACAATGGATTGATTGAAGAAGTAATCTAATGATGTTAGACTACAGAGACCTTCTTCACATAACCATTATGTCCAAAAGGTTCCTGGTCATTGGATTGTCGGAGGGATACGACAATGCTTAGACCGGTACATACTGTGTCTGCTTCAATTGGAAGGATGGAAAGTCTCATCCCATTCGTGTGGTGACACTAAGACAAGTATGTAGGTGCTCATTAAGGGAATGAGTTCACTGAACACAATCGAATGTGAGTACTTGCATGGAGGTCTACTCACATGTCAAGAAAGTAACTCTAATGGTTGGAATAATGTAAGTAGTCCTTTGACCTGAGGCATCGTCGTTGTCTTGTGGTTAAGTACTTGATCTTTGATTATGTCAAAAGTCACTCTATCAGAATGTCAACGGCATAGTTGGGGTTAAGCCACTTAGTCATGAAGGCAAGTGTATGCGCAACAAGGAATCTCTAATCCTCGATAAGAGAGGAAGAATACTCTAAGATATGATTCGGGAATCTTCGGCCGAAGTATCGAGCGTAATAAAGGAAAGTGTTCCTATACGACTCAATTGAATCATATAAGAAGGAATAATCACATTAGGGGTTTGACATAATATATCCATACCCTAGTAATGTGATTGAGAGTATTGTTTTAGAGAAGGATCGAATTACATTGTAATTCCAAATGAATATGTTCTCCGAACAACTTCTAGATTAGCTTGGGTAGCTATGACATATGGTTAGATGTCACTCATAGCTTGTGAGTTTTTCTAGATGATTAAATGTAGTCATCAAAGAAGAAAGGTGAATTAAAATGAAGTTTTAATTCACTAAGTGATTGAATTAAATATAATCAATTGGATTGATGCCAATCACCTCACTGCCTTGCTAATTAGAACCTAAAATGATTGTACACCGATACACTCTTGTAGTGAGTAATTAATGGATGATGGAAATAATTAATTGGATTAATTAAGTGTTGTGATTAATTTAGAAAGTCTAAAGAAATCATAAAAGCGATAAAGATCGTTTTGGGCTTAAAGAAACGTTCGGGTTTAATTGGGCCCATTGGGCTTTTATTCAAGCATTGGATGACTTGAAATAAATGAAAGCCCAAAGCCCAAACAACACAAAGAGGGCCGGCCACTTTAAGGTGAAGAGGGTGAGATATTTAGTCAAGTTGTTGACTAGGTTTCTTTTGTCTATATAAGGAACTTTATAGAGATATTGTTCATAAGGGTTTTTGTGTGTTTAAAACAACAAAGAGGCAAAAGAAATATCTCTCTAAAACACATCAAAGGCCGGCCACCTTGGGGTGATTTTACTAACACATCTTTCACCCTTTGGTTATTCCTTCATCCTTCTCACTACACTAGTGGGTGAGGATCTTTAGAGGTTTTCAACTTTGGAAACTTGAAGAGAACCTAAGAGCACTCATTCTTTCAAAGTGGAGGAGGCAAGGAGGGAAGCTAGGCTCAAGGAGTTCAAGGAACAAAGGGCTTGGAGGTGGTCCATCCTTGGTCTCAAGTCTAGATCAAGAGGTATTAGACTAAACCTTCACTTTGTTCTTCTCTAAAATTGTTTTGATGCATTATATATAAACCTATGAACCTTGAAGGGGATTTGCATGACTATAGCTTTGATAATTTGTTATAAATGCTTCCGCTGCTTTTGTATATTAAATTTGATTTGTATATGCATGATAGTCATTTTCGAAATCCCATATAAAAACTCATAATTTTCCCTTCACTCAGTACTTCCAGTCGACACTAAAGAGTAGAGACAGCCACTGATTGACTAATTGGATCATGAAAAGCTTCCAGACGATCCTAGACACAGCTATGAAATACATCAAAAAGCATCTCGCTTCCTCTACTACAAACGAACACTGTACCGACGTTTTTTTAAAGGAGTACTTCTGAGATGCCTAGGTGAGGAAAAAGCCAATTAAGCTATGGAAGAAGCACATTCAGGCGTATGCGACGTGCATCAGTCTAGACCAAAGCTACATTTCAAGCTCAAAAAAATGGGTTACTACTAGTCAAGCATGGTGAAGGATTGTCTGGAGTACGCTAAAAGGTGCCAAGCCTGCCAATTCCATGCCAACTTCATACATCAACTGCCTGAACCATTACATCCTATAGTTGCTTCATGGCCGTTTGATGCATGTGGATTAGACGTCGTATGACCAATCACTCCAAAGTCATCTGCAGGATAAGCCTACATCCTAGCCGCAATGGATTACTTTTCTAAGTGGGCTAAAGCCGTACCCTTAAGGGAAGTCAAGAAGGAAACTGTTGTCCATTTCATCAAAGAGCATATCATCCATCGATATGGTGTGCCTCGCTACATCATCACCGACAACGAAAAACAGTTCTCCAACTGACTCATGGATGAGCTCTGTGAGAAATACAAATTCAAGCACCACAAGTCTTCCATGTACCATGCTTCGGCCAACAGTCTTGCGAAAACATTCAACAAAATGCTATGCAACCTCCTGATGAAGGTGATCGGCCAAACAAAAAAATACTAGCACGAAAGAATAAGTGAAGCACTTTAGGCATATATGATGACACATAAGACTCATACCCAAACTACGCCTTATTCTCTCGTATATGGCATAGAAGTTGTTCTGCTGCTTGAAGGTCAAATCCCTTCACTAATGACTGTTGTATAAGAAGGCTTGATTGAAGAGGAAAATGCAAAGTTATGACTTCAAGAGTTGGAAGCACTCGACAAAAGAAGGTTAAAAGCTCAACAACACTTGGAATGCTACCATGCACAGCTATCCAAGGCATTCAACAAGAAGGTCCACCCAAGGTCTTTCCAAACTGGAGATCTTGTCTTGGCTTTATGAAGGCCCATCATCACAACTCACAAGACAAAAAGCAAGTACACATCAAAGTGGGATGGACCTTACGTAATACAAGAAGTCTACACCAACAACGCCTACTTAATCATAACAGAAGACGGCTTAAAAATTAGCCCCATCAATGGCAGATTCTTGAAGTGTTACTACCTATAAACCAAACACCCAACGCTCATCGCCTGCATGGGCTTAAACTGCACACAGCACAATGCTCATTGTCCGCACGAGCTTAAAAGGCAACACTCGACACTCATTGTTCTCACGAGTTTAAAAGACGACACTCAACATTCCTTGTTCGCACGAGTTTAAAAGGCGACACTCAATGCTCCTTGCCTGCATAAGCCTAAGCTGAACATGACAACAATGCTCCTTGTTCGCACGAGCTTAAAAAGTGACACCTAATGCTTCTTGTTCGTACAGGCTTAAAAGGTGACACCCAACACTTCTGGCCCGCAAGAGCATAAACTGTGTACGGTAAAACAGAAAAAAAAAATCAAAATCATTATAAAAAAAACACCATCAAAACCATTAAAAGCAATCCATCATTCCTTTGAACAACGTCATGAATTGATCCCTCCTCACCCGAGGGTACGTAGACAACTTGAAACTTCAAAACTTCAAGTACAGTCACATCATCAACAAAAACACAAATACTTTGAAGAATAAAGAGCAAATTCAAGATTGTGAATACTTTATTTCTTTAAAGGAAGAATTCGGCTACAAAGCCGTATTACAAAATGAGCAAAAAATCAAAGAATGCTTAAAGTACAAAAAACGGAAGACACTACATGAAACCTATGTCCCTAAAACTACGACGATAGTCTTCAAGCAAGCCTTCCAAAGTCTTCAAAGTCTCCACATCAGTGGGGGACAAGGTGGGCACTTCCATGGCCGTGCCTTTCTCTTGCTTTAGGCGTGAAATCCCCTCTTGATGTTGAGAAAGTATAGCTTCCTGCTCCGAGAGAACACCTTGAAGTCGTAATGCTTTGATTTCCAACTGTTCTTGCTCACCCGCCAATGCTTCTAGATGTGCCTTGTCGGAAGCTAAAGAAGTTATTGTGACTTGATAACCTTCCAAAGCAGCTTGCTGAGAAGACCGAACTTGGGTAATTGATAAGTCTATTGTCGCAAGTTGTTGAGCTCTAACCTCTAGACTCAACTTCTTCGAGGAAATAGAATGCAAGGAGAATACTCAGTTGAGGTGGCCATAAGTTCGGCAATTTTGACTCTCAAGAGTGAGGAATTAACGTTAAGGTCATTAATCGCAGAAACAAGCTTCGACAAGTCCTCATTAAGCAACACAAGGTCCTTCACTGGGCACTTTGAAATCCCCTTCTCAATGTGGCTCTTGATATCCATGGCCGAGCGAAGGTCGATACGATGGAAAAGTTGCTTGGTGCTACTAAGGTTTGGCCATCTAAGAGAGATCTCGGAGCTAGTTGGCAAAGGTGTTGGATGCATGACAGGCTCTTGCATACCTTCACCTACACATGGCAAACTTGGGTGATGAGCACATATTTTACTACTTATTTTACTCCGAAAGCTACATTTTCTTGTGTCATGTTTGTTCAAAATGAATGAAATTACATGGTTTTGAGAATAATATGAATTCAATCCTTTTAAGTTCAATTTAAGTAAAGTAGTTGGAATGTGGTTTTGTTCAGTTAAGTGCATTGAGTGGAAGTGTGTTTGTCTTTTTTTTTGTAAGTTGAAATTGGTCTGAAATGATATTCACAAGTTGGGAAAATTTTAATTACATTTTTGGCTCATCCGAATCTTACTTTCCTTCAGAAATTAGAGCAGCTTATTTGGTTGAATTTTTATGTAGGAATCATATTGTTTTACAAGTCCAAAAAAGAGGTTTGACAAGTCAACAAAATGGGAAGACATGGCACGTGATTTATTCAATTGCACAAAGGAAGGCCTTATCCTTCCATTTACACCGACAGATGAGAGAAAGGTCTAATCCAAATTTTCTGGAGCAAACCGCCACATACAATTGCAGCAAAGCAAGGGGCTTTAAGCGATAAAATTCAACAAGAGATGGAAACCCAAATTTCCATTTCCGATTTCAGTTTGTGGGTTCTTAGCAGGAGCATGGGTTCTGGTTATTGGTCCATTACTTACTGGTGTCAATTGACTTGGGGATTCAACCACTTTCAGATTTATTGGAAGTCAATTGATTTGGGAGATTAAAATTTCAATTACTAAGCAACTGGAGAGTCGAAAAAACTGATTGGGAGGCTAGGACTGCAGTTACAAGGCAATAAATAGGCATTAAGGTCTCGACGGTTACGAAAAAGAAAACGGCTAATTGGAGGAATCAAAGAGGTAGCCTGGTGATGATTGAAAAAAAATAGAAAGAGAAGACTAGGCAGCGGCAGAGACAAAGAGAAGTAAGCAGTGGCAGAGCATGGGGATTTCAGGCTTTTCTAAACTTAGTTTTTCTTTTAATTTTATTATGAATTCAATGATATTTCCAGTAATGTTTCGGAACTAATTTTCCTTAGCTAGGGCTACGATGTAGCCATGACTATGAATGCTTAATTTCTAAAGTGAATTATTTCAAGTTTTCAATTTCATTAAGTATCGTTTGTTGTGTTTATATGCTTGGTTTTAGTCTTGGTGATTAGCTACCATCTTGACTTTTACTTGGTAAATTTGATGCAAGTTGTGCAGATGCCATGTTTTCAACTTGAGTGATAGCTTCTTGCAAATAGATACCATGAATTACCTAGTAGTAGATGCCATACTCTAGGATTTGTGTAGTCTTAATATAAATTTCCACTGATCGTAATGAGTTTCATGATGTTAAACTATTCCAGATGCCATGGATGGTTGCAAATTAGGATATACGTAATAGTCTAGATGCCATAGATATTACATGTGTTAGGGAAATTTGACCATCAATGAGATTGAGTATTTGTTAATAATTCGTTGCAGGAAATAAGTAGGATTCGTTATGGTGAGTCGAACGCTCTAGTGTTTTACTCGATTGAATTATAACTTGTTTTCTTGGCTGTCATTTTTTTGCATTGTGATCAAACTTTCTTGTTTTTATTTGTTTTTACTATTAGTTTCAATTCTCAAAACCATCTTTCATCAATCTTTGCTAGTTTCACTTCATTGCAATTGGATTTAAGTTAGTTGATAAGAATTAAATCATTTTCTAAGGGACGATATTAAGTGCTTGCTTTCTAAACTATCAAACAATTCATACGCTTGCGAGCATAAAATTTGGAACTAAGTTGGACTAATTTCGGTTAGTTTAAATTTCGCAGCAAGTTTTTGGCACCGCAGCCCGGGATTGAAATTTAATTCTATCTCTTTCTTATTTCAATTGCTACATGTATTTGTTTTATTTTAATTTTTTTTTTCTTTTGTTTTCAGGTGTTTTTGTGAAGTTCATGCACGGTCGTCGTTCTCGAAGTCTTGAGCTTGTGCCATATAATCCCGAATGAAAATCGTGCTCTTATGGATTATTCGACTCCTATTGTTGGAGCTACATCATCTTGTATTGTGCGTCCAGAAATTACGGCTAATTAGTTTGAGTTGAAGCCGTCATTCATCCAGATGTTGCCATCATTTTATGGTCTTTCTACTGAAGATCCAAATTTACATATTAGTGACTTTGTCGAGATATGTGAAACTTTGAAGATCCATGGGGCAACTAACGATGCTATCAAATTGCGGCTGTTTCCGTTTTCACTCAAGGACAAGGGAAAGTCTTGGTTTAACTATTTGCCAACTAATTCTATAACAACTTGGGATGAGTTGGCAAATCAATTCCTTCAAAGATTCTTTCCTCCTTCGAAGACTTCTAAGTTACAGAATGAAATCATGACTTTTGCCCAATTTGATTCTGAAGCTTTTTATGATAGTTAGGAGAGGTTCCGAGATTTATTGATGAAGTGTCCTTATCATGGATTACCGGAATGGTTGCAGCTGCAATCATTTTATCAAGGACTGACTCCCGAAAACAAGAGAATGATTGATGCTGCTAGTGGAGGAGCTCAACAGTGGGGAGTGGAAAGAGGACCACCCAAACGTGCTGGAGTGCATGAGATTGATGCCATGTCTACCATAGCTGCACAGATTTCTAACTTAAATAAAAAGTTTGATAATTTGATGACCGTTAAATTTGTGAAGTCTTTTGATGTGGTTTGTGAAATATGTGCATATTTATGCGACTTAGTTGGCTTGTTCTTGTGCATTTATGTCGTGTTTCCTTAGTTATTTTAATGTTTAAAGTCATTTTCGTGTGTTTTCAGACTCTAAGTACAAAGTATGCAAGAAGATGCATTTTGGAGGCCTTTGGAGCATGTTTCGGGCTTGGAATGGATAGCAAATGCATGGGCCAAGTGGATGGACGAATTTGAGAACTAAAGAGGCCAAGAATATGAAGAATTATGGTCCAAAAGATGAAGAAAACAGCCCAAAAATCTGTCACCCCAACTTGCATTCCTTGCCATGCAAACCACATAGAATTCCCTTTGGATTCCATGCCATGCTTGATCACTCTTGTCCCCTACATAATTTCTAATTTCATGCTTCAATTCATTTAATTATTACACTCAATTGCTTGATACCTCTTGTTCCCTTCACTCATTAGATTTTAGACAACATTTACATCCATTACATGCACCAATTGATGCTCCATCATTCACATTTGGAATCCCATGCCTTGTGTACCACATGTTGCTGCACCTTTGACCAATTTATTAACACATTTTCACCTCCCTTTCCATCTCTATGCAATGTACACAATCATTCATGCTCCCTAGCTTCAAGACCACTCCATTTTACCCTTCACACTTTGCATCATCACTTCATTTTCACCCTTGGACCATTGCACACCACACACACAAATTACCATGCATTTCATCCTTAACCTAACCTGATTTTCTAAGGTTTTTGGGGCCTATAAATACATGTTTACACCCCTTGGCCAAAGGAGAATCCCCCATATTCATCATTTTATAACAGAAATTCGTCCATACACACCCTAGGAAGCAAAACACCCCAAAAACACCATTCTAGTGCCTAGAAAACATAACAGCCACTCCACCTTCTTCCACCCTCTTTGCCTAGTTCTCCACCACCTTCCAACCATCAAACACTCTTCCACACTCACCCTAAACCCCTCCATATCATTCCCCATCCATTCTACACCATAAATCCACCCAAAAATCTGTCCACAAGCTTCATGCCGCAACAAGGAGGAAGGGAGATCCATTGATGCACTTGCTTTCCAAGTTGGAGCATTTTAGGTGTTTTCTTTCCTTTGATTTTAATGTCTAATTTTATGTATCTTTGTATTGCAAGAATGAGGAACTAAACCCCCTTAGTTGGGGGGTGATTTGAAACCATGTACATGCTTGCAATATGATTTGATTACATTCAGTTGTTATTTCATAAGTTGCGGATTCAATTCGTTCATCTACTTGATTGATAACTTATTTGTGTATGTTGATTGAGAGTGCACGCTTAGTTTTCATGCATGAATATGATGCTAGATTATGAGGGAGTTTCACCTAATAGTTACAATCTTATAATCACAAGTAGTGAAGGTCGCTTGAAAACGATCGCGTTGAATGAATTCTTGGCACTAGTTTCATGCTCATCATAGTAACGAATGCCTCGTCAACACTTATAGTTCTCATTGTGCTTCATGATTCTTGATTGTATCTTTATTGTGCTCATCACGTAAGGAACCTTTGAGGAATGCTTTGAATTGTTGTATGCGTTTTTCCATCCAATTCATTAACTTAAGGAGAACTTGAAGGTTAATTTAAGCGTATCTAATTAACTTGGGGTGTTGAGTTTCATAATTTATTGAAAGAACAACTGAAAATCATTTTGTTTGCAAGTGTGTCATGTGTGGAGAAGAACCTCCTAACTAGCCTTTTATCCATCCTTTTCATCCAAAAACGTTTTACAATCTGTTTTGTTTTAAAGTTTTTGTTTTGTTTTCAATTTTCGTCCAAAACAAATCCCCCTTTATTTTGAAGTCTTAGATTAGTTAGAAAGTGTTTTGATTTGTGTTTCTAAGTGTTTTGATTCAAGTTTTCATCCAACTTCGTCCAAGTTCTTGTTAGGTTCTCAAAACTGCCCAGAAAGTGGTTTTTAGGCAGTTTTGAGTCATTAGGTTGCTGTTTTGAGTTTTATGTTTGTTTAAGTATTTTAAAGTATAGTTTTGCATTCTTTGAGTCTAGTTTAGTGTTTTAAATTTTGTTTTTATGTTTTTAAGTCAGTTTTCAAGTGTTTAGCAATCCCTCCTAATCCCCGGCCTAGAACGATCCCTACTTACATACTTTACTACATTTGATAAAAAGAGGGTTTAATTTTGTATGTTAACTTATTTTTCACATCAAATTTTGGCGCCGTTGCCGGGGATTAGCAACTTTGCTAATCTCTTGGATTGTTTTCTTTCGAATTATTGTATTTTGTTTAAGTTTCTGTTTAAGTTGCTGATTTGTTTTGTTTTCTTTGTTTTTAGGTACTAGTTTATGACCCGTAGCTCACAACCTGTTCGTGAGCATATCTCCGACTTTGACGGTGATTTTGAGAGAACTTTGAGAAGGAAAAAGAAATTGCAAGAGTCTAATCCTCCTAGTCCTGAGCCTGAATTAGAAGAGCAAGAAGTTGAGGTTGAAGAGAAGGCCACGACACAAGTGGGTGGAGAAGAGCAAGGTATAGCCATGGACAACCGTACGCTCAAGGAGCTTGCCACCTCGGGTTTGGATAATGCCGCACCATTGTGTATCCAATATCCCATGGCTGCTCAAGGTAAAACCGAAGAGTTCGAATTAAAGTCAAGTTTGCTCCACCACATTCCAAAGTTCCATGGGCTGTCCATGGAGGATCCGAACAAACATTTGAAAGAATTTGAAGTGGTGTGCTCAAGTATGACTCCGGTTACCGTTGACGGAAGTATTTTAAAGATGAAGGCTTTTCCATTCTCTTTAATGGACAAAGCCAAGGATTGGTTATACGAGTTGGCTCCCGGTACAGTTACATCTTGGGAGAGTATGAAGAGGGCGTTTCTGGAGAAGTTTTTCCCAACTTCTAGCATCATTCTTCTGCGTAAAAAAATAAGTGGAATTCAGCAAAGCCAAGGTGAATCTTTCCCATCTTATTATGAACGATTTAAATCACTTGTTGCTTCTTGTCCACAGCATCAGATGAAGGAGGAGCTACTTCTTCAATACTTTTACGAAGGTCTTTTACCACTTGAACGGCAAATGTTGGATGCTTCCGCGGGAGGAGCTCTAGTGGATAAGACACCTAGGGATGCCAAAACCCTCATTGCGAATCGAGCACTCAATGCACAACAATATGAAGGTGTTGGGCAAAGAGACACCCCACGGCCACATCATGTCAATGAGGTAAGTTCTATTTCTGAGTTACAATCCCAAATGGCTAACCTTACGTCTATGTTATCGCAGTTGGTTGAAGGCCCCAAAACGCAAGGAACTACAATCTGTGGTGTATGCTCAATTCAAGGACACCAATCTGATCAATGCCCTCAATTAATTGAGAATGGAGGATGGGAATCGGCCAATGTTGTAGGTTATGGGAATCAAAACCAACCAAGGAATGATCCTTTCTCCAATACATACAACCCGGGATGGCGTGACCACCCCAATTTCAGATGGAGAGATGCACCACAATATGGCCAACAAAGTGGATTCCGACAACCCCCGGGTTTCTTTCCAAGGCCAATGGCACCACAACCACCTCCTCAGGCACAATCTTCCCAAACCAACCCAGGTACGTCTATGAATGATGATAAAACATATCAGTTACTAACCACCATGGCGCAGGGAATGCAGAACCAAGCAAAGGAGGTTAATGAGCTGAAGAAGCAAATGGGCCAAATGGCCGAATTTTTTGGGCAATTCCGTGAAAATGGTAAGTTACCAAGCACTACGGTGGTCAATCCAAAGGGTGGCTTCGAATCTGCAAAGGCTATCACATTACGAAGTGGAAAAGAGGTGAGAAACAAGGAAGATGAGAAGATACAACTCAAGGAAGATGAGAACACCTACCCCACGGCAAGGGTACCATCACCCATGCCGCAGCCATCTAAGGCATCCCATCCGTCCACCTCAGGTAAGAATGTTCCAAATGTTGTGATTTCGAACACTAATCTGCCCAATGTTCCTTTCCCTCGCAGATTTGCACAATCGAAGAAAGAAGAAAGCGAAAAGGACATTTTGGATACCTTTCGAAAAGTCCAAGTGAACATTCCTTTACTTGATGCTATTAAGCAAGTGCCCAGGTACGCAAAGTTTTTAAAAGAATTATGCACAACTAGGAAAAGAATTTCAAACAAAGAAGTTGTGAAGGTAAGTGAAAATGTATCCGCGGTTTTGCAACGGAAGTTACCTCCAAAGTGTAAGGATCCAGGGAGCTTTACTATCCCATGTGTAATTGGAAACACTAGATTTGAAAAATGCATGTTAGATTTAGGTGCTTCTATTAATGTTATGCCATATTCCATTTATGCATCAATGAACCTTGGTGAGTTAAAACAGGATGGCGTGATAATTCAATTGGCCGATCGTTCTAACGCTTATCCCAAGGGAGTCCTTGAGGATGTTTTAGTGCAGGTCAATCATCTTATCTTTCCTGCAGATTTTTATGTCTTAGAAATGGAGGATTCAAGCCATGCTCCATCATTGCCAATCTTGTTAGGCCGACCATTCATGAAAACAGCGAGAACAAAAATAGATGTGTTTATGGGAACATTAACCATGGAGTTTGATGGAGACATTATTCGTTTTAATCTTTCTGAAACCATTAAATATCCAATGGAGGACCATTCTTGTTTCGCTATTGACATTGTTGATTCTTTGGCACAGGTACATTTGGATCGAATGAACGACGATGCACTTGAAATAGCCTTAGTGCACGGCATAGGAGCAAGAAACAAGTGTGGGGGAATCCAAGCAACCCACGGCATGGAATCTGACCATATTGCCGTGCCCCCTTGTGGTGAAGTGTTTGAAATGGTCGCGGCCCTCGAGTCATTGCCATCACATTCTGGTAAGTCTTCACTCTCAATTTTAGATTCGGTTTTGGCTAACAAGTTACTTCCATCCATTGTGCAGCCACCTACACTTGAGTTGAAGCCATTACCTAGTCACTTGAAGTATGTTTTCTTGGGAGAAGATCAAACACTACCCGTCATCATATCTAGCTCACTCACGGCCCAAGAAGAAGACAAGTTGATAAGGGTGTTAAAGGAGCACAAATCTGCCATTGGATGGACCTTGGCGGATATCAAAGGCATTAGTCCCACCACGTGCATGCATCGCATCCTTTTGGATGAGGGAGCTAAGCCATCTCGGGAGGCTCAACGTCGCCTTAATCCACCCATGTTGGAAGTAGTAAAGAAGGAGGTTATAAAATTGCTTGACTGTGGTGTTATATACCCTATTTCTGATAGTCGTTGGGTGTCTCCCGTGCAGGTTGTTCCAAAGAAGTCCGGGATCACGGTGGTGAAGAATGAAGAACAAGAGCTTGTACCCACTCGTATGGTGACCGGTTGGCGTGTTTGTATTGATTACAGGAAGTTAAATGCCATGACAAGGAAGGATCACTTTCCGTTGCCATTCCTGGACCAAATGTTAGAAAGGTTAGCCGGGTATAAATTTTATTGCTTTCTTGATGGATATTCCGGATATAACCAAATTGTGATAGCTCCGGAGGACCAAGAAAAGACAACGTTCACGTGCCCCTTTGGCACCTTTGCATACAGGCGCATGCCATTTGGTTTGTGCAATGCCCCTGCGACATTTCAACGATGCATGGTGAGTATCTTTTCTGATTATGTGGAGAAAATTATTGAGATATTCATGGATGATTTCAGCGTGTTTGGTAATTCATTCGATCATTGCTTGAGTAATCTGACCTTAATTTTGAAACGTTGTGTTGAAACGAATCTTGTGCTTAATTGGGAAAAATGTCACTTCATGGTTAAGCAAGGTATTGTTCTAGGACATATTATTTCTGAAGAAGGCATTGAAGTGGATAAATCTAAGGTAGACCTTGTTCGTCACTTACCCTCTCCAACTTCGGTTAGAGAGGTTCGTTCGTTTCTTGGTCACACAGGTTTTTATAGGCGTTTCATAAAGGATTTCTCCAAGATTTCACAACCACTATGCCGATTGCTTCAAAAAGAGGTGGCTTTCGAGTTTGATGATGCATGCTCCACGGCATTCAAGAAATTAAAAGAAGCTCTTACTTCGGCTCCCATTATCACACCTCCAGATTGGAGCCTTCCATTCGAGTTGATGTGCGATGCTTCGGATTATGCGATTGGTGCTGTTTTGGGGCAACGAAAGAACAAACAACCTCATGTTATTTATTATGCCTCTAGGACATTAAATGATGCTCAATTAAATTACTCCACCACTGAAAAAGAATTACTTGCTGTGGTATTTGCATTAGATAAGTTCCGATCATACTTACTTGGTACTAAAGTTATTATTTTTACTGATCATGCAGCTCTCAAGTATTTACTCACAAAAAAAGAGGCCAAGCCTAGACTAATTCGATGGATGTTGCTTCTACAAGAGTTTGACATTGAGATTCGGGATAAGAAGGGCGTGGAGAATGTGGTGGCTGACCATCTAAGTCGAATGGTGCATGAGGAAGCATCGCCAATTTCTGAAACCTTCCCCGATGAGCAACTAATGTCTATCCAGGTAAGTGAGCCTTGGTACGCGGATTTGGTGAATTATTTGGTGACTAAACAAGTTCCTAGCACCCTAAACAAATTCCAACGTGATAAACTTAAAAAGGATGCTAGATTTTATGTTTGGGATGACCCATACTTATGGAAATATTGTTCAGATCAGGTTATAAGAAGATGTGTGCATGAATCAGATTTTCACTCAATTTTAAGTTTTTGTCACACATATGCATGTGGGGGTCACTTTGGCACCCAAAGGACAGCTTTTAAGGTTCTTGAATGTGGGTTTTATTGGCCTACTTTGTTTAAAGATGCTAGAACCTTCTGTTTAACATGTGATCGCTGCCAAAGGACAGGTAATATTAGCCAAAAAGATCAAATGCCGCAGGTACCCATCTTTGTTGTTGAAATCTTTGATGTTTGGGGTATCGATTTTATGGGTCCTTTTCCTTCATCTTTTGGTTTCACCTACATATTACTTGCCGTTGATTATGTTTCAAAGTGGGTGGAAGCGAAAGCCACTCGAACTAACGATTCTAAAGTTATGGCAGATTTTGTGAAAACTAATATCTTTTCTAGATTTGGGATGCCTAGGGTGCTAATCAGTGATGGAGGGTCTCATTTTTGCAACCGTACCATTGGGGCATTACTCAAGAAGTATCATGTGACGCATAAGGTTTCCACACCTTACCACCCCCAAACCAATGGCCAAGCCGAGGTATCTAATCGTGAGATCAAACAGATTTTGGAGAAGACTGTTGGGCCAAATAGAAAAGATTGGAGCTTACGGCTGGATGATGCACTATGGGCATATCGAACGGCTTACAAGACCCCCATTAGTATGTCTCCTTTTCGACTTGTGTATGGCAAGCCTTGCCATCTTCCCGTGGAATTAGAACATAGAGCTCATTGGGCCATCAAGACCTTCAATTTGAATGTGGACCAAGCTGGAATTCATCGAAAGCTTCAATTGAGTGAACTTGATGAGATAAGGCATGAAGCTTATGAGAATGCTAGAATTTACAAAGAGAAGACCACGACATTCCATGATAAGATGCTTCGAGGCAAGACTTTCGAAATTGGGCAGAAAGTGTTGTTGTTCAACTCCCGCCTTCGTCTATTCCTTGGTAAGTTACGTTCCAAATGGGTTGGCCCGTTTGTTGTTACTAATCTTTTTGTGCATGGTGCAGTCCAAATTAAGAGCTTGAGAACCGGGCAAGAATTCAAAGTGAATGGACATCGCTTGAAGCCATACTACGAGAACTTTGTGGAGCATGTTGTGGAGGAGATCCCACTGCATGCCGTGGGTTCCAAGGAGAAGTGAAGGTGTTCATCGTCCGGCTGGAAGACGTTAAAGCAAGCGCTTTAAGGGAGGCAACCCATTTATTCTGTTTGATTGTCTATTTTATTACTTGTTTAATTATTTTTGGTTATGACTTTCTATTTTGAAACATTAACAAATATGCAAAGGATTTTAACATTAAACTTCGTGGAAATGAACAGCAAACTGGGAAATAAAGAAACATAGCATAATACAAGAGGGAGCCTTCACAAAGGCTGCTTGGGAGAGGTCGTAGTAGTCGGCGGAGTTGCAGTAGTCGGCGAAGTCTCAGCAGTCGGTGGGGCCACGGAAGGAAGAGGTATCGGAGGTTAATCATTTGGAGCTTCATTATGCGGTGCCGCCCCAGAAGACGAAGGCAGATGCTATTGGAACAAACCCACAAACCTCCGGTGATCAAGTAAAATCTGACCATCAGTTTCTTGCAGCTGGTCAATTTTCCTCTTCATGTTTGTGGCATAACTGTGTGCAAGCTTATGCAATTGTTTATTTTCATGCTTGAGTCCTCTAATCTCCTCTTTGAGACTCTGTATTTCAGCCACCAACGATTCAACGTGACGGGTTCGAGCAAATAGGCGTTGGGCCATGTTGGACACAGAACCCGCACACTGCACGCTAAGAGCCAGAGACTCCTTAACCGCCAATTCATCAGACCGTCTAGCTAGCAGTCTGTTATCTCTGGGGGTGACAAGGTTCCGGGCCACCACCGCAGCTGTCATATCATTTTTCATCACCGAATCCCCCACGGTAAGGGGATCGGTAGGGGATATGAAGGATGGGCGCCATATGTTGTCTGGCGAAGGCGGAGCTGCCTCTTCACCAAGGTTCAAGTCAAAACGACGATCGGAAGGGCCAGACATTTTCAGAGGTGGTGAAGAAAGAAGAGAGGATGACTGATCAAGATTAAACAAGTGCAAGAAGGGAGTGTTTACAGGAGGGAGCTCAAGTGTGTTGTGGAACAAAATTAACGCCTCTATAAAAAGAAGAAATCAAAGAGGTGCTCCTCAGAGAAGCATCCTCTCGCAAATCGAAGAGTCGGGGCTCCTTTCTCAAAAGTCGGATTCTTTTCTCAAAAGAGGCGTTTCATTTCTTAAAGGCTGGGCTTGCTCAGAAACCACGAGCCGAACACCGAATTTCAAAAGATCAAATTGTCCAGACGTGTCGTCACTCGTCATATGCAACTGGCAGCTTTGCGGAAATTACGGGCAGCTTTGTCAGAAAGCGCGTAATTTGTACTATTCATCCATCCACCGGCTGCCGACAATGAGTGAGGGAATAGTTCCGGTTGTGAAGAAAAGTCCTATAAGTATCTACCTTCGCCTTCCACAGCAAAGGCACACCCTCTCAGCACTTCTTCATCTCCGAGAATGTATTTCCAACACACCCTCTCAAGTCACTCTGTATTTCTCATTCCCTGGGATACCCCTGCAAACAACCCATCCAGAGCAAAAGTATTTCATATCATAAAGGTTGAAAGCAAGAGTATCTCATATCATGCATTCTCCATGTCCTTTTCCTTGTCTTTGTTCTAACCTGCAGGACATGGAGAAATTGCTCTCGAGTACTCGTCTTCCACTGCTGATGTACTTCCAAAGAAGCTGCCACATCTACCTGAAGAACAGATAAGGCAAGCGAAAATGATACCAGCAGCATGTGGAGACAACGTACAGAAGAAACAAGCAGAGAAGAATGCAGCTCGTACAATCAACCCAGCACAAGGAGTCCGAGCTGAAGAACTAGAGAAGCTGCCACATCTGCTTGGAGAACAAATAAGGAACTGCAACATCACCAAAGAGCAAAGCTTCGCCGTACAATATCATCAAATCATCACTTGCAAGTAAAAAGCTAAGTGTCACCCCGTTCAAGAGCAAAGCTGTGGAAAGTCAACAAGATCAACTATCTCCAAAACCAGATTTGCGTTCTTAAACTCTACTATGTCTGGTTTTTACTTTGCCATATTTGTCATGTTTATTTGTCGTTTATTATTTGCTTGTTTTTTGTGTGAGTATATGCTTGAAACATTGAGGACAATGTTTGATTTAAGTGTGGGGGGGGGGGGTAACCATTGTTTTGCATGAAATTCGTAGAAATTTATCACCCATTACTTCTAGTGTTGTTCCTTGTTGTTTTAAGTATTTTTTTTAAGCTGTTTTGGAGTGTTTCAGTGTGTTTTGACATAAAAAATCCGAAAATTCATAAAAATTTGAAAAATTGTTTTTGAAAATCCAAAAAAATAGTTGTTTTTGTGCGCTTATTTGTGTCTTAGGGTACCTTCCAACACAATGATGAGGATTCGGTTTGTAATTGCATGACTGTTAAAGAGAGTTATAAACATGGATGAAAGTTTGATTTACTCTTTATTTATGCGTGGTTGTGGTTATAACTTATGAAATCACATGTAATCATAAAAGAAAAAAAAATTAGTTTTTGTAACATGCTTGAAGGAAAGAACTCAAACTAACGCTACAACCTTGTGAGACTTGAGCTTAAACGTTTATTTGGAGAGTTAAAATCTGTGCATTCTTGTTTTCTAAAGTCGTTGCATGATCTCATTATTCTTTGCTTGGTTATTACTTAGAAGGCGTTTCATCATTTAGTTCCAAATGCTAGAACTCATGCCTATTTCATTCAAAGCATGCTATTGATTTGCATAAAACATATTCAAGATGAAGTTGTGTAGTTACCACCACCAAAGCCAAACTGCCATGTATCCCATATCGTTATATGTTTAAGTTAACCCCATTGAGCCTTGATAGCCTACATTCTTTGTTAAACCACATTATCCTTACCTAGCCTAGTTTAGGACCATCCATACCCTTGTTCTTGAAGCATAGTAAAACATGATTCAAATTGAATTTCTTTTGATTAATGTATGGCAGAAAACAAGTGTGGGGGAAGTTTGAGTTATTATGCTTGTTGAAAAGAAAAGAAGAGTTGAAAAAAAAAAAAAAAGAGTTCAAAAATATGCGAAAAAGAGTTTTAAAGTGCTGCTTGTTGAAGAAAGGGTCCAAAACATAGAATTCGGCCCTAATTATTGCTTGAATTTTCCCTTCGTGTCTAAAAGCTGATTTCTGCAATCTAAGTGAATTCTAAGTTTCAATTTCATTACTTTACTTGTTATTGCTTTAAGAACGATTGTTATCCTTATCCTTCATTTGTTAGCCATCACCCCAAGCCCCGTTACAACCCTTAACTTCATCTTGAGTGTCATGCGTTTCAATATGTGGAGTTTGAATTTGGTATGAGCATATGGTGTCACTGGTTCTCGCATCTTTTGTTTTCAGGTGTTTTTGTGAAGTTCATGCACGGTCGTTGTTCTCGAAGTCTTTAGCTTGTGCCATATAATCCCGAATGAAAATCGTGCTCTTATGGATTATTCGACTCCTATTGTTGGAGCTACATCATCTTGTATTGTGCGTCCAGAAATTACGGCTAATTAGTTTGAGTTGAAGCCGTCATTCATCCAGATGTTGCCATCATTTTATGGTCTTTCTACTGAAGATCCAAATTTACATATTAGTGACTTTGTCGAGATATGTGAAACTTTGAAGATCCATGGGGCAACTAATGATGCTATCAAATTGCGGCTGTTTCCGTTTTCACTCAAGGACAAGGGAAAGTCTTGGTTTAACTATTTGCCAACTAATTCTATAACAACTTGGGATGAGTTGGCAAATCAATTCCTTCAAAGATTCTTTCCTCCTTCGAAGACTTCTAAGTTACAGAATGAAATCATGACTTTTGCCCAATTTGATTCTGAAGCTTTTTATGATAGTTAGGAGAGGTTCCGAGATTTATTGATGAAGTGTCCTTATCATGGATTACCGGAATGGTTGCAGCTGCAATCATTTTATCAAGGACTGACTCCCGAAAACAAGAGAATGATTGATGCTGCTAGTGGAGGAGCTCAACTGACAAAGACAGTTGTCAAGGCATCAGCACTTTTCAAGACATTAGCTACTCATTCTCAACAGTGGGGAGTGGAAAGAGGACCACCCAAACGTGCTGGAGTGCATGAGATTGATGCCATGTCTACCATAGCTGCACAGATTTCTAACTTAAATAAAAAGTTTGATAATTTGATGACCGTTAAATTTGTGAAGTCTTTTGATGTGGTTTGTGAAATATGTGCAAGTATACATGCAAGTACTGAGTGCCCAAACATTGGTTCATTTTCGGAGTATATGCAAGAGCAAGCAAATCAAGTGAATAATTTTTCTTGTCAGCGGAATAACCCATATTCAAACACTTACAATCCTGGTTGGCGTTTTCATCCAAATCTTTAATGGAATAACAATCTAAATGTTATGAATCCTCAAGCTAGGCCACCTCCTATAAATTTCCAGCCACAAGAAAAGAAGACACCAGTAGAAGACTTGATAGCTCAACTTGCTACAAACACAAATAACTTCATTCAAGCAACTCAGACAACACTCCAAAATCAGCAAGCTTCAATTGGGAAGCTGGAAGTTCAAGTTAGTCAGATTGCTAGTGCGTTGAATGAAAAAGAGATTGGGAAATTTCCAAGTCAGCCGGAAGTGAATCCGAAGAACCAAGAGCACATTAAAGCTATTACATTAAGGAGTGGCAAGACCATAGAAACGGAGGGTGCAAAGAAAGAAAAGAAGTCTGAAAAACCTGAGAATGATTCACTCACATTGCAAGATGAGGAGTTAGCACAAGAAAAGATTTATTCACTACCTGTTCCATATCCTCAGTGTTTGCAAAGGGCTAAGAAAGACAAGAACTTTTTTGAAATTTTAGATTTATTTAAAAAGGTACATATTAACACTCATTCGCTTGATGCAGTGAAACAAATTCTGAGTTATACAAAATTCCTAAAGGACATCTGCACTAACAAGAAGAGGTTTATGGAACACGAAAAAGTGATATTGTCTGAAGAGTGCAGTGCCGTTTTGCAACAAAAGCTACCCCCAAAGTTAAAAGATCCAGGGAGTTTTACTATTCCTTGTACAATTGGCAAATTTTCCTTTGAAAAAGCTTTGTTTGATTTAGGAGCTAGTATTAATTTAATGCCATTTACTATCTTTAAACAGCTTGGTCTTGGAGAGATGAAGTCCACTTCGGTATCTTTACAACTTGCTGATCGTTCGGTTACATATCCAAGAGGAATCATTGAAGATGTTCTAGTTCGAGTTGATCAATTCATTCTACCGGTTGATTTCTTGGTACTTGACATGGAGGAGGATCGAGAAATTCCAATCATTTTGGGCCGTCCATTTATGGCTACCGTTGGAACTCTTATCGACGTCCAAAAAGGTCTTCTCACTTTGAGAGTTCAAGGCAAGGAAGTGGTGTTCAAGGTCTTTGAGGCTATGAAATATCCAAGTGATTCTGAAAGATGCTTTCGAGTTGAGGCGTTGGAAGAGCTAGTGAATCTGAAATATATATAGCAACATCCGGATGATCCTTTGGAAGCATGCTTGGTTCATTCTGAATTGAGTGGTGGAACAAATGAAGATGTACTTGCTATTTCAGCAATGTTATATTCTGCTCCTGTACACAATCAGCATCGGAGACATTATTTTAAGGCTTTGGGACCATCTCCAAAGAAAATTCAACCATCTATTAAGGTTGCACTTAAGTTAGAGTTGAAGCAATTGCCAGAAAATCTAAAGTATGCTTATTTAGGGGCTGCCGAGACCCACCTGTCATAATTGCTGCAAGTTTGAGTCCACTTGAAGAGGAAAAATTACTTAGGGTACTGAAAGAGTATAAAATGGTGTTGGGATGGACTATAGCTGATATAAAGGGAATCAGTCCAACGGTTTGCATGCATAGAATTTTACTTGAAGAGAATAGCAAGCCTACCATTAAAGCTCAAATGAGACTCAACCCGCTTATGAAGGAAGTTGTTCGTGAAGAAGTTCTTAAGCTTTTGGATCTACCTGATATCTGATAGTAGATGGGTAAGTCCATTTCACGTTGTTTCGAAGAAAGAAGGTACGACGGTGATCAAAAGTGATACTAATGAGCTGCTGCCCACAAGGCAGAAAATGAAGTAGGGAGTCTGTACAGATTACCGAAAGATAAATGATTCCACACGGAAAAATCATTTTCCACTTCCGTTCATTGATCAGATGCTGGAACGACTTGCTGGCCATGCGTTTTATTACTTTCTTGATGGATACTCGGGATATAATCAGATTGCTATTACTCCCGAAGACCAAGAAAAGACTACCTTTACCTGCCCATTTGGTACTTTTGCGTATAGAAGGATGTCGTTCGGATTATGTAATGCACCGGCTACTTTTCAAAGGTGTATGATGAGTATATTTTCTGATATGGTGGAGCGTTTTATAGAAGTATTCATGGATGACTTCTCTAATCTTGGGTCTTCGTTTGATAATTGCCTTCACAATTTGGAGCTAGTATTGAAAAGATGCCAGGAGACTAATTTGGTGTTAAATTGGGAAAAATGCCATTTCATGGTGCAAGAAGGCATAGTCTTGGGGCATAAAATTTCAGCGAAGGGTATTGAGGTTAATAGAGCGAAGGTTAAGTTGACTGTAAATCTTCTACCACCAACTTCAGTGAAAGGAGTTCGAAGTTTCCTTGGTCATGCAGGGTTCTATCGCAGATTTATCAAGGATTTCTCGAAAATAGCCAAGCCTTTTAGTGATCTTCTTCAGAAAAATGTGGTTTTTCAGTTCGATTATGAATGCTTATCAGCTTTTAACATCTTGAAGAATCTGCTCACTTTAGCCCCTATTATGACAACACGCGATTGGAGTCTCCCAATTGAACTGATGTGCGATGCAAGCGATTATGCCATAGTGAAGGAAAAAATTAGTCCTAGCTAAGAACAAGTATGAACATTTGAATACACATGCAAGCTATTAACACTTTAAAGTAGGCATGCATCCAAAAACAATTCATAAAACCCATGACTTTCAAAGCCTAGTATATGGTGAACCAAAATAAACTCTTTAACAACATTAAAGAGAAGTAAAGATTTAGAGTTTCTTTACCCTTGAAGCTCATCCTTGTTTACACAAGGGATTCACCCAAGTGGAGGGCCTTCAAGTCACCTCCAAGCTCCTTGAATCCACCTTGTGTTTTCCACCCTTTAGTGCTCCTTTGAAGATTTGAGGAAATAAGGATTTGTTCTCCAAAACACCAAAAGCTTGATGTCTCTAAGTCTCTTCACCAAGGATGTATCTTGTGAAAATGATATGGATGACTTAGGGAAGAAGAGATTGCTAGATGTCCCTCCCCTTAGTGGCTGGCCTCTTAGAGAAAAATGAGAGAAAATGTTTCACCCAATTTCAACAAGAGAACCCTAATGAGAAAATTGCTATAAAGTTGCTTTTATAACATTTTCTTTGGTGAGTGGCAAACTTGTAATTAAGCAAACTTGCCCATTCACCCTAATGGCCGGCCTCTCCTTGTTATTGGGCTAATTTGCCCATTTTGTTTTTGTTGTCATACAACTTAAACATAATGGGCCTTTTAGACCAAAACGCTTTTGGGCCCCGAAACCCAAAACCAACATATAAGCCCAATACGAACCTTTCGTAAAATTAATTAACTAATTAATTAATCTTGACCATTCTTCAATTAAACCATTTAATTGCTTATCCATTTCATATAATTTCTTCACATACATCCTTACTCGGTGTACGATCCATTAGGTTCCAATTAGCGAGGCAGTGGGCGATGTTACTCTTAACTATCGATTGTGAATTGAAACCACATTTCAATTCTCCCTTTAATGATTAGTTTTACCTAATCATTTGGGCTTCCACAAACCATGAGTGACACCTAGCAGTATGTCATGGTTACCCAAGCTAAGTAGAATTGGTTGGAGAACCTATCCAGTTACAACTACAATGCAATACGGTCCTTCTCTAATACAATACTCTTAATCACATTGTTTAAGTGATAGTTTGTTTCATGTCTACTATCCAGTGTGATACTTTCCTATATGATTCCCTTGAATATGATTTGGAACAAACTTCCTAAGTCATATTCATTTGCTTTGGCCAAAGACTTTAGAATCATATCTTAGAGTATTCTCCCTCCACCATGGAAGGTTAGAGATCCCTTGTTGTGCATTCATATGCCTACATGACTAGATAGCTTGACCCCAACAATGCCGTGGACACTCCAAAGGAATGCCGTTGACATGATCAAAGATCAAGGACCTAACCATTAGACATCTATGATGCCTCAGGTCAAATGACTACTTTGCATATTGCAACCTTAGAGTTCATACATGACATGTATGTTCGAACTCTCTTTTGATCGTAGTTCAGTGTACTCGAGTACTCTTTCGAGCACCTATGTGTTTGTCTTAGTGTCCAACACTAAATGACTTGATACTAGTTATACTCACGATTGAGTCAACATAACACATACTAGCCTTAGCGGATTGTCAATGCCCAATTAGTAATCCTATGGCTAGGAACGTTTTAGGAATGAACATAAGAGAAAGGTCTCGATAATCTAACTCATTAGATCACTTATCTCTTAGAACAAATACATTCCTTGGATTCCCTTATTGCTTAAACACATGATACAATAAATAGTGATTAACAATAAGATTTGCCCTCCATTAAACATATAATAGTTTAACACAATAAGTATTCCAAAAGCTATTACATCAAATGAGTGGCTTTGTGGGCATACTTCCAACAATCTCCCACTTGCACTCAAAGCCACCTTCCCATGTATCTAATACCCATCTTTTCCATATGACGGTCAAGTTGGATCTGAGACATTGGCTTTGTCAGTGGATCTGCTACGTTATCGGCTGAAGCAACTTTGAGGATGTTGACTTTCCCCTCGGCAGCATATCTTCTAATGATATTAAAGTGTCTATCAAAATGCTTGTTCTTTTGATGTGCCCTGGGTTCCTTGGCTTGAGCTATCGCTCCACCATTCAGAGTGAATACATATCCGGAGTTGGAACTTCTATCATTGACGTCAGATTGGAAATCTGCGTCTGTATAGCCTTCCACTTGCAACTCTGATGCTCCTCCATACACGAGGAACATGTCCTTAGTTCTTCTTAAGTACTTAAGGACCGTCTTGACAGCTCCCCAGTGTTCTGATCCTGGGTTAGATTGATATCGACTAGTAATGCTCACAGCATATGTAATATCTGGCCTTGTGCATATCATGGCATACATGAGACTTCCTATGGCTGAAGCATAAGGAATACAACTCATTTGTCGTATCTCTTCAGGAGTTTTAGGTTCCATGGATTTAGAAAGGTGAATTCCATGTCCAACAGGAAGAAAACCTTTCTTAGATTGTTCCATCTGGAACCTACTTAGCACCTTATCAATGTACATAGATTGGGATAATCCAATTAATTTTCTGGATATATCACGATAGAGCTTTATCCCAAGTTCATAAGATGCATCTCCCAAATCTTTCTTGTGGAAGGTTTTGGACAACCACACTTTTACAGAAGAAAGTACTGCAGTGTCATTCCCGAATAGTAATATGCCATCTACATATAACACTAGGAATACAACTGCATCCCCAACGACCTTTTGATAAACACAATTGTCGTCTTCGTTTTGAGTAAAACCAAACGTTTTGATCTCAGTGTCGAAACGAATGTTCCAGCTCCTGGAGGCTTGCTTAAGTCCATAAATGGACCTTTGAAGCTTGCATACCTTAGTCTTTTCATACTTGGACACGAAACCCTCGGGTTGAGTCATATAGAGCTCTTCCTCTAGGTAGCCGTTCAGAAAGGCCGTCTTCACGTCCATTTGCCATATCTCATAATCATGGTACGCAGCTATCGCAAGCAAAATCCGAATGGACTTAATCATGGCTACAGGAGAGAAGGTTTCTTCATAGTCAATCCCTTCTATTTGCCTGTAACCCTTAGCTACTAATCTAGCCTTATAAGTCTCCACGTTCCCATCAACGTCTATCTTCCTCTTGAAGACCCATTTGTTTCCAACAGGTACAATACCTTCTGGAGGGTCTACAAGAGTCCAGACCTGATTTTGATACATGGAATCCATCTCGGATTTCATGGCCTCTTGCCACCTCTTTGAATCAATGTCGGACATTGCTTCATTGTAGTCTCTAGGGTCCTCCTTTGTTTCATTGTCACCTAGAAGGTACAATTCATCAAAGTCATTGTCTAAGCCATACCTCTTAGGTGGCTTACTAACCCGTTCAGATCTACGTAGAGCTAGGGGTTCAGGAACAGGATTGTCAATATGTCGAGTGCTCGTTTGTGGTTCATTATTAATCTCATTAATTTCCATCTGTTTGCTTATAGTTCCTTCCTTTGAGAACAAATTCGTCCTCTAGAAACTTAACAGTTCTGGCGACAAAGACTTTCTGGTCGTCAGGATGGTAGAACTCATATCCCATAGTTTCTTTAGGATATCCCACAAAATAACATCTTACTGATCTCGCTTCAAGCTTAGTAGCTTCAAGCTTCTTAACATATGCTTCACAACCCCAAATCTTAACATGTTTAAGACTTGGCTTTCTTCCATGCCATATCTCATAGGGCGTTTGTGGAACTGACTTGGAAGGTACTCTATTAAGCAAGTAAGCTACTGTATATAGAGCATATCCCCAGAATGTTACTGGTAGATCAGCAGAACTCATCATAGAACGAACCATGTTCATCAAGGTTCGATTTCTCCTTTCAGAAACTCCATTAAGTTGTGGAGTTCCTAGAGGAGTCCACTGTGATATTATTCCACTCTTTGAGATAATCTAGGAACTCATTACTCAGATATTCACCCCCTCGATCTGATCTTAGGGTCTTTATCTGTTTCCCAGTTTGCTTCTCAACTTCATTCTTGAATTCTTTGAACCTTTCAAAGGATTCTGACTTGTACTTCATAAGATACACATAGCCAAACCGAGAGTGATCGTCGGTGAATGTGATATAGTAGGAGACTCCTCTTGACGTAGTAGACATAGGTCCACATACGTCAGTGTGGATTAACCCTAGAATTTCAGTGGCACGCTCTCCTTTTCCAGTAAATGGAGATTTGGTCATTTTCCCTTTCAAGCAACATTCACAAGTACCCATCTGGTCATTACCTAATGGGTGGATATATCCGTCTTTCGACATCTTGCGAATCTTATCAAGGTTCACATGTCCAAGTTTAAGATGCCACATCTTTTCTTGGTTAACATCTTCTCTAGCCCTTTTGGGTTTTGAGGTATTCCTGCTTGCAATACAGTGCATCCCACTATTCGTCTCTAGGTGAAAAAGTCCATCTATCATATTACCATGAGAGATAATACGACCGTTCAAGTATAAAGTGCAACTCATTTTGTCAAACAATACTGAGTGCCCATCTCGTAAAAGCTTAGAGATGGAAATCAAATTCTTTATACATGAAGGAAAATATAAATAATTTTTAAGTTTCAGGACTTCCCTAGAGGGTAGGTTAAGCATGTAGGTGCCTATTGCTTTTGCCGAGATTTTAATGCCGTTCCCAACTCGCACAATCATCTCCCCATTGCTCAGTGACTTGCTCCCCACTAGTCCTTGCATCGTATTACAGATATGTTGACTAGCGCCTGAATCAAATATCCAGAAATTGGAGCTCACTGTAAAAGAACTCTCTATGACAGAAATAGTCTCTTCAAAAGTTCTTGTCATAAGGCTCGCAATGCGCACCCTGTATTTCTTCTTCCAACGTTCATCCTTTCCACAATGAAAGCATGTTCCTTTGGATTTCTTTGCCTTCTTCTTATGCAACCTTTTCCTTATGTTTGCATTCTCACTCCCACTGTCCATTTTGAAACCTTTTTCAAATCTACAGCACATGTCAATCATCTCTTTCAAAGAATGATCGAATCTATTCACTTTATAGTTACAATAAACTTAGTGAAATCATCCGAGAGAGATGCAAGGAAAAAGTCTTGGGCCATTTTCCCATCGATGGAAGTTCCTAAACTTTTAAGATCTCTAAATATCTTTTCCACCTTTTGTCCATGTTTATGAACCGATGCCCCCTTTGCCATCTTGGCATTCATTAGACTACAAACATTTGAGAATCGTACATTACTAGTCTCAATGTCATGCATCTTATGCAAACTTTCAACCATGGCACAAGAAGTGTCCATGTGCTTATGTAGCTTCATAAGCTCCTCACTAAGTGAAGTAAGGATTAAGCATTTGGCTTGTAAGTCATCCTCATAGTGTCTAACATAATTTTGACACTCCTCCTTTGAAGCTAGTTTCATAGGAGGTACATGAGGAGGGGATTGCTTAAGCACATACAATATGTCTTTCACCTTTGAGACATTCTCAATATGGCGATACCAAGCAAGGAAACGTTGGCCCTTAAGGCCACTTTTGTCAAGTATAATGGTAGGTATAATTTTAGGCATGTCGTTCACTACATAACATAACAGAAATCGTATTAGATTGTTTGTTTAAAACTATTTGATTGGGTCTTTTAATCAAATAGTACCACCCACTATTTTTGGCAAATTCCACATCCCTCAATAGAATTCGAGAGTCATATTGAACTCTTAGCGGGTTATGGGAGACTCACCATTACCAAGCCCACCTCACGATGATACGATGTTTGGCTAGCAAAAATAATGATGAGAGAATAACGCATTATTCATTTACAACTTTTGTAATTACCCATCCGTTTGGCCTCTAGAGAATGTTGCCTCACGATGATACGATGTTGACACCATTGCACTTAGTTTAAGTTATTCCCACCATGCTTAGTTTGTGAAGGGGTTCAAGAATAGCCTCACGATGATACGATGTCGGCTACCCTCGTTGCCTACACTCACCTCATCATATGTTTATGGACTCCTCCTGGATGTAAGCACATACTTTGTACTCCCCCATGATAGGGTGAAGCCGGTGCATGAGTCACAAACGCTTGGAGCCCACCACGGTGGAAGGCCTACGAAGAGATATTCTAAACATCTCTCGCTTATCAACTTAAATCTTCATTTTGAGGGAGTAGTTTGGGCTACATCAAAACATTTTAATCACATTAAAAGAACTTGGGCCTATCACAACTATTGGTCCAAGTTTAATATGAATTTAGTAGTTTATAATACTCCCACTATTTCGAAGAAACAAGCGAGACTATATAGAACTATTAACGAATGCATTGCATCCTCATATGGACTATATAGTCATATTAGGTTTTAGGATGATTATGAACCGATTTATTTGATCCAACACGAGCCTTGTGTTGGACCTTGGGTTTAAGGTAGATAGTTGTTGATTTTAGTTACGCATTTAATCCAATTAAACCGTTATTTCCTATTGGGCGTTGGACCCAACTATTCCATTTTGCATACATATAAACAAAAGGAATACATGAAATAATAAGAAGGGCTTATGCCCTTTTACAACACAAATCAAATGATGGACTTATGTCCATTTACAACAAATTGAATTAATCAAATTACATTCAAATCTATACTACTAAAACCCAAACATTCATAATGTATATCGGCCAATCACATAGCTCAATTATCGTGGCCTTTGGTTCATAATCACCCTTTTCTTAATCAATCATATTAACTAAGAAAACAACTTTAAACAATTGGTTTTTGGATCCATAGAATTGATTTAAATGGAACTAAATGAAATGAAAATCCAATTCTCATTTAAGAGACAAAACAATTTTTGTTCTCATCCTTTTGGGCCAAAATGAAACTATGACCACAACATTTGGGCCATAATGCAAATACAAAAACTTTTAGGGTCACTTTGTAAAAACACAATAGTCCACAACTACATGTAATTACAACTAGATCCCAAAATTTTAATAATGTAAAAACATCATTAAAGGATCAAAACAATTTGTCCTTTAGAGGTTTAGGGCCTTAACGTAAAAACGTAAACTTTTGGGCCAAAATGCAAATACACAAAAGTATCTAAAACTTTATGTAATTGCACAAAAGGCCCCAAAAGTACCCCCACTAGGGGTGGCCGGCCATTTAATGAAAAATTGAAAAAAATTCTAAAAAGTTTTTGCAAGTTGATTTTGGTGGGTGAGGAAAAGGGTGAAAGTGATGGTTTGTAAGAAAAAATAAATTTTATGACAAACATTAAAACCATTTCATCACATCTCACCAATAACCTTTACCCATCAAATAATAAACCAAAACTTTATGAAAAACATAAAACTTTTGAATCAAAACTTCAAAACTTTATGTTCTTGGCAAGAACACCAAGAACAATGAAGAACACCCTGAAAACTCATAATAGCTCCATGAATGTTTTCATTCATCAAAACTCAATTTTTCACCACTCAAAAGAGGGCTAATATCCTAGGGTACTTAGGGGTTCCAAAAGTCATTTTAAAACCATTTTAACAAGACAAACATGAACCCAAAAAATCATCCTATGGATTTGGCCGAATTTCCCAAAACTGATGGCACCAAATTTTAGTTCCAATATTCATGCTTAAATGAAATACATCTACAACATTTGAGATGCTAAATTTTCTAGCAAAATTTATATATTCAAAAGCAAGAACAAAGCTTGTAACATTTACAACATTTAAATCACAAAATATGAACATCACAAAACCCAAAAGGATTCACCATACACTAGGCCTAGGCTCTGATACCACTTGAAGGAAAAAATTAGTCCTAGCTAAGAACAAGTATGAACATTTGAATACACATGCAAGCTATTAACACTTTAAAGTAGGCATGCATCCAAAAACAATTCATAAAACCCATGACTTTCAAAGTCTAGTATATGGTGAACCAAAATAAACTCTTTAACAACATTAAAGAGAAGTAAAGATTTAGAGTTTCTTTACCCTTGAAGCTCATCCTTGTTTACACAAGGGATTCACCCAAGTGGAGGGCCTTCAAGTCACCTCCAAGCTCCTTGAATCCACCTTGTTTTTTCCACCCTTTAGTGCTCCTTTGAAGATTTGAGGAAATAAGGATTTGTTCTCCAAAACACCAAAAGCTTGATGTCTCTAAGTCTCTTCACCAAGGATGTATCTTGTGAAGATGATATGGATGACTTAGGGAAGAAGAGATTGCTAGATGTCCCTTCCCTTAGTGGCCGGCCTCTTAAAGAAAAATGAGAGAAAATGTTTCACCCAATTTCAACAAGAGAACCCTAATGAGAAAATTGCTATAAAGTTGCTTTTATAACATTTTCTTTGGTGAGTGGCAAACTTGTAATTAAGCAAACTTGCCCATTCACCCTAATGGCCGGCCTCTCCTTGTTATTGGGCTAATTTGCCCATTTTGTTTTTGTTGTCATACAACTTAAACATAATGGGCCTTTTGGACCAAAACGCTTTTGGGCCCCGAAACCCAAAACCAACATATAAGCCCAATACGAACCTTTCGTAAAATTAATTAACTAATTAATTAATCTTGACCATTCTTCAATTAAACCATTTAATTGCTTATCCATTTCATATAATTTCTTCACATACATCCTTACTCGGTGTACAATCCATTAGGTTCCAATTAGCGAGGCAGTGGGCGATGTTACTCTTAACTATCAATTGTGAATTGAAACCACATTTCAATTCTCCCTTTAATGATTAGTGTTACCTAATCATTTGGGCTTCCACAAACCATGAGTGACACCTAGCAGTATGTCATGGTTACCCAAGCTAAGTAGAATTGGTTGGAGAACCTATCCAGTTACAACTACAATGCAATACGGTCCTTCTCTAATACAATACTCTTAATCACATTGTTTAAGTGATAGTTTGTTTCATGTCTACTATCCAATGTGATACTTTCCTATATGATTCCCTTGAATATGATTTGGAACAAACTTCCTAAGTCATATTCATTTGCTTTGGCCAAAGACTTTAGAATCATATCTTAGAGTATTCTCCCTCCACCATGGAAGGTTAGAGATCCCTTGTTGTGCATTCATATTCCTACATGACTAGATAGCTTGACCCCAACAATGTCGTGGACACTCCAAAGGAATACCGTTGACATGATCAAAGATCAAGGACCTAACCATTAGACATCTATGATGCCTCAGGTCAAATGACTACTTTGCATATTGCAACCTTAGAGTTCATACATGACATGTATGTTCGAACTCTCTTTTGATCGTAGTTCAGTGTACTCGAGTACTCTTTCGAGCACCTATGTGTTTGTCTTAGTGTCCAACACCAAATGACTTGAGACTAGTTATACTCACAATTGAGTCAACATAACACATACTAGCCTTAGTGGATTGTCAATGCCCAATTAGCAATCCTATGGCTAGGAACGTTTTAGGAATGAACATAAGAGAAAGGTCTCGATAATCTAACTCATTAGATCACTTATCTCTTAGAACAAATACATTCCTTGGATTCCCTTATTGCTTAAACACATGATACAATAAATAGTGATTAACAATAAGATTTGCCCTCCATTAAACATATAATAGTTTAACACAATAAGTATTCCAAAAGCTATTACATCAAATTAGTGGCTTTGTGGGCATACTTCCAACACATAGAAGCTATTTTGGGGCAGCGAAAGGACAAACTTCCTCATGTTATTTACTACGCAAGCCGCACTTTAAACGATGCACAACTCAATTATTCCACCATAGAGAAGGAGATGCTTGCTGTAGTATTTGCACTTGATAAATTTCGGTCCTATCTTATTTGTTCGAAGGTTATTGTATACACAGATCATGCGGCCTTGAGGTACTTAATGTCTAAAAAAGATGCAAAACTGAGGCTGATCAGATGGGTTCTTCTTTTTCAAGAGTTTGATCTCGAGATTCGAGACAAAAATGGGTCCGAAAATGTGGTGGCAGACCATTTGTCAAGGCTTATTCAAGATGGTGAGGTGGAATCAACTATATCGGTCAATGAAACTTTTCCAGATGAACACTTGTTTGCTGTCCAACATGGAAAAGTCCCATGGTTTGCCGATTTTGTAAATTACTTGGCTAGTGGTGTGATTCCGAAAGATATGAGTTTTCAACAAAAGAAGAAATTTCTCTCCATGGTCAAACACTATTTCTGGGATGATCCGTACTTGTATAAACATTGTCCAGATCAAGTGATTCTCCGATGTGTACCCGAAGATGAGCAAATCAGCATTCTCAATCATTGCCACTCTCTTGCGTGTGGGGGACATTTCAATGCCTCAAAAACAGCAGCAAAGGTTCTCCAATCTGGGTTCTTTTGGCCCTCTTTATTCAAGGATTCACATGCTTTTGTTGCCTCTTGTGATCGCTGTCAAAGGACCGGAAATATTTCTCGTAGAAATCAGAGCCTCTTAATAATATTCTGGAAGTTGAACTCTTTGGTGTGTGGGGAATTGATTTTATGGGGCCATTCCCCTCTTCTTTCTTGAACAAGTATATATTGGTAGCAGTTGATTATGTGTCAAAATGGGTGGAAGCTGTAGCTGTTCCTACTAATGATGCCCGAGTTGTTCTCCGATTTTTTAAGGCAAATATATTCACCCGTTTTGGAACCCCTCGTGCTATTATTAGTGACGGAGGAACTCACTTTTGTAACAAGCAATTTGCAGCTCTCTTAGCAAGGTATGGAATCACACATAAGGTTGCTACACCTTATCACCCTCATACAAGTGGACAAGTGGAAATTTCAAATCGGGAAATCAAGAAGATTCTAGAGAAAACTATGAGTGCTTCGAGAAAAGATTGGTCGAAGAAGTTAGACAATGCTTTATGGGCATATCGCACTGCTTTCAAAACTCCAATTGGCATGTCTCCATATCGGCTCATTTTTGGTAAAGCATGTCATTTGCCGGTTGAGCTAGAACACAAGGCTTTCTGGGCAATCAAGACACTAAATTTTGACATGGAAGTAGCTGGGGAGAAAAGATTGTTACAACTCAGTGAGATGGAGGAATTCCGGAACGATGCATATGAAAATGCCAAGATCTATAAAGAACGAACTAAGAAGTGGCATGATCAGAACATTCTGCTGAAAGAATTTCATGTTGGACAAAAGGTGTTGCTGTACAATTCCAAATTAAAGTTGTTTCCTAGAAAGCTTCATTCTCAATGGTATGGTCCTTTCATGGTGGTGCAAGTTTATCCATATGGCACAGTGGAAATTCAAAACTTGGAGTCGGGAAGCATATTCAAGGTTAATGGTCAAAGATTGAAGCCGTACGTGGAAACAAATTTTGATACCATGAAGACGGTGACCTCCCTTCGAGATCCAGCATAAACCTCATATAGTCTAGCTGAAGACTATAAATTTAGCGCTCCGTGGGAGGCAACCCATGCTTTTCTTATATTTTCTGTTTGTTTCATTTCATATTTTTCGTTTTGTTTGTTTTGTTTTCTATCTTCACTCGTTTGCTACTTGTTGACTGTTTTCTCTTGGTGTAGGGAAATGTTTGCTGCCATACAACGTTGAATGGAAGACTAAAGTGTTTTAGTTAGGGGTGGCTACTACCTTGAACACACCGTGGTTGCCATGTGAACCATAATCCAGGGAAGTTCTTTGACTAAGTTATTTAATTCATTGCTTTTCCAAGTGATTTTTATGTGCTTGCTTTCAGACATTGAGGACAATGTCTCATCTAAGTTTAGGGGTAGGAGTGAGATTTTTAAGCCCTGGTTGAAGAAAATTTGTTTAGTCCGACTATTTAATTTGAAATAAGCATGTTGCTTTTAATTGGCTGGGTCCTCCTTTTTAATTATTTACTTTTAGTTAGTGTTTTGGTTATAATTTTTGAAAGAAAAAAAAACAATAGAAAACTTTGAAAAATACAAAAAAAAAAATTTGTTTTTAATTCTTGTTTTCATTTAGTTTTTTGTTAGCTTCCTGACCCAATGATGAAATTGAATTGAATTCGAACTATGGTTATTGAGAAAGTTGTAAGCATGTTTTAGGTGAATCTCTTTATTCTTTTTGTTAGCTTTATACCCGTTCGATCATCCTTGAAAAGACCAAATGCACGTTGCCTTGTTGATGTGAAACTAAAGCATGGTTTAACACTTCATATGTGAATATAGTGGCTTAATGTAATCCTTGTGAGCTTTTGAGCCTATTTATATGATTGAACTATCATCCATCAATCACATTTGTTCTTGTGTGTATGATCTCATTCTTACATGTATCTCTAGAACTTGCTTTATACCTCTCGAATCATTCATCAATTCATGTAATAACTTGGAAGTGATATAGGCTATTTTTGGATCGTTTGAGCCTTTCATGCCTACCTTATATGCTAATTGTATCCTTAGTAGCCCATTGAGCCTTTAACTAAGCCATTTCTTTGTTAGCCACATCTCTTTACCATGCTCCGATATTGGAGTTGAGCCCATACACAAAAATCGATCCCTTATTGTTTTGAGAAAGTATTACATAGGTTGTGTTTTTGGGGTTTTGTTTATATAGAAAAAGTGGATGGAGCGTGCGTATTACAATGAAATGTGAATTTGAGGGGTGATGTAGCTTTGCAGATTTGAGCATGTTAAAAAACAGGAAAGGGTTAAAAATATGCAAGCTACTGTCATTATTGTGGTAGTATCAATTTCATTGAGTAAAAAAAAAAATTGTTGAGATGTTGAAAATGTGTTATGCACAAGTACATGTTATCAAAAGTAAAGCTTGAGAATGCAGTTGTATGTTTTAGAGGACTAGTCTTTGGATGCAGAGTATTAATTTCCATATGAAGTTGAGTGGGGAAGCAACAAATGTTACGGGTTATGTAGTTTGCTTTCAATTTGAGTGGGTGTGATATTGGTGTTGGAAAACTGCTAATGTGTACTTTCTCAAAATTTTTGGTTTCCATATCCTTTCTTTCACTAGCCTATCACCCTTAGCCCCATTACAACCCATCTAAAGTCCTATAGATTCAAGTAATTACATGATATTAATAGCGAGGTAGGTTGACAAGCAAGCATATGGCGGCATGTTTGATTGAGATCACTTGAGTGAAACACACTATCCAAAAATATGAGTGAATGAGTGTATGCCCGGTGAGGATGTCACTTGTTTGCATATGATGATTTTAAGAAGCTTAGAAATGCATTGGCATGGTTAGTCCACACACTATACGTCAAGGATGATTGAAAGGTTTTTGCTAAGAATTCGAATGTGGTTGATTTACTTGCTTTGTGCTTACGAAATTTCTTGATTATTATGAACTCTTGACTAAGATTCTTTGAGGGTCGCATAGGGGGAAACTAGCGTTTTCCATGCTATTACTTGTTCTTATGTTTTCTTCTTTTGCTTGAGGACAAGCAAAATGTAAGTTTGGGGGTATTTGATGAGCACATATTTTACTACTTATTTTACTCCGAAAGCTACATTTTCTTGTGTCATGTTTGTTCAAAATGAATGAAATTACATGGTTTGGAGAAAATTATGAATTCAATCCTTTTAAGTTCAATTCAAGTAAAGTAGTTGGAATGTGGTTTTGTTCAGTTAAGTGGATTGAGTGGAAGTGTGTTTGTCATTTTTTTTGTAAATTGAAATTGGTCTGAAGTGATATTCACAAGTTAGGAAATTTTTAATTACATTTTTGGCTCATCCAAATCTTACTTTCCTTCAGAAATTAGAGCTGCTTATTTGGTTGAATTTTTGTGTAGGAATCATATTGTTTTACAAGTCCAAAAAAGAGGTTTGACAAGTCAACAAAATGGGAAGACATGGCACGTGATTTATTCAATTGCACAAAGGAAGGCCTTATCCTTCCATTTACACCGACAGATGAGAGAAAGGTCTAATCCAAATTTTCTGGAGCAAACCGCCACATACAATTGCAGCAAAGCAAGGGGCTTTAAGCGATAAAATTCAACAAGAGATGGAAACCCAAATTTCCATTTCTGATTTCAGTTTGTGGGTTCTTAGAAGGAGCATGGGTTCTGGTTATTGGTCCATTATTTACTGGTGTCAATTGACTTGGGGATTCAGCCACTTTCAGATTTATTAGAAGTCAATTGATTTGGGAGATTAAAATTTCAGTTACTAAGCAACTGGAGAGTCGAAGAAACTGATTGGGAGGCTAGGACTGCAGTTACAAGGCAATAAATGGGCATTAAGGTCTTGATGGTTACGAAAAAGAAAACGGCTAATTGGAGGAATCAAAGAGGTAGCCTGGTGATGATTGAAAAAAGAAAGAAAGAGAAGACTAGGCAGCGACAGAGACAAAGAGAAGTAAGCAATGGCAGAGCATGGGGATTTCAGGCTTTTCTAAACTTAGTTTTTCTTTTAATTTTATTATGAATTCAATGATATTTCCAGTAATGTTTCGGAATTAATTTTCCTTAGCTAGGGCTACGATGTAGCCATGACTATGAATGCTTAATTTCTAAAGTGAATTATTTCAAGTTTTCAATTTCATTAAGTATCGTTTGTTGTGTTTATATGCTTGGTTTTAGTCTTGGTGATTAGCTACCATCTTGACTTTTACATGGTAAATTTGATGCAAGTTGTGCAGATGCCATGTTTTCAACTTGAGTGATAGCTTCTTGCAAATAGATACCATGAATTACCTAGTAGTAGATGCCATACTCTAGGATTTGTGCAGTCTTAATATAAATTTCCACTGATCGTAATGAGTTTCATGATGTTAAACTATTCCAGATGTCATGGATGGTTGCAAATTGGGATATACGTAATAGTCTAGATGCCATAGATATTACATGTGTTAGGGAAATTTGACCATCAATGAGATTGAGTATTTGTTAATAATTCGTTGCAGGAAATAAGTAGGATTCGTTATGGTGAGTCGGACGCTCTAGTGTTTTACTCGATTGAATTACAACTTCTTTTCTTGGCTGTCATTTTTTTGCATTGTGATCAAACTTTCTTGTTTTTATTTGTTTTTACTATTAGTTTCAATTCTCAAAACCATCTTTCATCAATCTTTGCTAGTTTCACTTCGTTGCAATTGGATTTAAGTTAGTTGATAAGAATTAAATCATTTTCTAAGGGACGATATTAAGTGCTTGCTTTCTATACTATCAAACGATTCGTACGCTTACGAGCATAAAATTTGGAACTAAGTTGGACTAATTTCGATTAGTTTAAATTTCGCAACATTGGGCAACTTGGCGGATTTGTAATAATCTCTACACCGGGTGGGTCTCCAATCTCCTCGTCCTTGGGTATACTACTTTCAAATAGCATTTTCATAAAGAAATGAATGCCAATGTTCTCTAAATCAAAGGAACAAGAGGGCCCAAGCCTAAAGAAGACAAAGAAAGATGTTAGAAACAAAAGTTAAACCAATCAAATACATACATCGTTCACAAGTGATGCACGGCCATCAAATTGAGGATGCCTAAAGACTTTCTTCTTCTTATGACAAAAATTGACATCACTGTCATCCTAGGCACCTTCAAGTGGTCCCTTGTTCAAAACTTGTTGATGCTGCTGTAAAACAAGCTCATCTTCATACGAGTCAACTTTGTCACCTGCCTCTTCAGAAGCATCCGAACGCTGAGAAGAAAAACATGGGCATTCAAGAGCTAAGGCCGCAGGTCCATCTTGCAAAGGAGCTGCACTTACACAATCAAAAGGTGCCAGCTGTGTAAAACCGCAGAACAACCCTCTCTTAGAGCATCATTACGTAAACGAGAAGAATTGGTGTCCGTCCCCAAGTTATCATGGTGTACCTTTGACCACTAACCTACATAGGCACGGGTCACTGGATTACTCTTAATGCATATATATGGTTGAACAATACATCGGTCTCATTGCCGCAAAGAAACATACACCGAGCGAAAACTTGTAAGATAAGACAAGTCTGAGAACCAAAGGTGTGAATCATCTATGAGGCCTCGCCGCGCCAAGCCAACCCTTGCCAGATGATCCATTCTTAAACCTTCACAGCTTCTAAACAACGATTGCACTTGCAAATCATCAAGGCTTTTTGCAAAAAGCAAGCCAAAGCACTTTGTCATCAAAGGCACCGACTTGGCTAAAGTTGATGAAGAAGGCCTTAACCTGTCTAAAGTTGACGAAGAAAAATGAGTGCCAAAGTACTCACCCAACTAACTATACACATAATGGTAGGGTAGTACCGCATCACAATCTTCATTGCTCGCTGAGTTTGAAACAATACTTAAGCCGTCATAAATATTGGCTAAGACTGGAATGGCGAGTCTAAAAGATTCACTGGCAACCATCTTGCTAGCCACTTTAAAGACTCCAGGATGGATAAAGTTGACATCATCTTTGGGGAAAATAAACTTACAAAGACAAAAAGCTAAGAAAATGGGTTGAACACTACGCCAAGTTAGTCAAACACTTTCAACTCGGCGGGAGCATGGCGCTCAGCTGAACCAATGACACCTAACGGATCTAAGTCTCCCTTTGGCTTGGTTGTCATGTTAGGGCCACTTTTCTTTGAAGACTTATTGTACTTCACGGCAGCCCAATACCAAAATCGGATCCATGAAGATATCTTCACACCAGACTTACCCTGAGGATCCTGGGAAAGCTTGTGATACACCCAAAACAAATAACGGCAACTCGCAGTGTGACGACCCGTCCCTAATTTTCCTATGTAATTTCTCCCCGAGGATGTATATTGATGATTATGCCTTATTGGCAAGTGACGTGGACTTATTCTTATCGCTTTCCTTTTTATTTCTCGCTATCGCATTTAAATTGTACACGCTAGTACGAGTATGTGTAAATTTTAAAGTGTAAAATATCTACTTCGGATAGATTTCGATTTCCTTTTACTGTAGGAAATCTGAAAAGCTATCCTTGGATTCCTTTTAAATCCTACCCGTACACTTCCCTTCATCATTCAGTCTCAGCTATCCCATTTTTTTATGTATGTTCTGTCCCCCCCCTCAATTAGAAAAGCATATCTCTCTCTCTCTCTCTTCTCCCTCTTCCACGCCACACTTCTTCTTCTTCTTCCTCTCTGCAACAACCACAAAACACACCAAAACTCACAAACGTGAAAAACAAATTACCCCATTGTGATTATCTCAGTCCCACGATCACAACCATGTCCTTGAAATCTAGTGTGGACGAGTTTTAACTCACCAACTCGGAAGGTCCGACTCGGCAAGTTTGATACTACGATTTTCAAGCCATGCATGGCTAAGGTAAGCATTAAGAAACCCTTAGAACCTTCATTTCACTTCTATGGGTTGTTATTGATCCTTTGTTGCTGTTTTGAACGTGTGGTTTTACCCAGAAACTCGAGAAGAAGGAGAACCCGAAGTTTTTCATATAAGAACCGTGGCCATTTAGTCATTTTCAAACCGTTGTTCTGGCCAACCTCGACCACAACTGGACTTCTTCTAGGTACAAACGTGTTCTCTACATTCCTAACTTCAAAATGGCTTTTGAATCACTGAGTTTGGTTAAGTAACGAGTTAGAAATCAACTCTAGAAGTTGGGAAGAAAAGTTTAGTTTTCTGGAAAATTTCAGCCGTGGTCGTTTGGCCACTTTCAGACCAAATTTCTGAACAACACGGACTATATTCTAAAATTTCTATAAATTGGGATCGGTAGATCACATTCCTAGCTTTAATTTGGCTTTTGTAGAAGTGAATTTGGTTGAGAATCGAGCTCGTTATGGGCTCTGGAAGTTGACCCAAAAATCTGCAAAACTGCAGATTTTCGTGAAGAAGGCGAGTACTACTCGCGGGGGCGTGTGGGCGCGCATGGACCGCCACTTTAGGCGGCGTGTGGGGGCGCATTCGTCCTCCGACCGGCGCATGGTTGACGCGTGTGCGTTCATGTCGTCGAGTAGATCGATTTCATATATTTATACCCTAGGTTTGAGCAAACTATGGGGATTTTATTTAGGTTTCCGTTATGTGCTTTAATTAATGTTATTTAGTTATTTCACATATAGGGGAAACTTATTCTGAGGATTTTCGAGGCCAAGCTAGGCTCGGGGGCTACGACCCAACGACGTACTTGTGAGTGGGCAGTTGTTTTATACCTATATATATTTATAGTTTCCATAAACACATATTTATGTCACTTTAACGCCTATTTTGCCTAGTATCATTATTGTGATATAAATTGTGATAAATGCTGCTATATGATTGTGATATTACTGTCATGGCATTCATACATACTTGTGTACATGCTCATCTTGCTGCACCCGGTGTTAGTACTCGCCCCAGGGCCAGGGCCAGTCCTTCACGTGTATGTTCACATCCGCACCGTTCGCTCACCTTGGATCAAAGTTTAGGTGCCAGTCTTGTCGGGTAGATTGCATTAGGCGATCCGACTTGTATGTGATGTGCTTTTGCACCAATCTTCACGTGATCGTAGTACTAGAGCATATTGATTACACCCAGTCATGTTCGTGTTAGAAACCATTTGTTCGAACTTGTGTGTTAGCTTAGATGGATGAGCACTAGTTATATTGATTATCACATGATTATTATTATGGCATATGATACATCATTTACTTGGCATATTTCTGGTTATATGGCTGATATATATTGGATTTCATACTTACGTAGTATGTTTTGAGGAAACTATACTTGTTTTACAGCGAGGGGTTAGTATATTCAAAGATAAAGGTTTTCTTATAAGCATTGTTTTGATGACCCACTCAACTTTTTTTTTCGCCCCTCCAAGACCTAGATAGCTGTGCTCTCTGTGGAAAATGAGGAGTCACGGCAATTCTGACATTTCCTTCTGTTTAGATGTACGAACTTATCACTATTATGTAATAAGTGTACTTTGGTTGCTTTGACTACTCTTTTGTAGTCTCACTGTCTATCACGCTCTGAATAATTGTAATGGGTTCAACCTACGAATTGCGCACTCTTTCACTGTTTAGTTCTAATTAGGTTTAATTTTATTCACTTTTTGCATCACTTACCCTTATGGTTACGTCACCTCACAGTGACGGCTAGCATGCTTCGACCTTTCCAGGTCGAGGTGTGTCACGCAGACAATCCTCGGCTATTGCGATGAGAAAATTACTCCATGCTAGGAACAACCTCGTCATAAAACTTACCCTGGATTGGCAAGCCTCCTATCTTGTGGAGATCCCAAAGTGAAATCGACATCTCCCCTTGTGTCGTGTGAAGTGTGTTGGTCGTTGAACACCAATTCTTGAAAAATGCACAAAGTACGGAAGCATGGTGATCATAACTAATCAAAGATGCGTATACAACGTAATAAAGACCTACGTTAGTAAGCACATCTTTGGATCGGCTCAAGACATCTTCAAGCCACTCCCAGTAAAACTCAACAAAGATGGCTTCTCCAGTAGTCGACAAGGTGTTATTCCAAGTTATAGCTCTACTACGGATGCGACCACCAAGAAACTCAAACGAAGCTGGTGGATTGTCACGAACATGGTGTTAAGGATTCAAGATAAGAATCCTTGATGTACACGTTTTTTTCTTCGTATTTGGTCAACCAAAATCTGTCACCCCCCAAGATACTTCAGAAAACCACGACTATGCATGAAGAACAAGCACCTTAGGGCCAATCAATGGTGCACAAAGCTCCAACGTCATTCCCCTATCTTGCGAATCACCTTCCTTCACAAGAATGGTGATGGTATTGCTCTTAAAGCACTTGAAAAATACCATGGCTGGAATGAGAAAAAAAAAAGGCAACATTAGCACAAGGTGGGACGGCAAGAAAAAAAATATTGTTTCACTAAAGAAAAAGACATGTGAGACAAACCTCGTGAGTGTTGAAGGATGACGATGACAAAATCACAATGACGAAAAGAAATCATCCACAAAGCTTGAGCATCACGGCAAAGAGTACAAGTCGGTCCTTCAAAGCACGCTACAGTAGCAAAGAAAACCAAAATGCTATGCAATCGCACTATGCAACCCCGTAACCCCGCAACGATTACGCAAGCAGTTTCTTGCACTATATGGCAATGTCACCACTGAGGGAAAACTGCGACCCAAAGCCACTACATGGCGTAACATCGCAGCAGTCTTTTGCACAATACCACAAGGTAAAAAGTGACGCACTGCAACAAGCTTCAAGCAGCTACAACTCAAGGCATCAAGCAACACACACGCTAACAGCAAGAACAGTGCACACGACAAGGAATTGTTGTGACAAAAAACACACACCCAATTGTCCTATAAATAAGGGTCAATTGCTTCCTAATGCTATATGGAGAATACATACCAACTAGCAAAAGGAAAATCAAAAGAAGCAAGCATATTCCAGGTGTAAGAAGGAAGCAAATTCTAAGCAAAAAAAAAAAAAGGCAAGTTGATTTCAGCACAAAGAAATAAGGAAAGGGCTTTGCAATTTCTAAAACATCAAAGGAAAGTACATTTCCTTGCCAAAATACAAAAAGGAATCCTTCCAAGGCAAGTACAAGTCTTCAAGTTTCCCAAACCAAGAGGAAAAACATCACCTTGGCCAAAAAAATGGAAAGGAAAAGGAAAAAAAATGCAAATCCTACTTACCCAAGGACAAGCATTAAACTTTTCCAAAACCTTGAAGGAAATCACTAAAGCTTTCCAACATCTTGAAGGAAATCACCCTCATTACCAAAATTGAAGGAGATTCCTACCTAAGGGAGGAAAAGCATTTTTTTTCCCATACCCACGAGGAAAAAGTCCCAAAATACACCAAATGTATTTTGTCAAAAAATTATGGAAAATCAATACGCACAATAAGTATGTGCCGATTTATCCATTTTCAAAATTTTCATTCAAGATCAAGCCTCTACGGCCCTTGAAGAAATTTTTCATTTCATTCAAGATTAAGTCTCATCGGCCCTTGAAGAAATGTTTTATTCAATAAATACACCTTAACAGCCCTTGACAAAATTCATCATTTACATTATAGAAATACGCCTTGAAGAAGCAAACTAATTCAATATCAAGTCTCAACGACCCTTGGGTTAGAACTTTCACATTGCAGGACTTCAAAATACATTTCCTACATGTGACAAGCACATGCCTACGACGCGCCTTGAAGTGGGGGCATTTTCAGACATGTAAATTTCATTGCATACAAATGATGCATCACAAAGCTCCACATGGTATATGACATGTCATAAATGGACAAGTCATCAATGACATGTGGCACAAATCAAGCAAAGGAAGCTCAAAAGCATTCCTAAAATGCGGCAAAAGGGAAAGGGCCCAAATTGCTCCCAAAACCGGAAAGAAAGTTAAAGCATCTTCACAAAACAAGCAAGAATTGAAGATTGCACGCAAAATAGGCAAGAAAGCCCATAGATTTCGGCCAAGCAAGGGAAAGTGGCTGAATTTAAGACACAAAACATGCCTAATTCTCCCATGGATGAATCAAGAAACAAATCAAAGCCAAATCCATCCAAAAGCAAGCTTTGAGAAGTCTATAAATACAAGGTCCTTTGCCAAATCTTTGAAGACTAATACACTGCCAAAGCTCTCTTCGAAGAACATACAACCAAAGCCGAAGCTTTCTTTCAACCAAAGCCAAAGCATTCTCTTGAAGAATCAACAAGCACTTATGATGATTCCATCAAGACTTTGTTGCAAGCTTAAAACTGGTAACGATGTTTGATTCAAGATCAAGTCGCCAAGACCCTTAAATAAACAAAATCCCACATCAACATCACCTTTGCCGCAGGTCATACGCAAACCTAGAGGTGAAGACTATCCACACATTGTTTCAAGCTCAAAACTTGAAGCAATCGTTCAATTGTTCGTCCGAGATCAAGTCATTGCGACCCTTGGATCAACAACCTATGCATCTACATCAAATTTGAAGATTGAATCAAAGGAAATTTGTAAACAGAGATTGTAACCCTACAAATTCATCAATACAAATCTATTTTATACACGTGTTCTCGTTTCATTCATTACAGAATTTTCGTGTTCATAGTGCCCAACACATTTCAGCCTTAAGGACCATATGTTGGCGCTCGAGTTCAACCTACAAACATTGATATACTTAATTACTACGATCTGATGGTAGTCCTCTTCACTTGTAAGTGAAACATTTTAGGTTTGAATCTCGTAATTGATGAATTAGATGTCAGATTAGGTTGTCCATTGTGTGGCATAACCGAACTTCTCCTTCCTTTTAGTGTAAAAATACAATGTTGTACAAAAAAAAAAAAAAAAAAAAAAAAAAAGCCTATAACCCATTGGAGTTGCTTAGATGCTTTCCTTTTCACTTATGTGCTTGGTAGAGATGCCCAAACTTGTTAACCTATAAAAGAACAAACAATCGCAAGTAAGCCTAAGACCGGGATGGGGTGTGCCGGTCAAAGGCTCTCCGACGGTTAAGTTAATAAGCAATATTAAACTCAAGCAATAGGCAAAAGAACAAGTATGAAGACATTGCGTTACCAGATATGAACCCTAAAAGGGTGTATTTATACTAGTATAGGAGATGAGCTTTTAGGTTTAGCTTTACAAGTGCATCGAGATTCTTGAAAGGGTTCTTTATCATTGGAGCCCTCTTCGTCTCTCTTCATTGGAGTCTTCTGATGACGACTAAACTTCATCAGAGTTAATGGTCCTGTCCAAATCTATTTTATAGCTTCCATATGAAAATTTGCATGTTAAGGGTAAAAGCTTGTCTCCCTAAGTAATTGTATCTTTTTTGCCCTGTGCATGAGACTTTATAACAAACATGTCGTTATAAACAATTGCAATTTATTCATGTCATTTAGCCTATTTGAATAAAATGTTGCAAAAATTTTCCATCCTTGCTTCCCAATCATGGAATAATCTGGTAATCTGACAAATTTCTTCAAAGTAATTTAACTTCGAAGTACTAAGTAATATAATAGAATATGAGCACGTTTGTAGGCCCCAGACAGAGCTCAAAAGCCCCTTAGGTAACATTGATTCGGAAAAATGTTACCTCTCAAACTTGGTATCCATGAAGATTCCCTCTGCAATTATCGGAGTACCACCTTACTCCGACATTGAGTCTAATGCCCATGAAAAATCATTTTACTATATATTTGTCATAATGTATTTGTCGGATTAAAGACGAAAAAGTGATAAGTCTTACCCAGAATGCCCTCTAGAGTAAAGAGTTGAATAAGTGCTCCTTTCTCAACATGTTGTCTTATTCGTTCACCTTTCCCCCTTTCGGGTCAGAGGATTTTAAATATGGCTATAACTAAGAAGGGGCTTCCTCCTTAGTTTTGATTGCTGGTTTGTCCCTAGTGAATCTTAAACAAAAGTTCGTCTGGGACTTGGTCACCTGCATGTGGATCGAAAACACTTTTCAAATCCTTTTGTCAAACCCTATACGTCGGACCATAGTGTTTTTTACTAGACTACACTTAGTTGGCTTGGCTAAGGTACTTCCGCGTATCGAAGCTCTATTGAAATAAAATTCCTCTTGAGGATTTCCTAGTCCAGATGCCTCATTCAGACCTGCTTAACATATGGTGTTGCAAAACTTACTTGACTTAGTACACTGGTTTAGGATAAGAGTGATCATACTCAAGGTTGGGACTCAGAGCCACCTCTTAGATGATTATCGAATCGCATTTTTGTTCATTCCCTCTAATGCATAGAGCATGGGTTTAAATGTTATAACTCATAACCCACAACCTTCAAGTTGCATAATCTTTTCGAGAGTTGGATGGTGCACTGGAGTTCCAGGTCAAGGGGGCTATATCCCATGTCCCCATGCTCGTTACCCGCCAACCGTAACCGCACTTGTTACGCTTCGAGTTTCCCAAATTACTAACTGAACAATATGCGAAGTTTCAAAGTTTTGTGTTATTTAGGCTTTTTAAGTATTCTCACTAACGCAAAAAAAAAAAAAAAAAAAAAAGGAAGAATGAACTAGTACGTCTCATAACTCCGAGAATTTAAAAAAAAAATCTGAGAATTCTTTAATTAAAGACTTGTGTTGACAAAGGGGGCGTGAAGGATTGCCTACATATTCCCGGAAAAGGGAACCAAATTACTGGTGTAGTTCAAGAAAGATGGTATAATGTAAAAAAAATTCATTGGGATCATTCTTTGACAAATAGCCAGCCTATGGTGAGGCGATACAAAAATGAGTTCTCCAGGGACTTGTCTACGCATACACGGCAACATATTAGGCATAGTATCGGAGGTCCATCCATGCGCTCAAGGTTGTAAGCAATATTAAGACTCAAGTGGTAGGTAAGAGAATAAATGTGCATAGATTGCGTTACCAGAGATGAACCCTAGAAGGGTGTATTTATACCAGTCGAGGGGAGGACCTTTTAGCATAATAGAATACGTATAGAATACCTAGAGAATCCCATAGCATATCTAGGAAGTAGATATTGCATCCTCCAAAAAGTTTGATTACTTGCGGCGCATGCCAATCCTTATATTATAATAACTCCAAGATTATAGGAAACCTGTTGATTCCTTGTTGGATTAGGTTCCCGAATCTTGCAGTACAAGAATGGTCTATCTTAGCGAAGTCGACGGACGTCAACTTCACCTAATGATTCCGAAACAGGATGATTGTGACATCACTGATCCATTTGGTCAACTCCCAATGAAGGTTGTTGAGTCCATGATCAAACTCCTGAGGTAGGTGTATTCAAATCCGTTTTACTCTAGCCCTGAAAAATCATGGCCCACAATCGTGATAATGTCTCTGCGGAGTGGATGATCTATTGGCAGTCCTCTCTTTAAAGCTTTCCAAGCGACTGTTTTGTTGTAATCGATAATCTTGGCTTTTTCAATAAGGAAGCGCTGAACATACTCCCTAGTAAACCAGTTGGGCTTCTTGACTACGCTGAAGAGATGGTCAGACAAATTATTGACAACATGATCAAAATAACCACAATAGGATAAGAACTTCCAAATTTTATAGGATTCTACTTTTACGTTTATATAATCACATTCTTAAAAATAACTCTTTTCGCAACAGGAAAGATGTGAACTCAATAATTATGCGTTGCGAAAAAGGACCACACATAGACAACTTGGTCAAGATAACCATAATAACCTTATCACATACGCTATTGACTGATCTTGAATGATGTTGAGAAAAACAAGGAAAAATGAAGCATATATTTAAGTCTCGGGGTAGGTTGAATATCAACTTTTTGGGTGCAAAATAAGACTCAAATTTGTTTTAGAGGTTGGCACAGTTTGGTTCGGTGCGGTTATGGGGTGAAACCAAAACCAAAATCGATTTTTTTTGCCATGTGGTTCGATGCTATTTTGAAGCTTGAACCGAAATAGAACCAAACCATTTAGTTGCAGTTCAGTTTTATTTCAAATGGTTTTGGTTTCAATTTCATACCATTTGCAAATTTGAAAAGAAATTCACGATCACCAAGCTAAAATTCAACTTCAAATAAAGTTCAACATCAAAAGGTCTTATGGCATTACTTTAGAAAAACCCAATTGAAAAGGTTAAGTTCTAAAACAAAAGTTCAAACAAATTTCACAATCAAAATGCCTTGTGGCATAAGTAGTATAACCCGAAAAAATAAATTGTTTCATACAGTTCAACAAAAAGGTTTTGGTGCTTCAATTTTTAAGTCACTACTTTACATCATTCAACCCTCTCTTTCCCTATCCTTTTGGAAATTTACTTTTCGAAGGTTCAGGAGGCCTTTGAGCTTGTGAACAAGCTTGAGAAGGCGATACCTGGGAAGACTTTGGACCTTGTGAAAGTGAAACTAATGGATGAGAAGCCAATAAACCTTCTAAACTAGAAACTTGAGATTACCTTGAAACTTTTTGTTGTGGTTGTGGATTAAGAGTAAGAGAGGCGATACTTGAATTCAAATTGACAAACTCTACACAATACAAACACATGAACAATATAATTACATAAGTTGTGATAAACTTTAAAAAATCTACAAAAACTTCAGCACACATTGAAAAAATAAAACTAAGAAAGCCTACAAAAAATTCTAGGTACTTGAATTTTCCATTTTTATTTGCTATTTTCATTCCACACATGTAGGTAGACAACAACGAATCAGTTACAATCAAAGAAAAACACTAACTTTCCACCCATTCTAGTACATAAGTAGATGGAAAATTCAATTCACACAAGTAGTTTAATTTCATTCCACCCCTAAAGATAAACAACAACAACAACTAAGAATCAACAAAAAGTGAGTATCGAACATAAGCTACATGTTCTACAGTAACCCACCAACCCTAATTCACACGTATTTAAAACTCAAACTCATGCATGCATTGATTGTTTGCATGAATCATATATATCTATCTCATAATTCGAATATGAATTATACAGCGCAGGAATTAGAAAGATTTTTTCTTTTCAAAATCATTGGAATCGACGAGATAAGGGTTTGGAGAAACGTGTATAAACCTAATGCCCCAAAATCGTTGGAATTTAGCAAATTCATTTCAAAAACTATACAGTGGTAAATGCTGGAAATTCATGTAAAACTTATATGAACATAAATAACTGACATGGAGATATAGTCTCTTAGTAGACCCCACCTAAGATGATGCAACACTAGTGAACTCCTTTCAAATCAGCCTCATAAAATTGGACTCATATTAAAAGACCACTTTATTTAATTTTTAATTTTTGGGGTTCGATTTTCGGCTCCAAGTCCCCACCCTTTTAAGGCAGAAATGAATATTTAAGCGTAATTACAAAACCTCATAACTTTTGGCGAGCCATCCCCAACAAATCCTGAACTAGAGACCAAATTCATAGGCCTGCATTTGTATAAAGCTTTTTGGATACAATACAAGTTATATTCTAGATCAAAGTCATGCTTTGCATGGAATACAAATATAATTTTACATATAACACACAGTCACAGTACTGCCCCAGAGATGTCTTCCAATTTGTTTTCGAGTTAAGACACACAGATCACTCGTATCTTACAATAACTCGACTTTATTTAGAAATTATAAGGAAGTGCAACTCTCCATCTGTCTCCACTTCTTAACCAGGGAAACTAAGGAAGCCTGAAAATACCGAATACAAAAACCGATTAGCAATTTCGTTGAAGATGTTGAAGAATAAAAGCATCGTAGCGGTACAATTATACTTAACGAACATCATGAATCCGTGATACGCTGAGGAAAGGAGCCAAACGGCCCAAAGAAACATGAGGTACAGGAGAAAGGAAAAAATAGCATAGCCCAGATGAGCACTTGCTAATCACAGGCTAAAAACAAAACAAAAAACCTACATCAAAACTCAACGGCTAATAAGGCATGGCAACCCCATTGCTACCTTTGAAAACAAGCTTGCGCCACGAAGGAGATGGACTATGTTCAACCCAAGCTTTCCTCTAGAGAAAAGAAAATTAAGAGCCTGTTTGGTATCCTATTTGAAATTTTTTATCATTTCTTAAAACATTTCTTGAAAACAATTTTCTTTAAGACTCAAAAACTTGATTGGTTTGTGATTTAAAATTTTTAAATCTTAAGACTTAAACTAGACAAAGAAATCTAAAAAAAGGGGGTCACATGAGAGGGAGAAAGAGGAGAGAGGAGGAAAGAAAGTAAGAGATGATTGAAGGAAAGAGAAAGAAGAGAGAGGATTGGACGAGATAGAGAGGAAGAGGAGTTAAGAGAAAGAACCGAGAAAATGAAGAAAGCGGATTAGAGGAGAGACGAAAAAAGTAAAAAAAAAAAAAAGGAGAGAAAGAAGAAAACAGAGAGATAGGTTTGGAGTGAGAGGGGAGGAGAGAGAAAAAAAATGAGAGAATTTAAGTTTAAAAACTCTAAAAACTCATTTTTTATGTTTTTAGAGAATATACTATATTTTTTAGTTAGTCTTGAGTTCAGTTTTTGAAAATAGTCTTACCAAACAAGTTTTTAAGGCCTAAAACTTGAAAATTGTTTTTGAGTTTAAAAAGTTTGATTCAAGTATAGTATCAAACAGGCCCTAAAGTTTTTTAAATTGGTAATGTTTAAAATTCGACCTGATCATGCTGAGATGAATAAGCTTGAGAGAACAACCCATGATAAGCAAGCAAACCCTCCGCGTGGACAACAAAATATCCCTTATCTACACAGCTCCCTAGTATTTTACTACCTTTATTCTTCGTCGTATCATCAAATAAGGACAAGCCAAAAGTCAAAAGCAAACGCCAACAGCAAACAGCATATATATTGGAAGCGGCTCACCCCAGTTTGAGAGACAAGATGTCGGAGCAGTCATCTTCGAGAGAAAAAGCACTGCTGGAGCAGGTGGTGACATTTGTGGCTGATTCAGATGTCATGCCTTCTTCTCCAACATTATTCAGGTTTTCCAACTCCATGATCGCCGCAGGTCCGATATCTCCTCCAGCGGATAACATCATCATCTACCATACAAAAGAGTAATGCTAAGAAGATTAAATTTTGTAGACTAAATTAACAACAAAGAAAAAGATCGCCCAAATTTAATTTTTTAAAAAAGATTTATTGTTTTCATTAAATAAAAATAAAATACAAGAAAAATATAGATGATGTTAGTTTCTTACCCTCTGCTTTAGCTGGTTGTTAGCTTCTATAAGCTCAACTCCCTGCATGTATAATCAGTGCATAGAAGAGGACAACAAAGCAAAAATTCATTAATAATTAATTAATGTTTATTATTCTCCTTTTCGGGAAATTCTTGACTAGTTGTATATATTTGTGGCTATTCGATAAATAGACACAGACAACAATCATCTATTTAATTACAAACCTTATTCGCACGTGCCATAATCTCACTCATAATCTTTTTTTCCTGAAATAAACGGAAAAGTTGGAATTAGATGTTGCTATATATACACATATAATCCAAAATATTTCTTTAGTAAAATAACCTAATTAAAGTACGGCAAATACATGGTTCAATTCTACATTCTTTACAACCAAGAAAAAAAAAGGTCAAGTCTACATTCAATTTGACCAAAAGTCTAAATTTGAAAGATACGCCTGCAAAAGAATAGTCAGATTAGAAACTTGTTGACTTTTTTATTAGGGTAATGTTAGGAAGATTAAATATTGTAAACTAAATCACTTGAAAGTTGATGATTGAATTATTACTTAAGTATTGATTAACGTGCTTATTTCTTATTGATGAATTCGGTCTACTTAGTATTACTCTTTTGATTAAACATGATGATCAAAAAAGGTGTATACGAGGCACAATGTGTCGATCTATTTATTTGATTAAGCTCGATCATAGCTCACTCAAGCATAGGACAAAAAGTTAAGAGGAGGAGGCGCAATATTATTTTATGGAGTGTTAATAACAAATTTCTTATTTGAACAAAATTAAGATATTTGTCTTTTTCTTTCCAAGAACAATATTTGAACAATGACTAATTAAGTAATAAATCTTCCGGATCATTGCACAATAATATGTATTAAGCATCAGTTTTAAGTAATACCTTAGTTTTAATCACACGGCCAATGCTTGCTTGCACCAATTTTTCTAACTTGTTCAGTTGATCCAGATCCAAGTCTTGAAGGTCCTCACCCTTCATCTGCCTTTTGCATGACAAACCAGTTTCAGTAGACTCGTCAAACGATCATACCAGCTTAATTAACCACCATATATCTTACAAACAAATCGATAAATTATAATTACCTCAGCTTTGCGGGTCTTATCCTCAAGTTCCTTACTCAGCCTGATCGTGTTTTCTTTCTCCAACTAATTAAATGGGAAATATAAATATATTTATATCATCATTTAGATAATCTACTCTTTCACGTGAAAAGCTTATAAAAGAAAAACAAGAAAGAAAATAAATGTAATCTATCACATGAAAACTTAGAATGTTCAATGGAAGTTAAAACTAAAACTTAAGTCATTACTCAACCCCAAGTACTTACACGTATTTAGTGTAACAGGCCAACCCTGCTGCATGCATATATAGAAGTCTAACTTGTAATGTTGTAAAAATATTTTCCGATGCTCCAAGTGCAGATCACAGAATATATTACATTCACTTGACACAATTAATTGTTGTACCATTAAAAATGTAAATTTTAGAGCAAAGATGGAAAAAAAAGAAAAAAAAAAAAACTAATATCGAACTGAATTACCTGCAGTTGGTGAAGCGTGAATTGATCCGATTTTTCCCCACCAGTATGTGATTTGTACCTTGCAATCACATCCTTGGTACTTGACAACATAAGGGGATTAACTATAATTAGTATGTTTCATTATTACTTATAACTTATTCACAAAAAAATAAAATTATATCCAACAAAAAACCAATAGTACTTGCATGTTGCTCTTGCAAACACTTTTGCAATAATCCCAATAAATATTAGTACTTGCAAACACTTTTCCTTATTAATTGGAAGATTAATCTAAGCACATAGTACTCTTTTATTGGTCTTGTATATCTTAGGACTTAATTAGGAGGCTTATTGTTGTATCATACTATCATTGATTCCACACGATTGTCAAGTCCTCACTATCTGCTGATGCAAGAATGTTGAGGTACACCTTCCAAGTCAACCCTCTTTCACATTTGGTTCCAACGATAGGTCCCTTAGGTACCGTTTGGTACGTGAGACAGGACGGAACAGAGTGGAACAAGACGTTTCGTCCCACGTTTTGGTGCGTCTAAAACGGATGAAACGAGCTATTCCACGGGACGAATTTTGAGTAAATTTTCCTTCCGTCTCACCCTCCTGGAACGATTCGTTCCACATCCATGGAACACAAAATTATAACCTCTCCGTCTCCTTCTTCTTCCTCCTTGTTTCCATCCGAAGGCGTCTTTGTTCCCTCTCTGTTCTGTTCCGTCTCATCCCATTCCGTTCCGTCCCATCTCATCTGCATACCAAATGATACCTAGATCACTCTGCAGAACACTGGAAACCTCCTCCGAAAGTGGGGTGTTGGGGGTTGGGGGTGCTTATATTCTTTACTATAGTACTTAAGGACTTAATTTAGCTTCGTAATCAATCGAATACAAGATGTCAGAAGGCAGGCTACCTCTATTACATGTCAACAAGCCCCTTGATCCTGGACAAATATCCTTAAATTCCATAACCCTACACTCGTTAAGACAAGATTTCATCAGTCACTCAAAACTAGTGCTAAAGCCTAAAGGACTATCCATAAGCTATACAAAACTTAACATGCACTTACTTGACCATAATTTAGGGCAATATTGGCAATCCAGTCTCATGTTTAATAGTAAGTTTTATCCAGCTTTAGACGACATTATTGCTCGTAGTCTATAAATTGCATAAACATATCACACACACGGGCATTATAGATTATTTGTTTGATATATTTGGACAGAAGTTGGGCTTGTAAAGAGGTGAATGAAACCTAATTTGTGTCCCCCAATTTTGAGTTTGCGAGAACAATGTCCAAAGTATCTTGAAGGAGAGGTAAGCTATAAAGAATGCTTTGATATTATTATAGCAACTCAAAAATGCTTGGTTTGATGTTATGTTAAAATTTTGGGCCAAAAAAAAAATGTTCGGTTAAAATGCTTCCGGTGGTGATGAAGTGTATCCGACGGCTTTAAGAAAGATTTTTAACTATGAAAAAAAATATTCTAAACTTTCCATGAGAGCTTGAGATGTAGGATCCCAAAATCCCCAAGTTTAGCAAATAAGTTGGTGGTTGGTGTTGGCTTATAAACTTGGATTTAGCATCAAGGCTAAAGCTTTTACGGTGGTCGACGAATTTTGTCCATGGAACATGGGTTTCAAAAGAGAGTAAAAAGAACTTAAAAACTTGAGGTTATGGAAGAAAATATTTACTTGAGGTTATGGAAGAAAATATTGTAGTCATACTTGTGGATGGCTTATTGGGAAGCTTGCTGTAGCCAAGATAGATTTCAAGCAGAAAATATTTACCTGAGGTTATGGTAGAAAATATTGTAGTCATACTTGTGGATGGCTTATTGGGAAGCTTGCTGTAGCCAAGATAGATTTCTTGTAGCTAGAAGGAAGTCCTCCATACCTACCGTTGAAGGAAGTAGTAGAAAATTCTTTATGCTAGAATGCTTGCAGTACCCACATCCTCTCCTCTTGTTTTGTTAATACAAGCCCAATATATAGAGGTTGAACCAGTCTTATTTCTAGTGAGCAAAAGGAGGCACTAGAACAACAATAACAATAAAGCCTTATCTATTAAGTGGGATCGACTGTTCTGTTTTTTATGACCCGCTCTTGTAGATGATCGCATGCTCGTCTATCTTTTTAAAGAAAGTATTAGCTAAAAAGAGATCACATGCCAATGCAAAATCCAAGATGTTGGCCAAAATTTAAAAAAACAAAAAACAAATATATAAAGGTTGAAAATTTATCTTCTTTATAATGAGTAAGAAGAAGTGTTGGAAACTACTTGTTTTCAGTGGGTATTGGAATTTTCTTATATCTTATGAATGAAAGATATAAATTATTTAAAAAGACACTAGAAAATATCTTTCTCTTACCCATCAAGGGAAAGCTAGATCACATGCTCTTCTATCTTTTTAAGGAAAGTATTGACTAAAAAGATCATATGTCAATGCAAAATTCAAGATGTTGGCAAAAATAAAAATAAAAAACAAATATATAGAGGTTGAAAAATTATCTTCTTTATAGTGAAAGAAGAGGCATTGAAAACTACTTGTTTTCAATGGGTATCGGAATCTTCTTATATCTTATAAATGAAAGATATAAATTATTTTAAAAGACACTAGAAAATATGTCTTTCTCTTACTCATCAAGAGAAAGCTATAAATTTTTCAAAGGCATCAAAATCTTCTTATATCTTATGAACGAATCATAAATTATTTAAAAATACACTAGAAAGTATCTCTTTCTCTTGCCCATCAAAGGAAAGCTATAAGTAATGGATTGGACTTCCATGCTCCAAAAGTAGCATTTTGTTCTTTCTTAATTTACAAAAGCATTTTCAATTTGTTCCTTTGTTGCTTTAGATAATGTTTAGAGAGGTGTGCTTTTGGGAAGTAAACACATATTTTTGGGTCAAAATCAAAGGAATAATGGTAGTAGACCGAGGTGAGGTGAGCTCTAGCACGGTAATAACTGATCATGTCATGCACAAGGCAATGAGATTTGAGTGGTTCGCCTTAGATGGGCTGCATCCACTTCGTGCTGTATTTAATAATTATTTGACATGTGTATCCCACTTCGAAATGAAATCTGTTAGATTCAGGAGACCTTTACAAGAAGAATGGGAGAGGTGAGAGAACTGGAGAGTGGTTCCAGAGGAAGTAAGCCTAATCTTTTGCTTGGAGGTGGCTGCTTTATGCATCCATGAGAGACCCCACAGCTGGTTGACAGGTGGCTCAATCCAGGTGATGGAGAGTATAAAAAAAGAGTAATGTTATTCATACTATGTTTTTGTATCACATTTTCATACCATTTTAGGTGGTATTTGATGTAGACAGCCACATCATTTGAATTAATCAGATTTTTAAATTGAATTCATCATTTAATAAACTAATAATTAAGAAAAACTAGTTAATTAAATGATGATTGTGGTATATGAAAAATCTTTTTCCTTCATTTCCTGTTTTGCTAATTTTTCAAATGATGTGGCTGTTCATATTAGATATCATCTAAGATGATATATAAATGTAGTATAAAAACATTATATGAATAGCATTACTTGTAAAAAAAACTACTGGTCAAAAATAGCTGTTTCCAGCCTCGAGGCACCAATATCTAATGATATCTGATGGACATCTGGCATCTCAAAATGTGATGGGGTGTGGGGCTTTGCGGTCGACACGTGCCCTATAGATAATGCCCAAGCCGACATGGTACTAATCAACAATTAGAACAAGAGCAACTCGGCTTCAGGTCTCTCAGTGGTGACAAGCTTAGTAGAGAGCTGACATGGATAATCAGTATCCTGCTTCCTGTGGCCTAGCTATCAACGAAGGGATTGAGGTCAACTCCCCTTGGTTAGCAGGTGGTGATGACCACAGCTTAGTCAATTTGACATGGATGATATCACTAAACCCTAAATTCACGCGACTATTCATTATTGGTGCATCCGACTTGGAAAAGGAATAGATAAAGTGTCTCATAGTAAAAATAGGAAGATCTAGATAACAAAAAGCTTATTCTCTCTCTACCAAATAACGTCTTAAAAGCTAGTTTTAGATTTTCATCAACAAAATAAACGACGTAAAAGACAACACCATACAATAAGGGTATCTTTTCTATGCACGTTGATTTGGAATGATAGATTGATATACTAAATCCTACATAGTATACATTCCAGGTTAAAAAAACCACTTTAGAAATGGTATTTCAGTTTTATTAATATTGTCATCACGTACTATGTGGAGGGAGTTTTTTTTTTAACTAAAACAAAAGCAAAACTTTATCTAAATTCTTATTCCACAATTACATTTCTACATATTAATCTCACCCTTCCTCTCATGCACATTACTTATGGAAGTAGGTTTTAATCTTTGCAACTACTCAAGTTCGTTTATTGTTTCATGCATGCACATGAAAAAACAGGTTATATATGGCCAATAGCTGCACCACTCATTGCCCTACTTCACGCATGCATACATATTTCCTTCTCAAAGGTCTTCAAGGTTTCTATGATGAATTCCCAAGTTTTCATCATATTACTTTATTCCTAGTAAGAGAAACCCAAAGCACGCGCGCGCACATATATATATATATATATATATATATATATATATATATATATATATATATGTTTGAATGTTCGTATTTTAAGTCCTTACAAATTAACAGTCATTGTAGTTTAGGTGGGGAGGATGAAGGACAACTTTTGGAACATAACCCAACATCATGTGTTGAAGTTGACATGGATATACATATACATATACATATTGGTATGTATATATATTGTACGTAGATAGTGTTACACTCTTTTACTAGCTAGAGTATTTTATAATCATTTTATATTGTAAAATTATTTATTCATAACTGATTATTTGAATTCTAGTACGAATGATGGTCTAAGAAATAATATACCGTGTATCTAGAAAGGGAAACGGTGTACCCCATTTAAAAGGATATATACATATATTATTCATTTCATAAACCCCAACTTACCAATTTGTGATAGGTGGGGGAAATCAGATTAACGCGGCAAGATAAACTATGAAACTGTAAAATAGTAATAAGATTACATAATTCACCAGACAAGTGGCTTTTGTATATAGAGATTTCTGCATGGCGGACACGATTGCATTTAGCATGTAAAGCAAAGAGATCAGCAAGTAACTTACAAAGAATCACCACAATTCCACATATTGAAAGCATGTAAAACTACGAAAAATATTCTCAAACTTGGACACCTAGCTAGAAGTTGTCTCAATCAAAAGTACACCTCACTTTCCTGAACTGGAAAGTATATAGTTATCCTCGTACTAGCTAGTTAACTCTCTCTCTCTCTGGGGGAAAGTTTTTGGATTCTCTAGCCTTTCTTCTGTGCCTTATCTAGCTGACACCATAGATTATGTGTGCTTGTGTACATGCGTGGATGATCTATCTAGCTAGTTAGCACTTTCCTCCTTATATATACATATATAATTTTTTTATTCTAATGCTGAATCTCTCTCTCTCTCTCTCTCTCTCTCTCTCTCTCTGAGAGAGAAGTCAGGTCATGTACTTGGTTATATTAATTTATTCGGGTAAGGAAAATTCGAAAGAATTTAGAAGGCGGTGGGATGTTGTACAGTATGGGTACCTGGAGCTTGAGTAATCAAAGAGCTTGCCAGTTTGAGAAAAAATGATAACACCAACTTCACATTCACACAGAATCGACAGCTCTTCAGCTTTCTTGAAAATCCCTCTTCTCCTCTTTGAGAAGGTCACCTGCCTTGCCGGCAAGTAGTCGATCCTCCTGATCTTGATCTTCTCTTTCATCCTTTTCAGCATTTCTTCCTACCCCTGCAAAAACAATTAATTCAAATAAATAAAATAAACCAACCACTTTTCACATATATAAAATCGTCCACAAACTCAAAAACTAGCATATATTTTCTGGGTTTTTTTTTCATAATTTTAAAGATTATTGACCTCAAACCCTAGCATCTCAGATCTGTATAAGAAAAACAAAACCCAGAAAAACCCACCACAATCAACTGTCCAATAAGCCTACAGTAGAAGAAGAAGAAGAAGAAGAAGAAGAAGGAGGAGGAGGAGGAAGACCATACATAAATTAATTACACTGGGTTTTCCGTTGTTATTTGTTTACCTTCGTTGGGGGGTTTCAGGTCTGAAGTTTTGGGAAATTTGCAGAACAGCAAAAGAAAAGCAAGCAATTCTGGAAAGAGAAGAAGAGAGAGGAGAGAGAGTTGGGGTGCTGCCGGCAGTTCAAGAAAGGAAAGGTTGCTAAATTAAGTTTCCTAATTATGGAAAAATAGGACAAATTTTCCTTTGGTTATCACTGTTTGTGCCTTTTTCTTTTTTTAGATATTTTTTGGGAAAATAAGATTAGAAACGCGGAACGCAAATCAGTTGGTGTGATGAGTGATGAATGCGATCACGACCGTCTATAATATGTGGACTGGACGACAGTAAGGCTGGGGATTCTCCGTTTAATTCTTTTTACGTACCACACCGTTGATTTTCCTCACCCACTTCGTCTCTCTCACTTCTTTATCCCAAACAGCAGCGGTAGCAGCGATCGCTGCAACACTTGCTGGCAATACTCACTCCCACTTGAGAAACCAAACTCCCCAAACCCCACCCCCCGAGTTTCAGTAGCCGCATTCTCCAAACCCTCTTCCCCTAATGCCATCACGCCCCTCTCGTCTTCTCTGTAGAACAATATCTTCATATGATTTTCTTAATTTAAATAAATTATGGTCAGTGGTTCTATATCTCCCTCTCCTCTTCTCTGCAATCTCTTCATGTGACTGAATGTTCATTTTTTTTCTGTGGCGGTGGTTTGTTGAGATCTGTACAAAAACCAAAATTATTTTCATGGCTCTGCAGAAGATGTAAGTTCGCTGAGCCGCGGCACCACTAACAGATCAAAGAGTACCTGTTGCCAATCCACCGGTATAGATCCCGCCTAACTCCTGGAAGGCTCCTTCTCCTGTACCCAACAGATTTGATTTACGGTTTGTCAGACAGACGGCGGCTGGAGAAGACGGGCATTGCCGACAAAAAGGACAGAAAATGCCAAATGAAATATGGTAGAGAGAGAGTGCATGGCAGTATGTGCATAATAGGAAAAGCAGGGATATTTAATTGGAAAACCGAGCGAATGCACAATTATAACAGAGCAACACGTGTCAATTCAAAGCTTTGAATTTAAGAAAACTAATTATATGAAAGTTTTGAGTTTTAACAATAAGAATAAAACAAATGATAAAATGAATAATATCAAGTTTGATTTTTTAATGTAAAAATATAATTTTTCGTTAGAGTAAATAGTACCGAAAGCTTTTCATTAAAGTTCCCTTGAATTTAATGTGTACCATATCTGAATTATAGAAAGAATAATACTAAGGATACTAAATTTAGTCTACATATAATAATGTTATAAACAACATCCATTTAAGTCATATTTTACAAATTATATTTTATAAATCATATGATTTTTGTTTCAATCATATGACTTTATTGGTGATGATTCAATTATTATTTAACTATTAATTAACGTGCTTATTTCTTATTAATAACATATCACGAAATTTACAAATGCAGACTAAAGAATTAATCTATTGCCATGCTGCATGGAACACAAATATAACACAAAATGGCACTCCCCCGGATATGTCCTCCAATAACTCGACTTCATTTGCTAATTTTAAGGAAGTGTGCTCTCCATCTTGGTCAACTTCTCAACCAGGAAAAATAAGGAAGCCTGAAAATAGAGAATACAAAATTGATTAGCAATTTCACTGAAAATGTTGTAGCATCCTGGCCGTACAGTTATACTTACCAACATCATGAATTTGCGATCTCGTACGAAATCATGCAAGTGATTTTATATGCCGTATACTGTAGTATTGAGATAGTGGAATCCCATATTTTCGGTTGAATAACGGCCGGTAATCGTCACTGTAACAATCTATTAGTTGACAACTTAACATGAAATCATGCAAGTGATTCACATTTAATAAAATAAATATAAATATGCATAGGCAGTACAAATAAAACATGAAATCATGCAATTGATTCACAGTTAATCAAATTAGGAAAAATTAGTATCCGGTCCCTAGTTCTTACTGTTCATTGATTAAGACCTTATTAGTTCTCAAATTTTGATTCAAGTCCCTATCATTAATGTGATAATGAATTTACATGTTTATTATATAATTTTTAATATAAAAATTAGTAATTAATTTAGGGTTTAATACTCACACCTCTATTAAACTTCTAATTAATTTTCAATTCAAACATTTCTAAAATAATAAAAAATTAAATTAAATTAAGTTTGTACCTATTAGTTTTTTTATATATATAAAAAGATTCTCAATTTTTTAATCTTAAATGTACCCATTCATATAATTTTTCAATTTTTTAAATCTTAAATGTACCCATTCTCAAATATATCAATTTGTTATATGTAAAATGTACCCTTTTTTTAATATAAAATACATTCAAATTTTTTAATCCATGTTTAAACTTATATGGGTACATTCTTTTTCGTTGATTTGAGAATGTATCCATGTTTTGGTACAATACCTTTTTTTGTTAATTTTGGTTAATGTACCCATACATATATGTATACACACACACACACACACACACACACACACACACACAATATAATAGAGAGTATAATTTATATTTTATTATTTTTAATCCCATAAATTATGGGTTTTATTTAAAATCTCATTAATATAAACAATTACAAATTTCAATTTTTAATTTTTACTTTAAAAATATAGTAACTTACATTATTATATTAATGTTAGGGACCTCAATCAAAAACTAAAAACTAACAAGGTTTCAATCAAAGAATATTGATAGTTAGGGACTGCATCCAAAGTGTCCCATCAAATTAATATGCATAGGTAGTGCAAGTAATGAAGAATTTATCGTATGATTAATGTTAGACACTAATCCAGTAGCTAGGTTAGACGATTCAGATAATATTTGTAGAAAAGTAAAAAAATTTAAAAAAAAAAATTAGTTTCTCTGGATAACACATATGTGCTATCCTCCACTAGTCCACTATTTTACCCTTGGTTTTCTCCAGATTTTTCTTTCGGGTGACGAAACGAACCAAACGGCCCAAAGAAACATTAGGTACATGAAAAAATTCTGAACAAAACCCAGATGAGCACTTGAGCTAATCTATGGACGTACAATAAAAAATTCACAACAGTCGGGTTTTCTTTAATTTGGTACAAACTAGTTGGTTTCATCAAATATTAGTTCTCTTTTTTAGTAATCACACGGGCTAAAAATAAAAAAACAGGTAAACCTATATCAAAACTCAAGGTCAAAGAAGGCGTGGCAATCCCAGTTTTATATTTGAACACGAGCTCGAGCTCGCCACGAAGGAGATGGACTACGTTCAACCCAAGCTTTTATTAAGACCTTCCCTAATGGCCTTTTTTCCCTTAAAAGAAAAGAAAATTTAAGTGCTATAAACTGGTAATGTGTAATATTCGACCTGATCATGCTGAAATGAATCAGCTTGAGAGAACCACCCATGATACGTAAGCAAAAGCTCCGCAAGGACAGCAGAATATCCCTTGTTAGCTTCTAGCAGCCTCAGCTCCTTGCATGTATAATCAGTGCATGCATAGGACAACAAAGCAAAAGTTCATTAGTGATAATTATTTTCTTTCTGGAAACTCTATTTTATATATAAACACAGAGACAACAATCATCTATTTAACTACAAACCTTTTTCTCAAGTGCCATAATCTCACTCGTAATCTTCTTCTTTTTTCCTGAAAAATGGAAAATTTGGAATTAGATGTTGTATAGAGATATATAATCCAAAACAAAAATGTTATTCTAACCATATTTTTCATACCACATTTGTACAACATTTCTAATAGACGTAAGGCCCCAGATGTGGTACGATATAAAAAATGTGGTAAGAGTAACATTATGTATTTCGTAAAATAACCTAATTAAAGTATATATACTTGGGTCAAAGTTTACATTCTTTACAACCGCCCAAAAAAAAGGTAAAGTCTTCATTCAAATTGACCAAAGGCTTAACGTGTTGATTAAACCCAGCCATAGTTCACTCATGCATAGTGAAAAATATGAAATTAGAGGAAGAAGTGCAATATTACTTTTATGGAGCTAATAACAAATTCTCTATTTGAAAGTTATTAAGACATTTGTCTTATTCTGCAAGAATGATATTTGAACAAAGACTAATTAAGCAATAGATCATCCGGATCATTGCACAATAGTACGTACTAAGACTCAAAAATGTGTTCCTCTATCCGAAGGATACCTAGATTTTAGAAGCCATGGTCGCCTGTATTCACTTGTAACAGTATAAATTAGCTAGCTAGAACATACCTTAGTTTCAATCACACAGCCAAGGCTTGCTTCCACCTATTTTTCTAACTTTTGCAGTTCATCCAGACCCAAGTCTTGACGTTCCTCACCTTTCATCTGCCTTTTGCATGCCAAACCAATTTCAGCAGACTCTCGTCAAACGATCATACCAGCTTAATTAACCACCATACATCTTACAAGCAAATTGATAAATTATAATTACCTAAGCTTGCGGGTCTTATCTTCAATGGAAGTTAAAGCTATAACTTGGAGTTATTACTTAACCACACGTACTTGCACATATTTAGCCCAAAAGGCCAACCATGATAATGTGACAACTACGCGTCCCACATTTTGATTCAAATTTGTGCCACGTGGACAAACAAACAATTAAAATTGGATACAACTATGATTCTAGACTGAGCAGAGGGTCGTCTGATTTTGGGCTCCATCTGCTTACAGCCTCAGTGGGCTGATGCCTCAAAATATTTTTTTAATTTAATTATTAAATATTTATTTTATTTTTATAGTTTATATAATTTCAATTAGTTGTTTGTCCATGTGGCACAAATTTGACATCACATTATAAAAAATGTGGGACCCACATTTGACACATCATCATTTAACATTAAATTAACGGACTGACTAACGAATGTATGATATTTCAACGAAATCGTAAGTTGATGTATGAAATAGCAATGTTCAAAAAACAAGTTATGAGTTTGTTATGGGACTCAAACTATGCAAAATGTAATTTACCTTTTTATTTATGTTAAAGAAATGAAATGCCGTAAAATTACATTCCATAGCTCCGAGTGTAGATCACAGAATGTGTTACATTCACTTGACACAGTTAATTGTTATACCACTAAAATTGGAAAATTAAAGAGCAATTAGGACGGGAAAAAGGAAAACCAATATTCAACTGAATTACCTGCAGTTGATCAAACGTGGGTTGATCTGATTTTTCCCCAGAAGTATGTGATTTGTTTTTGTACCTTGCAATCACATCCTTGGTACTTCACAACATAAAAGGATAAAATATAATTAGCACGTTTCATTATTATTTATAAATTATGACACATATATAATAATAATATTCAACAAAAATAAGAGAGAGAATTAGTTAGTGCTTGCAAACACTTCTGCAATAATCCCAAAAGTTAGTACTCGCATGTTGTATGTGGTTTTGTATGAGATTGTTATTACTCTGTTCTTTTCTGGTTCAATTTTTCATTTACAAAAATAATATAAAAACTGTGACTGAAATCAACCACTTTGAACATGCATGCAAACTAGGATAAAATACCCCAAAACAATAAAACAAAAACATGCACAGTTAAATGCTGCAGAACTAATTTACCAACAAGAAAACAAAATTACAACAAATTAATACAGATTTGGAGATAATTCATCAAGATTAACCATCCACAACAATATCACTTTGGAGATATTTGGTTCTGTTGCAATCCAACCAGCCAAAAGGTCAAAACATTAAGGCAAATCTTTCTGGAGGCTTTATTGCTTGATCTCGTTACCCGGATCAAAATGTTCAGTCGGAATATTACATATGAGATACTAAGATCACCAACAGAGGATACACACAACAAAAAGGCAAAACCAACGTTGGGGCTATTAAGTTAACTAAGCAAAATGGGCCTAAAAAGTCCAAGTCAGTTCCTCTCACATCAAGTCGGACATCATTGCAAATATGCTTTAATTGTTATATTTGCTACGTCCACATTTTGGTGGGTGGCTTGATTACCAATCCTGAATTTGTCAATGCTTTGCTACCATAGTTAGCAAAACAATATAAGAATAAGGGCGATTGCATGTACTATTAAGCGTATTAAGTTAATAAGTCATACAATGAAGTTTTGGAAGAGAGTAATTAAGTATAAACCAAGGGAAGAGACATGAGTCTTACACAATTAATTCGAGTTTATACTAGAGCACTTGACTACAAAAGTAATTTATCTCTTATAGAGATCAATGGAATGATGCAGAGATGTGCAAGAGAATTGCACATGGTCTTTATAGACGTAAAAAAAGCATATGATAGGGTACCAAGAGAGTTTGAAACATTCTAAAGAAGAAAGGAGTATGAGTATCATGTATCCAAGCAATCAAGAATATGCATGATAGAGCAAAGATTGCAACAAGAACTCATGAAGAACAAATTGAAAGCTTTCCCATTACCATATGATTACACCAAAACTCAGCATTAAGTTTTTACCTTTGTGCATTGGCAATGGATAAGTTAACTGGACACATTTAAGATGATATCACCCAGTGTATGCTTTTTGCAAATGATGTCGTACTGATAGATGAAATGCATAAATGAGTAAATGCGAAGCTTGACCTTTGACAATGAAGTGTTTGGAATCTAAAGGAATTCGCCTAAGTAGGTCAAACATAATATATTGAGTGCATGTTCAATGGGAAATGGAGTCGAAATGAGATAGGAGTGAGGACTGGATATTAGTAAGTACCAAAGAGTTTCTTTATCTTGGATCTACCTTGCAAAAGAACGGAGAATTGAATGGAGATCTCAACCATAACTGCAAGCTGGATGGAGGAAGTGAGAGTACATCAATTCCAATTCTTTCTTTTCTATTGATTTTATTTTTATCGATATGTATGGATCCATGGGTCTATGTTGTGTGTGGTTCGACCTCGTATGCCACTAAAGCTTAAGAGACAATTTTATAGGACGGCAATAAAGCCAACAATGCTTTACGACACAACATGTTGGACGGTCAAGCATCAACAAGTGCAAAAAATGAATAGTAAAGATGAGAATGCTTTGTTGGATGTGTGTGAAAAAAAAAATGGACATGATTAAGAATGAGGATATTTGAGGTAAAGTAGGAGTGGGATATTCGAAGATATTCGATTTGATCCCATTTTGCCCATTGACTCAAAAGTATTCATTTTTACTGTATAAAACTCAAATTCGCTCCAGATTGCCTTAATTTTGTTATGTGAGATGTTAACGCATGGTGAAGATTTATAATACTTGCTCTTAATTTCCTCATTTCACTCTATAAAACTTGATTTTAATATTTTTTTTTATTATTGAATGTTACCATATGAAGATTTATAATCAAATTCATTAACACGTTGACAGTCTTATTGGGTGGTGGGTTCCACATGTTTCAGGGATGCGACTTTTAAGTTTCAAAGAGATGCAATAGTCCACAAGTCAAAGTGGAAAGAATTTTGAGTTTCATGGAGTAAAATTGTGATTTTGAGTTATAGGAGGCAAAGTGAAATCAAAATTGAGTCCTAGAGTTTAGTTGTAAATAAACCTAATTTTTATCCTTTAGAAGAAGTTATTATGAGCAATCTACAAATTGCATAAACATCACACACAACGAACATATTAATATGATTTATTTTAGATACTCGGATACTAATTTATGTTGTACTTATGGCGAAATTTTTTGTAGTTAATAGTTGACAGGAATGATGGGAATTTCAAGAGTGGAATTGATATGGCTTGATGGGAAGCTTGCAATAGCCGAGATAGGAATTCTACCAGCTGGGAGAAGAAGTCCTTCTCCATGCCTACTTGAAGGAACATGATAGAAGACGCTTGATGCTAGAATGCTTGCAGCACTAGAATCCTCTCCTCTCGTTCTGTCACCAAATATATGGAGGTTGAAAAGTTCTCATTTAAGGTGTGTAAAACAGTACTTGTTTCCACTAAATATTGAATTCTTTATACATCTTATGGCTATCAACAAAGGGAATGAGGCCAACTCACCATGGTTATCAAGTGCTGATGACCACATCTTAGTCAAGTCGACCTGGATATGATGTCCCTCTTCCAGTAGTTCATCATAGTCAACCAAGGCAATGAGGTCAGCTCGAATTGCCTACGGTGTGGAGACTTTGGTGGCGTAAAAAACCCCTCTATATGTGGGAGTATATCAGCCCTAATCCACTCGACAATTCCTTATCGATATATTTGGTTCAGAATGGTATAGAAAGAGAATATCGAATAGTAACAATAGGAATATCTAGATGACAAAATAGTAACACACTATCTAGTAAATTCTTAGAAGCTTTTTATGACACAGTAGACAAGTTAAAAAACATCATCCTACAATAAGGGCATATTTCTATGCGTGCTGATTTGAGATGTCAGATTGATAAAGTAATCCTATATAACACATTTCAGGTTAAAGAAACCACTTTAAAAGTGATATTTCCCTTTTTATTAATAAAAATGACATCATCACTTACTATGTGGAGCGTCTTTTTTTTTTCTTTACTAAAACAAAAGCACAACTTTATCTAAATTCTTATTCCACAATTACATGTCAAAGATATTAATCTCACCCTTCCTCTCATGCACAATATTTATGGAAGAAGGTTTTAATCTTTGCAACTACTCAAGTTAGTTCATTATTTCATGCATGCATGTGAAAAATCAGGTTATATATGGCCATAGCTGCACCACCGATTGCCCTACTTGACGCAGGCATACATATTCCTTCTCAAAGGATCTTCAAGGCTTCTATGATGAATTCCCAAGTTTTCATCACATCACTTTCTTCCTAGTAAGAAAATCCAAAGCATATATAATTGAATTTTCGTATTTTAAGTCTTTAGCAAATTCACTGTAATCATTTACAGGTATTTTAGTTTTAGGTGGGGAGAAGGACAACTTTTGGAACATAGCCTGACATCGTGTGTTGAAGTTGTCATGCGTGTATATATATGGTACATAGAGAGTAGGTCACTCTTTTACTAGCCAAAGTATTTTATCTATCATTTTATGTTATCAGATTATTTATTTCAAATTGATTATCTGAATTCTAGTGAGAATGACGGTCTAAGAAAATAATAAACCCCAACTATTAATTTATTTATTGTTATCTACAACCAATTTGTGATAGGTGGGGAATATCATCAGATCAAAGCGGCAAGATAAACTATGAAACTGTAAAATAGTAATAAGATTATATAATTCACTAGACCAGTGGCTCTTGTACATATAGACTTCTGCATCGGACACGATTGTATGTAGCATGAAAAGCAAAGAGATAAGCATCACGTAAAAAATCGCCACCACTTCACAGATTGAAAGCATGTAAAAGTAATAAAATGTTAATTTCTCAAACTAGGACACCTAGCTAGAAGCTGTCTCAATCAAAAGCAAACCTCACTTTCCTGAACTAGATATTCTAGATAGCATTCATAGTACCTTATCTAGTTAAAACTCTCTCTCTCTCTCTCTCTCTCTCTCTGTGTGAGCTTTTGAATTCTCTAGCCTTTGGATTCTATAGCCTTTCTTCTCTGCCTTATCTAGTTTGTCTTTGTGTACATGCATAGATTATCTATCTAGCCAGTTAGCACTCTCTGGTCATTTGGGAATATATAACTTTTTGATCCAAATGACTGAATCTCTCTCTCTCTCTCTCTCAGAAAGAGAAGTTATCAAGTCATGTACTTGGTTATATTTGTTCAAGTTGGGAAAATTCGAAAGAATTTATAAGGCGGTGGGATGTTGTACAGGGTTGGTACCTGGAGCTTGAGAAATCAAAGAGCTTGCCAGTTTGAGAAAAGATGATAACACCAACTTCAGATTCACACAGAATCGACAGCTCTCCAGCTTTCTTGAAAATCCCTCTTCTCCTCTTTGAGAAGGTCACCTGCCTTGCCGGCCAGCAGTCGATCTTCCTGATCTTGATCTTCTCCCTCATCATTTTCTCCAATTCTTCCTACCCCCTTCAGAAACAATAATTCAAGTAAAATAAAATAAACCAACCATTTCGAATTTCCACATATATATAAATGTCCACAAACTCCAAAACTACCTTATATTTTCTGGGTTTCTGATAATTTTAAGGATTATTGACCACAAACCCTAGCGTTTCAAATCTAAATAAGTAAAACAAAACCCAGATCAACCAACCAGCCACAATCAACTGTCCAATATTTCGTAGTTACCATAAATTGAAGAAGAAGAAAAAAGGAAAACCATAAAGAAATTAGTTACTTGATTTTCCTCTGTTTTTTTGTTTACCTTCGTTGGGGTGGTTTCAGGTCTGAAGTTTTGGTCCGACCAGGAAATTTGCAGAGCAGTGAAAGCCAGCAATTTTGGAAAGAGAAGGGGAGAGGGAGAGAGGAAAGAGAGAGTTGGGCGCAGCTGGTTTGTTCATGAAAGGAAAGGCAGCGAAGTTTCTTTCCCATTTATGGAAATTTCCCATTGTGCCTTTTTCTATTTTTGTGGATATTTTTTTTGGAAATTAAGGTAATAAAACCTGGAACGCAGATCAGCAGGGGACCGATCACCACCGTTTAGTTTATATGCGGACCGATCACCGATCTAAGAGATTATCGGTTTTATTCTTCCTCAGCCGCTGGCTGTGCAGTTGACACGCAGCTGCCCTTTTGCCATGCGTTTTCTATGTTATTTACTCTTTTACCATGGCCTTTCTGTATCACCTGCTGCTGCAGCACTTTCATTTTAACTCACTAGTGTTAAAATAAGGACACGTGTCAATTTCTAGACGTGAATGATTTGTTTGTTCGAATTACAGAAATGGTTTTTCCTTCAGGGTTAAGAAAAAGGAAAAGAAGGGAGATAGAGGATACGAAAGGGGTGAGCGCCTGGGGAGGCAAATTCAAAGAATGTCAAGGGAGTAAATAAGTAGAAACAGATGGCTGTACATTTGTTAGTTATAAAATCCATAGAAGACAGTCAATTACGCAAGCAGCGACTGAGGACAGATTTTTCGGTGTGTGTACAAGGCTGTACGTTTTTTCAAGTCTCTCTTATTATATATGACATGTGTTGTTCTGTCCTGTGTTCTAGGAATGTTGAAAAGTTTCTCAATTGTTGTAGCAAGAGAACATATTATAAGTAAAATACTTTCTGCCAGGCTTTCTGTGCTAATCCGCATTGCTTTCAATTTAGGATAAATTTATAATGTAACAAGTCTTAGTTCGGTTCAGTAGCTCAATCTAGTAATAGTACGGGCATGGCAGGTAAGGGCCAATTAAGAAAGACTTTGTTGGAAAACCCGAGTTCAACTAGAGTAGCGAACCTGGAAAGCTTAGTAGTTAGACAAGAAAGCTGGAGTAAAACGCAAACTGGATAAGTGGATAAAGTCATTTTTTTCATGAATTCTAGACGATTGCAGAAAGATTAAGCATTCCTTTGAACACAGAAATGTGAAAAATTTCTCGATTGTTGTAGCAAGAGAATATATTATATCATCACCATCACTACTAATCACACCTCTATATATTATAAAAATATTAAATTAAATGGATCTTAATAGATATCTTTAACAATTCAGTGAGTTGATTTGCACCTCTGGGAAGCAAAAATATTCCCTTCAAGCAATTGGTGCTAGCATCCTTCTTGTTTTTTTTTCCTTTTATGTGGACGATGGTGTTCAGTACAGCTCATGCGTTCTTGTGTAACTGGGTGAAGTTATAATGTGATGCAACACTTGGCTTTGTCTTTATTTTGCTCGAGTGACCTTCTACTCTTTTTTATTTGGTAAAATGAATCTAATTAAGAATTCTCTGCATCGAAGTTCAGTTCTTGTGCATCATGCTCCTCGTCCACATCAAATCTCTAGTACAAGAGTTTGCAACTTGCAAGTCTGGATAGGACCAATACATGTTTATAAACATCGGATTCTACCACAGACTTTGTTATAAACTAAACCAAAAATCAATCAAGAAATAAACAAAACACAATGATTTCAAAGTTCCTCCAATATATGAGTACCTCTCTAACTACAGAAGCTTTGTTGATTACCAACAAATACAAGAGAACTCACAAACAAAAGTGATCGCAAGTATACAAACTTATGCCTCTCACAACTTTCACACACAAAACTCTATCTCGCATCCATCTATTTATACTAATAGATGTCATACGTTTACACAAAGTCCCTAGAATATAGGAAACCAAATCCTATACTAAAACCAAATCCCAAACCAACTAGGAAACACAAATCCAAATATCTTGCGTCCAAGATATCCTAATCCTTGTTTGATTCTTGTTTTAGTTTAGGCATGTTGATTTAATGCTAAATCCAACAATCTCCACCTTGGCATGAAATCCATAACGAGGCATCAAACAACTTTCTTTGCTCCACCATATCGCAAGATCAAACTTGCTTCAACTGCACCAAATCCAAGCAATGCTTGAACTTAGCTGCATTAACCACCTTTGTCAACATGTCAGCTGTATTATCTTCTGTAACAACCTTTTTTAGACAAATCTCACATTCAGTTACCACTTCTCTCACAAAATGATATCGTACATCAATGTGCTTAGTCCTAGCATGATGTACCTGATATCTGGCCAAATAAATGGCACTTTGGCTATCACAGTATACATCCAACTTGTGTTGTTCTACACCTAAATCTCCTAACAACCCCAGAGTCCACATTGCTTATTTGATAGCTTGAGCGATCGCCATGTATTCTGCTTCTGTGGTTGATAGTGCCACCGTTGGTTGTAGTATTGATCTCTAGCATATAGGAACCTTTGTCATTGTAAACACATGCCTAGTCATCGATCTTCTCTTGTCTAAGTCTCCAGCAAAGTTTGAGTCCACATATCCAGCTGAGAACTTATCAATTCCTTCATCACATCTTTCAAAACAAATACTTTTGTCCCTTGTTCCATGTAAATACCTTAATGTCCACTTAGCAGCATTCCAATGCTCTCTTTCAGGATTATGCATGAATCTACTAACAATTCTAGCTGGTTGTGCTATATCAGGACGAGTACACACCATAGCATACATTAATTCTCCAACCAAATTAGCATATGTAATACCATCCATCTTCATATTTTCTTCATCAGTTTTGGGACATTGTTGATTGCTCAACTTGAAGTGAGCACCTAATGGAGTTCTTACAGGCTTAATGTCTTTTGTTACTCCAAACTTTTGTAATAACTTCTCAAGTTATTGCTTCTGAGACAAACACACCAAGCCTTTTTGTCTATCCCTTGTGATCTCCATTCCCAATATTTTCTTAGCTTCACCGAGACCCTTCATTTCGAACTCCCTTCTCATTTGCTCATTCAACTTTTCTATCTCTGAAATATTGCTTGAGGCTATGAGCATGTCGTCCATATAGATTAACAAGTATATGAACGAACCATCTTTCAACTTCTTGTGATAAACACAGTGATCATAATGACTTCTTGTATAGTCTTGACCCTTCATAAACTTGTCAAATCTTAAATACCACTGCATGGGCGACTACTTCAAACCATAAAGAGATTTTTTGAGCTTACAAACCAATCTTTTTTTTGCCTTTCATTTGATACCCCTCGGGTTATCTCATATAAATCTCTTCATCCAAATTACCGTGAAGGAATTCAGTCTTCACGTCTAGTTGTACCAATTCAAGATTGAATTATGCAACTAGGGCAAGCGATATTCGAAAGGAGGAGTGCTTAACCATAGGAGAAAAATGTCATTGTAATATATTCTCTCATTCTGAGCATATCCTTTAGCCACTAGCCTAGCTTTAAATCTTACCAAGCTCTTGTCATCCACTCCATCTTTTTTGACATAAACCCATTTGCAGCCAATTGCTTTCCTTCCTTTAGGCAACTTCACCAATTCCCAAGTCTTATTCTCGTAAATGGAGAGCATTTCATCGTCCATTGCATCATTCCATTTACTCAATTCTTCACTATTTACTGCTTCTTCAAAATTAGTAGGAATTTCAACCTCAATTATTGGCAATGCATATACCGTGCAGGCCATGCAATCTTTATATCTGACAAGTAGGGATATGTCTCTTTGTCCCTTCCTTTTGGCTATGTAATCATCATGAATCTTTAGTTCCTATGATGGTGTTTCTTCTTCGTGATCACTCTCTTCATGTTCAAGTTGATCACCTTATCTTTCTTCTTCCACAGCTTCCTTACTTGGTTATGAATTCACAATTACTTGTTCCCCAAGCTCCACCATCTGAACATCTTCCTTCAATTTCATGTGACTTTCATCGAATGTCACATCTCTACTTACTATAATCTTGTTCAACTTAGGACACCAAAGTCTGAAGCGTTTCATACCATTATTGAATCCTATAAAGACAACTTTCTTGGCTCATGGATCCAGTTTGTTTTCCTTCACATGAAAGTAGGCATTGTATCCAAACACTCGTAGCTTATTGTAGTCTTGAGCTGGTTCTCCAGACCACACTTCAATCGGTGTTCTACCCTCCAATGTTGTTGATGGTAGTCGATTAAGCACATGACATGCATATCTCAAAGCTTTTGCCCAAAATCTCTCTAGCAGCTTAGCTTGAGATAGCATGCAACGAACTTTCTCGAGCAAGGTCCTATTTAGCCTCTCTGCAATCCCATTATGTTATGGGGTATGTCTAACACTGAAATGCGGAGTAATCCCTTCCTTTTTACACAAATTGAAGAAATGATCATAGGTATATTCCCCTTTATTGTCACTTCTTAGTATCTTAATCTTCTTTCCATTCTTTTTTTCCACCATGTTCTTCCATTCCAGGAAGATGTCAAGAACCTCGTCCTTTCGTTTCATCATATATATATATATATATATAATTTGCGAGAGTAGTCATCAATAAAAGATACAAACTATCTTTTTCCACCTAAACAAGCATTCTTTGCAGGCCCCCAACATCAGAGTGAACATAGACCAAAATCCATTTCGTTTGATTAACAGCTAAGCCAAATTTCACCTTTGTTTGTTTGCCAAGAACACAGTGCTCATAGAACTCCATCTTTCCAGTTTTTGCTCATTTTAAACACCATTGCTTGATCAATCCTTGCAATGATTTTTCTCCTACATGTCCCAACCTTATGTGCCATAATGCTGACAAGTCACTTTTATCACTTTGCACTTCATCAACTACCATAGCCACTCCATTTCCAAAGTCTTTCCTTGTAGCATATAAAGTAAGCCATCTTTTCGGAGAACTAATCGTGGGCAAGAACTTGACCCTGGCAAATTCTTATGCTTTGGCATAAAAGCACTCCCTCTGGGATGAGGCCAATTGCTCATAGAAGCAGTATAAGTAGCCATGCAAAGATGTAGAACCACTCAATAACAAAAACAAGCCAAAAAGTAGACGCAGAGACCGATCCCCAGCAAATGGAGGCTCAACGCCTAAGACGTACACCAAGTTCTCAATCCCGATCAACCAAGTCCTTTGTCACCTTAAGAACAATATTGCGCATTCCAAAGAGATCCGAGGCATGCAACCAACAACTGCATCATATGGATGAAGTACCTTGAAAAGCTCGTGAAATAAGGCAAATACGACCAGTATGTGAACAAGCCAGCTGTTCGGCCAAGGCAAGAAGTAGACGCTGATGCCGAACCCCTAACCAAGACGATCCGAATCAATGACATTTTGCCAAATCCGAGCATTTGGGGGCCACTCCAAGAAGACGAAGATCCAGCAGGCGAGATAGGTTTTATAGGTTAAAGCCGTAGATACTGTACATGGACCAATCGTCGGCTTCACCAAGCAGGACGCTGAGGGAGTAAATTTTCCCCACGACGACTCCTTGGTGATTTCTGCTTAACTGGCCAACGCCATCGTTGACAGAATTATGGTGGGCAACGACAGCTCAGTCAATATCCTACAACTGTCAGTCATCCAGGAAATGGGCTGGAAAACACGATCAAGTGTAAAGCAGAAGTCTTGACCAGATTTAACGGACTTACCTCAACTGTCATTTACACAATCACGCTTGACGTAACCAGTCATCCAATTGTCTCATCGTAGACCTTCATGATCATCAACGACCCATCTCCCCATAACGGGATATTAGGCCGACCTTGGCTAGTGAAAATTAAAGCTGTGAACTCGATTGAGTATCAGAAGATCCGATTTCACATCTTGGGATGAACAGTCGGAGAGATCAAAGACGACCAAGCCATGTCTCGACGATGCACTGTGCAAGTTCTCAAGGAGTTGAAGAATAAGTCTTTCACCCCAGCAGTAGCAGATAAAGTGCAGAAAGACGATTCTACCTCCACCAAACAGCAATCATAGCAGGAGGGTCAGGAAGATGGCGTTAAGGTCGACAATGCCTTGATAGATGAATCAGGATGGAAACCCGAAGAGGACTCCGAGCACATCATTCTTGACCCTCACTAGCCGGAGAAGACAGTTAGGATTGGCTCACGTCTGAGCCCAATAGAGAATAAGGAACTCACGATTTTCCTTAAGGAAAATCGTGACGTTTTCGCATGGCCATCCTCTGACATACCCGGTATTAATCCAGCGATAGCTTGTCACAAGTTGCACGTCAACCCCACTGCCAAACATGCGATCTAAAAAAAGTGACATTTTGCACCCTAGCGAGTAGCGGTTATTATAGCAGAGATCAACAAGTTACTGGAGGCCAAATTCATTGAGGAAGTGGCACACTCAGCATGGCTAGCCAACGTCGTGCTGGTGATAAAAAAAGAAGGACAAATGGAGAGTATGCATGGATTACATCAACCTCAGCAAGGCGTGCCCTAAAGACAACTACCCGGTTCCCCGAATCGACCTGCTCGTTAACTCAATATCCGGGAACCAACTGCTCAGCGTATTGGATTCATACTTAGGCTACAATAAGATTGCCATGTACGAGTTTGGCCTCAATAACGCAGGAACAACTTACTAACAACTCGTAAACATGATGTTCAAGAAGCAAATTGAAGTAACCATGGAAGTCTACGTCAACGATATCATGATGAAAGGCAAGCAACGGTAGGACCACATTGGTAACTTGGTCGAGACTTTTGACACCCTCCGAGAGTACAAAATGAAACTCCCTAGCCAAGTGCACTTTCGAAGTCTCCTCAGGCTGATTCTTAAGGTACCTTATAACCCGACGAGGAATCGAAGCTCATCCAAGGTAAATTAGAGCAATCCTGGACATTAAGTCTCCCATAACTCTGAAGAAGATCCAAAGTCTGACCGGACGAACAGCTACACTCAATTGTTTCCACTCACGATCCATTGGCCAATGCAAGCCCTTCTTCAAGGCAATCAAGAGGGTGTAGAAAGACAAATGGGACAACGAGTGTGAGAAAGCATTTTAGGGCCTTAAGCAGTACCTGACATCACCTACACTACTATCCAAGCCAGAAGTAGCAGAGAACTTGTACATCTACCTGGTGTTTTCAAAGGTAGCAATAAGTTATACCTTCATATGAAAAGAGATGAGGGCCCAACTGCCTTTATTTTATACATCCAAAGCTCTTCTCGATGCAGGAACTAGATATCCGAAGATCAAAAAGCTAATTTTGGCGCTAGTTGTTATAGCTTAGAAGCTTAAACCCTACTTTCAAGGATATCCGGTCATCGTTATGACCTAGTATCCACTATGATTAGTTTTTCATAGTCTAGATGCTTCTCAATGAGTGATGAAGTGGGCATTAGAACTTGGCCAATATAACTTAGCATACCAACCCTGTACGGTAATAAAAGCTCAAGCATTGACGGACTTTGTAGCAAAATCCACCCCAAGCCTGAATGATGCAACAACTTAGCCCAAAAATGCCCTAGAGGCAACTGAGTACGTCGTAGCTGCATCAGCCCCATCTGTAGGAAATTTATGGTGCATGCACGTCGACGGATCATCTAACTACCAAAGATCGAAAGCAGGCCTAGTTCTTACTACCCCAGATGGTTCGATACTCGAGCAGGCAATCACTCTAAGCTTTAAGGCATCAAATAATGAAGCAGAGTATGGAGCCCTAATAGCAGACTTCTGATTAGCGAAAGACCTAACGGTGAAGAAGCTCGCGATCTATTCTGATTCCCAGCTAATCACGAACCAAACCCTAGAAAACTACGTATCAAAACATCCAAAGATGGCCCAATACCTCGAGAAGGTACGAGAGTAGCTAGCAATATTCCAGGCATACACACTTCTTCTAGTTCCACAAGCAGAAAATGCCCACGCAAACGCACTAGCAAGCCTAAGCTCTACCTTAGACCATCAGCTCAAGCGCTCTATCCCAATCGAGTACTAGGAAAAGCCGAGCATAGATGAGGAACCAGCGGTCGAGGTGGCGCAGATCAACATAACCCCGAGTTGGCAAAATCCCATCATCGACTACATAGTTAACAAAACGCTCCCCGCAGACACACTAGAGTCCAAGAAGCTTTAGATGAAGGCAGCATGCTATTACACTTGGAATGACATGCTCGTTCATAGATCATTCTTAAAACTACATATATGTTACCTATCGCCTCTCGACGACTTGAAGATTCTTAGCTCAATCCACGAATGCATATATGGAAACCACTTTGGAGGCCACTTATTGGCTAAAAAAGCTTTTAACACAGGCTACTACTGGCCAACCATACATCAAGATGCCAAGGAGTATGTACAAATGTGCGACAGTTGCCAGCACTTTAAGTTCATTCATGCACTACCTGCTAGCGAACTCCACCCATAGATGAGCCTTTGACCATTCATGCAGTAGGCAATTGACCTGGTATGACCAATGCCACCTGCCACTGGGGGTAGAGGCATAATGATCGCAATGATAGACTACTTCACAATATTGGTCGAAACCGAACCCATGACTACAACTACCCAAATGGACACAAAGCGCTTCATATGGAAGCACATCATATGTCGCTTCGGCATCCCTCACTCCATCGTCATAGACAATGGTCGGCATTTCGTGGGCAAATACTTGGCGAAGTTCTTCAAAAAATATGGCATCAAGCAGCACATGTCTACGCCCAGGTATCCGAAGTACAATGGGCAGGCCGAGGCGTCTAACAAGACCATTCTTAACTGGCTCAAGAAATCCCTTTCAGACAAGAATGGCAAGTGGCCAAACAAACTCCGTGGTGTTCTATGGGCATATCGCACAACCAAGAGATGAGCAACAGTCGAAACTTCATTTTCCTTAGCGTTTGGCTCTGAGGCGATCATTCCTCCCAAAGTTATGGTGCCAAGCATCAGCATTGTACTGCCGAATTTTAAGCAGAAAAAGAAAGTGATGGCCATAAACTTAGACTTGGTAGAGGAAGAACACAAGAAGATTATCACTCGCATTGTAGCCTACAAGTAGCAGCTCATCTCCAGCTACAACAAGAGGGTGAAAATCCGGTAGTTCCAACCAGGAGACTTAGTCCTCAGAAAAGCCTTTATAACCGCTAACCGGGAAGGTTTCAAAAAGATAGCTCTCATCTGGAAAGGTTCGTACAAAACCAGCTGAGTAAGCAGAAAGGGCAGCTACACCCTCACCACTATGAGCTCCAAAGAAATCGAAAAGCAGTGGAATGCCTACAACCTGAGAAAGTACTACGTGTGACCTCCCACCATTTCTTAGACCCTATTCAAGACAAATAAAGTTCGAAAACTCAAGCAGTTTGACGAACAAGACCTCGTATGATGAGGATTATCAATAGTTATGCTATTATTGCCTTTAAGCAAGCAAAGTTAATACATTTCTCTATTTTCAATGAAGATTAAAGGAATTATTCACATGCCTGGGCCAAATGCATAAACAAATTAACCACCCATACCAAAGCAGAAGACGCCCATGCCCATGCAAATATGATGTGTGTTTTCCATTAGGAAAAGTAAACTGATCTGGGATATCCAGACGTGGATGGGTTTTACGACCACTCAGTTTCCCTTGAATGCATCAACTACCTGCGTCGAATTGCTCCCAGAATTGACCACAATAGACTTTTTCCTAAAAAGACTTATTCGATTAAAAGATTCAATGCACGATCCCTGCCTATGAAAGAATTCGCGTGGCTAAATGGTTTGTCATCAACGTGCAAGTCGTCATGAACGTAACTTAACTCTAAAGTGTTGCAATACTAGTTAAGCGACATGAGGAATCAAGTTACAAATTGTTGCCCTAAAGATCCGTATCAACTTGCGTGCAACTTAAAAGATCAAGGGACTAGCAGCTCGAAAGGATGTAGCCTCTGAGGCTCAATTTTGACTACACCTTAAGCCTAAAACACATTCGAGAGCCAGAAATAACGCCTAAAGTGGTCACGAGGGTCGTCTACTTCTGTAAGTAAGAAGCCTGATCGACGACCCAACGGTTGGCAGCCCTAGGCATTATGTAAGCCGAGATTTACACCTGCTAGGACTACGCGGACCCTTCTGCTTATCTAAAAGTAGCGCCTCCGACTGACGGTCTATGGTTAAAGTTTTGCAAGAGCTAAAGCCAAAATGTATGACTATAGTAGCTACACGGACTCCTCTGCTTTCTACGAGAAACACGTGTCCAGTCGTCGACTCTATAAGTTAAAAATTTTACAATATGCCCTGGGAGGGCCAAGGCTCGTGCAGCTGTTAAAGCTGAGATTCATGACTATAGTAGCTACGCGGACTCCTCTGCTTTCTACAAGAAGAACATGTCCAGCCGTCAGCTCTATAAGTTAAATCACAATATAACCTAGGAGGGCCAAGAATCATGCAGCCGTTAAAGCCAAGATTCATGACTATATTAGCTACGCAGACTCATCTGCTTTCTACGAGAAACACGTGTCCGGCCGCTGGCTCTATAAGTTAAAAATTTTGCAATATGACCAGGAGAGCCAAGGCTCGTGCAGCCGCTAAAGCTGTGATTCATGACTATAGCAACTACGCTGACTCACCTGCTTCCTAAGAAGATTAGAGTTCGGCCGCTGGCTCTATAAGTTAGAAATCTTGCATTTTTTCCTTATGCAGGTAAAACTCCTTGAGCATCAAGGCCGAAACTAAAACCTAAGTGATGATGAGAGATCGACTGCTTCATTGAAATAGCTCACCCAATCGTCCGTCTTACGGTAAAGATTTGCAAAAAAAACATGACGAAATATAAAGATGAAGCAAAACAAGGAAAGTTGTTTATTAAATTTCTAGCAAATTAATAAACCAGCTCGAAGGCCAACAGAGTTCAAATAAAGCAGAATGAAAAGGAAAATAGGAAAATTCCTAAGTCTAAGCAAAAAGACTACTCATCGGTAACCTGCGCAATCACATGTCCCTAGACTGCCATGTCTTCAACAGCCAAAGCTTCCATCAGCTTATCCTATGTCACCCCTCTAGACTATCTAACCCTCAGCTGCTCCACCAAAGGCAACCTCAAATAAGAAGTTAAGTAGATCAACTGGAAAAATAGAGAAAGTCTCGAAGTCCTTCTCAAAAAACTCATAATCAAACGGCCTAGCATGAAAATGGTCTGCATAGCCAAGCTTGTAGAAATCTGCCCAACAAGAAGCAAACGCCACTTGGTGACCGACCTTCTCATTCTTCTGCTGCACATTCTCTTTAACAAGTTCAATGTGAGCATCATGCAGCTTACCCAGTTCATTTTTCAGGTTCTCGCCAGCTGACAACGCACCTTGCAGATCCACTTCCTTGGACTCAAGCTTCCTGGCAACATCCTTGAGACGAGACACTTCAGCATGCATAAAGACAAGCTTCTCGTCCTTGGTGAAATAAACAGATTGTAGCTTCGAATTGACACGTTCAAGGTCCTTGACCACTGGTGTAACACGACTGACTTTATTCTCTGTAGCTTCCAACATCACCTAAGTCACACTAAGCTTAGCTTCCAAATGGACGACCTTCTGATGAACAGTCTCCGCTGCATAGAAGTAGGGGCAGAGAAATTAGACCCCTTTAAAATGGCAAGTTCAATTTCGAGCTTCTCGATCTTTTCAGTAGCCGAGCGAAGGTGAGCCATCAATGCCACTTCGGCCTTCTTAGCACATTCGACAGCATCCTGATCAACGCGCATAGACTCAGCTGCCAGGATCAAAGCCTTATGCATTATAGCAATCAAGGATGACATTTTCCAATAGGCAGAACGTTTTTCAAAAGAGTCTGAATGGACAACAACTTTCCCAACACTATCAACAAACTTGGCGTATACATTGATGTCCTCAAGTAGGTCAGCCTTCAGACTCGGTGGATCTATCACAACTGTCCATGCAAGCAAACTTCTCTTTCTTAGCAGACGAATCTGTCGCACAGAAGGAAAAATAAGCTCAGACACCACCTTAGCAGTATAATCCACATTCCCGCTCTTCATAGCAGCGAGCCTCTCAGAAACCGAACTGGACTTAGCTCCCAACGCGTGCTTCGACATAAACCCAGACAACGGGGGCACCATCAAACCTTTCCACTGGAAATCCTCTCAAGAATGGTCGTGGCTATCTTCGGAAAGTAGGTTTCACAAGCCCAAGCTCAACGATCATTTTTGTCCCCTTGGGAGAAGTCAGGTCGATGATAAGCTTCAGCAACAGACGAGCCTCCGCGAGCAGCAGAAAAAGTCCTTAACTTCTTCTCAGTCAAAGGCTCACAAGCAAGTGAAGAATATATCTTCTTTCCACCCTCATTGGCAGCATGCTCTACAACAGCGATCAGGCGAGCAAATGCCTTATCCTTTATCCTCTTTATGTCTTCCTTTGGAGGTAACCCGCATTTCTCCAGACGAAAATGACTGGCAACCAGCTCCACTTATGGTACTCAGCAAGAATGCCCAAGGTGATGTGCAGTTTCTTCATATCTGCTGAAGTTCTTGGAGTTGAGCCAAATTTCAAATCTACACAAAATAAGAAAGATTCAAGCAAACCATGAATGAAGCAGTTCACTTACCATTGATAAAGACAGTCGAAACACGTAGTTTATGAGAGGAGTCGGACTCCCACTTTCCACTTACCTACAAGGTATCTATCTCCCACTCATGATCACCTTTGCATGAAACATCAAGCAACCTATACCTCAGCTGCCCCACGCCTTCCTTGTGGCCGATTTCAAAGAAGTACTATAACTCATTTATGGTCAAGCCAAGATCAAATAACTTGCTCAAATTTGAAAACCCCACCATCGCACGGACAGCATTCGGGAAGCACTAAACAGGCGTACATTTCATGAAGCAGACCACTTCTTGAAAAAGACACGGCATAGGAAAATTAAATCCCAACACAAAGTAATGTAGATGGAATTTGATAGCCTTTTTCCTAGCAGTGGTACCATCGCTGCACGGTTCATGGTTGTTATCATCCTTCACCCGCTTGACGCGAACCCCTGACGAAATCGCATGCTCATACGTCTCAAGAAAATCCTGAAACAGCTCATCGGAGTTGATCTTGACATATGCAGCCTTGAAGTAGCCCACCTTTTCGAAAGAACCATCTTGACGGCACAAAGATTGAGGGTATTCGTCACTTTTGCAATCTAAGGGAGACATCTCAAAATCCTTGCCAAAAGTATAAAGAAAATTATTTAAAAGGCAGCTCGCGAGAAAAGAATAAAAAAAAATTAGAAGGGCCGCAAAGTTCAGTGCCCCACGACCCAACCCTCTTTCTCAAGCAACATGGCCCAAAGTCTCATAGTCCCTCATGTATGCAACCATGCCACTTAACCCAGCACGGGATGAGGCATGTGCCTCCTTCCCCTTTCCTCCTTCGTGCCCAGCACGCTTAAGCAGGCTCAGGCCTCTCGGCCCAAGTCACAGGAACCAGAGAGTCAGCGCACACCAGTCTGTCTCACTCTCTCTCCTTTTGCCTACATGGGCCCGTGCCTAGCAGCTATGGAGGCCCAGCTCGAGCTGGCCTCCTCATGCCCAGCGCGCTTGTCACATCTGCTCGAGCCAAGCACTTGGTCCACGCCAGCCGAGCTCCGTCGCTGCACCACCTGTGCACAACAGCCTCGTGGCACCCTAGCCTCGTCCCTCATGCCACCTCAGACTTGCCGAACCAATTTTTCAAGCCCCAAGACTCCTAAAAAATCAAGAAGGAAAAATTCAAAATTTTCTTACCTTAGAGCGGCATGAAGAAGAAGAAAAATAACGAGAGATGACTCTTTGCAAGGGCATGAGAAGAAGAAAGCTAGGGAAGGGAGAACAAATTTCCTCTGGCTTTTCTCTTCCTTGTTGGAATTATGATTTTTCTCCAAATTTATTTAATCCCCTACTTAAGGCATAATTAAATAGGCATTAGAGGCAATTGGTTTCATTTTCCTAGAAGAAATCTATCTCCAAATCAAGAAAGGAGATCTAGTTCAAATTGGGAAACAACTCTACAAGCCCATGCATGTTAGGATTTCTATACCTACTGCCCTTTTCCTATGAGCAGCCTAGCAGGTGTAGGGGCATTTGTGGAGCCTAAAATAATCCCAAATATTCTATAGGCGACATGTGAACTTTTGCTCAAGAAAGACAAGATTGCCCTCATTAAATGGACAAGCTCCTCATATCTCTCATGCGCAGCTCACCCTCTTGAAGGTCCCATCAGCTAAATACGACTGCCCACAGCTCACCTGCCCTTGTCAAGGAAAAGTTAAGGCATTAAAGATAAGGATTAATTACCCAAATCCTATCTTTAATACATTCCCAATTGAAGATTGACTCTATTCAAGTAAGAAATCCATATTTAAATCAATTAGGGATAATTACTCTATTATCTCAAGATATTATTTCCTATTTAATATTTTGAGAATATTTCTCCATAAAACCTTGGCCAATAGGATGTCGCCTCATGTAGGGTAAAACCCTAACACCATGGCCGGCCACTCCCCTATATATACCTCATATTCTACTAAATTTCAGTAAGCTTTTGCTACCCCTAAAAGCCCTAAACACTTTATTCTTCTCAGAGAAACTAACTTAGGCATCGGAGATCTATTGGCCTAACCATCCTACCTCATGGGCACGTGAGGCTTAGGTCATTGATCAAAGGTGTTGATTGGTTTGCAAGTGCATTTTTGTCAAAGCTAGAGACAGCGGAAATTTGCATCAACAAACATGGTTCGCAGTAGGCTCCACGACCCAACGTAGTCTAATCTGGAAGATCTGCACAATGGATTTTCAAATTCCTAAGATCCTTAAATATACGTACAACCATATACTATAATTTCGAGATGATCCAATGGTCGGATCTTTGTCTACTACAAATGTCAATAATCCAAGATTCTTCAACAAGAAGACCCGACTGCCGGATTTCTGTTTCACAATTTCTCATGGTCCATCAATCGATGAATAACATGCTCATTAAACTTGCCGACGATCCAATGATTAGGTTGGTGTCAACTACAAAAATCAAAAGTCAATACCCATAATTTGAATAACCAAACCATCATATCAAGTTTCAACAAAAACGAACCTTGGATATAGGCTCCGAACATCAAGGAAGTATCGCTGTCGAAAATCAAGATAGCCAGAGTTTCCCACACGCCACCAAACGTGCCACCATGCACCGTGATTTCTAGCTAACACAAACTGAAATTTCTGACAAACTCCAAACATCACAAAACCACAGAGATGTAGAACAAGACAAGCGAAAGATTTTTATAGCTAGGTCGACTTCCAAAAAGTGGTCGAAAGGCAGTGAAAACCACCAGAGAAGTCTCAGAGCCCGTGAATGGTGCACTCACGGTGCAACGTCGTCTGCTGTCCGATGGACAATTAGATAACTCGAATTTCAACTTGGTGTTGGATTTCAAGTTTGTGCCATAAAACTATCAGTCTCTCCACCTACCCCTGGTAGTCAGAAAGCTCTTTACATATCCTGATTAGGCTAAGCTCATAGACAGTCGGCTATAGCGCTCGGGGTATCCTCTTCTAAGACCCTTGGGCCTTGGGCTTCTCAATTTTCTTGGGCTTTTCGTGGCTTCTTTCTCGGCCGACACCATTATGTGGCCCTAAAAGTGCTCAACATTAACACTCATATTTTAGTAAGTTTTTATAATATCTTATTTTTTGTACATTGTATATGTGTTGAAACTTGAAATGTGAAAAGGAAAGATAGTGTGTTTATTTATTTGATAATGTGTACTTAATTTAAAAACTAGAATTAAAAAATATAATATTGAATCATGTCAGGATTCTATGAAATATTATAATCCTAGTTTCTTTTTTGCCGAAAGGAATGGCACTAACTATGTCACGTATAAAAAATAAACAAAACTTAAGAGGCAATTCTCTAAAATGATGCAGTTTAGTCGAACTCATAGTGTAAAAATATCAATATACCGAAAAAAAATCTCTAAAATGATGCGGTTTAAACAGTAAAAATTTTGGACTAAATCTAATGGTCGAGAGTTTTAGGTGCTTAACTCTTTCTTCCCTTTTAATATAAAAAGAACAAATAATGTGAAGAAAACATCATTCATCTTTACTCATTGTGGTCGCCCTATAATTCTACTCCGATTCTCTCCCTTCCTTTTTCCATCCCCTCATCTTACATTCTCTATTTTGTCTTTCTTTTTCTATAAAAAAAAAAATTAATGTAAGATGTTGACGTGGCTTAATCGTGGTTCAAATAGGAGGGGAGTGAAGGGGAGGGAAAAAAAAAGAGGAAAGAATCCTACTCCGCCCTATAAGTGCAATACGAGTAGCCATGTTACTTTGCAAATGAAAAGTGTGAGATGAGGGGATGGAAGGGGAGAAGGGGAGAGAATCCTACTCCTTCAAGGAATTGCAATCATTTGCAAAGTGGAATAAACATCAAATGGAAGAGCAAAAAATACTTTACACATGTCTGCAAGCTTAAAAAGGCATATAACTAGTAATAGCCTCATTCTTTTGTGTGATGTGCGTTTTCACTCAGCTTTGTGCCTTTATTTATATTAAGGGAAAATTTTTGAAATGTCATATGAACTTGTACACAATTTTTAATTTGTCATATAAACTAAAATTTTAAGTAATTTGTCATACCAACTTTCCGAAATCATTAGTTTGTCATCTTACCCTAACTCCATTGAGTTTTCCATCCAATATAAGTCATGTACGACATGTGCCTCGCACATGACTTGTGTTTAGAGTTATTTGGGTCATTCTAACACTTCATTTCCCTTTTATTAAGTTGGATTCGACAAAAAACTCTAGGGTCTCTAAAGCTACAGAAGGGGCTACTGCTACGTTATACTTGTTCTCAAAGATTTTGTTCACATTGATCTTCATGAATACTCTCATACACAATATTTAAGTGTTCGTACTAAGGAAAAATAAAAAACCTTGTGAAAAAGAAATGCTAAAATCACTAAAATAGCCCTGAACACAAGTCATGTGCCTCACACATGACTTATATTGGTTGGAAAACACAATGGACTTAGGGTGAGATGACAAATTAATGATTTCGAAAAGTTGATATGACAAATTGCTTAAGGTTTCAATTTATATGACAAATTAAAAAGTGTATACAAGTTCATATGACAATTCAAAAAATTTCCCTTATATTAATCATAGGTACGGTTTTACTTTATTTCAAGTAATAAATGTCATAATAGAATAAAAAGCTTCTAAATTTTATTAGATTCTACTTTATGTTTCTACAATCATATTCCTAGAATAACTCTTTCCACAACAAGAGAGATGTGAACTCAATATAAAAGACCACATTTACAACATAGTCAAAATCTTAACTACTAACCCTATCATGCAAGCTATTGACTGATCTTGGATGATGTTGAGAAAAACAAGGCAAAATGAAACACACATATAAACCTTGGGGAAGGTAAGTATCAACTTTTCAGAGCTTCGGTCAACAAGATCACACGTACAACATGGTCAAATTCTAACCATATCACGTATGTTATTGACTAATCTTGGACGATGTTGAGCAAAACAAGGCAAAATGAAACACATGTATAAACCTCGAAGGAGGTTAAAGTACCAACTTTTCAGGGCACGGCCAAAAAATCACACGGATAACTCGATCAACATCTCAACTAATAACCCTATCAGTTACACAATTGACTGATCTTGGACGGTGTTGAGAAAAACAATGCAAAATAAAACACATATGTAAACCTCGAGGATGTTAAGTATCGACTAATCACTACAACAAAAATGGGCACTGCACACAATAAATTATTTATGCCATTTGAGGCCAAAGGGCACCAACATATGTGCCCATAGACCAATGGCAACAGTGCAACTACTATTATATTGTATGTGCCCTCTATGGGTGTCACCAATGATGAAAGGGCATGATATGACATTTTGTGCTCAAACAGTTCAGCACAAATAGATGTCTTTTTGTACCTTAATTCTGACAACATGTCAGATGATAGACAATCATGCGTACTAATTTCAAATCGTGCCCAATAGGTTCAATTTGAAAAGAAAAAAAATTGAAACAAAACAAAAAAATTCTAAATTTTCATAAAATCAACAAATCCCACAATATACATGTATTTCAGTTATTTACAACAAATCCCACATATTTACAACCAAGCCCTTCTTCAGAATCCTATCCTCCCCTACTACAGTCGTTGGACCTAAGTTCTTCATGCAATGTAACTTAACCACATTCCCTTCTTGCCTATAAGGAATCTTAGTATAAAGCATAGAGTAAGAAATAGTTATACCTTACAAATAGCATCCACTAGAAAATTGCCTCCACTCTGTTGTGGGTTTTCAAACTATCAGACACCCTCAAAAACAAAAATAACAAAGATCAAATGTATGCATTCAGATTATGTAAAACCTCAAGACATATGTATGTATGCATTGAACACTCAAACAATACCAGAGTATGACCTAATTGCTTTGATAGTATGTAAAGTAAATACAATATGGGAAAGACACCAAATAATAGATCTTGGCATGCCTCTGCTATTGTATTACTGGCAATATGAAAGCTGCATAATAGTGGCAAGTTCTAACACATGTAATGTAATACAATATACACAGAAGTCACCTAAGTGCTATGATAGGAGATGAATAGTACATAAACAATAGAAAAGTGCCACTAACTGAGGGTGGATGTGCTCTCCTTTTTACTCTAGGATGGGCTTTTACACACCACTGATTCACAGTAATGGGTAACAAAAGAAAAACAGACAATCACAAAGAGGGCAGCACAGCATCGCACTTGCGATAAAAATGCAGATGGCTAAAGAATTAACATGAGTATGAAACTCAACATTGGACCTCTAGCAATCACATAACTTTACACAAAACACTCGGGTAACTTACACTAAAGGCTACTAGTATTACACAAAAGAAACAAAAACAGAATAATTCAATACCTCTCAATCTCATATGGGAGGCCAGTATATTCAAATGAATTGAATGGTGGAGGCACATTATCACCCTAGTAAAAGATGTAAATCGGATGACTCTGTGAGCAGATAAAAATTTGATATCAGACATCCAGATAACAGAACATCATTTAGGACAAAGTTGAGTTTGAAGTTCTTTGAACATCATTCAGAACAAATTCCCATGTTACCTTCATTTAGGACAAAAAATTTACAAAATTAAAGTTGGGTAGTTGGGTTTTTCATATTCTGTATTGGGTATGGTTTTTCATATTCTGTATTGGGTATCCAAAGTCATGGGGAAAGCTTGGAAATAATCAAACCAACATCCAATTTAGTACACACCTAAGAAAAACATAAGCAAGAAATAAAACAATGAAAGATCATAAAAGGCTCAACAAAACTAAACTAAATTATAGTTGGATTTAAAGATGCATACTCAAGTAGCTCCTTATTGCTTACAAATATGGCCAGGTCTTCTTTGAAGGATACTTATATGCCATCTCTGTCTTGTGTATTCATCAACACAATCAGATTCTTGAACTCCGTACCTGGAGTCACCCATTGTGGCTTTCCCCATACAAAATCAGGTTCATAGAAAGGAAACCTGCATCAACTGCTACAGCTATAAGTTTCTACATCATTCCTTATCATGAGATTCCAATAATCCTTGAGAAATTCCCATAAATCGTCCCCGCCGATAGCAATATCATATTTTACTTTAAATTCGTGTAAATATTCTAATACATTGATATGTACAAATTTTCACAAAATTAATGTAAAAATTACCTTTTACTAGAGACCACAACCCAAAAAACCGCTACTAAACCCAGAATAATCACAAAGAATTCTACAAAACCTAAAAAAAGTACTAAACTGACATAAAACCAAACCCATAGATATAAGGGCACAAAAATACACAAAAATCATAGAAAAATAACAAAGGAAAAGCCCAGATCCGAAAGGAGTCTGTGATGTGGTGGTTGTCCAGTTGACAAACGGCATCCATCAGCAGAGTCTGAGAAAGGCAGAGATGAAAGAGGCAAAAATGGGTTTGTTTGAATTTGAACTAGATCAAATCTCCTTTTGATTATAACCAAAAAGAGAAAAAAGCTCAGTTCCCCTTTTGTTTCAAACGAACCCTAATCCTAACCTTAAAATTAATCACAAATTATTAACTAAATTAACCAATACAAGTTCTAAGTTCTCACCATTTTACCTGGAACAAAGTGGAGGGAAAGAATCACATTATGCAGGCACTAAACTGAAGGGGAACTAGGGATGAGATGAGAGTTGAGGTCGACTAATTTGCAGATTCTATATGAAGGAGAAGGATTTGCAGAGTCTGAGAATATGTAAACTCGACTAGAAACTTAAGTTGAGACCCAACGATTCACAATGTGTGTGAGCTTTGAAAGGGAAGGATTTGCAAATTATGTTTCTGCGTGAGATGTGAACTGGAGTTAAGAATTGATATGAGAGGCAAGAGAGAGAGAGAGAGAGGGAGAGAGAGAGAGAGAGAGCGTGGGGTTGAAAAGAGGCTCGATTCGATTGGGGAAGGGAGAGCGAGAGAGAGGAGAGGCTGGGTTTGAACGGAGAAACACAGAGAGAGGCAGGCGGAAGGAAGGAAACCAGGAGAGAGTGAGGACTGAAGATTGAGGAAAGTGCTTTTCTCATTTCGTATAAAACATTATTTTAAACAAAGGGCACAAAAAATTCACCTTTACATTAAATATATTAAACTATAGGGCACGATTATATTTATGGTGTCATTACTTTGCAAAATAATAAAAAATTTCCATTTTTGACATTAAGGCCTCGTTTGGCAGCTCGGACTGTACTGACTATTTCAGTCGGATAGGATAAATAGTCATCGGATAGTACTGACTAAATTAGTCGGGTGTTTGGTGAATGTCAGACTAATGACCGTATTATTTATATTGTGTTTGGTACTTTTATTTATGTGTTTGGTACTTGTTAATAATATTTTTAAATTGATAATTAAAAAAAAATTACAAATGTGTTTTTAAAAATGAAGTTCACAATCCAAAAAATAAAAAATCAAAATTAAATAAAAAATCATCAATTCTTTCGTCACCATCATCGTCTTCCTTTTCTTTCATCCACCAACCAATCAAATTTGCAGAAGCAAATCTCCAAATTATTGATCGGAGCTTGCTCACCCAGCAAGCAGAAAGTCCATGTCCATGCTTTACAAGGGAGTGTGCAGCCAAAAACGCAGGTGAAATAAAAAAACCCAGTTTTGAGTTTTTAATCCATTGAAACCAAAACCCAGATGAAATATTTTCCAGTTTTGAGTTTAATCACCGAACATCATCAAAATCAAATAACAATTAAGCCAAAAACTCAGATAATGTCTCTCCACAACAGGAACGGCGTGACTTGGATTCGATCTGCCACCTCTGGTTTTCCGTTCAAAATTTGCTTGATGGCTAATCGGAGGTGGGGATGGAGAAAGAGGGAGAGAAGGAATACCTTAGTTGAGAAGGAGTTTCTGATGTGTAGAAGCAGATGGCAAGATGGTTGGAGCAGTTAGTTTTGCTTTAGCGTGAAGTTCATGAACCCGACTAAATAATACCAAGGAATTGGACGGGATAAGCAAGCGGGCGTAAGGGGTATAAAAAATGGTGGGGCCGGATTAATAATCCGGTGCTTATTTAGTCCAAAACCCACCAAACACCTGTTTCGTATTATATAGTACAATCCGGTGTCTTATACGACGTGCCAAACGAGGCCTAAAGGTACAAAAGTCATGGTTATGTGCCCAATAATGTAATTGTGTCCATTCCTCTTAACATTGGGCACAATACATGGTGCCCATTACGGAATGAGCGCAGTTCCACCCTATTGATGTTTAAACAAACACATACACCTCATTTGTGTCCCTAATTTTGTGCCCAAAGGCCATTTTTCTTGTAGTAAATTCAGATGCAAAATGAGACTCAAGTTTTGTTTTAGGAGAGAAATGAATATTTAAGCATAATTAAAAATTAAAAAAATTAAAAATAAAAAATAAAAAATAAAAAACCCTCATAATTTTTAGCCTGCCATCGCAATAAATCCACAACACAACACAGAACTGAACAGGACAAAAAACAAAACATAGAACTGAACTAGAGATTCATAGGCCTGCATTTACATAAAGCTTTAGATACTATACAATTTATATTCGACCAATACAAATATAGTTTTACATATAATACAGTCACAGTCACAGTACCTCCCCCCCCCCCCCCTCTCCCCCCAACAAAAACAAAAATTAAAAGACACACAAATCATTCGTATCTTACAATAACTCGACTTTATTTAGAAGACACAAATCATTCGTATTTTACATAACTCGACTTGATTTAGAAATTATAAGGAAGTGCAACTTCCTATCTGTGTCCACTTCTTAACCAGGGAAACTAAGGTAGCCTGAAAATACCGAATACAAAAAACGATTAGCAATTTCATTTAAGATATTGAAGAATAAAAGCATCCTAGCTGTGCAATTATACTTGACAAACATCATGAATTTGTGATACAGTGAGGATAGGAGCCAAACGGCAAAAGAAACATGAGGTAAAGGAAAAAGGAAAAAACAGCAAAGCCCAGATAAGCACTTGAGCTAATCACAGAAACAAAACAAAGGACCTACATCAACGTGAAAGGGGCGTGGCAATCCCATTGGTATCTTTGAACACAAGTTTGCCCCACGAAGGAGATAAGCTTTTATTAAAACATTCCCTAAATGGCTTTTTTTACTTAAATTAAAGAAAAGAAAATTAGAGGTTTAAAATTGGTAACGTGTAAAATTCGACCTGATCATGTTTGAGATGAACCCTCCGTGAGGACAGCAAAATATCCGTTATCTACACAGCCCCCTAGTATTTTACTAACTTTATTCTTCGTCGTAGCATCAAATAAGCACAAGCCAAAAGTCAAAAGCAAAAGACAAGCAAATAGCATATATTAGGAAGTTAAAGCGGCACACCCCAGTTTGAGAGACAAGATGTCGGAGCAGTCATCTTCAAGAGAAAGAGGACTGTTGGAGCTGGTGGTGACATTTGTAGCTGATTCAGATGTCACGCCTTCTTCTCCACCATTATTCAGGTTTTCCAACTCCATGATCGCCGCCGGTCCGATATCTCCTCGGGCGGATAACATCACCATCTGCCATGCAAAGACAACAAAGAAAAAAATCGCCCAGATTTAATTTTTTAATTAAGAGTTATTGTTTTTTCATTAAATAAAAAAAAATAGAAGAGGAAATATATGGCTTGTTTCGATATGTTTTAAAAATGATTAAAAACGCTTTTAAAGAAAATGTTTTTGGGTTTCAAAAGCACTTTAAATGCTTTTCTAAGATTTATTAGCATTTTTACTAAGGATTGTTTTTAAAAATATTTTCACCAAAAGCGCTTTCAATTATTTTAAAATCATATCCAAACGAGCTCATAGATGACGGTAGTTGCTTACCCTCTGCTTTAGCTGGTTGTTAGCTTCTACAAGCTCATCTCCCTGCATTTATAATCAGTACAAGTAAGAGGACCACAAAGCAAAAATTCATTAATAATTTAATTAATGTTTTTTTTTTCTTTTCAGGAAATTCTTGACTATTGTAAATATTTGTGGTTATTCCATATATAGACACAGACAACAATCATCTATTTAACTATAAACCTTTTTCGCAAGTGCCATAATCTCACTCATAATCTTTTTTTCCTGAAATAAATGGAAAATTTGGAATTAGACGGTGCTGTATATACATATAATGTGTACGAGGCAATTGGAAACCTATTGACCTTTTGATTAAACACGGTGATTTAAAACAATGTGTACGAGGTACAACGTGTCGACCTATTTATTTGATTAAGCTCGGTCATGACTCACTCATGCATAGTGCAAAAAATTAGAGAAAGAAATGCACTTACTTTTATAAAATGCTAATAACAAATTTTCTATTTGAACAAAATTAAGACATTTGTCCTACTCTTTGCAAGAATATTATTGTGCAATGATCCGGAAGATTTTTATTGCTTAATTAATAAGCCTCACAATGTGCTCCTCTATCTGAAGATACCTAGATTTTAGAAGCCATGGGACACCTGAATTCACTTGTAACAGAATAAATTAGCTAGCTAGCTAGAACAGACCTTAGTTTCCATCACACGGCCATGGCTTGCTTCCACCAATTTTTCTAACTTCTGCAGTTCATCCAGGTCCAAGTCTTGAAGCTCCTCACCCTTCAGGTGCCTGTTGCATGCCAAACCAATTTCGGCAGACTCTCATCAAACGATCATCCAGCTAATTAACCACCATATATCTTACAAACAAATCGATAAATTATAATTACCTCAGCTTGCGGGTCTTATCCTCAAGTTCCTTACTCAGCCTGATCGTGTTTTCTTTCTCCAACTAATTAAATGGGAAATATATTTACACCGTCATTTCTATAAACTAATCTGTCCCATGAAAAGCTTATAAACATCAGGCCCAAAAACATCCATTGTTAAAACTCTAACTTGGAGTCATTACTCAACCCCAGGTACTTGCACATATTTAGTCTTAGAGGCCAACCCTGCTGCATGCACATATAGAAGTCTAACTAGTAATTATTTTATTTATGTTAAAGCAATATACGATCGTTCAAATGCTGTAAAACAATATTTCGAAGCTCCAAGTGCAGATCACAAAAAATGCTACATTCACTTGACTTAATTAATTGTTGTACCATTAAAAATGTAAATTTTAGGGCAAAGATGAAAAAAAAACCCATATTGAACTGAATTACCTGCAGCTGATCAAGCATCGATTGATTCGATTTTTCCCCAGTATGTGATTTGTACCTTGCAATCACATCCTTGGTACTTCACAACATAAAAGGATTAAAAAAGTAGTTAGCATGCTTCATTATTATTTTATAAAGGTTTAGAAAGAAAAAATTAAACAAAAAAAATAAAAATGCACACGAAATTAAATTAATACGTGTGACTAAGCAGTAAGCATAGATAAAAAATCAATACAAGGAAAAAAAAACATGTTACCCAATTTCCATGCTTCTGGTTTGAAAACACTTTTCAATAAGCCCAATAAATTGGTACATGCATGCTGGATTTGGTTTTGCAAGTGATTGTTATTTACTCTGTTCTTTTCTGATATATTTTTTTTTAATATAAAATCAACCATTTTAAAATGCATGCAAACAGAATAACATCTAAAACTAATTTACCAACCAGAAAACAAGAAATCAGAAGAACCAATTAATATAGATTTGTAGATAATTCATTCAAGGTTAACCAGCCAAAACAACTATCACTTTAGAGATATTTGGTTCTGTTGCAAACCAACCGGCAAAGCTATTTTGGAGGCCTTATTGCTTGGTCTGGTTACCCAGATCAAAATGTCAAGTCGGAATTTATACATATATATGAGGTCACCAAACTGAGGATACACAACAAAAAAAGGCAAAACCAACGATGGGACTATCAGGTTAACTAAAAGTAGGACTAAAAAGTCTTAAGTCAGTTTCACATCAACTCGGGCATCATTGCAAATATCGTTAATTGTTGTATTTTCTGTCACCACTTTATTTTGGATAATACTTAAGCCAGGAGGATGTGAATCTTTCAATCACATCTTTTTATCGAACATCGTGCGATCAGAAATCATTGTAAATTTTTTAAATTTAAAATTAAATATGAACAATACCTGATAAAAACTAACAGCATGATGTACGATAAACGGATGTGATTGGAGGGTCCAGCGAGGATCCTGTCTCATACTTAAGTATCCTATAATAACCTTTTGGTTTTGACCCAATAATATTTGAACACATGTATTCTTACTTAAATAAATAATAAGACATGCTATTTAATTTTTCTTAAGTTTCAAAAACAATAAGCACACAACATCTTTTAATTGAACCAAATCAAAAAGATAATATACTAGTAAGTACTCAAGCAGTACCATTTTGTTGCTTAATTGGTCTTTTTTTACCCTGAATTTGTCAATGATCAACTATATTTTTAAAAGGTTTTCGATGCAATAAAAAAATAAAAATAAAAACAAACAATTCTTGCTAACTTTTGACCATTTATTTTTCTTGGCAAGGTTTTCAAGTTTCTACTTTGTAATTTTAATCTCATCCATTGCCTAACAACAACAAAAAAAACAAGAAAAAAAAAAGAGAATCACATACATCTAATCAACTCATTAAAATAACTCTACTTGAGTATAATGACTGATTTGATGATTTACTCAGATTTACCAAGTTCATCTAGCTAGAGCCATCCAACTTTACTGGAAAAGACCTAAACATAATGCACTTTGGAGGGATCATATTGGGGATATGAGAATTAATAGACTAACAGTTTTTCTTCTATATTTTCCAAGAGGTGAAAGATCCCTATGAGTTATTTCCTGAATACAACCTTAGTATTATAAGTAAATGAATTACTTTCCTTGTTGCAAGATTAATCTAAGCACACTTTATTATTGGTCTAATATATCTAACTTAGGACTTAGGAAAGTTATTTTTTGTATCATTGATTCCACAATTGTCAAGTCTTCACTATCTGTTGATGCAAGACTGTCGAGGCACACATTTTGTTTGAAACAGTGTATTTTTAATTAAAATTTATTATTATTATCATTATTATTGTATTATTTTACTATTACTATTTTATTATGATTATTCTTATTATTCAAGAGAGCTTAAAAACTTGAGGTTATGGAGGAAAATATAGTAGTTATAGTTGTGGATATATTTCTTGCAGCTAGGAGAAGTCCTCCTCCACGCCTACAGTTGAAGTAATAGGAAATGGTTGCTGCACCAATATCCTCTCCTTAGACGTCTAAGATATAGAGGTTGAGCCAGTGTCCATATCTGGTGAGTAAAAACGAGGCGCTAGAAAGAAGAGAAAAAAAATATATATATATTAAGATGTTAAAAGTATTTATGATGAGGAAAATAACGTCGAAAACTACTTGTTTTCAATGAGTATTAGAATCTTCTTACATTTTATAAATGAAAGAAGATATACTTTATTTTCAATGCATAAAAGGACATCAGATAGTATATCGTTAGTCATATCTCATTTTTAATGCCTAAAAAGACATCAGAAAGTATCACTTTCTCTTGCCCATCATGGAAAAGCTATAAATAATGGATTGGACTTCCATGCTCCAAAAGTAGCTTTTTGTTCTTTCTTAATTAACAAAAGCATTTCCAATTCGTTCCTTTGTTGGTTTAGATAATGTTTATAGACGTGTTTTTGAAAGGCCAACATGGTTCGCCTTAGATGGGTGATATCCACTTCGTGTTGTGTTCAGTTATTTGACAAGTTTATACCACTTGGAAATCTCGATTTAGAAGACTTTTTACAAGAAGAACGGGAGAGGTGAGAGAAGTGGAGATTGATTGATGAAGAGGTGAGAGAAGTGGAGATTGGTTCGAGAGGAAGTAAGCCTAACCTACAGTTTGGAGGTGGCTGGCTGCTTTATATATCCATGGGAAACCCTCAGCCGGTTGACATGTGGCTCAATCCAGGTGATGGATAATGAAAATCATTGTTCTAAAAATCCCCACTTGGCTCAATCCAGGTGATGGATAGGTGCGCTGCCTAGGTGCTAGGCAGCTGGTCACTGTCCTGATTAATGCTTAGGCGTTTGAAAATTAAGAAATGGCACCTAGACCAGCTGAAGTGTCTGCCTAGCCAGTCCAGACCCACCTAGGTACCTGCCTAGATTGCGACTCACTTAGATAGAAAATAAAAAACTTTCAATTTGCATTTAATTTTTTTCAATAAATTATAAGAGACTTGTTGAATACTTAAATGAGCATATGCTTATTCCTCATGTTTTCATTATATTCCAATACTTCATAATACATATGTCATTCTATTTTTGTAGTTTATGATAAAATTATATATATAAACAGACACTTATTTACGCGAAATATAATAGATTTACTTAAATTCGTCTAGTCCGCCTAGGCGCCCTCCTAAACCCCGCCTAGGTGCTAGCTAGGCCCTAACCCGCCACCCAACTAACGCCTACCTTCTTTTAGAACCTTGAAAACACAAGAAGTCATCAACAAAAATGTTATTATTATCATATTTTTATACCATATTTGTACTATTTTTTTTAATAGAAGTGAAACTCACATGTATTGGTAGACTTTCGTTTATTAGAGATGTGGCACAAGTGGTATAAAATTTTGATAAGTACAGCATTACCTGGTCAACAATAGCTTTGCCAACCTTGAGGCACCATTTTGGTTGACATCAGCTATTGGCACAAACGATGGAGTATGGATACACCACATTTATCTAAGGGTAATGATAAGGAGATCAAAATTTTAAACCAAATGATATGTCACAAATAAAAAATAAACACGTTAATCAATGCTTAAGTAATAATATAATCATAAACAACCACATCATTTGGTTTAAAAAATTTGATCTTCTTAACATTACCATTTATCTAAAGAATTATTCGGTAATATCATACTACCACGCCATCCATAAACAACAAAAAGCCAGTAGATTTACCCAATTTTAGTGCCTCCATTATCAAATATTTCAGTTCCCCATCAACTAACAAAATTCATCTAAAATAATCAAAACCCATTAAACTACTGACACCCACAAAAGCACCAAAAATGATTAATCGATTGAAGTTCACTTGCTGAGTGATTTCTGACCCCTAGAAGCCCAAAGGAACACATGCACAAGGAAGAGAAACCAAGTGAAGAAAGGAAGACAAAGACCCAAAGGAAGGAAGACCAAGGCCCAACAAAAGCAGGAAGGATGATCCCAAGCACTGCAGACGATCGGTCGGCGGTCTAGTTTGCCTGCCAGCAACAAAGCCAAGCACAAAGTCCAAGGGTCGGGCCTACTCGAGCGAGTTGACATCCTGACAACTTTATAGCACAATGTCCAACGGTCGGGCCTGCTCGGGCATCAACTCCATGTCATGTGGTGGCTATTGACAAAAGAGAAAGCCTATGAAGAGACATAAAAGCTGACAGATCAAGCACGATCGTAAGGTCCTCACAAACCCCAGCGCTGAGCAGGTGCTTGGTATGCATTGTCTCCAGAAAACATGCAAGTGGACCTGAACGAGTGTCACATCGCCACCATGTGTCGACTAAAGGACGGATGGACAACTAGCAGTTCATGTCTACATATTCAATGCATTAAATGCAAAGCGGTGGAAGACTCAAACACAAAGACTTAAGGCTCATTGAGGGTCTATCTAAGGGAGATGAATGCCACTGAGAACAGGTCGAACAAAAAGAGAGAAAAAAAAGACTACTGGATTACTTCGAGCCTATTTGTAACCTTGTCTGAGCACCCCATTGGACGTAGCCCAGTTTAAAGAGATGAACCACTTAAATCTTGTTGTTCTTATCATTTCAACCTTGAGCCCACTAAAAGCCGACCATACTGATCTTTGTTAAACTCTCCAAATTTACGTTAACGTTCACTATTAATCTCTCATCAATTGCGAGTTGTATTGAGTGGAAGAAAAAAAAAAGGGTCGATAGCCATGGAAACCAATGGTAAACAAGTAGGAATGGAGTCGTGGAGGTGGAGAACTGCAATTGATATTTGTGGGAAACGGAGGCCGGTCACTAGGTATTTTCTTTTTCAAGTATTTACTTTATTTTTAATTCTTAAAATAAAATATAAAGTCCAACTGCGAATGAAGTGGTTCACATGTCAAATTTTGAATAGGAGTATCACAAATGGCGTGGTAGTACAGCCAGGAAGATTCCCTCCAGATACTCAAATCGTGTCCATTCATCGTATATCGTGCGATCAGTTTTCATCAGATACTATTCATCTTTAATTTAAAATGAACGTATTTAAAATGATACATGACTGCACGATATACGATAAATGAACACCATTTAAGGATCTTCAAGATCCTCACAAAAAGGATCCTGAGAGGATCCTCATTTGTAGTACAGTACTACTTAATAATTTCTTCAATACCAGACCATATCTAATCGACATCTGGCATCTTAAAGGGTGATGGAGTGTTAAGGGCTTTATGGTTAGGAAAACAAAAGCTTTGACCTTTCGTTGCACGACTAATCAACAACGAGAACAAGAGCAACTCGGCTCAGGTCTCTCGGGGGCGACCCAACTTAGTCGAGCTGACATGATGATCAGCTTCTCACTTCCTATGGCCTTGTCCAATTCCAAACATAGGGAACGAGGTCAACTCACCTTGGTTATCAGGTGGGGATGACCACAACTTAATCAAGTTGACATGGATGATGTCCCTCTTCCAGCTGTTCGTCATAGTCAAACAAGGCAATGAGGTCAACTGGAACTGCCGATGGTATGCATTCTTTGGTCGCATAGAAGGCCCCTCTACATGTGGGAGTATGTGGGCCCTAATACGCGACGATTCCTTATTGATGTATTCGGCTTGGAGAGAGTATGGGTAAAGAATAAATAGTAAAAGTAGAAAGATCTAGATGACAAAGCGCTAATTCACTCTCTACCAAAAAGATGTATTGGCTTCTTAGAATCTAGCTTCAGAAGAATTTTCATCAACACAATAGATGAGTTAAAAGACACCAGCATACAATAAGGGCATCTTTTATATACACGTTGATTTCAAATGACAAATTGATATACTAAATCCTATATCTCAAGTTAAAACGATCACTTGAGAAGTGGTGTTTCAGTTTTATTAATAAAAATGACATCATTGCTTACTATGTGGAGCGACATTTTTTTTCCCTAACATAAACAAAGAACAACTTTATCTAAATTCTTATTCCACAATTACATTTCTACATATTAATCTCTCCCTTCCTGTCAGGCACATTATTTAAGGAAGTAGGTTTTAATCTTTGCAACTACTCAAGTTCGTTCATTATTTCATGAATGCATATGAAAAAACAGGTTATATATGGCCATGGCTGAACCACTCATTGCCCTACTTGACGCATGCATACATATTCCTTCTCAAAGGATCTTCAAGGCTTCTATGATGAATTCCCATGTTTTCATCATATCACTTTACTCCTAGTAAGAAAATCCAAAGCATGTATAATTGAATGTTTGTATTTGAAGTCCTTACAAATTATCCGTATTCATTATTTACAGGCATTTTACTTTAGGAGAGGAGAATGAAGGACAACTTTTGGAACATAACCCAACATCATGTGTTGAAGTTGGCATGGATATACATATTGATATGTATATCGTATGTAGAGAGTGATACACTCTTTTACTAGCTAGAGTATTTTATCTATCATTTTATGTTGTATTATTTACTTAAAATTGATTATCTAAATTTCAGTAAGAATGATGGTCTAAGAAAAATATATATTGCCTGTCTAAAAAGGGAAACGGTGTACACACATTTAAAAGGATATATATTTTTTTCATTTCATAAACCCCAACTAATTTTGTATATTATTATCCGATCATTAACCGTCACATATGATAAAAAAAAATATGGTCTAAAAATATACTTTTTCTAGCATTTTCTAACCATTAAACTGCACAATCGTAATAAGATTACATAATTAACTAGGCTCTTATATATACAAAGTTCTGCGTGGTAGACACGATTGCATGTAGCATAAGCAAAGAGATCAGCATCACCAAGTAACGTACAAATAATCCCCACAACTTCAAAGATTGAAAACATGTAAAACTAATAAAATGTTTCTCAAACTTGGACACCCAGCTAGAAGTTGTCTCAATCAAAAGTATACCTCACTTTCTTGAACTGGATATTTTAGATATATAGTTATATCCTCGTAACAGTTAAAACTCTCACTCTCTCTGAAAGATTTTGGATTTTCTAACCATTCTTCTGTGCCTTATCTAGTTGACACACTCGTTTTAGATATATAGTGTTATTTGCACACTCATTTTTACTTTTCATATTTTTATTAATTTTTTATCGTTGATCTTCTTCAATTCATTTGAACTAAAAGCTGAAAATTGAGAGAGTGTTGAGAAGTAAAAATAAGTGTACATATCACTACAATATATATAGTCGACGAATCTGTGACACATTTTTCTCCCCAATTGTTTGACCCTGCTGAATCTCTCCCTCTTAGATAGAAGTCAAGTCATGTACTTGGTTATATTCGTTCAAGCTAGGAAAATTACAAAAGAATTTAGAAGGCGGTGGGATGTTGTACAGTAGTATCGGTACCTGGAGCTTGAGAAATCAAAGAGCTTGCCAGTTTGAGAAAAGATGATAACAGCAACTTCAGATTCACACAGAATCGACAGCTCTTCAGCTTTCTTGAAAATCCCTCTTCTCCTCTTTGAGAAGGTCACCTGCCTTGCCGGCAAGTAGTCGATCCTCCTGATCTTGATCTTCTCTTTCCTTATTTTCACCATTTCTTCCTACCCCTTCAAAAACAATTAATTCAAATAAATAAAAATAAACCAACCATGCACTTTTCACATATATAACTGTTCACAAACTCAAAAACTACCATATATTTTGTGATTATTTTTATAAGTTTAAAGATATTGACCTCAAACCCTAGCATCTCAGATCTAATTAAGAAAATCTAAACCCAGAAAAACCCACCAACCACAAACAACTGCCCAACAAGCCTAAAGTATTTTGGATTTACCACCAATCAAAGAAGAAGAAAAAATAAAATAAAATAAAACCATACATAATTAGTTACTGGGTTTTCCGTTGTTATTTGTTTACCTTCGTCGGGGAGTTTCAGGTCTGAAGTTTTGGGAAATTTGCAGAGCAGTGAAAGGAAACCAAAGAAATTTCGGAAGGAGAAGAATGGAGAGGAGAGAGAGAGTTCGCGTGCTGCCGGTTGTTCCAGAAAGGAAAGGTTGGTAAATTAAATTTCCTATTTATAGAAAAATAAGACATATCTCGCTTTAATATCCACTGTTTGTTTCTCTTTCCTATTTTTAGATATTTTTAAGGTAAGAAACGTGGAACGCAAATCAGTTGGTGTGATGAGTGATGAATGCGATCACTGCCGTTCATAATATATGTGGAATGGACGACGGTAAAAATATGGAATCTCTTAGATTTGTTCATATCTAACTGAGTGGGGATTCTCGGTTTAATTCTTTTTGGGTGTCGTCACACCCACTTCGTCTCTCTTACTTCTTTATCCTAAAAGCAGCGGTAGCAGCAATCGCTGCAACACTTGCCATCCACCATCGGCCAAATCCTCTTCCACCGTTGCCATCCCGGCCGGCCCTCTCGTCTTCCCTGCAGTGCAATCTCTTCATATGCTTTTATTTATTTATTTATTTTTAAATAAATAAATTATGGTCAATACTTCTATTCCTCCCTTCCTCTTCTCTGCAATCTCTTCATGTGACTGAATCTCCATTTTGTTTAGGCGTTGGTTTGTTTTAAGGATAATGATTAAGTACTCGTTGGTGAGTATTCTATGTATTCACTTTCTTGATATGGTTCAATAAAAAATATTACATTCTATATTTTAAAACTTAAGAAAAATTAATAACACGTTCATTATTTTTTTAAACAATAAAATATGTATTAATTTATTATTGGACAAAATTAAGGACGAGTGATTTTATGTTTTACCAGAGTGACATGTGTCAATTCCAAGCTGTGAATGTAATGTGTTGAACTTTGTTTGAAGGAATTACAGAAATGGTTGTTCTAGAGCAAGCACATGTTTTCCAATAACTCAACTTTATTTACTACATTAATAATGGTGATCGTCACGTATCTGCCGGATCATTGCACAATAATACGCATTAAGCCTCAGAATCTATGTGCTCCATTATCCGAGGGATAACCATGGGCACCTGTATTCACTTAGAGCAGAATAAATTCGCACGGCCAAGTCTTGCATTCCACCATTTTTTATAACTTTTGCAGTTCATATTCTCACAAGTCGATCAATTATAATTACCTGATGATCAACTTGCGGTGTTATCCTCGAATCTTGTTTTCTTTCTCCAACTAATTAATCTAATCTGTCAAGTGAAAACTTAGCACTTCAATGGAAGTTGAACTGTAAGTTGGAGTCATTACCCAACAAGTACTTGCACGTATTAGCCCCAGAGGCCAACCCTGCTGCTGCATGCATATTTAAGAGTGAGGATCCGATGCTCTTTGTGAGGATCTCGGGTATCCTCATATCACATCCGTTCATCATACATCGTGAGATCAATTTTCGTCAAGTACTATTTATATTCAATTTTAAATAAAAGAATTTACAATAATTTCTAACCTACGATGTACGATAAACGGATATAATTTAAAGATTCATGCAATCCTCACAAAAAAAATCTGGCGAGGGTCCTCACTCTACTCTAATTCTTAATAAAATATTACTTTTCAATTAATGCCTTACGTAAGATTAAAACTTGACTTTAGTCCTTTGACCACATGCCATGTCATCATATGCATTGACTCAAATTAAAAAAAAAATTATTGATAATATTAGGAAGATCAAAACTAAATTTGCAAGTTAAATGATGTGTCACCGATAAAAATAAACACATTTATCAACATATAAGTAATAAAACAATCATCAACTTCCACGTTCTTTAATTTTCATATGCAACATTAGGGAGAGATTCAGTAGGAAGAGTATTGCATCGGGATAGGTAGTTTTTAGCTTTGAACCTTCCGTTGTGAATTACTATCAAATTTACTTGGCTAATCGGTAAATGTGATGTCTTGAACAACTTTGCCATTTGTGCAAACCAAGACAATAATAATCACACAATACCCTTCCAAACACCCTCGTGGTTGCTCTGTTGTGTTCGCTTCGTCCCTGAAAAAAAATCCTGGTTAATTTATTATGAGCGCTCTAGAGAATTAAGTCCTCTTCAGCCCCATTCCTCACTCAAGATAGGTGACTTCTCATTAACAGTATCATGCAATACCCTACTTGGACTTCTAAGTCTTCCAAGCTATAAGAATCATTGAAAACATAAAGTTTAACCTAATCTCAATGGCAAACAACATTGTTATCATTGCGGGACATGGGTACGAGAGTATATATCTACCGTGCTACTCTGAGTTGTCATAATTTACTTGTCCCTTTTGAACCTATCTTGGGATCTCCAGTAAATTAGGTTGGGTTTCCACTATGACTACTCTAATTAAGAGCTTTTAACCCATTCCCTCAAGAATACAACTTGCTCTCTAGTCCACATTTTAGTAATGGCCATCACAAAACTCATTCATGTGGGGAAATAAATTTTGTTTGAGAGTTGTTTTCCGATGTTAAGTCCTTCAAACATATATTGAGACTTAATTACTAAGTAATTTGCTAACACTCAGGTAACTCCCCCACATTTGAAGTATTTATTGAAAAGTCTCTAATCTTTCATTACCTTGAACAGTACTAGTTGTAAATTTAACATTTAAACTAACAAAATTTATCGTTTATATCAACTCATAAAGATAGCTAGTTACCCCACAATCCCCTTCCGCTACGTTTGCTTTGAAACCATCAATAATTCACTTTCAAACTTTTAGAAGTAAGAAGATGTGAAAGATAGGTTATCTATCTTCACTTGTGCCTATGTCTTTTAGCCTACCTTCATGGTTCTTAGCACTTTGAACTTCATGTCTCATGGCTAGCGCCTTGCTTTAGATTGCTTAATTCTTTCAACGTAGGCATTGACTAAGAACTCATCTAAAGTGAGTTCAAATCTTTATTTGACTAGAACTGCACCTACTTATGTTTGCCACAACGCAAAGTCCATTCATTGACTTTCCCATAGCTAACATATATATACAAAGACAAGACACTCTATGACTATTGTCATATTTCTGCTTGCTTTGTCTGTTACATCAGAACAACTATATGCATGAAGCACCGCTTCAAGCATTTGTGTAAGTCTTTGCTGTTTATGCAACAAAGATCATATTCATGGCTTTTCACCCTGATATACGTGCATCTACTCAAATAACAAAGCCAAATGATGCCACTGTTGATCTAAAGTAACATACATCCAAAACAAAACAACTTAACTTTCGTTCCGAAACAAAATGGCCGTTCGTAAGGAATGCATCATTGCATTATTGAATTGCCCTACTTGTTCTAGTGGATGTTCACAGAACCCTGAAACAACAGAGTTCTTCCCAAACAACACCATCTCTGTAACCGAATAGTTACAGCCTGGAAAAGGACCGAATGATCCATACAAAGTGATCCTGCTTTTCTATATGAATGATCAAACTTTCAACCAAAAGTTAAAACCTTAACAGTTTATTAACTTTGACATGCAAAAACAAAATGATCCATTGCCCAAATGAATGAATTATGATGAAACCCTCTGAATCAGTTTTTTGAACAATTATTCATTGGTTCAAAACTATGTCAAAAACACCAATCCAAACTATCGTAAGACATACGTATACTGCACACTATGCAAACCCATCAAATGTATGCAAAGCGGCATTCATATAACTAAACAGTGTAACATTTCAATCAAATGGCAATTCATTCATCTACTAAATGAATATATATATATAACTGATTGTCATAAAGAAACGAAACTAAGTTTCTTAAATTAAGAAGTTTGTGAATCACGTATAGCAAATAAACAAAAAACCAATAAGTTTGTCTTAAAATTGGTGAAAGGTTAGGGTCTAATTGCTATATTAATCACATATAAAATTCATAAAGTAATATACAAGTAAATACACAATTTAAATCATGCACATGGTCAACTAAATGTTTAATGAACATAACATAATGGATTAAAAAAAACCTAAAAACTGGTCGAGGGAAATATTTGACATTTTGTCCTTAAGATAAGTTAAGGCTCTACTACGGCGCTCATAGTTAATCGATGCTTGTCTCACGGGATACAACGACCATGTCTTTGTAATACCAGCACTCCAAATCACAAGGCTCCAATAAACCGTGATTGTGTTGAAAATTCTCTCATATGAACTCAATACGACTCTCTAATATTTAGTGCCATCTATGTATGATTATATAAACAATGAAGAGTTATTTAGTGACCATAGGGGGTTCCCCTATGTATAATAATTGAATGTCTCTTTGGAATGTATGTGACTATTTATAAAGAGTTAAAAATTGCAACTATTAATTTGAATTTTTTTAAGACCTTCCGTAAATGTTCTTAACAGAAAAGAAAATTGAAGTTTTTAAAATTGGTAATGTGTGAAATTCGACCTTATCATGCTGAAATGAATCAGCTTGAGAGAACAACCGCCCATGATTAGCAAGCAAACCCTCCTCACGAGGACAGCAAAATATCCCTTATTTACACAGTTCTTAGTATTTTACTAACTTTATTCTTTGCAGTCATACCATCAAATAAGCAAAAAGCTAAAGTTAAAATTCAAAAGCAAATAGCATATATATTAGCAAGTTAAGTGCCTAACCCCAGTTTGAGAAACAAGAAGTCGGAGCAGTCATCTTCGCCGCAGATCCGATATCTCCTCCGGCGATAGCATCACCATGCCACGCAAAAACTAAAAAGAAAAAAATCGTCCAGATTTAATTTTTATAATTAAGAGTGACTGTTTTTCATTAAATAAAAAAAAGAAGAAAAGAAATATAGATGGTAGTTGCTTACCCTCTGTCTTAGTTGCTTGTTAGCTTCTATAAGCTCAGCTCCCCGCATGTATAATCAGTGAACGGAAGAGGACAACAAAGCAAAAATTCATTAATAATTTATTTTATGTTTATTATTTTCTTTTCGGGAAATTATTGACTATTGTATAGTGAAAAAAAAAAATCAGAGCAAGAAATGCAGTATTAATTTTATGAAGTGCTAATAAAAATTTCTTATATAAACAGAATTAATACATTTGTCTTATCCTTTGCAAGAATGATATTTGAACAACTAATTAAACAACAAATCTTCCAAATCATTGCACAATAATACGTATTGCCTCACAACGTGCTCCTCTATCCTAAGGATACCTAGTTTTTTCTTTCACTTTTGATTTTTACAGTTAGGTTTATTCATTTTCTGGTGTATTAAACAAATAAGTCAGTAATATTTTCAGTAAGGTACTATGATGTAGCCTGTAGATGTACTGAACATGGAGGTATTTCTCAATTAGGTATTTCTCAGTTAGGTTTATTCATCTTGGCTTGGTTCTGATTTCTAGGCTTCTGGAGCAACTAAGATGAAGAGCTGAACTTCCCCCAACAAGAAGAAAAGCCCAAGGCGGTAGACAAAATGCAACTCAGAAAAGGGAACAAGTTCTAGTCATTTATGCGGCTTATCGATGGATGACGGAAACACCAGCCGGGACCAAACCAATTTTATAACTTCAAGGAGGTTATTACCTAATAGATGTGTAATTAAAAAGTTTATTTATTGACTTATTATGAATGTTTTATTTCCTATATAGGATTCCTTGGACGCCAAGTATTTTATTTCTTGCATATTTTTGTACTCATTGACAATTATAATGCTGTGGAGACATGTTTCCTTAAGATGGGACCAAGAAAAATTATAACTTATTACAATATGAGGTTTATTTCAATACCTATTTGAAATATTATTTATTAACTTATTTATCCTTAATGAATGTTGTATTTCCTAAATAGGATTTCTTGGTCGCCAAGTGTTTTATTTCTTGTATTTTTTGTGCTCATTGACAATTATAACTACATAAAGGCAAAACCAACTTTGGGACTCTCAAGTTAACCAAAAAAAGTGGGTTTGGATCCCATCCGGATCCAAGTTGTGGGGATCCAAAATCCTAACCGTTTATCGTACATCGTGTGATCAGAAATCATTTTGAATTTATTTATTTAAAATTAAACACAAATAGTATCTAACGAAAACTAACCATACAATGTACGATGAACCGTTCTGATGCACAAAGAAAATCCAAAAAGGATCCTCATCCCAAAAAAGTGGGGCATAAAATGTCTAAGTCAGTTCTTAGATCAACTCGGAATCATTGCAAATATGCTTTTAATTGTTGGGTGCTTTTTGGTGGGTGCCTTGATTACCAATCCCGAATTTGTCAATGCTTTTGCTACCATAGTTAGCAAAATTCGAATACACGTGTATTATATACGTACATATTTCTCACATATTTCTTAAAAATACTACAATTGTCCGTACGCGACTTAATTAGTCATTAAATCACATGAATTTTTTTAAATCTCCAAGATACAATACACGCACGTTCATATTTTAACATGTAATACACATTACCTACATATATAATTAATAATACATAAAATTTACATTTTATTGTACACATTTTCTATACGTATATACGGTATAATTAATATTAAAAACAATATAATTTTAAAATTTTAAAAAATAGCCGAGTTTTCAAAATATTATTTTATGCTCGAAAATTGTTAAGAAAAGATTAACGAGCACTATTGCTAAACGACCAAAACAACCTTGCAAAGGTTGACTTCCCCATTCTAAGTCGATCCACAATTTGACATCAACACTTGTAAACGTTGAACAATGTTAAAAACCTACACTTATTGCAGACAATTTTCCATTAGTTAATGACACCACATTTGCTCAACTCCCCTCAAAACTAGTGTTAATGGACTATACATTGTACCATATATAACTTATGACACACCCCAACCCAGATATTCAAATAAAAAGCTAGATCATATCATGTTGGCCGACACTTGTAAGGTGACGCAAGCCAAAACATGCATAAATGATGTGCAACTATAAATTCAAAGTAGGGCATTACTAAAAATTGGCATATTTTGCAGTAAAAAGTGATTAAAACCAACCTCCATAAAGTTCACAATTGTTTAACAACAGAACATCCCGAATGGCCACACCTAATGGGTCGCAGACCCTCCACTACAAGCATGTTCATAGTTCAATTCATGAGTGCTAATGTGCATGCGGAAGCCTAAATTCTCAAAAGAAAGTCTAGATGTTCTATCCATGCGCAGATGGATTTACTACTAGGTCCTACAACAAGGAGTCCTTGCTCTGGCTTTTGTGCCTTTTTATAAAAGTTTCCTTTCCCTCAAAAAAAAAAAAAGGTCCTACAACAAGGATAAGTCTCTCTACATTTTCGAGAGTATGGCAGAACTGCCCGCTAATCCTCGACGTCGATACAATAACCGCTACTAGGTCTTGAAGGGGACGCAAAACAAGAAGAGTGTGAGTGGACAAAAGGAAAGTTTTCAAAAAATTTCTCTTTTTGAACATACTAACCCCCTTGCTGAAAATCCGTAGTGTAAAATCCATACTACATATAGATACATAGATAAATCTCAAAACTGTATAAATAACCATGGATTTCAAAACCAGTAAATCAACATCACGGTATAAGGAGTCTCCGTAAGCATAGTAATCCAAATCACAATAAGTCCCCCAATGGAAAAGCAAACACATATGCCCATGTCGAGACTCGAACCCATTTATATGTACCTAGCCGGGACGTTAACACAAAACGCTGGGACTTGAACCCAATAAATGAGTTGCGACTCTAACCCAAAATAACAATGGAGTTGGGACTCTAACCCAACCGTGAGACTTTAACCCATAATGAATGTCATGGCAATAATTTACTCTACTGCCGCAGAAAAGGGTACCATGACATGAGTGCAAGCATACCAAGTGGTGTCGAAGATCATCATTTCAATGGGTTAGAAAATGCATGATCATGCCTATTAATGAAACCATTATCTCATAAGACCAATATCACACCAAATGAATGTCAATAATAAGATCAAATCTCCACAATAGTTTGCAAAACTAAACCACAATTCTCAAGTATCAAGATCAACAATAATCGACAGTAAACCGCATTATCACAAATAAGTCAAAATCATTAGAAATCATTTGTAAGTATATAGATATACAAGTAAACCATTTTATGGGGAAAAAGAAAAAAGAAAAAAAAAGTCCACTCACAGTTACCACCGCTTGCTCAATATCGAGAAGCCTTGCCCTTCCGTCGATCTGGAAGAGCTCAAAAAATATGAACACGAACATATTCGAAGTAATCGAACTTGGTTCACCGTAAGAAAATTTCAACACATGCTACATATACGTTGGGATATAATTTCGGATTAATCACTCAATTAACAAAATCCCAAGCTAAGAGAACCAATTCTTAAAGGGCTTGTGCCAAAGAGAACAGGAACTTACCCAAGGTCTCAATTATGTCTCCAATTAGTCCATTTAGCTTATCCAAGCTCAAGATCAACTCAACCACCACGAATCTTCGACAAGAACCCCGGAAACTCGAGTTAGACACTTGAATCTCAAACTTGTTCGAAAATGAAACTTGGAATTAGGAAGATCTACTTACATATTCTGAAAGCCCGTGAAGAGAGGAGTGTTTTTACCTCTCGAGTCGAGGCCCAACTCCGGCGATATTGGCCGGAATCGGCGAAAAACCGTCGGAAAACGTCCAAACTTCTAGGTTTCGATATCTGTGAGTGTGTATGATTGGTTCAACGTGCGTGTATGCTGTCAAATCGAAGAGGCTTCGGGAATCGGGATGAATCCAAAGCCTCTGACCTTACACGATTTCGTTGCCTTATGAGAATGTTATGGTCAATTGATATTTTGAAATGTAGAAGAGGAGAAGGAGTGAAGAGGAAGAGAAGCAGCAGCCACGGGAGTGTACCAGCAGGGCAGCTGCTTCATTTTGGTTTTTCTTTTATTAATATTAAGGAAATTTTAACAAAAAGCTCATGATACTGTTTAGTTTAACGAAAAATTATCTTTTTACACTCAATTATGATACTATTCACTTTGCTCTTTATTTTGTCTTTATCATTAAAACTCAAAGTTTTTAAACCATTTTCATTAGTTTTCTTTAATCTTAAAACAAGCTCATCCTCTTCGTTAAAAGTATGTCAGCTCCCACGTATTTGTTGCAATGAGTATTATAAAAATATACTAAAACAATACCTCATATATCAATAAGAGTAGACTTGGCAGTTTCTGACACGACATGAAAATAATGGATTTTGGATCAACACGATAACTAATCGGATTATTATCCAGTGACACGGTAAGAATCAGTTAATAACGGGTTCTTAACGGATATACACGCGGTAACAACCTGTTTCGACCGATTAAGAAAAAAAATTATTTTGATAATTTTAAAGTTTAATTACTAAAAGATTTATTATAAAATACAATAGCTATATTAATATATAAAATATATTCTATATTAAATATATATTATATAGTTTTGTATTATTATTCTATATAAGTTTGAAAAAAAAAGTTTTGGTCATTATTTATTTTTACTATGAGAGTTCATTATTATCATTACTAGAATAAATTTTACTTAATATGTTGTCCAAAATTAAAATAAAGTAGTATAATATTTATATAGGCAAGAACTAAGAAGACATACATACAATACAAGTATGAAAAATGTGAAAAAATATATAAACACTCGTGATTCATCATTATTCCACCACGAGTAGATAATGGTTACACTTACATTATCGTTTAGATTTTTAAAATCCTCCAAACCCTCATGAATAATGTTTTTTATTTGAGGGCAAAATTAATAAAATTAATAATAATTATTGTACAAGTGTAAAAAATGTAAAAAAAAAATATACAATCACTCATAATGACAAGCTTTACAACTTTCATGAAGGGGTCAACTTCGAAATCCAACACTATAATCCATAAACTTTAAATTTATATTTAACCGTCAATTGTCATTTACGCTTTATTTTTGTTACTGAATTTCATTTTTAAAATTTTCTTTTTTGAAAACATGATCATCTGGCGGATGTAAGAAGAAGAACGGTTCAGATCTTTGATATCACGTTTCGATAGTTACGGTTAACTGAAATATGAGTTGATGTCATATAGTTTGTAGAAACTTTATAAACACTCAAACAATATTTTCACTAATCGTAAAACTCTAAACATAATATCAACAATCCAAACCGTTCATCTTCTTACATCCTCTAATAGATCATGTTTTCAAACAACAAAATCTGAAAAAACAAAATTTGATGAGAAAAATGAAGCGTAAATGTAAACAACAATCAACGATTAAATTTTGATCTATGATTTATATGATTATAGTGGCGAATTTTGAAGTTAAGCTCTTAACTAAAGTTGTAAAGCTTGTCATTACGAGCGTTTATATATATATATATATATATATATGTATATATTTTTTACACTTCTACATTAGTTAAAAAACTATTAAAGACTTTACTTAAATAACAACCCTAAGATAAATGAGAGTAAATATATACCGTTGGATTCTATTTCATTTATATTATTAGAACTTTTTGGGACAAAAAAACCCTTTGTATTTTCCAATTTACGATCTGATCTGATCAAAAGATTCAAAACAAAGGCCAGCCCTAATCCCTTTCTATCTCCCCACTCTCGTAACCCTCTATCCCGACCTGCCGCTTGTTCTTCCTAGCCCCTTTCTCAGTATCACTTTTCTCCTCCCTCGTGCGGTGGACGTCTGGACGGAATCATTCTTGATCTTGTCATCTCTGCTCTAGTCGTCTCTACATCTCTGCATTCTCTAGATTCCACTCCAAGTTCGATTTTGTTTCTACATCTCTACATCTCTGTTCTTTTCATTTGTTTAATGTTGTATCTTCATAAATCATATGTTTTTGTTTCTTATTTGTCATTCGAAATTATGAATTTTCATTTCTTGAAACCCATGTTTTGTTTTTAAAATCTGACAATCTTTGATTAGTTCCAACATGCAATGATTTAACATCTGACAATCTTTGGTAGTAGAGCAGCTAGGTTTTGTCCTCTATGTATGTCTATCAAGTATCAACCTTATTCAACACAAAGGAAAGAAAGTTTACAATCTTTTTAAATTTCTTCATATTTAATAAAATTTAGTTTATATTTCTTTTATACAGAATAAAAAACAGCACAAACTGAAGGAAAAAAGAGAGATATCTATTCTAAGTTTTTCTTAAGGGAATGATGTGCACCCTACTGCTTGATGTAAATTTGTTTAAAACACAAGTGTTTTACCAGTCTCACAGTCTTGTGTTGGACCAATTTGGGACCTCTTTATGCATAGTAGCTCGTTTAGTTTTATCAGTATCATACTTATCCCCTTATTTGGTTTTTCATTCCAAAGATTTCTTCTTTCTATGAGTACATTTTTCATGAATTACATAGCTGTTATGTGGTCAATCTGAAATGAAGCAGCAGAACATTATAGTGTTGTTATATTTTGTTTGCCTATGGATATTGATCTTTAAACATTTACCTTATATGCAGTATTGAATTTGAAAACCATAACAAGGTCAGGTTTGCGTTGCATGCCCCAGACCTAGAGTCCCGTTTGTGTCCTAAACTGAAGAATTCTGTGACATTTTTCTCGTGCCATCTTTTTTTATTTGACGTCTCTTCATTCATACGTTGTGAACTCAATCTATTGTCCCTTTTTTTTAACAGGAAGAGTTCCATAATTATTCGGGATGCGGTAACACATTCAATTGCAACCATCCTGTTGTGTGCCAGTTTATTGTAGACTGCTTGAGGTAGAATTTCCTGAATGTTCAGTCTCAATTTTATCAGATAGAATTTCTTATCATTTGAAATATGCATCGGTGAATTTGATGTGGAACCTATTTATTGCTCCCTGAGATACTCTGCATTGCATAATTACATTGTGAGCTTTGAGATCTAAAGTTGTGTAATAGTCATTTAATAGTGTCATTCCATAACCCAAGTGTGCTTCTGAATCATGTCATTGTCTCTATATGACAATCTCCCTCTATAATTAATAATTATTATCGAAAGGAACTAGCAAATTGCTGTTCTTAAAAGCTCAGTTATTCCATGTTTCTGAAAGAGAAAAAATTTGATCATAGTTGAAAACTCATATGCTAGTTCGCTATATATTCCTTTTACATTTTATAAGATATTGGACACCAGATCAATGTGATGTCTTGCCACTGCTATATCTGAATGAATCTTACCCACTTTTTTTCTTCTTCTTGTTTATTTTCTATCTTCACTTCTATCATTTTTCTGAAAATAAATGGTTATTGAAATTCATTTAAGTTAGTAGTAGTTGATGCCTTGAAAAAATTTTAAGTCTGCAATTTCAACATGATGATGCCAACTGCTTAATGTTTGACATCAGAACACGAATTTTTGGAAGTAGGGGTATGGGTGTGAATTAAATTGGTGTACACAAATTGACTCTAGTTGATGTGAGAAAGTCTAGGTTATGTCCATTGTGTATGGCATCACACTCGCAATAAGGTGGGATCCCTTCCCTTGCATATAGTCTCGTCTGATCTCCTTTATTGTTAGTGCCTATAGGCATGGCACATAGCAAGAGTAGTCTTCGTCGGTGGCATGCACCATTCTTGCACGGTTAGAAAATTGATTTGTGTTTTGGTTCTAATCAAGCAATTGTGGGTTCGAGAGTCCCACTAGGCGTGCGACCTTTTTTTCACTAAAAAAAAGTATTATGTTTTTCATTTGATTATTTATTGGTTTAAAATATATTTTCCTTAACGGGTAACGGGTCGGATCACATTGCCCGTTAATATTATCGGGTCAGGTCATTTTACCCGTTTATTTTAACGGGTGTTACACGACACGACCCGTTAAGATATCGGGTATGACACGAAAACGATACGAACACGGAAAATACGACATGAATGCCAGGTCTAAATAAGAGCCAACTTTCGCTTTTTAAAAATATTTTGGTGTCATTTCACATAAGAAGGGTAGTAATTGAATTATCAATTAAGTGTTGATTAATGTACTTATTTATTTTAATGATATATTATTTAATTTAAAATAAATTGATTTTGTTTAAATGTTGAAAATGCTGGTGGGTTAGTGAATGCCCATAATGATATTGAAAACACACGGATTGGATTTTCAACATTTGCAGTGTTGAGATGTGGACTTTGGAAATGAAGGAGATTGTTTTTCAAAAGATGTATTGTAAATTTCAAATTGTAATATACGAAGTTGCTCTATAAATAGAGCGCTCTGATTGCTGTTAAAAGACAGTGTGATATACAGAACGAATAAAAGATCAATAACATCATCTATTCCTGTCTCTTTTATTTGTCATTATTTTGTGCTATAACTTCAGTGTGATATTTTACACCTACTTCGTTCCTGTCACTAGTAAATGTTATCTCTCTAACTTTTACATATTTATAACACATTATCAGCACAAGTCTCTAAAACCTAACCATTTTCTCATTTCTCTTCGCCAAACGAAAGAAAGGAAAAAATGTTTCCTCTAAGGTTTTTACTGTTCATCTTCTTCCTCTGCCTCAACTGCACGATATACCCTTGCGACAAACTGTTTGCTTCATGCCTGCTTCTAGTTCTCAACCTAACAGTTATATATATCTTTGATATCTTGTTTGGTGTAGATCTTTATTACTAACCCAGTATTTATTTATGTTGATTTTACTGCAATCCAAGATGGTGTTGTACAATCGCCGATCTTGAACTGCAAATTTAATCTTACTACGATCCAAGATGGTGCAGTATCATCGCCTATCTTGGACTACAGATCTAATTTTACTGCAATTTTAGGTGGTGCGGTATAATCGTCCATCCTACCCTGCATATTTAAATTTGCCTGCTGTTTAATTTCATTACAATTTTAGGTGGTGCGGTATAATCGCTCACCCTGCTATGCGTATTTAAATTTTTCCTGCTACTAGAGTGGTGCGGAATAATCGCACATCCTATGTTATATTATTTCAATGAGAATGGTGCGGTACAATCACCCTTCTCATTCATCTGGAAAATCTCAAACTTGAAGTTTCGAGTACTTATCATTTTGGCCTAAAGATTAAAATGAAAAATTTGTAAGAACCAGAAGTTCTAACACTATATTCCTCCAGGAATACATATTATTGTAAGTTTTTACACATCTCATTTTCTTTCAGAAAAGAAAATGGCGAACTTGGCGAAGCTTGATTTTGCTGCCCTGGACATTACTGGGAAGAATTACTTTACCTGGGTACTGGATACCAAGATCCATCTGAAAGCAGAGAATCTTAGAGATACCATCAAGGAAGAGAACATATCATCCTCTCAAGATCGGGCAAAGGCCATGATCTTTATTCGTCGCCATCTTGATGAGGGACTAAAGAGCGAGTACTTAACGGTTGAAGATCTGTTAACCTTCTGGAACGCATTGAGAAACAGATACAATCACCAGACAACGGTGATTCTTCCAAGGGCTCGTTATGAGTGGACTCACCTAAGGATCCAGGATTTCAAGTCAGTGGCAGAGTACAATCATGCATTGTTCAGAATTACATCTCAGATGAAGCTATATGGGGATACTATTACTGAGGAAGATTTACTGGAAAAGACTTTCAGCACATTTCATGCCTCTAACATGCTCATGCAGCAGCAGTATAGAGCGCGAGGCTTCACTAAATACAACTAGTTGATATATGTGCTCTTGGTAGCTAAGCAAAACAATGAGCTCATGATGAAAAATCATCAGTCCCGACCTACTGAATCTGCACTATTCCCAGAAGTGAATGCTGATTCCCTCAAAGTGAACGCCACATCCTCTGGTGACGATAATCATAAACGAAGACGTGGTCATAAGTTAGGTCGATGGAACAAGAAAGGCAAGAACCATGGTGGTCAGTCTCATAACCAGGTTCCAAGGTAAAATTCAGGCCCGAGTTTTAAAAATGTGAATTGTCACAAAGGCAAAGCTCACATGAACAATGCTCCCATGAACTCTAAATGAGCCTGCCATAAGTGTGGTGGCAATGGGCATTAGGCGCATATTTTTCGTACCCCAAAACATCTGGTGGATCTATATAAAGCCTCATTCAAGGAGAAGAGTGTCGAGACTAATTTTCTCGACCAGGCTAAACCAATGGATATACTTGATCCAGTGTGCGACTTATCAGGGCAGTTGAACACAACTCACCTAAATGTTTCGGACTTCATTGTGAAAAAGGGGAATGAAATGTATCGGTCCGACTGAATCATTTATGTTTGATGTATTTTTATTATGCTGAACGTGTAGTCTGAAACTAGCATTTCAGATTCAATAAAAATGGCATGTAAATTTCCTGTTATAACTTGCTTCTAACTCTGATTCCCTTACTCAGAGAGCATAGATAAAAACTATGGTCATTCTCAAAACATGAGAAATAGCGAAGATATTTGTTTTGCAGACTGCGCAACTACGCATACAATACTTCGAGATCGAAAGTATTTCTCAAGATTGATGCTTACAAAAGTAAGGGTAACAACAAATCAGGACCCTCAGATGTAATTGAAGGCTCAGGGAAAGCCCATATTATGTTACCAAATGGAACAATAGTGTCCATACAATATGAGTTGTATGCTACTCGATCTACTCGAAATTTGTTAAGTTTCAAAGACATACGTTTAAATAGATACCACATTGAAACGAAAAGTGCTAAAAATGTGGAGTATCTATGCATTACCTCCAATTATACCTATAAGCGTATATTGGAGAAGTTGCATGGTTTGTTGAGTGGATTGTATTATACATACATAAAGACAGTTGAATCACATACTGTCATGAACCAGAAGTTCATTAATTCAAAAGTTTACATGCTTTGACATGACCGTCTGGGTCATCCAGGATCTACCATGATGCGTAGGATCATTACGAACTCTAATGTACATCCATTATTGAGCAGACATATTGCTATCACAAATGATAACCCTTACAAAATTTGTTCTCAAGGAAAGTTGGTAATCAGACCATCACAACTAAAGGTTGATGCTGAATCCTCATCATTTTTGCAAAGAATTCAAGGGGATATTTGTGGACCTATTTAACCATCATGTGAACCATTTTGATATTTTATGGTTTTGGTTGATGCATTTATTAGATGGTCACATGTTTGTCTCTTGTCTACTCGAAATGTAGCTTTTGCGAGACTTCTTACTCAGATAATTAAGTTCCGAGCACAGTTCCCAGATTACCCCATTAAGTTAATCCGATTTGATAATGCTGGTGAATTTACGTCGCAAACCTTTGATGATTACTGCATGACATTGGACATTGATGTTGAACATCATGTTCCTCATGTCCATACTCAAAATGGTCTAGTAGAAACATTGATCAAACGACTTAAGTTAATAGCTCACACTTTGCTCATAAAAACAAAATTGCCAGTTTTTGCATGGGGACATGCCATCTTACATGTTGCATCATTGGTGCGATTGAGACCTATAGCCAACCATTAATACTCCTCAGTACAACTTGTGTTTAGGCATTAGCCAAACATTTCACATTTACAAGTTTTTGGTTGTGCTGTTTATGTTTCTATTGCACCCCCGCAACGCACTAAAATGGGACCTCAGCGTAAACTGAGAATTTATGTGGGTATTGATTCACCATTTATCATTAGATATTTGGAACCCTTGACATGTGATATGTTTATAGCTCGTTTTGCTGATTGTCACTTTGATGAGACAGTCTTCCCGTCGTTAGGGGGAGAAAATACCATTCCAGAAGAACGGAAATAGCTGACATAGGTTGTTCCCACCTTGTCTCATTTTGATCCACGTAGCACTCAATGTGAAAATGATTGTTCATCTTTAAAGCATTACCAATCAAATGCCAGATGCATTTAATGATGCTATGAAAGTGACATAATCACATATACCAGCTGCAAATGCACCTGCAAGAATTGATGTCCCTGTTAGACAAAATAAAGTGGCAGCAAATGATTCATCTAGTGCACGCCTGAAGCGTGGTAGACCCCCAGGTTTAAAAGATTCAGCCCCTCGAAAGAGAAAGACAAGGGCACAACTGAATCCAAATGAAATCATTTAGGAAGAGAGAATGAATGACAAATCTACAATTCATGATTTTGGACTTCCAGAAAAAGAAAATGTCCTTAATGAGACACATGTCCCTAAAGAGACAGCAGTACATGAGAGCAAATAAATCTCCATAAATTATGCATGTACTAATGAATTGTGGGATCAGAAAGAAATAATCATCAACGATATGTTCGCATTCGCAGTAGCCACTGAAATCATATAAAGTGATGATATTGAGCTCCGCTCTGTTGATAAATGTAAACAGAGATAAGATTGGCCTAAGTGGAAATATGCAATCCAGGCAGAATTAAATTTCTTGGAAATGCGAAATGTTTTTGGACCAGTAGTCCAAACCCTGCCTGGTGTAAACCTTGTGGGTTACAAATGAGTATTCACAAGGAAACGCAATGAGAAAAATGAGATTGCAAAATATAAAGCACGACTCGTTGCACAAGATTTTTCGCAAAGACCTGGAATTGATTATGAGGAGACATACTCTCATGTAATGGACGCAATTATGTTCTGTTACTTAATAAGTTTAGTGGTTTCAGAAAAACTTGACATGTGACTTATGAATGTCATCACCGCGTATCTATATGGAGAATTAGATACTGACATATATATGAAAGTCCTAGAAGGACTTAAGTCGCCTGAAACAACTAACAAATCATGAGGTATGCTCTCGATCAAATTAAGGCGATCATTGTATGGGCTGAAACAATCTGGACGAATGTGGTATAATCGTCTCAGTGAGTATTTGATCAAAGAATGGTATATCAATAATGTCATTTGCCCTTGTATGTTCATTAAGAAATCAAACTCTGAATTTGCTATAGTGGTAGTATATGTCGATGATATGAACCTAGTTGAAATCCTTGAAGAGCTCAATAAAACTGCTGAATATCTGAAAAGCGAATTTGAAATGAAAGACCTTGGAAAAACGAAATTTTGTCTCGGCCTGCAGATCAAGCATTGTGCTAGTGGAATTTTGGTCCACCAATCAGCTTACATTGAAAAAATCCTGAAGCAATTTGGTATGGACAAGGTTTATCCACTCAGCATGCCAATGGTCGTTCGTTATCTAGACGTTAAGAAAGATCCATTCCGTCAAAAGAAGATGATGAACTAGTCCTTGGTTCAGAAGTACCATATTTGAGTGCAATAGGTGCTTTGTTGTATTTAGCACAATGTACTAGACCAGATATAGCTTTTTCAGTCAACTTGTTAGCAAGGTATAGCTCTGCTCCAAGAATTCGTCATTGGAAGGGTGTCAAAGATGTATTGCGATACCTTCGTGGGACAACAGACATGAGTCTCTTCTACTCAAAGAAATCCACAAATGACAAAATCCTTGCTGGATATGCAAATGCTGGTTTCCTCTTTGATCCGCATAAAACCCGCTCACAAACTGGATATGTGTTCAAGAATAGAGATACATCAATTTCATAGTGCTCAACAAAGCAAACAGTAGTTCCTACATATTCAAATCATTCAGAAATACTTGTTTTACATGAAGCAAGTCGTGAATGTTCTTGGATAAGATCAATGATCCATCATATCCGGAATTCATGTGATCTACCTTCGAAGACATACAATCCAACTGTCATCCATGAAGATAATGCAGCCTGTGTTGTCCAAATGAATGAAGGATTCATTAAGGGCGATAAGACTAAACACATATCTCCAAAAATTTTCAGCGCACATAAGCTTCAGAAGACTAAAGTTATTGAAGTCAGACAAATCCGTTCCAATGAAAATCTGGCAGACTTGTTCACCAAGTCCCTATCGAAATGCACGTTTCAAAAGTTAATGCAAAGTATCAGATTACGTCAATTTACCAAACAACTAAATTTGAAGAATGCGGAATCAGAAGGAGATACATGTCAGGGGGAGCATCCATAATACATGCATGTTGTACTCTTTTTCCTTCGATTAGGATTTTTCCCACTGAGTTTTTTCTATTAAGATTTTAACGAGGCAACATAAGCATACTTAACACTATATCAACAATCCAGGTAAAGTTGTACTATTTTTCCTTTGCTATGGTTTTTTCCAACTGGGTTCTTCCAAGCAAGGTTTTAACGAGGTAACTGATGTTGATATGTGGGCATCTGAGGAAGAGTGTTGAAAATGCTAGTGGGTTAGTGAATGCCCACAATGATATGGAAAACACACAGATTGGATTTTCAACATTGGCAGTGTTGAGATGTGGACTTTGGAAATGAAGGAGATCGTTTTTCAAAAGATGTATTGTAAATTTCAAATTATAATAATACGGAGTTACTCTATAAATAGAGCGCTCCAATTGTTGTTAAAAGACAATGTGATATACAAAACGAAAGAAAGATCAATAACATAATCTATTCCTCCCTCTTTTATTTGTCATCCTTTTGTGCTATAGCTTTAATGTGATATTTTACACTTTCTTCGTTCATGTCACTAATAAAGGTTATCTCTCTAACTTTTACATATTTATAACATTAAAAAATTAGAGACTAATTGTAACAATCTAACTCAATAAATAACCCAAAGAAAAAACACAGTGAAAGTAGAAAAAATTATATTTCTAACTTTCCCATTCCGATATTTGGCATTTTCTTTTCCCTGAATTCCAAAACCAGGGAATCCATGGATCCAAACAGGGTGGAAGCCGAGCGATTGCTCGGAATCGCCGAGAAGCTTCTACAGAGCCGGGATCTGAGCAGCTGCCGCGACTTCGCAATTCTAGCTCAGGAGACCGAGCCGCTGCTGGACGGCTCAGATCAGATCTTGGCGGTCGTTGATGTGCTCTTAGCCGCCGACAAACGCGTCAACAACCACCCTGACTGGTACGCTGTTCTCCAGTCCGATCGCCGATCCGATGACTTCGAACTCGTCAAGAAATCTTACCGACGGCTGGCGTTGCTCCTCCACCCGGACAAGAACAAGTACGCCTATGCGGAGCACGCGTTCAAGCTCGTCGCCGATGCATGGGCCGTTCTGTCCGATCCGGCCAAGAAGCAAATTTACGACAACGAGCTGGGGCCGTTCAGCCGGATCGATCTCGGCGGGTCGAATTCGAACAAATTGCCGGTGCGGCGGGACAGCCGGGGCCGAAACGACGCCGGTGTGGGAAACGACGGCCAGCAGCAGCCGAGGTCGAGATTGTCGACTTTCTGGACGACGTGCCCGTACTGTTACGTGCTGTACGAGTACCCTAGGGTTTACGAGAGCTGCTGTTTAAGGTGTCAGAATTGTAAGCGAGGGTTCGAGGCGGTGGTTGTTCCGAATTTGCCGCCAATGGTGCAGGGACAAGACGCTTACTACTGCTGTTGGGGGTTTTTTCCAATGGGATTTGTTGGCGGCAGCGGCGCGAAGGGTAAGTCCACCGCCGCAGCCACCGCCGCCTTTCCCAACTGGATGCCACCTGTCTTTACAACCCCGCAGAGTAAAACTCCGGTGATTGCAACGACAGTGCCTACCTCGGTGCCCGTGGTGCCGAATTCGGGGGGAGTGGTGGATGTTTCGGATGGGACCCCGGAATTGAGGCCTAATCCGACTCAGAAGAAGAGAGGACGACCCAAGAAGTACTGATTTGGCTGGTGATGCAAAGCAGAAGAATACTCTTTGTAATGGAATGCCTTAGGACTGGCAGAGAGAAATTTTTAGGTTGGTTTTTTTGAAGCTGCTGAGTTTCGAAAACTCGGAAGGTAACTCTTTACGGTCTTTGCTTTTGCTGTTGTTGATTTTGCTTTAGATTGTAATTGTTGGTTGTAGATGTTCCAATGCTCGCCTCTTAAGTTATGAAACTGACTGCATTTGTAGATTTTGTAGTTGTTGTGTAATCAGTAATCCTTTCTGTATTTAGCCCAATGTCGTTTCATTAAGTGTTTTCAACCTATCCCTGGGCCCTCTTGTTCTTGTTGGCCTGTTTGGTTATATATTGAATGCATTTCAACCTATCTATTTGTTCTTGTTGGCGTGTACGGTTAGATATTGAATGCATGCACACGTACATTCTGTGGGCACGTGTGTGATCACGTTAGCTGATTAGATGAACCATCTTAGGGGTTGTAGTTTATACCGGGTTTTCGGTTCACTTCTATGAACAGAACTAACATCTTGTTCTTTAACACTTGAGTTGCATGGTTTTCTGGTGACGAAAATGTTTGTAATTGTTCTTTTGCTAGGGCAGTTATTGTGTGGTATTCAATAAGGCAAAAGAATGCAGAGTGTGACAGGAAAACGGGGAGATAAATAGGTTAAAACATAATTTTGGTCACATTGTTATGACCGGAATCACGCTTGATCATTTTCGTTTTGTTGTTACCAATTTTGTCATTGCAATTGACTCCGTTAGCAATTTAAGTTCAACTTTGAACTTATGTCTGTTGAATTTGAAAATGGAATATAAGATTAACAAATTAAAACATTCAACTAGAAAGGAAAGAACTTTAAAGTCATAACTTTGAATCGAAGATACAGATGGAGATGTTCTAGTATTCAACCCATTAGGTAAAATGATATATATATTTCAATTAATGGAATTTATAAATTGGACTTAATTGCTAACAGAGAATCCCATTGACAAATACTGAAAAACTAGAACAATGACAGTTGTGATTTTGTACCAACGCAGTGACCAAAAATGTGTCTACCCAAATAAATTAACAGAGGCTAAAGAACGTAGCGTAGAGTTGTTGAATTGCAAGTACTTCTTAAATCCTCTTTCAGTTGGGCTTACAATTCTAACCAGTCCAGCCAGTCAATAACCGACTGATTGATTATCCGTTTCCATGTCCACATCTTCCTTGTCGGTGTACTTCTAGGAATATTCTCTAACTCCATACTTTGTATTATTAGTTCTGTAGTTGCAGCGGCTGCGTGATAGCAGCTACTGCATCCTTTGTTATGAATTAGTTGAGCAACTGCTTTGCTGCAGCTGCCGAAGTATGCTAGTTAACAAAATGAAGCACTGTTGTGTGGTAATATCGTGAAAGTGATTTTCTAGGTTCAGCTTTATTTTGGACATCTAAGAGGCTTAACCGGCAACCTGTAAGCTATGAAGGTTGAACACCATACTCCCACCGAATGTGGAAGACATATACTAGTCGGTTCCAAACAACAGAAGGAGGTTAACGGTTGAAGCATTGTTATCTACTTCTTGGTACCTGTATGGCTGCAAGCCATTGCGTAATCTGCAACTCATATAGATGCGTAAACTTTAGTGGTTTTGCCTTCTGGGGGAGAGTTTGTTAGGATAGATTTGATGTGAATCGGCCTTTCCTTGATTGAGACAGTATGTTGATAGTAACATCATTATCATTATATTTTTGGGTGTGGATTTGTTGGTCCTTTTGTAACGTTACTGGGTAAGCAGGAAGGTGCAAAATACCAGCAACTACAATATGAATTTAAGACACCTCTAAGCCAAGGTGGCTATATCTCAAACCTATCAGACACCGCCATCCTTGTGCCTTAACATGCTTGCATGACATTGCATGATTGGTTGAGAATATCGTCACCTTTGCATCGTATTCCAAGTACGTATATACACCCCTCGTACTCGGTCCTTCTGTCAAGACTCCTTCCAGCGTAGCCTTTCAAACGGAAAAGAAAATGTGCAGCGCAAAATCGTAAACGGAGTGGTAGTCAAGCTCCAGAGTTTCAATTCAACCACTCCATATCCAATTCCAATTCCACACATTCAGATTTGGAAATAAAAAGATAAGCGGCTGCCACAAGTGTGGTACAAATAATATGATTTTCTTAATCAATTGGAGTGTGTGAGTACTTTGAAAAGAGGAGATAACAAAGAACGACGGGTGTATTTTTGTTCATTACCTTCAAGTGATGGTAATGTTCACCATCATATTTAGTATCATTAGATAAATTTAAATTTTAAGAGTTGTATCTACACAAATTTCAAAATTTAAACTCATACAATGGTAATTAATAGGATGTGAGCGTCACCATCACGTATCGATGGTAAGCAAAAATATTACCAAAGAACAACTATAGGATAAGTCAATACCCTCTTTGGTTATCCCATATCTTAACTTTTCAAGAATGCTTTACTCGAAATCAGTGAAACTGTTTTCTCTTTTTTTTTAGTGATTAGTAAACACATGAATAGAATGATACTCATTCTTGCCATCAAATGTATTACTTCATGACTGTCTCAGAGAAAAAAGTCAAAATTAATATTACCAAGTTACATACAATGAAACATAACGGATCTTAGGTACAATGAAACACTACATGAGACTTCTCGCGTTAAGGATAACACTCATAATCAATTAAGCTACAATTTCCTACCCACAATATGACTACGACGATTTGGATGTGGTGGAGGGATTTTCTATAGAAATTAATTCATAATTTCAGTGACAACACCAATCCATCAAATGCTTGGCAATTGTTCTAAATTACCTAAAATTTTAGACTATAGTGGATATTCTAATACGATATTCTATACTAATATACACTAAAGGAGATGGGCAAACGTTTGAGGAATACAGGTTGAAGAGAAAAACATTAATCATTAGAGTAATCTACTTGCTACCTTGACTATCCAATAGATGTTTGTCATATGATGTCAAGCATCCCTCCATTTGGAAGGGTAAGAGCATATCTAAGAGCAACTCCACCCCATCCAATTGCCTTTGCAATTGCGTGATTCAATCACCCAAACCCAACAAAAACAACTCTAGCCCATCCAAATCAATAGGGCCATTTGACAGGCCCAAACCCCCAGACCTAGCAATCAGGCCATTGTTGCACCACTTGTCCGCTTGTCCGCTTGAGTGGATCTAACGTCAGCCACATATAAATTTTTTTGCGTCAGACATGTAGGCTTCACATTTGAGTGAAGGAGAGTGAGCCAACCAAAAGGTGGCCGTAGGACCCGCGCTGCAGGCGCACTCAACTTTTGCGCACGTGGGTCGTTGGATTTCTCAAATCCAAAGGTCCACATTAATTTGGCTTTTTAATTCAGAAGAAATAATAAAAATGAAAATTTTGAAACAATAGTTGGAGCCCATGTGGCACAATCTAGGCTGTTGGATAGAAAAAAAAAATCCAATAATTGCCAATTGCAATAGCCCGGGCAATTATCACCCAAAGGGGAAGTCATAATATAAGTAGAGTAAATGATATTTCATTGTCTCTCCTATTTTATGACACGCTTGAATACTAGACCGTTGAAAAAATAATATCTTGAAATAAGTATTTCACATTTTTTTTTATTGGCTGGTAAACTCTTCAATAGAGAGATGTAAAATATCCTTCTTGACCGGAAAATATAAACAAAAATGCGTTTTTTTATTGAAACCTCACATTTTGTTGATTACACCTCACATACTTAATACACCCCACATTTACTTTTAAATTATAGTTTATTTTAATACAGTCCAGATACATTCCAACACTACTCTCATGTTCCACACTTAAAACATGCACCCCCATCGCCACTTAAACTCCACATCAAACTCATCTTCTTCACCACGAACAACCATTTAAATGTATGTTCTATATTGTATATTGTATAAGTAGGCGGTGAAGCCAACTATTCAACAAGAAAAAAGGTGCTAATAAAAATACCCAGCAAAAACTTAAATTTACATTTTATAAGATCTCAAATTCACATATTAAAGTAAAAAGGCAAGTGGCTCTTTAGTACGGCGGTAGAAAAGTATTGACCCTTTGCATAATGATATGTGTTTGAATTTCGTTGATGGTTAATTTAACATAATATGTTAAGAAATAGATCTCTGATTGATTCTAATTGATTGGTCAAATATTGTAAATTAATATTAGTTATTTACTTTCTTATTTAGCTCTCAGTTAGCCTTGATTGTAGGCAATAGAGTAGGATCGTGATTTGCAATATTTGTATAAAAGTGTAACCCTAGTTTTGTGAATAATAGTGAAAAAGACAATTCCATCACACTAATGTTCTTTAGTTGGTATCAGAGCACTGATCTGGGAAAGCACAAAACATAAATTTAACCCTAGCTGACACGACATGGGTGACAAGTCAGAATCAAAGTCAACCACTTCAGGCATGACTTCTCACTCACAATGGGAAAATCCCAACCATCCACTTTTCCTTTATCACTCGGACCAACCTGGTGCAATTCTTGTACCACAGCCACTGATGCAAGATAATTATAGCACATGGGTTCAGTCCATGAGCATGCCCTTAACGGTCAAGAACAAACTTGGACTTGTTGATGGAACAATCAAGGAACCAAGTGCAAACAATCCTAAGGAGTTACAACAATGGAACCGCTGCAACAACTTGGTCAAGACATGGCTACTAGGGTCTATGTCGAAAGAAATTTCAAGGAGTGTCATCAACTGCAAGGATGCTCGACAGATGTGGCTTGACTTGCAAGAGAGATTTTCACACGTAAATATTGTTCAACTATTTCATATAAAGAATGAAATCCATGATTGCATACAAGGTAACATGAGTGTAAGTTCTTATTTCACAAAACTTAAAAGCTTGTGGGATGAACGCAATGTCTTGTGTTCAATCCCAACATGCAAGTATGAAACAAAGAAAGAAATCATATCATATGTTGAAACTTAGAAAACAATGAAGTTCCTTATAGGATTGAATGACTCATATGCTACTGTTCGAAGCAATACTCTTCTTCTTGACCCACTGCCCATGGTGAATAAGGCATATGCATTAGTCTTTCGAAATGAACGGCAGGCAGAAGTCTCCAGCGAGAAGAACACTCAACCAAAAGCTGCTGTTTTTGTAGTGAAGAACTCTAGTTGAGAACCTGAATCAGATGACAATGGGACTCGATGTGGAAAGTGGAATAAAACTAACCACACCACCAAGAACTGCCCTGCACACCTCAAGTGCACTTTTTGTGGGTGGAAATGTCATACCTTTGAGTTCTGTCGAAAGAGAAAGGTCGCTGCTGAGACCGAGTCAAATAGTTCATTTTCTTTAAAAAGAAATCAAGTTACAACATATGAAAAGATGGACGCCCGGTTTCCCATTTTCCCAAGAGGATTGCAAGCAAATCCTTCAAATGCTCAACAAGAACAAGTCATCATTTGTCAATCATGTTGTAATTCTTCTACTCATGAAGAACTTTCAGGTAAAGCCTTCTCTTTCACACATAATGGCACAAAAAACATCTGAATCCTGGACAGTGGTGCTACGGACCACATTATTTGTAACCCCAATCTTCTTACAAATTCAAAGCCTGTTGAAAACCATATTGTTGAACTACCAAATTGGTCATTTGCCAAAGTTACTCATATTGGACAAATAGTGTTCTCTCCCAATCTCATCCTTGATAATGTCTTATGTGTGCCACCTTTTAGGTTGAATTTGATATCCATCAGTAAACTACCCTATGATTCCCTATATGTCACAATTTTTCTAAAACATCTTTGTGTTATAAATGACCTACGCTCGGAGAAGATGATTGGGACTGGAATTGAATGGGAGGGGCTCTACTACCTCAATCCACCAAAGAAAAGAATATGCAACACTGTTCACACCGTTTCTCCACATCTTTGGCACCAACGTCTTGGACATTCATCTTATAAAGTGTCTTCGTTATTTCCCTTTTTCAATAATAAGTCTTGTGTTACCAACCATTGTTTAATTTGTCCTTTGGCTAAACAAACAAAATCACCAATTCCATTAAGTTTCATTTCTAGTAAATCAACTTTTGAATTACTCCATATTGATATCTGGGGTGGTTATAAGGTTGTTTCTCTTTCAGGTGCCAAATATTTCTTTACTATTGTCGATGATCATACTAGGACCACATGGGTCTATTTGATGAAGTATAAATCTGACACAAAAGATCTCTTAGTCAAATTTATCCACATGGTTGAAACTCAATTCAATACTAAGGTCAAAATAATCAGAAGTGACAATGGCCCTAAATTTAAACTTGAAATTTTTTATGCTCTAAAAAGATTATTCATCAGTCTAGTTGTGTCAACACACCATAACAAAATGGTGTCGCTAAACACAACATCGACATTTGCTCAACATAGCTAGGGCGTTACTTTTTCAAGCCTGTCTGCCAAAACATTTTTGGAGGGATGCCATACTTGCTTCAGCTTACCTCATAAATCGTACACCAACTCCACTTCTCCAAGGTAACACACCTTATGAAAAATTATTTCATAAAGAACCTACCTATTCCCATTTAAGAGTTTTTGGCAGTTTGTGTTTTGCTTCCACACATGCACACATACCTTCTAAATTTGACACCCCATTCTCTTATTCTGACTCCTATTTCCCCACCCCCCATCCTAGACCTTTCATCACCTACTTCCCCACTTCCCTCTTCACCCATCCCATCAACCTTACCGTCATCTCCTTCCCGTGTCCCCACCCCCTCGTCACAACACACGTCCCACCAAACCCTCCATTTTTTTGCAGGATTTTCACGTAGAGGCAACCCTCCCCACTCGTGTTGTTCCCAACTCTTCCACGAGCATGGTTCAATCGTCAGGTACGTCCCATTCTATCTCCCATTATTTATCATATGTCCACCTCTCTTATAATCACAAAACCTTCACCACTAATCTCGCCCTTATCAAGGAACCTACTAGTTTTTCATAGGCTGTTTAGGACTCCAAATGGCATGATACCATGCAACATGAGATTGCAGCACTCCAGGCAAATCATACATGGACTCTTGTGCCCCTTACCATCTCACAAACGTCCCATTGGCTGCAAATGGGTGTACAAAGTGAAGCTTAAACTTAATGGGAGTGTCAAGCGCTACAAAGCTCGACTTGTTGCGAAAGGTTATAGTTAAATAGAGGGGATTGATTATCGGGAAACATTTGCTCCCATTGCCAAGCTCACCACTATTTGTGTCCTTCTGAGCATTGCTGCACTCCGCGGTTGGCATCTCCACCAACTCGACGTGAACAATGCCTTCTTGAATGGTGATTTGTACGAAGATGTCTATATGACCTTGCCTCCTAGGTTCGGACGAAAGGGGGAGACTCGTGTATGCAAACTAAACAAATCACTTTATGGTTTAAAACAGGCATCGAGACAATGGTTTATCAAGTTATCCAATGCCCTCAAAGCCGCTGGTTTCCATCAATCGTGGTCTAATTACTCACTGTTCGTCCGAAGTCATCAAGGTAGTTTATGGCGTTACTAGTCTACATTGATGATGTAATACTTACATGAAATAACCTACAAGAGACTGAAGAGACTAAATGCTTTCTTTCCCAACATTTCAAACTAAAGGATTTGGGACAGCTCAAATATTTTCTGGGAATAAAAGTTGCAAGATCAAGCAAGGGAATTACTTTATGTCAATGCAAGTATGCATTGGAAATATTAGATGATACTGGTTTCCTTGGATCAAAACCCTCACGGTTTCCTATGGAACAAAACTTGTCCCTCACGTAAACAAATGGGACACTGTTGAATAATCCATGTTTATATAGACGGCTAGTGGGCAGGTTAATTTACTTAACAATTACAAGGCCGGACCTAACCTATGTGGTTCATGTGTTGAGCCAATTCATGGATAAGCCATGATAACCACACCTTGAAGCAGCACATAAAGTCCTTAGATACATTAAACAGGCTTCTGGACAAGGAATTTTTCTACCTGCTACAGGTTCATTGCAATTACAAGCTCTTTGTGACGCTGACTAGGCTCGATGTAAAGACACAAGAAGATCGGTAACTAGTTATTGTATCTTTCTTGGATAATCACCTATCTCTTGGAAGACAAAGAAACAAAGCATTGTATCTCGTCCTAGTGCAGAGGCAGAATATCGCTCCATGACCACTATTTGTTGCGAAGTCACATGGCTCAAGAATATTTTGAAGGACTTGCAAGTGAATCATGCACAACCTGTTACATTATTCTATGACAATCAAGCCGCCATGCACATTGCTTCAAACCCAGTACTCCATGAACGAACGAAGCATATAGAAATAGATTGTCACCTAGTACGCGAGAAAATTCAAGGAAGGATGGTGTGAACAACCTATATACGAACAACAAACCAACCAGCAGATTTGTTCACCAAGCCACTGAGTTCGACACAGTTTGAGACCTTACTTGGCAAGTTGGGTGTCATCAACATACACTCCAACTTTAGAGGGAGTGTTAAGAAAGAGATCTCTGATTGATTGGTCAAATATTGTAAATTAATATTAGTTATTTCCTTTCTTATTTAGCTCCCAGTTAGACAATAGAGTAGGATCATGATTTGCAATATGTGTATAAAAGTGTAACCATAGTTCTGTGAATAATAGTGAAAAAGACAATTCCATCACACTACTGTTCTTTAGTTAATATAACAAAATTTATCATTTGACAAAAATATATATATACAAAAGCCTTATTTACGTTTAATATATATATATATATATATATATATATATATATATATATATATAAGACTTTGGATGCGATCTTTAGTCATGAATATTCTTTGATTGAAACATTGTTGGTTTTTAATTTTTGATCAAGGTCCCTGAAATTAATGTAATAATTTATTTCTATGTACGTTACTATATTTTTAAAATAAAAAATTAGAAATTTTAGTTGTTTATATAAATGAGATTTTAAATAAAAAAAACCATAATTTGTGGGATTAAAAATATTAAAATATACATGGGTACATTCATCAAAATTAACCAAAAAATTTATTGTATCAAAACATGGGTACATTCTTCAAAATCACAAAAAAGAAGATATTAGGCTTAATAACATTAGTCAATTTCTTTGATTAAACTTGACATGGATACATTTTAAAATCAAAGAAAAAAGAATGTACTCATATAAGTTTAAAAATGGATTAAAAAAAAATTGAATAGATTTTATATATATATATAAAAAAAGAGGGTACATTTTACATATAACAAATTGGTATATTTAAGAATGAGTACATTTTAAGATTAAAAAGTCTTACATGAATGGGTACATGTAATTAGCATGGGTACATTTATCAAAATAAAAAGTGCAAATAAAATATATATATATATATATATATATATATATGGGTACAAATACAAATCAACTTTAAAAAATATGGGCACAAAAAGAAATTAATATATGGGTATAAATTAAAACTGAAAAGAAAATTAGTACAAGTTAAAAAAGAATTACAAATTAAAAACTAAAACTAAAAATATATGATAAAAAATTTAGTCATAAATATAAATATATTAATTGTAACATTTTTAACATTAAATGAATATATTTAGAAATAAAAAAAATATTTTATTATTGAAATAATTAATTATGTTATTAATACCTAAGGACTTTAATAAAAAATTAAAAAAAAACATGATTTTAATCAATGGAGTAGCAAAAGGTAGGATGAGAACTTAATTTCTCATATATATATATATGATTTTTGTATCCAAGTAGACCCTCCATTTTCTCCGGGAAGAGATCACCTTCGGATCTTTCCCACCAATTAATTAATCCAGACTCTTAAAATTTGATCCAACCGCTACAAGCAAATATATCATTTGAAAGTTATAATTATTTTAATGAATCAAATTTTAAGAAGCCGGGGATTTTCCAAGTATATGCAGTCCCTTGTGTAAAAAAGAAAAAAAAAAGTATATGCAGCAGGCCCCGCAAAATAATTACAGAAGTGACAAAACGCACAAATTATCGGACTTGGATTGTCTGCCCTCTTAGTTAAGGTGCCCTTCCATCCCCTCCTATTTTGTGCGGTCACGGTTAAACCACGTCAATATTTTATATTAATTTTTTAATAAAATAATAAGACAAAAAATAATAAAAATATAAAATATTGACGTGGCTTAACCGTGACCGCACAAAATAGGAGGGCATGGAAGGGCACCACAATTATGAGGGCAGACAATCCAAGTCCCAAATTATCCCCGTCTTATTAAACCAGCCTGACAGAAGAGAAAGGAACCCAATAAAGCTGCTGCTTCGTCGTTCCAACTTCCAAGACACTTTCTTCTCCACCCACCATTTAGCCCATATACAGGCATACCGCACAATCATCCGAACTGCTATCTCTCAGTCTCAATCTCAATCTGTTGCTGCTCTGGTGAACTGTAAGAACCCAAATCTCCTCCTCTTTTTCTGCCCTTTTTTTATTTTTAATTTTTGTTTATGTACTCTGTTTGTTTGTTTCTTAAACACACTACCTGTTTCCTGCAATGTGGGTTTGTCTTTTCACATGGGTTCAATTCGTGCCGTTTGTTTGCCGGGAAAATGTGGGTGAAACCAAGTTAAGAACATGGAAAATGATCGAGTTTAAGCTTTCCAAGTGTGGTTCAAATTTTGACAATGTGATGTAAAATGTTCACACTACTTTCACACATGAACATTTTTCGTTTTGGGAAGATAATCTAAGCTTGGTTGTTCACAAAATGTTAAGGAGAAAACAAAAATACGCGATTAAATTTCGAAGTTTTGTGGACGAGGTTCAAGTTTGATTGTGTAATATAAATACGACTACTTACTTTTTAGCAAAGTAATCTATGGATATAATTGTTTCTGCATAATCTATATTATTTAACGAGACGAGCTCATTTGGTTAGCATTATATTATTGTTTATGATTGTGATCAAAGTAAACTCCAATCTAGTATTTAACATGTTAGGATCTTGGGAAGCATTTGAGGAACTTTTCACAATGTCGATTGTCACAGACTCGTTGTTTATAGTTATTATGTGAACAGCATGGCGATTCTACAATGCAAGAGTCTTCTGTCTTGTGGCGTAGTCTGTCCTGCGTAAACATTTCTCTATCATGCTACTTGATTCACCTTGGGACTGCCACAGTTCTCCTGCTCACCATGCCTTACATGTTCCTCGCAGTGGTTTTCTTGTTGGGGTTAGGTGGGACAGGTGAGAACGGGGATTATTCCCGTTGGATAGAAGACAAACAATGTACAATATATAACATGGGTGATCCACCACTGATAGTCTAAAAGCATCAAAGCTTTTTGAGTTTAAACCCCACACCCCATAGGTTCATTAGGCTTTCTCATACACCATTGGTTTAGGTGACTAAGTTAGTGACAATCTCGGTGTTGATTCAGAGTTACAACCACTGGTCCGTTGCCCAACATTTTAAGGTCACCTCTACAATATCGTTCTGCTGGACCTGACATAATAGTAATTCTGTATACCTACTTAGTTGGTAATAGTAAATTTGTAAAGCACATAGAAAAGTGTTTCTGTATACTGTCCACACCTTACCGTATGTTAAATTTTGTTCAAAAGTCTAGGCATTAAACTCCAAAGTAGAAGAGCAACATAGAAAAGGCTAAAGCTTGATTATATTAAACTTCTAATCAGACAGAGAATGAGACAATAGTTTGTGTATAATTGTTTGAAACGGAGATGCTTGATTCGATTGCGGCAATTTTGTCTGTAGAGGTTTACAGCCCAAGAAATTACTTATGTTTTCCTTTTCTTCGGTATTTCCAACTGCAAATGCAGATAATGGAATGCGATCATATTTCAACTGGGAAACATAATGTTAAACTGGAAGATGGAGAGGTTGTTGCTGCTAATGAATCGGAAGGGGAGGTCAAGTTGGCTGATCTCATATGGGTAAGGATCAGTGGAGGCTCATGGTGGCCAGCACAGGTATTTGAAATGCTGTATTTTCTGATTGTTTTGTAACATTCAATAATTGAGATTTTTAATTGCACCTGTTGATACCCCGGATTCTATTTGATATTACTTAGTTGTGCCAAAGGATCCATTTTGTTATCTTCTTGTTTAATTCGTAGGTTGTTGATGATAACAACGTGAGTAGCAAGAACAAGCCAAGTAAAAGATCGGCAGAGAAGGTTCTTGTTCGGCTCTATGGAAGCTACAAGTAGTAAGTCTTCCACGATCAGGTGTTTTGTCCTCATTTGTCTTGTGATTGTATAGAACTTCTGAGCATATTTTCTTGCAGCTTGTATGTGGACCCCGTAAAATGTCATTCTGATTTCGACATGGTATGTTTTGAATGCACTGGTGAATCTCCTTGAATTCTGCCTAAGCATTCGAAATTTGAATACTAATTTCCACCCGATTATAGTAGACATGCCCCATGCCTGATCATATTGACCGAATTGCTGAACTTTCAGATACTCAAGCAGAACAACGGTTGTTATAGGGAAATACTCCTAAAAGCTCTGGAGCAGGTAACTATTCTTTCTTTGATAATTGGTCCTTTAGGCAGGAATGAAATCTTGTGGTTGAAGTTGATGGTTTCTCGTACGTCATCTAATATGGCTGCAGGTTTCTAGCTCAAAATCCGACAGATCAAAGAAGCAAGGATCCAAGTCTAAAGGTTAGCCAACTCAAAATCCCTGCATCCAAGTTGAGAGGATTTAATTTCGAAATTTACAGCTGAATGGTGTAATAGAAATCATCTCAACGAACAAATTAGAAGGGAAATATTTCAACATATTTTAAAGCACTATGTGGAAGGGACCATCAGAATTGTAAACACATGATTATTTAAGAATTTAAGGTTTCGAGAAGTAAATGAGAGGATTGAGGAATTGAACTACAAGGGGAAATACGAGGTATATGTGGAAGCATTGGTTGACCGATTGAGCCACCATTCACTATGGAAATACTAGATGATCCCTCACTTGAGAATTATTAGTGACTCAACTTGCATTTCAAGAGAACATCGGTATGCGCCTTTGCTCATGGGAGACTTGTTTGTGCCCATGTAAGGGAATGAGTTTGTGAAATGGGCTGAGAAGATTCCAGGAGTAACGCCAGCCTACGCTAAACATATTGATATTTCTAGAAACAATGGGAATCCACTCTAAGTGTGAACATTTTGTATGGTTTTTGAAACCCTAATATAACCAATAATGCTTTAGGTACCCATGCAAACCTTATAAAAGTTATTAAATTCATGGCAATTTAAGAAACTGGCAAGAACTCATCAGAATAAGCGATCTTCCGCTCCTGGGTGCGGAACTTAAGTTAGAACCTAATTTGTTATGAAAGTGTGATACTCTTTTTGGTGTTTCGTTCTCATGGCTTTCCATGGCCACCAATGTACCCCTGTTTGTCTGTGAGTAGAGGTCACAACTGAGCTGAAGTCTTTATCTATCATGGTCATTGTCACAATTTACTATCTTATTTTGATGAAATCATTATGTTCAGAATGACCTAAATGGAAAGGTCTCTATTGTTTCTTACAAACTGAGACTCTTATACTGGTCAAAATGTTTATATTATCGGGCAGAAAATGGAGCAGTTGATCTTTCTAGGCGTAAGTCCAGTCGTAATCACGCAAGGGAAAATCCGCAAACAGATTCTTCAAACTTGGTAAGTTCTGATTCTCAACGGTCCTTATTTTGTAAAATTCTATTTCCTTGATATCACATACGGGTACTTGGTTGCAGAATGCTGATGCTCAGAGAACGGAAATTTCTGTGAGTTTCTTTAGCTGGTGTATGGTTACATATTTATCTTCACGGGTTGCAGTTTCATATTCTTTGGCATTATTCATGTAAATCTTCTGTTAGGTAAGGGTTTCTCCAAGAAAGCGGAATGCCGTTATACCACAAAGTAAGGTGGAGCAGAAGACTCTACTTGCACTAAGGGTTGAAAATACAAATGGAAAAGCTTCCAAGCAAAGTGGGGCAGAAGTGGTATCAAAGTCCAAAGAAGTGAGTGCCCGGAGATTGAGAGTGATGCAACAGCTTGGCCTGGTTGCTCCTTCGGGATCTTCATTCCACAAAAATGGACTGATTTGAGTCTCTTACTTAAGGTATTACAGTTTTGTTTGTCATGGTGTCGATCATCTGTTAAAAATGGTAAGATTTTTGCAGCTGTATGATAACATTGTACCATTAAGAGACTTCAAATTCGGCACATGAACCATTCGGACCCAACCTATTTTTCCCGTTTGGGGCTGCTCGATGCAAGCTGCTAGCTTTTGATGTAAGAATTGCACTGTAGATGCATAGGCTTCTGCTGTAAGGCCACCTGACAAAGTAAGCCTAAATGGTCCCGGCTAGTTGGTTTTTTGCTCTCATTTTGTTTTTGGGGGGTGGTTGCAAAATCTACTGAATTGTGTTTTAAGTATCTTTTTTGTGCATACCAAGTCTGAAACCAGTTGGTGAAATTTAAGAACGGGGTGTATTGCTTCTCTCTCTATTCTGGACCTTTATGATAAACTTTTATAACTATTAAGAACACAAGTCACATGATGTATTATTTCACGTGTTATAATGAAATGAACGATGTAGTCGATATATCCCACTTTTAGAGTATCAACCAGATTGTTAAGTGGAATCCGAACACAATAGACTTTTTTTTTTCAGGTACATCAAAGAAAATACACAACGTTTTCATGCCTTTGTGGGCCCGCCCAACACCCTAACATGATGGGTAACATTTTAAAATGTTATTCTCCTTAATTTGAAAACAAAAACCAAAAAAATTGACAGTATTTCTGGATGCAGTGAGAAAACTAAAGACTAATTTTTTTGAAAAACTAGATAAGATCATAACCAGGGCAAAAGTCAACGGAACAAATAAAGCCCACAAGAGGGACAAGCACAACAAAACAGACAAAGGGGTCATGTGAGGGAGAACAACAGTACAAAGACGGTACCACAAAGGCCAGACGTCAACCCAAAACACACCCACACCAAAAACCACTTACGGAGGGCAAGGAAGCCCATCCTTGGAACAACACAGAATTTGATTATTCCATTTACAGGTGATTTTTTAATGGATGAGACAAAATAAAATTGTATGTAATTACATATGTTTGTCATATACACGTACAAAAGAAAATCACATTTTATTCTTAATAAGAAAATATTATAATATATAACCTTAATTTAAACTCAATACCAACCTTTAACTAACGAGTTGCTAACGTTCTTTACTGTTTAACTTAAAACCAACCATGAGCTAACGAGTTTGTTAACGGGTTCAATCGTTATCAACATGATCCGTTAAATATTCACCTAAATATTGACATTTTTACGAGTAAATTCGGTTGAATTAACGGGTTGGGATCAATTTGCCAACTCTACGAGAGCGAGAGAGAGAGAGAGAGAGTACATACTCGTACACGTCAAGAAAATATCGTTTGTAATTTTCATGTTCTCTTTCCAAGTAGGCACCATTATTCCAACTGTGGATGACTACTACTGAATCACTGATAGGTGGCATTGGATAAGATTAATGCCTTTTTCTTTATTGTATTCACGTTTATTTATTTATTTATTTATCAAATAAATCGTTTCTTGAAATACTTGTTTGCCAAACTCATCTTTTGGAGCTTCCAACAAATGCTGAAGGCGGGAAGAGAGATGGTGTGGCCAATCCGTAAGTTTCATCATCTCAACCAGCTTCACCTGTTTATTTCATTGGTCTCTGTTTGGCTGCAAATAATTCTTTTCTCTCAATTAACACAGCCTCAAAATTCGCTCGTTGGATGATTCCAGCACTGGTTTGTAGAGACTCGTTTGGCTGCTGCTCACTCTTTTCTGGTTTAACCAATTCCTCTCTAGCTCAAATTCACAGAAAATCATCTTTTCCAAACAAGGTCCTACTTTCAGCCTCTCATGAATCATGCATTCATCCCTTTTGTCAAAAATGTATTCCTTACTGATCGTACCAGATTTTGTTACATGAATTTATGAAAATTTCTTAGACAAATTCTGCACAAGTTGAAGGCATCCCTGTCGAATTTCCGCCTTCGATCAAGTAAGCATAAAAATATTAATGAACATTGATCATCTGATCCCCTTGACTTGCAGTCCAAACTCTGTACTGTAATTTTTTATGTTTTAGACCTAAAATTGTGCCACTAAGAGCTTCCCACTATAAGTGCTATATACAATGAGCTTTCTCCATTTGTAGAAACAACCCAGTTCTAAGGCCGGAGGCATCAAATGATTCCGAGGATCTTGCTCGTGAATGTACAAAATTTAAAGTAGAAAATGTATCGAAAGCCAAGGATGGGATGGACTCGTTTGTAGCGATGAAAGAGAGGTTTCTGAGTTTTAAAAAGCAAAAATTTTTGTAAGTAGCAGTTAAAAGTGTTTACACAAGTTGCTTGCATATACACATTGGTGGTGGTCTGTAACTGTAAGGTAAATATAATATTGAACAGGAAAGAGTCAGAGCATTTCCAAACCCTAGCTCAAGTACAAGCACCCAAGGTAATTATATTCTCTTAATCTTGTTTATTATACACATTCTGCTTTTGTTTGATTATTTACAAGGGAATTGGGATATTTCCATATATAAACTTAAAATTGTTCGAAAACAGTTCATGGTGATTGCTTGTGCAGACTCTAGGGTTTGTCCCTCTAATATCCTAGGGTTTCAACCAGGGGAAGCTTTCATGGTTAGAAATGTAGCAAACCTTGTCCCCCCATTTGAGGTATTTGGCTTATCTTTTCGTCTGTCCTTTTATATTATCTCGAATCTAAACACATACACAATCGAATTCTTCGGATCAACCTTGGTCTCTTTTGCAGTATGGAACATCAGAAACTAATGCCGCCCTTGAGTTTGCAGTAAATACTCTTCAAGTAGGTCGTCTTGCTCTCTCTAGTCCCTCCATCTATGTATATTTATATCTTGACCATGGTTTATTACAAGTCGTATGAAGGGAGATTCGTCAATCCAAGATGTTCTTTCCAAAAACTGAAATTTTTCTTAATTTCGTCTAAACACGTTATCGTATCTTCTAAAAGGAAAGGCCAAAAATTGTTCGTTTCTATACCAAATTACCGATAAATTTGCAAATAGGTTTGGGAGCGAAACAAGGGTTAAAAATTAGTGACCCCCATTCCACTTCTTGCATCTTCTCACACGAGTACTTTTCTGTTTACTTTCCTTGAGAAGAAAATTGTTTGTGGCTGACTTCAGGTTGAGAATATATTAGTCATTGGCCACAGTAGCTGTGCAGGAATTCAGACCCTATTGAGAATGCAAGATGACGGTGATTCGAGGCTCGTTAACAATTCATTTCTATCTTTTGTTTTCATTCAGTTCATGAATTCCCTCTAAATATTCTTTGTGTGATTTTGCTTTCAGTAGCTTTACTCAAAGTTGGGTTAACAACGCGAAAATCGCCAAACTAAGAACAAAATCTATTGCACAGCACCTCAGCTTTGAACAACAGTGTAGGCACTGTGAGAAGGTTATACTCAATTTTCCTCATCCTACTCTTCTTAAGCTTGTTTGTTTGTGATTAATTTCTAAAATATCTCCGAAATGATCGAAAACAGATTGTTCGTAACTCATGGTGATATGATAAAACAGATACTTAATTGTCTTGTGCAAACGAATGGAAGTGACTGATTACGATTTGTTAAACGTAACAATGATAAAAGAATACAGATCAAGCCTCTAAAATGTGATCATTCTTGAGGTATAATAAGTTTTCGTTCTAGTGCAGGAATCGATCAATCGTTCATTGTTGAATCTTCGGACGTACCCATGGATAGAAAACAAAGCAAAGAAAGAGTTGATCTGTCTACATGGAGGATATTACGATTTTTCGAGTTGTACATTTGAGAAATGGAGCCTTGATATAAATGGCAGCAGCAGCTTTGTAGGAGGCAGATACTTGATCAAAGATGAAGCACTTTGGCGCTGAATTTCTTGGTTCTTCCATTGAAAGAATGTTCATTCTCCGCATTGTAAATGCTAGGCTAGGTGGGCTTCAACTTTGAAGGCGTACACAAGCAACAAGAAAAACTTATTCATATTCCACATTGTCCCCTAAAGTTATCTTATTTCATTTTTTGTCCCTTTATAATGATATTCTAATGCACCTTAGCTTTGAACAACAGTGCAGACACTGAGTTTTTCAAGTAAGATTTTATCAAGACAACTACTATTAATTGTGTGGTTATTCACTTGGAGGCATTATGTAATAGCTTAATATTGTAGTTTTTTATTGGAAAAACCCTAAGCCTATAAATAGGCTATCTAATGAGAATAATACTGTCTTATTTTCTCCATCAACTGCCCTTTTGTTTTTCTTTTATCTCTGTCTAATTTATTTTATTTTCAATACAAAAACATCATTACCAAGAACAAATTTATTGTTTTTCTCAATTTTTTTAACAAATGATATTGTCCACACTAAGGAGGAGATGGTGGACTTAGCCTTACAATGAACTAGCAATGATGTGGTTTGAATTCACCTTTGACGAAAATCGAATCGAAGATCTCTCACTTACAAGTGAAGAACAATATCACTATACCGTAGTAATAAGTGACTTTATTTTTCTCAATTTTAGATATTGGTACATGTTTTCAATGTTATATTTCTTACAATAAAATCATTCTTGAATTAGACTACAGACATATTCTTTAATAATAATAATAATAATTTTAAAGTGCACCTAGTCAGATGGGAGACATAAACCTAATCCTCATAATACAAGAAAAAAAGATAAAAAAAAAGAAGGAATTGTTATTGGCACTCCAAAAATCTCATTCTATGCTCCAAACTTTCTATATTTAGAAAGAAAAATACACTTGTGAGGAGTGTAGAATGAGATTTTTGGAGTGCCAATAACACTTCCAAAAAATACATGAAAAGAAAGGGACACATAAACCTTACCCTTCTAGAAACAAAAACAACAAAGATACAAGGAAAAGAGGGGGAATGAAACCTAACCCCTCTAAAGCCGAACCTAAAGGTCTAAATTTGCAAAATAGAACAAGCTACATCATGAGGTTAAGAAAAAAAACAAGAAAGTGAGACAAACATGTATGTCGAGATGCACATTAATTTGAGAAGCGGAAGTTAGGCAAGCCAACATTGTCTGAAAACAAAGCAACACGAACCATCATTGGAGGATAATCATGTCATACCAAAGTTGGAGAAAACAAGCTCATATTAGTAAAATTGTCTGCAACTATATTGCCTTCCCGATATATGTGAAAGACATAGAAAGTCACCTTCCGAATATGGTTCAAACAAATAGACCATTGCATACAAAGAGACCAAGGATGATCAAAATCAGGCGAGTGGAGGGCAAAATATAACACTAGAAGAGTCACTTTCTAGCCAAAGAAAATGTCAACCCCATTGATACGCAAACTCTATACCAATAATAACTGCTGATAATTTTGTAAAAAAAAAAAAAGAATTGCAATGACCAATCTCTTGGCAGAAACCACCAAGAGATTGATCGTGGCAATCATGAAAAACTCCCCCACAAGCAACAGGACCAGGATTTCCTTTAGACAAACCATTTGTATTAAGTTTAAGCAAAGGAAACCAAAGAGAAGTCCAAAGCATAGGAATAATAGTTGGCACTTTGCGAGAGATAGGTGGGATCCCCAAAGAAGACATGATACGAGCATCAAAACCCTGAAAATAACCAAGAATAAACTTCCCACCATAAACGATCACATAATTGATAAATATGCAATGACGATGAAAATAGATTGGGTGACCCTCGAAAATAAACTTATTTTGAGCTTTCCAAATAGCCGAAAAGTCTAAAGACCCGCAAAAATCCAGAGATTGTGCAACTGTTGAGAAAAGGGCTTACATACGTAGGCATCCAAAAAAACAGCCACGAAATCTGAAAAAGGCAAAGAGGTACCAAATTGACATGCTAACCACCTCCAAAGCTGCCTAGATATTCGAAACTCGAAAAAAAAAAGATGAAAAGTATATTCCTCAAAGCTATGACATAAGCAACAAATGGATGCCAGAGAAATACCGCATTATTGTATTGCACCTTCGGTAGGAAATTTGTCATGAAAAAGCCCCCAAGCCAAAATAGATAGTCAAGGTGGGATAAAATGTCACCAAATAACTTTGGCCCAACCACAATCGCTATGTTTTTTCCGAATAACATGATAACCAGAAGAAAATGAAAATTTCCCAGTCGATGAAGGCTCCCAGATTAATTTGTCATTCTCTACCTTTAAGGGCAAAGGTAAACGAAGAATCTATTGGACTACAGAAGGGAATAAATCTCCAAAATAATTTGGTAAAGACCATCTTTAAGCTTCAATAGCATTTGAAACCCGAGGAAGAACTATGGGTGAAATGACCAAAGATAATGAAGGGTCAATAATCGGGCCATCCAACAATTTGTCGAACCAAATAGAGACTGACATTCCATCGCCAATAATCCAACAACTAGTATTATTCAGAATAGGCAAAGCCCGCTTCAAACCATGCCACACTGAAGACCGTAAATATACATCTTGTTTTTTGTAGGGCACAAGAGGAAAACGCTGACGAGCGAAAGAACCACACAAAGAAGATTGTAAAGCATCACAGCCAAAACTATGCAAAGCCGTGAAGTTTAAAGCAGCCAAATCATAGATTAAAAATTTATTGGTCATTTTTATTTTTTGCAAACAATTATTCAAAATCATTTTGTGAACCGACTAGTACTACATTTTAGTAGTAATCCTTTTGATATGGATGATGATAATGTATTATATTTTTATTGGATTAAATACGTATTGTGTGACGTACCTCAATCCACCTCCCGTATCAAGGTATCCTCTTGATATTAAAGCACGCCTCGAGGCCTCATATTAGTAGGGTAGGTGCATGGTAACCATAATGGTTCTACTCAGATTAAAACCCAAAACAAAAGGGGAAAAAAATCATTTGCTAATTAAAACTGTAAAACTGAATAGGCCTCCACAAAATTAAGAGAAAGTGAATGAAAGTAAAACTTGATTTAAGTCGAGTAAAGACGGGTCTAAATAAAACAAAGAAAATGCAATCGGGGGACTTCATAAGCTGAGCTTTGAGGAACTCCCGCATTGCGGACACACACAGAAGACGGAAAGCAAGGGCAGCCATGATCTCGCAGTTCTTCCTGCTCTCGCAGCGTGGCGACAATATCGTCTTCCGCGACTGTCAGTCTCTCTCTCTCCCCCCCCCCCCCCCCCCCCTGCTCTCTCTCTGCTGATCCAATCTCTTATTCCTTATTAATTTCACACGCTCAGATTTTAACTTCCGATCTGAATTGTTCAGCAACTCAGTTGTTGTGTAGTTCAATCTTCGTTTAGATCAATTGTTGCTTATACTATTTGAAATTATCTCTAAAATAGTTTTTTGGTAGAGATCTCCAAGAACAGTTATTAATTCAGCTCTAATCTCTAGTGGGTGTTTCCTAGATCGTACATGCATACCATAGTTTTTCCCAATTAATTTTCGTTCATGAATAAGCAATTTGAGCTCGATTTTGAAGAAGTTAGTACTATTATGACCTTTTCGGAAATGGGTATGGTGAGAAATAGAGAAACAAGTGCAAGTGAACAATTTTTTTTGTTCTACAAGAAAGGATGAATAAGCATTCGGGAGATCTGTTCTTATTGGATTTAGTGCTGAAGGATGGTGTATTTGATGCGTGATTTTGTTCATGCAGATCGCGGTGAAGTGCCAAAAGGAAGCGCGGAGATATTTTTCCGGAAAGTGAAGTTTTGGAAAGAAGATGGGCAAGAGGAAGCACCCCCTGTCTTTGTAGGTATTATCTTACTGAGGAATGTTTGGCAGTGTCAACTATTTTCATTTGATTCAGTCTGCATATACGGTATCTTATGCTGACTTTTTCTGTACTCAATCAATAGAACGTGGATGGTGTCAACTACTTTCATGTGAAGGTTGTTGGACTATTGTTTGTCGCAACCACAAGAGCTAATGTATCACCATCTCTTGTCTTGGAACTTCTACAAAGAATTGCCCGTGTCATCAAAGATTATGTTGGGGTTCTCAATGAAGATTCTATAAGGAAGAATTTTGTGCTTGTGTACGAGTTGCTTGATGAAGTCATTGTAAGCTCCTCTTGTTTTTCTTAACTTATTTGGTTGTATCTTTCCTGAGCGTAATGAATTCATGCTTCTTATCATCGTAATGTGCTAAGATAGTTTCTCTATTTGATTGAAAATTTAAAATGTGATTTGCTAGTTACCCTTTTTCAGTAAATCTCGAATTGATGTTATCTTGTTGATCATTTTGTAACTATTTCTTGTCCCTGATGATTGCTCCCCCTCGTTTGTGTTTTATTCTTACAGTTATTTAAATGACTAGCTCTTTTAAAGGACAGCTTTAATTAGTATTTTTTTTCAACCAGAGTTTAGATATTAACTGGATTATTTGAATCGGCAAAAGTAATGCTGAATGCATCTTTCTCCTCAATGGTGTGTTGTCCAGCAGTGTATTATTTGTAAATAGTGCTAAGGATTTACAAGCCCAGCTGGAGTTGGGCAATTCCAGCTTCTTGTGATGCTTTGCTGTTCGAAAGTTAAAGTTTTGGGAGGGGGGAAAAGGGTTTGGTGCTAGGAAGTTATGTTGTGTTGGCAATAATTTGCGTTGTTTGGATGGAGATGAACAAGAGAATTTTCAAGGGTGCTAGGGAAAGGATATGGTTCATTAGTGAGATGAAGTTTGAGTTTGGACTTCCTTGTGAGCTTCGGTTTCTTTAGAATTTAAGGACTGGTTTTCATGCTATTTATTTTGACTGTACTGCTGTTTTAAATAGTTTTTTTTTTAATTTGTTTTCAACTGGTTTTCCTTTTTGATATACATTTTGATGGGTGGCATTTAGCGAAGAACTCCTTGTCCCGTGTTGCAAATTTCATTTTTATCCAATAAAAGTTTGTGTTTCATATTGAAACTATATATATGTTGATAAACTTGATATGTGCATTTATGTGAAAAATACATTGTGATATATTTGATCCATGGAAATTATTAACTTGCTTGTGACTTGATTTTGTATATTCATTACAGGATTTTGGCTTTGTGCAAACAACATCAACTGAATTGTTGAAGTCTTATATATTTAATGAGCCAATTGTTCTTGAATCTGCGCGTTTATCATCTGTTGGCCCTACTGGCCTTTTTATGGTATGGTGTTATCTATCTATTACGAATTTCAGAAAATTAATGGAACTTAGGTGGAATATCATTTCTATTGTTGTCTTATCGGCATTTTAGTTATTGATTCCCAAAATCGATGCATGCAGCAAGGGACAAAGAGAATGCCTGGAACAGCTGTCACAAAATCAGTTGTTGCAAATGAGCCTGGTGGTAGGAAGAGGGAGGAAATTTTTGTGGATATAATCGAGAAGATTAGTGTGACTTTCAGCTCTAGTGTGAGTATATTTTTCTTACTATTAGATTTAACCACTTTTTCCTCACTGTTATACGGGCATTAAAATATAACAACAATAGTACAGACACAATAATAAGTTATAGTTTCTAACAAGCAAAATTTGATGCCAATCTTACCCAAGTGTTATCATGAACTTCTTGGGTTTGATATAGAAATCTTGCACTCCCATCTCTTTTGATATCATATTGGTATGTTCAGTGGTTCTTATGAATGAGGTGACACCGTGACAGCGTCTCTATGGCACCTGAAATTCAGCTTATGTGGTTCTTTATAATTAATTTTTATATCATGCACAATAGGGGGTTGATTATGAAGAGATTAGGTGTCCAGCAGTAGCTAATTTTAGGATTTTTCGACCTTTCTGAAGGGTTATTTGAAGGATTAGAATTGTGGATGAACATAGAGGTTTTAGGGTTTCAAATGAATGCTAAGGCCTCCTTTGGTATAATGGATTTGATTGGAAGGGACAACTCTCTAAATTCAAGGTATTTTGAAGGCAATGGAGAATGATTCTTCATTTTGAGGGGATTAGAAAAGGATTAGGTATGAAGAAAACTTCTCCCTTCTAAATCCTACCATTTTGGGGAGAATTGGAATGGATAACTTTTCTTCTTGAGTAATCCATCTCCTACCACCAAGTTGATCACAAATATTATTTCTTCTTTCAGCATACCTTGAAAATAATTGCCTTTTCCATTCCACTCCAATCCTTCATACCAAATGAGGCCAAAAATTCTTGTAAGTCATCTTGAACACTTGTGTCTAACCCAAAAACTCCTTTGAGGTTCTAGCGCTCGTAACTTTAGCCTCAAAATTTTAGAATGGATAAAATGCATGTAGTACATAAACTTTACTGCAATGCACATTCTTTTGACTTAATTCTTGACTTCTCCCAAACTTAACTACATTTATTCAATATATGTGGAAACAGTAATATAGTCAATTAGCTCTGCAGTGCTAGTCTATTCTTATCAGGTAATCTTATGTTGCTATACAGGGGTACATATTGACTTCTGAGATTGATGGAACCATTCAAATGAAAAGCTATCTCTCTGGAAATCCAGAAATCCGATTAGCCCTCAATGAGGATCTGGGCATAGGAAGAGGTGGAGGGTCGGGCTATGGTACTTATCTGACATGCCACCGGATTGTTATGTTTTACAAGTTCACAACTATCTTTTGAAAATAAATCTTTTCATATTATGGTGTCATGGAGTTGTTTGTGGTATTATGGTCAAGTGGATGATCTAATTTTAAGATTTGTAGTTTTATGTTCCCTAGAAAATATCTAGTTTTTGGATTAATAAACTAAAATTTTGAGGTCAGAACTGTTAGATACATGCAGTATGTCCTCTCTTCTAAAGAAAGTCCCTGTTTCTTTTTCATGTTTTCAACCGTATGATATTAGTGCCTACAATCATCAACTACAATGCCTCAATATAGCTTTAATTCGTTCACTAAATGCCAAGTTATTTTGTCAAGCTTGTATCTTGTCCTTTCACAATCTCAAATACTGCTTTCTCTTGCAGACTATAGGAGTTCATTTGGATCAGGAGCGGTGGTACTTGATGATTGCAATTTTCATGAATCTGTACGTCTTGATAATTTTGAAGTAGACAAAACTCTGACCCTGGTAAGTGAAAATGAGTCAGATCAGATTATTCTTTTTTCAATTTAAATGATACTCAAGTAATTTGATTTCTTTTGTTGAAATGATTAAATGGCTGCCCTGTGGTACTAATTTTAGGTGCCCCCTGACGGTGAATTTCCTGTCATGAACTACCGTATGACTCAGGAGTTCAAGCCCCCTTTTCGTATTAATGCGTTGATTGAAGAAGCAGGAGCTCATAAGGTGATCGCTGTTTCATAAATTTTATTCAATGTTTTAAGATTGTGAAATTAACTAAAAAAAAAATTATTTAGGAAGATAAAGAATCAGATTTTGAACAAGAGAATGAGGCATTTGGCGTACACTATGATGCCAACTTTGTATAATTCATATCATTTAAAGATCACGTAGTTGAGGTAGAAAATTATCATGTAGTTATGGTAGAAAATTACAGTTTGGAATTGCCATTGTAGGCTGAAGTGATTCTGAAAATATATGCCGAGTTCCCCTCGAACATTACTTCCAACACAGTTGCTATACAAATGCCGCTACCTAAATATACTATCAGGTAACTGTTCACTTAATTTTCTATTGCTAAGAGAATATTTTGTATTGTTCCATGTCATCCTTGTAACAATTGATATAGTGAAAGGGCAACGTTTTTGCATGTCTATTAATTGATGATCAATTTCCATATAAGATTTTCTGGGTACTTTAATTTGCCATTGTTTTTAATTTGTCATTGTTCTTGGTTCTAAAGTTTGTTCAAAATACAAATGTCGGTCTCAATATGATAGAAAACTTTGTTCTCTTGGGTTTCATTTTAACAAGTCTTGCTAGGATTTTTTTTTTTTACCCCTTTCTCACAGTACATTGGAGGGGAGAGGAAAGAGGAGAAGGGTGAGTTTTGTTTGCTGGGTAGGGTACCCATGACTATCATTCTCTTACAATAATTGCAGACATAAAAAATAAGCAAAAAGGGTGGTAACTAGAAAGACTGATTAGACTTCAGCAGGTTATTGTGAACTTGTAAAGGCTAGCAGTTATTAAAACCAACTAAAATATACAGCAAAACATGGTGGTTGTCTTTGAGTAATTACAAAGACATTCTATAAATAAGAGGACCTTTAACTTCCAGTGTATGAAAAAGGTGCAGACAAGGCTTCATAGTATTCACATGAGGAGTCAAACTGGCGGACCTTGCTAAAAATTGCATTATAGTGTCTATATGTACTAACCACTGCTTAAACAATTAATATATGTTACTTCAGAGCCAGTTTTGAGTTGGAACCAGGAGCAGTTGGACAAACAACAGACTTCAAGGATACCAATAAGAGACTTGAGTGGGGATTAAAGAAGGCAAGAATTTCTCATCCATGATCTCATTTGTTCACGTTATTGAGTTTTGAGTAGTGTTTTTAGCAGTGTTAAACTTTGTCCCATTATTGCATATGCTATATTGACAAGTTCAAACAACAGATTGTCGGTGGATCTGAACATACGCTACGTGCCAGACTCACATTTTCCCCTGAAGTACATGGTATGACCTTCATTGATTGGGTTTAGTATCTCCTTGATTGCTTTCAAAATGATGCATATTTAATGTTAATCTCATTATATATACATATTCATGTGTCACATGCTCAATGCAGGAAACATAACAAAAGAATCTGGTCCAGTTAGCATGACATTTACAATACCTATGTATAATTCTTCAAGACTTCAGGTAAGCCATTGTCATTACTTTCATTCTTACCTCGTTAAAACCATGCAATGGATGTTGATTATATGGTAAAATACTCATCATGGATCATGTTAAATCCTTTCTTTTCATGCTGTTGCTGATTTGTGTGTACATGAAAGGGACATTATGGGTCGAATATGTGAGTTAAATGTGGCTCCAGATTTTGTATCCCTATCCCAACTAAATCTCGACTATGGCAAGGCCTTGAGTCCTTGGCATAGTATAAAACGAGTTTCTTTTCTAAATCTTCTACTGAGGATTGGTTTTTCGAATGGAGCTATAAAGATGGATCATTTTTTTAAAAACCCCTAGGTTACAATGTCATTTCTGATGAAGCATATGCATTGGGCAATAAAAGAGGTCAGCTTTGTTTGTGTGCGATAAAAATGTTCCCAACGACTTGTTTGAGACTGATATGTATAGCCTTAGTGATTCTTCCGGGCCAGGGAGGCATCAGCCCTGGTGCCTCAGAGTGGTTGTCATTAATTTGTCTAATACCTAGCTCTCATCCTATACAAAGCTCTTCATCCTCTGTTGTCTTGCACAGTGGGGCGAATGGATTTTCCCTGCTAAGTATGCCTGAGATGCAGAGTTATCACTACCTTTTAACATTACTGGCCCCCGCCATTTTAACAACGCTGTCCCCCCGGTCTTTTGCAGCTTTTAAATAGAGCATAAAAAAATAATAAGGCCATTTTATAGGGGATGTGTCGACAGTACATCAACATGATGGCTAAACTCTGTTATTTATCTCCACTTTTTGCCAATGAATATGCTGAGTTAAATGTTTTTTCTCTGATGCAGGTAAAGTACTTGCAGATAGCAAAGAAATCTGGGACTTATAATCCATATCGGTGGGTAAGATATGTTACTCTCGCCAATTCATACGTTGCTCGGATATGATATGAGGAAGCCTCATCTGTTATGCCATTTCGCGGTGGAGGAATTGGATTTGGAAGGCAAACGGTTCTAGCTGTTGTAGGATGTCTAATGAAACCCTCTCTCTATTCTTTTTTCGGTGGGTTCGGATTTCAGTGATTTCATTTCTCGACGAACATTTAGGTTGTTTGTATCACTGAATTTTTTGAGCTGGACTATTCATTCATTGAATTGCTCCTTCCTTGTGTATTGGCTGTTTATTAACTATACAAATGCACTCAAATTGCAACCAGTAAGAGTTTTTGTTACTTTCGATTTATTTTTCCCCGGGTCGGAGTATGTCGTTTTGAAGAAAATTCTGCCCACAACATTCGGGAGTGATGACAGTGTAAGTTTCATATGAACTTCTGCCGTATCTGTCTGTTATATGCACCAACCTCCAGTTTGCTTAACAACCCAAAACAAAAACAGTCGACGGTGGATAAACAGCAGTGCTTTTGTTTTCATCTGATATTTTATCGAAATGTTGAACTTGTAGCCGTAAAATGTACACGTGACGGTGTTACAGTAGGCTGTCGCAGCAATATTTGTTGAGTAGTGCTATTCACAAATCTATTTTACTTCTCTTACATCCTTCTCAATTTCGGCCGTTTGATCTAGTAAATTGAAGTAAATTGAAGAAGATCAACAGATGAAAACTAACAAAACTGTCTTATTTATTTCCCTGCACAGATGAACAGTTATACCGTGAACCCACCAACCCATGGCTGTATATTCAACATGCCACTGTAGATAATTTAGCCCATGGTTGACAGAGTTTTTGTTTTTAGTTTTTAGTTTTCATCTTTTGTGTTAGTTGTAGTGGGGAAAATATATGAGGAGAAAGACATATGGAATATGGAATGAGTTTACTGCTACCGTGGTGTCCCATTTCAAAAAACAATGATATATGTACGTTTTTCAACATATGACATTATATTGTTAAATCGGGATACCACGTGGTAGTGAACTCGTTCCATGTAAGTTGCTCTCGTAGGCGAGAGATGTAGAAGAGTTGAAGAATTGTGGGAGAGGTGTGTTTGGGCTAGCAATGAAAATAAGGCTTGTTTAGGGCCCAATTATTTCCATTTCTTCTTAAGAATACGAGTTGAGCTTCGTTGTGCCAATTTACAGCCAATCTATGAAAGCAAAAAACAAACAAGGTTCCTCTTGTCACCCAATGTAAGTCATAGGAGAGCTCATAAAAAGGATCTTCAACTCTCTCAACAAATTGAGACGTTGAGAGAGCCATCGATCTACTTATGGCGCAATTGTTTGGTTTAGAAGTTAATTAAACGCGCAACATATATCAGCACTCACTCTCTCTGTATGTTGGCAGCATCCAACACTGGCATGCTCACATACACCTTTCTCTTGTGGCTCCCCTTGTCATTGAGAGAAAAGAATCACTTGGGGTTTTATAAAGGTGATTTGATCAAGATTTTCTATAACCAACAAGATTTCAAAGAATTGTACGAGGAGAACTTTGACGCCACTAGAACTGTGCATGTAAGAGAAAATCTCTCATGTGCCTAGGACTGTAGGCGGTAAATACGGGAATCCATCATTCCTAACAACTATAAAAAGTTATGTAATTATTCATGTAACCTTAAAGAAAAAGCAAAGAAACTATGATTTAAAAGGAAAACTAATGAAAAATACTTGATAACTTTGAGTTTTAACAACAAAATAAAAAGTAAAATGAATAGTACCATGATTGATTTTTTAGTGTAAAAATGTGGTTTTTCTTTAAAGTGAACAATACTGGAAGCTTTTCGTTAAAGTTTCCTAATTTAAAAGGGTTAATTTCTTTTAATTCATTCAATCTGATAGCTGAAAATTGAAAAATTCCATAAAATATAAATGAGTGTGTCGATAACACCGAATTAACTTAGAATTTGGCGGGTGCAATTAACTTGTTTTAACAGTGATGGATTAGATGCTTGCAACTCTTCTAAATTTTACTTTTGCTTTTTAACTAAAGGCAAGTAACCTACGTCAGGCAGCCCCCACTTTAACCTTTATGACCCTTTAAAATTCGACTCTTTTCCAAAGTAAAACTCATTGGGACAAGGATTATTTCTCTTTTTTATGTTTTTTCTTTTTCTGTTTGATCGTTCAAGATTTTATCTTTGTAGAGAGAGAATCATAAAAAACTGTGAGAGCAGGGGAGAGAACGGAGAGAAAAAGGGAGAACAGAGAATTAGGTAGGATAGGACAGGATAGCTTTCTAGGAAGAGTCATCTTTTGAAATCTTTACGTTTGATTTAAGTTGTAGTCTTTTAGCTTGAAAAAAAAAACAACGGAAATATTCTTACCCGCTAACTTGGACCGACTTTAATCTAGTAAATAATGTTTGCTACAATAGGACAATGTCACTATCGTGATCATCATGTATTCAATAATGTTTTTAAGAGTGCCAACGAGGACTTGTTGAGTTGCTAAATATCGTTTTCTTTGTTAGATTAAAGTCTATATTCGAATTTCATTATCAATAATGGGCTAACAATAATATGGTTCGAAGTCGCCTTTCGCGATAATCGAACTTAAGACTAAGGGGGTGGAGGAGTAAGCTAAGTCCCATAATGAGTTAACAATAATGTGGTTCAAATTCGCATTTTGCGAGAATCGAACCTAAGACCTCTCACTTACCAATGAATAAGAATATCACTAGACCGGAGTACTAAGTGGCCAGACTTATAATGCCTTAGGATAGGGTAGCCTCCCCTCCCCTAATTTTTTTGAAAAAAAAAAATAATATTCATAAGAGTGAGAGGTCTTAGGTTTAATTTTTATCAAAGAAAAATTTGAACCACATTACTGCTAACCTACTATGAGGCTTAGCCCACTCCTCCACCCATTTTAATGTAAATAATAATGTTTGTTAAAAATAAGAGTGATGGCATAACATACCCTTCTATTCTTGTGATGAATTATTTGAGAGGGATTGTAAGGTTATCTCCAACCGAAAGCTGACCAGAAGGCTCGTTTTAGCCCTCTAGCTCTCTAAGATATTAATATTTTAATAAACAGTACAGTGCCATATTTGCCTCCATCTCCAACCGAGGGTCAAAGGGCCATAGGGCTCGTTTTAACCTTGTCACAAAAAACTGTCTCCAACGGAGGGCCAATGGGCCATAAAGTCAAACATAATTTATTATTTATCAACTACAACTTAAATTCAAATCCAACGGCTAAGTGACGTCAGCTAGCAGTTGGATTTGAATTTTTTTTTGCTATAAATATGGTGGATATTGGGCTATAATTCACACAACTTTGAATTCAATATCTTTCAATTCAAGTTTGCAATGAATTCCAACTTTGGATCCTTTTCGGATTCCAACTGGGGATCCTCATCCAATTCCAAATTGGAAGAAAAATGGGCCCAAATGAGACAAGAAGATGAGGAGTCTGATGAAGAAGTTCAAGTAAGGCACAACAAACAAAATAGAAGTTATAGAAAAAAAAAATAGAAGTTACAGGAAAAAAAATTGTCTAACAAAAAAATTAAATAAAAAAAACTATAAAAAAAAATTCAAAAATAACAGCTAGCTGATGTCAGCTAATCGTTACATTTGAAATTTGGCCTAGAATTCTTGTCGGATATAACCGATAAGAATATATTTATATTAAATATATTCTTGTCAAATATAACCGACATGAATATATTTATATTTATATTAAATATATTCATGTCGGTTATATCCGACAGGAATGTTAGGCCATCTCCAACCGATGGCTGGCCAGATGGCTCGTTTTAGCCCTCTGGCCCTCCAAGATTCTCCAAGATATTAATATTTTAATGAACAGTACAGGGCCATATTTGCCTCCGTCTCCAACCGAGGGCCAGAGGGCCAGAGGGCTCGTTTTAGCCATGTCACAAAAAACCGTCTCCAACCGAGGGCCAAAGGGCCATAGGGCCAAACATAATTTATTATTTAAAAACTACAATTTAATGTTGTATAAATGACCTAGGAAGTTATACGAAAAAAATAGAATTGAAAAAAAATATGAAACAAATTTTGTGAAATAGAAGTTATAGGAAAAAAAATATGAAACAAAATTTGATTCATATGAAAAGGAAAAAAAAAGGGAAAAAAAGAAGTTTAAATTCATTAAAAAGGGAAAAAAAGAAGTTTAAATTCATTAAAAAAAAAAGAAGTTTAAATTCATTAAAAAAAAAAAAAAAGAGGCCTAATAATCCAACGGCTACTAGCCGTTATATTCAAAAGCATTTCAAACTATTAGTGTCGGTTATAACCGACACTAATAGTAGAACTATTAAAAAAAAAGAATACCTTTAATACTGTCGGTTATAACCGACAGCAATAGGAAATCATTAAAAAAAAAAATTGCCAGCCAGGGGCTGGCTGGCTGGCCGAAAGCAGCCAGCCCTCCAGCCCTCAAGCCCTCTCCGATCCCGTGGGGCCCTCCCAGATTCCAGAGCCCTCTGGCCTAGCCCTCGGTTGGAGACGGTTTTAGGGCTATTTTCGGCCCTCTGTCCCTCTGGACCCTTCGGTTGGAGATGGCCTTAGAATTTATGGCCCAGCCTGGGGCTGGCTGGCTGGCTGGATTAGGCCAGCCGGTTGGCCCTTTGGCCCTTTTAGATTTCGTGGGGCCCACAAGCCCTCTGGCCTAGCCCTCGATTAGAGACAGTTTTCGAACTATTTTGGCCATCTGGATCATTCGATTGGAGATGACCTAACGAATTAGTTGAGATGGTGGTTATTAATAATATATAGTCTGCAGAGTCTAGAGTTGATCCCAAGGTTTGAGAGACAACGATGAACATTTTAGCAAATCACATAATTAAAGAAGTTTTGTTTTGATTATCTTGGGCTGTGATTTTTTTATTTCTTTCTATAAACTTATAAGTGGGAGGAAAATATTAACATTTAAAATATCAAGGGTGAGATGAATAGGTTCGATTTGAAAATCACTCTTTTAGCTTCATTTTGGGTTACCACTCAAGAACATTGTAACGAATTTAATTTTTCCTGTAAAACAATGTAGAGTTATGTAAATAACTTGCAGCTTAGTTGGCTACGCATGCAGTTTCCCTTCTCCCAATATTGCTTGCAAAACGAAACAATACATAAAGAGTTGCAAATGAGTTGGAATCTTTTCTTAAGTTAAAAAATCAGGGATCGATCTAAGTGACTGTCTCGTTGGAGCCAAAGCTTGTACACAGTTAAGGGTTTATAAAGACGACAAAAGTACAAATTAAATGGCTAGTTTCAATGTACCTGGCTTCTTTTGGCTGCAACTGGCGATCGAAGAGACTAAACTCTTATCAATTCAAGCAGTCAACGTAAACAATTGAACAATCCAAAAGGATGCCAGTTGAATTCAAATCCTCATCAACTAGTACTCTAGTAGTACAAACAACTGTTTCTATTGACCCAAAAAACATCATCTTCTTCTGACTCTGAAGGATGTCGTGCAATGGATGTTCAGCGTGTGGTATGGTGATATGTAGCAAGTTGGATTTTTTTTCTTTTCTTTTTTTGTCTGAATCCTTGTATTCCTAAAATATTAGGAGAGCCCGATTGCACATCAAGATTCAGACCGTGGCTGCCAAAAACGACCTACGTCTTACTCTGCTCAGAGCAATTGAAAAAGGAGCCATGCCATCAATAAAACATCACCTCCCTCCCTCCCTCCCTCCGTCCGGGCGCGTCCCAAAGTACATGAGTCAAGAAAACCCAATTAATTATTAGAACGGTTACAATTCTCTAACGAAGAAATTAAGAGAGAATTTGGAGGTTTCTCGAACTAAGTCTTAAGTGTTGATAGACATCCCAAATTGAGCCAAAAGATGTGACACTCAGCTTGTTGTTGGATGTAGTGAAAAAGTGGTAGAATTAAAATGCACCACTAAAACCCATTCTAATAAAAACGAAAAGTAAGGCTAAGAGAGAGATTATATACGATGAAAAGCACATTGTACTAAAATTATAACATCGTTATTTTTTCATATTATAACACGTAGATTATAATACAACATGTTCTTTGAATATTTTTTAAGAATTTGGAATGAATAGTAATATACAGTGACATATTCACTGTGTTTAGTTGTTTATAATCATGTGTATAAACTACAACCTAGATCTTTCTATTTTTCTGAATATTGTTTGTTTAAAAACCAAATTAAGGTTTGAAGTTGGGCTTCTTTTGTTGACAAATTCTAAACAAAAACGGAAAAGGAAATTAAAAACCAAAGATGGCAGTAGTGTTGCTTTAGTTTGAGTCCATGGTGAGCACTGAGCATGCCAAATAGCAATGGCAGCTGGTGTGTATATGTAAAAGCTTGTGAGCAAAGTAATGCCATTGGTATATGTTTGTCGGTTGTCGGCATGTGCAACTACTGCATGCCGATACGGATGCTCTTCTAAAATGGTGCACCGACTTGCAAGTTTAGCAGCAAATCTTTGTCGTCTGAACCACACCGCAACTCCCCAACCCCCACTATCCAGCAAACAAGCAAATAAATTAAAGAAAAAGGTATGCTGGTCGCTGGTTGTCGTAGGGAACAACTTATATAGTACGACACCGTTATAGTGTTATTATGTGTCAATAATACAAAGACATGATAAGAGAGGAATTAACATATATCTTTGTATCACATGTTTCGGCATAAAATATTACCATGACGGTATATATTTGCCGGTTCTTCGTCCGAGCGCCCTGAATGAATAAGAAATGGACAACATAGGTAAGGTAATCAATGACTCTTATTCAACCGAGTTGAAGCTAGCAACTTGTCGATTGTGTAAGAGGTTGGTAAGAGCTGGGGTAAATGCCTTCTTAGCAATGGATTCAACTCCTGTTGATAAAAAAATTACAAATCATTTTCTTGTTGCGTGAGCGGTCTAAAACAAGATTTAAGTTTTATATAAGCAAAATAATGTCAATAGAGAGATGGTGTTAGATATTAAACCTTGATGGCGATCGACACGAGAATGTTCTCCACATTCTATACATTTTTCTTCTAAACAAGATTTAAGTTTCATATAAGCAAAATAATGTCAATAGAGAGATGGTGTTAGATATTAAACCTTGATGGCGATGGACACGAGAATGTTCTCCACATTCTATACATTTTTCTTCCAAAGAAAATAAATACAAGTATTTAATTAAGCAAAATATCCAATAATTCGGAAGACAACTAATTTATATTCCAAAATAGGATAGGAAGGACAAGTCTTGGCCCATGACAGAGGCGGTGTGGTCGAATTAATTTGTTGGTTTGCTTATACATTCGAATTGTTTTTAAAATTGGACAAAAAAGTAAAACCAATCTTTTCTGATTTGGGAAAGTGACAAATCCAAAGTTCCAATTTGATCAATGCTTAAAGCATGCTTCCATCCCTTTGAAGCTCCAATTTAGCACATGAACTTTGAGTCTCATGTCATATCTTTCTTAATTTCAATCTTTGTGTGCTTTAGGGTGAAGAAATCTTCGAGTTAAAGTAAGTGAATTGAGAGAGATTTAAAACGTGTCATTCTAGAAAGATTTTTTTTAATAAACAATATTATCTACACTGTGTTAGAAGGAATTTTTGAGTTCATAGGGCAACTTTCTAATATGATGGAGTCTCGTTGTTTTGCGAAATTAGTCAAATAGATCACTTGTTTGGTCGACTTCACCCAATATGTTACCCTATGATGGTGGATTATTTTTTCTTGTTTATTTCTATTTGTACATGGCCATGTATCATGTTATATGGTTACCTTGTGTGTGTCTATTTCACACCACGATCTCTACAACTATGTGTCAAGCCATCTCCGGCCCAAAGTTGTATGCCATTTTTATCCCGCAAAGTTCGTCTCAAGTAGAGGGGTATATCCTAGTCAACAATGGGGCTCAAGCTATCCTAGTAGACAGAGGATGACTATAAGTAGCCTTCTCGTTAGATTTCTTATTTAACAAAGGTTTTTGTAGAGGTTCCGTTCGGCTTCTTGTATCTTCCTACACTCTAAATACAATAACTATTAGGGAATTGTTATTAGCACTCTAAAAATTTCATTTTACACTGCAAACTTTCTATATTATGAAAGAAAAATACACTTATGAGGAGTGTAGAATAAGATTTTTTGGAGTGCTAATAATACTTCTTTTAACTATTATTGTATAACCTTGTACCAGTAGAGATGGAAAAGATATAGTTGAGGTTAAATGTAAAAAATAATATTTAAAAAAATTGAATCGCAATCCGCTGTATTTTTTATTCTTAAACTGCTCATGACCTCATGTCATGGTGATGAATCATATGTTAATCTTTTTTGATAAATAAAAAAATTTAAAATCAAATATGCACTACTATACGTTATACCGTATAAAGTTCATATCTCTTTTCACATGGTAAATTATGTCTTATCTTTCATTATATAGTAATATTTTAAAGAAAAAAAATATACGAATTTTGTTTAATTAAGTTTGTTGTTTTTGTTATTTAATCTGATTTTCAAAAGATAACGAATAATAGTCAGTCTTTTGAAAATTACTGAGCGTGAGAGAAACAACCTAGTAGGAAGTTGGCTAATGCTAATTGTAACTAGAGAGAGAGAGCAAGGAAAGAAATTGAAAGGCATCCCCCATTGCCCAAAACCATAAGCATCAACGCCAGTCGCTTTCAATCCGTTCGGTCCGGAAGGAAGGCCCTCAAACACTCCTCTCTCTCTCTCTCTCTCTCTCTCTCTCTCTCTCTCTCTCTAACTTTGAACAAAAGAATGGTAAGGCGGTGCCAGACACCTTGAGCTAAACCAATACCCATTCGCTTTTCATTTTCCTCAATGACTGCTCTCTCTCTCTCTCTCTCTCTCTCTCTCTCATATGTGTGATGTGTGGACCCTACCCAAACAGCGGCGCCATTGGTCTTTACTTGGTTTCCAAGCTCACCCACCACCCCCGCCCTCCTTCTCTCTCTCTCTCCTCTCTCTCTCTCCTCTCTCTCTCTCTCTCTAGTCTCTACAGTCTGCTCTGCATGCCATATCATATCATAACATTTCATCCTCATCCCATATATTTATTATAAATAAATCCAAATACCACCTCTCCCCATCTCTCTTCCACTTCCTCCTCCTCCTGCCCCCCTCCCTCCCCATCAACTTCGTAACCCCTAAATCCTCCCTCTCCTTCCCCTTTATTTAATTCATTTCTCTCCCTAAAAACCCACCAATCACTTTACCAACCTCAGTTCAGCAGCTAGAGTTATATTTAAATAAAAACCCAATAAATCCCAAAAATAAAAAAGAAAGAGGGAAGAAGGATAAACAAATATGAGAGGTGAGTATGTTGACAGCAAGAGTGACTCCCAAAACATCTTCTCCAAGCTTCACCACCCAAACCAACAAAACCCCCACCACCACAACTTACACCACCACCCCCACCAATTCTCCAGCCCCTTCCAAGTCATCCCCCACCGCGAATCCCAAACCTCCGAAGAAGAAGACACCAGCCGAACCAGCAGCGGCACAGCCACCGTCACCACCACCAACCCATCTCCCCACAATCCCCACCCCAACTCCTCCTCCGACCCCAACAACATCAACAACCCATCTGCCGATGGCGCCACCATTGAAGTCATCCGACGGCCCCGAGGCCGCCCACCTGGCTCCAAAAACAAACCCAAGCCCCCCGTCATCATAACTCGCGACTCTGAGCCTCCAATGAGCCCCTACATTCTCGAAGTGCACTCCGGAAACGACGTGGTCGAAGCTGTCTCCCGCTTCTGCTCTCGCAAAAACATTGGGCTCTGCGTTCTCACCGGCTCCGGAACCGTGGCCAACGTCACCCTTCGCCAGCCGTCAACTACGCCCGGCGCTACGGTAACTTTTCACGGCCGTTTCGACATCCTCTCCATATCCGCTACTTTCCTCTCCCAATCGTTGCCGTCTTGCCCCGTCTCCAACCCCAGCGGCTTCACCATCTCTCTGGCGGGCCCGCAGGGCCAGATCGTCGGGGGCCTCGTGGCCGGAGCCCTAATAGCCGCAGGAACCGTTTACCTAGTCGCCGCGTCGTTTAGCAATCCTTCTTACCATCGGCTCCCCGTGGAAGACGAGGTGGTGAGGAACTCGGTTGTGGGTGAGGGTCATTCGCCGCAGGTTTCTGGGGGTGCAGCGGACAGTGGGGGACACGCGCCACAGCCGTCACAAACGTGTGGGATGACCATGTACAGCGGTCACTTGCCTACTGATGTAATATGGGCTCCAACTGCAAGGCAACCACCACCTCCACCGCCTTACTGAAAACCTTGATGTCTCTCTTTTTCTCCTTTTTTGTATTCTGTCTCTAGTTACTGTGAATTAAGAAACTAGAAGCTACTTTTATTGTTTTTTTGTACTTTTGGGTACTTTACATTTTAAATTTCTTGTTTAATTTCTATGTGAATTACCGTTGCTATTCTATGTGATATTGGTTGTGTCTTTTCATGCAGGATTTTAATGTGAAGTTAGAATTTAGAAAGCTGTTTTTCCTATTAATTAATTATCATTTGGTACTCTTATTTTGTCACTCGTTTATAATAGGAATAGTTAAGGAGCTGTTATTGACATTGAAAATTAGTAATTGTTCGCGCTTCTCTCCTAATTTGAAACGTGAAACCGGAAGCATGATTATTTTAAAAGTGTTAATTACAGTTATTTATAACTATTTTAGAGTGCTAATTACTATTGTTATTCTATGTGATTTTAGTTATTGTTTATATGATTATCTGTTAGTGTTTGATTAAAATTTTGAAGGGGGATATCAAACCATGCAGGAATTTTATGTGAATTTTGAGGCTGTTTTTGTTATTAATTAATTACTATTTGGTACTGTTATTTTGTCAAATGTAAGTTATAAATTAGGGAGTGGTTGTTGACACTCTAAAATAGTTATCCTTCATGCTTCTCGTGTAGTTTTCAAATGAAAACTGAAATGAAAAACGTAAAACATGACTATTTTAGAGTCTTAATATTTTTTTATTTTAGAGTGTTAATATTTTTTTATGACTGTTTTAGAGTGCAATGGTAGTTAATGAATGTGGCAGTTATGTTACGGTCAAATGTAAGTTACAAGTTTTCAGCTGCTTGGGTGTGCTGTGAGCCTGTGGGGTGTCTTTAATGGGGTCTGGACCGGCTCTTTGCCTCTTGCCTCTTCGGCGGTGTCAAAAGTCGAAGTCGAAATTCAAAAGTGCTGTTCTTTTTGGCTTTTGATTGGTTTTGGAGAGAGAGAGGGAGAGGTATGGGGGTTTGTGGCTTTTGATTGCTTGAAGTTTGGAGCTGATTGCTCAATGGCTTGATGGGAAGGATGAGTTTCGAATGGGTGGGAGTACTATTTGATTCCGATGCTTAGCTGTTTTCTGCTCTGGCCTTCTGCAGAAGCAGAAGCACCACTGGCTCAAAGATAATGCCTGATTTTTTTTCTTTGAATTTTTCTAGATTCTGGATTTGGATAGAGTGTATGACAGTGATGAAACGTGGCTTAGGGTTTGTCATTTGCCAGTCCAGTCGGTTCCTTTTCATACACGCTCTTTCTTTTGTCCAACAGGTACACTTGAAGGAGCATTTTTCTCCCCATCACACATCTCATCTTAACAAGATGTATAATGAACTTACACTATAGTTATAGTGGTGAGGAAAAATGCTTCCAATACTTAAATGGTCTCTCCATGAATAGCATAAGACCATGTTAATAGTGAATCTCAGAGAAACATTGCATACGTTTAGGAGTTATACTGTTTAAAGAGAACTTTTTAAAAGAACATAAGCTATTGTGATGTTCCGTATCACCGATAGAACAATTTGTACAAATTTTTCTTTACATAAATTTATATTGACACATTACGACACGATAATTGAATCTACTGTGCCATGAACGTGTAGAACTTGGTCACACTACGTCATGAATTAATATAATTATCGATTCACGATCAGATGTGTTGTAATTATATTTAAGGATCATATCTAATTATTTATGAGTGATTTTTTCTTCAAAAAAGAAGATCAGCTGACAATTTTGCCACGATAATCTGTTTTTTTTAAGATTCGATATATCTATAGAGGCGTTTCAACCTCTCTCTCCATTATCTTTCAATTCATCAACATCAAGAATCAAATTGAAATAGTGTCTTCTCCTATGACTTCATATTTTCTCCATATTGGTTTTTTTTATTATTTTAATTTCAGTCAAATATGAGTGCGTAGTTTGTGGTTTGTCACCATTTTACTTTGCTCCCCATCCTTTCCTTGATGGGAAAAAAGCAACATAATGAAAGCCAAAGCATGCTGGCTCTTCCCGAGCCTCACAAAAACCATATTATTTCATGTTTTCTTTTATATTTCTTGATTCTTGGAAGAAGAAGAAGAAAACAGAAGTTAGAAACACTTTATTTCATGTCATGTTTTGTAGTTGTTGCAAAGTGCAAATTAGTGTGGAATCTTCAATACTTTCTGCTTGGAACTGATCACATGAAATAATTGAAGGTGGGCGTACTCATATTGTACATGGTGTTTTTATTGTTGGAGTTTGAATAAAATTTCAACTTAAATGTGGGGTATTGTTGGAAATTTTGAGTTGAAAATTTCATTGTCCTACATTGACAATTCTCAAAAGGTTTTCTCACTTTATAAGACTTTGTCCCTTATAGATAGTGATTTGAGTGATGAACCATGGAAAATGAAATTGGGTTCAACCTTGGGGTTGGACTTTACAGTGTACTAATTAATTGATAATTAATTAATAATTAATATATAATTAATATATAATGATCGTGGCGAGTATCATTATATATATTAATTAATAATTATATATAATTAATTATCAAAAGATGGGTCTTGGCTCTTGGGGCTCTGAAGATTAAATTCTTTAATTCATTTCGAATTTAATTAAATAATTTTTTATATGAACATACTCATTTTTCTAGATGAAGTCTGAGAGCGTATGAAAATATTTGAGAAACAGATGGAGCAACACACCTTTTGCGTTGAACAGTCGCCTCCCAAAAACATATCTGTTGCGAACAGACATATGCTCACTATAAATACATGCATTTGCATGTCATTCAATTCACTGAAAATCATCAATTCTTATATACCAAGCATACTGAGAGTACCACAAAGAAATTTGCCAGAAGTCTAGTTTTCTGATGCTAAAATTCTAACTTAGATCATTGAATCCTGGTGAAGCAGACGTCCATAAAACTACAAGCACTGAGTAGGGACGAAATGTCACAGCCCATCCCGAGAATTAATTATCGTGGTTGTGAAAAGACCGATTTACCCTTGAGCGTTGGATGTGTGTTTGTGTTTTGGGTTAAGGAATTGGGTCAATTAGTTCCATTCCTAACTAATTGGACCCAATTAGAACAAAAGGATTAAACAAATTTGATTGGTGTGTATTTTTGGACCACACACACATCCATACCCATTTCTCTCTCTTCCTCCCGTGCTATCTTTCTATCTCTCAGACTCTCTCTCTCCCTCTCAGCATTGTGTACGGACAAACACCAAAACCCATTCAAACTTCATAGATCAAGGACGTTGAAGGTACCATCGTGTTCCTCGCAAGCTCAGGAACACATCTAGACCATTTTCAGCTCACATGAAGCTTAAGGAGGTCCTCACGAGTCTCAGGGTACTTCGTTGAAAGGAAATGGACGTTGAAAGGCCGAGATCGAAGCTATTCTAGGCGAGACCTATCCAGAGGACGAGCGTAGCTAGGCTAGGCGTGGGGGTTACGACTCGGCTACATATCAGTGAATGGGCTTTTGTTTTCAGTATATATCTATATACGTGACATAGTTTCCCAGAAATGCATTTTAAAGGAAAGTATGCTTTGAAATAATATGCCAAATGCTTGTATGTTCTGAATATGCATTTCATGGTTGCATATATATATATGTTTGTGGTGCTATGGACGCTCAGGTAAGTACTAGGTAAGTTATGCTTGATTATGTGAACTACAAATGGCTTGATCCCTGTTTAGGGTACGTAGGCAGCCTAACGAAACGTTAGGTGCAGCCATGTCATAATTGTGATGAAAGGAATAGTGTGATGATCATGTTGATTGTTACATGAGATATGATTGAGAAATGATGAGCTCATAAACCTGCATCCCGGGTGATTGTGATTTAGCCAGAGAGAGTTGGCACAAGCTTGTATATTATGTCACCTCTCGCACCATATGCTCACATTGGATCCAATTTAGGTGCACAGTCTTATCGTACACACCACTATAAGTGGTTCCGACTCGTAGGTGACTAGCGATTTATTGCACAGCTAGCAATAGGGCGTAGCATTGAGCATAACTATATTACACCCAATCTTGTCGTACATACCATTTCAATGGTTTTGACTTGTGTGCAGAGTAGTGTCGTACAGGTCACATGAGGTGACTACAGCTAGATTGATTGATAAGTTATGAATTCATGCTGTACAGACCTCTGTAAGGGTTCCAGCTGATATGTTGTTTTCCATGAGCATACTACCACCTGTGTTACTTATTCTGTCATATATTTCTGGCATGGCATACTTATGATTATGATTATGTGAAGCATGATTGAATATATATACTTATGTTTGTACCATACTTAGGGCCTCTGTATTTAGATCTCGTATAAATACTCGGGGGACTTAAATGTAATTATGTAATAAATGAAGAGGCAAATATGTAAAAAGAGAAGGAACCCTTAGTCTATAAAAGGGCATCTTCACCCTAACAATCCAAGGGCTCTCATCCTCACATACAGAGGCCACAAAGCTCACAAACAGAGAGCTCTCTCAAACTCTCTCTTTCTTTAGAGGACTCCCCCTCAAACTTGTAATTCATACATTCATACAGAGAAGAGAAATACATCAGTGTGGACGTAGCCCAAACATTGGGGTGAACCACGATACATCTTGTGTTCTTTACTTTCTTGAAGATTCACGGTTGGATTTACGTTGTTCCAAGACCCCTCCGGTTTTGTGCATCAACATTTGGCGCCGTCTGTGAGAATCGACACAAAAAGCTATGTCAGTTTTCTTTCATTTTTTCATCTCACCACCGTGAGACCTCATCATTTTCCATCGTGGATCTGCAAAAACCTATACAGAGTCACAGCCACAGAGATAATAGACGAGATGAAGTTGCAAAGCGCAACAAATTCCCAAATTTCCCCACCACTGCCCGCAGACACCACCATGACTATAGATCCCAACCACACCACCGCTTCAGCCGCCGCCAACATGGCCACCGTAGGAGCTGCCGCTCACAACACAACCACGACGAGGCTGGTAAGACCTGCCGTATCATCTCATCTTCTTTCTAATCTTTACACAGCCCCATCCTTCCAAATTCGAACCCAATGGCCATCATCATCACCAGCAGCTGCTAATCATCAAGGGGTTCTGTACCCACTGGCTTCCTCTGGTCGAAGCTTTATTCATCGGCTCATTCGTCCCACCGCCGCCGCCGGCCAGCCGGAGATGAACCCGCACTCATTGTGGCCAACGCCGGAGCTGTGTACCCATCTCGGCGCCTACTCAATTTCCCTCCTCAGCAGCCTATTCCTGTGCATTTGATAAAAACCCAACTACAGCTTAGCACCGTCTCTTCTTCCTCATCCTATTAGGGGCATTCCCCGTTCCTCTACTCCTCCTGAGGTTGCTCAATCTTCAGTTCCTGACAGCAATGGTTTTAAAGACATGATGGATAAAAGCAAAGATGATAACTTAGCTATCATTAGAGGTCGAAAAGTCAGGATGACAGATGGAGCTTCTCCATATGGATGGTCATACCCACCCATTGATCTTCGCCGCCAACGCCGAAAAGATGGCACGCCAACAAGTCACTCTCCGAATTTGACAAATCGAAAATCCAGCCACCAGTCAGAACTTTCAATTCTTCGGTGATTATGATTAGAGCCACGATGTTCCTCCGGGATCACTGCTCGTCTTGAATCGCGTATGTAATTATGTTGACAACCCATAAAAGCTAACACCTCTAAGCATCCATAGACAACCAGTGCAGTTGTTGGGCTGTCCTTAAATGCGGCGGGAGCGGTACCTGCAAATCCTCTTCTTCCAAAGATTTTGCCAGCACTATCCCTCGTACTAGTCTTGTTTATGATGCAGCTACAGAGACCAGATATCTTAATGCCAGCAATAAGGACCTCTTGCCTCCAAATAAAGCCTAACTATCCTCTGATGCTCCCAATCCATCGCCTTCAGATGAGAAGCCGGTTCGCCAGTTGCTCCAGTTCACTTTTCAGGAGCTAAAATCAGTAACGGGGAACTTCAGGCCGAATAACATTCTTGGGGAAGGCGGATTTGGATACGTGTTCAAATGGTGGATAGAGGAAAATGGGACAGGGCCAGCGAAACCCGGGTTAGGGATTACAGTGGCAATTAAAAGCTTAAAGCCAGATGGTCTCCAAGGCCATAGAACATGGGTGGGCAGAGAATGAGCGGAAAGATCAAGAAAAGCAAGTGGGTGGTGTCGAAAAGGTTGTCCAAGCAGCTGTCACTTTAGAGAAAGAATATTGCCCTTAATCATGTCATCAAGCGACATATCCAAAGCAGAAAGAAAAGTAGAAAGTAAAAGCAAAAAGCAAAAGCAGAAAGCAAAAGAAGATAAAAAGAAGCAGACATAATTGCGCGGTAGTGATGGCATGCAGAAAAGGGAATTATGGGCGTGACCCATTAAGCAGAGGGTCAGATTTATTTTTGAATGATGTGATTTATTTGTCTTATCTTTTGGAGACATCTGTATAACCCCATCAAAGGATAAGTAAAAAAAAAAAAAGGGCAAGCCCAAAATAATGGGCTGGAATGTTATATGCCCAAAAGAGTCAGGCCCTATGGCTTCAAATTTATTCGGCACCCTGTCGCTATTATCACTAATCAGGTGATCAAAAGTACACCCAGTACTCCAAAATTATTCGGCACCCTGCCGCTATTATCACCAACCAAGTGATCAAAAGTACGCCCAGTACTCCAAAATTATTCGGCAGCCTGCCGCTATTATCACCCAATAGGTGATCAAAAGTACGTCCAGTATTCCAAAATTATACATGAGCATCACTCATGTCAATCATACATAAACATTCATGAGCATCACTCATGTCAATCATACATAAACATTCATGAGCATCATTCATGTCAACATTCATGAGCATCACTCATGTCAATCAGCTTCGAAAGCTTCATTTACAGAGCTCCAGCTTCAAAAGCTCTAGCTTCAAAAGCTTCATTTACAAAAGCTCCAGCTTCAAAGCTTCACTTGCAAAGCTTCACCTACAAAACTTCAGTGTAGGGTATACAAATACCGCATCCAAACAACCGCCACTTCGGCCCATACATAGATTCAATTTGAAGTCTCCAACCAATAGACTCTATTGACTGAAGACTTGGGGGACTACACTATGTACCATATATTGGGCTTCCACAACTGGGCCTCATGAAAAATACTTAGGGCACTTAGCCCATCACTTATGTATTGAGGAGTGAGCCCTTATTCTATAAAAGGGACTCCCTCACTTTCATTAGAGAGCACCCATTATTCATGTACTGATGAGCGAGCCCTTATTTTATAAAAGGGACTCCTTCACCATCATTAGAGAGCATCGCTGCCTACTGAGCAACCGCATCGCCGCGAGCATTACTCCTAACCCATCACTTATGTATTGAGGAGTGAGCCCTTATTCTATAAAAAGGACTCCCTCACTTTCATTAGAGAGCACCTATTATTCATGTACTGAGGAGCTAGCCCTTATTTTATAAAAGGGACTCCCTCACCATCATTAGAGAGCATCGCTGCCTACTGAGCAACCGACTCGCCGCGAGCATCACTCCTAACCCATCACTTATGTATTGAGGAGCGAGCCCTTATTCTATAAAAGGGACTCTCTCACCATCATTAGAGAGCATCGCCACCTACTGCGTAACCGCATCGCTGCGAGCATCAACTCTAGCCCATCATTTATGTATTGAGGAGCGAACCCTTATTCTATAAAAGGGACTCCATCACCATCATTAGAGAGCATCGCCGCTTACTGAGCAACCACCTCGCCGCGAGCATCAACTATAGTCCATCATTTATGTATTGAGGAGCGAGCCCTTATTCTATAAAAGGGACTCCCTCACCTTCAACGCCACAAGCCGAGCCAACTAAGGCAACATAAGCCACAAGCCGAGCAGCCTCGCAACATGTGCTACTTCTAATTTAGCATCATTTCACATTGAGCACTGTCTCATATTGAGTATCAGTTCTAGACGACATCTAGTTACTTCGGTCCACATATGGACTGAATTTCAAGTCTCCAGCCAAAAGACTCTCTTGACTGAAGACTTGGAGGACTACTATTTGTACCATACTTTCGGACCTTCGTATTTAGATCTCGTATAAATACTCGGGAGACTTAAATGTAATTATGTAATAAATGAATGGGCAAATATGTAAAAAGGGGATGAGCCCTTAGCCTATAAAAGGACCTCCTCACCCTCACAATTCAAGGGCTCTCATCCTCACATACAGAGGCCACAAAGCTCACAAACAGAGAGCTCTCTCAAACTCTCTCTTTCTCTGGGGGACTCCCCCTCACACTTGTAATTAGGGGTGGTTCGGTATGGGATCCCATACCGAAAGCATTGTCCCGATTCCCAAACCGAAATTTTCGGGAATCCCAATTTTCGGGAATCCCGAAATAGTTTCGGGATTTCGGGACAAATCGGGAATCCCGAAATGGTTTTGGGCTTTTGGACTAAAATTTGACATATTATGCTTTTAGGCTAAAATTCAACCTTTTATATTGAAAAATTGACATATAGGCAGACGCAATCTGCCAATCAAATGGCAAGGCCCAGTTAGTATCTGCCTATTCAAAAGCAATCTGCCAATCTGAAACGTTAATTTGTGCTTGAGTAAACTAGTGCAATTATCTATAATCATGCCAATCCCCAAAATTACGTCTAAAACGTTAATATATGCTTGAGTAAACTTCTGTACATATATAGTATAAATATTATAGATAGATGTAAAGTTTTCTCAAGCAAATTGTAACTTATAATCTATCCATGTATCCATCTATCAATCTCCCGTGTTTATTCTGCATCTATGTATCCATCTATCAATCTTCTGTGATTTAAAAATTCTTCATATGTTCCACTATCTATCTTAGGGCTCCTTCCTGTATACGGTCCATCATCGATTTCCAATGCTCCTTCAGTATTTCAATTTTCACTATTGTAGGTAGATGATGTTCCCCTTAAAGATGTGCTCCTATATATTTAGAAATTAAATAATATATATATATATATATTTTTTTCGGTTCGGTTTGGGAATACCGAAATCCCAAAAACTTGAGACCGATTCCCGTACCGAAATTTTGGGATTAGTTCGGTATTGGATACCGAAATTTTTGGGAATTTCGGTTTGAGATTTTTTCGGTTTGGTTTCGGGAATTTTTCGGTTCGGTTTGGGATTTTTGGGATTTTTTTCCAGCCCTACTTGTAATTCATACATTCATACAGAGAAGAGAAATACATCAGTGTGAACGTAGCCCAAACATTGGGGTGAACCACAATACATCTTGTGTTCTTTACTTTTTTGCAGATTCACGGTCGGATTTACGTTGTTCCAAAACCCCTCCGGTTTTGTGCATCAACAACTTATATTCTATTTTTGGGAAAATTATATATGTTTTACGGCAAGGGGTTAGAGTTTTTGATAAGTGAAATGATTTTGAAAAACTTTGTTTTTGCCCACTCACACTTTTGTTTGGCGCCCCTCCAGGTTTTAGAGAAGCAGTGTCTATTGGTGGCTCACGAGGCTTCGCAGCAGAGGTTCTGACAGACCATCATTCATGTAGGACCACCTTCAGGTGTTGTTTATTTAGTAATCCATATGCTTGACTGCTCTTAGATTTTTGTGCTCTATTAGTGTATTTACACTTAATCTCGCACTAGCACTTGCTTTTGGCTAGCCATTCTGAATAATTTGTTTTTATTCATTCGTAAATCCTTTTATTACTGCTTCCGTACTGTGCACATGGTTACGTCACGTTCACGTGACAGCCAGCATGCTTCTACCTCGGTCGGGGTGTGTCACGAAATTTATGTTTCAAGGACATTGCGGTATGCAAGTCTCGATCTTATGTTTATCTGCTTAAATATTATTTCACTTTGTTTATTCTCTATAATATATTTATTTGCATTTATTATTAGCATATATAAGTTTATCACATATTGTTGACATATATCCAACATTTATGCGTGTCTTGAAATGTTTGTCTTCACAAATTATACATTGGCAATTCCAATTATGAACAAACCAGTCGATTTGTGCTAGAGTTTCACACAACGGAATCGGGAGATTTGTTGTTGAAATCTCTTCTAATAGATTTTTCTAACAATGAGAAGAGAAATCTCGCTAAACTAATAGTTAATTAAATGTTGGTTTTTATCATGATTGACTTTTAGATGTTATGATTTTAAAAACGTTTCATGTCAAGAAATTGGTTACTAGAGAGAAAAAAGAACATGAGAGAGTTTGAGTAGCAAGTGGCGATTACCATTTATAATTTTTTTTTTTGTCTACCATCATTTTTCTGATTTAATGTTATTTATATGGAACAAATTGATTTTTGGCTTACAATTTATTATAGACTTAGATATGGCTAATGTGGATCCGTTTGATACCGAATGTGTAGGTAATAAGAAATTGGATGTACTAAAAGTACATTAAGGGCTCAATTGAGAGTGAACTTTATCACAGTATGAGAACATGTGTCGTGCTCAAGCTTAACGGCTATATGTGTTCCAATGTAATTGAATTATGTGTGAGTTCCAACTTTAAAGCTAGTATTTTATAGCTAGTAGGAGTTCCAAAAAGATTATTAGTATATAATAATAATTTGTAAAATTTGTATTAATTTATAGCTAGTAGGAGTTCCAACTTTAAAGCTTTGAATAATAAAGCTTAATCAATAACTATTGTATGTTGGACAATTCCTTTCATGCAATCTGTTGACTATGGCCTACGGCCATATACATTTGTGTGAAAGTGATTTTAAACTGACTAAAACGTTTTTGTAAAAATATTTTTGAAACAAATTCTTAGTAAAAACACAAGTAAATCCTAAAAACAAGTACTTGAAGTGTTTTTAAAACAAAAAAAAAATTATATCTAAAAGCGTTTTCAATATTTCAAATGAGCCCGTAGTAGTATTGAAATTTGAAAAATAACTTAAGGTGAAATTGTTGGATCATGTCACTATGTTGATTCATACTCGTCGACTCGTCGTGATGATATTGCAAGTGCATTGAAATTTGAATTCGTTTAAAAATATTTCAAATTGTCAAGTATGAAATTTATGATAGGAAAATATGTGCATACATCTCATGGGGTGCACCACCTTATTCACCCCTTGCAATTAACATCATATTTCTACTTACTCACTTTTTCAACTTTTATAATCAGAATATTGTCATTTCTTGATAATTATTTATATTTGTTGAACAAATAGACTGTGTTGGTACTAAGTAACATATTTAAATAAAAAATTCAATTATTTGATACATACAGGATAATTAAATGATTTATGTTTTGATTATTTTTGTAGAAATGATTTTGAAAAGATGATCATGAAATTAAACAATAATGGTGTTGGTACTAAGTAACATATTTAAATGAACAATTCAATTATTAAAAAATCAATGATAAAGATTAAATGCAAGTATTGTCTAGACGTAGTACAAACAAAATGTTCCAACAATATCAATATTGTCCCTAATTAATAAATTACAAAAAGCCTTCGTATTAATTGAAGTGAGGTTATAATATTTAAACTCTTCTTTTATCAGAGAAACAACCAATGTGGAATATTTCAACAATTTCACCTAATATCAGCAAGGACAAGTGATCAATTTTTCGTCTAATCCCACCAAATTTTGGAGAATATTATTTTGTCAAAACCTAAATTTTCTTTTATTTATAACTATTCTGTTTCCATTGCGTTGGACTTGGATGGATTAGTAGAGAATAAAGCTATCTAAGATTATGTTAATTTGCATATAAGTCATCATATATAATAAACTAGCCGTGCAGGCGCCCAATTTTCTTGACTATTAGTAGTATTTTATTCCCTTAATTTCAAACCCTCTTGTTTATTCTAATAATTAATCATGTTTTTCTGCCAACTTAACTTTTGATTAATGATCTTAATGATTTCTGCGATCTTTATGATCAGCAGCCAACAATCGATCGACTCACTGTGTTCATTTTTTCGGTGCTAAAGCTAATTATCGCTGCAACTGTCTGGATAGTTGTTTTCTACTTGACTTTCTTTTATCTGTGGACTTTTTTGTTTTTTGTTTTGTTTTGTTTTTGTTTTTTTGTTTTGTTTTTGTTTTTTTTTCTGGCTTTGGGTCTCTATTGTTGCCTTGAACTCGAAGTCTGTAATATACAAATGCATTTTGTAAAACGTGAGTAATTGTGTCCCTAATTCTAGACTATTGAGTGATGAAATTGATGTGTGGAACATTGTATTTTCTAGATTCATATGAACAATAAAATTAGCGAGATCACCGATGTTGAATAATTAAGCCGTATCCAATTTTTCGGAAACAGAAAATGTCAAACCAAAAACAAATGAAATTGAAATTTTCGGTAAAATGAAAAATTTGATTGGTTTCCTTTTGGTTTGGTAAACTGAAAAATTGGATCAAGCTTTGTTTGTTAGACCAACTGTTTTCGGATCTCCCATTTTTAGCCCATATATAAGTGACTTTGAGTACAAATTTTGGTGTAATTTTTATGAGAATTTGAGGGTTCGAAGTTGAGTGCCAAATTTTATCTAACTTCAAAATTTAAATGGCATAACACATAAGTTTAAGTTCAAGTTGAAACCTGAAATAGAAAGCAACTTGCAATTACAAAGAGATTACAAGAATTTTACCTTGACTTATGTTAAAGGAGATAGACTGAGAGTGAGATTGAGGTGAGTCGTTACTGAGCGCTGATGATGGCTGAGAGCTTGGGATTGAGTCAAGAGGAATGAGAGAGAGAATGAGTCGGGAGGGAGGGGGAGAGAGAGAGTGAGTCAAGAGGAATGACAGAGAGAGTGAGTCGATAGGTAGGGAGAGAGTGAGTCGAGAGGGAAGAGAGAGAATGACTTAATGAATTTGTCTTTAGGAATCAATGGTTGAGATTATCTCAACCAAATACACTAATATATATTTAATATAATAAATTTCAATTCGGTAATTTTTGGTTTCAGAAGTTTGATTCAGTTCGATTTCATTGTTCAGTTCAGAAAGTATTAAGCCCTAACACTAACAAAAATAGCAATTAGTAATTCATGGTAGTTATTGTTGAAGTAAGAATAGTGTTAGTAGTGGCAAAGCGTAAAAGATGTGGGTGTTGGTGTAAAAAGGGACCCCTTGCTACTATTTTTTTTTAGTACATCAACATTTTTATTTTAAGATGAGAGGGAGTTCGGCTAAGCCACACAATGGGCAGTCTAATTTGATATCGAATTCGCCATCCACGAGATTCGAACCTAAGACCTCTCACTTTCAAGTGAAAATGAATACTATCAGACCGTAGTACTGAATAGCTGCTACTATTTGTTGTCATTGTTAACACAAACAGTGCCAAAATGACACTTTCTACACAAACTCAAATTTTTTTTACTCGTTGCAATTATTTTCCATTATTGTCTATTGGTGACTATTGCACTTTTTTGTAGTAAATGGGAAACAAACTGGTTTGTCAGTTTTACCTAAGAGCTTCTCCAAGGAGGTAGTAGTTGGATAGTAAAGTTAAATTTGTTATGGTACTTGAAAAAATGTATCTCCAACGAAAGTAGCAATCCAATTAGCAAATTGAAAAATTAGCAGCTGACCTTGTATATTACAAGGCCAAATGCCACTTGTTCAAGTTAACAAGTTGAGTTCCGCAATATATTTTATTGAAAAAAAATTTGTTTGGTAAAGATTTTGAATATTAAAATTTGGGTTTCAAAAGATAAGAGAAAGTTATCAGATTAATATTTTAAAGTGTCAGATAAAATTTAAGAGTTAGTTTGAGTGACAAATTTTTAAGATAGTATAAAAAGTGTCAAATAAGTTAACAAATAACAATTAAAAAAAGGGGTGTGATATTCACACACCCTTTTTACTTCTCACACACTCTTTTAATTTTCGGTCGTTGGATCAGATGAATTGAAGAAGATCAACAGACAGAAATTAACAAATGGTGTGTGAGAAGTAAAAAAAGGTTTGTGGATAACACACCCCTAAAAAATTGCTAACTCGTTTGAAAATGCACTAAAACCTCTAATGAAACCAAATCATGTTTAGTTTGGTCTGTTTGGGGTCTAAGCCCATTATTTCTTTTTCTTTTGCATTTTTTTTCTAGTTGCTTAGTCATTTCAGAGCCTGCTAAAACCTCTTTTTTATTTTAGTTATAACAAACCAAATTTTGCAAAGAAATACAAATAAAATGTGGCGACTGGCCTGAGTAAAAGATGTTGATCTATTTCTTTTTGCTACTTTTATTTTAATTTTTTAGCTGATTAGGACTTATTTGAGTGTGCTTAGGTAAAAGATGTTGATTTAATCAGGGGTTTAATAATTTAAAATTTAGTGTTTTAAGAGATCGGGTTACTTGGTACACGTGGCCTCATATAAAATTCCATATTATTACATAGAATTTATTAAAATTTTCATTTTATTTATTACAGAGAATGTATTAAAAATTTCATTTTCTTATTGCAGAGAATGTATTATATTGTTGTTAATTCATAATAAAATGAATAGCGTGAACTGTCAATTTAGTCTCTGAATTATCATCTCAGTGAAAATTAGATCTTAAAACTACTTTTTCAGAAAAATCAGTCCTTAAATTAAAAAAAATCTGCCAATTACATCTCTAATAAAGCTACTATATTCAATTTTCCATTAATTTAAGTTATATTACTTACATGTGATACACATTGGAGGGTAGATTGTAGTTTTTAATAAATAAAGTGTATGGAGTTAACTTTAGGATGTAAATTGGTAGTTTTTATAAGAAATAGTGTAAAAAATGGAAGGTAAATTAGATGTTAGATTTGCAACCTAATGAAATGTTAAAGGTTTATAAGTGAAAAAATAACGATATTACATTCTAAAGTATGTCAACTAACTTAAGTTAATGAAAAAATGGAAAAAAATAGCTTTGAATATAATAATAGGGATGAAATTAACAATTTTTAATGAATTTAAAGACTTATTTTACTGAAAAAATAAATCAAAAATCTAATTTTTACTGAAATGATAATTCAAAAATTAAATCAACATTTCATTCAAATAATTATAAATTCCATATTCCGCTGCACCGACAATATAATATGCACGTGGTATTCTAAGTCATTTTACTGCAATATGTGTATTCAAATTGCTCATCGGGTCACGGGCATGCATAAACACGGGTCAAAGGGTGACCCTACTATGAATGGGATAATAAATTATGCCTTTGACTTGGGAGTCGTTGAATGGATTCATAAAGAAGTTAAGATTTTATTATAAAATTAAGAGAGTTTTTTGATGTGGTGATTAATTAATAATATTTTTTAATTGAAATTTTTGTGGTTTTCAGTTTTTGATCGAAGTTATTGACATTAATGTAATAATATATTTCTATGTAGGTTATTATAATTTTAAATTAAAAATGAAATTTTTAGTTATTTATATTAATGAGATTTTAAATAAAATCCATAATTTATGGGACAAAAAAAATATTATAGATAAATTATACTCTCCAATAGATTATATATATACATGGATACATTCATCAAAACTAAACAAAAAATTATTACACCAAAACATGGGTACATTTTTCACAATATATATATATTAGGCTTAATAACATTATTAAATTTCTTCTATTAAACTTGACATAGATACATTTTCAAATCAACCAAATAGAATGTACCCATATAAGTTTAAAAAATGGAATAGAAAAAAGATTAAATGAATTTTATATAAACAAATAGGTTCAGTTTATATTAAAAAAGGTACATTTTACAAATAACAATTTGGTATATGAATGGGTACGCATAAGATTAAAAATTTGAAATTTAAAAAAATATAATGGGTACAGATTTATTCTAATTTTATTTTTATATTTTGAAAATTTTTTGAATTGAAAATTAATTAGGAGTATAATAAGGGTGTGAGTATTAAAATCCTAAATCAATTACTAATTTTTATTTTAAAAAATTATGTAACTGACATGTAATTCATTGATACATTAATGCTAGGGACTTTGATGAAAATCTAAAAGCTGATAAGGTCTCAATCAATGAACATTAGAAACTAGGAACCGGATACTAATTTTTCCTAAAATTAAACGGCAATACAGTGACGGCTTTAACTTATTTTTAAGTTCATGCAAGATCATTTATATGAGATTTATTTTTAGCATTCCCCCTCACGTATAGCTAATTTTCAAGTCTAACATGTGAATATTATAAATTGGATGACGTGGAGTACATGTAGACGTTAGGCTTCACACGCGGGACAATCTGTTCTGATGTCATAAAAGAAGTTGAGATTCTACCATAAAACTAATTAAAAAGCAACTTAACTTACTTAAAATTCATACAAGGCCTTTCATTCCATCGATGAGAGATACATTAACTCTCAAGAGATGCAATGCGTGGCGAGGTTGATGAAAAGCATCAGCAAGCATACAGAAAGAGATCGTAAGACAGCAATCTTTCAGCCGAAAAGAAAAATGAGAACATTGTTGCTGCTTTCTTGGACATCGCCGAAAAACAAGGGATATTTGCCGTGAGTACGGCTGTCCAACTTTTTTCATGACTTTCAGTTTCCGTGGAAAAGCTAAACCGTATACATATCCACATATATTCAGGCGCGGTGCCTGCATGCATGCATGGATGCTTGCTATATGCTTTGCCCATGAAGTTTGGTTGCATGCATGACTCTTCAACTGAATTCTTTTTTAGCTGGATATTAACAAACAATACCCTTCTCAAGTCATTTATATGTAATTAATTAGATTGATTCTTCCACCATATATACCGGCCAGTATCAAATTATCAAATATCGATCGGGACTTTATATCCACTCGTACGTACTTTGTTTCTGAAAAAAAAAGGCAAATGGAATTCAGTCAAGCTCAAATACAAAAGTCTCTAAATTGTTGAAATATAATTATGATGATGTTGATTTTATTATGTGTGTATTTGATGTATGGAGGTGCATTATAAGATTGGTATACATATATACGCATGATCAACGGGTGTGATAAGATGTGTGACTAAGGTGGGTTGTAGGGGTGTAGTCCGGGAAGGTTTTTTGTGAACCCATGCTTTAATTGTTTGAATCCACCATTAAATCCGTATCTATGCAATTTCCTTACTTTCTATTGAGATTTTCAATAAGTGCCACCTTTGGTATGATCTTAATCTTTATTTAATTATTCTTAATTTAATTAGTAGATTAATTATTTATCTGGTCATTGAATTTGTCGGTTAGGGTTACGATTTTGAGAATAGTTTATATATATTCTACTGTTGTTGTTTCATATTGATTATTATATTATATTTTATATAGGCAGAAAAGTGAAGATATGATTTCATGGTTCTAATTTCAGCTAGTCCACCAAAGAAAATAAAATTTTGACTCCACCCTCGGTCTTATCATGAAAAGATAGACCATTTAGAAAAATCTCACAACTCTCTGGAAATAGTATCTATAAAAGTGTGGTTCATTCATCCAGACAAATCATTCAAATGTGAAATCTATTCCTCTTCTTCCCTTTGGTCTGCTATTTATCCCTTGATACTACTGCATAGTAATTAATAGTCTAACAACATTAAAGATTAGATCTTGTTATTGCCCAAAGAGCGGTCCTAAATAAAATCAAGTAACTCTTTTGCCGAGAGAAATAGAAATATGATCGATTTGATATTTTATTCTTTTAAAGAACCGAGAGTAGTAATCCAAACTATGTACTAAGTTGGAGCCGATGAGCACACATTAATTTCAACTTGACAAAAGAATTTGATTGATTCCAATCTCATTTATTTACATTGACTGCCCTCATATCTATCCCCAACGAAAAACCACCAAATCCAAGTGGTTTAAATGTAGGCCCAAAATCAAGACGACGGGGTCCACCCAAACAAGTGGATGGGATTAGGGCATGGGTTTGGTGCAACTTGGCAAGAGGGTCAAGTGGCAGTCATCATTGACAAAAGGACACGTGGACGGTGCTGACAGCGCTTTTGGTTTGATCTTTGAATTTGAAACTTAAAGAGAAGAAACTTATATAACATCGGTATACTGTTATTGTGCAAGTACAATAAAACTTATGTAAGTTTTCGTTCATTATTTCAATATTATTGACACGAAATATCACGTGCGACTTTATCTTTGCCGTATAAGTTATTCTGAATCTCAACTTGGAGAGGATGATGTGGACCAAGGTCTGTAAGTATGCATATATGGGCTCGGTTTGTGGCGTGTGGGCCATTTATTTGGAGTGATTCGATTCGGTTTGTCTTCCTTCAACGTTCAAAATTCCCCGCCGAAGATAACCTACCGTGAGCAATCGTTGACTTTCTGGTCAACAAATTTTATACGGCCCAACTTCTCACTTTTGCTCAAATCCGACAACCTCCACTTTCTTTTTCTATTTTTGGTTGGCCTTCACTCTTGACTACTTTTTTTTTTCTTTCTATTTTTGGCTCGCCTTCAATCTTGACTCAATTGCAGATGCGCCTTTTTTCGGGGGTAACATTTGCATTACGAATGTTTGTTTGGGAACGTTCACACTTTGTAACATATGCTCTATTTTAACTGGAAAATATTTGCCACAAAAGTCTCACCCGAAGTTTTTCTCCCATGGTTATACTCGTACCTAGGGCTGGTCCAGAGATTTTTAAAGCCTGGAGCGACACCAAAAAATGTGCCCTCACTTCATATAAAAAAATATATTTGTTTTTACACGTAAAACATTGATAAAATTATATTTAGAAAAGTACTTCAAACTCAGTAGTTTAGAAACACGGAAAAACTAATTTGTTTTGTATCAAGAGAAGGAAACAAAAAAACTTCAGGCTTACAAGTAGATAGATTATGAGTTTTGTCTTCCATCTGAACTTTTAAAGTGTTTTTGTATAATCGTGAGGTGTTTTTTCTTATTTACTAACCTTGTCAATATAAGACTAAAAAATAATGATATTTTCAAGTCTTTAAGGATATGTATAAGTAATGAATGGGCACCAAATTAAACAGTTTGACGACACGTCATATGATATGCAAATCTGGTCTAAAAATTTAGTATATGCATTACCCTTTGTTGAAGATTAGACTTGAATTGAAATGAATGTTTAAAAATAACAACCCACATAGTTACTAGCTAGTAATTAAAAATAAATTAACAACCAAACAAAAATTCGTAAAAATTCAAAAAAAATAAACATGCACGTAGCATTTCGAACTTAGAATCTCTCGTTAATATTAAATACAAAAATCATTGCTTCTAATTAAACTTCTAATCATTTACCAAATTTTATAAATTTATACTGTTATAAAAAGAAATTTGTAAAAATTGAAATTTAAATAAGCACACATGGTGTTTTGAACCCAACCCAAGACCTCCTCATTAATTTCAAACAACAAAATCACCGGTTCTAATTAAATTTCTTTGTCATTGAACCAAATTTTATAAATTTATACTCTTATGAAAACGTATATAAATGTCACACTAATCATTTTGGAACCCCTAACCCACTGGGCCTGGACCAGCCATGCTCGAACCCGCCTTGTTTTTGTTTGACGTTGTATGTTGTTATCATGTGTCATGTAATATACGATGAGATAGTCATATTTAGGTATCAAACTCTCCATACATGAAGGTCGACCTTGAAATCGTCTATTTAGTTTTCGTCCAGTTGCACTATTTCCTATTTGCAGTACAAGAGAGAGGTTTTACTCAAACGCTGAATGAATACCGCCATGTTTTGTTAACTTCAACTCACAAGTAAACATTGTAAAACCCATTTGCATCAACAGCTAAAAGTTCACACGTTGAGATGGTTGTGTTATTAACATTAGACTTGAACAGGGTAACCGGAAAAAAGGCCTCGGCCTCCCATCTCTTTTATTTACCGCTTTCGAACGTAAAATATACGAGAATTAAATGTTTACCGTTCTTTCTCTACTATTGATTTTCTAAATTTTACATCCCCCAAAGAGTCGGGTACTAATCTCTCCGTGCCGGTTTCCCTATTTCTACTACTACTACTTGCTAGCCTTCTACATTGTTTACTGGTATCAGAGTGCAAAAAAGTAACCGTCACTGCGCCATCCAAATCTGCTGGCTTGCTACTCCCAATAGTTTCAGGGGAAACTGAAGCGTACCTGTTCGAATCAGAGAGGGGTGAATGCTTAGTACTCGAGGGTGAGGAAGAGGATGAGGAAGAAGTGTCGGAATCCGAAAAATTTCTCCAGGAGCTACTCCAACCACGCCCTGAATGACCAAATATGTAATCGGACAAGTCATCGGTGCTGGTAGAGCAACAAGTACTACCAGTACTAATAGAACTTTCGTCGGAGTTGTTGCTGATAAGGGAAGAATTGTCACTTGATGAGTCCTCTTCCAAAATCCTTCGCAGCTCCTCTGGTGGATATGCATTGGGTACGGAATGGTCAACACCAGAATGTGTGGAGAGTCTGGAGACAGATTTGGGTTTCAAGTTGGTAGCCCTTCCACCGATCCAAGAAGGAATGGCTCGATGTTTGGGATCATTAGATATAATTCTGTTCCTTATCAATCTCGGGGCCCTTGGCAAGCATCTGCAAGGTAGTTCAGTCAAAAGCCCAAAAAACAGTCACGAAAGGAACTATACGAGAGAAAGATATGTGGGAGAAGAGCAAACAAAACAGAAGAGATCCTTCACCTTGAATAAAGAAGCATGTAAGCGCCTTTCATCAAGACCTTTTCAAGTTCCACAGGGGTTACCTGCCCAACCAAAGCCAACACATTATCGGTTAAAAGTGCTCAGATACGAAATTACAACAACATTCTGGTTATGCATGAAAATAAATGAGCAAGACACTGGAGACTAAAAGATGAGACATCGCTGAAAGGTCCAGTATAGAAATTCAAATTGTAATTCTTAAAAGGGTTGGATGCTACCTAATAATGCATCATATCATCACAATTGGAGGTAAAACAAAATTTCATCCGTGACAAACATAGTTAATATAAATCCCTGTAGTTGTAGAGAACCAAATCATCGGGTGACGTGGAAGGAGGTTGACCATTTGTGGGACAGTTAATTTTTTGTCATCCTTGTGGGCTTCAGTTTCTTGTTTTACATGTAGACTAAATGAAGTTCGAAGGAGAAACCTTGTTCATTGCGTTGTATTTTCTTTCAGGTAACCCCCTTGACTTACAGTAGACACTAGATAGCTAAAAGCAAAAGCTAAATAACAAAAAAAAAAGAGTAAAGTTACAACGCATATTAAAGAAATAACTTCGTAAAAAACATACCGTGCTGTCATCAACCTTGAACCACTTGTTGTGGGAATTCCTGACATAGCACACGTAGTGACCAGAAAATGCCGCATTCATGATATCTAAGTGCACAACCACCCCGTAAAGTCTGTATATAGGCGATTTATCACTTGTACCACTCATAAAAGGTGCCAAGTCCAGGATCTCAGGAAAACGGATAGGCTTATTGATCTTCCCAAACTTACCAGACTGCTTACAGGAGAACACACATCAGATAAAAGGAAAAGAATCTACAAAAACCCGAGACTGAAAACACGTCCTTGAATAACTCAATTACCTGAAAACGCTTTAGTGCAATTGTAAGGATATTTGGAGCTTCCAGTATTGTCAACTTCTTTTTGGCCTTCTCATAAGATTTGCAACTGGTTGACATGATATTGAAAAGCACCAACAAAGTTAGTGCATCTTAGCCAACAATTCCATAAAATTAGAAAAACTTCAATGTATTTATTTATAGTTAAAGTAGGAGTAGCCGAAATTGAAGGAAAAATGAGAGAAAACCGGTTACGATGGTTTGGACATGTGCAAAGAAGGCCTACCGATGCTCCAGTTCGAAGATGTGACTACGGGACAGAGGTTCAGGGCCGAAGGGGTAGAGGAAGACCTAGGAAAACTTTGGAAGAGACCCTAAGAAAAGACTTAGAGTACTTGGATCTAACGGAGGACATGACACAGAACCAAGCGCAATGGCGTTCTAGGATTCATATAGCTGACCCCACTTAGTGGGAAAAGGCTTTGTTGTTGTTGTTCAAACTCTAAGGGTAGATCAATGAGTAACCATCCAATAGCAGACTACAAAAGGGGGAAAAGTGGGGGAATACAATAACAACTCCAGAAAAATACTACATCCAGTATAATTCAATAACAATCGGACAAAAAACTAACCTTGGTAACGTCCAGAACTAAAATTGTAATAAGAACTTCATTTTTTCGTGTACTTTTCACTCTAAACCAAACCTCGGCGAATAATCAAGCCAAAGAGAAGAAAATAATAGTAGGATTCAATTTTGCATATAGAACAGAGAGTTTGAAGCCCTAGGTTGATGCCCTATAGCCCATAATATCTAATCAGAATGTGGACTTAATATAGTATTCATCGCATTGCCAAAATGGTTCACCAAGTTATAATTCATTGCCATAAAGGTTGATTAAGAAAACATAATGTTTGCTGTAACCAGAATTAATAGATGTTCAAACGTATTTATAGAAGAAAAGGGAAAAAATAGGACAACTAACCTGCTACATTGGTATTTGTTCTCCCCATCCAAGGTCTCAGTACCCGTAAATCGACGAAGAGCCTCTTCCAGGGTTCCTATATCACCCTCAATCTCTACAGTAAGATCCATCATTCTTTCCTGCCGCTCAGACTTGCCTTGGCACTTTGTGCATTTTATCTGCAACACAAAATCAAATTTATACATTCTATTAGGAAAATTATTATCCAATCTCAGACAAGATAACACAACCTTGGCTGTATAAAACTTATAATAACAGTAATACATACCTTTGATCGAAGGTAGCCTCCAAATGTAAGGCCTATTAAAGTTGTTTCTTCGTTCAAAGAGCACGATGAATTAACCCCAGTTTCCGTAAGGCAAACAGATTGCATCATGTCAATTGCATACCTGTCAATTTAACTTCTCAAGTCAATAAAAGGTTTTTCCAGAAGAACAGTAATAGTGTTACTAATGCATAGAATAGTATGTTAGGCTCCAGAGATGTACAGAGTTAGCACACCTTAGAAATTCATGGGCATCTTCTTCTCTCCCATTACCAAGTTGACTTCCAATTTTTCTTAACTGGGAAAGGATTCCCATAGGAGACAGAGGAGAGTCCTTTGCCATTGAAACTAGACTTTCGAACTCACACATGAAACACCATCCCTTCTTTACACCTGACACATTAAAATCACATCAATAAACTGTGCAGAATACAAGACCTACTGACTGTACCAAACAAGTACTTGCTAGGAATCCAAAGGGGAGAACATGTTCGAATGCTTACAATCTTTAGAATGGAGTCCTTGAAGCAAATAAGCAGTCAGAGGTGGAGTAAATGACAAGCACTGTAGCACTGCATTGGCATAACAGCTGCAGAATAAAAGTAGAGAATATGTTAAAAACAGAATGACCACACTTCTGATCAAAAACTCAAAAAGCTTGATCTATCATATCTATTATAAAATGAAACGAGCAAAAACATATAATAAAGTTTTATGCACATAATAATTGAAGGAAATTCAGTTAAACAGTGTAATAATCATGTCCTCACATCAAGGTCATTTTCCATTTCTGGTTTAGAAGACTGAAAGATGGAATTGCACCATACATATGGAACTGGGTAATACTGACTATATAAAACAATAAGTAGCAAAATGCAAGTTCACCTTACCAAGAAGACATAGTAATTAAAAGCACGGTTACAGCTACAAGACTTTCTGAAGATCTAATCCGATTCACATGACTAATTGGTTCTATGCAATTATTTTTTTTCCAAACACGACCACATGAACAGGTACCATATGATGTTACCTGTTACCGCAATTTATAAGGCCAGAAGGGCGCAATTCCACCTTGTTCCAATTGTAAAGCTTGACAAATAATTCATACGAAAAAAGTTCCTGCAGAAACAAATACAGATGATCAATTCACAATTATTGCTAGCCAGTTAAAATCTTAAGAAATAGGCACTACAAAACAGTAGAAGTTCAAACCTTCTCGCTATATTTTCCTGCAATCTCACTCCCAACTCCTGAAGGATAGTGCTTTGGTATTTTGGATCCTCTAAACTGGTCGAAAACCTTAAATACAGAGGTTTTCAAGCCATTCCTATCATTTGAAAGATTTGTGGCTTGAGATGAAACAGTATCACTAGCCTCAACACAGTCCACTTTTCCAGATTTTACACGTGGAAGTGCGCCTCCAACAGCAGATGCAAGGCGAGCATCAGAAACACTGGGTGATGGAGTTCCAGCTTCCCTAGACTTTAAAACATCAGAAGTTCTGCTGCAGTTCTTAACAGCATGACCTGACCTTTCTGAACTTGTGGATAGCACTCTACTAGAGTTCAGAGCATCTGTGCTTTTTGAAACTCTTTCAGTGCCAAGAGATCTATGAACTGAAGGCGAGGAGGATGACATAGACTTAATTTCTCTGAACTTCAAGGCATGTGAATTACTGCTAGATTCATTATCCTCTTTTTTCGACCCTTTACTGTTCTGTGATGGGGAATTCTTGACCTTAACAGCATCTCCACTAATCTTTTCTGATAAATCTGCTCCATGAGTAGACTTACTGAGCTCCGAAGAATCTAGAAGATCATCACCTAACCTCGTGCCCCTTGACTTGGAGCCTAGTCTATGAAGGGGAGCTGCAGTACTTCCAGACAAGTTGAATGAAAAATGTAAGGAATCTCCAGAATCAGATATCTTTCTATTACTCGCTACACTGGAATTGGACACTTGGGCATCACTCCTGGACCCTACGGAATCAAGAGTGTTCCCCCAGAAATCAGAGGAAGGTGTACAAGACTCAGCAACTGGACCCTCACTCATGCCACTGTCGTTCAAACCTGAAGAAAAATTTGATCTCTGCTCATTTTCTTCATCATTAATACTAGGTTTAACCTGATTCAACTTACTTAACTTAGCAAAACCATCAACAGAATCAACCAAGCTAGCAAACTTTGGAGATGATGGCTTAGATTGATCGATGTTGTTAACATTAAAGGGAATCTGATGGATGTCAAAGGCATCATTAGCGGATGGTTGCCCATCTGATCTGTCAGGTTCAAATGAACTAACACTCCCACTGACAGAAACATCGTCTGAAGATTCAGTACCGCTGGCAGAAGTAGAAAATCCAGAAAAAGAGGTAGCTGCTGAGTCAGACGTACAATTTGTTCCTTTCCTCTCGGCAAGAAATTCATCTTCACTATCATCATCCCTTATACATTCAACATCGGGAAAGCAATGAGGATTAGGCAATGCAGGTTCCTCAGAAGATTTTTCAACAGACTGCCTGCTTTGAAACTTGTCGGTATTAATTTCAAGGTCTTCTTTGGTTACCTTCAGGCCAGAATCACTTCCCACATCAATATTCTGGTGAACTATGGTAGAAGGACGGCACTCTTCCTTGTGACCTTGTCGCCAGTGAACAATTTGACACTTCCCAGAACTGAAACATTTAATTGGATGTAATGTCCATGAAAATAAATACCATACCAATTACAGATGCCCGCATTTAAATGAATAAAACTATAATTCCACAAAGTTTTTAATTTCTTATCAAAGTTTATAGGGGTTGGCTACAGCCACCTACAAGGATTTTTATTTCATCATTCAGCATTATCAAACGTATTATAGTGGCTACGGCTATTTGAAATTTTAACAAACTAAATACGGCATTTAGCCAATCTTTTACCGTTTTTCCTTTCAGACAAGTAGCACAATCTCAGTTATGCCATGCGGTACTTCTTGAAAATAAGCATATACAAAAACGACAACAAAAAACCATCTACAAATGGCTGCTAATCATTGTTAGTTCGCAGATGTCGTAACATCTTAGTAACCAAAAGCCCTTTCCCTTTTCATAACAGACAATTCTCATAACATTTGTAAATACTCACGGGAGATTCTGTAAAATCTAAAACAACATAAAAATCATCAAATTCGTTCCCCCGTCTGCGTCAAAAACAGGTTTTCGAGTTTTAGCTTCTTCAACATATTCAGGAAATAAAATCACATTAATTACCAAAAAAAACCCACCCGCTGATCCAATGTTCAGCAAAATGCAAAATAAATAAATAAGTAACTGGGTTTCACATAGAAATTTCCAAAAATATACATAATATACTCAACATGCAATGTAATCAACAATCACAAATTACCACCCAAAAGACACAAAATCACAGAAAATAGAATTAAATTTCACATATAATTTATCAGAAAACTTACCAGTAGCGAACCGCTTTGCAGCGGGCGCAGCGCGTGGTGGTGGGGCAGTAACAAACAACGCAATAAGGACCCTTAATCTCAGCCACCGAAGCGGCGCCGTACCCAGCCGTGACCTCGAACTCAGCTCTAGCAGCTTCCTCCTTGGCCAAGACCAAAAGTCTCCTGATCTCCTCCCTCCTGGCGTTTGCGAGGCGCCATTTTCTCCGAACCACGAAGAATCCGATCACCGGCGCCAGAAAACAAGCCACCAGCACGAGGCTCCGAAACCCTAGATCCCCAGCCACATGCATTTATCCTCCACCCAAAAACTCACGCATCCAAACAGACCCAAAAACATAGATTTAGTAATTACCAACGGCGACGCCTGCGGGGGCGGTTGTGGTGGTGATTGAAGAGACGGACGATCACAGCCGTCCAAATTGGGCCACGATGGCGGAAATCGGAGAGATGAAACGAAACTGCGAGGAAATGGGAATTCAGGTGGGAAAGGAGAATGCGTTTGGTTGCTTGGAGAGAGTGTGAAGTTTGGGATTTTTAGCGACGGTTTTTTTGATCCGTACAATAAATTGGGGGAAAAATGGGTTCAGATTTTACCTTTAGGGCTTGTTTGTAAGGGAGCCAGAAATAGAATTGTGAGAAATATTCGGGGAAAAAGTAAATTAAATTAAATTCCAATTCAAAGAATATAATTTTCTATTTGATTTTTTTAATTTTGTTTTGTACGTTGAGAAAATATTTAATTCGGTTGGAAACAGAAAAATATTAAATTCGGAAACTTGACGGTCGGGGGTAAGGAATTTTGCAGAAGGGCATCGAGAAGCGTGAATTCTTCGCTCTCATAATATTCGGTTCGACCGCCGGTCCGGTTCAGCTTCCCGTTTGATTTGATTTGACGGACACGGAATTGGACGGTTGCATGGTGTCGCATGCATGTGGAGAATCAAAGACTCAAACGTGTGCGAGCGTGGGGGAATGGGTTGAGGAGGAGATCCGACGGTGGTGATTGGTTGGCCGGTGGAGGATGATGGTTCACTCACCCTTCTGGACGCTTGCCTGTATATAATGAGTAGGAATCCACCAGGGATTAGGCAATTCAATGGTAATTGTCTTTCCCTAGCTATACGTTGGTTGAAATTGGCAGTACATGGTGTACGTTATGTTCGATTTTCAACTGTCGGATTGAATGAATTGAAGAAGATGAATAAAAAAAAATAACAAACATGTGTGTAAGATAAAAATGAGTGTGTGAATAGCACCCTATTTAAATGATCCTAAATATTCCCAAAAAACTACCCTAAGTATGTTAAATTGTGAAATCAAACACTACTTTAGCTAAAATAGAACTTTCACATGTGTAAAATGCTTCGTTTTATATGATATGTGTGATCTGCAATTGATATTACGTATATGAGTTTTATTCGTATACTTGATGAAAAATTAAATTGTGAGATTTGTCTCGTCATTGAAAAAACACGTAAAACGTTTATGGATCGATGACATTAACAAGAACACGTAGAATTAAAAATCGCTATTCTTGGTCAAAAATTGATGCACTCACTAGACATTTACTTTTTATAGTCTTTTGATGACATTAAGAAGCCATTTCCATTTCAGATTCAATTTTGATGTAATAATAATATGGGCCATTGGAAATATGGAAAAATGGATGAACGTGTGTGCTGGTGAGTCAAAAATGGAAAGCATGAAGTACAAAGATGATGATAAAAACTACCCAACATATTTTGACGAATGAGTAGGATGTCACCATTTTTCTTTTGGTATGGTAATTTTTCCTCATAAGGGGATGTCTTTTCTTTATAGCGAAACGTTTGTTGAAAAGACAACAGCACATGAAAAAGAAGAATCCTAGTCCAAATATTACAAGCAAAGAATTGTTGTGGTTTCAAAGTTTAAGCAATTGGTATAAGATGTGAAATTCAATGTGTTTGCTTAGTATAAGATGTGAAATTCAATGTGTTTTTAATAGGATGTAAATATTTTTTTTAACAAATGATATTATTTACACTAAGTAGAAGGGTGTGGGCTAAGCCTCAAAACATCTCCAATGGATACCCTAAATGAAGTCCCTACAACCGTATAGATCCTAAATATAGGGACAAATGACTTCCAATGAGCCGGAATTGAAGTCCTTAAAGTATCTCAATATACAGGGACTCGCCGGATACCTCAAAAGAATTCTCAAATTTAAGGACTACATATAGGGACTCAAATAGTGGACTCCATATTAATTTTGGGGGGAAATGGTGCTGCTCTTTATGTTTTTTTCCTTGTTTTATGAACCCACCCAAGCGAGGAAACTTCTCATTTGCCTTTTTTTTTTTAATTCTTGAAAAATCAGTGGTAGAGATAGTTTTTTATTTTTATCAATGGTTACAATATTTCAATGAAATGAATAATTTTTTTTTTATATTTTAGTCCCTATATTTAGGGATTATACAGTAAGGAATTTCATTGTAGACAATATTCTTTTAGGAACTTGAATATTCCTCTAAAGCTTCTAAATAAGTCCTCAAAAGTGGTAGTGGAAGTCTCTAAATAGGGATTCCGATTGGAGATGCTCTCATAATGAGTTTGGGCGAGAATCGAACCTAAGACCTCTCACTTACAAATGAAGATGAATATCACTAGACCATAATACTAAGTGGTTTAAGGATTTTAATTTTAGATTAAAAAGGATATATGATATGAATTGGGTGGGACTTATTTGACACCTACTCACACAAACCATATTGATGCTCAATTAAATTATATTCCCAAAGTCATAGGTTATACTATTCGTGTCTAATGGCAAGTGATTATCTGGTTTGGTATTGTTGAATTTTTTTAAAAATCAACTTTTTGAAAAAAGTTGAGTCTAAAATTGTGTTTGGTAAATGAAAAAAAAAAGTGTTTTTTCTCAAATTAAGAATCCAAAACAGCAGAAAGCATAAGCAACCCCAAACTAGTCAAGTGACATTTAATTTTTATTTTATTAATTGTTAGGCGACAATTGTTGTTCATCAAAATTTACAAAAATGACATCTCCCAATAAAACATGAATGAGGATCCTGGGAATCCTCAAATCGTGTATGATCATCGTACATCGTGCGGTAAAAAATTATTTTAAATAATTTTATTTAAAATTAAATATAAATAGTACCTGACAAAAACTGACCGTACAATGTACGATAAACGAACACGATTTGAGGATCTCTAGGATCCTCACAAAGAGAATCCGGAGATAATCCTCATTCATAAAACATCACCTTGGAATAGCATTTGTTATATATGACAAGTGTGAGCACATATATTTTCTGTCTCTAAACTATTATGCTAATAAGTCACACACTATAGAAATATATAAGTTATGATTGATAATTTTCGCACACTTTTTATTTTTTTAAGTATTTGTTGCTCCTATCCTTTTGTCCCTTTATCTTTTAACTTATAGGTAGGCCTTGAACAAAGAGCAAACAAATATTAAAAATTTGCGAAGATTTGTGAAAATCACCACCCATAAGTCATCTTAGTTTTTTTTCCACAATGTATACTTAATTTTTATTTATTTATTATTATTTTTAAATCTATGATTGCAGAGTGTAAGCTTACATAACATTAGTTATGTAAGTCGTTATCAAAATTAGTTCTTATCTGTACCTTGTATAATTAAGGAGAGAAAACCATAGTCGCAAGAGAGAAAAAAAAGAAGATAAAGTACTCATCATTGTTGACCCCTACTATTGTCCCTGGGGCCGGTGGGAAACCTTTAGGGTGCGTTTGTTGCGCCGGACTGTCTCGGACTGGACTAGCTACCGGGACTAAGCTGGACTGGCTTAGACTGGACTAAGCTGGACTAACTTAGTGAAACGTTTGGTGCAGTCTCGGACTAAGAAGCAGGATAAGAAAAACAGTACTGTTCACCAGATTTGTGTTTGCTTAGACTAGGACTACAAATTTTTGCCATTGTGTAATAGAGTAATGCTACAAATCTCATGATATGGGTTAATTGGAGCATATTTTTGCCATGTATATTATGAATCTTAAAAAAAATTGACAATTGTTTTGTTTCTATTACCTGCTAATAGAATTGGGTTTAATTTGCAAATGTAGCTTGATTTAAACTTTATCACCCAACAGAAGAAATATTTTGCCTTAACTGAATTGCTAGCTCTCAGTGGGTTTGAGTGGAATGAAGAGAAAATGATGTTGGCTTGTGAGAAAAGTGCGTATGACGAGGCTACGAAGGTTTGCGTATATCTGATTGTATTTTTTGTTTTATCTGATTGTGTTTTGTTTTTAGAATCTCAGTTCCTTGATTAATTACACTGAGTTCAAAATCTCAGAGTTAATATCATCATCTTCTTAATTACGAATCAGGATAATGCACTAACAACATACATAGAAAAAGAAAAACCTCCATGGGAGGTAATTCCAAGTTCTTTACTGACACCATCACCATACACTCAGAAACCACTTGAAGCTAGATATTAGAAGGATTACAGTGCACATAAACAAAAACTGAGACTTGTATGAAAGACATAGCTTTTTAAATACCAGCTCTTTCATACTGTAAAGAAAAAAGAGTTATGACAAACTTATAGATGATCTGTTGATCTGCCAGCTTGTGTGGCAACATAAAAGAGTATATATATATATATATATATATATATATATATATATATGTATATCTTTTCGGAAAGGTTCACCCATCATCCCTCTGAAAAAAGGAAAAACTTAACATTGTTTTTTTGTTTTCCATAGCTAGCACACGTCAAAACATCATGCCCTGTCCATTATTAATTGTTCTGCCTCTTGTCCTTTCTTCAAAGATCGATTTTTCACTTCTTCCTCTTTACGCTGCCCTCTTCATCCTGTAATAGACCAAGAATTAATATATTGTATTACACGCCTTGTGTTTTGTGTTTTTTTTTTGTAGGGTAAAAAGGATGCAAGTGGATTGTACGATAAGCCTTTTCCGCACTACCACAGTTTGGGAGAGATTTATGCAAAAGATTGTGCTATGGGTGCAAATGCTGGTAACGCTGATGACGATGAAGAAGAAGTTAGACTTGAAGATGCCAATGTCAATCAACATGAAGGTGAGGATGAAAGTGGAAATGACTTTGATACTTCTTTCTCAGTACCAAATACCCAACAACAAAGGAATGCAGAAAGTAACACATCAAACATTAGTCGCAAAAGGACAAGAGTAGCGGATGAAATGGCCAAGCAATTCTCTATTATGGCTAAAGCTATAGCCGATGTGGGACCTAAGATTGATGGTCTAGTTCATGCACTGTCAACCGATATAAATCTGACCGAAATGCAACAAAAACTTGACAGTGAGTTGACCAAAATGGAGTTTTTGTCTCCCATGGATTTATTTAAAGTCACTAACTTCTTGGCCAAAGAACATGACCTTTTGAGGGTGTTTTTCAACATGTCTGATGAAAGGAAGAGTGCATATGTGACTACTTTGTTGCAGACTTGGATGCATAACGACATCTAAGTGATGGTCCAAATAATGTGAATGCTAGTTTTTTGCTATGACGTGCTTACTGCCATAATGACATATCAGGGAAAATTGTGAATGTTTTGTAAATCTAATGACTTATTAGATGACACCATAATGGTGAAGAACTACTTTTTGTTGGTATTATGATGTTTAGGCAGGTTAAGAATATTTTGTTGACAATCTGATGTGTAGGCAGGTTATGAATATTTGATAATATGATGCATACGCAGGGTATGACAAGTTTGCTTAGGTTGGTTATGGTGGTTAGATAGATGTACTTTAATGTAAAATATTAACTTTAATGAAGTTATTTCCTACTCTTTGTTTGTTACTAATATTTTTTTCTTCATTTATTTACTATTATACAAAATCCACCTCTTGAAGATCACTTTAGTTCAAGGGGAATCAAGTTTTTTGATTTGAAATGGTAAAACAAAATTTCTTCTACTCCTTGACATTATGTAGCAAAATATATTCTTGAAGAGTTAAGACTGAAAATGCTCCTAACAATTTCTTTCCATGTCCTTCTTGCTCATTAAGCATAATTCTATGCTCATTCACATTATGCACAACCAGTGGCGGAGCCAGGAATCTTACCACAAGGGGTCGTAGTGTAAAAGTCCAGAAAAAAAATTTAGGATGGAAATGTTAAAGTTAATGCTTTACTTAAACTGATTATGTGTAAAAGGGCTGACTGTTGCCTTTATTAGTCGACCCATTCTATTTATCAGTCGACCCATTCTATTTATCAGTCGACCCAATTACTTCAGTCGGCTTATGTATTGAACTAGGGCTGACTGTTGCCTTTATCAGTCGACCCATTCTATTTATCAGTCGACCCATTCTATTTATCAGTCGACCCAATTACTTCAGTCGGCTTATGTATTGAACTAATTCTGTGTAAAAGGGCTGACTGTTGCCTTTATCAGTCGACCCATTCTATTTATCGACCCATTCTATTTATCAGTCGACCCATTTTATTTATCAGTCGACCTAGAGTAAATTCAATCGATCTAAAGTAACTCCTAAATACATGCAGAATCAGTTTGTTACTCAATGCATAATCAGTTTGTTACTTCATGCAGAATCAGTTTGTTACTCAATGCAGAATCAATTTGTTACTTCATGCAGAATCAGTTTGTTACTCAATGCAAAATCAGTTTGTTACTATTATATACTATATCAAAAAATATTAAAAAAAAGTATATAAAATATTTGATTTGGGACAAGGGCATTTTAGTAATCATACTGGTTTATATTCCGATTCTGCTGAATTAGTAAACAGCTTTATGGAATTGTATTCCGATTCCAGACAGTTTTAGTAAACAATTTCAACAAGAATCTGATTCTGATTCCACCTCATTTCAATTCCTCCTCAATCCGATTCCTCTCAATTTGATTACGGATTAGTAAACGCGCCATAATAGTGGCCAATACATGCAATTTCAACAAATACAAGTACATAAGATCTCCATAATTTAGAAAATCCTAGTTAACATTAGTTAACATTAGCCAAAATAGATCTCTATAATTTACAAAATGGCTAGTTAACATAAGCCAAAATACTAGTGCAAAGCTAAGTTATAAGTCATAACATAAGATTGTATGATTAATAAAATACATCCATGTTAACGTTAATAAAATACATCCATGTTAACATTAGCCAAAATCCTCATCCGCTTGCGTTGTCGCTTAAAAGCCTTTGGACGAACACTTTCTTGAGTTCCGGTTTGATTGCCCTGAACACTCCCACATTTTTTTGTTTATCCAAAATAAGAGACAATGCATCAATTTGATCCATAGGAGAGAGACCCATTGCTTCAAGTTCATTAGCTATGTCAGTATGATCTGCAGTACCTTGAACTAAAGCTTCAGTTACCATTTGCATCCTCTTCCCACTTTCAACATAAAAATCTTTCAGTCCACTGATAATTGCCTCGATTCCATCACTTGAACTTCCCACAGCTCTTTTCATCTTTCTTTGGCTATTTTCAGATGGGGTGCTTTGTTGGCTTTGTTGGTTCATTGAAGAAACAAAATTTTCACCTCCAATATCACTTTCACCAACATGATCATGACTTTGTTCCTCCACCATTTGAGCAGGGGTTTCGGCTACATTACCCGTAGCCCGATCTTTTCCAAATATATATGCAAATCTATCAAACAGTGGAAAAAGTTTGCTTCTCCATCCATCGGCTTCTTTATTTCTCTAAGATTATATCAACATAGCAAAACTAAAATTTAGCATGCGTAACAAATATAGGAGCAAGAATATAACTAATGCATAAATAAAATAGGATATGAACCTGCACATAAGTTTGCCATGCGTCATCACTGTCAACTTCAACGCACTTTTTGACATCATTCCATGCAAATCCACTTGTGTTTATCATGTCAACGACCATACTATATGTTTTTTTCCATTTCTTCAACTTGGACTCAATATGTGGATTTGCCTTTATATTTGAATGAGGACATAAAACATTGACAGCTTTTGCTATTTCAACCAAAGTACCTTGTTTGAAAGCACCAGTGTCACACCGTTGCTTCCGAGCAACAAAATCCTCAAGAACTCCTAGTAATACTTCTTCCTCAAATGCTTCCCATTTACGCCTTCTTCCTTTTGGCTCTTGAGTAGCATTCAAAATATTATCGTTATCCATACCTAAACAAAAAATATTTTAATGAAGGAAAATACCATACAAATAATCAATTTGCATAATATCCAATCAACTTGCATAATATCCAATCAACTTGCATAATATCCAATTAATTTGCATACCATCCAATCATTGTGCTAATATCTAACAAATGCATGATAAAAAGGAATACTAAAATAAAATGTTATCATTAAAACATATAGCTAGTTCGGTTACTGGTTCCTAATTGCTCTCCACTCATTATACATTTCCTGAGCCATATCATTCCTCATTGCAGTCCACTGGTCCGATGTTTGAACACTACCAACATATTCACCTTCTTCTGTATTTTGTCCATCTTCTATTATTGGCAAATTCTCCATTGGATCTACTGACATCTCTTGCCTAATAAGATTGTGTAGTAGGCAACAAGCGGTAATTATTCGACCTTGTGTCCTTATCGGATAGAAAGATGGACTCCTTAGTATCGACCACCTTCCTTTTAGCAAGCCAAAACAGCGTTCAATTACATTCCTTGCCTTAGAATGCTTCATGTTAAAATATTCTTCCTTATTAGAAGGTGTTCGTCCCTCCCATTCAGATAAATGATAAGGTATTCCTCTATAGGGTGCAAGGAATCCTTCACCATTTGTATAACCACCATCTACAAGGTAATAACAACCTAATGAAAAAAAAAACAGACCTTATTAGTGTTTTGTAGTTGACAAACAGAACTAAACCTAACTTACAAAGTTGAGACTAAGTAATAGTCTTACCCGCTGGTACCTTAAAACCATTAGGCCTACTAATCGCATCATGTAGCACTCTAGAGTCTGATGCGGAACCCTCCCACCCCGGAAACACATATATGAACTGCATATCTCCTGAACACACACCTAACACATTAGTTGCGACTCGACCCTTTCTTGTTCGGTATCTTGGTTTGTCAATTTCAGGTACATGCACATCAATGTGTGTTCCATCCAATGCTCCCAAGCAATTCTTAAAAACCAAAAATAATAAACTTTTTGTTAATTTATACAAAGGGAATGAAGAGTTAAAGCTTAGGGAAAATGAAAAAAATTTCTCATCATACCTTAAAACATCGCCACCTAGCATCTGTAGAATCAATAGGCACAGGCTGGGGGACTTTTAGTAGGGTACCTTGTAATCGCAAAATTCCTTGCAATACGCTATTGAAATACCTACTTATAGTCTCTCCCGACCTATAAAATCTACCGCCAACACTACGATTCTTAGTATGATGTGCTAATATTTGTAAAGTCATACACACCTGTTCCTCTACAGACACCAAACCATTAGTTTTTACCCTCCCATCTTGACGAAGTAAGTCGCATAATATGCCAAAAGTCCTTCTATCCATTCTCAATTCGTTAACACATTCAGTATCAGTATTCCCTATTATACCATTCAGATAACACAAACTAATCTCTCGTCTAATAAGTGAACGGTTAGTCAATGTGGGTCGTTCAACATGTCTCTGTTTGCCACGTAGCATCATTACCACAAGAATCGTACAAATACAAATTGTCTCCAAATAAGACATCTCTAACAATAAGATCAATAAAAGCTTCATTCGATCCATATCTATCCAAACAAAAAAAAAACAATAAACAAATTAACTAAATCATTAACCCGAGGCAACAAATATACAGGTGGCGTTGAAAAAAAAAAGTTTTCATTAACCCGAGGCAACAAATATACAGGTGGCGTTGAAAAAAAAAAAGTTTTCATTAACCCGAGGCAACAAATATACAGGTGGCGTTGAAAAAAAAAAAACTTTTCATTAACCCGAGGCAACAAATATACAGGTGGCGTTGAAAAAAAAAAAGTTTTCATTAACCCGAGGCATCATATTCAAAATGTTCTACTCTTATACATCTATAAACATGTGTCTAAGAACACTAGTATGAGGATTGCTATCATTGCTAGGCATTGCATGTGAAAAGGGAAATTAAAGGACACCTGTAATGCAGTAGCCTTAGCCTTAGCCTTCCGTTTATGCTCCTCTTATCTGCAACCAACAACCACAACAAATTGCAATTCAGCATCAACCCCACACAATACAAAACATTCACATTGTATACACACTGCATACATACACACTGCAAACACAATACATACATACACACACTACATACACTGCATACACTACACACACACTACATACACTACACACACACACTGCATACATACACACTGCAAACACAATACATACATACACACACTCACATACACTACACACACACACTACATACACTACACACACACCCTGCAAGTACACACACAATGCATACATACATACACACACTGCATACACCCTGCATACATACACACTGCATACACAGTACACAAACACACACACTGTATACACCTTGCACACACAGTACACAAACACACACACACTACATACACTACACACACACACTGCATACACTACACACACACCCTGCAAGTACACACACAGTGCATACATACATACACACCCTGCATACACCCTGCATACATACACACTACATACACAGTACACAAACACACACACTGCATACACCTTGCACACACAGTACACACACACTGCACACACACACACTGCATACACACTCATTCACACACACACTGCACACACACACACTGCTTACACACTGCACACACACACACTGCACACACACTCACACTCACACTCACACTCACACTCACTCACACTCACTACATACACTACACACACACACTGCATACATACACACTGCAAACACAGTACACTACACACACTACATACACTGCATACACTACACACATACACACTTATTCACACACACACTGCACACACACACACTGCTTACACACTGCACACACACACACTGCACACACACACACTGCACACACACTCACACTCACTCACACTCACTACATACACTACACACACACACTGCATACATACACACTGCAAACACAGTACACTACACACACTACATACACTTCATACACTACACCCTGCATACATACACTACACACACACTGCATACATACACACTGCAAACACAGTACACTACACACACACACTACATACACTACACACACACACTGCATACACTACACACACACCCTGCAAGTACACACACACTGCATACACCCTGCATACATACACACTGCAAACACAGTACATACATACACACACTACATACACTGCATACACTACACACACACTACATACACTACACACACACACTGCATACATACACACTGCAAACACAGTACATACATACACACACTACATACACTACACACACACACACACACACACACACACACTACATACACTACACACACATACTGCATACACTACACACACACCCTGCAATACACACACAGTGCATACATACATACACACACTGCATACACCCTGCATACACCCTGCATACATACACACTGCATACACAGTACACAAACACACACTGTATACACCTTGCACACACAGTACACAAATGACACCGTAATCTTATATTATTACATACGAATCGAATAAATTCAAGATACAAGATCTTTGGACCAATTTTATGAATCAATATTCTGTTAAATGTCCTTGATTCGGTATCAATTTCCTAAGACACATAAAGCAGAATAATAGAGCAACAGAGTAAAACCAGAACTCAAACTAATCAATCGTGCCTCAAGAAGATCTCCCTATTTAGATCATATCACCAGATTCACCACATCCATTTCTACCAAATATCACGATGCAGACTATCCGTTCCAAACCATTAACGTAATCCGAATGAAACACTCAAAACCAAGAGCGATGCACACATCTAAACATAAAGTTGATAAAAATCTCAACATTAAAGAACCATTTCAACTATATTGGCATAGAAGAAAAACCAAACGTCTGTGTGTGTGTATACATATGCAACTCAACCACTACATTCCTCATCGAAACTTTTGATTCGTTTATAAAATTAAACAAACAACAATTACCAAAATCAAATTAATCCGAATTCCAACTAATAAACAACCTAATCAAATCATACATCGATCAAGCAAACCAATCAAATCTCCACAATTTCCATCAATAATTTTCAATCAATGGATTTGATTAGATCCAATAAATACCTAAACAGATCCAACGATGATATTGTTGATGGGGATGAAGATCAGCTTGACGAAGAACTCGATGAAACCCATCACGACGAACCCGATCACTGTCCGGAGCGCGACCTTGGAGAATTCTACACGACAATCAACCATCCAATCTCATCAATTACACATGCATATCAAAGAATATAACTTGTGAGAAAACACAGATCCGACCCGAATGCTGAATTACCTTTGCGATCGGGCTTGTGGCAGCGCTTGACGAGGCGAATGCTGTCCTTGGAGAACTCTCGGAGCAGATCTGTTACGTGAAGACGAGGGAGCGGACGACGAGAGGAACAGATGAGGAGCAGGATGCAGATGAGGGCGACCAGGATGCAGCTGACGGCGAGCAGGACGCAGAGATGAGGATGAGGAGGACGACGTAAGGGAGGAGGTCTTACGAATCCGGACGTTTTTGGGGTGGTTCGCTAAGAACTGCTAGCGAAGGGTTTAATCCGTGCGAGTCGGATCTAATCCCATTAAACGTAATCCTTGCCCCTACCAAACATCAGACTACAATACCAATTAGTGTAGTCTAGTCCAGTCCCCCCTAAGAAGGTCAAACAAACACGCCCTTAAGGTCTCTTCCCTCGTATAACTAAGGAGAGAAAACCATAGTAGCAAGAGGGAAAAAAAAAATAGATAACAAACTCATCATTGTTAACCCTTACTTTTGTCCTTGGGGCTGGTGGAAATACCTCAAGATCTCTTGCCTCTAACCCCCACCCCATTTATTTCTCTCATCTTTTAACCATCATCATCTCTTTTTATAATCGCTCTCTCCCTCTGTAAAAAAGAATCTTTCCAAAAAATAATGTTATGTATTCTTAAATGCTTCCCAATGTTAATCTTGTGTTGAATTTGAAAAATACTTAACAATATCATTTTTCAATTGTATTGCTCGGAAAACAAAGGTTAGATTTGTGGAAGTTGATATTATGACTTGAGGCAGTAGAGAACTGATTTAGAAGACTCATGATGATTCCTCTAGTAGCTTTAGTAGAGGCTTTACTGAGAATCAGACAATCATCAACAAATACTAGATTAAAAACTGGTGAAATAAATAAAATTGAAATCAACATGATGAAAGTGCTAAAAAATATTAAACAAGTTAAAAGAGCAAAGCTAATGGATATATCTCAACATAAAAATTAATCAAGAAAATTCATGTCGCTTGTGTAGAAAGTACTGAATCAAATGCAATGGATATATCTCATCATATAAATATAAAATATAGATGGTGTTTTTTTGTTTTTTCAAAAGGTGAGGGTTGTTTTCTATTCAACTTTTTTCTCTCTCCCATATATTTCCCCAAAATTTTTTTTAAAAAAAGTAAAAAAAATGCTTCACACTAGTTGTGACAACTCATCCTTAATTTTACGATTTTATTAATTTTAAAAGAGTGAATTGACGAAAATGCCCTTATTGTGAGACGTATTAAACATTCTTTTAGAGTATTCTCGAAATACTCGATGGTACGAACGCGTAGGCACAAACGGAATCGAATTTGAAGTTACGATAGAGATTTTACGGACTTACGAACGTAAAGGGCAATTTGGTAATTTTCTGTTTAAAGATATTTTGTGGCTTGTTCGTTATAACTTCGAATTAAATTCCGTCTGCGGTTACGTGTTCGTAAAAATAAGTACTATTCAGAAATAGTAAAAGAAGAGTGGGAAAGTGGAAGGAAAATTGAGGTCCACATGGAAAGTTTACGTGACATCCCAGTGGAATTTCAGAAATTTCATTGCTACTGGGAATAAAATACATTAGATTTTGGGATGGGATGTCACACCAAATCCAACATTTTTTTTCCATACGAAAATTCTAAATTCATATGTTTATGAATTTAAACAAGGGAATTTGTGCATGTCAAGTTATAAATTTTGACTTTTGTCAAAATTTCAAGTTTATTTTCTTCATCCAAACATAGTGTAATACTTTTTCTATATTTCATGCATAGCATAAATGTAAAAACTAAAAACGATATTGTTATCAAATGGATTCACATTATGTGCTGAGTTAAAATTAATTTGAATAAATGGTAAGTGATTAATAATTAGTAAGTTATAAAATATTTTCATTCTACCTTCAATTTGAAACATAACATGACAGGATTTAGTGAGGGTAAAGAAGTTAGATACTCTCTTAAATGGCTCACGGATTGTCCACATGACAAATAATACAAAATAATAAATGCAAAATTTGAAATCACCATATATAAATGGTTAAGCGTGTAATTGGATAAAATAAAAATTCAGAAGAAAAATTAAAATCATACAAGTTTAAAGGGATAAACTAAAACTTTCTTTTTGTTGTAGTTATATTTATAATAGGAATGTGATTATGTAAATCTTATTAGATCTAGGAATATCTCTTACATTCCTATTAGGAGTTGATTACCTATTAAGTGTTGTAATCTTAAAAGGGTAAGGTTTTTATCTATCATACTATCATAAATAAAGGCATAATGGGGTGATACAAACACACCTCACAATTAAATCACTCTTTCTTCTCTCTCAATACCGCCGGCCCCCTCTCTCTCTAATCCCTTATATTAGTTCAATCAAATAGGCTTACAACACGTTATCGACATGCTCTTACAAGAAGCTGAGGAATTGAAGGATCGTACGAGGAGGCTATCTTCCACAAAATTCAAAGGCTCTTCTTTGTTTTTGTTTTCTGCCAATCAGGTACGCTTAAAATAAATGAAGATATTTGAAACGTCCACGAAGCATGAAAACATTCCCATGATGCATGAACTCCTCTATGTTTATATTTTCATTAGGATATATATATATATATATATATATATATATATATTGTATATGTTCATATATTTGTTTCATGCATTACGCAATTAAATTGCTATGTGGAATTTGTGGGTCAAATCATATAAATAAATTAGAAGCAATTTTAGGGTTTTTCAAACCTAACCATGTCGGAATTTTTTTTTTGCATAGGGCACTGTGCGGCACCACGGCCGCAGCACCCACTGTGGCACCATAGACCACTAGCCTGCAGACCGGTCGAGTAGATCACACGACAGTAGCCTTTAGGCTTGTTGCGCTGACTCAGACAACCCAGGCCTTTGACCTGATTAGCTCTATAGGGCTCGAAGTCCCTTAAGCCCAACCAAGAAAGCCTGCAGCCTTCTTGGCCTGTTGTCCCATGGTTTTAAAGTCTGCTTGTAGCAGTTCGAATCCTATTGGGTTGTGTCACGCGCCCCGGCCTGCTTTTCGCAGACTTGTCTGCTGGGCTAAACTCACCTCGACTTGAATCCCAGCTTCGGCTGGGCTTCCCATACACAACCCTAGGCCAGCATTTTGCTGGGCCTGACCCGTGCCCCCTATTTAGCCCATATAAGTCAGAAGCTTGCTGCTGGGCTTTATAACCCATGGTCTGTGGCCTGCAACCACCCGTGGGCTGCTTGCAGCCGTACCCGAGCCCAAACCCTTTTTGGGCTATTCTTTTTCGACCCAATGCTATTATTTGTCATTATTTTGCTTCCATGATAATCCCCGTTTGGTCTCGATCTATTAAATTAATTAAAAATGACCTGCAGTCCATTAATCTGATAATGAATCCAAAATTATTGACTTGAAGATCACTTTTGGACATTAACGATTCAATAATTTATTTTTATACTTTGAACTGTTGACATACTTTCGTAGTAACGAAGCTCTCACACTTGAGTTCCCGAAGAACCTCAAATCCACTACACTTACATCAGCATATTGCATTATGTGTTTCTTGCATGAACCTCTCCTTTATGAACTAATCATTCATAAAAACTAAATTGAACTTGTAGTTTCATATTTAGTGCTTTTGAAACCCGAAGTTTTCATTCAAAACTTACCACATGAAACCTATAGTTTTCATGCATAAATTAAACCAATACATGTCTATAGAACCCGAATGTTCTATGATATATGTCTATGGATCACCATATGACTAATCACGTTTTTTATACCCTCTGTTTTAAGGACATGTCGAACTTGAACAAGCTCGATTTCATCGCTCTAGAAGTCTCTGGAAAAAACTACCTGAAGTGGGTTCATGACGTGAAGCTCAATCTTACTGCAAAGGGTATTTGAGCCACCATCGAGGCACCTATCGACGACAAACCTGTCGACGAAGCTCAGAAAGCTACTGCAATGATCTTCATTTGAAGACACATCCATGATGCTCTGCAGACCGAGTACCTCGCTGAGGAGGACCCACGCACCATCTGGCTTGCTTTAGCCGACCATTTTGATCACTAGAAAGACATATACTTGCCTAAAGCAAGACACGACCGACAACATCTTCGCTTCCAAGACTTTAAGTCCTTGAATGAATACAACTCTGAAGTTTTTAGAATTCGATCACTGTTGAAATTTTGTAAAGTGGAACTAACAGAATCAGATCTCTTGGAAAAGATCTATTCGACTTTCCATGCCACCAATATTGTCATGTAACAACAATATAGGGCACATAAATTTACCAAATTTTCAGATTTGATCTCTGTACTACTTCTCATTGAAAAGCAAAACCAGCTTTTGATGAAGAACCATCAAGCTCGACCATCTGGCTTGAACGCTGTGCCTGAAGTGCATGCGACCAATTATAGTAGCCATAAACGACGAAAGAGTCGTTGTGGTCGTGGTAATGGGCGGCAAGCCCAACCACGGGCCTAAGGTCAACAGAACACTAGCCCCAAGGGAGGAAATGTGACTCAGTAGCGTCCACCCTTGCCCCGAAGGCCCCGAACTTCAAGAACAAGGGTAAAGCTGCCGTTTAATCAACTTCTACTGAAATGGATATGAGTTATCATTATAGATCAAAGGATCATTGTTCACGTGTATGCCGAGCTAACCCCGAGGTTATTGTCAAGTATCATTCCTGTCGTAAGTCTAACTTTGCACATGTGGATCATCTGTAAGAAGCTACTACATCAATGGAGATATTGGATTTTCAGGAGGCGTTAACGCCTATATATGAATAAATTAGACATGTTTTTAGGGTGTTTACCCCTAGTGGTTGAACCCACTAGGAGTGGCCGGCCCCTCTCCCCTATTTTCTTGGTTTATGATTTAATTTTGAACAATTGTTCTAAGTCTTTGGAATAATTTGTTTGGTTTTGGTTTGTTTTGAATTATGAATTGTTATTTGATGGATATTATTCATCGAATTGCTTAATTGAATGAAATGGAATTATATTTATGCATGTGACCAATTCAATCAATTTATTTCTACGTATGTCTAGCAGGGAAGTTAGTTGTCTGACTGATAGTGCTACCACGCACACCATCTTGCATGAGCGACATTATTTACTAACTTAATACCTAAGAAAGCACCTCTGACAACTCTCTTAGGCCCATCCAACTTGATTAAAGGATACGGAAAAGCACGTATCATGTTGTTTAAAGGTACAGTCTTAACCATTAATGAGACACTCTATTCTTCACGTTCCAGAAGAACGTTGCTAAGTTTTAGAGATATTCAAGATAATCAATATCATATTAAAACCACTGAAGATAATGGTTCTAAATTTCTTTGTATCATTTCGTACGAATATGGCTAGAAGCGTATTCACGAGAAGTTGAAACGTTTCCCAAGTGGGTTGTACATCACAACTATTCATGGCATAGAAGCCCATCATGTGGCTGGCCCTATGCCTAAGTTCCAGAACACTTTGTTGATTTGGCATGGCCGTTTGGGACATCCTAGACGTGAAATGATGCGCCGTATCCTCAAATCATCACATAGGCATCAGTTACCTCCTTATGTTGAATTCTTGCCATGCAAAACGTGTTCTTTAAGGAAGTTGAATACTCAACCCTCAATTACAAAGATCATTCACAACCCCCATAAGTTTCTTCAGATGATTCAAGGAGCTAATTGTGGACCTATCCAATCAACATACAGACTATTTAGATATTTTATGGTGTTGGTTGATGCATCAACACGATGGTCACATGTTTACTTGTTATCCACACGCAACACTGCATTTGCTAAACTCCTAGAACAAATCATTAAGCTAAGGGCTCACCACCCTGATTATCTGATTAAGTCGATTCGACTAGATAACGCTGAAGAGTTTACGTCATATACTTTTGACAATTATTGCATGTCGATTATGATTCACCATCAATTGTTCGCTATTTGGAACCCTTGAAAGGAGATCTCTTTACCGCATGTTTTGTGGATTGTCATTTTGATGAGACAGTTTTCCCGTCGTTGGGGGAGATAAGCATGCTAACGTTCCTGGAGAACGTCGCGAATTGTCGTGGTATGCTCCCACTATGTCTCATTTAGATCCCTGCACTGCCCAGTTTGAAACTGAGGTGTGACAAATTATAGATCTTCAGAGTGTTGCTTAGAGCATGCCACATGTTTTTAATGATTTAGCTAAGGTGAAAAGATCACATATACCCGCTGCAAATGCACCTACAATGATATATGTACCTCGCGTACGTTAATAACTCACCTAGGAAGGCCGAACCATCCCTGAAGGTTGGGAGGCCGCACCTTCCACGCGGCACAGTACATTGGCAGCTAGCTAATCATCTGCTCCGACCCTGAAGCGTGACAGACCCCTTGGTTCAAAGATTCATAACCCCGGAAAAGGAAAATAGCACCAACTAGTGACCCTAATTTGAATCCGACCATCGCTCACTTATCCGTTCCAACGCATGAGGTTATTCTAGATTACGATGATATCTTAGACGAGACAAACCGACCTCCCGAGAATCGCAAAATTTCGGTCCATTACACAGTATTGGATGAAGTTTGGAATAGGAATGAAATGATCATCGACTATGCATTTGCGTACACAGTAGCTACTAACATTATGCTTAGCAATGACATTGAACCACATTCCGTTAATGAATGCCAACGTAGAACAGATTGGTCAAACTGAAAACAAGTAATCCAAGTCGAACTCGATTCGCTCGCGAAACGTAAAGTGTTTGGACCTATTGTTCTTACACCACCATGCGTGATGCACGATGGATACAAGTGGGTTTTCATGAGGAAGCGTAATGAGAAGAATGAAATAGTGCGATACAAAACACACACGTGATGGACGTTATAATGTTCTGATACCTAATCAGTTTGATAGTTTCCGAAAAACTGAATATATAGCTTATGGACATGGTAACTGCGTATCTCTGTGGGGATCTAGATACGAAAATCTATATGAAAGTTCTAGAAGGATTTCCATTGACTGGTTCAAATAGTTCTAGACCACATAACACTCTCTCAATTAGGTTGAGGATGTCACTTTACCGATTGAAACAATCTGAGCGGATGTGGTATAACCGTTTGAGTGAATATTTGACAAGTCAATGTTATGTGAACAATGAATTATGCCCATGTGTGTTAATAAATAAGTCACATTCTGAATTTGCAATCATTGCAGTTTATGTCGACAACATGAACCTCATTGGAACTCCTGCATAGCTTGAGGAAATTGCTACGCATTTAAAATCAGAATTTGAGATGAAAGATCTTGGGAAAACTCGATATTGCCTCAGCTTGGAGATCGAGCATTGTTCTGATGGAATCCTAGTACATCACTCGAACTACACCCAAAAGGTGTTACGACGTTTTAATGAGGATAAAGTGAAGCCTTCGAGTACACTTATGGTTGTTCGGACTCTAGATGCTACACGAGATCCCTTCCGTTCTAAGGAGGATGAAGAAGAGATTTTGGAACCCAAAGTTCCTTACCTAAGTGCAATTGAGGCTTTATTTTACTTGGCTCAATGCATTAGACCCGACATCTCTTTTGCTGTTAATCTTTTGGCTAGATACAGCAATGCGCCCACATGCAGGCACTGGAATGGTGTTAAAGACATTTTTCACTATCTCAAGGGTACGACGGATTTGGGCTTATTCTATACCCGCGAATCTTCGAGTGTTGCTGCCCCATATGGTTCTCGAATTGATTCCCACCTTGTTGGTTACGCAGATGTTGTATATCTGTCTAACCCATATAGGGCACGTTCTCAAACGGGTTATGTCTTTACCGTTGGAAGCACCACTATATCTTGGAGGTCTACCAAGCAAACGCTAGTTGCGACTTCTTCGACCCATGCTAAGATTCTCGCCCTGCATAAAGCATCGCGTAAATGCTGTTGGTTGAGAGCAGTTATGGAACATATTCAAAGCACTAGTAGTCTTACTTCCCTCATTGACCTTCCTGTGATGATTTTTGAAGACAATGCAACATGTATCGAGCAGTTAAAGAAGGGATACATCAAGGGAGACAACACCAAGCATGTAGTGCCGAAGTTCTTTGACTCACGCCAATAGCAACAACATCAGAATATTGAAGTCAAGCAAATCCGTTCCCAAGACAACCTGGCCCCCAAGTCTACTTTTCAGAAGCTCGTCCAAGGAATCGGTATGCGTAAATTATCTGAGTTGAATTGTTTGTAGTTCTCTTATTTTGAAGTTATGTCTAACTCATGGGGAGTATCCATAAGCATACTCACTTGATCTTAATGTACTTTTTTTTTCCTATGTATTTTGAAGTTATGTCTAACTCGTTTGTTGAGTATTTACACACTCAAGGGGAAGTGTTGTTGTTATATTCAGAATATGAATGTGATTTTGTAAATCCTAGTAGATCTAGAAATATCTCTTATATTCATATTAGGAGTTGATTACCTATTAAGAGTTGTAATCTTAAAAGGGTAAGGTTTTTGCCTATCCTACTACTATAAATAAAGGCACAATGGGGTGATACAAACATATCTCACAATTAAATCACTATCTCTTCTTTCTCAATACCGCCGGCCCCCTCTCTCTAATCTCTTAGATTAGTTCAATCAAATAAGCCTACAACACTTTTTTATTTTTTATTTCTAAAAAAAAAAAAGGATTTGTCACAAAGTGAGAGGTCTTAGGTTCGATTCTCGCCAAAGGTGAATTTGAACCGCATTATTGCTAGACTATTGTAAAGCTAATCACATCCTCTTCCCAATAATATCGTTTGTTAAAAAAAAAAAAAAACTACAAAAAAATTGTTGGGTCTGGACTTTGAAGAACTAATAACATCGGCCCGGCCCAAAAAGAAAAATATAAACGTACGAGTGTGAGTGAATCAGCCCTAATATTGACTCTCTTTCTCCCCAACAGAGCAACAGTTAAAAACTCTCCTTCAAGCCGCAACCGGACCTCTCTGAGATTTCCTCTCACCTTCTCTGCCATTGAAGCTCTGCCCCCAAATCTTCCGCAAAGCTTCGTTCGAACACTGTAAGTCCTTATCTCCTCTCTCTCTCTCTCTTCATATGTGTATGTTTCAATTCGTTTTCTGCAGAGTTTCATCACAAATTGAATCGAATCTGATATCTATTTGTTCATCTGTAGACAATTTTGTAAATTTTCTCGCTTTCGCTTAGGGTTTTGTTGCAAGCCTTATATAGTCTGTGAAAGAGTTTTGAATCGGAGAATATGTTTCATGCTGATTTTCTGACGAACAGGAAGACGAGCTCTTGGCTGAATTTTCTTACCGTTTCTCGGAAACCAAACATAGATTTTATTTTTTTCATGACCAGAATTTTTTTTTGTATGTTTATGTTGTGAAATTGGGTATTTTAATTTTTGCCTATTCTGTTAGTTCTCTTGCGATAAGATCTTTTTGTGTCTGTTTTGAATGCAGATTCTTGTGATTTTTCTTTGACTTGTTGCAGTTTTCTTGTACGAAAGGATGGCATCTCGATTTTGGACCCAGGTATTTACTTTAATTTGTGATATGATTAGGGTTTTGTTTATAAATACTTCTGGCTTGTGTGTTTCTGTTAAATCTTGAGATAGTGTTTCCTAATTTGTTATTTTGTGTTAATTTAGCCTGGGAGCGATTCTGAGGACGAGGAGAGCGACTATGAGGAGGAGGTTGAACCTACAGGTGGTGAGACTACCACTGAACCAGGCCTAAACCCATACCTTCAGGCTAATGCAAGTGATAGCGAAGATTCTGATGACCAGAAGCGAGTTGTTAGATCAGCGAAGGACAAGCGCTTTGATGAATTGTCTGCTACTGTTCATCAAATGAAGAATGCCATGAATATCAATGACTGGGTTAGCTTGCAGGAGAGCTTTGACAAGATAAATAAGCAGCTTGAGAAGGTCATGCGTGTTACCGAGGCTGTAAAAGTACCTACTCTTTACATAAAAGCTCTTGTATTGTTGGAAGACTTTCTGGCTCAGGCTTTAGCAAACAAAGATGCTAAGAAGAAGATGAGTAGTAGCAATGCCAAGGCCTTGAACTCAATGAAACAGAAACTGAAGAAGAACAATAAGCAATATGAGGACTTAATTAATAAATATAGGGAGAATCCTGAGCAGAGTGAAGATGATAAGCCTCCAGAAGAGGAATCAGATGATAGCGATGGAACAGATTCTGTAATTGATCCTAATGATATTGTGTCTTCAGATAACGAAGGACCGGATGAGGACGACCCAGAAGAGGACGAGCCAACTGAAGAAGGTTGGCAGAAGAAGATGAGTAAGAAAGATAAGCTCATGGATAAGCAATTCAGTAAGGACCCTAGTGAGATCACATGGGATAGTGTTAACAAGAAATTTAAAGAGGTTGTGGCTGCTCGAGGCAGGAAGGGAACTGGAAGGTTTGAGCAGGTCGAGCAGCTTACGTTCTTGACAAAGGTTGCTAAGACCCCTGCACAGAAGCTGGAGATATTTTTCAGTGTTGTTTCTGCTCAGTTTGATGTGAATCCTGGTCTCAACGGGCACATGCCTATAAATGTGTGGAAGAAGTGTGTGCAGAATATGCAAGTTATACTTGATATTCTTGTGAAGTATCCTAATATTGCAGTGGATGACATGGTAGAGCCTGATGAAAATGAATCCCAGAAGGGACCAGATCATGATGGGACAATTAGGGTTTGGGGAAACTTGGTGGCCTTCTTGGAAAGGATAGATACTGAATTCTTCAAGAGCTTGCAATGCATTGATCCCCACACTCGTGAGTACATTGAAAGACTCAGGGATGAACCTATGTTTTTGGTTCTAGCTCAAAATGTTCAAGAGTATTTAGAACAGGTTGGAAATTACAAAGCTGCTGCGAAGGTAGCCCTAAGGCGGGTCGAACTTATTTATTACAAACCACAAGAAGTTTATGATGCCATGCGAAAATTGGCTGAACATACAGGAGATAGTGATAATGGTGAAGAACCTAAAGCTGCTGAGGAAAGTCGTGCTCCATCTTCATTTATTGTAGTTCCCGAGCTCGTTCCTCGAAAACCCACCTTCTCCGAGAGTAGCAGGACGATGATGGATATATTGGTTTCCCTCATATACAAGTATGGAGATGAGAGGACTAAAGCTCGTGCAATGCTTTGTGATATTTACCACCATGCTCTACTGGATCAGTTTTCCACCTCCCGTGACTTGCTGCTTATGAGTCACCTGCAAGATAATGTTCAGCAGATGGACATTTCAACCCAGATACTTTATAACAGGGCCATGGCCCAACTTGGTCTGTGTGCATTTCGTAATGGATTAATTACTGAAGCGCATAGCTGCCTTTCTGAACTGTATTCTGGTGGAAGAGTGAAAGAGTTGCTCGCCCAAGGTGTCTCACAAAGTAGATATCACGAGAAAACTCCCGAACAGGTGCGCAAGTGCCTCTGTCATATTTTTCCATGTTCTTGTTCTTTTTGTTATCGCTTTACTTGTGCATCGCCACCCAACTCGTATCCCGAGAATTTCTTCTTCCAAAGTCCCTCACAGGGAGCAAGATCCCATAATATAGTGGGACCAACCCTATGTGAGAATTGGGGGAAAAATTGGGGAAGAGCAGGGTCATATAGCATCATTCTTCTATATTATTTGAAGTCATTGTTTTGTTCGCAAAAAGAAAAATCCACAAGTTTAAAACTTTAGTGTCTTTTTTCAGAACTAGCTGTTGGTTTCAATAACCAAATAAAACTTGCATGAAATCTTTCCTTTATAACAGTGCTGAAATGATTTATTATTTAAGAAATACATTATCTGTAAAAACTTTTTTTGGTGAATTCGATAAAGTCCTGACAAGCATATTATATGCTTTAAATTTATACCTGCACGTTGCAATAATATGTCGAAAGTTTAAACTAGGATTTGTTAGATTTATATTATTAAATCATTTAAGATGTTTGTGAATATTTAAGATGTCAAAATCTTTCCTCTTAACATTCTTATTGCTCATCTAGATGGTTTTTCGCCAAAGATACTGATTCTGTGGAGTTATTAAATTCATTTTATTTTTGGCCCTGTATTACTACTCTGAAATTGCTGCAGGTGCGCTGTTTGCCTAATTGATAGAACAAAATGATCACTTGAGTAAATTAGGTAGGAACAACAGATGATTCTCATTCGGAAAAGCTGAAACTTGTAATAGAGTATGGTGTAGCCACATGTCATGGGAAATTGTTGTAACCAGACTCTAAAATAGTACTGCTCTGAGTATACTTTGATAGAATGCCTTGATTCTATATAATTGTTTTATTTATTTTTCCGTTTTCAGGAAAGGCTGGAGAGGAGACGACAAATGCCTTACCATATGCATATCAACCCTGAACTCCTGGAGGCAGTGCATTTGATATGTGCCATGCTGCTGGAAGTGCCTAATATGGCAGCTAACACCCATGATGCGAAGCGCAGACTGGTCAGCAAGACGTTCCGACGGTTGCTTGAGGTCAGTGAGAAGCAAACATTCACTGGTCCTCCAGAAAATGTTAGGGACCACGTAATGGCAGCTTCCAGAGCCCTTGGCAAAGGTGACTTCCAGAAGGCCATTGATGTCATCAATTCTCTTGATATTTGGAAGCTCCTGAGGAACCGTGAGCATGTCCTTGAGATGCTCAAGGCTAAGATCAAGGAAGAAGCTCTCAGGACCTATCTTTTTACCTTCTCCTCATCCTACAAGACTCTGAGCTTGGAACAACTCAGCATGTTGTTTGACCTTACAGAGGCCCAGACACACAGCATTGTTAGCAAGATGATGATCAACGAAGAGCTCCTTGCCAGTTGGGACCAGCCAACACGTTGCATTGTTTTCCATGACATTGAGCAGACTAGGCTGCAGGCGCTAGCGTTCCAGTTGACTGAGAAGCTGTCAATCCTTGCAGAAAGTAATGAAAGGGCAACGGAAGCAAGAATTGGTGGCGGTGGTGGATTAGATCTACCTCAAAGGCGCAGAGACAACCAGGACTATGGTGCTGGATCAGTTGCTGGGAGTGGCGGTAGATGGCAAGATAACATGTCCTTCAATCAAAGGCAAGGTGGTGGTGCTGGGCGCACAGGATACAACACTGGAGGGAGACAATTTAACCAAAATGCTGGAGGTGGCTATAATAGGGACCGCACAGGTCAATACAGAGGGACAGGGCAAAACACCCGTTATCAAGATGGTGCATATGCGGGATCAGGGAGGTCCGCCAGGGGTTCTCAGGATACTTCAAGTCGCATGGTCAGTCTAAACAAGGGGCTTCGCGCTTAAACATCTACAAAAGAAGCATAGTTATTCAGCAGCATTTTGATTAGAGTGCTTTCTGTTTTGTTTTTGTTCTCGATTAAGCTATCCCTTTCTAAACCTAGTCTTTGATCGTTTGGATTTTCATATTTAGAGGCTTAAATTTTGGACCCATAAACTTTTAGACGTGGGGTTTTGTATGCTAAAACACCATGGTTATCAAAGCATGCAAGGTTTTTCTTTGTTTTTTTAAAGTAAGTTGCCTGCTAATGCATATTTTTATATTGGATAAATCACGTTTTACCCCTTCAAGTTCCTCACGGTTTAGGATGTTTGCTTGGAAGAAGAATATAGATCGAAGGGCAGAATATACTCGGAAGAGAGACGAAGTAATGTGCTGTTTTATTGACTGTTTTATCTCGACGACGTCGACGTGACGTTATTTGGCATCTGGTTTTGATGGGTCAATTTTTATGTACTTCACGGCCAATCGTTTTTCTGGGTTGCTTACTGACGCTTGGTTTGTCGGAAAGAGATCATCTCCGGATATCTTCCATCAAGACCATCGGATCAAGTGATCCAAGCTTTTGAAATTTTATCCAACGGTAAAAAATTATTATAGCTTTTAAGGGGTCAAAACAGGTGGGCTATTGGATAAAATTTTAAAGGTTTGGATCACTTGATCCAATGGCCTTGGTAGAAGAGATTCAGAGAGGATCTATTTCCTGGTTTGTCAAACAGCTTTCTTGAACGTTGACCCGAATCGGGTTCCAACATGGCGAGATGAGCAATTGTTGTGTTGAATGTTGTTTATCACTTGAACTATAAACTCTTTATTGCAGTTTAAGATTGTTATTTTTTAACTTTCCCTTATATCAAAACCTAACCTATATGAATTGTGCCCACACCCGTTGTATGAACATTTAACGGCGCTGACGTATTCTATTAACGAAAAGTATATTCTTTCACCTGAATATTCTTTGACGTCGATGGGTTATTTCATTAGGTGACAGGACTATGGAAGATTTCGGCAACATTGACGGAATAAACCACCTCGGTGCGTGAAGACACCTGAAATTTACTTTTAATCACTTTCAACCTCCGTTTTGAGCAAACGAGAATTTCTAGTCTTTTCCTTAGTATTTACGAAGTAGTTTAATGATTAGTATAGTGGTTTTCCATATAAGAGAGACTATCCCAAGTATTACAAAGGCCAAGCAAGTTATAGCTACGATCCGACTACGTATCAGTTGGTGGACTTTATTTTCAATCTATTTTATGTATATAGTTTTCATGATTGCTTTGACGATTGTTTTGCAACATGCCACTGTAGACATTGAAATTTCGGTGAAATAAATGTTGGCCATTGCATTACATTTGTAGACATTGAAATTTCGGTAAACTAAATGTTGACCATTGCATTAAAATGACATCATCCACTCATTTCACCTACATCATACACTTAATTCACCTACAACAATCCACCCAATTCACCTACAACCTCCACCCAATTCACCTACAACAATCCACCCAATCCACCTACAACATCCACCAAAACAAAAGGATGGTGGTAATTCATTCTCAAAGCCTATAAATAGGCCCCTCCATCAAAGGATCAAAGGGGGAAATTGACATACATTTTCTCTACTCTCAAACAAATCCCGAAGGATCAAGAAAGCCCTCTTCGTTCTTCGTAAAATCCTCCTTCAAGATCAAACCCTAACTGCCTTTGAAGAACTTCCACCAATTCAAGATCAAGCCCCGACGGCCCTTGAAGAAAGTGTTCATCATTCATCAATTGTTCATCCAGGATCAAGCCCCGACGGCCCTTGGACCAACAACACAATATGCAAATCTACGTCTTACAAAGATAGAATTAGAGGATTAAATTGTAAAAGAGATTGTAACCCCGAAATCAATACAAAAAATATTATTTTGTACACGTGTTCTTGTCTCATTCATCGTAGAAATTTCAGTGTTTACAAATTTGGCACGCCCAGTGAGACTATCTCTACCTCTCATCTCTATCTTCGTAATCAGTAAAAAACAAAAATGGCATTAAGGAAAGCTCAAGCCGTCTCGTAACCAATGCAAGGAACAATAGCGTTATCGCCGCATGTGGTGTCACTTCAGGCATTATAACCCGAAGCAAGGTAAAGGCTCTTTCTGCCACCTCTTCCACCCCTGTGTTAGCTCCGCTGAAGGCACAAGAGCACCCAAGGCACGAACCCGTGATCACCTTAGCCTCGCTAAGGGCACCAAGAGAGGAAAGCCCGAGGAAGTACTCGGAGCCCTTACTTTCCGATGCTGACTCAAGTAGCAGCATAGCCATGCAAGTCATGACTACCAGAGCAACTTCAATCGAAGAACAGCTGGCTCAAATGAATGAAGCGATCGCAAAACTCACATAGACTATGAAGGAGAAAAACCTACAAATCGCCGCACTCGTCAACCAACTAGATGAGAAGCCTGACATGAAAGTCGAGCAAAGGGATAATCCAGTAAAGAAGGAAAACGATGAGGATGAGGAGCCTCTTGCAGAGAAAGTCGAAGAGAAGCTAAAGCCAGACCAATCAACAACACTCATAGGATCTCTCTTTGTCTAGCAGCTGCAGGAGATGATCGCCAGCACCATCAAGGCATAGTACGAAGGAAGCTCACATGACTCCGTGCTGTACTCAAAGCCCTACTCTAAGAAGATTGATGCTTTGAACATGCCGAAGGGTTACCAGCCACCAAAATTCATGCAGTTCGATGGAAAAGGAAACTTAAAGCAAAATGTCGCCCATTTCATTAAAACTTGCAACAATGCTGGAACAGAGGAAGACTACCTTGTCAAGCAGTTTGTGCGCTCATTGAAAGGTAACGTATTTGACTGGTACACCGACCTCGAGCCCGAATCTGTCAACAGTTGGGATCAGCTAGAAAGGGAATTCCTCAACTATAGCACGCGCAACACCGTAAGCATGCTGGAGCTGACCAGTATGAAACAATGGAAGGATGAACCTGTCATCGACTACATCAATAGATGGCGTTCGTTAAGTCTGGATTGCAAAGATCGGCTTTCTGAAACCTCCGTCATTGAGATATGCGTTCAAGGCATGCACTGGGGGCTACATTACATCCTTTAGGGCATAAAACCAAGAACATTTGAGGAGCTAACAACTCGTTCCCACTACATGGAGCTAAGTATCGCCAATCACGGGAAGAAAGAACCGATCACCGACTTCAAGAAGGATAAGGTGTTTTCCCCAAATGTAGATAAGACTGGGAAAAAACCCCCAAATGAAGCTTTTACTATCAACACTACGCCCATCAAGACCTCATCGGCACCTATCAAGATCTCCTACAAGACCAAAGCAGAGGAGATAAAGAGAGGTGAGCCTCCTCGCACCCAAGATAGGTACAAAAACACCTTGAGGGAATTGGAGCAGAAGGTGTACCTTTTTCCTGACTCAGACATAGATGCAATGTTAGAATACTTGCTGAAAAAGAAGGTGATTGACTTATCGGAATACAAGCGCCCTGAAGAGATGAATCGCGTAAACGATCCTAGGTACTGCAAGTACCATCGTATCGTGAGCCATCCTGTTGGCAAGTGTTTCGTCCTCAAAGAACTCATCATGAAGCTAGCGCAACAAGGGCAAATCGAGCTGGACCTTGAAGACACGACAACAACACATACTACTACAATTGCATTTGGATCTTTCGATCCTGTGCCTGTCCATGTGACACTTGACTATTTCTGTCAATGCTTAAGCTGCATGGCATCTTCTGCACAACCATCACCGGAGGCAAGTGACCAAGATGCACATACCGATGATGAAGAAATATGGACATTGGTGACTTACAAAAAAACAAGGAAAGCAAAACCACAAGCCAGAAGGCCAAAGGTGGAACAAGGGAGAAAGCACCGTCGCCGCAACAGTAGAACGCCTAAAAGAAATGGAAAAGCTGCTAAGCCAACCTATGCTGGGGAACCTATGGAGCAAGAGCCATGCATTCCTGTCTCCTTGCACGAGTACTTTCCGAAGGACTTTTTCCAACAGTGCACTACCGTCGCCTGTCACATGGTTAAAGTAGAGATGGAAGAGCCCTCAAAAGGCAAAGTTATCGCCACTGAGGGAGAAAAAAACTCTCATGCTCGAAGAAGGTATGCCAACACACTTTAGCATCGAAGAAGCGCTACGATTGCCAAAGAAGATGCGAAGAGCACTGGCAACAGTCTTAGCAAGTCCCAACGACCACGAAGTTCAAGAAAGTAAGAATGAAGGCTTGAAGCTTCAGCCACATGAATATGCCACATGATGTGCTACCGATGACGCAATCCACTTCACTGACGAAGACTTGCTGCTAGGATCCAAGCCTTACAACCGTTCTCTCTTCGTCTTTGGGTACGTAAGGGAACACAAAGTCAACCACATGCTTGTGAGTGGTGGATCAGCCATAAACATCATGCCAAAGTCAACAATGACTACAATCAGCATCAAGGCGGATGAACTGTCCCTAAGTCGTCTACTAATCCAAGGTTTTAATCAAGGAAGACAAAGAGCGATGTGCATGATCCAAGTGGAGATGACTATTGGTGAACTCAAGTCAAGCACGGTATCCCACGTGATTGATGTAAGAACTTCCTACATCTTGCTCTTAGGAAGACGTTGGATCTATGCAAATGGAGTAGTACGGTCCACCATTCACCAATGCTTAAAATTCTACTAAGAAGAAGTGAAGGTGATCTATGGCGACACCAAACCATTCATCGAAGCCGAATCACATTTCGCAGACGCTAAGTTCTACATGGATGAAGACATGGTGCCCGAAGCTCTTCCAAAAGAGATCAAATCCACGGGTAAAGCAACACTTAAAAAGCAGGAGTGGCAAGCCATGCCCAAGAAGCAAGAAGAAGAAGCTATGCCATCTTCAAGCAAGAACGATGATGAGCTTGCCAAACCTGCAACAACCAAAGGGAGTAGGACGCCTTCAAATGGACCAAACACACCCGTCTTTCGATACATCCTGATGTCTAGAAGAAAGAATAGTCAATCTCCGTTCAAAACTGGAGCAAGTAAAGCCGATGCATAGCGGCACATGGATAATGTAAAGTTGCTCAAGACGAATGCAGTTTTGCCTCTGACACAGCTAAGCGACGCTAAGGTTGCAAGACTACCACAAGGCTTCATAAAAGCTCTACCAAAGGGGGTGGAACCAAGCTTTCTCATAATTAAGAGGACCGAAGAAGGTTTTGATCCAAACGCCTACAAACTCATGTCGAAAGCTGGGTACGACTTCGCTTTTTCGAATCCTGGAAAGAAGGTTTCAAACACCGTCAACAATAAAAAAATTGACCTTACTGAGACTCAAAAGAAGTTAAAGAAGCATGATTATGGAGTTGACAACAACAAAGCTAGACTTGGCTTCACACCAAATGCACTCGTGAAGATTTCAAGCAAAGGGAAAAATGCTAGCATTCAACACATCAGCGTGAGCATTGAACAAGATCAATAGGAGCTTAAATCCACCCCTTGGACATCAGTCTTCAATAGGATGAATCATTCAAGACCTAGAACGTCAGCACTTAATCGCATTGGTGGTCAAAATCAAACCTCCATCTTTAAGAGGCTTAACATGCTAACATCCCAAAGCTCTGTTTTTGAAAAGTTGTCAAAACCTAAGAAGCAAAGCAACATGGCCAGCTCTCTTCTTCGTCGGTCAGCTTTGGAAAGACTTGAAGACAACAAGAAGCTTTCTAGAAATAGAAAACAACGTCAAAGGAAGAAAAGCTTGACGGGCTAGCAGAGAAATGCAATATTCGAAGCTCGATTCCTTCAAAGATGAAGCGCCAAGCAATCTTGGAGGTTGACACAAATGGACCACTAAAAGTAAGAAGGCGCACCATCATCCACATTGGACAATCTTCATGCCAACAAGCCTAAGAGGACTGCACTGAAGGGGAGGTCCAAGACTCTTCCCCGTCACGATCCAAAAGGACAAAGGAGATGAAATCCCTAAGGAAGACGTCACTTCTGGCTCTTTCGACTCAAAGTCGTCGCCTCGACTGCTGGGGGAATGCTCTAAGTTAAGCGAAGTTGAAGGATGGACTCATGTTGCTCCAAAGAAATTACACATGAAGCCTACGTTGCATCCACAAATTCACTAATCGGAAATGGGGTAAAGCAGCATTCGCCAACCTCTAAAGCAAAGTGAAAGTGTTGAAGATGAGGAAATTTTGACACAAAGATCATCCATGCGAGATCTCTTCTTCCTCAAAAAGTTATTCAATTACTTGGTCAAGACTCCTTGCTATGAAGATTGCAAGGAATGCCTCTCCAAGATCGTTTGACAAATTCACAAGCTCCTCGTTCGCACGAGTCTAAAAGGTGACAACCAAATGCTCATTGCCTGCATGAGTTGAAATTGCAAAACAGCACCAAAAGCTCCTCGTTTGCACGAGTCTAAAAGGCGACAACCAAATGCTCCTTGCCTGCACGAGTTGAAACTGTAAAGCGGCACCAAATGCTCCTTGTTCGCACGAGCCTAAATTGCACAAACCAACACTCTTGGCCCGCAAGAGCATAAACTGTGTATGGCAATATCATCATCCAAATCTCCACTAAAACCATCAAAAAAAAAAAATTCATCGCTCATTTGAACTACGTTATGACTTGATCCCTTCTAAACCAAGGGTACGTAGGCAAGAAACGTCAAAACTTCAAGTATAGTCACATCACCAACAAAAACACAAACGCTTTGAAGAATAAAAAGCAATTTCAAAATATGAATACTTTATTTCTTTAAAGGAATGATTTGGTTACAAAGCAGTATTACAAAGGTGAGCATTACGCCAATGTCACCACCGAAGAAAGTTGTGACCAAAAGGCACTACACAATATAAACTCATTGTAGTTTTTTGCACAACCCCACACGGTAAAAGTGACGCGTTGGAACAAGCTCCAAGTAGCAGCGGCAAAGAGACTACGACAAGCAACAAGGTCAATGTGCACGACAACATCCCCACCGAGGAAAGTTGTGACCAAAATGCACTACACAGCATAAACTCGTTGCAGTCTTTTGCACAACCCCACACGGTAAAGGTGATGCATTGGAACAGGCTCCAAGTAGCAGTGACAAAGATGGCAGCTACAGGACGGTCCTTCAAAGCACGCTACAATGGCAAAGGAAACCAAAATGCTACACAATCGCACTACGCAAACCCGCAGCGACTACGCAAGCAATTTCTTATATTGTATGGCGACGTCACCACCAAGGGGAGAACTGTGACCAAAAGGCATTACATAGCAAAGCCCCGCTGCAAGCTCTTGCACAGCACCACACGGCAGTGCACCACCAAGGGAAAACTGTGATAAAAAAACATTACACAACGAAACCTCGTTGCAGTCTCTTGCACAAGCACTAGGCAGCAAGTACACCCACGCCCTGCTACCACATCTCTGAAAAGCTTTGTGAGGATCCCAGCATCCTGCTCTACCTTCTCAACATTAAAGAATCCTAGCATTGCAGCAAAGGAATCCATCAGTAGGGTACACATATATCATATACAAATAAACACATTATATTATATATATATATAATATTATGTGCACGTCGATGGGGATGATAGGACAATCACCTTATATATATATATATATATATATATAAGACATACACATACGGTGATGAGACAACCTACATCCGTGTATATATATATATATATGTGCATGTCAAAGTCGTCATCGGCTTCAAACCTGCACTTGCAGCCTTCGTGTCTTCCTTCACCACATATATGAATGTATGCAACCCCAGAAGGTATACCTTCGTGTCTGCCTTCACCGCAGCCTTCAAACATGCACCTGCAGCCACTATTTTTCCAGCATCGAGTTAAGCAGACAGCAGACGAGGATTCTCCAAATACAGAAGGCACGTTGTTAGTAGTAGCAGCGACGGTCGAGGATCCTCCAGATACAATAGGCTCACTGTTAGTAGCAGGAGCAACAGAGGATGCTACATAAGAAAGCCCAGTCGACAAAGATGTAAAGTTGAAAGCAATAGCAAATACAAGAGACTTACCAAGCGGCAGACACGGGGAACGCAGGAAGCAATGCACGCAGTCGTGATTGCAGCCAGGCAGCAGTTGTGTAGTGAATATGCAGTGCCCTATGTGTGTATGTGTGTGCGTATGCCTATATATATATACAAAAATCTCAACAGTTGTAAAAGAAACTGATCCACCTGTGGTGCAGTGACTGTGCAACCCTATATATGCATAATGATCTCCCAAGTGAAACTGATCCGCATATGCAACGGTAGTGCGGTGATTGTGTAAATGATAGTCTTCAGAGAACCAAGTGAAAACAGTCCGCATGCGGGGAAGAATGCAGTACAGTAGCTGTGCAAACAGTGATCCGTGTGCAGAGAAAAACGCAGAGAAGAATGGTGCGGTGACTGTGCAAAAAAAAAAAGAAGTGGAATCTTGGTGCATCAGGCACCATGCAAAAAAAGAGAAAATGATGCTAATGCTGTTAGCAAGTAAAAAAAAAAAAAAAAAAAGAAAAAAAGAGGGAAGTGACACATCTTAGTGAGATATGTGTTTCAACACAATACACTGGATAAAATAAAGTCTGTTTATTGATATCTCCGAGAAATTACAAGTACAAAAAAAGGGAAACTTCACAACGGTTACTCACGTGAAGCCTCAGCACTTGGCAGAACCCTAGAAGAAGAAGGCACTAAAGATTGATTAGGTGGCGCCTCAATACTTGGTCGAACGCTAGAAAGCGAAGGAAAAAGGTGCCTCTGGAAGAAAGCCACAAACTTCTGATGGTCATTTTGAATTCGACCTTCAGATTCCTGCAGATGATCAAGCTTTCTCTTCATGCTCGTCGAATAATCATTTACAAGCATGCGCAACTCTTGATTCTCGCACTTGAGACGTTTGATCTCTCGTCCAAGGCTTTCCACCTCAACCGTCAATGATTCAACTTGGCGAGTTCGAACCAGTAGCGTTGGCCTATGTTGGACACAGAGTCCGCACACTGAACACTGAGAGCACGAGAGTCTTGAACAACCAACTCATTGAACCACCTTGGAACTAGCCTATTATCTCTAGGAGTGAGAAGGTTCCTAGCTACAACCCTAGCCGTTGTTGCATCCCTCATCATAGAGTCTTCAACTGTAAGAGGGCCATTAGAAGAAAAAAAGGACGGCCGCCATATATTACCCTGACACTGCGCACCTGTATCACTCCCGAGACTCAAATCTAAGCAAATGTTAGACGGGTATGCCATTTCAAAAAATGGTAAAAGAAAAGGGTTGGAGGGAGTAAAATCTCAGAAATACAGCAAAGACAATTTTCAAGGGCGGGCAATCTTGAAAGTGTGCATGTTGAATACGATTGACACCTCTTTAAAAGGAGAGGAAACACAACCATTTGTTCAAAAAATCGAAGAGATACCATTCTTCGAATTTCAAAAGCTGGATTTTCTTGCGTAAAGTCTGTCAACACTTTTTCAGACGTAATATCAGCTTTCGGCTATCATGTGCAACTTTGTTAAAGATCACTGACATAGTTGAAAACGTGCGAAGTTCATTATTCCAACTACCACACTTTTGGCCGACAAGCATGGGTGACAAGGCCGTATCCGCACTACCACTTGTTATTGGGAAATCACTATATAGTTTGACCTCCATCCTCTATGGCAAGGCACACATCCAAAACGTCTGACTCTTCTTCCTCGCCAAATGCATCTGCAACCAAACCTTTCAACATACTTAGTTTTCTTCCTCCCTGGAAACACCTCTTCAACCAAGTCACACTAGAGCAGAAGTATCTCATATCAATAGGGTCGAAAGCAAGAGTATCTCATTGTATGCTTTCTCCCTATCCTTTTCTTTGTCCTCATTCTTCCCTGCAGGACAAGGAGAAAGAGAGCAATCAGCCAGCACTTGGAATCAACGTTTCGAGTTGGAACCAACTGCTTGGAAACCTCTTCCCTGATTGCTTACCTAGCGTTACTCTCGAGTACTCATCTCCAACTATTGATGTACTTCCAAGGAAGACACCACATCTGCCTGAAGAACAGATAAGGCAGGTGAAATTGATACATCAAAGCATGTGGAGACAAATGCAACCAATATATGTGCTGGTTCATTCGCTACTTCTTCAAAAGCAAACATATCTCATATCATCGAGGTCGAAAGCAAAGGTATCTCATATCATGCTTTTCCCCTGTCTTTCCTTTTGCCCTTGCTCTTGCCTTCTGGACAAGGAGAAAGAAAGCAATCAGTCGGAACCTGAAATTAAACTTCCGATCAGGAACTGATTGCTCGAAACCTTTGGCTGGTTGCTTACCTAGCACTGATCTCGAGTGCTCATCTCCAACTGTCGACGGGTCTCGAACTTCCCCAGCAAATACTTTAGGACAGTTGATATGATGTTGGCTCTTTACACTGAAGCTGCCAAGCATGGATGAGTCGCTGAGAAGTGATGCTCTGAAGGACCATTTAAAGGTAAAATGTTGCGCACCACTTCTGCTACGCAAAAGAAACAAGTAGAGAAGAATGCATAACGATGAGCTGGAACAAATCATTGTAGCACGACGCCATTCCTTGCAGAACCGCATAATCCAGGTGGAGGAGTTTAAGTCAAATCCGAGTCCGGCACCTTTGCTCTAATCAAAGAGCTCGAGAAGCTTCAACAGCCTTTCGCTGACACCGTCACCGAAAAGTAAAGCCTCACCGCGCGACGTCGTCAAATCGCCAGGACTTCTTCAAAAGCAAAAATATCTCATATCATCAAGGTCGAAAGCAAGAGTATCTCATATCATGCTTTTTCCATGTCTTTTACTTTGTCTTTGTTCTTACTCGCAGGACAATAAGAAGGAGAACAATCAGTTGGCACTTGGAGCCAGCCTTCCGATTTGGAACCGACTGCCTGGAACTTCTTCCCTGATTGCTTACCTAGCATTGCTCTCAAGTAGTCGTCTTCAATGGTCGAGACACTTCCAGAGAAGATGCTGTATCTGCCTGGAGAACAAATAAGATGAGTGACAATGAAACATCAATCTTGAATATCGTCAGCAAACGCGACAACTACAAGTGCTGATTCATCCCCTAACCCTCTTTAATATGAATTGGAAGGATTGAACAAAGAAACAGGCCATCACCTCCACCTCGTGCCTGCCAGCCATGTGTCAGAACCCTAAAACCGCTCGTAGTTCTATTTAAATTCAAGATCAAGCCTAACGGCCCTTGAAGAAATCACAAGTCCGATTCAAAATCAAATGTCCACCACCCTTGAATCAAAATCAACTCCAGATAAAATGAGTAAGTTCGAACCTCTGGAGGAAGCCAAAAAACCCTTAAACCTAGTTCAAGATCAAAGATGTGGAAAGTCAACAAACGCAACAAAATACGTGCCGATTCATCCATTACCAAAGCTAAAGATCATCTACCACATCAAGCTCCTTGTGGTCCAAATATCATCCAAGATCAAGCCTCAACGGCCCTTGAAGAAATTTCAAACAAAATTCAAGAACAAGCCTCAACGGCACTTGAAGAAACTCCTAACCCAATTCAAGATTAAGCCTCGACGGCCCTTGGATTGACATCTACATTAAGGGACTTTAAAACGCATCTTCTACAAGTGACAAGCACATGTATACAACGCGCCTTGAAGTGGGGGCATTTGTAGACATTGAAATTTGGTGAAATAAATGTTGGCCATTGCATTACATTTGTAGACATTGAATTTCGGTAAAATAAATGTTGACTATTGCATTAAAATGACAACATCCACTCATTTTACCTACATCATACACTTAATTCACCTACAACAATCCACCCAATTCACCTACAACCTCCACCCAATTCACCTGCAATAATCACCCAATCCACCTACAACATCCACCAAAACAAAATGATGGTGGTAATTCATTCTCAAAGCCTATAAATAGGCCTTTCCATCAAAGGATCAAAGGGGGAAATTGACATACATTTTCTCTACTCTCAAGTAAATCCCGAAGGATGAAGAAAGCCCTCTTCATTCTTTGTGAAATCCTCCTTCAAGATCAAGCCCCAACGGCTCTTGAAAAACTTCCACCAATTCAAGATCAAGCCCCGACGGCCCTTGAAGAAAGTGTTCATCATTCATCAATCGTTCATCCAGGATCAAGCCCCGACGTCCCTTGGATCAACAACACAATCTACAAATCGACATTTTATGAAGATAGAATCAGAGGATTAAATTGTAAAAAAGATTGTAACCCGAATCAATACAAAAAAATATTATTTTGTACACATGTTCTTGTCTCATTCATCACAAGAATTTCAATGTTTACAACCACATTTTTATTGAGAAATTTTATATTGTTGAGATTCATGAAATTATGACAGCATTGACCCTACATATTTTATCTGCTCATAATGCATGCTTACACCGGTGAATATAGTACTGGTTAGGGCCATGATTAGCTTCAAGTGTATGTTCACATTGTACCATTGCGCTCACTTTGGATCCATTATAGGTGTCAGCATGTACTAGTTGCTTTTGCATCTAGGACTCGTATGTGATGTCACATCCCGGCCCGGGCCCCCACCACATTCTAGGCTCGACTCTACCGTAGCACGATATTGTCCACTTTAGGCCTCGACCACGCCCTCACTGTTTTATTTCTGGGAACTCACACGAGAACTTCCCAATGGGTCACCCATCCTGGGATTGCTCTCGCTTAACTCGCTTAACTTCGGAGTTCCGATGGAACCCAAAACCAATGAGCTCCCAAAAGGCCTCGTGCTAAGTAGAGATGGGAATATACATATAAGGCATAGAAGATCCACTCCCCTGGGCGATGTGGGATGTTACATGTGATGTGCTTAGTGCTAGCTTCACGTGTATGTAGTACTTGAGCATAAATCATTACACCCAGCTTGTTCATGTAGCTACTTTCTGCATGGACTCTTGTGTGCTGCATAATTTGATATATATATATATATATATATATATATATATATATATATATATATATAGTTGTTAAGATATTGTGGTTTACGTACGTGTACCCTTGAATTAATTGTTTTACACTGATACTTTAGTTTTCATACTTACACGTAATATGATTTTGGAAACTATACGGGTTTTACAATAAGGAGTTATTGTGTTGTGAAAAATCAAAGATTTTTAGTAAATCGGTATTTTTGCCCACTCACACTTTTTGTTTTGCAACCCTCCACAACTTTGTAGTTGGTTTCTGTGACGAGTGAGGGACTATTAGGGTTTTGACACTCCAATTAATGTAGGGAATTTATTTCCTGTAATTTGTACAATATCTATCTTACACAGGATAAGAATATCCTTACTTTTACTACATAGTTATCTATGCTCTGATACTCATGCATTGTAATAAGGATTCATCCACATTGCACTCACTCTTAGTTTTAATTTAGCTCTCGACTTTGGTTTTAATTTGTTCATATTTTTTTGCACATTACTTGTATATTATGACTTCTTCACCTTCCAAGTGCAAGTATCAGCCAATATCCCTAGAATTCCGGTGTCTACTTCAATATGTGGGTCGGGGTATGTCATTTTACATAACCATTATGTTTTGACTAGCATTCACATTTCAAGCTTTTGCATTATTGATCATAGGCACATGATGATGCTTGAATGAGAATTTCCTTTTTCCTTAGCAAATTTAACAACTAAAATTTAGACCCATCCATTTAAAATGTGCATTCGTATGTAAAGAAATGGATAATAACTATATTATGCATAGCCACTTAATACTACGGTCTAGTGGTATTTCTCTTTACTTGTAAGTGAGAGGTCTTAGGTTCGATTCTTGCCAAAGGCGAATTTAAACCACATTAATGCTAGTCCATTGTGAGGCTTAGTCTACTGTAACGACCTGTCCCTAACTTTACGATTTTTATAATTTTAAGAGTGTGATTTTACCAAAGAACCCTTCAATGCCAAAAACGTTGACTTTTGTTGACCATCTTGTCGTGCCACACAAGACCCGTTTCCTTAGCATATCTTTGTAGTACTGGTCACTACGAACGAGTGGATTCAAGCGAAGTTGAATTTAGAGTTAGAATGAGGATTTTACGAAAGTTGAAACGTTGGGGGTATATTGGTAATTTTACGTTTCGCAGCATATTTTTCTGTTTCGTCTTTTCATGTCTTGTTTCGTGAGCCAGTGGGGCCCACCCTTATCTTCTTTGTTCCCCGGTTTATCCCTTTTTTCATTTTCCTCCCTTTTCTCTCATTTCTTCCTTCTTCCCCGTGAACCTCTCTCTCTTCCTTTCTCCCTTTTCATCTCTCTGCAACTGTCTCCCCGAGCTCTCACCCACACAACAACAAAAAATCCAACAACCTCACCACCCCCACGTGATCTATGAGACCTTTAGACCCAAGGAACAACGGAAAATTCCTCAAACGCCTTATCCCATCGATGCACAGTAACCGTCACTATGCAAACAGTCCATCCGACAAGTTCTCGCCATCTCCGATGAAGGTAAGCCCTTAGAAACCTCTAGATCGTGTTTTAGGAGTTAGATTAGAGTATTTTTTAAGTGTTAATCCCATATTGGATGCAGAAACGACTTGGGAAGCCAGTTTCCAATTTCCAGTTTTATGGCAAATACACCCTTTTTGTAGGCGTTTTCAGGCCAACATCGGCCGCCACTCGGCCTGATTTTGGTACGAATCCCTTATTCTCATTCCAAGCTTCATTTCCATATTTAAAATGTAAAAAATGGTGAAAAAATGAGCTCGAACGGAGCTTTAGAAAATTTGCTTAGAATTCAGCTAGTTTCAGGCCTCGCGAGGAAGGCGAGTATGCCTGTACTCATAGGCGTGTGAGGCTATGCGTGGGGCTGTTGTACTTGGCCCGTGGAGCATGCACGCTTCTCTAGAGGTACTGTGTTATGCCGTTGTCGACGATGGCACTAACGACTTTTCTGGCCAACTTACTGGCAACCCTACTTGACGTGTGGGGGAACCCGAGATTCCTCCTTAGGTTTTTAGACGTCTCGAATCTGAATTCAACGTACGTTTTCCCAATTCAATTGTTTTAGTAGGGTTTTACTAATTGATCCTTTTATGTGCCTAGGTACATTTATTTGTGGCGACACCGTCCTCTCTAGTTTGCACGTCTATTCGACGACGGAGTATCTGTGAGTGGACCCTTCTTAAAATGCATGATTTTAAATGCTAGGGTTGCATACACGAAAAACATGATTTCTTGATTTTACGTTGTATGAAATTTATATTTGATTTATCGAATTTACATTTTATTAAATATTGATTTTACGTTTATGAAAGATTTACGAACCATGAATTTGTACGCTTTACTATATATGATGGATTTACGAATATGAATTTATGGTTTCACATGATTTATTTATTATGGTTTATGATGATATGATGTTTCTAGCTTTTGAGCTTCGATGATGTGTTATGAAAAGATTATGGTTATGTTTTTAGTGCTTACTTAGTGGGTAATCATACAACACATACACACAACACGAATATGTATCTGTCTATGGCCATAGGACACAGTAAAGGAGCGATGAGATATTCATGACATACTCCCAGTTTCACTGGCGAAACCAGTATTGGACAACTTTACTAGTCATGGCTAATGTTGGTGTGTTATATATATTTCTTCTCTAGCGTAACCCAGAGTCGTATAGCTGCACCTTCGATTGATGGGATCCACCATGTTTCTTCACTAACGTAACCCAGTGTCGTACAACTTCACCCTCAGGTGATGGATATGCCTTTGAGCGAATACGATACCCCTATTTGGGTACATTAGTGGTTGATTTACGAGCTTTAACAGATTTGCCTACGGGTGCTTTCGATATCACTTTTAGAGATGAGTTTATTGTATACGAACATTTTTGGCATGTTAGATTTTCTGGAAAAAAAAACCTATTATGTATTATTATTTTATTTTCAAAACAGGAGGTTAATATGTTCAGAAAGAAAATGGTTTTACTTAGTATTATTATTATAAACTTTGGCCCACTCACGTTTTATTTTGCGCCTCCTTCAGGACTTAGAATCGAGGAGAACAATCCCGGTGTTAAGGCACTTCCGCATCGGTATCTTTAAGTCCTCTCGGTGTTAGACCCACTTTCTTTGTAATCTCATTTATATTGTAATATTTCTTTCACACTATTCTTGATTAGTTATATGCCCTGAACACGTTCCCACATCCGCAGATTTTCATTATATTTAAATTTGCTCGTTTTATTTACCTTCGTTCTTCCTTTATAACTTGCATGTATATTAAAATGGCTTCGTCAGCCTTAGGTATCGGGTAGCACGTGCCCATCTTGGTATTTGGGGATATCGGGATCGGGCCGTGTCACCTACTCTCCCACCCACTTAGTGTAGATAATATCATTTGTTTGATGGAAAAAAACTACATTCTGCATATAAAATAAAACAATAAAAAAATTACATTCTGGATATAACGTAAAACAATAAAAAAAGTTCTCTTATCGTGCCACCAAGATATTTTTCTTTTATTATTACCGAAGTTCGGAGGAGAAGCAGAATCCTAGTGCATTAGAATAAATGCTTATTGTGTCACGCCTCAATTCCGACATAATCTTAGGGTCAACACGTGACGCTTGGGTGCAAGGGTGCAAGTAAATAGAAACAAGGTACACAATAGAATACTGATACTAAAATTCACAATATTTACAACAACTGTTCAACAAAAGCAACCAACCCCCACTAGGGACAACGCCCACAGGCTCCCAAAAGAAAGTTCAAAAGAAATACAAGAAAAGATATCGGGGTAACCTGATCACTCCAAACTCTCTGACCTCTGTCAGCTACCCTAAGAACTACTCTTATCTACTGACACTTGTCACTTGCACAATTGCCCCTACACATTGTCCACTTAAAATACAATCTTCTTGTTACAAAATGAGATTCATTTATTTTTCAAGTTATCTCCTCCTCGACCTTACGGACTTGGCTAGAATAAATTCATGATTCATGTACTTAGTACAATTACCCTATTAACTGAAACATGTTAGTAATGACATTCAACGATTATATGTGAGCATCAATGAGTTGATAGGAATTTAAAAGTTAAGATATATAGTCTTCATCTAGGTACATAAATGTATTCATATCTGAACATCAAGCTTTGTAAATATTTGTAGGAAATTACAAATAAGATACATAGTCTTCTTCTGGTGGAGAAAGTTTCTGCAGATGTAAAATGAATAGTGTATAGCAGCAATAAGGTATAATTAAGTAACAACACATGTGTATTACCAACAATGCTTTACCATCTTTCATTGAGTTTGCGTCGTGTACTGACAAAAGCATAATAGAATTACTGAATACCTTTGAACTTTTGCAAGCTTGTCAATAATCCGTGCAGTAACAAGACATTAAATTTGATGCAAGAAAACACAAGGGATGTCGCAAAGGTAGATATGTGTGTCTGGAAATCGCATGAAGGCGAAGGGTCGGAAAGAAAGATGTAGTCAATGAACAAGAAGTGAATATTTTTGTCCTACAGTGGTGAGGCTGTTCGTGGCTAGAATTTCTGTTGGGGATGTTTCCTAGCCGACGAGCACACAGTTCCCTGAGAGGTTGGCGCCGGTCGATGCTTTCTGTCGGGCTTCTGTTTCACTGACGGGCTTGTCGGGCAATGCTTGTCGGGCAAGGCTGAAAGAGAATGACATAGTTAACTTTGAAAGACACCTTTGTGGGGCCTTAGGTATAGGCCTTGACGCTCACAATCAAGATTAACTTTTAAGTGCTCAGGCGTGCCACTGCCATCTTCAGCATGGCAGATGTAAAATGGATGTTGAGTTTTAGTTGTATATATACCCGAGAGGCTGTTTTAGTTATGAAATGTGCCTTTGTGGGGCCCTAGGTGTAGGCCTTGAGGCTTCCAATCAGGAACTAACCCAGTACTTGAATATATAATGTTTGTTTCATTGATTATAGAAGTATTATGACTATTATACTTCTGATTACCCGAGCCCGAAAAGCAGAAAGAATCCAAATAGGTGCCTTTATAGGGCTTTAGGTGTAAGCCTTGAGGCTTCCCATCAGAATTCCTTCTATGCTCAAATGTTCTACGATAATCATAATATAATAGAAATAACACTAAGGGATAGGTCGATTACTTGCGCCCCAAGTAACTTCAGACTTCTTGTTTATCAAAGACTGTCGTGGATGGGTTAAGTCCACATAAGGTTTTTTTTTTATGCCTTGAGACCAAGGACTTTTAAATGATCAATCTTACATGCCCGATGGCTTAGAACTTAGATCTAATTTAATCTGTGAAGACATATTTAAATTGGATTCAAGAACTGATGAGCCTTTTTAATCATCAACTTGCCAGAAATAACTTGGATACAACTGGAAGTATACAACATATTGCTAGACCACTGAATGAAAAGACAAAAACAAAAAGGGTCAGGCAAGGTTTCACCTTGTTGGGCAAGGCTGATCGTCTTGCAACTTCCTATCTTTGTGGTTTATCAAGGGGGTTGAGAGCTTAGAAAGAGGGGTATGGAGATGGGTTTACAAAAGGAAATCGATACTTCAACAAGTTTTAGACAAGGTAGCAGAGCTATTACAAAGGTTTTGGGTGAGGGTTGATCCCGAAAGGGATGAAGGCTTGGGCTGACTACAGCTTCGTTGAAGGCAAATATGGTTTGAGCAGAGTTTGTGCTTGTATTTGTTTGTTTAATTCAGTGTCATTATCTCTGATTTCTCTTTCTTCTTTTATAGACACTTCGGCTTGGCCTCCTGTAGCAGTAATCTTGCCCGAATACAACTTGAAGGGCAATGACTCATCAGCTTTTTACTTGTACTGGCACTGTAAAGTGCTTTTGGGCTGATTAGCTGGCTGGTCTACACCATTTGACCTCTAAGTAGGTGAGCAAGTGGTTCAATTGGTCTGCACCTAGTCAGAAAAGGGCCTCTCCTGCTTTCTGGGCTTTGGCTGGGCTTCAGACTTTTCTCCTTCTAGACCTCTGTCTTTTGGGCCAACTCCTTCTTGAGCCCAAAGTTCAAGTTTTAACCCAAACAGTGCCCCATTCAATTAATATTCAGGCTGGAACTCCAGGTGCCAATATTGATTGAATAGCTGTATGCGCATGTACCCTTGTTCTTGGAACTTGTATCTTCTGGTTGAGATCAACACAACCCGGAGTCTCTTGATCTTCCCACGACTCTTGAACTACCTTCTGATATTCCTATAAATTTCGGCTCAAATCATCTTCAACCTCATCTGTTATCAACCTTGAGCGTTTCTACCTCCTTAGTTTTCTTCCCAAAACTGTGAAATGAGTTCTTCAGGATTCAAGTGGGGTTTCCTAAAACTTCCTTTTCGTGAGAAAAAGAGTTTTCATCAGATAAATACTATCTCCAACACCTTTGGTCAAACACCCCGCTATCCCCAACACCCTTGGTCAGGTGGTTTCCTCATGAAGGCTTGCCTTCCTGCTTGTTGCCATGATAAGTCAGGCTTCACCATCATATATGGTGATGACTCTATCTGAGGATCCTCTACCAAGCTCATCTTGGCCACACAACCCGATCACCTGGTCGGATTCTATCCATGAAGACATCGAAAAACCAGCTAAGACACCATTACATCCAGAAGGAATCGAACGTAGCACATCGGAATTGAATCTGTTGTAAATTTCACCAATTTGTCGAAATGAAATAAACATTATTTTAGCAGCTTTGTGTCTTTCTGTTTTCTTGAATGATTGATGAACATACACTGCACTTTGGTATCCCGAAGCCTACTTTACCTTGCATCCTCTTCAATATAACAATCTCTAACATCCCATAATGTAGGACGATACTTTTTCAAGAATTTAACATTAATGGGATGTTTCTGCCAATTTCTTTCGAGGTCCGCGACCTTCCCATGTCGGGCTTCATTTTCCAAAGCCCCTAAGCTGAGCTCCTAGAGGGAGGACTGTCTTCCAAACTAAATCTCCTTCCTTGAAAGATTTTATCTTTATCTTTTTGTTATAAGCTCAGGCAACAACTTTCTTTCCTTCCTGAATCTGGTTCAAGGCTTCAATTCGGGCTACATTTAAGTCTTCAATCCCTTGACACATGGCTTCGATGTACTATTCACTATGTAACCCAAACTGATTTTGAATTCTGACCGAACTTACATTGATCTCCATGGGAAGCACTGCATCTTGCCCGAAAGTTAAAGCATAAGGAGTTGTCCCTGTTCCTGCCCTCTTAGAAGTTCTGTATGCCCACAGAGTATTTCCCAGCTTTTCATGCCACTTTTCCGGACTATCTATCACCATTCTTTTGATAATGTTTACCAAAATCTTGTTGCTGGATTTTGCCTGGCCATTTGACTGTGGGTAGTAAGGACTAGACTGGATCATCTTTATTTTGTATTTGCTTGCAAACTCTTCAACTTCTTTTGAAATAAAAGATGGCCCATGATCCGTTACTATGGTTTCGGGCACACCAAATCTATACAGAATCTTGGTCTCAATAAAATTCTTGACTGTAGCTGAGGTTATGGATTTTACGGCCAAGGCTTCTACCCATTTGGTGAAGTAATCCGTTGCTACAATTATGAAAGTATGCCCCTTGCTAGAAGCTGGATAGATCTGCCCGATGAAGTCCATTGCCCATCCTCTGAAGGGTCAAGGCTTGACCACTGGATTTAAAGGCACTGAGGGCACATGTTGGAGGGGTCCGTGCCTTTGACATTCTTTAAGCCTCGAGTATAGGACTTGCAATCTTTTTCCATGTCAGGCCAGAAATACTCATACTTTCTAAGCAACCACCTCATCTTCATTCCAGCCTGGTGTGCTCCGCATACTCCTTCATGTACTTCGGCCATCACTCTCATGGATTCCTCTTGGCCTAAGCATTTCAATAGTAAACCGTCTGGAGTTTTCCTTAACAGGTTATTCGCCTATAAGACATATTTGGTTGCTTGTTGTCTATTCTTCTTGCTTGTGGGTGAAGAGGGATCCTTTAAATGATGAATGATGGGCGACCTCCAATCTTCCATCTCCGTTTCTAGAACCATTACATCCAGACTAAATCCTCTTTCTAGGATAGAATGAAGGTTTCTTCTTTGAATCTCGACATCTACCCCATATTTTCTTTCTTGTATTGGTACACCTGAGGCTAATTACGCCAACTCGTTGGCCGCTAGGTTGGATCCTCTGGGAACATGATTAACTGATATCTCAGAATCCCAATAACTCAGCAATTGCATGGCCGCCAAGTAATACCCTACCATGGTGATATGTCTGCACTTGAACTCCCCATTTAGCTGGTTTATTACCAACTCTAAATCACCAAACACCTTTACCTCCACTGCCCCCAGATCCATCAAGATTTCCAAACCAATTATTAAGGCTTCATACTATGCCCGACTATTGGTGTTCCCTTGGTAATCTAGGAGAAATGAGTAATAATGATAAACCCATTGAGGGTTGATAATTACAATCCCAGCTCCTGAAGCCTTATGAGTGTAGGAACCATCAAAATACAGTTTCCAAGGAGTAACCTAGAGGTCAGTCACTCTTCTTATCTCTTGCTGGATCCAATCCTCTTTGCCCGAGATATCTTTGCTTGGCGGGATCCAAACACTAGTAACTTCCAGGGTTCCCGGGATATTGATTATCTCATCTGGAGACTCTTGATGCTCCGCCAAGAAGTCAGCAATTGCTTGGCCTTTGACTGCCTTTTGGGGTACATATTGAAAGCTGAACTCTGATAATGCTAAAATCCACTTCCCAATCCTTCCTGTTAGCATTGGTTTTGACAACATGTACTTTATCACATCTGTCTTGGCAATGATGTGCACGTGACAAGGTAACATGTAATGCCTCAGCTTACTGGCAGTAAAATACAAAGCTAGGCACAATCTTTCCACTGGAGAATATCTTGTTTCTACCTCGGTCAGAATCCTACTGAGGTAGTACACCGCCTACTCTTTCCCGCCTTTATTGTTTTAAGCTAGCAAACTCCCGATTGATTTCTCTGAAGCAGAGATATATAGCTTTAAGGGTTTTCCCCTTTGAGGTGGAACCAACATTGGTGGAGAAGTCAAATAGGCTTTGATACTTTCGAAAGCCCTTTGGTGTGGTGGTCCCTACTCAAAATTCTCTTTATCTTTCAGTCTTAGCAAAGGAGTCAGCGGCTGGATCTTGCCCGCTAAATTGACAATGAATCTTCTCAAGAAATTAATTTTGCCTAGTAGCCTCTGGAGTTGCACTTTGTTGGTGGGTGAAGGCAACTCCATTATTGCCCACGATTTGTTCTTGTCCACTTCTACACCTCTTTGATGAACCAGGAATCCCAAGAAGTTGCCCGCTCTTACTCCAAATGCGCACTTCTTTGGATTCATCTTCAATTTGTGGATCCTTATTCTTGTCAATGCTTGCCTGAGGTCTATCAGATGCTGCTCTTCTGTTTTGGATTTCACCATGATGTCATCAATATACACCTCCATGTTATGGCCAATCAGATCATGAAAGATAGCATTCATTGCCCTTTGGTAGGTTGCACCGGCATTCTTGAGCCCGAATGGCATGACCAAATATTCATATGCCCCCACATGCCCGGGACACCTAAAAGCCGTTTTACGTATATCTTCCTGGGCCATCTTTATCTGATTATACCCGGCATTTCCATCCATAAAAGATAAGACTTTGTGTTTTGCTACTGCATCTATGGATAGATCTGCCATGGGCATGGGATACTCATCTTTTGGTGTAGCGCCATTAATATTTCTGTAATCAACACAACATCGTACTGCTTTTGTTATGGCCTTTAAAACGGGTACAATGTTGGCTAACCACTCTACATATTTGGCTGGTCTAATGAATCCAGCTTTTACTAGCCTCTCAATCTCTTCTTTGACATTCTCTTCTATCTCATTTGACATCCTTCGTGGTGCTTGCTTAACAGGTTTATATCCCTCCTTGATGGGCATTCTGTGTTCCACCAAGGTTGATTCTAAACCTGGCATCTCAGTATAATGCCAAGCAAAACAATCTTTAAATTCTTGCAAAAGAAAGATAATCTTTGCATGATCATCAGTCTCTAATAAACCATTGATTTGTATTGGTCTTGGATCTTCCTCTGTCCCTAGATCAATAACTTCCAAAGGATCCTAAACTTCTGGTGGTGGCTTATCAGGTTCTGCACACAAAAATTCGACTAACTCCGGGCTCTCGGGCAAGTTATCTGGCCAATCTAGGTCATATATGCACTCGGCCATTTGTATGGCCCTCTCCAATTCTTCTCTACAAGATTCCTCCCTACTTTCATCCTGGCTGGTCGAAGCTTCTATCTGCCATTCCTGCTATTCTTTGTCTAAGAGCTCCATTTCTTGCCTTCTTCATTTCCCATACACCAACAACCTTTTAATCAGGGACCTGACAGCCATTACCTGATCCTTCCTTTTTTGTTCTGTCATTGATGGTGTAGGGGCGTTGAGACAATACAAGGTCTATCCCACTCCTCTCTAGTAAGGAGCATTCCTTGTTCTAGAAGCTTTTGGGCCGTCACATTGATAGGGCGGCCATTCTCATCTGCTCCTGAACATTTCAAAATTCTTACGTTGGGATTGTAGAAACTTGCTTCTGCAACATTGGTTGTAGGGAGAAATGGCCGTGATTTGGCCTCTACCATCTCCCAAAAACCTAGTCTCTATGTGCCTGCCTTATGATAAACAGCCACTTGTTGATGTAGAGTAGAGGGTATGGCAAGACTTTGGTGGATCCAATATCTTGCAAGTAAGGCTCCATAGGTGGAAGTGCAATCTACCACAAAGAATGCTAGCATGATTTGTTTGGACCCTAAATCCACTTCTAAAGGCAATATCCCATGAGTCTTGGTGATAGCGCCCGAGAAGCTTGAAACCGTGAGGTCTGTAGGAATAAGATCTTCTGTGCCTCTCCCCAACTTTTTCATTTGTTTGGCTGGCAGTACGTTAACAGCCGCTCATCCATCAATTAAAATTCTTTTGAAAGGCATCCCTTCCAAATGGGCTATAACGTATATTGGCTTAAGATGATTGGCAATCAAAATGTTTGGGCGGCTGAACACCATCTTATCTATATAGATTCTTAAAAGACCATCCTTGGATGCTTCGGATGATTCAACTCTTCCCGACTCTCCCTATTCAGCTACCTCAACACTGACATGGGCCATCATTGGCTCAGTTGTCACATAGTCACCTTCCATAGTGGCGGGCTGATTAGGTCTGGCACCAAACATGGTGGATAGCACATACGCCATGTTGATATGAAAATTGCTAGGCTCTGGTAATTCTTCTTTCTTGCTCCCGATCTGGTCCATGAACTCATCTAACCAAGCCATCGCATCTGCTGGAAGTAGTGGTTTTGGTGCCCCATCCTGTTGATTCATGCCCGAATACGGTGTTTGCTTTAGAACTTCACCGAAAGGATCCATTAATGATAGAGAAGGTGGTTTTCTTTCAGGCGAAACAGTTCCAAAACAAATAGGCTCTGTCTTCCATCCAGGAGTTGGCACCATGATCATATCTTCTTGAGCTCTCCTCAAGATCCTATATTTCCCAAGGTGTAGGCTTTGCGGTACATGGTTTCCCTTACCTTCTATCTTGCTATTAGCCTTTTCTACCTCTTTTTTACTCCTCTAGCGAAACTGACTACTCCCCACAGATGACGTTTTCTCCAACTTTTGATTCTTAGATGCTTCAAATGTCGCAGGGGTCTTTAAGGAGTTCATGTAGGCTTTGTGTTGCCTTTGGACCCTTCTGACCATGGAGGCTCCCATTTGTTTAACGGGCTGTCCATTTTTCCCAACCACGTACCATTTCGCCCGAGGCGGGCTGGGTTATCTTTTTTGACAGGATTTGTTATCCTATCATTCCTCTTGACTTATCTTCCCATATGGCCGTATTGAGAATGCTCTACACCCCTCTCTTTAGGCTTTTTGGCATCTTTATCTTCTGCCTCCTCAGAAACTTCATGATTGCGAAATATCTCTAATAAAGCTCTAGGTTGGGAATCGCCTCCTAACCTCTGAAAAACACTTCGGGAAGTATCCTTTCCTGCAGTCCGCCTAACTTTCTCATGGGCCTTTTTTTTTTTCTTCTTCATTCCGTCTGATCAGTTCATGATCCATGAGGACTCCTGCGGGTGGTATTCCGAGCTCACACTCGCATTGGCATTTACTGCACAGAACCATCCCTTTGATTATGGCTGCTTTTGGATGTTCGGGCAATTTGATCACCCTTTTTGTGGATTTGTCAACCAATCTTCTTTCTTCTTCCCTTGTGACCTTTTCTTTCCCCTTCTCAGCCCATGCCATACTGATCATATTTATTGGGGCCTCTGAGAAGGGATCCGCAGGTTTGTCCATCACTGCTTCCTCTAGCTGGTTGGTTTTAAGTCTCTCTTTTTCCCTATCATCTTTTTCCCCAAGTTCAGGTAAAGATATAGGAATAGTTGGTCTTATAACCAGGTCGGCTTCCCGTCTGAAACCTGCGGAGGCGTTCTCCAATCTTTGCAACATTTGCAACAAGGTAGTTTGCAAATCTTCTGGTAGTTTTGACATATTTCTTTTGATCAAGTGGATCCCATCGGGCGTGCCAAAACTATGTTCGTGGCTAGAATTTCCGTTGGGGATGTTTCCTAGCCGACGAGCACACAGCTCCCCGAGAGGTTAGCGCATGTCGATGCTTTCTGTCGGGCTTCTGCTTCATTGGCGGGCTTATCGGGCAAAGCTTGTCGAGCAAGGCTAAAAGAGAAGGACAGAGTTAACTTTGAAAGGCGCATTTGTGGGGCCTTAGGTATAGGCATTGAGGCTCACAATCAAGATTAACTTTTAAGTGCTCAGGCGTGCCACTGCCATCTTCAGCATTGCAGATGTAAAACGGATGTTGAGTTTTAGTTGTATATATACCCGAAAGGCTCTTTTAGTTATGAAAGGTGCCTTTGTAGGGCCCTAGGTGTAGGCCTTGAGGCTTCCAATCAGGAACTAACCCAGTACTTGAATATATAATGTTTGTTTCATTGATTACATAAGTATTATGACTATTATACTTCTGATTACCCGAGCCCGAAAAGCAGAAAGAATCCAAATAGGTGCCTTTGTAGGGCCTTAGGTGTAAGCCTTGAGGCTTCCCATCAGAATTCCTTCTATACTCAAACGTTCTACGATAATCATAATATAATAGAAATAACACTAAGGGATAGGTCGATTACTGGCACCCCAAGTAACTTCGGACTTCTTGTTTATCAAAGACTATCGTGGATGGGTTAAGTCCACTTAAGGTTCTTTTTATGCCTTGAGACCAAGGACTTTTAAATGATCAATCTTACATGCCTGAGGGCTTAGAACTTAGATCTGATTTAATCTGTGAAGACATATTTAAATTGGATTCAAGAATTTAATCATCAACTTGCTAGAAATAACTTGGATACAACTGGAAGTATACAACATATTGCTAGACCACTGAATGAAAAGACAAAAGCAAAGAGGGTTGGGCAAGGCTGATCGTCTTGCAACTTCCTATCTTTGTGGTTTATCAAGGGGTTTGAGAGCTTAGAAAGAGGGGTAGGGAGATGGGTTTACAAAAGGAAATCGATACTACAGCAAGTTTTAGACAAGGTAGCAGAGCTATTACAAAGGCTTTGGGTGAGGGTTAATCCCGAAAGGGATGAAGGCTTGGGCTGACTACAGCTTCGTTAAAGGCAAATCTGGTTTGAGCAGAGTTTGTGCTTGTATTTGTTTGTTTGATTGATTGTCCTTATCTCTGATTTCTCTTTCTTCTTTTATAGACACTTCGGCTTGGCCTCCTGTAGCAGTAATCTTGCCCGAATGCAACTTGAAGGGCAATGACTCATTAACTTTTTACTTGTACTGCCACTGTAAAGTGCTTTTGGGCTGATTAGCTGGCTGGTCTACACCACTTGACCTCTAAGTAGGTGAGCAAGTGGATCAAATGGTCTGCACCTAGTCAGAAAATGGCCTCTCCTGCTTTCTGGGTTTTGGCTAGGCTTCAGGCTTTTCTCCTTCTAGACCTCTGTTTTTTAGGCCAACTCCTTCTTGAGCCCAAAGTTCAAGTTTTAACCCAAACAGAGGCTTTGGTAATTACAAACTACTCTAAAATGACAAGGTACTGTTTATAAATTGAGATTGATGAACTTGTTTTATGATTTTCACATTCGTTGAATTATTGTTACTCACAAATTTCGTACCTTATCTAGATTGTTGCTTTGCCCAGTGCACCATTCTCACGGTGTAGGGGCAATTGCAGGTGACATGTGTTAGTAGATACGAGGAGCTCTTGGGGTAGTAAACAAAGAGCTTGGAATGATTAGGTTACCCCTATATCTTTCCTTGTATTTATTTTGGACTTTCTTTTTGGGAGCCTAAGGGCATGTCACCCTAGTGAGCGTTAGTTACATTTTGTTGTACAGTTGTTGTAAATATTGTGAATTTCAGTTTAGTATTTCTTGTTTGTATTTCCTTGCACCCATGCACTGAGTGCTACATGTTGATCCTATAGACGTATGTCAGGATCGGGGTGTAACATATGCGCCCTTCCACTAGGGATTGCATTCTTTCAATCATAGACATAAAATTGGACCTACATATATTGATCACAAAAGTTGATTCACGAATTTTCTAGTATGCATTAGTGTGTACTATTTATCGATATTTGTGACCGTTAAACTCTTACCTGTTAGATCTTTAATTGTTCATCTAACTCTCCATTCTTCTGAAAAATATACACCAGAGTATATGGTAAAAAATTTAGTCACATTGTTTCATAATTCATGATTCATATCATGTGTGAAGTGTGCGACACTGCATGCAACCTTGGCTGCTGTATGCTTTGTACCTTATGTGGCTGTTTGTAGATAAGTAATAGACAAGGGTCTTGTGAGCGAGTACTTATGAAATTTATAATTGATTTGAGCATCTTCTAAAAAATATCCAAATCATTGTGCATTTTGTTGTAGGCCTATTTAATTGAGCGATCTCAGGTTTAGAGAGAGAGAGGGAGGCCGGCCACTTTAAAGAGAAGAGAGATTGATTTAATTGTGAGGTGTGTTTGATTCACCCCATTGTGCCTTTATTTATAGTAGTTGGAAGGGTAAATACCTTTCCCTTTATGATTACAACATTTAATAGGTAATCTAATCCTAATAGGAATATATAATACTTTCCCATATTCTCTAAGATTTACACATTCACATTCCTATTCTAAATAGAACTGCAACACTCCCCCTTGAGTGTGTAAATACTCAACAAACCATCGCATCAGATCTTCAGCAGAGAAGGTAGAATAGTTGATGAAGTCATCGGCACAACGGGTCATCGCGAGTCTCAAATTTAATTTGAAGAATGCATTTGTAAAAACTCACAAAACCACACTATGGTAAAACCCAAGGAATGGGGAAAACCCATAGACTAAGGAGAAAAGTAAGAAAATGTGCATAATGTCTAAAACAATCGTCAAACTGGACGAATGTAGTGAACTCAACGAAGTATGATCATCCCAGAATGGGTGCCTCGTTAAAACCTAGTTAGGTAGCAAAAACCCAGTGGGAAAAATGCTCCTAATCGTAGGGAAAAATAGTACATTACGATCATGTGAGTATGCTTCTAGATACTCCCCTTGAGTTAGACATAACTTCTTAAATAAGAGAACTACAAGCGATTTAATTCTGATAATTTACACATACCGATTCATTGGACGAGCTTCTGAAATATAGACTTGGGCAATGACTTGGTGAAGAGATCGGCCAGGTTGTCCTGGGAATGGATTTGCTTGACTTCAATGTTCTGATGCTGCTACTGCTGGTGTGAGTAAAAGAACTTTGGCGCAATGTGCTTGGTGTTGTCTCCCTTGATGTATCCCTTCTTTAACTGCTCGATACATACTGCATTGTCTTCAAAGATCGTCGTAGGAAGGTCAACGACTGATGTAAGACCACTAGTGCTTCGAATGTGTCCCATCACTTCTCTCAGCCAAAAGCATTCACGCGATGCTTCATGTAGGGTGAGAATCTCAGCATGGTTAGACGAAGTCGCAACAAGCGTTTGCTTGGTAGACCTCCAAGAAATAACGGTGTTTCCAACGGTAAAGACATAACCCGTTTGAGAACGTGCTCTATGTGGGTCAGACAGATATCCAGCATCTGCGTAACCAACAAGGCGAGAATCAATCCTAGATCCATAGGGGGGTGGCAACACTAGGAGATTTATGGGTATAGAACAAGCCCAAATCCGTAGTACCCTTAAGGTAGCGGAAAATGTCTTTGACACCATTCCAGTGCCTGCGTGTAGGCACATTGCTGTATCTAGCCAATAGATTCAAAGCCAAGGAGATGTCGGGTCTAGTGCACTGAGCCAAGTACAATAAAGCACCAATTGCACTTAGGTAAGGAACTTCGGGTTCCAAAATCTCTTCCTCATCCTCCTTTGGACGGAAGGGATCTCGTTTAGCATCTAGAGTCTGAACGATCATGGGTGTGCTTGAAGGCTTAGCTTTATCCTCATTAAAGAGACATAACACCTTTTGGGTGTAGTTTGATTGATGTACTAAGATTCCATCTGAACAATGCTCGATCTCCAGGCCGAGGCAATATCAAGTTTTCTCAAGATCCTTCATCTCAAATTCTGATTTCAAGTGTGCAGCAATTTCCTCAAGCTCTTCGGGAGTACCAATGAGGTTCATGTCATCGACATAAACTGCAACAATTGCAAATCCAAAATGTGACTTCTTTATAAACACGCATGGGCATAGTTCGTTGTTCACATAGCCCTGACTTGTCAAATATTCACTTAGATGGTTATACCACATCCGCCCGAATTGTTTCAATCCGTAGAGTGACCTCCTCAACCTAATTGAGAGAGTGTTCCATGGTCTAGAACTATTTGAGCCAGTCAATGGAAGTCCTTCTGGAACTTTCATGTATATTTCCGTATCTAGATCCCCATAGAGATACGCGGTTACCACGTCCATAAGCTGCATATTCAGTTTTTCAGAAACTACCAAACTGATAAGGTAGTGGAACGTTATAACATCCATTACGAGGGAATATGTCTCCTCGTAATCAATTCCAGGGCGTTGAGAGAAGCCTTGCGCTACGAGGCGTGCTTTGTATCGCACTATTTCATTCTTCTCATAACGCTTCCTCACGAAAACCCACTTGTAGCCAACAGGCTTCACACGTGGTGGTGTAGGGACGACAAGTCCAAACACTTTACATTTCACGAGTGAATCAAGTTCGACCTAGATTGCTTGTTTCCAGTTTGACCAATCGGTTCTACGTACGCATTCATCGACGGAACATGGTTCAATGTCATCACTAAGCATGATGTCAGTAGCTACTGAGTACGAGAATACGTCGTCGACGATCATCTCATTCCTATTCCAAACCTCATCCAATACTGTGTAATGGACCGAAATCTCATGATTCTCGGGAGGCCGGCATGTTTCATCTGAAGCATCACCGTAATCTAGAATAACCTCATGCGTTGGAACGGATGAGTTAGTAATGGTTGGATTCAAACTAGGGTCACTAGTTGGTGCCATTTTCCTTTTCCTGGGTTGTGAATCCTTTGAACCAGGGGGTATGCCACACTTCAGGGTCAGAGCAGATGATTGGCTAGCCGCCAATGTACCATGCCGTGTGGAGGGTGCGGCCTCCCCACCTTCGGGGATGGCTCGGCCTTCCCAGACGAGCTATTGATGTACACGGGGTACATCTATCCTTGCAGGTATGTTTGCAGCGGGTATATGTGATCTTGTCACCTTTGCTAGATCATTAAAAGCATCCGGCATGCTTTGAGCAATGCTTTGAAGATCTATAATTCGTCGCACTTTAGTTTCAGACTGAGCAGTGCGGGGATTTAAATGAGACATAGTGGGAGCATACCACGACAATTCGCGGCGTTCTACAGGAACGTTAGCATGCTTATCTCCCCCTAACGACGGGAAGACTGCCTCATCAAAGTGACAATCCACAAAACATGCGGTAAAGAGATCTCCTGTCAAGGGTTCTAAGTATCGAACAATTGATGACGAATCATAACTGACATAGATTCCCATTTTTCTTTGAGGACCCATTTTGGTACGTAGCGGCGGCATTATTGGCACATAAATGGCGCACCCAAACACCCGTAAATGCGAGACGTCAGGCTCGTATCCAGTGACCAACTGTAACGGTGAATATGGTTGGGTAGTGATGGGCCCCAGGTGGACCAACATAGCTGCGTGCAATATTGTGTAGCCCCAGGCAGATACCGGCAGTTTGGTTCTCATAACCAAATGCCGAGCTATCAATTGAAGGCGTTTTATGAAAGCTTCTGCCAGGCCGTTTTGGGTGTGAACATGGGGCACAGGATGTTCTACATTAATCCCTACTGAAATGCAATAATCGTCAAAAGTCTATGACGTAAACTCTTCAGCATTATCCAGTCGAATCGACTTAATCGGATAATCAGGGTGGTGAGCCCTTAGCTTAATGATTTGAGCTAGGAGTTTAGCAAACGCGGCATTGCGTGTGGACAACAAGCAAACATGTGACCATCTTGTCGATGCATCAACCAACACTATTAAGTATCTAAATGGTCCGCAGGTTGGTTGGATAGATCCATAAATGTCCTATTGAATCCTTTGAAGAAATTTATGAGGGTCTTGATTAATCTTTGTATGGGAAGGTTGAGTATTCAACTTCCCTAAAGAACACGCTATGCATGGCTAGACTCCAACGTGTGGATGTAACTTATGCCTGTGTGAATATTTGAGGATACGGCGCATCATGTCACGTCCAGGATGTCCCAAACGGTCATGCCAAAGCAACAAAGTGTCCTGGAACTCAAGCATAGAGCCGGCCACACTGTGGGCCTCTATGCTACAAATGGTTGTGATGTACAACCCACTCGGCAGACGTTCCAACTTCTCGTGAATATGCTTCTGGCCATATTCGTATGAAGTGATACAAAGAAATTCAGAACCATGATCTTTAGTGGTTTCAAGATGATATTTATTATCTTGAATATCTCTAAAACTCAGTAACGTTCTTCCGGAATGTGGAGAATAGAATGCCTCCTTAATGGTCAAGATTGTACCATTAGACAACATGATACGTGCCTTTCCGTATCCTTCAATCAGGTTGGATGAGCCTGAGAGAGTTGTCAAATGAGCTTTCTTGGGTATGAAGTTAGTAAAATAGTGTCGTTCACGTAAAATGGTGTGCGTAGTTGCACTATCTGCCAGACAACTAACTTCCCCACTAGACATACCTAGAAATAAATTGATTGAATTGGTCACATGCATAAATATAAGTCCATTCATTCAATTAAGTAATTCGAGAAAATAATATCCATTCCAATAACAATCCATAATTCAAAACAAACCAAAACCAAACAAATGATTCCAAATACATAGAAAAATTGTTCAAAATTAAACCATAAACCTAGCAAAATAGGGGGTAGGGGCCGGCCACTCCTAATGGGTTCGGCCACTAGGGGCTAATGCCCTAAAACATGTCTAATTTAGTCTTCCATAGGTGCTGATGCCTCCTGGAAGTCTGATATCTCCATTGATGTGGTTGCATCGTCTAGATGATCCACATGTGTAAAGTTAGACTCACGACAGGAATGATACTTGGCAATAGCCTCAAGGGAAGCTCGGTATACGCATGATCAATGATCCTTTGATCCACAACGATAGCACATATCCAGTTCAGTGAAGCGGCCTGAACGGGAGCTTTTCCCTTGTTCTTGAAGTTTGGGACCTTAGGTGCGAGTGGTGGACGCTGCTGGGTCGTAATTCTTCCCTTAGGTGTGATACTCTGTTGACCTTGGGCTCGTGGTTGGGCTTGCCGCCCATTTCCATGGCCACGACGGTTCTTTCGTCGTTTATGGCTGCTAAAATTGGTCGCATACGCTTCAGGCGCAGCGTTTGAGCCAATGGTCGAGCTTGATGATTCCTCATCAAAAGTTGGTTCTGCTTTTCAGTAAGAAGTAAAACAGAGATCAAATCCGAAAACTTGGTGAATTTATGTGCCCTATATTGTTGCTGCAGGACAATATTGGTGGCATGGAAGGTCGAATAGGTATTCTCCAGGAGATCTGATTCGGTTAGCTCCACTATGCAGAATTTCAACAAAGAACGGATTCTACAAACTTCAGAGTTGTATTCATTCACAGACTTAAAATCTTGGAAGCGAAGATGCTGCCAGCCAGAGCAAGCCAGAGGGACATTAGAAGGTTCCTAGCTACAACCCTAGCCGTTGTTGCATCCCTCATCATAAAGTCTTCAACTATAAGAGGGCCATTAGAAGAAAAAAAGGACGGGCGCCATATATTACCCTGACACTGCGCACCTGTATCACTCCCGAGACTCAAATCTAAGCAAATGTTAGACGGGTATGCCATTTCCAAAAATGGTAAAAGAAAAGGGTTGGAGGGAGTAAAATCTCATAAATACAGCAAAGACAATTTAAAAGGGCAGGCAATCTTGAAAGTGTGCATGTTGAATACGATTGACACCTCTTTAAAAGGAGAGGAAACACAACCACTTGTTTAAAAAATCGAAGAGATACCACTCTTCGAATTTCAAAAGCTGGATTTTCTTGCGTAAAGTCTGTCAACACTTTTCAGACGCAATCTTAGCTTTCGGCTATCATGTGCAACTTTGTTAAAGATCACTGACATAGTTGAAAACGTGCGAAGTTCATTATTCCAACTACCACACTTTTGGCCGACAAGCGTGGGTGACAAGGCTGCATCCGTACTACCACTTGCTATTGGGAAATCACTATATAGTTCGACCTCTATCCTCTATGGTAAGGCACACATCCAAAATGCCTAACTCTTCTTCCTCCCCAAATGCATCTGCAACCAAACCTTTCAACATACTTAGTTTTCTTCTTCCCTGGAAACACCTCTTCAACCAAGTCACACTAGAGCAGAAGTATCTCATATCAATAGGGTCGAAAGCAAGAGTATCTCATTGTATGCTTTCTCCCTATCCTTTTCTTTGTCCTCCTTCTTCCCTACAGGACAAGGAGAAAGAGAGTAATCAGCCAGCACTTGGAATCAACGTTCCGAGTTGGAACCAACTGCTTGGAAACCTCTTCCCTGATTGCTTACCTAGCGTTGCTCTCAAGTACTCATCTCCAACCATTGATGTAATTCTAAGAAAGACACCACATCTGCCTGAAGAACAGATAAGGCAGGTGAAATTGATACATTAAAGCATGTGGAGACAAATGCAACCAATATATGTGCTGGTTCATTCGCTACTTCTTCAAAAGCAAACGTATCTCATATCATCGAGGTCGAAATCAAAGGTATCTCATATCATGATTTTCCCCTGTTTTTCCCTTTGCCCTTGCTCTTGCCTTCTAGATAAGGAAAAAGAAAGCAATCAGTCGGAACCTGAAATTAAACTTTCGATCGGGAACTAATTGCTCGAAACCTTTGGCTGGTCACTTACCTAGCACTGCTCTCGAGTGCTCATCTCCAACTGTCGATGGGTCTCGAACTTCCTCAGCAAATACTTTAGGACAGTTGATATGATGTTGGCTCTTTACACTGAAGCTGCCAAGCACGGATGAGTCGCTGAGAAGTGATGCTCTGAATGACCATTTAAAGGTAAAAGGTTGCGCACCACTTCTGCTACGCAAAAGAAACAAGTAGAGAAGAATGCAGAATGATGAGCTGGAACAAATCATTGTAGCACGACGCCCTTCCCTGCAGAATCGCATAATCCAGGTGAAGGAGTTTAAATCAAATCCGAGTCTGGCGCCGTTGCTCTAATGAAAGAGCTCGAGAAGCTTCAACAGCCTTTCACTGGCACTGTCACCGAAAAGCAAAGACTCACTGCGCGACGTCGTCAAATCGCCAGGACTTCTTCAAAAGCAAAAGTATCTCATATCATCAAGGTCGAAAGCAAGAGTATCTCATATCATGCTTTTTCCATGTCCTTTACTTTGTCTTTGTTCTTACTCGCAGGACAATAAGAATGAGAACAATCAGTTGGCACTTGGAGCCAGCCTTCCGATTTGGAACCGACGGCCTGGAACTTCTTCCCTGATTGCTTACCTAGCATTGCTCTCGAGTAGTCGTCTTCAATGGTCGATACACTTCTAGAGAAGATGCTGCATCTGCCTGGAGAACAAATAAGATGAGTGACAATGAAACATTAATCTTGAATATCGTCAGCAAACGCGACAACTGCAAGTGCGGATTCATCCCCTAACCCTCTTCAATATGAATTGGAAAGATTGAACAAAGAAACAGGGCATCACCTCCACCTCGTGCCTGCCAGCCATGTGTCCGAACCCTAAAACCGCTCGTAATTCTATTTAAATTCAAGATCAAGCCCAACGGCCCTTGAAGAAATCACAAGTCCGATTCAAAATCAAGTGTCCACCACCCTTGAATCAAAATCAACTCCAAATAAAATGAGTAAGTTCGAACCTCTGGAGGAAGCCAGAAAACCCTTCAACCTAGTTCAAGATCAAAGATGTGGAAAGTCAACAAGCGCAACAAAATACATGCCGATTCATCCATTACCAAAACTAAAGATCATCTACCACATGAAACTCCTTGTGGTCCAAATTTCATCCAAGATCAAGCCTCAACGGCCCTTGAAGAAATTTCAAACAAAATTCAAGAACAAGCCTCAATGGCATTTGAAGAAACTCCTAACCCAATTCAAGATTAAGCCTCGACGGCCCTTAGATTGACATCTACATTAAGGGACTTCAAAACGCATCTTCTACACGTGACAAGCACATGTATACAACGCGCCTTGAAGTGGTGGCATTTGTAAACATTGAAATTTGGTGAAATAAATGTTGGCCATTGCATTACATTTGTAGACATTGAAATTTCGGTAAAATAAATGTTGACTATTGCATTAAAATGACAACATCAACTCATTTTACCTACATCATACACTTAATTCACCTACAACAATCCACCCAATTCACCTACAACCTCCACCCAATTCACCTACAACAATCACCCAATCCACCTACAACATCCACCAAAACAAAATGATGGTGGTAATTCATTCTCAAAGCTTATAAATAGGCCTCTCCAGCAAAGGATCAAAGGGGGAAATTGACATACATTTTCTCTACTCTCAAGCAAATCCCGAAGGATCAAGAAAGCCCTATTCGATCTTTGTGAAATCCTCCTTCAAGATCAAGCCCCAACGGCCCTTGAAAAACTTCCACCAATTCAAGATCAAGCCCCGACGGCCCTTGAAGAAAGTGTTCGTCATTCATCAATCATTCATCCAGGATCAAGCCCCGACGTCCCTTGGATCAACAACACAATCTACAAATCTACATTTTACGAAGATAGAATCAGAGGATTAAATTGTAAAAAAGATTGTAACCCGAAATCAATACAAAAAATATTATTTTGTACACGTATTCTTGTCTCATTCATCGCAGGAATTTCAATGTTTACAGCCACATTTTTATTGAGAAATTTTATATTGTTCAGATTTATGAAATTATGACGGCATTGACCCTACATATTTTATCTGCTCATAATGCACGCTTACACCGATGAATATAGTACTCGTTAGGGCCATGATTAGCTTCAAGTGTATGTTCATATTGTACCATTGCGCTCATTTTGGATCCATTATAGGTGTCAGCATGTACTAGTTGCTTTTGCATCTAGGACTCGTACGTGATGTCACATCCCGACCCGGGCCCTCACCACATCCCGGGCTCGACCCTACTTTAGCACGATATTGTCCACTTAGGCCCCGACCACGCCCTCACTGTTTTGTTTCTGGGAACTCACACGAGAACTTCCCAATGGGTCACCTATCCTGGGATTGCTCTCGCTTAACTCGCTTAACTTCGGAGTTCCGATAGAACCCGAAACCAATGAGCTCCCAAAAGGCCTCGTGCTAGGTAGAGATGGGAATATACATATAAGGCATAGAAGATCCACTCCCCTGGGCGATGTGGGATGTTACATGTGATGCGCTTAGTGCTAGCTTCACGTGTATGTAGTACTTGAGCATAAATCATTACACCCAGCTTGTTCATGTAGCTACTTTCTGCATGGACTCTTGTGTGCTGCATAATTTGATAAGCATAATATATATATATATATATAGTTGTTAAGATATTGTGGTTTACGTACATGTACCCTTGAATTAATTGTTTTACACTGATACTTTAGTTTTCATACTTACACGTAATATGATTTTGGAAACTATACGGGTTTTACAATAAAGAGTTATTGTGTTGTGAAAAATCAAAGGTTTTTAGTAAATCGGTATTTTTGCCCACTCACACTTTTTGTTTTGCAACCCTCCACGACTTTGTAGTTGGTTTCTGTGACGAGTGAGGGACTATTAGGGTTTTGACACTCCAATTAATGTAGGGAATTTATTTCCTATAATTTGTACAATATCTATCTTACACAGGATAAGAATATCCTTACTTTTACTACATAGTTATCTATGCTCTGATACTCATGCATTGTAATAAGGATTCATCCACATTGCACTCTTAGTTTTAATTTAGCTATCGAATTTGGTTTTAATTTGTTCATATTTTTTTGCACATTACTTGTATATTATGACTTCTTCACCTTCCAAATGCAAGTATCAACCAATATCCCTAGAATTCCGATGTCTACTTCAATATGTGGGTCGGGGTATGTCATTTTACATAACCATTATGTTTTGACTAGCATTCACATTTCAAGCTTTTGCATTATTGATCATGGGCACATGATGATGCTTGAATGAGAATTTCCTTTTTCCTTAGCAAATTTAACAACTAAAATTTAGACCCATCCATTTAAAATGTGCATTCGTATGTAAAGAAATGGATAATAACTATATTATGCATAGCCACTTAATACTACGGTCTAGTGGTATTTCTCTTTACTTGTAAGTGAGAGGTCTTAGGTTCGATTCTTGCCAAAGGCGAATTTAAACCACATTATTGCTAGTCCATTGTGAGGCTTAGCCTACTATAACGACCTGTCCCTAACTTTACGGTTTTTATAATTTTAAGAGTGTGATTTTACCAAAGAACCCTTCAAGGCCCAAAACGTTGACTTTTGTTGACCATCTTGTCGTGCCACGCAAGACCCGTTTCCTTAGCATATCTTTGTAGTACTCGTCACTACGAACGAGTGGATGCAAGCGAAGTTGAATTTGGAGTTAGAATGAGGATTTTACGAAGGTTGAAACATTGGGGGTATATTGGTAATTTTACATTTCGCAGCATATTTTTCTGTTTCGTCTTTCCATGTCTTGTTTGGTGAGCCAGTGGGGCCCACCCTTGTCTTTTTTGTTCCCCGATCCATCCCTTTTTTCATTTTCCTCCCTTTTTCTCTCATTTCTTCCTTCTTCCCCGTGAACCTCTCTCTCTTCCTTTCTCCTTTTTCATCTCTCTGCAACTGTCTCCTGATGCGAAAATTATCTTAACACAAAAATTTAACCCTCTTTTGACAATTGTAGTACAAGTATAAGTAGGGATCGTTCTGGACCGGGGATTAGGAGGGCTTGCTAATAACCTCTAAACTGACTCAAAAACATAAAACTAAACTTAAAAACACTTAACAAGATTCACAAGACTCAAAGCAAACTTAAAATACTCAAAACAGCTTAAAACAACCAAATAAACTTAAACTAGACACTAGGAATGACTTTGGACGAAAAGTGACTTTTATTTGAATCAAAACACTTAAAAACACAAACTAAAACAGATTTGAAACACTTTGAAACAAGAAACTAAAAGAGGGGTTTTGATTTGGATGAAGTTGAAACAAACAAGTATGAAAAACTAGGCAGATTGTAAAACGAATGTGAGAAATAGGATGATGGATGGGATAGCTAGAGGCTTTTTCTCCACACATGACATGTATGCAAATAACTTGATTTCCAGTTACTACTTCATTGAATTATGAATGACAATGCCCCAAATTAACCGTGACATCACTAGTTAACTCTTAGATTTTCCTTGTTTTATTGGATTGGATGACATCATTCGACAACCCAAAACATTCTTCAAAAATTCCCTACATGACATTATAATAGAGATACAATCAAAGATCATTACGTCTAATGAAAATCATAAGCATTGACAAAGCACTTGCAACTATGACATCATGTCATTCATGCTAGGAATTGAACTTAACGCGATCGTTTATAAGCGACCTTCACTACATGTGAATATAAGTTTGTAACGATTATATGAAACTTCCTTATATTCTAGCAACGGATTTATGCGTGTCAATTAAGTGTTGACCCTTAATTAACAAGTACAAATAAGTTATCAATCAAATAGTTAAGCCAATTGCATTCACGATTCAAGAGTTCATAACTGGAATTTATTAAATTATATTGCACACATAATCATGGCTTCGAAATCACCCCTAGCCAAGAGGGGTTTAGCCACTCATATTTACAACAAAATGAAAGGAAATGAATTTAAACATTAGAAACAAAAGAAAGAAAACACCTAAACGCTCCAACGATCCAAGTTGGACAGCAAGCACGTCCAAGCACTTTCCTTCCCTTCCTTTACTACGGCACAAGGTGTTGGTGAGTGTTTGAAGGTTTGTTTGTATGGAGGAATGATTGTGAAGATGAATGGATGTGTTTGGATGAAGGTTGTGTTGAAATGGGAGTGAATGATCTAACAAAGTATATCCTCCATTTATGTTACACACACTTCCTTTTATAGAGGAAATGCATGACAATGGAGGGGAACATGGAGTGGTGTAGCAATTGAGTGCAATGATTCAATGTAATGATGCATGAATCTGAAATGATGGAGGGAACAAGGAATGGTGTAGCAATTGAGTGCAATGATTCAATGTAATGATGCATGAAATCTGAAATAATGAAGGGGACAAGGGTGATTATGCATGGCATGGGTGGAAATGTCAGTAAGTGGTGAATCAATGAGTGCAAGGAGGTGAACGGATATTGTGCACATGGTAGACAAAGGAAAGGAAGTGGAATGATGCAACAAATGAGTCAATGGGGGGAACATGGATGATGATGCACGGCATAGGAATCTAAAGGGAGTGCAATGGTGGTGCACGGCAATGATGGAAAGGTGAATGGTGGAATGACACCCCTTTGTGGCTGAGCTCTTTGTCATTTTTACATTAATTCTTCTTTGTCTTTAACACATTCCTAGCCTCTTTAGTCTTCAATTTTGTCCATCCACCTTGCTCCATGCATGTGCTATTCATTCCAAGCCCAAAACTGCTCCAAAATGCATCAAAATGCATTTTATTGCTTTATAAGGCTTATGGACCTACAAACACACGAAAATAGCTTAAAATACATAATTAACTAAGAAATAACAACATAAATGCATGAGAACAAGCTAACTCAGTCGCATAAATATGCTCATATCATCTCCCCGAGCTCTCACCCACACAACAACAAAAAAGCCAACACCCTCACCACCCCCATGTGATATGTGAGACCTTTGGACCCAAGGAACAACGGAAAATTCCTCAAACGCCTCATCCCATCGATGCGCAGTAACCGTCACTATGCAAAAAGTCTATCCGACAAGTTCTCGCCATCTCCGATGAAGGTAAGCCCCTAGAAACCTCTAGATCGTGTTTTAAGGGTTAGATTAGAGTATTTTTTAAGTGTTAATCCCATGTTGGGTGCAGAAACAACTTGGGAAGCCAGTTTCCAATTTCCAGTTTTATGGCGAATACACCCTTTTTGTAGGCGTTTTCAGGCCAACTTCGGCCGCCACTCGGCTTCATTTTGGTACTAATCCCTTATTCTCATTCCAAGCTTCATTTCCATAGTTAAAATGTAAAAAATGGTGAAGAAATGAGCTCGAACGGAGCTCTAGAAAATTTGCTTAGAATTCGACTAGTTTCAGCCTCGCGAGGAAGGCGAGTATGCCTATACTCATAGGCATGTGAGGCTATGTGTGGGGCTACTGTACTTGGCCCGTGGAGCACGCACGCCTCTCTAGAGGTACTGTGCTCTGCCGTTGTCGACGGTTGCACTAACGACTTTTCTGGCAAACTTTTTGGCGACGCAACTTGACGTGTGGGGGAACCCGAGGTTCCTCCTTAGGTTTTTAGACGTCTCGAATCCGAATTCAAGGTACGTTTTCCCAATTCAATTGCTTTAGTAGGGTTTTACTAATTGATCCTTTTATGTGCCTAAGTACATTTATTTGTGGCGACACCGTCCTCTCTAGTTTGCACGTCTGTTCGACGACGGAGTATCTATGAGTGGACCCTTCTTAAAATGCATGATTTTAAATGCTAGGGTTGCATACAGGAAAAACATGATTTCTTGATTTTACGTTGTATGAAATTTATATTTGATTGATCGAATTTACATTTCATGAAATATTGATTTTACGTTTATGAAAGATTTACGAACCATGAATTTGTACGTTTTACGATGTATGATGGATTTACGAATATGAATTTATGGTTTCGCATGATTTATTTATTATGGTTTATGATGATAAGATGTTTCTAGCTTTTGAGCTTCGATGATGTGTTATGAAAAGATTATGGTTATGTTTTTAGTGCTTACTTAGTGGGTAATCATACAACATATACACACAACACGAATATGTATCTGTCTATGGCCATAGGACACAGTAAAGGAGCGATGAGATATTCATGACATACTCCCAGTTTCACTGGCGAAACCAATATCGAACAACTTTACTAGTCATGGCTAATGTTGGTGTGTTATATATATTTCTTCTCTAGCGTAACCCAGAGTCGTATAGCTTCACCTTCGGTTGATGGGATCCACCATGTTTCTTCACTGGCGTAACCCAGTGTCGTACAACTTCACCCTCAGGTGATGGATATGCCTTTGAGCGAATACGATACCCCTATTTAGGTACATTAGTGGTTGATTTACGAGCTTTTACAGATTTGCCTGCGGGTGCTTTCGATATCACTTTTAGAGATGAGTTTATTGTATACGAACATTTTTGGCATGTTAGATTTTTTGGAAAAAAAAACCTATTATGTAGTATTGTTTTATTTTCAAAACAGGGGGTTAATATGTTCAGAAAGAAAACGGTTTTACTTAGTATTATTATTATAAACTTTGGCCCACTCACATTTTGTTTTGCGCCTCCTTCAGGACTTAGAATCGAGGAGAACAATCCCGGCGTTAAGGCACTTCCGCATCAGTATCTTTAAGTCCTCTCGGTGTTAGACCCACTTTCTTTGTAATATCATTTATATCGTAATATTCCTTTCACACTATTCTTGATTAGTTATATGCCCTGAACACGTTCCCACATCCGCATATTTTCATTATATTTAAATTTGCTCGTTTTATTTACCTTCGTTCTTCCTTTATAACTCGCATGCATATTAAAATGGTTTCGTCACCCTTAGGTATCAGGTAGCACGTGCCCATCTTGGTATTTGGGGATATCGGGATCGGGCCGTGTCACCTACTCTCCCACCCACTTAGTGTAGATAATATTATTTGTTTGATGGAAAAAAAAAAAACTACATTCTGCATATAAAATAAAACAATAAAAAAATTACATTCTGGATATAACGTAAAACAATAAAAAAAAAGTTCTCTTCTCGTGCCACCAAGATATTTTTCTTTTATTATTACCGAAGTTCGGAGGAGAAGCAGAATCCTAGTGCATTAGAATAAATGCTTATTGTGTCACGCCTCAATTCCGACATAATCTTAGGGTCAACACGTGACGCTTGGGTGCAGGGTGCAAGTAAATAGAAACAAGGTACACAATAGAATACTGATACTAAAATTCACAATATTTACAACAACTGTTCAACAAAAGCAACCAACCCTCACTAGGGACAACGCCCACAGGCTCCCAAAAGAAAGTCCAAAAGAAATACAAGAAAAGATATCGGGGTAACCTAATCACTCCAAACTCTCTGACAGGAACATATTTATGCGACTTAGTTGGCTTGTTCTTGTGCATTTATGTCGTGTTTCCTTAGTTATTTTAATGTTTAAAGTCATTTTCGTGTGTTTTCAGACTCTAAGTACAAAGTATGCAAGAAGATGCATTTTGGAGGCCTTTGGAGCATGTTTCGGGCTTGGAATGGATAGCAAATGCATGGGCCAAGTGGATGGACGAATTTGAGAACTAAAGAGGCCAAGAATGTGAAGAATTATGGTCCAAAAGATGAAGAAAACAGCCCAAAAATCTATCACCCCAACTTGCATTCCTTGCCATGCAAACCACATAGAATTCCCTTTGGATTCCATGCCATGCTTGATCACTCTTGTCCCCTACATAATTTCTAATTTCATGCTTCAATTCATTTAATTATTACACTCAATTGCTTGATACCTCTTGTTCCCTTCACTCATTAGATTTTAGACAACATTTACATCCATTACATGCACCAATTGATGCTCCATCATTCAAATTTGGAATCCCATGCCTTGTGTACCACATGTTGCTGCACCTTTGACCCATTTATTGACACATTTTCACCTCCCTTTCCATCTCTATGAAATGTACACAATCATTCATGCCCCCTAGCTATAAGACCACTCCATTTTACCCTTCACACTTTGCATCATCACTTCATTTTCACCCTTGGACCATTGCACACCACACACACAAATTGCCATGCATTTCATCCTTAACCTAACCTGATTTTCTAAGGTTTTTGGGGCCTATAAATACATGTTTACACCCCTTGGCAAAAGAACAATCCCCCATATTCATCATTTTATCACAGAAATTCGTCCATACACACCCTAGGAAGCAAAACACCCCAAAAACACCATTCTAGTGCCTAGAAAACATAACAGCCACTCCACCTTCTTCCACCCTCTTTGCCTAGCTCTCTACCACTCCCCAACCATCAAACACTCTTCCACTCTCACCCTAAACCCTTCCACAAAATTCCCCATCCATTCTACACCATAAATCCACCCAAAAATCTGTCCACAAGCTTCATGCCGTAAGCAAGGGAAAGGAGGAATCTTGGATGCACTTGCTACCAAGTTGGAGCATTTTAGGTGTTTTCTTTCCTTTGATTTTAATGTCTAATTTTATGTATCTTTGTATTGCAAGAATGAGGAACTAAACCCCCTTAGTTGGGGGGTGATTCGAAACCATGTACATGCTTGCAATATGATTTGATTACATTCAGTTGTTATTTCATAAGTTGCGGATTCAATTCGTTCATCTACTTGATTGATAACTTATTTGTGTATGTTGATTGAGAGTGCACGCTTAGTTTTCATGCATGAATATAATGCTAGATTATGAGGGAGTTTCACCTAATAGTTACAATCTTATAATCACAAGTAGTGAAGATCGCTTGAAAACGATCGCGTTGAATGAATTCTTGGCACTAGTTTCATGCTCATCATAGTAACGAATGCCTCGTCAACACTTATAGTTCTCATTGTGCTTCATGATTCTTGATTGTATCTTTATTGTGCTCATCACGTAAGGAACCTTTGAGGAATGCTTTGAATTGTTGTATGCGCTTTTCCATCCAATTCATTAACTTAAGGAGAACTTGAAGGTTAATTTAAGCGTATCTAATTAACTTGGGGTGTTGAGTTTCATAATTTATTGAAAGAACAACTGAAAATCATTTTGTTTGCAAGTGTGTCATGTGTGGAGAAGAACCTCCTAACTAGCCTTTTATCCATCCTTTTCATCCAAAAACGTTTTACAATCTGTTTTGTTTTAAAGTTTCTGTTTTGTTTTCAATTTTCGTCCAAAACAAATCCCCCTTTATTTTGAAGTCTTAGATTAGTTAGAAAGTGTTTTGATTTGTGTTTCTAAGTGTTTTGATTCAAGTTTTCATCCAACTTCGTCCAAGTTCTTGTTAGGTTCTCAAAACTGCCCAGAAAGTGGTTTGTAGGCAGTTTTGAGTCATTAGGTTGCTGTTTTGAGTTTTATGTTTGTTTAAGTATTTTAAAGTATAGTTTTGCATTCTTTGAGTCTAGTTTAGTGTTTTAAATTTTGTTTTTATGTTTTTAAGTCAGTTTTCAAGTGTTTAGCAATCCCTCCTAATCCCCGGCCTAGAACGATCCCTACTTACATACTTTACTACAATTGATAAAAAGAGGGTTTAATTTTGTGTGTTAACTTATTTTTCACATCAAATTTTGGCGCCGTTGCCGGGGATTAGCAACTTTGCTAATCTCTTGGATTGTTTTCTTTCGAATTATTGTATTTTGTTTAAGTTTCTGTTTAAGTTGCTGATTTGTTTTGTTTTCTTTGTTTTTAGGTACTAGTTTATGACCCGTAGCTCACAACCTGTTCGTGAGCATATCTCCGACTTTGACGGTGATTTTGAGAGGACTTTGAGAAGGAAAAAGAAATTGCAAGAGTCTAATCCTCCTAGTCCCGAGCCTGAATTAGAAGAGCAAGAAGTTGAGGTTGAAGAGAAGGCCACGGCACAAGTAGGTGGAGAAGAGCAAGGTATAGCCATGGACAACCGTACGCTCAAGGAGCTTGCCGCCTCGGGTTTGGATAATGCCGCACCATTGTGTATCCAATATCCCATGGCTGCTCAAGGTAAAACTGAAGAGTTCGAGTTAAAGTCAAGTTTGCTCCACCACATTCCAAAGTTCCATGGGCTGTCCATGGAGGATCCGAACAAACATTTGAAGGAATTTGAAGTGGTATGCTCAAGTATGACTCCAGTTACCGTTGACGGAAGTATTTTAAAGATGAAGGCTTTTCCATTCTCTTTAATGGACAAAGCCAAGGATTGGTTATATGAGTTGGCTCCCGGTACAGTTACATCTTGGGAGAGTATGAAGAGGGCGTTTCTGGAGAAGTTTTTCCCAACTTCTCGCATCATTCTTCTTCGTAAAAAAATAAGTGGAATTCAGCAAAGCCAAGGTGAATCTTTTCCATCTTATTATGAACGATTTAAATCACTTGTTGCTTCTTGTCCACAGCATCAGATGAAGGAGGAGTTACTTCTTCAATACTTTTACGAAGGTCTTTTACCACTTGAACGACAAATGTTGGATGCTTCCGCGGGAGGAGCTCTAGTGGATAAGACACCTAGGGATGCCAAAACTCTCATTGCGAATCGAGCACTCAATGCACAACAATATGAAGGTGTTGGGCAAAGAGACACCCCACGGCCACATCATGTCAATGAGGTAAGTTCTATTTCTGAGTTACAATCCCAAATGGCTAACCTTACGTCTATGTTATCGCAGTTGGTTGAAGGCCCCAAAACGCAAGGAACTACAATCTGTGGTGTATGCTCCATTCAAGGACACCAATCTGATCAATGCCCTAAATTAATTGAGAATGGAGGATGGGAATCGGTCAATGCTGTGGGTTATGGGAATCAAAACCAACCAAGGAATGATCCTTTCTCCAATACATACAACCCAGGATGGCGTGACCACCCCAATTTCAGATGGAGAGATGCACCACAATATGGCCAACAAAGTGGATTCCGACAACCCCCGGGTTTCTTTCCAAGGCCAATGGAACCACAACCACCTCCTCAGGCACAATCTTCCCAAACTAACCCAGGTACGTCTATGAATGATGATAAAACATATCAGTTACTAACCACCATGGCGCAGGGAATGCAGAACCAAGCAAAGGAGGTTAATGAGCTGAAGAAGCAAATGGGCCAAATGGCCGAATTTTTGGGGCAATTCCGTGAAAATGGTAAGTTACCAAGCACTACGGTGGTCAATCCAAAGGGTGGCTTCGAATCTGCAAAGGCTATCACATTACGAAGTGGAAAAGAGGTGAGAAACAAGGAAGATGAGAAGATACAACTCGAAGAAGATGAGAACACCTACCCCACGACAAGGGTACCATCACCCATGCCGCAGCCATCTAAGACATCCCATCCGTCCACCTCAGGTAAGAATGTTCCAAATGTTGTGATTTCGAACACTAATCTGCCCAATGTCCCCTTTCCTAGCAGATTTTTGCAATCAAAGAACGAAGAGGAGGAAAAAGATGTTCTAGAGACATTTAGAAAGGTGCATGTCAACATTCCCCTCCTTGATGCCATAAAGCAAATCCCGAAGTATGCCAAGTGTTTAAAGAAGCTTTGCACAGCAAAGAAACGTGTCCGGGAGAAAGAGGTGGTACATGTAAGTGAGAATGTCTCCGCCATCTTGCAACATAAACTACCTCCCAAATGCAAAGATCCGGGAAGTTTTACAATTCCGTGTGTCATTGGTAATACCCATTTCAAATCTGCCATGCTTGATTTAGGTGCTTCTATAAATGTTATGCCATATTCCATTTATGCATCTATGAACTTAGGAGCATTGAAAAATGATGGTGTAATCATACAATTGGCCGATAGATCTAACGCTTATCCAAAGGGAGTTTTGGAAGACGTTTTAGTGCAGGTTGATCATTTAATCTTCCCGGCAGATTTCTATGTCCTCGAAATGGATGAATCGGACCATGCCCCTTCATTGCCCATCCTCCTTGGAAGGCCATTCATGAAAACGGCTCAAACGAAGATTGATGTGGCCAAAGGATTAGTCACTATGGCATTTGGTGGTGACATGATTAGTTTCAAAATTTCTGAATCCATTGAGACTCCTAATGTTGTTCATTCTTGTTGTGCCATTGATAAAATTGAAAAGATAGGACTGGACCGTTCAGCACCAGGCACAAAGGATGCATCAAGAACCATGCAAGAGGAGGGAATTGGAGTGGCGCACAAGGACCATACGACCACTGCTCTCAAAATGCTCAAATTGGCCGAACACACCATGGGGAAGAATGTTCACATTGCTGCCACTTCATCACAACACAAAGGTAAGCCACCTAATCCAAATCCAATTTCCATTAAAGTTGATAGGTGGTTCCCTTCTTTGGTGCAGGTACCCAAGCAAATCCCCGATGGTGGGCGTATGAACATGAACCTTAGGCAACACAACGCACCCATCAACAAACATCACTATCCATTTCCGTTCAAGGATGTAATCTATGAGAACTTTGTTGAGCATGTTGTGGAGGACATTCCCTTGCATGCCGTGGGCTTCAGTGGGGAGTAATTGTGTTCATCGTCCGGCTGGAAGACGTTAAAGCAAGCGCTTTAAGGGAGGCAACCCATTTATTCTGCTTGATTGTCAATTTTATTACTTGTTTAATTATTTTTGGTTGTGACTTTCTATTTTGAAACATTAACAAATATGCAAGGGATTTTTTACATTAAACTTCATGAAATGAACAGGAATCTGGGAAATAAAGAAACATAACATAATACAAGAGGAAGAGCCTTCACAAAGGCTGCTTGGGAGATGTCGTAGTAGTCGGCGGAGTCGCAATAGTTGGCGGAGTCTCAGCAGTCGGTGGGGCCACGGAAGGAGAAAGTATCAGAGGTTGATCAGTTGGAGCTTCACTGCGCGGTGCCGCCCCAGAAGACGAAGGCAGATGCGGTTGGAACAAACCCACAAACCTCCGGTGATCAAGTAAAATCTGACCATCAGTTTCCTGCAACTGGTCAATTTTCCTCTTCATGTTTGTGGCATAACTGTGTGCAAGCTTATGCAATTGTTTATTTTCATGCTTGAGTCCTCTAATCTCCTCTTTGAGACTCTGTATTTCAGCCACCAACGATTCAACGTGACGGGTTCGAGCAAATAGGCGTTGGGCCATGTTGGACACGGAACCGGCACACTGCACGCTAAGAGCCAGAGACTCCTTAACCGCCAATTCATCAGACCGTCTAGCGAGTAGTCTATTATCTCTGGGGGTGACAAGGTTTCGGGCCACCACCGCAGCAGTCATGTCATTTTTCATCACCGAATCCCCAACGGTGAGAGGACCAGTAGGGGATATGAGGGACGGGCGCCATATGTTGTCTGGAGAAGGCGGAGCTGCCTCTTCACCAATGTTCAAGTCAAAACGACGATCGGAAGGGCCAGACATTTTTCAGAGGTGGTGAAGAAAGAAGAGAGTCGAACTGATTAAGATTTTGGAAGTGCAAGAAGGGAGTGTTTACAGGAGGGAGCTCAAGTGTGTTGTGGAACAAAATTAACGCCTCTATAAAAAGAAGAAATCAAAGGGGCGCTCCTCAGAAATCGAAGAAGCGTCCTCTCGCAAATCGAAGAGTCGGGGCTCCTTTCTCAAAAGTCGGATTCTTTTCTCAAAAGAGGCGTTTCATTTCTCAAAGGCTGGGCTTGCTCAGAAACCACGAGCCGAACACCGAATTTCAAAAGATCAAATTGTCCAGACGCCTCGTCAGCATCCATCACACGCAACTCAGCTTTGCGAAAATCACGGGCAGTCTGTCGAAGCACCGATTCCAACCATCTGTCTCTCTCAGCCTCGTCAGCACTTGTCACATGCAATCTCAGCCTCGTCAGCATTTGTCACATGCAATCTCTGCCCTCAACGAAGCTCAGAACTCGAAGCGTAAATTCCGGATATTAAAGAGACCTCTGCTTTATCGAGACGTGTCAGCATCTGTCAATTTGCACATCTGCGTTGCGTAAATCACGCGCAATCTGTCGAAATTTTTTGGAGAAGCGGAATGCATGTGGAAACTACTGTTAAATTATCCCAGGCTTGCCGACACGAGTAATGGAACAATGCCTTCCCATCCATTAAGAAAATTCTATAAATGTTAAACTTCAAAGTGAAGCAGTCTCACCCAACTTTCAGCCTCACTTAACCCTTCATCCTCTCTAAAATGGCTTTCCAACAAACCCTCTCGAGTCACACTGTATTCCTCATTCCCTGGGATACCCCTGCAAACAACCCATCCAGAGCAAAAGTATTTCATATCATAAAGGTTGAAAGCAAGAGTATCTCATATCATGCATTCTCCATGTCCTTTTCCTTGTCTTTGTTCTAACCTGCAGGACATGGAGAAATTGCTCTCGAGTACTCGTCTTCCACTGCTGATGTACTTCCAAAGAAGCTGCCACATCTACCTGAAGAACAGATAAGGCAAGCGAAAATGATACCAGCAGCATGTGGAGACAACGTACAGAAGAAACAAGCAGAGAAGAATGTAGCTCGTACAATCAACCCAGCACAAGGAGTCCGAGCTGAAGAACTAGAGAAGCTGCCACATCTGCTTGGAGAACAAATAAGGAACTGCAACATCACCAAAGAGAAAAGCTTCGTCGTACAATTCCAATCTAGTTCAAGATCAAAGCTGTGGAAAGTCAACAAGATCAACTATCTCCAAAACCAGATTTGCGTTCTTAAACTCTACTCTGTCTGGTTTTTACTTTGCCATATTTGTCATGTTTATTTGTCATTTATTATTTGCTTGTTTTTTGTGTGAGTATATGCTTGAAACATTGAGGACAATGTTTGATTTAAGTGTGGGGGGGTAACCATTGTTTTGCATGAAATTCGTAGGAATTTATCACCCATTACTTCTAGTATTGTTCTTTGTTGTTTTAAGTATTTTTTAAGCTGTTTTGGAGTGTTTCAGTGTGTTTTGACATAAAAATCCGAAAATTCATAAAAATTTGAAAAATTGTTTTTGAAAATCCCAAAAAGAGTTGTTTTTGTGTGCTTATTTGTGTCTTAGGGTACCTTCCAACACAATGATGAGGATTCAGTTTGTAATTGCATGACTGTTAAAGAGAGTTATAAACATGGATGAAAGTTTGATTTACTCTTTATTTATGCGTGATTGTGGTTATAACTTATGAAATCACATGTAATCATAAAAGAAAAAAAATTAGTTTTTTTTGTAACATGCTTGAAGGAAAGAACTCAAACTAACGCTACAACCTTGTGAGACTTGAGCCTAAATGTTTATTTGGAGAGTTAAAATCTGTGCATTATTGTTTTCTAAAGTCGTTGCATGATCTCATTATTCTTTGCTTGGTTATTACTTAGAAGGCGTTTCATCATTTAGTTCCAAATGCTAGAACTCATGCCTATTTCATTCAAAGCATGCTATTGATTTGCATAACACATATTCAAGATGAAGTTGTGTAGTTACCACCACCAAAGCCAAACTGCCATGTATCCCATATCGTTATATGTTTAAGTTAACCCCATTGAGCCTTGCCTACATTCTTTGTTAAACCACATTATCCTTACCTAGCCTAGTTTAGGACCATCCATACCTTTGTTCTTGAAGCATAGTAAAACATGATTCAAATTGAATTTCTTTTGATTAATGTATGGCAGAAAACAAGTGTGGGGGAAGTGTGAGTTATTATGCTTGTTGAAAAGAAAAGAAGAGTTGAGGAAAAAAAAAAAAAAAAAAAAAAAAGAGTTTTAAAGTGCTGCTTGTTGAAGAAAGGGTCCAAAACTTAGAATTCGGCCCTAATTATTGCTTGAATTTTCCCTTCGTGTCTAAAAGCTGATTTCTGCAATCTAAGTGAATTCTAAGTTTCAATTTCATTACTTTACTTGCTATTGCTTTAAGAACGATTGTTATCCTTATCCTTCATTTGTTAGCCATCACCCCAAGCCCCGTTACAACCCTTAACTTCATCTTGAGTGTCATGCGTTTCAATATGTGGAGTTTGAATTTGGTATGAGCATATGGTGTCACTGGTTCTCGCATCTAAGTAGTAGCATTCCATTCATGAGATCATATCTAAACATGCTTATTAACTCCAGAAATTGCTTTCTTTGTGATACATATATGTGAGCGTTCGTTTTCATATCTACATCAATCTTCTCACATATAACTAGTAAGTGGTGACTATGATTAAGTATGTGCTTAAGTGTAAAGATGACTCAAATCTGTGGGGATAATAATTTTTAACATGTCATGTGCATTGGAAATCCCTGAGGCAAATGTTGGAAGGTTTAGGTTGTGTTTTATTTGTTTTGTTTTGTTTTATCTCTTTGTTTTGCTCGAGGACTAGCAAAAGCTAAGTGTGGGGGAATTTGACAGGAACATATTTATGCGACTTAGTTGGCTTGTTCTTGTGCATTTATGTCGTGTTTCCTTAGTTATTTTAATGTTTAAAGTCATTTTCGTGTGTTTTCAGACTCTAAGTACAAAGTATGCAAGAAGATGCATTTTGGAGGCCTTTGGAGCATGTTTCGGGCTTGGAATGGATAGCAAATGCATGGGCCAAGTGGATGGACGAATTTGAGAACTAAAGAGGCCAAGAATGTGAAGAATTATGGTCCAAAAGATGAAGAAAACAGCCCAAAAATCTATCACCCCAACTTGCATTCCTTGCCATGCAAACCACATAGAATTCCCTTTGGATTCCATGCCATGCTTGATCACTCTTGTCCCCTACATAATTTCTAATTTCATGCTTCAATTCATTTAATTATTACACTCAATTGCTTGATACCTCTTGTTCCCTTCACTCATTAGATTTTAGACAACATTTACATCCATTACATGCACCAATTGATGCTCCATCATTCAAATTTGGAATCCCATGCCTTGTGTACCACATGTTGCTGCACCTTTGACCCATTTATTGACACATTTTCACCTCCCTTTCCATCTCTATGAAATGTACACAATCATTCATGCCCCCTAGCTATAAGACCACTCCATTTTACCCTTCACACTTTGCATCATCACTTCATTTTCACCCTTGGACCATTGCACACCACACACACAAATTGCCATGCATTTCATCCTTAACCTAACCTGATTTTCTAAGGTTTTTGGGGCCTATAAATACATGTTTACACCCCTTGGCAAAAGAACAATCCCCCATATTCATCATTTTATCACAGAAATTCGTCCATACACACCCTAGGAAGCAAAACACCCCAAAAACACCATTCTAGTGCCTAGAAAACATAACAGCCACTCCACCTTCTTCCACCCTCTTTGCCTAGTTCTCTACCACTCCCCAACCATCAAACACTCTTCCACTCTCACCCTAAACCCTTCCACAAAATTCCCCATCCATTCTACACCATAAATCCACCCAAAAATCTGTCCACAAGCTTCATGCCGCAAGCAAGGGAAATGAGGAATCTTGGATGCACTTGCTACCAAGTTGGAGCATTTTAGGTGTTTTCTTTCCTTTGATTTTAATGTCTAATTTTATGTATCTTTGTATTGCAAGAATGAGGAACTAAACCCCCTTAGTTGGGGGGTGATTCGAAACCATGTACATGCTTGCAATATGATTTGATTACATTCAGTTGTTATTTCATAAGTTGCGGATTCAATTCGTTCATCTACTTGATTGATAACTTATTTGTGTATGTTGATTGAGAGTGCACGCTTAGTTTTCATGCATGAATATAATGCTAGATTATGAGGGAGTTTCACCTAATAGTTACAATCTTATAATCACAAGTAGTGAAGATCGCTTGAAAACGATCGCGTTGAATGAATTCTTGGCACTAGTTTCATGCTCATCATAGTAACGAATGCCTCGTCAACACTTATAGTTCTCATTGTGCTTCATGATTCTTGATTGTATCTTTATTGTGCTCATCACGTAAGGAACCTTTGAGGAATGCTTTGAATTGTTGTATGCGCTTTTCCATCCAATTCATTAACTTAAGGAGAACTTGAAGGTTAATTTAAGCGTATCTAATTAACTTGGGGTGTTGAGTTTCATAATTTATTGAAAGAACAACTGAAAATCATTTTGTTTGCAAGTGTGTCATGTGTGGAGAAGAACCTCCTAACTAGCCTTTTATCCATCCTTTTCATCCAAAAACGTTTTACAATCTGTTTTGTTTTAAAGTTTCTGTTTTGTTTTCAATTTTCGTCCAAAACAAATCCCCCTTTATTTTGAAGTCTTAGATTAGTTAGAAAGTGTTTTGATTTGTGTTTCTAAGTGTTTTGATTCAAGTTTTCATCCAACTTCGTCCAAGTTCTTGTTAGGTTCTCAAAACTGCCCAGAAAGTGGTTTGTAGGCAGTTTTGAGTCATTAGGTTGCTGTTTTGAGTTTTATGTTTGTTTAAGTATTTTAAAGTATAGTTTTGCATTCTTTGAGTCTAGTTTAGTGTTTTAAATTTTGTTTTTATGTTTTTAAGTCAGTTTTCAAGTGTTTAGCAATCCCTCCTAATCCCCGGCCTAGAACGATCCCTACTTACATACTTTACTACAATTGATAAAAAGAGGGTTTAATTTTGTGTGTTAACTTATTTTTCACATCACTCTCTAACCTCTGTCAGCTACCCCAAGAACTACTCTTATCTACTGACACTTGTCACTTGCACAATTGCCCCTACACATTGTCCACTTAAAATACAATCTTCTTGTTACAAAATGAGATTCATTTATTTTTCAAGTTATCTCCTCCTCGACCTTACGGACTTGGCTAGAATAAATTCATGATTCATGTACTTAGTACAATTACCCTATTAACTGAAACATGTTAGTAATGACATTCAACGATTATATGTGAGCATCAATGAGTTGATAGGAATTTAAAAGTTAAGATATATAGTCTTCATCTAGGTACATAAATGTATTCATATCTGAACATCAAGCTTTGTAAATATTTGTAGGAAATTACAGTTAAGATACATAGTCTTCTTCTGGTGGAGAAAGTTTCTGCAGATGTAAAATGAATAGTGTATAGCAGCAATAAGGTATAATTAAGTAACAACACAGGTGTATTACCAACAATGCTTTACCATCTTTCATTGATTTTGCGTCGTGTACTGACAAAAGCATAACAGAATTACTGAATACCTTTGAACTATTGCAAGCTTGTCAATAATCCGTGCAGTAACAAGACATTAAATTTGATGCAAGAAAACACAAGGGATGTCGCAAAGGTAGATATGTGTGTCTGGAAATCGCAGGAAGGCGAAGGGCCGGAATGAAAGATGTAGTCGATGAACAAGAAGTGAATATTTTTGTCCTACCGTGGTGAGGCTTTGGTAATTATAAACTACTCTAAAATGATAAGGTACTGTTTATAAATTGAGATCGATGAACTTGTTTTATGATTTTCACATTCGTTGAATTATTGTTACTCACAAATTTCGTACCTTATCTAGATTGTTGCTTTGCTCAGTGCACCATTCTCACGGTGTAGGGGCAATTGCAGGTGACATGTGTTAGTAGATACGAGGAGCTCTTGGGGTAGTAAACAAAGACCTTGGAATGATTAGGTAACCCCTATATCTTTCCTTATATTTATTTTGGACTTTCTTTTTGGGAGCCTAAGGGCATGTCACCCTAGTGAGCGTTAGTTACATTTTGTTGTACAGTTGTTGTAAATATTGTGAATTTCAGTTTAGTATTTCTTGTTTGTATTTCCTTGCACCCATGCACCTGAGTGCTACATGTTGATCCTATAGACGTATGTCAGGATCGGGGTGTAACATATGCGCCCTTCCACTAGGGATTGCATTCTTTCAATCATAGACATAAAATTGGACCTACATATATTGATCACAAAAGTTAATTTACGAATTTTCTAGTATGCATCAATGTGTACTATTTATCGATATTTGTGACCGCTAAACTCTTACCTGTTAGATCTTTAATTGTACATCTAACTCTCCATTCTTCTGAAAAATATACACCAGAGTATATGGTAAAAAATTTAGTCACATCGTTTCATAATTCATGATTCATATCATGTGTGAAGTGTGCGACACTGCATGCAACCTTGGCTGCCGTATGCTTTGTACCTTATGTGGCTGTTTGTAGATAAGTAATAGACAAGGGTCTCGTGAGCGAGTACTTATGAAATTTATAATTGATTTGAGCATCTTCTAAAAAATATCCAAATCACTGTGCATTTGTTATTATTTGGATTGCATTTGTAGCATCTCAAAGTTGTGGTTTTGGAGCCTATTCGCAATTTTACGTTTTTTTTTCTTTGGTTTTGGCTTCCATAGCAGTCTTTAATTGAATGGACTAAGTATAATTCTGTTCAGAATTATAGTCTTGCAAGAAATTACTTTTTGATGAATAGTATCATACTATATTCATCTACTGTCTCTAATCGAATAAGCTAAGCATAGTCCGTTCTTTTTGAAACAATTGAACCAAAATTCACAAAGAAAAAGAGGACCAGTCGTCGAGCTTCGCGTCGCTCACCAGGTCGAGGAAGCTCTAATTTAGCATTTTTTTCAGAGGTGTTTGATTCGGCTATTGTGATCGATGAAACTCTAGAAGTTGAATTTTGGAAATTTTGTTTCAATTTGTGAGATGAAGAACAATCAGCGAGCATGAACAACGATCCAATTCAGTAATATCACGCGCTGCGGATTGGGTTTTGTTTCAACACTTGGCAGTTGGATCTGCAGCTACTACTGGTGGCCCCAAGTAAACGGGCTGGGTATCAGACCAAACTTGGCTAACCTGATTTCTTTTCGGCCATGTTTTGACTTGGTGAGCTCCACTAATTTTTAACCCAATCTTCATTTAGTGATGAGTTTCTTTTCTTTTTTCTTTTTTTTAATCATATCACATTTTGACCCTTTAACCATTTCCATTGAAGATGAAAACAATTGTTGTGACATCCAAGTAATTGAGCTCCACAGTGTAATCTCGTAAGTATGGTGGGGTAAGGTGCCAAACTACAAACTAAGTGATAAAATCACAGCCACCAAACTTAAGAAGGTGTTCTTTCGATTCTAACCCTTGTGAGTATTGTGAGATTCCTTATGGAACTTGAAATTAATTAAGTATAACTTATATGTAATCGGGGTATGTCTTTCAATATTTCTTTGTTGCTTCTCATGTGACTAATTATACGAAGAGTAAAATAGGAACATTGAAAGTATATTTATGACATTTATGATTGTTTTCCCTTAACCGTGCTAGATATTGAAATAGTGTCAATTGTGAGTGAAGAATCGTTAACATATAATGTTTGCGAGCCACGAATTAGCATTGATCAACGATTGTGATAGCATCAAGTGCAAACATGTGACTGTCGCTACAACAACTCGTTTCCTATATATCTAGTTTTTATTTAATTTAATTTAATTTTAATTTTTTTAATCTTTTTAGAAATTTTAGGAAGACATTATTCACATTTTTTAGAGTTGGATAGTGATTTCTGCATATTCTTTTTGTTCTTTTCCGTATTTTTATTTATTTTTCGTATTTAGATTGAATGTTTAAAATAAATAAATAAAAGACACTCACACTAATTGGGCGATCAGGTGCATGTTGTTGCCCCCATCTCCCATCTGTTTTCTGGTTGTGCGTAAAAGACACTCACAAAATTAAAAGGGAGATTTGGAAAAATAACTAAAATTTTAACTATGAATTGAATTTTAACCAACTATCATTATTGTTTATAATTCTAACCAAAATTTGACCTGAAAGTACATCAATACCCTTTTTAAACTAAATTAATTACAAAAATATATCATCTCCATCTATTTATGGTCCAAATTTTGACTATGTATCAAAACTCCCTTCTGTGTTTTTTTTTTCACAAGATTTCTGAGGATGAAAATGTCAAAGCCATCAAGGAGGAAATTAACAAGGTTGTTAAACTTGAGGAATAGCTCGACATTGATGTCCTGATTATATTACTTGTCAATTAAAAATTATGTTCTCCTTTTAAGCTGAGGGAGTCTCTTATGCAAAAAGAATGCATGTTCCATTTAATTGAGTGTCAAAATATAAATGGGTTTTTGGAAATAATATGCCTACCTTAATCAGCTTTTGCTGAGATTAGAAAGAGAATAATTATCCAGTGGAGCCGATCATGTGCATGTTAGTGGAGCCGATGCTGGGCCATGGCGAAAAGTTTCCTAACCCCGTGACCGATCGCATCTCGGGAGCGGCCCAAGCAAGGACAATAAGCAAAAGATGGTGTTGTCATCCACCACTGCTATCCAAAACCCCTCCAATGGCGTCTTCTTAGAGCAAGTCTAGCCTTGGACAATGCTTGGGGGACAGGGGAAAGGAAAGGGCCTGAGGCCTGGTGGACAACCCTCTAGCCTTGGAGCGCCCGAGTGAGGGTGGGAGCCCGAGCACAAGGGGTGGGGAATTGACAGGCCTGCAGCCCGAGGGCCAGGCATTTTTTTTTTTTTTGTGTCAGCCCAAGGGCTTGCAGCCCCATTTCCATGTTTTTTTTATTTTGTATTGCCAGGGGGGAGGGCTCCAAGGGTGGAGATGCAAAAGGTAATTACTGTTCATTAATGGTAGTTACTATTCATTAAAGGCAGTTACTGTTCAATATGGTGGATTCAATAGTGGATTGCCAGGGAGGAGGGCTCCAAGGGTGGAGTTGCTCTTATATCCACTCCACACTTAAAATGTAAAATCATACGACTTGAATTGCTAATGAGCTGGATGTCAAAATGGGTTCATAAAATTCCATGACTTCATACTTAATGAAGTAGATCAACAATTCATTAGTTAAAAGTTAATGGAAAACTCACTCAACCTAAATTGAACATGAAACGAATCGTAAACTTAGATGTTTTAGATTCAAACGTTCACATAGAAGTGAAAACATTTGACTTTACCTCATACGTATGGTTTTCAAGTGATTGTATCCACTCAAATTTCGCCTTAAGAGCAACTGCACCCATGGAGCCCTCCCCTTGACAATCCACTATTGAATCCACTCTTTTGAACAGTAACTGCCATTAATGAACAGTAATTGCCATTTGCATCTCCACCCTTGGAGCCCTCCCCCTGGCAATAGGCAGTAAAATATTAGTTTTTTTGTTTGTTTAAATAACAAAATAAAATTATTTGTAATTTCGGATAAGATTTTTTAAATCGTTCTCATTGCGTCACGTGTCATTTTATAAAAAAAACAATTATTTAGCGATGGATTTCGATAAGATTTTTATCCAATGTCATCGTGCCACGTGTCGTTATCTTTTGAGAATCTTTGACGATAGATTTCGATCAGATTTTAACTCGTTCAAAATTGCGCCATGTGTCATTATCCGAAAAGATAATTATTTGAAATCGATTTCGATAAGATTTTTATCCAATACGATCGTGCCATGTGTCATTATCTTTTCAAAATCTTTGAGAATAGATTTCGATCAGATTTTTAACGAATGACAGCATGCCACGTGGCCTTATCTACAATCCAATCCTTTCTTAATCGTCCATATAATCCACCATCCATCCTCACAAATCTCACACCAATTTTCTCAACATCTCCATCTCATTATTCATAGTTTCTGCTTCTTCTTCATCATCCATCCTTACAATGTCTTTTTCTTCATCAAGGATGATGTGGGAAATCGATCAGCAAGAGGAAGAATTGTTTAACCAATCTAAAGGAATGTTCAACCTTCAGATAGCCGAAAATGAGATGAATAAGGATGAGGAGCGTAGAAGGAGAGATGACGAAACAAGAATGGCCAGAGCCTCACATTCCCGTTGAGTCATCCAGACTGTTGCTTAGATATGCAGGCCCAACCGTTCAAGAAACCTTGATAGAAGCAGGCAACGACGGGGTGAAGAGCTGTTGGACGATTACTTTGTCCATAACAGTGCATTTCCTGATACGTACTTCAGACGCCGTTTTAGAATGGAACGACATTTGTTCAACAGAATCATGACTGATGTTTGCAACCATGATTCTTACTTTGTGCAAAAGAAGGATGCTTGTTATGGGTCTCCTGACTCAGCAAAAAATCACTGCTGCGTTGCGGATGCTTGCGTATAGAGCATTTGTAGACCAAGTGGATGAGATAACGAGGATGGGGAAATCAACCATTCTTGAGGCCCTGATGAGGTTTTGCGGAGCAGTCGAATCTTTATACACCGCAGAGTACCTCCGAAGACCTACTCACATGGACTTGCAAAGGCTTCTGGAGAAGGGCGAGATGCGAAGTTTTCCTGGGATGATAGGAAGCATCGATTGTATGCACTGGACGTGGAAAAACTGTCCAAGTGCATGGCAAGGCGCATATGGGGACAGAAAAGGAGCAAAATCTATCATTTTGAAGGCAGTGGCATTTTTTGATACATGGATATGGCACGCCTTTTTCAGGGTTTCGGGGGCTCAAAATGATCTCAACGTCCTTGCCCAATCCCCAGTGTTCAACGACGTCCTGCAAGGAAATACACCAAAAGTCACGTACGTCGTCAACAGACTTAGGTACGACGGGCCATACTACCTAGTTGACGGCATTTACCCACGGTGGGAAACATTTGTCAAAACAGTGCCACTCAGCGAGGTGCAAAGGAAAAACACTTTGCAAGCTGTCAAGAGGGGTGCAGGAAGGATGTGGAGCGTTGTTTTGGTATCCTTCAAGCTCGTTGGGCGATCGTCAGGGGTGCTGCCAGAATGTTCGATGTAGAGTCACTTCGATCCATCATGATGACGTGCGTCATTCTTCACAACATGATTGTGGAAGATGAGTTCGATTGTGATGCGGTTGATGAATATGAGCCAGAGCCAGACACGATGAACAATTCAAGAACACAGATATATTGTGCGCATGATGCCACCGAAGAACCCGTGCAACACGAGCCATTAGAAAGGGATGGACGTTACAATGAAAGGGTCATTAAACGATATACTGCACTTCAAAGTGAAGGAAATTTTGTGAAAAACATGTTCATTTGAGCAACATCTATAGCATGCAATTAACAAATTAAAGGCGGAATCATGCTTGCATGCACTCAAAACAAAACATTACCCATTAAATTCAAAGCCTAGTAGTTAGGTGAACCAAGACTCAACTCAAAACAAAGTGAGTTGAGAAATTATACCTTTGTTGATTCCTCTTTGCATAAGCAAAGGATAATCACCCAAGAGATAGGGCCTTCATTCCTTACTTCTTAGATCCATGGATTTGGATGGAAGAATAGGTTTCTCCAAGTTCTCAAAATTGAGAACCTCTAAGTCTCCACACCAAGGTAAGATTTTTGGAAGAAATGAGTGACCTAGAGGAAGTAAGATTACTAGCTATTTTCCTCTAGGGTGGCCGGCCTCTTTAGAGAGAAAAGAGAGTTTGTGTTCTCATCTTTTCTCCAAAAGAAACCCTAAATGAATTTTGGCTATAAGGTCATATTTATACCTACATTCATTGGAGTGGCAAACTTGTAATTAAGTCCAAAACCCACTCCTTTATCAATATGGCCGGCCATAGGGTTTCATTGGGCTTTTTAGGCCTTTGTGAATTATTTGTCATTAAGTTGTCATACAACTTAAGTCAATGGGCTTGACGTTCGAAGCCCATTGGGCCTTGAGGCCCAAAACTAACCCGTGGTCTTTTAACGAACTTTATTCGTTTAATTAATTAACATATTAATTAATCCTTGCCATAAATAAATAATTAAACCATTTAATTATCCTTACTCATCTCCGTTGTTTCTTCAATCTCTACCTTACACGGTGTACGATCCATTAGGTTCCTTTTAGCGAGGCAGTGGGTGATTAGAACTCTTTCAAATCGATTGTGAATTGAAACTTACTTTCAATTCTCCCTTTAGTGATTATACACGTTTAGGGCTTCCACAAACCATGAGTGACACCTAGCAGTATGTCATGGTTACCCAAGCTAATCAGAAGAGGTGGATAACCTATTCAATTTAGGATTACAATGCAATACGGTCTTTCTCTAATACAATACTCTTGACCATATTGTTTGGTTTGATAGTTTATTTATGTCTACTATCCAATGTGATTCATTTACTTATATGATTACTTTGAATGTAATTTGGAACGACTTCCTAAATCTCATTCATACTCTGGCCAGAGATTTTTAATCATATCATAGAGTATTCTCCCTCAAACGGTTTGAAGGTTAGAGATCCCTTGTTACACATTCACTTGCCTCCATGGCTAAGTGGCTTAACCCCAACTATGCCGTGGACACCCGCGAATGGAGTGACTTTGACATAATCAAAGATCAAGGACCTAACCACAAGACAACTATGATGCCTTAGGTCAAAGGACTACTTTGCATTATCCTAACCATGAGTTCTCATGTGACATGAGTATGAGAACTCTTCGTTGATCGTGTTCAGTGAACTCATTCCTTATTGAGCACCTACGTACTTGTCTTGGTGTCAGTCACACCAATGACTCGAGACCAGTCACTCTCACTAAGAGAAGACATAGCACATACTGATCTTAACGGACTGTCAATGCCCAATCGGCAATCCTATGATCAGGAACGTTTAGGATATGTATACGAAAGAGAATGGTCTCATGAATCTAACTTCTTTAAATTACATTCTCCTAATTACATATTCCTTGGACTCATCGTTTAAGCATATAACATTTATATGAGACGGCTTAAAACAATAATTTATGCCCTTGATATTAAACTAGATTAGCTTAACATGTGAAATGTCCGTAAAGTATCATCATATGATTGGTTTTAGGGCACATTTCCAACACAAAGGTCATCTATGCACAATGATCGGCAAATTGACTTGATAGAGCACCAGTGGGCATTGAAACAAGCTGAAGATACTTAAGTTTATTTAGTATGTTTGTTTGTATTTGGTGTGTTTATGTAATTCTATTTGGTGTGTTTTTTGTAGTGAGTTTTTTATTATTTGGTATGTTTATGTAATTTTATTTGGTGTGAATTATTTGGTATGTTTATGTAATTTTATTTGGTGTGTTTTTTGTAGTGAGTTTTTTATTATTTGGTATGTTTATGTAATTTTATTTGGTGTGTTTTTGTAGTGAGTTTTTTATTATTTGGTATGTTTATGTAATTTTATTTCATTATACGTGAACAATTTGATGAATAAAGATTCTATTATTAGGATAAATATATTACGAAATTAAATAAATGTACTCTCACTTTAAATAAAGTCCTCACTTCAATAAATTGGAAAGAACATAAATAATAAATTACAACCCAAAGTGATTGGAAAACTATGGGCTCCGATTACAAAAAGTACCTTATTCATCATCACTTAACAAATCTGTGGTGCTAGGATCATCTTGTCTTGTTGTGCTAGGACCATCTTGTTTTGATCTCGCTTCTCTTGCACGCCTCCTTTGCACCACATCCGCTTTCTCCGACTGCCAAAAATATTTAGAATTTGGAGACATCCCTTCTAAACGCGTGTTCATAATGTCACGATCTCGTTGTGCAATTCTTTCTTCTCTAAGCAACTCCCTTTCTTGCCTAAGTAGCTCTCTTTCCCTCTGTTCAGCTTGAAATGCTTGTTGAATAGCTGCAGCTTTTGCCTCATCTTTAGCCTTTTCAACCTCATATTTCGCCAATTCCCGTGCCAACGTCAATTCACCTTGACGAGCAAGTTCTTGCATGTACTTTCCATAATCATTCTTGGAAGCACTCATTTTCCTCTTTGAAGCCTTCTTACCTTGAGGCCTAATTGGATAACGGGTCGACCCCGACGCTTGTTCAGGAATGGGCGTTTCAGGCACTTCTTCTCCATCTTCTTCATCAACATGGGAGCCATGATCGGGTGTAGAGTGTGGAGGGGTGCTGCGTACAAAGGTGATGTGTAGAGGGGTGTTGTTCATGCATACTTCTGGACCAACAAGCACAACTTTGAATTTAGGACAATCTTTAACAATATTCCAACATTCCCACCGATGGAATGATTTGTTTCTTGATTTGATTTTGGCAGCATACCATGCTTGTGCTTGAAGTTGCTACAAATGAATAATAATGAAATTATTAGGTAACAAATAAATAATACAAACAAATAATAATAATGAAATTATTAGGTAACAAATAAATAATACAAACAAATAATAATAATGAAATTAGGTCACAAATAAATAACGCAAACAAATAATAATAATGAAATTAGGTAACAAATAAATAAAACAAACAAATAATTATAATCAAATTAGGTAACAAAATAATAATACAAACAAATAATTATAATATATTCTTACCTCATATGCATAATTTGCCCCACTTCGAACATTACTACTAGCTTGTGTCAAGGCATCTCTCCACGTACTAAAGGAATGGCTAAGTATTTTCCAACGACTGGACATCAATTCTTTGGTTCTTTTCCCACTCATTTGCTTAAGAAATTTGGTATGAATTAAACTCCACATTTCTCACAACTGCATCTCATTACCCGTAAGGGAATTATGAGTAACTTCAACCCAGTTAGTGCACAACGCAACATCTTCAAGAAGCGACCAATTCGTACCTGCGTGAGAAAGATAGGAATTTGATTGAAAGTAGTTGAGAAAATATGAAATTGTGGTGTAAGGTAGATGGAGAAGAAGTGGTATTTATAGAAAAGTAAAAACAATTTTTTACAATTTTTTTTTTCAGATTTTTTACAATTTTTTTTGGATTTTTTTGGATTTTTTTTTAATTTTTATTCAAATAATTAATCTCTGCTGTTGGATTTTAAAAATTTTGAATTCCAACACTCCAGATTGTGCCACGTGTCACAACGGTAACTTTTCTTAATTTTAAAACTATTTTTTTTCAATTTATAAAGCAGATTAATATCAACCGTTGATCTCAGATCGAACGGTTGATATAAAATCAACTTTTTTTTTATTACCGTTGCAAATCGAACGGCTCGTATTAAAGAGCCGTTGGGATTGAACGGACCGTGGGAAGCCACGTGGCTTCCTAACGGTAACTGGGTTGCTGGGCCAGTGCCCTGAATTCCTGTCGAGCGACGCGCCCCCCACTCGCGAGTGAGGGGCACGCGCCTAACACAAAAAAAATAAAAAATAAAAAAGCCCGGACCCAGGCCTGACGTCACGAGCCTCGGGCCATAGGCCTGTCGATTGCCCACCCCCCCCCCGGCCCTCGGGCTCCCACCCTCACTCGGGCTCTCCATGGCTGGAGAAGAACCAACCGGCCCTCGGGCCCTTTCCTGATGCCTGTCCCGAGCAAAGAGCAAGGCTGGACTTGCTCTAAGACCTCGAACGGGCGTTAGGTATTCTTTATTTCCAAAAAAAGAAAATAAGTCATCAAGAACCCTAAACCTAAAGTCAAACTTCCTCGCCTAGTTTGACTAATGTAATTTGATGTTTTGTGCAGTACTTATAACACATCCTAGGTCACACGATGCAATATTTGAGATTCACTCAGAAATTTGAAATTCACCAAGTAGCAGTAGCACCCTCTATTTTCTCAGGCAGATATGGAGGTTGAAGTTTAGGGTTTGAACTCTGCTAAATAATGACATTCTTCTTTTGGACCAATCAGAGAGCTTTGCTGTTTTGGGATCCTGCATGAACTGATCAGTTGTCATAAGCTGCACATCCTCCAAACTTATCATTTTTGGGTGTATTCTCACCAATGGTCCCCATAATTTTCACATGATTTTATAGGATATTAACTTATAAATTCGCAGTAATTCTAAGGATGCATTGCCTGCAATAATTTAGCAATAATTTAACTCCACCAAACTTTATATATATCTTGGCTCTTATAACCCTTGACGCACACTACAAGCTTTCTTTCCTCAGCTGATCTCGACTCCAAAGTCATGGACTTGAAGAATACTTCCCCATTTTTCTTCTTTGCCCTATTGATCTCCGTTACCAAAGCCCTTGATCCTTTTTGTGCCTCCCAATCTGATGGCTCCGATGACCTCTCCATCATTCCCACCTATAGCAAATGCTCTCCCTTCTCCTCACCCAAAACAGACTCTTTGGTCACCACTGTCCTCAACATGGCCTCCAAAGATCCAACTAGGGTTAACTACTTGTCAACCCCAGTGCCCCAAAAGACTACGTCTGCTTCGATCGCTTCAGGCCAGCAGGTCCTCAACATTGCTAACTACGTGGTCCAGCTCAAGCTCGGTACCCCGAGTCAACTCATGAACATCGTCCTAGACACTAGCAACGACATTGCTTGGGCCCCATGTTCCGGCTGCACGGGGTGCTCCTCTACCACCTTTTCACCCAACTCATCGAGCACATATGGGTCACTGGAATGCTCAGTGTCCGAATGTGCTCAAGCTCGCGGACTCTCGTGCCCGGCCACTGGGTCTACTGCCACCTTAGTTCAAGATGTTTTGAGATTAGGTAAAGATGTTATTCCCAAATACTCTTTTGGTTGCATCAATTCCATCTCGGGTGGGTCCATCCCTTCTCAAGGGTTATTAGGCCTGGGTCGCGGATCCATGTCATTACTTTCACAATCTGGGTCGCTCTACTTTGGTGTGTTTTCGTATTGTTTACCAAGTTTCAAATCATACTACTTTTCAGGTCACTCAAGCTTGGCCCGCCAGGCCAACCCAAGTTAATCCGGACCACCCCACTTCTAAGAAACCCACGCCGTCGGTCACTGTACTATGTCAACCTGACTGGAATCAGTGTGGGCCGAGTTCTTGTACCAATTTCCCCAGAGCTTCTAGCATTCAACCCTAACACCGAGGCGGGAACAATCATAAACTTGGGCACAGTCATAACCCGATTCGTGCCACCCGTCTACACAGCACTCCGCGACGAATTTAGAAAACAAGTGAAGGGAACATTTTCGTCATTGGGAGCCTTTGACACTTGTTTTTCTGCCACCAATGAAGTTGTGGCCCCAACCATTACATTGCAATTCACCGGGTTGAAGTTGACACTGTCGTCAGAGAACAGCTTGATTCACAGCAGCTCAGGCTCACTGGCTTGCTTAGCGATGACGGTAGCTCCCAATAATGTGAACTCAGTGTTGAACGTGATAGCCAATTTGCAGCAGCAGAACCTTAGAATTTTGTTTGACGTTGCCAACTCTGTCGTTGGCATTGCTCGTGAGAGTTGTAATTAACTAGCTACGTAGGGTTTCTGGTGTTTTGTCTCTTTGTGTTGTGTTTAAATTGTCGCAATGCAATATATATAGGTGATGGCTTGTGACAAATAAAAATGCAGGATAAGCCCTGCTGGTGTTGAATTTGGAGATGGTGTGTAAGCTGTTAATAATTACTATGTGGTAATTTTAGGAAAGAGAACTTAATTATTGGAGTTTTTATTCTGAATCTCTGATTGTGACTTGATGAGCTTTGAAATGAACTAATTTTGGAGTTCACATAACTATAACAGTAGCCATTTAGGTTAAAAGAACACAAGAATTTAACGAGGTTAGTAATTTGTGTTTTCGTTCTTGTGATCGCGTTGAGAAATTTCATTAGTAGAAAGAAGCAACTTTTGCTAAAAGAATTCGCTTAATTACCCCTTTTTGTTAAATCCTAGGTCTTAATTTCTTTGTCACCTATTCTAAGCCATATGTGTCTGATATTGTCAAACATTTATTTGTCCAGATTTCGACTACAAACTTCGTCCCAACAATTTTGGTGATCCAAACCATAAAACGTAACAAAAACAAACAAGGTAGTGCAGAGGCCAAATATTTAAAAATGTTAAACAACTACTGACATATGACTCACATTTACTCTTACATTTGAGTCCCCTATTTGATTACGACTCAAGCAATTGAAGGTAACCAAATTTTTTTGCCTCAAGAATAAGGCGTTGAGTAATTCAACAAAAATGCAAATATCCCTTATGAGTCTATGACCGACAGGCAAAATTCTTGACAATTATTAGGTTATAAGAGTTGAGGTATTCGTCAATTTACCCCATGAACTTGTAAGGATTGGTCAATTTCCTCCCTTAACTTTAATTTTGGTCAATTTCCCCCCTAAACTCTCATAATTAGTCAATTTGTACCTTACTGTTATTTTTTTTAATTTTCCATCTATTCTTCTGTTAAGTAGGTATCCGCATGACTACCTTTAAAGGGCAAAAAAGTCATTTTCCCTACACCTTTTATCTTCTTCCTTTTCTTCAAACTTTCTCTTGTTCTTCCTTTTCTTCAAGCCGAGCCCATGACTCCCTCCAACGCCTCCCTCCTCCACTATTTGCAGCCCAATCCATTTGATTTGTTGCTTTTGCAGTTTGCAGCTGCCCACACCCCGTCGCCTCCTCCCTCAGCCTCGTCGACCTCTGGTAAGGTGTAGGGAAACCAACTTAACGGAAAATGACAGTAGGGTGCAAATTGACTTTTTTTGCCCTTCAAAGTCAGTCATGCGGATACCTACTTAACAAAAGAATAGATGGAAAATTAAAAAAAATTAGGGTAAAGTACAAAAAACTACCTCAACTATTGGTGTCATGACACTTTCATACCTCATCTTTTAAAATTGACAATGTCACCTCATCTTTAGAATTTGGTCCAATGTTATACCTTTCGTTAACTGGCCGTTTACTTTTCGGTTAAATGCTGACGTGGCTTGATTTAGAGCCCACTTTCTATTAAAAAATTATTAAAAACTAAAAAAAATTATTTAATATTTTTTAAATATTAAAATAATAAAGAAAAGTTATAAAAAAAAAACACCCCTTAGTTCATCCCTCCCCCTCCCCCCTCCTCCTTTCTCTTCTCCCCATCTTCATCGTCTTCCCCCCACCTGCAACCTCCAACAAAAAAATAAAAAAATAAATTCCAATTTGTCTTCCCCTACATCTACCCTCAGTTTGTCTTCCCCCACCCCCTCTTCTCCCTCCTGCAACCCAGAAAAAATAAAATAAAATAAACCCAGATCCCGTCAGCGGGAAGATGGGTGCGCTAAGATGATGGAGGATTGGTGTAAGAGGATGTGGAGAATGGATGAGAGTGGTGGATTTGGGGTTGGCAGGGGGTTAGGTTTGGGGGGGGGGGACGAATTGGGTTCGCTTTGGATTTTTTTTTTTTTCTTCTTTTTTTTCTTTCTCGGTTGCGGCGGCCGGGGGGGTTTTTTTCTTCTCCTTCTTCTTTCTGGGTTGCAGGGGGGGGGAGACGAACTGGGTTAGGTTGTGGTTTTTTTTTTTTCTTCTTCTTTTTCCTCCTTCTTCTTCTTTCTGGGTTGTAGGGGGTGGGGAGGGGTTGATGGGTTTTCAAATTTTTTTTTTTGGTTGAAGATTAAGCAGGGAAGAAGATGAAGATAGGGAGACAGAGAGAGGGAGAGAGAGAGAGATAGGGGAAGGGACGAAGAGGGAAATTTTTTTTTTCTTTATTATTTTAAAAAATATTAAATAAAATTTTTAAGTTTTTAATAATATTTTATTAAATTTTTAATAGAAATGAGCCCCGACTTAAGCCACGTTAGCATTTAACTGAAAAGTAAACGGCCAAGTAATGGAAGGTATAACATTGGACCAAATTCTAAAGATGAGGTATGACATTGTCAATTTAAAAAGATGAGGTATGAAACTGTCGTGATACCAATAGTTGAGGTAGTTTTTTGTACTTTACCCAAAAAATTAATAGTAGGGTGCAAATTGACTAATTAGGAGACTTGAGGGGGGAAATTGACCAAAATTAAAGTTGAGGGGGGAAATTGGCCAATGGTCACAAGTTCAGGTGATAAATTGATGAATACCTCATAAGAGTTTGGAACAATGACTCCCATCGACCCACCACTTTCACTACTGGGCTAACTCCAAAGTGGCTTAGAGTCGCAAATTTAGGCTTGGCAAACAGATCGTGTTTCTCATATTCGCATTCTTTTTATGTCATACCAATGATCATAACGGATCGTGTCGTGTCAAACCCGTTATCTTAACGGGTTCTTAACAAGTGACTCGATAATGACCAGTCGTGTCATTTCGTGCCAGGTTAATGGGTCATACAAGAAATTGTCATGCATAACGTCAAGATGTGGCAAACGGTAGTGTTTGTGTCATTTACGTGTCATTCCCGTTATCTTAACAGGTTTTTAACGTGTGATTCGATAACTATCCAATTCGTATTGATCCCAAATCTGTTACTTTCGTGTCATTTCGGGTCGAGATAACATGTTGTGCAAGAAAGCCAGCCTACTCAAACATTTCTTTATCAAAGGCAAGATAGAACATTTTTTTAACACAACAAGGTTGATGAAACTAGAGAACAAATCCACACAATATCAAAACATAATAAACTTAATAAAATGAATATATAATATTATTAAAAGAAGATGAATTTAGACGCCTCATTTATGAGAAAATTGTGAGATTTCTTGTTAATGTTTTGTATTTTGTGTATTTGAATCAAAAGGAATTTTAGTGTTTTGGTAAGAAATCAGAGTAGAGAAAATGAGAATGAAGGGAAGTGACGGCTTGCTCAACATTGCAGCTTTACATTCGCGCGCGCGCACACATATATATATCATCAAAATGGTAAGGTTTTTGGTCCCATTTACGGTCATCAATCTTATCTCCATTAAGAAAGAAAACAAAGGACTCTACCTAACCTTGTACTGTTCTAATCTTAACCATACAACCCAGTTTTAATCTGCCTTCCATTTGTCTATTCGGACTTGGCTTGAGAACTAGCCGTTGGTCTTTTGAACTTAACCATCATTTTGAACTTCGTGAATATGTTGAACACCTCAGACTTATACCTCATGAAATATGCTCAACACATCCTAGTATGATCATCTATGAAGGTTAAATTTTTTTTGTTCTTAATCACTTTTGCAGTTTGCATTGAACCACAAACATCTGTGTGGATAATTTCCAGAGATTGTGTAGCTCTCCAAGTCTTGCATGTCTCAAAACTATCTCTATATGATGCTTGCTAAGACACATCCTTCACAGGTTTCATTTCCTTCTTGCAGCTCAGGTAGTCCTAGGACTATTTCCAGTTTCCGTAAGTCTCTCAAACTTTGAAAATTCAAGTGGCTATATCTCTTATGTCATAGCCAAGTAGTCTTTGTGACACTTGTTCTCAGTGAGATAGACTGACAATAGCTTAGTAACAATGGAAAGCTTCTGTTTACTGTCATTTAAACCCTGGTGACCAAGTTCTCCAAGCTTCTGTCATCAAAGATTTCTACCATTAAGTCACCAAAAATAGAAAATAGCATGTAGTATCATCTGGCCTACACTTAAATTCTTATCCAGCCCAGGTATCAACAAGACTTCTTTGATATATCTTCTTCCTTGTTTTGTCTCAATCACCAAAGTGCTTATACCAGTGGCTTTCACAAGTTATCCGTTGCCCATTTTAACTCTTCCAGTAATTCCCTGTCAATGTTGATGAGTAAAGACTCATGTACAGTCATACGGTTGCTGCACCCAGTGTCAATGTACCATACACCTTTATTCTTCTCAATGGTAGTGACATTGCAAGCATAGAACAAATTTGTCTCCTCCTCAACTTTGTGTGCATATTTTACAGTTGATTTCCTTTAGAACCACAATCCTTGGACAAATGACCAAACCTTTTACACTTGTGACATTTGGGTTTCCCCTTGATCCAACAAACACCGAGATGATCATTATCAAAGATTTTGCAGAGTGGCTTTGTGCCTTATGTATTATTTCTCACAGGCAAGCTTGGTTTTCCGTCCCATTTTTTACTTTTCCCTTTCCATGTTTTCTTTTGTTGCTTGAAGTTGTTATATGACCAGTTGAATCCCCTCTCTAGGATTAACACTAAAGGACTAAAAAGCCCTTTCTATGGGTGCACCAGCATGCCTTTCTAGCCTTTGCTCAAAAGCTTTCAAAGAAGCCATAACTTCTTGTGCATGTGTCAATGTCCTTAGTTTACTTTATAACTTTACTATAGAATCATATGGTCTTGTCAAACTGATTAGTAATTCTGTACAAGTCTTTCCTTAGGTAGTTCTTCCCCAAGAGTTTTCATTTGGTTCACAGCATTAAACAATCTATTAAAATAATCTTTAAGAGGTTCATCCTCTCTCATGCGTGTATACCAGAATCACGTCTAAGAGATTGAAGTTCTACTTGGGTTAACTTCTTGTCACCTCTGTATTCTCTTTGCAGGACCTCTCATGCAGCTTTGGCCATCTCTTCATGTGATATTCGGGGGGAAATAGCATCTGAAACTGCCCATTGTATTGTTCCCAGAGCTTTAGCATCTCTCATCTCATTGTCTCTCAATATATTTTTCAAATCACAGAGAGTTCCTCATCATCCTCTAACTCATCATCAGACTTTGGAATTTCATACCCTTCTTGAACAATTTTCCAGTGGTCTTGTGACTTGAAGATGGTGGTTATCCTAATCCTTCAAAAGTCATAGTACTCTCCGTTGAAAATATGAGCTCTAAGCTCACCGCTGCTTAATCCAGACTTCCTATCAGTTCTTGAATCACTTTCTAGGCTCTGATACCATGTTAATGTATTGTATTTGTGTATTTGAATCAAAGAGAATTTCAGTGTTTCGGTAAGAAATCAAAGTGGAGAGAATGAGAATGAAAGGAAGTGACGGCTCCCCAACATTGCAACTTTACATTCAGATATACATCATCAAATTGGTAGGTTTCTGGTCCCATTTACAATCTTACCTCTATTGAGAAAGAAGATAAAGGACTCTACCTAACCTTGTACTGTTCTAATCTTAACCATACAACCCAGTTTTAATCTCAGCCCTCCATTTGTCTCTTTGGACTTGGCTTGAGAACTAGTTGTTGGTCTCTTAAACAAAACTAGCCGTTGGCTTCTTCTTGTTGCTGGAAACTGTTTGGCTTCCAACATTTCTCACTAGCCTGTAAAACCATGATCTCAATTCATACACATCTGGGCAGCTTAGCCCTGAATCATGACTAAATGATACAAGTACCAAAAATCAATGAAAGAATTAGCAGCAGCACACTCTATATATGTATATATATATCTCTCTGTATTTCTTTGTTTGTTTTTATTTTTTTTTTAATAACATAACACCCCTCCAACTTTCAATTGAAACCATCCCTCGTGTCACAAACCCTTCATCTTCTTTTATGGTCAATTGATCTTCAGAGAGCTTCTTCTTCATGACGACAAATTATATGAACTCTAAGCCCATACATACAAAGTAGTACACACCAACACAACAAATGCAATCGAAAAAGAAAACAAAAAAGAAAAAACATTAACAAAACAACGACAGTTTTTGCTTGCTATATTGTTACCTCTCTCTCTCCATCTCTCTCTCTCTGAAATCATGGAACTCCCTCTGCTCTCTCTCTATGCCTCGGAAACTTTTTTCTGTCTAACCCCACCATTGATGCACCGCAACACCTTCGTCCCGAAGCTGTCCGTACAATGCTAAGCACTGCCAATATGCCCTGCGGCTCCTAACATTAATTTTTTGATTATGTCCCTGGTGCTTGCACTCCAAGAAAAGCTCATCCACCAAATGAATCGCTTTACTCTTCACCATCTCCTCCACCACCTCGGCCTCGGCCTTCATCACCACATACTCCTCATCCTTAACATTCTTGTTCAGCCACTCCGATATTCCGGTCTGAACCACCTCCTTCCCGGAACTATCCTCTGTTACAGTCTCGATCTTGTACATCTCAAAGTTCTTGTCCCGGGTAGGGTAGTTCTTTGCGAACCAGCTCGTCCCACTTCCGCCTTCCTTCTCTGGCAACCCTACGTCAATGAAAACCCTTCTAGGGTAGCTCTCGAGCGAGTCACCCATCAAGTCCGGGAGGTACCTTGTTCTCTTCAAGTACCTCCTCGATTTCCCAGATGAGGCTCTCGGGGGCTCTAGAAGCACATCTTCGAGCTTCTTCAGCGCCTCCTTCTTTGCCTCCTCAGCCAAGAGCCTTCTCCTTGTGGGAGAGGTGGTGGTAGAGGATGAAGTTTCGGTTGCATGGGTGCTGGTCTTCCTCATTGCCAAAATGATCGTGTCAAATCGCCTCAGGTACACCATCTTGTAGTTGTTAGGCTTCTTGAAACTGTTAGAGGCGTCATTGCTGAGCGAAAGCACGACAATCCCATGGATTTTAAGGGTCCTTTCGATAAACTTTGAGGCATCAGGGAAGGCAGAGACGAAGGCAAAGTCGATTGAGTTTTCAGGGGTTAAGCTTCGTTTGTCGGAGTTGATAAGCTCGATTTCCTTGATATCATCGTTATCAAGGATCTGAGATGCTTTAACAGCTTCTTCATCTCCGTTGCTTACGTAAACAGCTTTATGTGTGCCTTTCCTGTATAGACCTTCGTTGGCCAAGTCGCGGAAGATCAAAGGCAGAAGCTCCAGATTAACCACGTCGGATGAGCTCATTATTTCAGGCAGAGAAGTGGTTGCTGTGGGAAGGAGTGAGTTCAACCACGGGAGTGAGGCGATGCACAAAGCCAAGATCAAAGAACGAGCAACGAGGATCAAGGCTCTGGAATTGGGAATCCGAATAACCAAGTACTTGGCATCTGGATACAATCCGATTGGAGCAGCATGCTTTGGGTGGCATTTGGTACGGAAACCTTGGATCAAATTGATCGCCATAGTTGCGAAAAAAATTTGGGTATTAATACTGTGTGCAAGTTTGAGAATTTCTAGACTAATAATTCGGTCGGACAGGTAAAAGATTGAATTGTGAGAAAAAAAAAAAGAAAAGAGAGCAGATGAATGATTGTTTTGGGAGAGAGAGGGAGAGGGCCACACGAAGAGCGAAAATAATTTAGCGAGTGCAAAACCGGGCGGCTGTGTGATTCCCACCCACGAGGGCCACACGAGCGCTTTGCATTCTAGACCATAATAACATCAACTGCCTCATCCTCTGCACCTCCATTCCTCTTGATTTTTTTACCCAGATCGGTGTGTTTAATGTGAGTCTCCGCCAATTAGTACACTTTATTTGCTCGTCGTCATCATCATAACTTGTACAATGCATGTGTAAATTAGCGAGACATTGTGCGCGAAAACCACATTACACCCCGATCAGAGATTCATGGAGGGAGGACTACAGAGAGAGGCGTTGTTGTTGTTGTTGTTTTTTTTTTTTTTTTTTTTTATGTTTGGTCTAGAGGAAAATGATATGTACAATTGGGCGATGGGGTGGTGGGGGTGGGAGAGAGGAAGAATATATATATTTATATACACGGGACGCTTTACAGACAGGTTTTGAAAGGGAGGGAGAAGGGGGAGGTCTTAAAACACGGACGGAGCTAAATTTTGCTGTGAGAAAGAAATGACCGGTGCAACGAGAATCGAGTTTGGCCGTTGCTTCGTCCTTCACGCATATTCGTGCATGTATGCATGGATTGTAATTTTTCCTATCAAACTGCTATAATTAAGCGTAATTGGTTGTAACATACACAGCGACTTCAGGGTGGCATATATGCATGGCTTCACTTAAAATCATTGATATAGGTTACATTTTGCTAACCTTCAACGACCTCTCCCAGTTTTATTCAAACTAACAGCAGATATGACTCCGAAAAGAAAAGAAAAGAAAAGAAAAATTCTATGGCATTGCTAGCTAGCTAGAAGCATTTTGTTTTAATTATAAATTAGGAACCATACATGTTCAAATTATAAATATAGCTTTCACCATTTCACAAGAAGAATGTTTATCATAAAAGCACATCAAATGAAATAAACAATACAACAATTTTAACAAGTTGCTCAAACCAAACCACCAGTGTAAGGGACTCCAGTGTCAGGCAACCAATTATCCCCCAGCAAGAAGTTGGAGACTGTAAAATTAGCAGCAACAGTTGCATTGATCACATGGTAACCGGGCCATGTAACTCTATTTGTAGTGCTTGATCCAGGACCAGTGTTATTGTACTCAGCATAATACAATGTACTTAGTGCAAAGTCTCCACTCCAAGCAAGCCATCCAGCAGGATCAATTAAACTTCCCATGAAAGTTTGCATGTAAACTGTTCTTGAATACTCCTTCCATGGCCTCCCTAGATAGGTCTTGACAGTATAATTACTCGAAGCCAAATCAGGTGTAGGTGTAATAGTGCAATTGTGGATTGAAGTTCCTGTGTTCTGATTCGGGTCTGTTCTACCTTGAGCTGTGATGGGATTGGATTGCCCTTGATTAGGCTGACGAGGGTAGATATTGCAATTTTGTAGAACAACAGCAGCATTGCCGAATATGAAATCAACTGTTCCATAGATATCACATTCTCTGTAGAATTGTCTGAGGGAATGTGTGTACAAGGTATCTTGGTACCCTTCAAAGCTGCAACTATAGAACACTGAAAAATCCGCTCCACTTCGAAGTGCAACTGCTTGTCCTTTGCTTGGCCCAGCTGTGTTACGAACAGTGATGTTTACTGCCATAAACCCTTGTGCCACCACAGCTGCAATGGGGATCACGAAGTAAATTATATAGCTTATATCAATCATCTTTAAAATATTTGCAATTGTAACATATTGTATAGATTTTTAATTCTCACACACATATATTTTGTCAGACAATCATATATATATGTTACGTAGTCAGCTTGTTTATTAAATTTTGAACCTTACCTAAAGTAGCAGAATTGAAAGTTGTCGATCCATCTCCTACGCTGTTATTTCCTGTGATGATAGTCTGATTGATACCATCTCCGATGAACAACAAATACTTCTTTTGTGATATAATTGACACGTACTCTTCATAAACACCGGCAGTGATATATATCATGAAGTACCCACCACTAGCAACAGAGTTATTTGGTGCAATGGCAATGGCTTGATTGATGGTGGTGAAGTTTCCACTTCCATCTTGACTCACAACCACAATGTCCTTCACCAAAACTTCTTCATCTCCCACCTGAAGTAGCCTTCTTCCCCGATGATTGATAGCGGAGTCATAAATTGCACGAGCATGGCTTGACATTTTCAAGTTCAAACGTCCCTTCCCGAATTTGAACTGCCTCTTGGGTTGCTTTGGCACCCCATTTTTGTCCTTAGGCACCCAACCCTTGGTAAAGAGAGCCAAAGAGGTACTAAACAATTTTGTGTTGTTAGAGAGTGGAACTGATAGATCACCTAGGACACTCCCAGCTGAAGAAGGCAGAGATGCAATCCCATCAGAACAAGTTTGGTGGTTGGTTAGAATTGCGCTAAGCAATGTTTGGACATCATCGGCATCCAAGATAGGAAGAACATCACTCACTTTGTTAACAGTTTCAAGGGAGCTCGATAAGAAATCAATGTTTAACAATGCAAGCTGCTTGCAGTCCTCAAGTGCTTGGATTGCAGGATTTGTTAAACTTGAACCCTTTTGAAGATATTTTTCATACAAATCTAAGAGCTTATGGGATTCGGAAAGTGCACGTTGGACTGAAAACCTGCCAAAGTCATAGACACTTTCGTTGTTGTGGGGAAGGACAGATGTGCAGTAAGAAGGATGTGGGGTGGACTTGCAAATGGTTTCTGGTGGGAGAGGAGTGTTTAGAGGGACATCTGCTAGCGATCGAGAGCTGAGGAAATGGAAGATTATGAGAAATGATGAAACTTTCACAAGATGAAAGAACTTAGAAGCCATTGCTACAATGGAGAGGTTTGAGGAATTAGTGTATAATAAGGTCACGGGGTGTGCATCTATATATAATATGATCAGGAATTTGACTATTATTTAGAGAATATAAAGTTGGTATAGATTGTCGAGAAGTAAACGTGCACGATTTTATGTCCAAATAAGAGTGCTCCAGTCTTCACAATTCAGATGGATATACACTATATTGATTTATTGATGAGGAAGAATGAAGGCTACAGCAGCTGTCACATATATATTAATAAATACAGAAAACGAAAGTGCATGTTAAATTTTATTTTTAGAAAACCACAATGTAACACATTTGTAACAGAATGATCTAACGTATAGTTTGTTAAGACTAATGCTAACATGTTTTTACACCATATTAGAAAGCAGAGCTTAATACCGTGAGCTTGAAACTGAGTAGAGCATTTAAATGGCTGTAGTATAAGAATTTATCAGGGAACTATAGTTCTACATGGCGTATTATAAATTACTCCATAAAGATCGTCTTTGCAAAAAATCAATTAAAACTAAGGCCATTAATCATCGAACTGTATAAAAACAGTTGAACGTAATTGGTAAAAACATTACAAACCGTCTATATATTTACTACAATAAAAGACCTTAGTTTTATTTTTTATTTTTTATTTTTTTTTGCATATATGATCTTTACACAATAATTTATAATATATATGAACAATTCTGATCATTAGCACAAATCTCTATAATTCGAACACATATTTTTTTGAGTAAGAGTTCCTATCTTTGAATAGACAAGCATTGTTCGACCCTGATTACCTCATTAAACAGTGTAGAAACAAGATTTTTTCCTTTGATGCTATTGGTTTATTTAACGATATACTAGTAATAGATATATTCCTGGAAGATTCGTTTGTGTCGCTCCACTGTCCTGTCATATGTCATTTGTCGACGTTGGGTCAATTGGCACTTGGTGCCTAAACGGAATTATATGTTCAAAAACCATGTACACAAGTGGATGTATTCAATTTAATCATTTTTATGTCGGTGACATAGCAGGCCATGTTCCAACCCTATGTAGTCTAATATTCCAAAAGGATATTAATAGTGGCTTAATTGAAAAATAAAGGGTATTTGGAAGTTATTAGGTGATGAGGATAGATGTGGATGGCATAACCCTAAGTTTAGAGAACAGCGCGTTAGGGCCGCCGCATCCATGCGTATAGTCAACGTACACGACGTGCATGATGTTTGGGCGCGCACCAGAGGACATGTAGATCCCCAATACATATTACATACATATATACACAAAAAGTTGACGAAATTAAGTACCCTACAGTGTTATAAAAATCTTCGCTTAGCACCGTCTAGACCCGTATAGGCATTAGGCGACTATCACAATTAATCCATAAGCGTTTAAAAAAATAAGAAATGGTGACAGCCCGCTTATTCCCCTAGGTACCAGTCTAGACCACATAGATTATGACTCTTACTTAGATAGAAAATAGATAATTTTCATTTTGCATTTTATTTTTTCAATAAATTGTAAGAGACTTAGACTTATTGGATACTTTGATGAACATTCATTTTATGTTTATTCCTCATGTTTTCAATATATTCTAGTACTTATAAATGTCATTTTATTTGGCAATTTATGTATCTCATATAATTATGTATTTTTTAAGTATAAGTAGACATTTATTTACATGTTATATAATAAATTTACTTAAAATTAAAAAAAAAAAACTGCCTAGGTGCCTAGGAGTTAGGCCCTGCCTAGGTGCCTAGGAGCTAGGCCCTTCTCGCCGCCTAGGCGCTAGGCCTTTTTTCGCCGTCCGACTAGCGCCTTGCACTTTTTAAAACCATGCTCCATATATAATTAAAAGGAAAATTGCAAAATGAGTTAATTATTCATTTCAAAACGAGAATATTTTTTAAGAGATATTTCACCTACCATTTTTAAAGATATTTCAAGTACCATCTCTTCAAAGGAGAATTTTAAAGGTATTTCACCTACCAAAATAATTATTATATGATATAATCAAGCATCCGAATTTGGATCAGAGGCATACTCCGTTCTTTAAGAAATTAAGGTTAACTAACTAGGGTAAACAATTTTAACCTAAGGGACAAGCCCTTCATTTTGGAGAGTTGAACGACAAAGTCTTTAAGCTAGTTATTAGTCAGTTGTTATTTCATAAAAAAGATGCAACACCGACTCGTTTGATTGAAAACCAGTTCCATAGTTAAGCATGTGATTTCTCAGATTATATATATATATCTAGTTTAACAAGTTGGGCTGCATGACAAAGTCAGAGAACAAATACAGCTGCTGCGCTGCATGCTTCAATCTAATTGGTAGTTTGGACTGATTTACTCACTTCTGAAGCAATTTGCTCTACCATGGAATTCTGTTAATCTCTACGTATAATAAACCCGCACATGTCCACTTGATGTTCCATACTAATCACAGCAAGCTAGATTGAGTTGACACGGAAATATAGGAGTTTCTGGGTTTGACTTTGCTTGATTAGATTACGTAGTCATCTTGCCCATCGTTTATCAACTCGATCATCATTTCTATAATCTGTTTGACTGACAAATAATTCATCAACTTGGCAGTTTACCCGATTAATCTCGACTTCAAACTCTTTTATATTTGAGCACCAGATATAAAGGTTGTTTAAAGATAGACTTTTGTAAGTCTTATTTTCTAGACAAAAAAATTCACTCAGTTTTAATAAAAGATAATGCTAAGGTGACTTAAATTTTTAAAACTAAATGACATGTATGGAAGTTGATGATTGGATCATAACTTAAGTGTTTATTAACTGCTTATTTTTTTGTGACACGTCATTGAATTTGCAATTTTAATCTACAAAATTAGTCTCTCTAGCATTATTTTTTAATAAAACCCAAATTAATGAAAAACTGCCAATAGGAAAGAAATAAATATACGGCAATAGTTGTACTTGTACCTTGTAGGTGATTTATGATTTTATTCTGACTTGATGGGGGAATATTTGTTAGTTATTAGTCTCATTTGATGTGTTACATAATGAAGATTATCCGAAAATGTGGTGCATCAAAGTATTTTCACACGCACAGGCATTTGTATTAAGGGAAAGAATAAGAAAATTAAGAATTGAATGATAACATTTGTCATCTTAATCTTAAAGGTTTTTTAGCCAAAATGGTTCCTGAGATTTGCCTAATTCTTCACTTTGGCCCTTGAGATTTGAAATCAATAGAAGTGGTTCCTGAGATTGTCCACCATCAATCATTTTGGTCCCTCAGTGAAAAATTATGTTAAATAAGGATCAAAATGACAAAACTACACTCAAATATAATAAACAATTGGCCAAAATGATTTGACAAAAATTAAGGGTATTTTTTTCATTCTATCCTTATTTTATGAAGATTTTTCATGGAATAACCAAAATCATTGATTGTGAACAAACTTAGGGACCAATTCTATCGATTTCAAATCTCAGGAACCAAAGTGAGGAGTTATTCAAATCTCATGGACCATTTTGGCTAAAAAAACCAATATTAAATTTTCATTTTTGGGCTTGAGAATCAAACTCTGACTACTGATGGTAATGGTGGTGGTGATGATGATGATGATGATGATGCTAAGCCAGAGTTGGCAATGGAAGAAGGCCGCACTGGAGGTATCCTTACAAAATAATACGTCTATATAATTCTATTTAATATTAATTAATGAAACTTTTAGGTTCAGTATGGCTAACACTAATATCGCCCAATAGCCCTTAGTGATATTAATTAGGAGTGCAGTCCCCTTTATATATATTGGAGTAATGTTAGGTAGACCAACTCTTTAAACTAAATTTGCAAGTCATATGATGTGTCACCAATAGAAAATAAACATGTTAATCATCAATAACCACGTCATATAGTTTACACAATTTCATTTAAAAAGTTGGTCTCTTTGGCATTACCATATAGATTGCATATTATTTTGTTATATTTTCTGAAGTATGATTACTTTGTTATATCTTCTGTAGAATTGTTCCATTTGTTTTCAAATTGTAATAATTATTTTTAGGACAAATTTGGTTCCTATCCCTAATTCGGATGCATTTGTGCTCACCACCCACTTATTATTATTGGGTGACTTTATATTTTAAGATTTATGTATATCCACTATAAATAACTCTAAATTTAAACTCATATAACGATGATAAATAAAGTAGTAAATATCACCAGTACTTAAGGATGGTAAGCAAAAATATTCCCCCTTAACTTTTAGTATTGTGTGACTGAAGCCTTATGAATTGTAAAATTTGATAGAGGTCGACTTTTGTAAGTGTCATATATTCAACATTTATTTAATTCCATGTCAACCTTTTGCTTATTTCTTTAAACATATATTCAATATGGATAATATTTTATAATATCATAAATATAATTGACTGATGGTTTACACATCACATATGTATTAGAATTTATGTCATATATGTAGTAGGTGTATGTATGTATGTGTGTGTGTATATATATATTATATGTGCATGAATTCATTAGTTTCTAACCTATTTACGTACTACAGTATAGTAATATTCATCTTTACTTGTAAGTAAGAGGTCTCAAATTCAATTCTCGTCAAAGATAAATTTGAATTACATTATTACTAACCCATTGTGAGGTTAAGCCCAACCCCTTAATGTAGATAATATATATTGTTCAATAAAAATCCTATTGACCTAGGTATATTTTCTTGTTTTCTATGACCTTCACTATAAGTAATATATTTCCTTATAGACAATATAAACACAAAACATTTTCTTGTCTATGACCTGCACTATAGGTAAATATATTTGCCATGTTTAAACTAAAAATATTGACTTTCATGACTGGATGTGTTCCCTACCTAAAAGAATAAATGTTCTAAAGCATACGTTGTTATCTTATATGTCATATGCATACAGCATAAGAAACTTTCATTTTGAAGAATATTTTTTTTAAGGACAAATAATAGGAAAATCTACATTAAACAACGTCGAGGGAGATTTGAACACATAATTTCGGGTACAAGAGCAAATATTGTTCTTAATTAACTGGGCTACAAGTCACTTGCTTTATTTTTAAAGAATTCGGTTGCATGCATGTTTAAATTTTATAAAAACCGCTTTAATTAAGGCTTAATTCATGAAATACACATTCCAGCGGAGTGACTGCTCAAAAGACCAAGTCTATGAGATGAATCTGCATACCAACTAAACCCAAGTTGCCGAGCTTGTTGGGTCGTCGGCCGCGGTTGATTGGACCGATATCTGCCTATAAATTGATATTATCCATAGCCAATGGAAATTAACTACATATATTGACTTGAATGGATTGACATTACTTAGTCATAGATCGACAATCCTGCTTTTACACACCTAAGTATAGTGGATTTACAACCATCACGTGGTGGCTCAATGGTTGACGACGAATTTCAGGTCCGTATTCCACATGACATATACTGAATTCGATTTCTGACATTGGTGAATTACAAAATAGGGGTCAGGGAAAGGTTAAAATGTATATGTAAGTCTTCCTAACCTCCGAAAGAATGAATTGTTGTGACAATGCTTGCAGGTCCCTTTAAAAAAATAAAAATTATAGTGGAATTACTAAAACTAATGTAGACAACAACGTACCTCATGATGAAACAGGTGCATGCATTCTTTCTCTCTTTTTCAGCCATAAGGTGAGTTGAAAGACTTTTAGTTTTTATTTTTTTATTATGGTTTGACATTTTTTTGTGTATGTATTTTAATTCTTTTGTGATATGTTACGTGATAAAAGTGATAAAAACAAAATAATAATCAACTTGAGATTGATAAGTTAATTATACCCCTCATAATATTACGCATCAATACTAAACAAGAGGATCATTTGAAATGACGAAGAAAACTTACGTGATATAAGTGTATAGCATTGATTTAAAACATATTCAGGAGTGTCAAACCTATTTGAGCAACAATAGAGGATGGATGACAAGTTTAATACCGGATTAAAATAGATTATAATTTTTTTAATATATGAGGTTTCTCATTATACACGGATGATAAACTAATTCTCTTTTATTCAGACCTTGTAACACATGAGACAAGATTGTACTTTTGATTCCCAAGTCAAGCGGTACATCAAAGCAAAGCCGGTGGCCCTAATAAATGCCGAGAGTTCATTTTTTCGCTTTGCATTAGACCAACCCGTTAGAAAATGATATCATTTATGGCTAAAAGGTTATAACGCATTTCGATCAAAATGGTCCCTTAGAAAATAAAATTTTGTTACGTGGGGATGTACACAATTGGTTTGGATTGAAGTAACGAAAGTCTTCTTCAGACTGGGTGTTCAAAGGCCCTCATGAATTCTTTGTGTTGAGGCCTCTTTCAAAGGCCCAAATGAATTCTTTGTGCTGTGATTTTTCATCTAAAGGCCCACGTAAATTATTTGTGTTGCGGTTAAAGGCCCACATGAATTAAAATACTATAAATAACCAGGCAGCACGCTCAGTTAACAAGCGACGCTTTGGCCGAGTGGTTAAGGCGTGTGCCTGCTAAGTACATGGGGTTTCCCCGCGAGAGTTCGAATCTCTCAGGCGTCGTTTCTTTTTTTCTATTTTTTCTTCCTCTGTTTTTTCCACTGGTTGGGCCCACGGAATGAAAATCTGCTAATTTATCGTTTTGTTCGACTGCTTGGCCCCACAGATGTCCTGGAGAATTTTTTTGGGCGGCAAGTTGTATCTCAATCGTCATTATAATCTAACGGCTGTAGTAAGAGTTTAATAAATAATTAATTACAACAAAATTGTTAGCCACGTTTGAAACTTGAAATAAAAAAATTGAAAAGTTGATTCCTCTTTCTTCCCCCTTCGTCTTCCGAATTTGAACTCAACATTTTTAAATCTGAATATCTTTTAAAAAAAATGCGGCGAGACTCGTAATTAAGGATGGGCAAACGGATTTTAGACCAGCGGGTTGGGACGGGTCCAGGTAAATTGTGAGGCAGGATGGATCCAAATTTCTGAATACACGGGCGCACACACATACAACAATTTCACACAGATCTTCTCAGTTCTCACTGAGCCAGTCCTCACTCACTTTCACGATCTCTCTCGTGAACCCAGAGTCCCAGATTGAAAAAGAGGCACTTTTGGCTCCGAACAAGAAGAGCGGATCGAGTCCGTACGCCATAGCAAAGCACAAGGCAGTGCTGCCGGCGAATTTCAGGAAGAGACTGCCTCTGCAGCTGAAGAACTCGGCGGCGAGAGGGAAGCTGATAGATCAGGGCCTCGTACAAGCTCCCGGATGCGGGGAAGAAGGAGAAATCCGCAGCGAAAACAGCCGCCGTTTCGAAACCAAAATTGGAGAAGAAGACCAAAAAAACCTCGTCTGGTAAGAAGCCCGGAAGGAAGAAATCTATGAAATCTATGAAGCAGCTCCTCAACCTTCCCTCTCGAAGCAGCCCAAGTCGATCAAGAGCTCTGCTGCTAAAAAATCTATGAAGCAGCTCCTCAAGCCTCCCTCTCGATCTCGATCTCGAATCCGTAGCCACCGCCGCCGCCGCCTCCTCCTTCTGCTTCAATCTCACTACTCCACCGAACCTCTGCCCTCACCACCTCCTCAGCCCCTGCGTCTCTTCTTCTTGCCACCCAATTTTAGTTTTATTTTCTGAATTCGAATTTGGGGATTTAGGAATTAGGGATTCAATATTGCTATATTTGTGTCCTCTCCCAGACTCCCACTCGGCTCATCTTTCCCTACTCCTCTCCTCGACAACATCACCGAACCCAGACCATCCTACTCCTCTGCCTGCTCCCCCTCCCCGCCGCTGCTGTTTTCCTGGTGTTGGGCACCACCTGATGACAAGGTGCTGCTGCGTCGACGGAAAAAAAAATAATAATAATAATTGGACCCATGAAACCGCTCCGAATCGGCCCGTTTGAAACGGGTCGGATTAGGTCCGGTTCTCAAACTCAAAATCCATCTACCTTGTCCGGCCCATTACATTTTAAAACGGGTAAATTCAATTCCTCCTAATTTGGGCCCGGCCTGATCCGTGCCCACCCCTACTCGTAATGCATTACCAATTTTGATAACTCCGAATTTTTTTAAAATGTTCCGAACTTTTTTAAAATGTTCCGAACTTATTCCGATAAATAAACTCTTAAAATATTTTGAATTCTTATATACTCAAATTTTGTATTTTAATGTTAGTTTTAGATATATTTTGTTAATTTTTTTTTGTATTAAACATACTTCTATATGTTAAAATAGATAAGGCAAACTCTTAGTGAAAAAAATTTGATAAAATAGATATTTATATTAAGAGTAAACTGTCGGTTTACCCCCTGAACTTTCACCTCACTTTCGATTTCCCCCCTGAACTTTTCCATTGGAAAATTAAGGACTCAAACTAATTTTTTTAGCCAATTTGCCCCCTACCGTTAGTTTTTCATATATTCCATCCATATTTCCGTTAAGTGAGACCATGTGCACAACATGTGAGGGTAGTTAAGTTATTTCACTCTTAAAAATGATTAAAAAACTAAAAATAATAAAAAAAGCAAAACTTTCCCTCTATTTTTTCCCGCTAATTCCTATCCTCGATTTTATTTTTCCCTCTCGTTCCTATGCATGAGAAATGACATATGGTGTTATTGTCTACCATTTTTATTTTCTCTAACAAATTAATAATTTGACAAATGCTAATGGTGCTATTGTCTCCAAAGCAGTGCATTAATATAAGAAACCCTAGTCTTTTTAATGGACATGTTTCTTATATTAATGCACTGCTTTGGAGACAATAACACCATAAGCATTTGTCAAATTATTAATTTGTTAGAGAAAATAAAAATGGTAGTACATGCTTCAAAAAAAAGATTAACTTAGCTACTTATGAAGACAATAACACCATATGTTATTTCTCATGCATAGGAATGAGAGGGAAAATTAAAATTGAGGATAGGAATTAGTGGGAAAAAATAGAGGGAAAATTATTATTATTATTATTATTTATTTTCAGTTTTTAATCATTTTTAAATTGAAATGACTTAACTATCCTCACATGTTATGCACATGGTCTCACTTAACGGAAATATGGATGGAATATATGAAAAACTAACGGTAGGGGGCAAATTGGCTAAAAAAATTAGTTTGAGTCCTTAATTTTCCAATAGAAAAGTTCAGGGGGGAAATCGAAAGTGAGGTGAAAGTTCAGGGGGTAAACCGACAGTTTACCCTTATATTAATATGTAATTAAAAGACAGAGAATATTAAAAAACATATAAAACATGTGAATTTTCAAATTATGTTCCTAAATTTTTTAGATTACTCCGCTTTCGAAATTTTCAAAAATTCCGAACTTGAAAATTATGTTCCGATCCAATTTTGAAATTTCGTACCGAAAATTGGAAATGTGGTTTTTGATCTGGTCCTTCTGAAAAACACACCTAATCTCTCCAAGTGAATATTAAAACCCCAAAACGAAATAGAATGACTTATATGGCATCGAATGCACCATGACATCCCGTATAACAATATAAAGAATATGTTTGTTACTCTCCACATAATCTTGTACTAGTAACACGAAATACTACCATGACAGTGTGCCATGTTATACACAAATTGCTAAAACAAAACTGTTAAAATGAAAACCAATAGAGTGAATAAATTAGTGGAGTGCAGAAGGTTAAAGAGAAGAGCGGAAGCAACTTTTTATTGAACAATTTACTGGTAAATCCCAAATTAGATCCAGAATTAGTGCTCAACCTTTTAGATGAGCTGCTTCCTCCCTCAGTTGTTACCTCCCCTGCCAACTTTCTTTCCCAAATGATATGAAGCTTCAATTAGGTCCACCGAAATTCTAGTGAGATTTTTATTCCCTATTAAATGGTTGACCACAGAAATTGAAATCCTTAGATATCTTTTTTGGGTGGATGTCATTTACCCATCGGTTACTCGTTCCTTTCTATTTATAAGGCACGCCAAACGGACGACCTCAAAACTTTAGTCTGGGAATCCAGTTGGTCAAGTGATGAAACATAAGAGTTATATGAGTAGCGATTTTCACAGTTTCAGTTTAACCTTCGACGGTTTTATTGTTAGTGTAATTAAATTGTAAAATAATTAGTAATTGGTGTTAAAAAAGCAAAGTGGTTTTTTTATGCAACTTTAATTTTTTTCATGGTATTAAAGCAGATTGTCTCATCTCTCATGTGTGAAACTCAATGGCTACAAGTGCTCATGTCACCCGATTTCTATTGTCACGTGATAGGTTTGAAAATTCGTCACACTTGAGGGGGCGTTTTGAGAGTATCTTGAGTCCCACATCATAGAAGAGACATTACATTTGTTTATAAGCAGTTGGACTACTATTCATCTTGCCAATTAATTTTATAATAAAAACTCAAATGTTCTTGCTATCATGGTCTAAAATATCCATAATATCCCGATATTTTCATCGAAATTTCCCTGTTTTTGGACTACCGATATTTTTTTGGACTACCGATATTTCCGATATCATTGATATTTTAGACATTGCTAAATCACTCATGTATGTAAAATATTGTACTAATTCATTATATATAAATGATTATGGTGTGTTTAAACTTCTTTCATTAATTACTACATATTTTCTACACTCACAATGTTTGCCAGCTCGCTATATAATCAACTTAAATCGGTTATATCTATCATGCAATGCATTTCCTTCCAATTTTTTGTGATAAACTAATAGATAATTGACTAAATAAACATCCTACAAAGTTTCAATAAAAATTTCTAAGTTTTTCTTACAATTTTCGTGGTTTTTATTCAATTTTTATCGATATCGATAATATCCCGATATTTCCATCGAAATTTCCGTGTTTTTGGACTACCGATATTTCCGATATCATCGATATTTTATACCTTGCTTGCTATTTAGTACTACCATTAAGTGGTATTCCTCTTCATTTGGAAGTGAGAGGTCGTAGATTTGTTTCTTGCAAAATGCGAATTTGAATCACATTATTGCTAACTCATTGTGACTTGTGATGCTTAGCTCACTTCTCCACCCTCTTAGTGTATTTGTTTTTTTTTTAATTAAAAAATACATAAAAAATCTCAAACCTTGTTTAATGCTGATATTGTTATCGGTCTGAACATGTGTGCAGTATTCTCTCAAGTAGGAATGCACATAAGAAAACTACTAGAAGCAGAAGAAAGGCGGAACAATTCTCGTGGTGTGAAAGTTGTGAATACGGAATCAGATTTTTTTTCTTTTCTTGGTGAGTGAAAGAGTTGGGTGATGATGCATGCATGAAACTTCACTTTCGTGGAGGTCAGGTTAGGTTCTTATTCTGGATCCCCTCCATTATTTTGTGGCAGCCACTCGACTGAGTATGCGACTATGAGTGCTTGGGGACCCATGCTTTTTAACCTGAGGCTGCTGTGCAAGATGCTTCACATATGGAGGAGGTTAGGGTAAAAATAAAAAACATATATTAAACGTTGAGACTTGAGAGTATGAATTCTGCATCGAGCGGAGAAGGGAAGAGAAGTCTTGCCTATTAATCTAAATAATTCCGAGCTTACAGTGGAAGGTCGACTTTTCTCACAAAGTCAAATAAGAACGAAACTAAAAATAGTAGCTAGCTAAAGATGAACGAGTTGATAGAGTTTCAACTTCTTTGTGAAGGCAATAGTTGAATCTAATGTGAACTACAGGCACTTCTTAGAGACATGGACTATTTTGTCTAACCCAAATGATTCACCACAATTTTCAAACTCAAATGGGCCAAACAGTCCCAATATTTTGTCTAAACCACTAGCTGGTAGCTCAATGGTAAAAGACGGATTATGAAGCTTCCTTAAAACTAAAATTTGGAGGTCTCAGGTTCGAAACCCGCTGTTGGTGTGGAAGCCAGATTTGTGGCTAAGGGGAGGCTAAAATGTCTATGTGAGTCTTTCTGGCCCCCGAAATGGGTGGATAACCGTGGTTTCCCACCAGTTGCCTCCCTTTAAAAAAAAAAAAAAAAAACAGTCCCAATATTTGACATTAAGAGTATGCTCTAGTAAATTTACATATTATACATGTATTTACATATAATATGTGTACTACATATTTTAATACATGTATTAAACACGTACGTGAGTACTTTTTACGTTTAATACATGTTATTTTCACATATTTTAATTAATACATATAAACTTAAAATAAAAATAACAATCCACATAAAATTCACGTATTTTTAACATATTTTAAATAAATAAAAATTTAATTAATTAATTAATTAAAAAAAGTGGCTGAATCTTTCAAAGTAAATTTTTAGCAAAGTTATCCAATATTAACGTACGTATTATTCAAATATTGTACCAGTTATGTATTTTATCAATGCTAAGATATATATATATATATAATTTTATTTTTTTGGATCAAAATATTATCTACATTAAGGAGAGTTGCACAGTGAATGTGATGGTGACATTTCTATTAGCGGACTGGTCTGATTTGGTCATCATGTGCTTTGCTTGGACTTCTTTGTCTTTTCGGCCTAATTGCAGCTTATTTTTATGTTTATCTCAACATCTTTAACATCTTCTTCTACCAATGAAGTTCATGTTTGACCAGAAAAATTATGGTTCAAATTCTCTTTTGACGAAAATCAAACATAAAACTTTTCACTTACAAGTAAAAATGAATACTAAGTGATATCAATGCTAAGAGTTAGACTCCACGAATCAAACCAACACAATTTTGGTTGCCCAAGAAGAGCAACTGTTTTTGAAAGTCACTTTTTTGTAAATGTTCTGTCTGGTAATGTTTTATAAAATAAATTATTGGCATATTATATAAAACAAAAAGAATTTTGCAGGTTTATGATAGTACTTCTAGTATTTTAATTCGAGAATGATTGTTTAAGAAATAAAACATTAGAACGGAAAACTACCAAATGCATTTTAACACTAGCATTTGTATCTATAATGTGAAAAATTGTTGCCCTTGAAGTTTCAATTTTTTTGCTATTGGTTTGGGCTAATTTAGGACCTCAAATTGACTCCCTTTCACTGGCATTACAATTATCAACAACTCTCCAATCCTTCAATCAGTAAATTAAACAGTAATATAGGAGGCTTACAATCTCACTATTTGAATCATTCAATTAAAGGATCATACTTGACAACTTAGACATTGTTCATTCATCTAATTTTGACTAAAAGGACTACGATGTGTTCTTACAAAAATTGAATACAATATGTTATGAATGAAAATTGAAATGGCCGTCATGAAATTCAGATTGATTAAATGTCCCAATTTGATTGGCCTTTTACAAAGTTGACATTTTGAAGGGAGACTTTTTTCTTTTGACAAACGATAACGTTAGTAGGAAGGGGGATTGATGAGGATCGAACCCACATTAAGGTGCATATGCATGATTATTTTCCACTACTGCAGTAAACCATTATATGTGAAGGGGGACTTTTTGTATTGGGTAATTCTCATTCACTTCCCTCAAGTATTGTGAAATTCGCACATTACTACATTTAGTTCTTTTCGTCATAGTTTCATACCTAAATTTTGTTTTTTTGTTTTCTAACACTTTAATACTTTTGTTAGGCTTTTGATCAAATTCTTCTTTAAGTAATGACGTGACATAACGTTGGTCCACCATATTTGCCATTTAAATGAGAGATTCTCTTGTAAATTCAAGCTACAGTGTCGAGTGCTAATTCTTGGAAGACATGGTGGACCAAAAATTATGTCATGATATCACTAAACTAACAACTTGACAGAAAGCTTAACATAAGTGTTAAAGTGTCAGAAAATCAAAGTTTAAGTATGAAACCGAGACGAAAAAAACTAAAAGTAGTAAAGTGCGAAATTCATGATACTTAAAAGTAGTATCTTCCTATGTAATACTTTTTTTTGTCGAACCTTCCTATATAATACTTAAAGATAATAAAGTGAGAACATGGAAAATGAATCGAACTTGGGTCGACATACTTATAATTCTTTAAGATACGTAAGTACACATAATATAATACGCAATATCAAGTGGTTTCAATTAATACGAGTCCATTGCGGCGGGTACATGCTTTGAAAACTCGTCCAGAAGACGAGGAATTTTCTGTATTTTTTTATTCTGTATTTTGAAATTAAAAATAACGTGTCAAATTGTCAGAGGTTGAGAGACCGAGCCCCAAACAGACTGAGTCCTGACGGCTGCCCTAGGGTTACCATTTCGTTTGACGCATTGTCATGCTTGGAAGTCAAGCCGGCTTAAATACCCAATAAAATTCCTTTAAGAGAAGAGAGTTAGGGCTTAACTAACTAAATGCCCCAACAACTCTTTGGAAAGTATCAATCAATTTACCCCCCAATTTTGCAATACTATCACTCTACCAAGACTTTCTTTCTCTATCTCACATCTCTCCATTGTCAACATTTTTGTCACTCTAACTACATTTTCTAGCTACCTACTTAGTACTACGATATGGTGATATTATTTTTTTCTTAAAAGTGAGAGGTCTTAGGTTCAAATCTCGTGGATGGTGAATTCGATACTAAATTAGGCTGCCCATTATGTGGCTTAACTGAACTCCCCCTCCCTTAGTGTAAAAATATTGATGTACTTAAGAAAAAAAAAACATTTTCTATATTACATTTACATTACCTCTTTAATTGGCGGACCTTCATCTTTATTAGAGAGGTAATGCAAATGTAGTATTCGTGATATTGAAATAATATAGCAAAGAGTCTTGTTCTCCTTGACTCTAGGCTCCAAATAAATTATGATCACCCACTGTTCGATCTTAATTCAAGTGGAGGACAAAGTACAACAAAAAGTTAAAATGGCATACTATTGAATTAAAATTGAACAATAAATAAGAACAATTTATATATAGATTAAATGAAGGGTACCAATATACCAAATATTAATAACATATTAACGAAAAATCGAGTATCCCACCCATACTACAAAATTAACGAGTCAATAGACGAAGTTGAGGGAACGGGATAGCGTGTAAGGAAAAGTGGGAGCAACTAAGCTGTAAAATTGCTCTAGACAGTTGTAAACTCGGCGGGTAAGTCCAGTCATTGAGGAGGGGGGTATTAAGATAATAAGCGGAAAATTAGAGGTCCCAGTAAGCAATCAATCAATCTATAACCGCGTCGTATGACTCCCACAAATGTTTACAAGGCGCGGCCCGCGGCGCATCTCGCATCCTCGTTCCCCCCTCCTTCCCACTTTCTTTCCTTGTAGTTGTTACTTGTTGCTACTCTCCAATTCCCACTATATAAGTACAGCCTCTACTCCCTCACCCTCCAACTCAACCATTCGGACACATTTCTACTTACATACAGCATATGTCTCAGAGGCCCAACGTCCCTCACTGCTCCTCCATTGCCTTTGCCCGCCACTCCCACCTCTTGATCACCAGTGACATGAACCCTAATTGGTCCTCCTGAAAGCCCTTCGATTTTTTCCCCCAATTCAGTTTTGATCCAAATTTTCAATTCTTTCATTCTTTTTCTAACAGACGATCCCAAAAAAAGGGAAAAAAACCCCCAAGATTCGACCTTTGATTTACTTGAGCAAATGGGTATCAAAGGATTTGTCGAGGGAGGCGTCGCTTCCATTGTCGCCGGCTGCTCCACCCACCCGCTGGATCTTATCAAGGTCCGTATGCAGCTCCAGGGCGAGAACAACCCCGCCCGGGCTGCCGCCCCCCAGCACATCCACAATCTCCGCCCTGCTTTTGCTTTTCATTCCCATTCTGCCACCCTGGTTGCCCCGCCTCCGCCGGCCGCCGCCGCACGCGCCGGTCCAATCTCGGTCGGAGTCAAAATTGTTCAGACCGAAGGTGTTAAGGCGTTGTTCTCTGGAGTCTCCGCCACCGTCCTCCGCCAGACTCTCTACTCCACCACCCGAATGGGCCTCTACGAAATTTTGAAAGTCAGATGGGCAGACTCGAACTCCGGAAACCTACCCCTGCCCCGAAAAATTCTCGCTGGACTCGTCGCCGGTGGAGTTGGTGCCGCCGTCGGAAACCCCGCCGACGTGGCCATGGTCCGGATGCAGGCTGGCGGCCGTGACTACAAGAACGTGATCGACGCGATTACGAAGATGGCGAGGAGCGAAGGGGTTCTTAGCCTGTGGCGCGGGTCCAGCCTTACGGTAAACCGCGCGATGATCGTTACGGCGTCGCAGCTGGCGTCTTACGACCAGTTCAAGGAGGCGATTCTCGATAGGCACTTGATGAAGGACGGCCTCGGGACTCACGTGACCGCGAGTTTCGCGGCGGGGTTTGTGGCCTCCGTGGCCTCGAACCCGATCGACGTGATTAAGACGAGGGTTATGAACATGAAGGTGGAAGCCGGGCGGGACCCGCCGTACACTGGGGCCCTGGACTGTGCCCTAAAGACTGTGAGAGCGGAGGGGCCCATGGCCCTTTACAAGGGCTTCATCCCTACGATTTCGAGGCAGGGGCCATTCACTGTGGTGCTGTTTGTGACGCTTGAGCAGATCAGGAAGGTGCTTAAGGACTATTGAGAGTTGGGATCCGACCAATGACGATGATGAAAAATAATCACCATGATTATTATTATTTTTTTTTTCTTTTTTCGACTGCGAGAATTATTATTGATTAATGAAATTTTACGTTTGGAATCTGGCTATTGATTTATAATTATGTTTTTTCCGCCATGCAAACAAATCCAATATGCGATTAGCAAGAAGGGTTTTGAGTTAACGGAAGGAAGATTTAGTATGTGAGTATTAGCTCTGAACTAATATTTGTGGGTATTGGTCTTTGAATATGATTAAAATTTTCAATTACATCCAAAATAAAAGGTTTAGGAGGGGCTGTATAGTAAGGGAATTTGACGATTTTGAATAGCATTATATATCTATTTATTTTGATGGAGTTTAATTGATTTGTAGATATTTCATCTAAATTTTGATTCAAATCTATGTACTTGTGAATGTTTAAAATACGTTATCAAATCTCTCAAATTCCTCAACTTTTTAAAATTCTTTAAAACCAATTCCTAATTGAATATACCTACAAAATTCTTTAAAATTCTATTTCAATACATTTCCATTTATAAGGATTTTAATAAAATATCTTAAAATCCTCAATAAATAGACTTTGAATTTCAAAGAATCATTTAAAATTCTGATTGAATATTCCTAGATTTATTAACAGAATTAAAATCGCTCAAAATTCTAATTGATACCCCTTCCTTAGTGTGGACAAAAGATGAACGAAAAATTCTAATATAAATTTATAAATTGAGTCAAAGCCCAAGAGCCAATGCTCTAATTTTCTTGGATATTTACCTCTGTTCAAATTGTATGAAACCTCAAAACAGAACATTGCGCTTCAACTAAACTTTAAAACAATCAAGCGATAAATGCATTGAAACTAAAGAAATATGAGTAGAAATGAGATTTTCTTAAGAGTCTTTTTCTATTTAAAGCAAGTTGTGATTTACGCATGTGGTCCAATATCCTAATAGATAGGATATTAGGATCCTATCTAGTATTATGGGTTCGAAACTCCCTCCCCCTAAATTATAGTAAATTGTAATAGTTTCAAATACTATCCCCTCCCCCCTAATACGAGTCATGACAGTATTTCAGCAATGTGTGGTTGCATGATGACTTTTTTGGAATATGAATAACGAACCTTCTTTGTAAAATCATTTGATATCAAGTTCAACACTGAGACCCAGAAACTTCAACTTGTGTTCAAAATTTATGAGCATATATATGCTTAAGCAACTGGAACAAAAATTACACATTCATTCATCCATACAGATACAACGCACGCAAATAACTGAGCAATTTGTGCTGTATGAGTGTGCCTGCCAGCATAAATGAACAGTTTGGGGTTCCAAATAAATCAGTTTTACATCAAGGAAATGCTTCATCTGTACACACGTCGCTCTCGCCCTACACGGAACATATAAACTTTTGTTATCATCTGCTGTCCGTCCTCGGAGAAGTTTTCAGTTTACTACCCTCTACAACTCGACCCTTCTCCACGGCTACAGATAGATGGCTTTCCGATTTTCCTCTGTCCAGGCTATGCTGCTGCTGTTGGCTTTCTGATCTCTTGCCTCCTCTCTCCGAATGACTCTCCGCCTTCCTAAGTTTCTCTGGCTTTTCCGAGGTTTCATAACTCTTGTCGTATTGGAGCGACTGACTTTTATCCAAACTTTGAGCAGGACCGCGGCCTTGAATCTCATTTGCTATTTGGCTCCGCCGCTCCTTCAACAAATTCAGTCGTGATGTCAACTTTGTTATTGCTGAAGTTGTGGAATTACCTCCCTGTCATGCCACAGGAAAATAGGTATGTAACTATTTCTACCCTTCTATCTAATCACACTAATAAATCAGCTCAGCAAGCAAGCAAGCATTAGTAAAAATACAAAGCAACAAGTAGAAACATAGACGTTTTCTAGTCTTTTCAATCTGCGTTGTAATCCTCCCCCCAATTAATCCAAGTATGCAATCCATAATAGTAATCGACATCATCAAAACGAAAGACAGAATGCATATGTGCAATGTGGAAAGCGAATCTTCATTTTAATGGTAATCTAATGGTTAAAATTCTATTGAACCAGAACTAATATGACCGATCTTACCTCACCCCCACCGCCTTTCTTGGAGTTGGTTGAAGCTGTAGGCTTGGCTACCACTGTCTCTACTGCAGAAGAATCAGCTGGCGGCCCAACAGACCGAGAGTTGCTTTTGTTTGCTGCATCTGTTTTCTTTCCATTCACATTTTCCGTTCCATCTTGATGAGTATCCTGTTGAACATGCCCAGATATTAGTTCGAACGTAGTTATTACTTTAACGAATCCACTTTAGCACAAACTGCTCGCTAAGTTCATCCTACAAGTTTTATAAAGGCTTAATTTCCTTTTCTATTCTACTTTGAACTCATTTAAAGTGCAGAGAGGAAATTCGGACTCGGGTGCATAGGTGGGAACACATCTGCTCTAGTCAATGTGATTACGCCCACATCTGCTTCTAAAGGCTCAATTTAGCTAAAACATAATTGGACCCGGTTGCAAGACCAAAATAATACAAAAACTAAGTTAACCGCGACATTTATTCATGTCGATATCTCAAATGTCAAAATAAATGTACCTTGCTTCTTGACGATTCGAAATGGGAAGGGACTATGTTTTCACTGTCCTTCTGTCTATCTGTTGTGTGCCTAAAAATGACAGAAAAGGGGAAAAAGAAAGTGCCAATGAGTCATCACTGGAAAACTATGTCTGCATTCATGTAACTTGCATTCGAAGACTTGTACACAGATCACGAACTCTCTTTGACAAATATAGAAGAATGATCTAGCAAGAAAGCATCACAAAATAACAAAAGATCTCACTGTTTTGCTTGATGATCGCCACTATTTCGGGATGGAATGGAAGCATCAGACATAGAGCCACGGTTTCTTTCACGTTGTTGATTAAGCTGCATGCCTAGATCATCAACCTTCATCTTCAAGTTGGAAACATTCTCTTCTGCCTGAGCTATTTCAATAAGATCTGCCCTTGTCTATATAGCACGTATGCAAGTTAATATTTTGGTGCTTGATAAAAGCTCTTATGCCATAACAATTTAAGGGCACAATACTAACTTTTTCATCAACTGTGGCTAAATTGGGCACACGTCCCCCCGACATTTTTAGTCCTGCTTCGAGAGCTGCTGTTAAATCCTTCTCCTTCTGTAACTGTTCCTGTAGTCTCGCCACCTACAAGGACGTTTAATGCCCAATATCAGTATTAACTTCACTCATCTTGGTTAATCACTTAATAACCATTAATAATAATCGAACTAGCATTATATTCTATGGATGCAGAAGCGTGTTTAGATAAATAAGAAAAATTGTTCTCTCAGTATGGAATTTACATCTTGCTTGAGAGCTAGGCGACGCTCACGCAAGGCCGTCTTCTCTCTCTCCAGACTTGCTTGTAGAGCAGCATTCCCTTCAACCTGTAAAGGAAACTGACAACTAACTTAACAATTCCAAACAACTTGATACAGTGTAATTGGATGGTGAGATACCTCTTCTGCAATTCTGTTTTCTAACTCAGATTTAGTCCTCTCAAGATTCTGGATTTCAGCCCTTTATAGAGGAGGAAAAATTAGATGTTAGAACAAAACCAATGACGCGAAGAGAAGCTTCAAAAATTACAAGTTCACTGCATCCTAAATGTTAACAGTAATGGATCATCTAGAGAAAGTAAAACACTGATACACTTTGGAAAAAATGTACTACTGATGCATGCTCATGTGCACGCGTGAGCCTGTATGTATGAAGTGTGCAATGCAGGACATCCACTGACACTGAAAAAGATTATAGGCAAATCTCTATGAGGGAAAGAAACTCTTCAGAGATGGAATTTGCATCACTTACTCTTCCTCAAGACTGTAGTCAATGGATTCCATGGAAAGGTTCTTCCTTGCCTGAACCAGAAATCCCCCCACCCGCCAAATGAAAAAAGAAACTCAATTAACAAAAACTCTCTGAATTGGAGACGGTTTATGGGAAAATTGCAAGTCCCTTCCCGGATAACATAATCTAGGAAGGTATAGATAATGATGAAAGGCCTAATAAGCAAAAGACTGTATCACCAGTCCAGTAAACATAGACTTACAGCCATACGTCCCCAACCAGTACGATTCCTAACATGCCCAGATCCATTGGATATAGATGAAGATTTTTGTATAAATGGGGATGGAAGAACATGATTGGGTGGCTGTTGCCGTGAACTTATTTCTCTAGAAACCTCTTCTACTACAGCAGACTCGCTAGCCTGCTCTGGCGCATTAGTTTTACTTGAACTCAGTTTATTCTCACTGCTCTCTAAAGCAGGTTGAGGCTGCAATATTTTAGTTGAGCTTGATGACAACTTCTCATGAGCTTTACCATCGTTGCCTCCATGAGGAGACTTCACTCCTGGTCTTAAACCGTCACCATCCTGCAAAGAGTGAATATGTTATACATGAATCTCCAAGTTTTTCTGGCAACGGACTAGCAACAAACAGTAAGACAAGAACAAAAAGCAAAATGCTAATGCTAATGCTAATGTCTGGCACTAATAATTTAACCGACTTGAAAGCACCAAATCTCGACCACAAGGTCTGGCACTAATATATTGAAGGACTAAGTATGTAACAAGCCTTATTATCATGCAGATCATTGTCTTCAGATTCACCACTCTCACTAAATGTTCCATCTCCATCAGAAACAATTTCAACATCTTCATCCTCTGTTCCTGCATCAGTTTCATCATCTTCATAGTAATCATCATCATCAGTTGCCCCCTCAGTCTCACTTTCACTTTCTTCTGTGTCACTGTATAGTTCCGGGGACAGGGGACCACCTTCCTGCAAATACATGGAGAAAGAACCAACTCAACAGAAATCCGGAGTCCAAACTATTGACGTGAAATAATTCTAGAGTGAGCTAGTCGATAAACTTTTATGAAAAACAACACTGAACAGAATATACTCGCAGCTCAAAACCAGCACAAAGTAGAAAGTGTTATCGTTAAAGTAATGGTAAAAGGTAAAAGGATTGTTGGAGTGTACCCCAAATATGTGATTATACTCCTCCAACAAAGTTATAACAATCGCTTGAGCATGATTAGCGGCAGCAGCAGCTTGCAATAGTTGAACAGAACCATCACCCCCCACATCAAAATCATTGTCAATTTCACAATCCCCAGCTAAGAGCGGGCGAAGAAGTAAAGGAGCCATACAAGCTGCCACAGCAGAGCAGCTCATTCGGTTCACAGCTTTCTGAGCAGCCACACTTTGCATCATCAAAAGAATTCTGAACCAGAAAAGGATACAAATTAAATTTTGACAAAGTATAACTGGGCATTATGTGAATGCAAGATATTAAAGAAAGTGAGATAACACAGGGAACAAAAAGGAAATCTCCCAAAACTGGTGTCCAAGTAGTAGATAACTGAAGTTTATGCAAGCAAATGGCTTAACTACAGCTAAGGAATCTCGCTAAAAGAAAATTATTTCTAGTAACCTTCTTGAACACTATAATTCGAACTGCACAAGCATGTTAAAACTTCTTTACAGGAGATGCTTGATACTTAAAGAATCGAGGAAAACAATCTAAATGTCAGATAATTAACAAACGAAAGCAATAATCTATTCAATCAAAAAAAAGATATCCAAGCTTTAGATACTCAACTGCACATGCAAAACACACTCGTACACAAAACGGAACTAAACCAAAACTCAGATAATGAAGTAACATAAAACTAACCTTTGCAGTAAACGGCGATTTGGCTCTGGGAATGTATCACATATTGTTGTGCGCATAGCATTGACTCTACCACCACGATCATTACCTAATCATTGGGAAATTTGTATTAAGGAATTAGAACAACAGTAACATTTTAACACTCAAATGTTGCGTAGAAGACAGACACACATAGACCCAAAGGCCAAACTGAAGTGCTTGACAATATAAAACTTCCCCTCTCAGGAAACACCCATTGACATTTAGGCATAAGTCAAACTCCGGGAACTTTTGTGTAAACAATGAACTCCAATTTATCTTTCTCTATCTGAGACGACAACCAAATAGGAAGGGATGGTTCTTGACAGAAGTCTAACTAGAAAAAGATCTCTCTATAACTTTGAGATGTGGGAAAATGGACATCCCTGAGCAAGTAAGATTTAGCAATAACAAAATACCGAACTGAGCTTTATAGTATTAGTTTCCAATCACAAGGTTTCAAATAATCTTCTTTCCACTCCAATTTCACAAAACATAAACAAAAAAGATCCAGGAAAACTCCCATCCCCGTTATTGCTGTTTAGTAACCTGGGTTTTGAGCCAACATCTTGAAGCTCAATTACTCTTTTCTTTGTTTTACTTGTTAGAAAATAGAAACTCTAATGATTGACTTCAGGCCAAGAAAGAATGTAGCTAGGCTAAATGCGGCTTCATTTGGGTTGGCCCTAATATGAATGACAAGACTGATGCATATTATAAAATGATATTAAGACACTGTTAAAAGGTCAGCAGTTCTATGTGAGAGTTTCTTAGCCCGACTTTACAACACAATAAATATCATAACTAATCGAAAAACTACAAAGTAACAGATGATATAGTTTAAATCAAATGCACCATACCAGATTTACGAAAGGCTTCTAACAGTGCATTACAGCAAGATGCAGGGACAGGGGGAGAGGGCAACTCCCGGAGGACATACTGGAAATTTGCATCAAGAAAGAAAATATAAAACCTTCAGAACATTCTATAATCTACACGAAGAAATCAACATTTAATTGAGAAAAATAGGTACCTTGACACAATCAGCGATAACATGTGCGTCCTCCTGAGGAGAAAACTCAGTTTTCCCTGATGCATAAAAACACAACCCGAAAATATCTCAGATATCGAAAAGGATCATTATTTAGAATTTTTTTCCACTTATACAACTCCACAAACCACAAGTGATAAATTGAATTTAGATTCTAGAGTTTCAATTAAAACAGCCAGTCCTGAATAAAAATATACAGTTTGGATTGCTGAAAAAAATACGAAGATATATAATCCATAACCTTATTTGAGGGATCCTTCAATAGAAGGGACTGTATATATAAATGGTGTGTATATATATATATATATATGTATGTATGTATATGTATATAGTTAATAACAGCTCCATTGAACAATAAATGTACAACTTAAAAAAAAAAATTGTCGATGAACACCAAATATTATTAAAAAGGAAAGAAACACTAACCCTGTTCATACTCTCTTATTCTACTTTGAACATCTTCAACATCTGCAGCTTGTCGTAAGATCCCTTCTACTTTGACTCCTATTTATAACAAATGATCAGACACATATTTCAAACAAGAAAAGAAATTAATCTATTTCGAAACCAGTGATGGCCGAGGTCATACAGACTTAAGATTGCTCATAGTCAAATTACAAGTACCATCAGTTGACAGCTTCCCCTTAAGAGCCTTCAGTATAAGTATGTAAAATTATTAGGTCTTATACATTAATACCTATCATATGCAACGGATATGCATTAAAGAATACATCAAAATCAAAAGAGTAGCTTCCAATTAAGGCTTCTCAGACGGTGCAGGCATTAACAATGTTCAATATACTACAAGAACTGGGGGTGGGTGCACTCGACTGCATATATGTATGTTATTAAACCACCTAGGTAAGTTGAAATGACATCTGATAGTGAGATATGGAGAACCCACCATATTCTTCTACGAACCTAAAGGCTTTTTCCAAGAAAGACGGAGCTCCATCAACATCTTCCAAGGCCAGTAGAACAGGCACTCCAACGACTGTAGATTTCACTGGCTTCTTATCCTTTGCTGTAAAAGAAATACAGACAACAACAATATTTCAGTGAGGTGGTACAAGGATAGCAAGAAAAAGTTTAAAAAAGATCCAATGCAAGGCCCGATCGTAAGAACACTCGTATCTTAAGATACTAGCTAAACAATCTGACAGGATTTTATACTCGGTTGGGTAGCCATGAAGCAGACTGAGTACTACAACACTAAATATCATGTGGCGAAACATTCTACATATAAAAACACAACTCGTCTCTTTGTATTCAACTGTCTAATTGAATTTGTATAGTGGCTTGAAGTTATTTCAATACTTGACTACTTTTGCTATCTTACCATATTGTTTGCGCTTGAACTCTAAGTTAAATAAATATACTTAAAGTTTTCTCCATTTTTCTTAAAATGTACAAAATTTCATTTCCGGTATACCTCATAAAGTAGATATAATAGACTATAAGGTAATGTATGATTTAACACCAAATACCGGTTCAATGAGACTATGCTAACAGCTGAAAGAAAAATGTACACCAGATGGCATAAACATGTGCAGTATTAAACAGTAAGTCTGGAGAGTCACTACAAGAAGAGCATACACTGGTCCGCAGAACCATCAACAGCCTCGGTCTTATCATTCCCTAACGTTCCATTTTGCCCCATAGCATGACCGCCACCACTTGGGGCTTGCGCCAACGCATTTTCAAGTGCAGTCTTCCACTCATGTAGATCTTCCAATGTTTCAGCCTGCAGAAGATGTAATACACGACAAATCAGCAGAAGATAGCAAGATCAACTTCACCTCCATACCTAACTTTTGGTGAAAAGGATTTCTAACACATCAACTTTTTTTAACCAACTTCTCAACGTTTTCCACAAAAACAAAGCGTTATGCATTTTTCTTTATAAAAGAATATCTCAATGAACTTCTATGAAATGGTTAAAGGAATTTAGCCCCACAATGCAGTGTCCCCAACAAGTAGTGCCTCCTTGAAGTCCGAACTTGGCCACACAACTAATGCAGTGTCCCAACAAGCTTGAAATGTGGTTATGATAGGATATGATAACAACAAATAAGACCTAAAGTCAAATAATCAACAAACATTTATCTTCTTTAAAAGGAATGTACGGAAAAAATGTACTCAGATTATCATCGATACAATTAATCATCACCCTTATAGGAAGACAATTTTATCATGCATAGAATACAGGACTTTGAACACAGAAGATTTTACTGACAGAAAATCCGAGTCAGTTGAATGTATTCGTGTTATCAGTAGAAACTGTTGTGACTTGCGCAAATTAACTTTCTTATATATAAAAAAGTAGTTGTAAATCTAAAAATTCCACCTAGGAAAAAGGAGCACTTCAAGTTTTTCAACCAAGAGAAATAATAGGGATAAAAAGGAAAGCACACCTTAAGTGTGAAGGCTCGTCCATCACGACCATCTGGAAAGAGCACGGTCAAGAGTTTCTTGTCTGCTTTGACAACCACACTAGAAAAATTGTACAATTAAATGACGCAAGGTTAGCAGTAAGGCAAGAGCAGAACAGCGGATAAATAAAATTCAGAATTACAAGCCAACCTGCCTGAATTGTTGAGGTCAATACCACCCAGGGTCAAGTTCACTTCACTCCCCTTTAGAGCAGCACTCTGGCAATGTAGAATTATAGTAAATGAAACATTAGGAGGGAGGGAGAGAGAGAGAGAGAGAGAGAGAGAGAGAGAGAGAGAGAGAGAGAGAGAGTAATAATGTCTACAAGAAGAACAGATGCAAGCACATGCACACACTATTACCGGACAAAGAATTACTTACTGGATCACTTCTGAAGAAAACGAGTGATGTGCGAGTTAGGATAAACCATCTTTTCTTCCAGGACGTCCACCCAATTCCTTTGGATGATATGAATAACGGTCCACTCTTGAATATCTGCAAAACAGCTTAACTTCAGAGGGCATAGTTTTACTTTGGTTAACCAAGAGATTAAAAAAAACAATGATATTACATGACAATGAATAGCATAGGATATTATTTCACCCTCTTGCATCTAAATTATCCACGATCACTTAGTCTCGAATGCTCTTGTCTTTTCACAAATGGTATAGTTCCATTAGAATGGTCAGTTGAAAAGCTTAGATTGTGCAACAACATAAAAACTACAATTCTGTGGCATTGCAATCATATGTTGTTATTCCTTTTTACAAAACTTTGTCCTTGAAATTCAGGACTAAGTTTCCATATGAGCCGATCATAGTAATGGTGAATGATAAAAATGAAAATTAGATTTTGATGAGCACAGCGATAACAGGTTAATGCGAACCAGGGATAGTATAAATGTAAACATTTTCATCCACGCTGATGTTATGATTGAATAAAAATGACATTACCGTGTTGGCACCACGGGAAGGCTGAGATTCAGGTGGGCCAGGGCCACCAGATGGGGGAGGAGGAGGAGGAGGAGGAGCATCGCCTTCCCCCTGAAACACACAACAATCCGATAAATTTCCTTTTCACCGCTCCACAATTTATGTACGTTCAGACTGAGTCTGCCCTTGTCAATTTGCCTAACAATTAAAATGCATGTGCAATATTTATGTGGATACATATAGATTAAAGCTATTAGAAAAAGGAAAGCAGCATTTGTAATGAAACCAAAACATATATACCTGAGGCGCATTGGTGATTCGGTTAGTCATCCTCTGATGAATTCCAGAGTTACAGAATCATATCCCACACGGATCAGCACCAACCGGTTCCTACATTGATAAAAAAACTCAACAATGTAATTCAAACGATCAAACCCAGAAACCAAAACCAACACAAACCCACAAAAGCAACAACATTTCTCATCAAGCAATCAAACCCAGAATCCATTTTTCAAATAAGAAAAAACCCAACTCCCAAAAATCACAAAAAATGTACCTTGTATAGAAATCGAAACGTGGGTTGTTGTTGTTGGATTGGAAAGAGAAAGGAGATGATGGGATCTCTTTCTTTTTCTTCTAAATTTTTTTGTTTTTGCTGACAGATTAGAGAAAGAGGGAGATATTGTCGTGTTGTTGTCACCAACAGGAACAGACAACAGAACAGAAAGAGAGAGAGAGAGAGAGAGAGAGAGAGAGAGAGAGAAAGAGAAAGAGAAAGCACGGGGGTGTGGGTGTGGTGGTTGGTCAAGCAGGAGCCCAAAGAGAACGGGCCCTCCGTCCACCTATTCTTGGTCAGTCTTCCTTCGAACGTGTTGGAGGGAAAAACGTGCAGGGCTCCCCTTGTTTTTTTTAAGGTTTTGATTGTGCTGACACGTGGCATTACTTTCCCTTAATCACGTCCTTAAGACATGGCCAACTTGATAACTTAACACATTGTTGTTCTATTTGTACTTCTTAACATTTGGACATTGTTAATCAAACGGTTAAACGGTATCTGATTTGATTGAGTTTTAGCATAATTAATTTAATTTTTAAAGAGTGATAGATTATAAAAAGTATCTAGATTCTGATCATCAAATAATACATATGAAAAGAAGATTCCTGCTTTTGAACACCAGGCACCAACACAACTAACCTCTACGGACAAACTAGATAAGATTGAACGATGTTCAACATGTACGGACGACACTGGAATGTGAATAAGCAACATTTGAAAGATTGGGAGTTTTAACGGAATACTTCTGGTACTGTTAATTTTTAACAAAAAATACATTTTTACTCTAAAAAGTCATTTCTGATACGATTCACTTATAACACTGTTGACCCTAGAAACTACAAAGCCTACGTGGCGCGCAGGCCGAGTATTTTCTAAGCTAACTACGTCCTTCGGTGATTGCGGGGCGTGCCAACTCGTCGGCCGAGCTCGGCCGACGAGTAAATTTGATGATGTTACGTTGGGTCGCGCTACTGACTTCTGCGTCTTGCGATTGCGGCCGAGAAAGGAACACGTCTCGGCCTCTTGGGTTCTCGAGCCTGAAGACAAGGCTGCTATTCTTACGAAGTTCACGAACCGAATTCGGCTTTCAGTGTGCCGAATATAATAACTGTAACACCTCACTTCGCCGAGAAGGCTGATGAGATGACCTCGACCAATAGGGATTCGGAAATCCTTCTCGACCGAGACTTGGATAGGTAACCAGTCGTCCTCGCCGCAGTGCTGTTGATGCCAACGGAAGATACTGCGAGACCGACTGACTCTACGGTGACAGAGCTATCTATGCCGACTTAAGATATCACCGGTTGCTTTCACAGTGCTGTTGATGCCAACGGAAGATGTGTCAGCGAAGAAAGGAAAAAGAAAAATCACAAGTTGTGAGAGTTTGCGCAGGGCAATTTTGTATTGATTTTGTAGGGGGTTTTCCTGATGCACAGCGTCCCCTATTTATAGTACTGAACCTTGAGTCCGAGTTTACATCCTACTCGGACTAGGTTTCCCTCTCCGGATCACCTCGACCAGTCCTACACCTATTAGGACTATGAACCTAGTCCTTAGCTAAGCTGGATTAATTTCCTGGATATCCGATCCCGTCGAGACTCCCCATTGCACTAGGATTCGTCTTAACCGCCCTAGGTTTAGACTCCCACGGGTTGACCGATCCATGGTCCTTTTGCCGCCCGGCCTCCTGGGCCGAGAGTGATCCTACCCTCGGCCCAAACTATTATTTTGGGCCCAAACACCCATAACCAAGATAATTCACGTTAAAAGACAATTATTATAATAAAAATTATAATATTATCTCTTAACAATAATAAAATTATCTTCACCTTTCTATCCGACGGTTGGGAGGTATGCTTACTCAACGGCCTTGATTGCACGGGCCGATAATGTAAATTTGGGTCCAAACATTGCCCCCCAGTTTCCTTGAGCTTCGGCCTGTAAGCCGAATGATTAAGGAAATTAACTGGTTCATAGCCAACAACATCTCGTCGTATTGCCGAAACAAATTTTGTTCCTCGGCATTAAAATCACCTCTGTTTTGGCAATATCATAAAGCAGGGCCGAGGTCGAGAAGAATTGTGGTCGAGCAGGGCCGAGGCCGATGATGAAATTGGGTTGCCACTACCGAGAAGAAAAGGTGCTGCATATATATAAGTATCCTGATTGTAAACTGGCTTCAACCCCAAGGCCATAATGGCAGTAGCCTGATTGTAGGTTGACCTTAACACCAAGGCTATTTATATTTATATATATACATATATATATAAGTAAAAGTAGCATGATGTAGGCTGATGCGACCTGCCAGCCATGCAGCAGCCATATATATAAATGGGATCCTGGCCGAGCACACACATTTATAGAATGAACCTGTGCCGAGCACCAGTCCGTCGAGCTCGGCATGTGCGATATAGGTAGGATTTTTACTCAGCCAATAATATATATATATATTAAACTGCACATCAAAACTTTAATTGAGCAAGCTTTGCAACCATGCATGCTCTCATAAATTCGTTCGACCAAAACTGTCTGCCGAGTACTCCGTTATTCCTGTCAAGTGCACCCTCTTGTTGCCCCCTTTATTTTCTTAAGTATCGGTCAAGGGCCCGAATGGTTAAGAAAATAATTTATTCAATATTTTTTAATATCAGAAAACAAAAGTGGCCGAACTATAAAGCGGAGGAGGCCAACGATGCTTTATTCCAAGCCGAGATTTTTGTATATCAACACAGCCAATCCAATTTTGCATTGAGCCGAATAAAAAATGATCTTCGAATATATTTAACTTGGAAAAATATTTTTTATCGGCCGCCGAATATGTTGAACAATTATTATGCCCCCCAGGCACAATAATTTCGCAAATTTCAGCTTTTAACTCGAACAACTTAGCCGAACGAGATTTCTCCATATCGGCTTTATCACCAATAATCATATCAATTGGCGTGATTTTTTCGACTAGGCCTATGTCTTCAATTACCATATCAATCGATTGGTCTTGTTCGTCATTGGAGCACTCCTCTGACGAATCATTTTCTGAGTCGATTTGTGGCTCAGAAACTTTAACTTTTTCTTCTAGGCCTACCACACTTCCAGTCTCGACCGAAAAAATAGGTGGCCTAGGTTTTTCTTCTTGGCCGACCATATCTTCAGCCTCGACCGAAAAAATAGGTGGCCTTTGTTCTTCAGCCAAATTAACAATTTTCTTAGGCCGATGTCTGATTACGGCCGGAGCGAAAAATTGCCCCCCGGCCTTTGGGCCTAACCATTTTTCAAATGGAATTGATCTGTAATCAGAAACGTAAGGAAAATTTTCTTCATCTAGCCAGGCATTAAATCGAGCCCTGTCTTCATTTACCCATTGCCTTTGCAGGGTAACAGGAGCTTTTATTTCCAACATGCAAGCGAATGACTTTTGCATCTCTCTATGGCCACGAAGAACTTTTTCTGCTTCCAAAGATTTTTTACATTCCTCATTATGTTTTTTCAATTCCTCCAGGAGCTCGTACAATCGGCTACGTTGAGCCAGATTGGAATCTTGATAGATCATATGAACTTCGTAGTTTCAGCACTGGGTCCCACTGGGCGTGCCAAAATGTTGACCCTAGAAACTACAAAGCCTACGTGGCGCGCAGGCCGAGTATTTTCTAAGCTAACTACGTCCTTCGGTGATTGCGGGGCGTGCCAACTCGTCGGCCGAGCTCGGCCGACGAGTAAATTTGATGATGTTACGTTGGGTCGCGCTACTGACTTCTGCGTCTTGCGATTGCGGCCGAGAAAGGAACACGTCTCGGCCTCTTGGGTTCTCGAGCCTGAAGACAAGGCTGCTATTCTTACGAAGTTCACGAACCGAATTCGGCTTTCAGTGTGCCGAATATAATAACTGTAACACCTCACTTCGCCGAGAAGGCTGATGAGATGACCTCGACCAATAGGGATTCGGAAATCCTTCTCGACCGAGACTTGGATAGGTAACCAGTCGTCCTCGCCGCAGTGCTGTTGATGCCAACGGAAGATACTGCGAGACCGACTGACTCTACGGTGACAGAGCTATCTATGCCGACTTAAGATATCACCGGTTGCTTTCACAGTGCTGTTGATGCCAACGGAAGATGTGTCAGCGAAGAAAGGAAAAAGAAAAATCACAAGTTGTGAGAGTTTGCGCAGGGCAATTTTGTATTGATTTTGTAGGGGGTTTTCCTGATGCACAGCGTCCCCTATTTATAGTACTGAACCTTGAGTCCGAGTTTACATCCTACTCGGACTAGGTTTCCCTCTCCGGATCACCTCGACCAGTCCTACACCTATTAGGACTATGAACCTAGTCCTTAGCTAAGCTGGATTAATTTCCTGGATATCCGATCCCGTCGAGACTCCCCATTGCACTAGGATTCGTCTTAACCGCCCTAGGTTTGGACTCCCACGGGTTGACCGATCCATGGTCCTTTTGCCGCCCGGCCTCCTGGGCCGAGAGTGATCCTACCCTCGGCCCAAACTATTATTTTGGGCCCAAACACCCATAACCAAGATAATTCACGTTAAAAGACAATTATTATAATAAAAATTATAATATTATCTCTTAACAATAATAAAATTATCTTCACCTTTCTATCCGACGGTTGGGAGGTATGCTTACTCAACGGCCTTGATTGCACGGGCCGATAATGTAAATTTGGGTCCAAACAAACACATTTTTGTCATTTTGGTTAAAACTCAAAGTTTTCAAGCCATTTTCATTAGTTTTCTTTTGAAAGATAGGGGCAATTGAGTTAATTGATAAATTTGATTAAAATTTGATACAGTGACTCCACATTATTTAGGCTAATCACTTTATTTGGTTGACATATATCATCATATAACACTATATTTATATATTTAATTGTAGTAAACCAGTAATGTTCGTAGGTTAAATAGTTAGTGATTAAGGGAATGAAAATTAGTGAGAATCAAACCCTTACAAGAGTGAATATACATAATTATTTTTTCCCATAGTTCTACTGCAATAAAGCGTTATTTTCTTTATAAGATTATATTTAGATAAGAAAAAAAAATCTCTTTTTAACTATAAAAAATATACGTTTAAGAAAGCAAGTATTTTTACACAACAAACATTTAAGAAAACAATTTTTTAAGTGGTTTGTAGTTTAATGATCAAGAACATTTGTTTCTACACTCAATGTTTCGTGTTTAAATTTTTCTCTTTATAATAAAATTTAGATTCTATCGTTTATCAAAAATTACACATTCTTTTTTAAGTAAACGATGTATTTATACCAAAGTACTAATCCACAGAGTCCACGTTTATATGAGTGTATTTGTCTAGTTAAGAGAGCATTTGAGCCACAGCTTTTCTGGGAGCAAGTATGACTCCGAATTAAAGGCGCCAATCCGCTCAACTTTTGGAAGACAAATAATTGTTTGCGCTGATTTTGGCGATTGCCCATGATGCTGATGCCACCCCGAATACAAGGGCCCATGTGAGCGTAAAAGTAAAACCACATCACCATGATATGAAGCAAAATCTACCGTGTGCCTTTTTTTAATACAGAATTTTAACAAAAAACTTCAGAACTGTTCATTTTAACGAAAAATCATATTTTTACACTATAAAGTTAATCATGATACTATTCACTTTATCCTTTATTTTGTCCTTATCGTTAAAACTCAAAGTTTTCAAGTCATTTTCATTAGTTTTTTTTTTAATCAACTTATTTAGATTCAAATTTAACATCTCTTCTAATATTGTTAATATATATATATATATATATGATTTACTACAAATATTGATAACATATTAATTAAAAAATGGCGATATAATAGTCACTTAGTAGTTAGTACTACGATTTAGTGGTATTGCTCTTCACTTGTAAGTGAGAGGTCTTAGGTTCAATTCTCGTCAAGGACGAATTTGAACCATATTATTGCTAGCCTATTGTGAGGATAAACCCACCCCCTCCCCCTGAGTACCTTAGTATCAGAGCCTAACCCTGGCTGTGGTGTGCCGACGAGGTCGACGGACCCCTAAGGGGGGTGGATTGTAACATTCCACATCGTCCAGGGAAGTGGATCCTTATATGTATATTCTCATTCCTACCTAACACGAGGCCTTTCGGGAGCTCACTGGCTTCGGGTTCCATCGGAACTCCGAAGTTAAGCGAGTAGCACGCGAGAGCAATCTAATTTTTTGGGTTCCATCGGAGCTCTCTGTTCTTCTACGATCTCTTTGTGATCTCTTTCTAATTTTTTGGGTTGTGTTTCTTATCGATTCCTGTGTTCTGTATTCTACAAGTTCTTGCACACCAGGTGTTTGTTTTTTGTTCTTAAAGAAAACTGATCAACCAGGTGTATATTTTTCATCCGTTTCAACATCGATTTCAGTCAAGTTGGATGAGACCAACTACCAACGACATGGTTCCGCTCGTTTCTTCTATACTTTATTCGATTTCTTGTTTGACTTCTTGATTCTAGATCAAGATTCATTTTTTTCTGCAATAACTTCTTGATTTTTTTTCTGCTCGGTTCCTCAGTTTGGTTTGTCTGCAACAAATTTGGGGGTTCTCTTCTAAATCTCTGTCTAGGCTGTTCATTTATATAACAAAAGCTATGGTTACAATTGCACAATTGCAACTTTTGCAATCCCCAATTGTATCGTTGATTCTGTTTGTTTCTTCCTCTACTTGTGTAAAATTAGATGACACCAACTACTTGTAGTGGCATTTTCTGATGAAGATGATGCTACAAGGTCATGGCATTATGAGATTCATTAATGGATCGAATCCTTGTCCTCCTTAGTATGCAGCAACCTATACACATTCTGTAATCACATATGAGTCATCTGCCAGACCAGAATTAGATGAATTTAAAGTGTGGAAAATGCATGATCATGCTTTGATGTTGTTACTTACTGCAACACTTTCTTTATCTGCAATTTCTTGTGCGATTGGTAGCAAGAGTTTTGAAGAGATGTGGGTTCGTCTTCAAGACAAATTTTTCTTACCAATCACAAAAACTAGTATCATCAAGTTAAAGACTAATCTATACAACATTAAGAAATGATCTGGTTCAATTTCCCAGTATCTTCGAAGAATTAAAGAAGCAAGGGATGCACTTTCTATTCTTGGTGTTACATTTCCTAATGAAGACATTGTGATCATTGCCTTGAATGGACTCCCTGTAGAATACAACACATTTAAATGTGTAATTAGAGGGCGTGAGAATGTCATTTCACTTGAGGATTTTCGTGCACAATTGCTCACTAAGGAAGCCATTGTGGATTGTGTTCCTGCGCCACCTTTCTTGTCTGCTATGGTATCTAAATCTGAGACAACAGGTTCTTTCTTTCATCTCTCTAGCTCTCATGTCCATGCTAGTCAATCAAGTAATATAACTGGTAATAATGTTGCTGGTTACAATGGTGGTTACAATCATGTTTAATCCAATTGTAGTTGTCACGTCCCGATCCCAACATACGTCCAGGATCGACACGTGATGACACCAATACCCGTATATCTAACATACCCAGCCTCCAGGATATGTACAAAGCACAACTCGAGAATCGAATTGCATAGTAGTTTTTTGTATACTTTATGGCTGCATCTAACCTCCTCGTTAGACTGCCTACGTACCCTCATTAGGGATCAAGCCATTCGTAGTTCGTCATTTCACTACACTCGAATATTCATCAATTAAATTGCTATGTCTCAACAATAAATCACAATGCATAACATGCAACATTACAAGGGATAAACGATGGAGCACAATCATATTCATTAGTCATAAAGTTCAACGAGTCTAATCATAATTACCATAACCAACATCATTCCATAATCACATCCATCAATAATGCCAACCATCACATCATCAATAACACATACAACACGTCAAAATGAGGGCTAGAGCGCCACAACTCGGCCGAAGACTACATCTTTGAAAAAGAGAATTTTGGACCACCCAATAGAACCAAGGCACCAAAGGGAATTCCGGACCATCACTCAACGGAATCCAATCAAGATACGATTACCATCACTCAACGGAATCCAATCAGGATACGATTCCGGACCATCACTTAACAGAATCCAATCATGATACGATTGCGGACCATCACTCAACGGACCATCACTCAACAGAATCCAATCAGGTTACGATTCCAGACCATCACTCAATGGAATCCAATCAGAATACGATTCCGGACCATCACTCAACGGAATCCAATTAAGATACGATTTCGGACCATCACTCAATAAAATCCAATCAGAATACGATTCCGGGTGGAATCCAATCAGAATACGTTTTCGGACCATCACTCAACAGAATCGTGAAGTAGAAGGGATTCTGGACCATCACTCAATAGAATCCAATCAGAACTCAGTTCCGGACTACTTAACAGAACTAAATGGAAGTCCAGGAAGCATAACAATTTCCAATTAAGTTCAGAACTGAGTTCTGATTGGATTCTGTTGAGTGACCGTCTAGTAATGCATTGTTTCGAATTATTACTACAAGCATCCATCACCTCGATCAACTCCTATTCTCAAGTATATGCAATTACTAAATGCATCACTTCCGATTCTAGTCTTAATTAGATTACTTGGAACTACTAATTAACACTATGAGATCCAAGTACTATTTTGGTTAACTTGAATTAACATGATCAAAATAAATGTTACATTTGAATGAAAACACTTAGAGAAAATAAGTGAAGATGCTACTTACAAATATAGATGTACCTGTATATAAAAGCCTTGACAGTTGGTGCATATATATATATCCAAGGATATAAGTAAGTTCCTTTGAATAAGCATACATAGGTATATGTATACGGTAAATAAGGAAACAATTTCAACCCTTTATTAATTTATACATACATATAAGGATTCGTTCAACTTTAGTCATAAGCAGAAAGGTCTGATAATGCTAAACCAATGAGACGGGATCAATATGCTCATCAACAATGGCTATTCACTGTCATCACAAGATCTAGACCACGTCTGACTAAATGTATACTAACAACTCTAGCAAAATTGTACCAAATATGAAGAGAAACAATTTCACATTATGAGATAATATAATTGTCGATTCCCCATCATCAACATTACATTAATGCATTCACTAACTTTAAAGCAACAAATGCAACATGATAAAAGGGTAATTTTCAAATAAGATTATACATACATAATGTTAACCATCAGCATTTCATAAATCGGATGTCACACACCGGGAAATTCGACTTTTTCCAAAAATTCTCAAATTTTACAGGAATAAAGATCTCAACAAGTAGAGTAAACTTTATACCTGTGGCTAAGTCCAATTTGGCCGGGAAGGCCCTTAGATTGGCTCGCACCCGTCGAAAACCCTAAGGTGGGTGTTCTTCAATTCGGCTTCCTTGGTGTTCCAACGCCCTTACAACTGATTGGGTCTTGTTCTTGGGTCCAAGAGAAGTTGATCAAGGGTGATGGTGAATGGTGATACTCACCAGAACGACGAATCGCAATCGAGAATTCCAGGGAGTTCTACCCGAATTTGGCCTTAAAAACCCTTCAATTTGAGCAAATAAGGTAGATGAGAGGTTGTGGAATAAGTTGTAGGTGGTGAATGGGTGCAAAAGACCTGAAAAATGAAAGTATTTTGGCCTGAAATTGGCCAGGTCGAAACCCTTTTTTTTGTGGGTGCACGGGTTCGAGATTTATTTAAAAACACTAGTTAAAACTTCGAAAAGTCAACGAAAGATAAAGATTGATTTCGAAAACTCAAACCCGATAACTATTCGATTTAATTCCCAAAATTTACAAAATTAAAATTAAGTAATAAAAATAACGTAAACGTGAAATACGAACTTAAATTACGAGATACATAATGAATAGTGAAATTTCGAGGAAGGGATTTCACAGTAGTTCAGGTCAATCTAGCTATGATAATAGGGCTTACAATGGTTATATTTGTGGTCAGTCGAGCAATGGTAAAAATGTTGGTGGTTATAATGGTGTTTATAGGAATTTTCAGTCCATGAATTGTGGTAAAGGTCGATTCCATAACAATAATGGTCCAAGGTTTAATACATACAAGTCTTTTCCTCAATTTTCCCCTGGAGTTCTGGACTCACCTCCATCTTCATATCCTAATTCGTAGAAAGGTCATTTTGCTGCTCATTGTTATCACATACTTAATACTCACTCTTCAGTTTTAGCCCTTGAATCATGTCAAAGTACATTGAAAATATTCTTGGCTCTCATCCTCCACTGACAAAATATTATGAATGTTGTTGGCCCAATTATGGATGCTTCAGTGGATGTAATCATGTTTATGAAAGGAATGGAGATTATATTCTAATAGAACATGATGTGACTAATGACATGACTAGTGAAGGAGCTGATAAGGAAAGAATAGAAAGCATGTTTGGTGAGAAGCTGGAAATGGTGGCAACAAAGAAAGCTAGTTTGTCTATTGAGTTGTATGATTTACAAAACCACACTCACCACACTTCATTGACACCATCATTTCAGTGCTCATATCATGAAATCAATGTATCAACTTCCTTGTGCCATTCAACAAGTTACCTTCCATCACTCGAATTTGATCTTACCATCAAATCACCTGATGAAAAATCAACACGATTCTCTTTGGGAAATTCAGAGACTGGTGTCATTCTTCTAGAGACAAGTAATACCTTATCAGATACATGCTCTTACCACTGGCAAGAAGACTATGACAACATTGAAAAACTTGGTGAAATGCATACCTTGAGTAGGTTATGTGATGGTGCAAGTATTGTTGATCTTAAGCTAGCATACCATATACTAATTACTGACAAAGGTGGAGGCTCCAAGTTTTTGTTTAGAAGCATTTATTTTGGATGTATTTTGAGAATGATATTTTCTTTCTTAATTGCTGGGTTGCTGAGCTGGCTTTTACAGTTTGAGTTGGAATTTCTTGTTGCTATAATAGATTACTTGTGCAGTCGGTTGGAAGAATTTAATCGGTCTTTCATGACGTAACAAAATTTGTTCTTCCTGAACTGCACTAAGTCTAAAGATGTTGATGACAAAGGTATTAGTTTGACTTGTCACTCGTTGAAGATGTTGAACGGGTTGCTAAACGAATGTTGCTAGTTCAGTTTGTCTATTTACTCGAGCAATTTGCTGATATCCTAACTAAAGGGTTTTCTGTACCTTTGTTCCGGACTCATTCCAACAATCTCAAACTGAGATTAAGGAGGGATGTAAGGAGTAATCAATCTAAGGGTTATACTCTCGACAAGTGTCATAAGATTAGACAACTAGTTATAAGTTTGTTAAACAGTTAGCCTATATTATAAGCTACCTTAGTTGTATAAATACTAAAATGTTGATGTAAACAGTTAAGGGAAAAATCAATACAAAACAGATTGCTTTTTCTCTAAGAATTCTCTCTCTCTCTCTCTCTCTCTCTCTCTCTCTCTTTAAGTTTGCTGTGTTCATTCTCTGCTGCATAAGATCAATCTTGCTTAACACAGTTTCACTAAGAAATTGTTGAGAATTTCTGGCAGTTTGCTTGATCCAAAAGGGATATGTTCAACAGTTTTGCGGGAAAGGAAAGGTATGGTACTTGCAAAATTTCATGTTAAGCGGTAATTCATTGTTGCGCCAAGATGAAGGTCATTCTCCAAGAAGAAAATTGTTCGGGTTGGGTCGACTATATTTTCAGAGGCATCATCTGAGCATTCATTTGCATCACCATTTTCAGATGAATCAATTCTTTAAGTATTTAAATGCAGCGTTCTCGCCAAAGACAAATTTAAACCACATTATTACTAGCTCATTGTGAGGCTTAGCTCACCCCTCTAGGGTAGATCATTTCATTTGCTACTAAAAATTTAAAAATAAAAATAAAAGAAAAAGAAATGAAGCATTCTCATATGTACCTTAGTAATCAACAGCGAACTTCTCATCTGCATCTTTTGGATAAACCCAATTCTCTTCCTTTTGAACTTGGTTGTGAAGGATAACTCCCCCTTTGCCAACATTAATGAAATCTACAGAAATATTCTTAACGGGTTTCGAAAACAACTAAGATATTTTAGCAACTTGCTTGACATACTAATGTCGAACAAAATTGAACTACGTACGAAAGTTCAAAGCAAGGGTGCAAATGAAAATTCATGTAAATCACAACAATGAAGATCATTATGTAAAATGGTGGAAGAGGATCTCTCTCTATGAGTACATATGAGTCGTACTAACCGGGCTTGACGAGTTGGCTGAGAAATTTCGGCATCGCTGTGTTTGGCAGGACAGAGTTCCAGTAAAGTTGATGTGGTGGTACAGGTAAGGTAGTAGCATGGCTTCCCGCCAGTGTGAGTTGCATGCAACATCTGAGCTATCATTAGTAAGGGTCTAAGAGATATATTAAAAAAGTGTAATTAGTAATTAAATACAAGATATATCAAAGTAAAATCATATCGAAAATTAAAATTTCAGAGCTCACTTACAGTAAGAAAAATAAAGATTCTGGAGAGGAGGAACACTTTCATGAAGATTAAAAAATCAACAAATTTTGCAACGGAAGAGAAAACTCAGAGAGATTGATGGTAGAACAGTAGCATATGGGTTCTGTATTTATAGGGGGAGTAAGAAATGGAGGATTGAAATTGTCGGGATTAGGTGTAAACATGTAGCCTCTTTCATTGCCTCATGTAAAGTTTCTCCAGAAACAGCAACGTAGATCATGCATGCAGATGCAGTGGCCTGCGTTTTTCATCTTTTGAAGATAAGATCGTTGTGTTTTTGTGGGGGAAATGGAGAAAGCTTGAGTAAATATTTCAGCTTTCTTCTTTTCAAGTTCATTCCTTTTCTGTGTAAATACTTAAATAGAAGAGTAAATTGTAGTAATAGTCATTCAACTTTAATCAAATAAGAGAAATAGTCATTTAACTAAAAATTCATTAGCATTGGTCCTTTAACTTGTCAAAACGTGTAGCTATAGTCTTTTTCGTCAACTCCGTCAAATTTATGTTAAAATAAGTTATGTTAGAAGAACCATTGCTATAATTGGGTTAAAGTTGAAGAATCATTGCTCCAATTAGGGTAAAAGACTGTTTACTACCCTCATGTTTTGTGGTTTTCAACATTTAGTACATCAAGTTTTTTTCGTCTCAGGTTTATACCTAAAGTGTAAATTTTGGGACAGTCTCATACATCCGTTAGTTAAACTGTTAAATTTGCCGTTAATTGCAACGTGGCGCCATGACTGGGCGCCACGTGTCATCCACGTTTTTTCTTTTATTTTCTTTTCTTCTTTCTTCTACAATTTTTTTTCTTCCTCCTTCTTCTTCTTCCTTCCTCCTTGTTAGGGTAAAATTGGCAATCCCTGACAAAATGTCTGAGTCTGTAATAACTTAGACTTGTTACATATTTACAATTGTAATAGTTTTAGTCTAGGGAGGTTTCTCACACTTTCAATGCGAAGATGTTACCAAAACGCGATACTCATTCAGGTACGTTTGCATGCATGCATGCATCCCACTACATTCATCTATATCCATATACTATTGTATTTGGATTAGGACTTTTATTCTTGTGTGTTTTAAACCGTGTGATAAAACTGGTTTTTCAAAACATGTTTTCAAAACTTATCTGTTTGCATGTCGGTAGGACTTATCTGTTTGCATGAGGAGTTATTTGATTGCATGTTGGTAGAATTATTAAACCACATGGATTGCATTGTAGTACTTATCAAGAAAAACAAAGGGAACAATGCTTTTGCATATATATGGAAAGTCAGGGACGTGCAAAAGTGAGATATATATGCATAAAAATTGTTTTTTATTCAAAAGCATTTTCAGAAGCACTAGCTTGGGTTTTTGTGTGCGTGGAAAAACAATTTGATTACTACTGTTAGCTTGTGGTTCCAACAACATGGGTTTTTAAAAGAGAAAATATTGTTTTCATGCTGATTTCATTTGGGTTTTAAGTTGAATATCAATTATGGAAACGTGCCTTGTGATTTTCGTAATTGATTGTTTTTCAAACAAACACTTCATCATACAAACATTCTGCATGATCGAGTTAGCATCCTGCAAAGTTCGAGGGAAAGGTGATTGACGGCTGCGTTAGTGTCGTGCCACTTCAACTCGAAGACTGAAGAAAGATCGAGTAGCAAAGCGCGGAGACAAAGCTGCCAACTGGTATGAGTGTCTAGTTGATGAGTTTTGTGAGTCTTTATGTATTCTTTCTTTCTTAGTGCTTTCTGGCTTGGTAACCCGAGGATTTTCCCAGTGGTGGGTTTTGCCTCGTAAAATCCTACATCTTGTGTGTGCTCTTTATATTCGTGCTGAATATTTGTGTAGGATTAAGTTTGCATAACTGATTATTTTAAGCCATAATTTAAATTGGTATTAAGTTGAAATTTATTTATAGTCTAGATTAAATTAGTACCCATCCTAGGACTTTCACTCATTCCTCCTTCTTCTTTCCCCTTCTTTTCCTTCTTCCTTCTTCTTCCTTCTCCTTCTCCTTCTTCTTCCTCCGAATCTGGGGAAGTTTTTTTTTTCTTCTTTCTTCTTCTTCCTCATTTTCCCTCCTTCTTCTTCTTTCTTCTTCTTCTTCTTCTTCTTCTTCTTCCGACGACTGCAACTTTTTTTTTTCTTCCTCCTTCTTCCTTCCCCTTCTTCTCCTTCTTCCTTCTTCTTCCTTCTTCTTCTTCCTTCTTCTTCTTCTTCCTCAAATTTGGGGAAGATGAAGGTTTTTTTTTTTTGTTTTTGTTTTTTGAGGAAGATGAAGAAGAAGGAAGAAGGAAGAAGGAGAAGAAGGGGAAGGAATGAGGAAGGAAGAAGGAGAAGAAGAAGGAGGAAGAAGGAGGAAGAAGAAGAAGGAAGAACGAAAAAAAGAAGAAGTTGCAGTCGGAGGAAGAAGAAGAAGAAGAAGGAAGAAGAAGGAGGAAGGAGGAGGAAGAAGAAGAAAGAAGAAAGAAGAAAAAGAAAAAAAACCTTCATCTTCCCCAGATTCGGAGGAAGAAGAAGGAAGAAGAAGAAGAATGGGAAGGAAGAAGGAGGAAGGAAGAAGGAGAAGAAGGAGAAGAAGGAGGAAGAAAAAAAAAAACCTTCATCTTCCCTAGATTCGGAGGAAGAATAAGAAGGAAGAAGGAGGAAGAAGGGGAAGGAAGAAGGAGAAGGAGGAAGAAAAAAAAAAAAAAGTTGCAGTCGGAGGAAGAAGAATAAGAAGATAGAGGAAGAAGGAGGAAGAAGAAGAAAGAAAAAAAAAGAAAAAAAAATTCCCCAGATTCGGAGGAAGAAGGAAGAAGGAGGAAGAAAAAAGAAAGTTGCAGAAGAAGGAAGAAGAAGAAAGAAGAAAAGAAAAAAAACGTGGATGACACGTGGCGCCCAATCATGGTGCCACGTCACAATTAATGGCAAATTTAACAGTTTGACTAACGGATGTATGAGACTGTCCCAAAATTTACACTTTAGGTATGAATCTGAGACTAAAAAAACTTGATGTACTAAATGTTGAAAATCACAAAACATGAGGGTAGTAAACAGTCTTTTACCCTAAATTAAAATTGAGGGACCACTTCTCCAGTTGGATTAAAGTTAATGGACCACTGATACAGTTCATCTTATTTGATTTTTAATATTAGCCCCTTGATTCAAACTCATGTGTATGACACATGACTCATTCTGACAGAAGTTCTATCAGAGTTGATGAAAATGACTATAGCTACACGTTTTGATTAATTGAGGGACCATTATTAATGAATTTTTAGTTGAGAGACCATTGCTTCAATTGAGTTAAAGTTAAGAGATCATTGCTATAATTTACTCTAAATAGAACACAAAGCCTCCCATATGTAGACTTGACAATTTCTTACACAACCTGTTAACACGACACGTACACGACACGAAAATAACAGGTTTCAGGTCAATATGATAACTAATCGAATCGTTATCGGGTCATACGATAAGAACCTGTTAATAACTTATCCTTAACATGTTTACACGAAAGTGACACGTGAGTAACTTGTTTCGACACGTTAAGAAAAAAGTTATTTTGATAATTTTAATTTTTTTAATTTTTTAAACTACTAAAAAAACTTATTATAAATACAATAGTTATAGTGTATATGTATATATTGTATATTAAATATTAAATATGTATATTGCATTCTTATTATATATAAATTTAAAAAATCTAAATTTTATTTATTTATTTATTTTTATAGTATATTATAGGCAAAGAGTGAGATTAAAAAAAAATTATAAAACACATTAAAATAAAAGTATCAAGTAATTTAAAAATACCAAACACATTAAAAAAGTATAATAATTAATTTACAAGTGCAAAAAATGTGAAAAAAATATGCAAAGGCTCTTGATCACATCCTCTATGCTATGAGTATGGGTACAACGTCGTTTGAATTTTAAAACCATACAAACCCTCATGAATAGTATTTTTAAGGGAGTTCAAAATAAATAAAATTCATAATCATTAATGTACAAGTCTAAAAAATGTGAAAGCATATATAAACATGCAAAACCCAACTCCTTTCATTTTGCATATCCTTGAACATTTGATACTTTATAGTAATGTACTAATGTTTTTTCTTTAGGCTCTTATTTTGGAGTATATAATACTTGAAAGACAAATGTTTTTTTATTTTTAATTTTTTAATTTTATGTTTCGGAGTAATATTTAGGTGACAATGTGGTGTGCATATACTAATTTAGTATTATGTTTTCTATTTATTTTGTCAAATTATGTTTTTCATTTTCATTATTTATTGATTTTAATTTTTTTTTTAACAGATAACGGATCGAGTCATATTACCTGATAATATTAATGAGTCGATTTCGGATCAGGTCATGTTACCCGTTTACTTTAACGGATGTTACACGACACGACTCGTTAAGATATTGGGTATGACACGAATGCCAGGTCTACCCATATGGTAAGCCTCTTTTATAGCACTTACGGGTGTTTTGTAATGTTTATAGGCCCAAAAGTTATACTAATTTTTGGGTCTGGTTTTCTAATCCTATAAACAAAGGTTCACTTGGTCTTTTAAAAGAAGCTATCGTTGGACCAAAACAAATTGTTTCATTTCAGTGGTTGGACCAAACCAAAACAACCAAAATGACGTGGTTTATGATTTAGGGCTTTTAATTTCTTTTTCCCTTCTTCTTCCACTCTCATCTGCAATCTTTGCCTTCCAAGCTGCACCGATGATTTCAAGCCATTCTTTAGCCGTTTCCGAGCCGCATCGACCGGTTTCAGGCGAATTTGGTTGCTCCCGCTCTCGTATTGTGATCGACACCGATCTAAAGAATGGATGCTTTATACATTTTTTCAGTTTCGTTTGCACAATTGACCCCGATTTAAGTTGTCCCACCTATGAAATTCCTAATATACTGTAGTGTACTTCATATTAAATTATAAAATTATATTTTCTTTTAACAATGATATATTTACATTAAGAAGAACGGTGTCTATTAGAAGTGTTGATTATGATTAGTTAATGTTGTGGTTAGGCAAAAGGATTTGCCAAACATTTGTTTAGGTGTCCAGATCAAACTGTATTATAATTCAATCACCAAAAACATGCCAGCTCAGCTCATCAAAAAGAGAGAAATATTATTTTACAAAACAAATGAACCATTCCGTCGTTCCGTGTGAGTGGGATGTATTCCCTTCCACGGAACCAAACACAGCCTTTAGCATTTGTCATCCTATCCTATGTAGTCCAAATTTATATAAACTAAATTAACAAGAAAATATATTTAATCACCCCTAGTAGCTTAGTGGTTAGGAACATATTTCAGGCACGAAGCCACACAACATCCTTGTGTTTGATTATTGATACTAGTGAATCACACAATAGCAAACAGGGAAATGTTGAAATGTCTTTTTGAGTCTTTCTAACCCTTAGAAAAGTGGACTGTTGTAATGCAGCCATGTCCCTTTTTAAATTTAAGTCTATATGAGTCTTCCCGACTCCCGGAACGGTGAATTGACATGGCGAAGCCACATATGGTCCCTTTTTAAACTTAAACCTCTTGCGAGTCTTACTGATCTCGGAAATGTGAATTGTCATGCCAAAGTTACTAGCTGGTTTTTCTTTAAATTTAATTTTGATGATTTTTTCTATAACTAAGTAGTATGTATTATTAAAAAAAAAAAATTACATCTTCGAGGCGGCGAGCAACAACACAATTGTATTTTGGCTTTTCCCTCCATGAGATGAGCCTAGTGCATTTGACTGATGGCTAAGAGAACTGACTGAATCCCCCGCAAAGAATTTACTTGTCTGTGTATCTTGATTTGAAATTTTGATGATTTATTTTTTAGGAAAATTAATGAAAAGGGTTTAAAAACTTTGAGTTTTAATGATAAGGACAAAATAAAGGGTAAAGTGAATAGTACTATGATTGACTTTTTAGTGTAAAAATATAATTTTTTGTTAAAATGAACAGTACCTTGATGCTTTTCGTTAAAGTTTAATTTTTTTTTTGTATAATTAAGTAGTCGTATTATTAATAATAAAAAAATAAATTTGTAAATGTGACAATTGGTATATTGAGGTACAAAGATCAGGTATTGGTATATTCTCCTCTTCGGCTTCGAAAACCAAATCCCACAAAAGCAAGTACAATAATAAAACTATTTTTTAAACAAAATAAAAGCACCATTAATAAAATTTTAATCAATCATGTTGTTGCATTGGAACACCAACTGCCGCGCCCGACAATTCTCTTCGAACCGAAACCCCCCAAATCTTCTTCCTTCCAACCTCCTCACCGATCCAACAACTGCAACTGAATCTAAATTATTACGAAGCTCAGAGCCATGGAGGTCGAGGTCGAGGTCTCCGGCACGAAGCCGTCGGCCGACGCGAAATTGAGGAGAGTGGATTCGCAGCACAAGGATCAGCTCCGCGTGAAGAGGAAGACTCTGCAGGCGGTGCTCGAGCAGTGCCAGAGAGCGCTCGAGTCGCTCGGTACAACTGGGGGTGCTGACGAGGAGGACGATGGGGATGATGACGAAGATGAAGACGATAACAGTTCTCGTGGTGCCGCCGTTGACGACGACCGCCGACAGGGAAGGGGATCGACGAGTTCGCTGGCTGACTGCGAAGCCGACGAGGTATGGATTGTTGATGATTTTGATGAATTTAGGGTTCTGTGTGGGAATTGGGAGGTTTTGGGCTTGATTTGGGTTGAATTTTTGGCCTTTTGGAGGTGAATTATATGCACATAGCTTGCAATTTGATAATTTTGGTTTGGAGTTTGAAATTGGGATTCGGGTGGTTCTTTAAATTTTAAGACTATTTGGCATAAATATTGAATTAAATAAGAATCGAGCTGCTCCCGGTACAATCTATGGTGAATGGTAGTTAATTGTGAGCTTCATACTTGATTACTATGGTTAATGGCGATTGTCGAGTTTGATAACTATGTCGAGTGTGGACCCTTATTTCTTATAAGGTTAGAGGATGTAGCTTTCCATGATCGACTTTCTCGAATTTGATAACTATGTTGCTTTGATTGGCTCTGTAAAACAATATATCTGCCAACCAATATGTAATCTGGCACTACGCAGTGGACGTCTGAGTCCTCTATGCTAACCTCATATTATCTTTTTGTGTGTTATGATATCTTCACTGAAAAAATTGGTGTTATCTTCAAAACTTGTCTAGTCCAAACTGAAACCTCGTATCACTAGTATTGCTTTTGCTATTAATTTTTTTTCCTAATAAGGGACGGTGTACTCTTCATTATGAAAGCTTTCCATATTCTGACATAGGTACCATGTTCATCTTGATGCAGTTATGCAACCTTCTTAAATCTAGAGTTGAATGCCCTGACTTTCTTCAAAAGCTTCAAAGTGCACAAGCATCAGTTCCGCAAAATATACCTGGTATGCATCCTAACATAGGTACCATGTTCTCTATATGTGTACTTGCTGAACTGTTCTTGTATGGCAGCAGAAGAAGGTAATTCGTGGGATCTGGTTAGTGAGAATGATCTATGGGAAGATGAGGATAGCAAATTTGGTGAAGAAGACTACGTTCTTGTTAGGCAAGAAGATATAGTAGAGGGTATTGCATGCTTTATGGCTGCATACCTGTTGTCCCTTAAACAGACTAAGGTATCTTGAAACTCTGATGAGCATAACTTCATTTGATTTTTTTAGTTTGACTACCACAACTATAATTGACACAGATGCCAAAAAAAAAAAAAAAAAAAAAAACAAAACACCATGTTTAACGCATACTGAGAAAGTTCCACCTATATGACTGTCTATCAGATTAGTGTGTGCAAGCCATATCCATCTTCGTTTTACAAAGAGAATGAAGAAAAGAAAAACGGAGATTGATTATTTATCCTGCTTTCTGAACATGCTAGGGATAAACAAGCATAATGCTAATTGAAATTTTTGGCCCCACTTTTGGTCCTAGTTTCATCCTAATCTAGTATTTGGCTTTGACCTATATGGCGAATATATGGGCATGCATATATCCTAAAGTTTTTGTACTACTTGATCCATGATAGTCTTGGTTGGCCTTTTGATCTTTTACATTTACTACTATTCTTCCTTTTTGTTAGGGGTCATCTATACGGTAGCCTACTTTCCTTGTATCTTATCAGTTATTACTCATAGATGCCACTCTTAATGTTTCCCTACATAGTTTTAAAATTTTTATTTTCCTCACTCATGTCAGACACCTTAGCGTTATACCATCTTGACATGGATAAGATGCTAATACATAGTCGTAGCTTCTTGTTATTTGCACTTAATTGGTTCCACTCTCAATCTGTCTATGCCAATTAGATTTCTAAATTGATCCTTTCTGATTATTCCTATCATTTCATCTTGACATCTCATCTCTGTTAGGTGGATATTTAACTCTTGCTTTTGCTTTAAAGCCCATCATCGTTATGTAAAAGCATGGTTTTTTACTCTTTTAGGAGTACCATAATGTACGTAGATTAAGAGGTTTGAACCCTTGAATTCATAAGTAATGAGCTATTACGCATTAGCACTAGTGTCAGAATTTTTAACTTGTTGACATGTCAATACCTTCAGCAGATTTTTTTTAATTGTGCATATGTAGCCTTTTTTGGTCATTTGAGCATGTTTCATACACCAAATTGGATTGGATGGAGGTATCCACTCTTTTTAATTGGTTGTTGTCTGATTTGCAGGAATTGACCCCTAATCAACTTCAGGAAGGTTAGTCTAATATCTGTTTTTAAATTATTTCTTAAGTTTAAATGGATATAGAAAAATCTAGCTTCAAATCTTGTAGTGCTATATACATGTTGTGCTTTATTTGATTAGATTTGGTGTCCACATTTTACAAATGGAATCTTACATGTACTATTCTTGTGTAGCCCTTAGCAAAACATTCTCAGTGAAAAAGAAGAAGGGAAAGCTTCGTAAAGCGTGGGACGGAAGTAAAGTTATTTATAACGTAGCATCGTGGGGGGCAACTGCAATTGGGTAGGTTACTCTTACTTCAACCCAATCTTACCTAATCTGATGGTTTTAGAATTTCTCACCGTCATCATGCAGCATGTTGTGGATTACTCTCATAATTTAACGATTTTTACTTACTGAACTTTTACTAGTGCAACTTTATACAGCAATCGGTGTCTCGGTCTTAATTTAAATCTCTTCTTTGACCTCCCTTTTTTTGTTATTTACAGGATATACCAAAACCCTGTAATCATAAGGGTTGCCACAAAAGCCTTCTGGACATCTTGCCAAGTTCTATCAAAGTTTCTCTAATTTGTCTCTACTGCTGGGGGAAAGGGAATTAGTGTTCAAGATTTGCATGTTTTATTCAGTACTTTGTGTACTTCCAACGCAGCGTCGTGTTCTACAAGTCTGTAACGTTACTGGCATTCGTTTCATGATACGGATGTGTTGATTCCTTGATGAAATTTAATCTTGTAAATATTTGTTTCTGATTGAAGAGTGCGGTTCAAATTTATGTAACATAGCACTGAACGCGTGTCGGACATTTTAGATATTTGTTTACTGCTGCACGAAGTCACGAAAGATGTCTTCGATCTCGTTAGGTAGGCGTTTTATGTAGGAAAATTTCAAGATGTATTGCTTTCTATGTCGGACGTTGAAGAAATAAAGCAAAAGGATGGCTTTTAAGTGAAGCCTCATATCATAAAGCATCTAATGTCGTGAATCTACGTTTCTCCAAACTTGTTGGCGTTTGGTTAGGGATTTCTCTTGTTCAAGAAATTTGGACAAATCTTTGTCCACCAATCTTACGTGCGCAAAAGAATGATAGAACCAAAAGAGGCAATCTTATTTTCAGTCTCATTGTTATGTAGGAGACATTTTTCAATGTGACCGGTACCCGGGATGGTACATCACGTGTCATTATACAAATTGTAGGATATGTGTGCTAAAAAGTTAATAACTTCACAAATAAAATTTCTCACAACTTTTATTAAAACATGTGGTGTATCATTTGTGTTCTCGCCACAATTAAAAATTTCTTGTTATGTAGCTAACTACTTAACATAAACATTGCTCGCTCGGGGAGGTAGCAGTTGTGTGGCAAAATTAGATCTGTTATGTCATGTAGGAAAAACGCATCCATAATAGAGGTAGCAACTCAATTAGTAAATTAAAGAATTAGCAATTGACCTTGTAAATACTTTTTCATGTTAGCAAATTGTGTCTTGCAATATAATTAAAATGAAATATGAGCCCCGGAAGATAAAATAAAGTTAAAATATTAATATTTTAAAGTGAGATAAAATTTTAAGAGTTGTTGAAGAGTGGGTTTAAGTGACAAAATTTTAAAATAGCATGGTACACTTTTAAAGAAAAATTTTGCTAACTCCTTTGTAGATGCTCTTGGATCTAGTGATATTGCTCTTCACATAAGTAGAGGTCTTAGGTTCGATTCCCACCGAATTTGAATCAAATTGTTATGGCTAGCCTATTGTGAGGTTTAGTCCACTCTCTACCCCTTAGTGCAGATAATATCGAATATATGAGTTCAATCAATAGTTCATTATGAATATGTTGGTAGGTACACCGTTAATATATTTGATACATTTGGGTGACCGAACGAACTTTGATTTAAATTATTTTTTGTAAGGAAAATCTTCATGAAGTTTAAAAAATTGAACGGTTCATCATAATTATGTTTCTTAGTAGCTCACCATTGATATATTTGATGATACATTTGGGTGACCTAACGATCTCTGATTTGAATGATTTTTTTTTTTTAGTAGGGATGATCTTCAAATGAAGATTAAAAAATTGAATGGTTCTGGTTATGAAACTTCTATGGCAAAGATATGTTATTTGCAAACGGGAGAATAAATATGTTACTTGGTAGCTACACCGTTGATATATTTGATATAATTGGGTGACTTAACGATCTCTAATTTGAATAATTTTTTGTAAGGACAATCTTCAAATAAAGATTAAAAACTGAACAATTATGATTATGAAACTTCTATGGCTAAAATACGTTATGTGCAAATGGAAGAACGAGTTCATTCCTAGAGAGGGAATGCAAGTATTATTCCTTTTTGTGTGTGTATGTTTACGTAAGTTTAAGGGAAAGAAAACTAATTAGTCATGAAATCCTAGGGATGAAGGTTGGATTGTTTATTTGTTATTTGGAAAATGTTAAGAAGACTCTCTCAAAGTAAGACTCTCTATTGACTTTCTCAAAGTGAGAATCTCTATGGACTTTCTGACACCTCACAATTTAACATTAATTTTTGTGGAAATATTATAAAATATTGTGTCAAAAACATGAGGTGGCAAATAGTCCATGGAGAGTCCTACTTTTGAGAGAGTCTTCTTAAAATTTCCCTTGTTATTTATACCTCTACCTCAAATCCATCAAAATCCATCTCCTATTAAAATCCTAGCAAATTTGGATTTGGATGTATTATTTAAAATCCTCTTAAATCCTAATTTGACTACACCATGATTTCAAAGTCTTTGAAAATTCTAAGTGACTAAACCCGGATTTTAAAGTCTATTAAAATACTATCCAATCCTATCAAATTCTAATTTAACTACACCTCCTTAGGCTAAATCAAACCAAATCAATCCGCGCTCATCCCTAATCACAGAAGTATTTAGCACTAGGCGTTGGGCGGTGGTGCCCCGCCCCGATTTTGGGCAAGGCGTTTGGAAAAATCGACTAGAAGCTAGGCGGCCCTAGACGGAGAGTTAGGCGGGGCCGAGGCGGTCCTAGGTGGATTTTTTATATTTTTTTATTAATTGTGTGCTTTTTTCTTTTTTGGTTTCATGGTGGTATACTTATAGAAATTGTGTACCTAATTTGCAAATGATGGATTTACTACAAGTTCATCCAATAGTAAAACAAATTTAGTCTATGTCTAATCCAAGGTTGAATAATTTAGTCTATGTCTAATCCAATACAAGGATCATGATTCATGAACAAGAAGAATTTAGTCTGTCATCCAAATCCTCCTCATTATGATTATATGCTTACTGTTTTTTAAATATTGAACTTTTTGGATGTATATAATTTGTGATTCTTCTAGTTCTATTTTTGCATTTTATCATTCTTTTATTATCCATACAAGTATAGTTTTTTTAGGTGTAAATAGGCACTTATTTACAAGATATATAATAAATTTACATAAATCCGCCTATGCCTAGCCGCTAGGCACTAGGCCCCTACCCGCCGCCCGACTAGCGCGTAGTGATTTTTAGAACCTTGGTATTTAGACATAAAAACATAAGGTAAGAGATGTCAGTATTACGGTTTATTGGTATTCCTTTTTACTTGTAAGTGAGAGGTCTTAAGTTTGATTATCGCTAAATGTGAATTAGAATCACATTATTGATATCCCACCTTTTTAATGTAGATAATATCGTTTGTTAAAATATATATATATGTACACACACACACCCAAGGTAAGGTGAAAAAAAAAAGGAAAAAGAAATGATTTTTAATAGTATTGTTTTTGTGGAAAACTAACCAAAACACCCTCAAATGTTTCATTTTAACCATCATGACAAATTTTTTAATAATACCCAAATTGGGTATGGGAAAGAAGACAAGGAAGTGGAAGAAAACCATTTCAGAAAAATCACATGCATGTTCAAAATAAAAGCAAAAAGGGACTCCAAGCAGTAGCGGAGCCAATGCAGGGGCATTGGGCTCCCTTGACCCCAATGGATCTGTAATTTGTCCCTTTAAATAAAAATTTGACCCCTTTAATAGCACTGCAACAGCAGCTTTGCAGCAGCTCCAGCGAATGTGCAGAAAAGCAAACTGCAATATCAATTATATATTACTAAAATAATCAAAATGCAAACTGCAATATCAATTATATATTACTAAAATAAGTGTGCAGAAAAGCACATGACTGTTGTGTGTTGTCTAAATTACAATCAAGCAAATTGCAAACTTTGATTATTATATAACATTAAAATAAGGAAAGTTGCAGAAATGTGTCTAAAGACTCACTCCTTGGACAAAGTGTCTCTCGGATGGAAATGATCGAGGTTCCGAGAAGAAGAGACTCTCTCCCATCTCACTCTCTCCCATCAGACTCTTTCTGTCTCTCCTCTCGAATTCAAAGACCCACCCATCCTTTCACAATCAGACTCCGATAAATCAAGGTTAGGGTTTCAATTTTGATCGATTCACCAGTCTTTGATTTTAAATTTTTAATGCAGGTTCGGTTTCGGGAAATCCCGAAATACACAAAATATTTCGGGAATCCCGAACTTAGTTATATTATGTTGTTGAAAGTCTTTTTGGTTTTATTTAAAACAGTTATGGAGAGGTATTTTAAGAGAAAATCAACCGAAGATAACATCTCACCCTCTACAACGGATATTCCTGAAAGTTCAAATGAAAATAACATAGAAAGTATACTGGCAAATCTTCCAGGAGATCCTGGGCTTCGACTCCGGATATCAGAATATGATCCAAATATTAGAGATCAGGTTCGAAGAGCTTATTTACAAAGGGAATTGGTTCAACCTCGAACCCATCAATTTCCATATACTTCATTTGCAGGAGTACAACGCCGTTTCAATCCGAAATGGTTCGATGACTTTCCTACTTGGTTGGAGTATAGCATATCCAAAAATGTTGTTTTTTGTCGAAGTTGTTATCTCTTCAAGCTAGAGATTCCAGACCAAGCAGGTAATGACAATTTTACTAGTAAAGGTTTTCATAATTGGAAGAAAAAATGTCGACTTCGAGTTCATGTTGGAGGCCCTAATAGTGCTCACAACCAAGCTTTACTTCATTGTGAAGCTTTAATGAATCAGAATCAACATATTCAAACAATTGTTCACAAGCAGTCGGATCAAGCACGTATTGATTATCGCACTCGTTTGAATGCATCACTTGATTGCATTCGCTTTTTATTGCGACAAGGTCTTGCTTTTTGCGGTCATGATGAAAGTGAAGATTCAAGCAATAAGGGTAATTTTCTTGAGCTTTTGAAGTTTATCGCAGATCATAATGAGAGTATTAAAGATGTGGTGTTTAAAAATGCTCCTGAAAATCTCAAGTTAACATCACCTGATATTCAAAAAGATCTTGTGCATGCAGCAGCATGTGAAACCACTAATGCTATCATGTTTGATATTGGTGATGATGCTTTCTTTTCTGTTTTGGTTGATGAATCGCGTGATATATCAGTCAAGGAGCAAATGGTAGTTGTACTTCGCTATGTGAATACCAACAGACAAGTAGTTGAAAGATTTGTGGGCATAAAGCATGTTCCTAATACCACTGCTATTTCACTTAAAGAGGCAATTGATCAATTCTTCTCTATAAACGGATTAAGCATATCTAGATTGCATGGACAAGGTTATGATGGGGCTAGCAATATGCGAGGTGAGTTTAATGGCCTTAAGACACTTATTTTGAAAGAAAATGAAAGTGCATTTTATATTCATTGCTTTGCACATCAACTTCAACTTGCTCTTGTAGCTGTGGCGAAAAATCATATTCAAATTGGCTCTTTTTTTTGCTTGGTTAATAATGTCGTTACTATTGTCGGAGCATCATGTAAACGTCGAGACATGGTTAGAGAAAGACAACAAACCAAAGTTATGGAAGCTATTCAAGATTATGAGCTTCCAAGTGGGCAAGGCTTGAACCAAGAAACTAGTCTTAAACGTGCAAGTGATACACGTTGGGGCTCACACTATGGTACCTTGGTAAGCTTGGTTAATATGTTTTCTTCTGTAATTGAGGTGCTTGAGATGATTGTAGATGATGGTGTAAGTCTTGATCAAAAAGGTGAAGCGGATATTTTGTTGAATCTTTTGCAATCTTTTGATTTTGTCTCTAGTCTCTTTTTGATGAAAGAAATATTGGGAATCACAAATGTGTTGTCACATGCATTGCAAAAGAAAGATCTCGATATAGTGAGTGCTATGGCTTTAGTCAAAAGCATGTAAGCAACAACTACAAGCGATGAGGGATAATGGATGGGATGCTTGGCTTGATAAAGTTTCTTCTTTTTGTGGCAAGCATGATATTGATATTCCTGATATGAATGACATCTTTGTAGCTCGAGGGAGGTCACGACGTAGAGTTGAAAAATTGACAAACCTTCATCACTACCGTGTTGATCTTTTTATTGATGTTATTGATAAGCAACTTCAAGAGTTGAAGAATCGTTTTAATGAGACAAGTACAGAGTTGCTTCTTTGTGTTGCATGCTTAACCCCAGATGACTCATTCTCAGCTTTTGATATTGAAAAGTTAGTTCGACTTGCTAAATTTTATCCAAATGATTTTTCTGATATGGAGCTCACACTTCTTGAAGATGAACTGAAGAATTATATATTTGATATGCGTTTGCATAATGAATTTTCTACTTTGAAAGGAATTAATAACCTTGCACAAAAGTTGGTGGAGACAAAGAGGGATAGACAGTATCCCCCGGTGTACTTGCTAGTGAAATTAGCATTGATTTTACCTATTGCGACTGCTTCAGTTGAAAGAGCTTTTTCGGTGATGAAAATTGTGAAGAATCCACATCGTAATAGGATGGGTGATCAATGGTTGAATGATAGTTTGGTTGTGTACATTGAGAAAGATGTATATGATTCTATTAGTAATGATGTTGTAATACGACGTTTCCAAAATATGAGAACACGTCGTGGACAATTATGAATGAAAGTATGATCGATTTTTGAAAGTTATTTTTTGACCCCATTATCTTAAATTCCTGGCTCCGCCACTGACTCCAAGGGATAGTCATGCAACAAGCTCACATGCATTTATCAAGACAAAGCAAAAGAAGACAAGCAAGTTCACATGCAAAGCAAAAACAAGACAAATAAGTCATATCACGTTTCAGAAACAGTGCTGACAATTTCAGCAATAGTAGAAGATGATAAGTACTAAGGAGATGTCCATACCATACATCTGTAAAGATTTTAATTTTTTAAAGAGGAGAATATTCTCACTCAATCTATATAAGAAAAGTTTCCTTCATTGTATAAACACACCTCAGCATCTCAACACCTGCACACTCTACTCTCACCATATACTCACACCATCTCCAAACATCCGTAGCCTTCATAGCATCCTTGTAAACACTTTCTTGTAAACAATTATCTTTGTAAACATTTTATATATCTGTTGACCCTAAAAACTACCAAGCCTACGTGGCACGCATGCCGAGTAATCTATGAGCTAACTACGTCATTCGGTTGTGTGCGGGGCGTGCCAACTCGACGATCGAGCTTGGCCAGGGAGTAAATTGTGTTAATGTCACGTTGGACACGCTGTTGACTTCTTGATCTTGTGATTGCGGCCGAGGAAGGAACACGTCTCGGCCTTCGCGTTCTAGAGCCTGAAGATAAGGCTGTTAGTTCTGCGAAGTTCAATATCAAATTCAGCTTTCAATGTGCCGAATGTAGTAACCTGTAACACCTCACTTCGCCGAGAAGGCTAATGAGATGACCTCTGCCAATAAGGATTCGAAAATCCTTCTCGATTGAGACTTGGATAGATAACCAGTAGGCCTCAACGTAGTGCTGTTTATCCAAACTGAAGGTGCTCTGCGATCGGCTGATTCTACCGCTCCAGTGTTGTTTATCCAAAGTGAAGATGTTGCCAGTTGCCTTTACAGTGCTGTTTATCCAAACTGAAGATGTGTCGACGGAAAAGGAAAATAAAAATCTCAAGGTTGTTGAGAGGTTTCGCGTAGAGCGAGGGTTTACGCAAGGCAGTTTGTGTGTTGAATTGGAGGGGGGACCTTTTCCGTTGCCATTGCATCTGTATTTATAGAACTGATGTACTTGCTTGGCACATCTAGATAATTGTGTAGAGTCTGACTGCAACTCTAACTCACTAAATAAAATCTGATTATCACATCAGAAGCCTAGACCACTTAGACTTCTGATCTCATAATAATACCTCCATCAGAAACCTTTAAACCCATTTGATACGTGGCATCACCATGCAAAAAGCCCTAGCCTACCTAGGTTTCATATGTCATCATAACACTGCCACCAAAAACCTAGCTTCTCTAGGCTTGTCTTATCATCATCATGCAAAGTCACCATTTTCTTCCTTGTATTGTTGCATGCATCCTGACCACATGAATATTAAATTCATTTTTAATTATCACCATATTTTAAATGGATAATAATCTTTTCAGAACCCAATATCATTAGTAGTTTCCAAGTGACGTCATAATATCATCCTTTTCTGCATGCTTCATTATCTGATGCCGGGCATATCCTGATCCAAACCACACATCCATACGCCAAACATCCACATCAACCTGAATTATGCCGCCTGTTTCCTAGCTTGGAGATATACTATTTTCATAAGAAAATGTCAAGATAATGAGATTATTAAAAGATAATTATGATAAAAATCATAATGTTATCTTTTAATATTAATAAAATTATCTTCACTTTTCATCGACGGTGTGGAAGTATGCTTACTCAACGGCCTCGATGACTCGGGCCGATGGTGTGATTTTGGGTCCAAACAATATCAATAAAAGTTCAAGTGTACAGTTTCAAGCAATCTCCAGGTCTTAAGTAAATTTTCTTTTCTTTCTTTAGTGTGTTTGTTTAAATAGACTTCTAGTCCAAAATAAGGAAACACTATTGTGGTTATATTATTAACATGCTAAACTGACAATCATACTTTGTTCGAGCACTCTGTTATAGTTGAATGTTTGCCATACAAATAACTGAACATTAACCAGGGTACCTCTCAGTTCTTCGTACCTCTGAGTTTAGTCGTTAAGGCGTTATACTTGTACTGTGAATGGTCATCATGCTGAAACATGTCGAGTTCCATGTGCAAGGTTTTATGTCTAGTTATTATAATGGTCATCCGACTATTTAACCGGGATTGTTGTACGAATCTGGTATCAGAGCCAAATTTAGCATTTTAATAGTATAATTATAATAGTAAAGTACCTTGAGGACGGAAGTCATTAATACAACTGATATCACATTTGTTTATTTTGTATGAACAACATATATTATTGTCCCTGTAGACCTTGTCAACCACAACCACCAAATATTTATTGTCCCAGACACCCAACTATAACTAGCATAAAGAGAAGATTAGCATATATATCCAAAAGAAGTAGCAAGACTTTGAAGAAGTAGCAGTTTTATCTTGATTATCTTGAACATCCTTCATTTATTAGTAAATATAATAACACAGAAGTACAGCATAAAGTTTTAGAAGCAAAAAGAGCAACAAATCAAACTTTAGAGAACTTGAGAGAAGAAATAGAGTTTCTAAGAAACCAGTTAGCAGTAACTTTAGAGAAAGGTAGACTGTAGTATATGATAGATTACCTTAATTTAGAAATTAGCGAACCTCAAAAAAGAAAAATAACCTTAGACCAAAATAGTTTAGTTTGTTATTTTTCATTAAGAAAGCATAATCATATTTTGCATAGTGAAGAAAACCCACAAGCCAATAGTATTGTAGATCTTATTATTAGTCAAGCAGAAAATATAAAATTAGAAAATAATAAGCATAATCATTTGTTAAACCAGTTGTTACAGCATTTTCAGAAAAATTCCATAAAAATAATTAGACAAAATTTAGATTATATTACATCCCAGTTAGAAGATAATAATAAAAATATTCAAAGGTTTCCTAGCAAAAGAGAAATAAAAGAACTTGTTGACCTCATAGATAGTAAGCCTAAGCAAGTAGAACTTAGATCATTAGAGACAGTCGAGCAGTTAAAATTAGAAGTTCAAAAAATTCAATTAGTGCCAAGGGGGTTAAGTGAACAAGTAGATAAGTTGCATAATAAAATAGATAAGTTATTAGTTTAATGACCAATTCTAGAACTAGCAGAAAATATATCCAAGCTTTGAAAGAAATTAGTAAGCTAGATAAAGAACTAGTAGGTTTAACAAATTTTTCAATACAAGTAGCTAGTAGTAATATTCTCATTAGGCAAAATAATTTAATTATTCAATTAGTTTTAAGTTTGGCTGAGAAATTAGATCAAGTTGAAGAACAAATAGCAGAAATAAACCAAGTTTTACATAACGCATCTTCATCACTTCCATCATCTTTGTTAGAAAAATTAGAAAATTTAACTTTAAGCACAAATAATCATATAAGAAGACCTAAGATAAATCCTTTTGATAACAGAAAATGGAACTCATTAGGAGAAAAGGAAAAGAAGTAGTTAGAGCTGAAGATATTTATCCAAATGAAGAAGAAGCACAAGAATTCATTCGAAGAGGTTTTGAAAGAACATAGAAAAATAAATATAATTTATATCAATTAGGTTTATTTGAAAATAGAAGCAGAATTGTAAGTAGCATTAGTCAACTTGAAGTTAGTTGTATTGATAATGAAGTTACACTTAATTTAATCAGTAAAGAAGCAGTTACTCATTTGAGAAAATCACATTTTAGTCAGATTCACATAGGAACAATATTAATCGGAATAGCAGGATTAACCAGAGCACAAGTAGGCACAAAAGCTTTAGTATGTATGTATATATATATATATGTAACGATAGATAGGATAATCACCAACAAGCAGCAATAGCAACAGCTGAAGTAGACTTAAGTTCAAATTTAGCAGTCATAGGTTGTATTCCTAATTATATTATGACAATAAATGAATTTAGTAAATATATTAAAGTGAGCATAAGAACAAAAAATTATAATATGAAAGGAGAGTATAAAAATTTGTGTATTAGCCTAATGTATATTGGTAAAGTGTCTGATAAATATAATCGTAAGTTTAATTTAGAATTTCAAAATTTAGTCTAAACATTTGGTAGTAAACATGTAAATATGATAGAAGCAAAAGCCGTAGATAATAGCTTTTTAGAAGGAACTCAGTGGATATTACCTAATTTACAAGTAACAAGAAATAAACAACTAGATAAAGTACAAATATACGAAACTAGTACAGGTAACGCAACAATTAGGTTTAGTAATTATAAGCAATTAGAAAAAAATAGAAGAGGATGAGAGTGAGATCGAAAATGAGATTATTCATATGGCTTCTGATAATTTAGATATTAACTTAGTTGAGCAAAATTTTGATCACATTGTAGATAAGCTTATAGAAGATATTGATCATTTAGATGAAGAACAATACTTAGAAAAATATAAGACATATGATTTAGGACTACATAGAATTTCAGACGAAGAAATGAAAAAATTAATTTTAGAAATAGGAGTAGAACATATTTTAGGACCAAAAGAATATAATAATTTATTAGAATTGAAAGAAGAATGTAATCCAATATATCAGGAGTAGAAAATCCAAGACACTCAAGTAGAACTGATTAACAATTTTTGAGACCAACAAATGAACACCATAATGAAGGAGCACGAGTAGACCACATAGAAGAAAGCATGATAAAACCTAGAAAAAATAGGATTCCATATTTGAGAGGGTTAGAACAAATTAATATAGCTGGTAATATATTAAACCTAGACAATGTAGATCCACAAGATTAGGAAAGAACGATTGAGAGATGGGAAAAATGTTGCGTACATGCAGCATTAATGTTAGATTTTAGTAATTCACAAAATATGTTAGATTACCTTGAGCATACTTTAGATAGTCTAGTTTTTTATTGTTTCAGTCATGGAAAGTTCAAAATCCAGAACAGCATCAGGCAGCTAAAACATATTTTAATATTGATGGTTTTGTTACTTTAGTTAAGCAAGAATTACTAGATCATAATATGTTAGATGGTAGAAGCGAACAAGAACAAATAAGAACAATTAGAAATTTAGAACAGTTACAAATTTGTGATTTACAGTATATAGCTGAGTATACAACAGATTTCTTTAAATATTTAGGAAGAACATGTAGAATTAGTGATAATAATTTATTAGATACTTATATGACAAAAATATAAGGACCAATAGGAGAAGAGATTTGGAATAAATGGCAAAAGCATCCAAAGAAAAATGATATCGCAATAGGACCTAGAATTCAACATGTATATGACATACTTAGATAAGAATGTAGTCAAATAAAAGCTAAAAGACAAATTAGGAAGCAATTTTACATGAGCTGTAAAAATATATATTTAACACAACAATATAGTTGTCATAAGAAGAATAAGCATAAGAAAATATATAAAAAGAAATATAAATCATATAAACCATACAAACAGCATAAGAATTTCAGCATAAGACATTCAAAAACATATAAGAAGAGAAAATATATTCCAAAACAATTTAGGAAAAGAAGTGGTAGACCTTGGATTAGAAAATATAAAGTAGCAAAAGATAAGAGTACTTGTAAATGTTATTCATGTGGAGAAGTTGGACATATTAGACCAAAATGTCCTAAATTAGGAAAACGGCTGAGAGAAAAAGTACATTTAATAGAGTTGTTTAAATTAGAAGAAGATGAAGATATACAGTCAATATATAGTTTAGATAATTTAAGTGTTTAAGTGATAATGAGAGTATTTATAGTATTGAAAGTATAAATATGATAGATTTAGACTCGGAAGATTCAAGCAGCTCAAATAGTGATTTAGAAGAGTATATATGTGTATTTATAGAAGAACAACATGAAGAAGAGTATAAATACATTAATTTAGGTTGACCATAAAAATGTCATAAGTGTAGTAAATTAGTTGCAAATAAATATTATAATACATATTCAATATTGTGCGAAAAGTGTTATAATAATAAGTTATTAGAAATTAATTCAGCAGAATCACAATAAAATACTGAAATATTATGAAATATTGTTTATAGTATAGAAAAGCCAAAAATTAGTTCTTTAATTACCATAAATTGTGAAATAGAGTTAGCAAAAGAACATAAAATACAAACGACAGCTATGATAGATACAGGGAGTACAAAGAGTGTCATAAGAGAAGAGTTAGTACCAGAAAAATATAGGCAGAAATTAATAAAACCAGTGAGAATAACACAATTGGATGAAAGACCAGTTTTTTTAACACATTGCATTAATAATGAGTCTATTAAAGTAGAAAAACAACAATTTAATTTACCACTAACATTTGTTTCACCAGTAAGATCATACCCATTTATTTTATGATTAAACTTTTTGAAAATTGTGCAAGGTTTTTCATTTATGAATCCTAGCATAGCATTTTTCAAAAGAGGTATTACAATAACTGATCAAAGTAATATGGTAGAAGCATATAAAAACATAAGTATAGAAAAGTCTAGTGGCCAAAATAGTTATTATCTAGAAAACTCGAAAGAAAATGATGAGCATAATAGTATAGAAGAGTTTGATGAAAAAATATTTGAACATGAATATCCGATATTAGAAGAAAGAAACCGTATATAAATATTACAGTTAGATATACCAAAGAGTTTGGAAGAATTATTACAATTAGCATAACAAACTAGGATTATAGGAGAAGACCCACAATTACATTGGAATAAAAATAAAATATTAGCAAAATTAGATATAATTAATCCAGATTTAACCATTACGACATCTGATATGCCTTGTAGTTTAATAGATAAACATGAGTTTGAGCAACAAACAAAAGAGTTGTTAAATTTAAAAGTAATTAGACCCTCTAAGTCTAGATATAGATCAACATCATTCATAGTAAGAAAACATTCAGAGCTAAAGAGAGGCAAGACTATAATAGTTTATAATTACAAGAGATTAAATGATAATACATATGAAGATAGCTATAAGTTACCAAATAAGGATGAGCTTATAAATAAAATTCAAGAGAGTAAATATTTTAGTAAATTTGATTGTAAATCAGGATTTTGGCAAATACGATTAGCAGAAGAATCAATTGGGTGGATGACTTTTACTTGTCCAGAAGGACATTTTGAGTGGTTTGTTATTTGGACTTAAAAATGCTCCATCAATCTTTCAAAGAAAGATGGATCAAATTTTCAAGAAATATGATAATTTTTGTAGTGTTTATGTAGATGATATTTTAGTACATAGTAAATGTCACAGCCCATCTCGGATTATTATTTTCGACGGTGCGAATTGTCTAAATTACCCTTGAGAGTTTTGTGGTGTGTGGTGACTACTGGTTTTGGTTGTGGACTAAGTGTACAAATCCTATTATTTTGGATCAATTCAAAATATTTCCCTAAGTTTTGGTAACTAAAGGACCTAAAGTGGGGTTGGATGGTGATCAAGTGAAGACCACACATACCCAAACATCACTTCCATGCTCTCTCTCTCATCTCTCTCGAACCTTAATCTATTTCCGTACAAGTCATACAGACGAACACCAAACTCAACCATTCACGCACGGATCGATGTCAACAAGGTAATATTCGAGTTCCTCTTTAACTTCTGAGTTCATCTATACCATTTTCTGGTCGTGAAACCTTCGAAACCGAGTTACTCAGTTTTGAGGTACTGTTCATGCACAAGTAAATGTGAAGGTTTCAGAAGATTTCAAGCTTATAGGGAGCTTTAGAACATCTTCACGAAGCTCAGAGAAGAAAAACCAAGTGATTTGGACATCGGGAAGTTGAGATCGACGAGTTTGAAATTTGGCCGGAATTATTGAGCTTCCTTCAGCGAGATCCCATGGATTTCAAGGCCTGAAAAGGGTAAGGTTTTGTTCTACTCATTGTAAGCTTCATTTTGGTACAAATTTCATGGAATTTGGTTAAAAAATGAAGAAGATATGAAGTTTTAAAGATTTTTCCAGTTTCCGGCGACATAAACGGCGACGGACGGCGGCGACCGGTAAGGACGACGGGAGAAAAAAGGAGAATATTCCGTCAGAGTTGACGGAATATTCCTGACGGCATCAGGTAATGCCGTTAAACTCTGTTAAGGTTTTAATGGAATATTCCTAACGCCGTTAACTGTTCCGTTAGGGTTGGCCGCACGTGGGGACGCGTCTGGCAGTGCCTTGGCCAGCGCGTGCGTGGTCAGAAAATTATTTTAAAAATATGGGGATGTTAATGAGGTTGTGTAGATCATGTTGATATATTCAAACACCCCATTTGAGCATGGTATGAGAAGTTATTAGCTAGTTTTGTCTATGTGGCTTAATTGACGTTTATATAGTTGTTTCACATATATGTGACACCTATCCTGAGGACGAGCGACATCAATCGAGGCACGGGGGCTACGACCCTTCGACATACCAGTGAGTGGGCTTTTGTTTTCCGTATATACCTATATATTTGAGATTTTTCCTAGAAAATCAGTTTAAATGAAAGTATGATTTGAAATGCCATGCCTAGTGATTTATATTTATATATTGAATTGGTATGCATGCATAAATGTGAATTGGTGTTGCGGACGCACAGGTAAGTACCAGGTGAGTTATAGATGATTGTTGTGAATTTATGATTATGTGAGATGTGTTGAGAGCTCATAAACCTGTACCCCGGTGTTAATGCTCCTGCCCAGAGATAGGGCATAGTCCTTCACGTGATGTTCACCTCCCGCACCATATGCTCACCTTGGATCCAAGTTAGGTGCACAGGCTTGTCACCAGACCACTATAGGTGGTTCCGACTCGTAGGTAACCTGCGATTAGCGCACAGTCTTCACGTGATCGTAGCACTTAAGCATATTTATTTTACACCCAGTCTTGTCGTACAAACCACTATAGGTGGTTCCGACTCGTGTGCACGATATCATATGATTTGATACGATTAAGATTGGTTATGAGTTATAGATTCAGCCGTACATGCCACTTGAGGTGGATCCGGCTTATATGTTGTTTATCTTGAGATTATTTCACCTGAGTACTCATTTGATGATTATGAGATATTGGCATGACATACTTAGTGGCATACTTATGAATATATGCTATGAGCATGGTTATGAGTTAGTGGCATAGATATTTTTACATATCGTTATCTGATCATGATTTTGAGATATGTATATCTATATATATATTTTATTTTCTGGGAAAATATACAGGTTTTACGGCGAGGGGTTAGAACTTTTGAGAAACGAAATGGTTTTGAAAACCTTTGTTTTTGCCTACTCACGCTTTCTGTTTTCGCCCCTCCAGGTTTTAGTTAGAAGCTGTTGTTGGTGGTTCACGAGGATATCGGCGAAGGTTGTGATAGTTCACCATAAGTGTAGGATTCACCCTTGGGTGTTGTATAATTAGTATTTGTTCTGGTCGACTGCACTTAGGCTACTTATGCTCTGATTGTGTGTTTCACACTTATTCTCGCACCAGCACTCTATCTTAGCTAGTATGTTAGTGATTTGGTTTTTATTCATTCGTATTCTCCTTATTAATATTGCTTCCGCACAGTGCATATGGTTACGTCACTTCCACGTGACGGTCAGTATGCCCTGAGTATGCCCTGATTTAGGTCAGGGTGTGTCAGTAAAAATAGAAATGAATATAGAAAACACTTGGAGATAGTTTTACAAGAATTTATCAATAATAGAATAGTGATTAGCAAAAATAAAATAGCATTAGAAAAGCAAGATATAGAATTTTTAGGAATGTATATTAAGTCAGGTACAATACAATTACAAGATCATATAGCTAAAAAGGTCTTAGAAATTTCAGATAAGTTAGAAGATAAAAAACAGTTACAAGCATTTTTAGGACTGTTAAATAATGCAAGAAATTTTATTTCTGATTTAGGAAGAAAAATAGCAGTATTACATAGTAAAACTAGCAAAACAGGACAAAAATATTTTAATAGTGAAGATGTTAAATTAGTTCAAAATATAAGGGAAGAAATTACTCAATTTAAGTCATTGACATTACCATTAGATGATAGTTACAAAATAGTTGAAACAGATGCTTCATCATTAAGATGTGCAAGTATACTACACCAGAAAAAGCATAAGGAGTCACCAAAGTCTGACGAATAAGTTTGTAGATATTCATCAGGAAAATTTAGTGATGTACAATCAAGATTACCATCAACAGATTTAGAAATTTTAGGAATAATTAACTCACTTAAAACATTTTCTTTATTTTTACATAATGAAATATTTACGATTAGAACGGATTGTCAAAATATAGTTTCTCATTATAATAAGATACATGCTAATAAAAAAGCAGCCCAAAGATGGGTTAATTTTGTTGATTCAATTACAGGAAGTGGTTTTAAACCAATTTTTGAACATATAAAAGGTAATGACAATACATTAGCTGATATCCTATCAAGATTAATTTGTTGAACAGGAATGGAATATCGTGGACCATCACCATCAAATAGCACAAGCCCACAAGGCAGAAGACACCCTTCAGTAGCATACTGATGCACCATCAACCTCCACCATTCAGTGGATTCCAAAATAGCATAAGCAGACCAGCATCACCACCAGTATCCACTTTCAACTTTAATGGCAATATTGTTGAAGGAATCAGAAATCCAACTCTGAAATATAGGCCAAGAGTACCATGACTCTCTGATAGGCAACAAGTTCTCTTAGATAATTTTTTGGAATATCCAAATCAAACAGCCAAGCATGAGGTTAGGTCATGAAAAATTAATTAGAGCCTTAAAGCAAGAGTTTGATAACTTTAATTTTAATTTCCATCAAAGCCAGCAACATATTCATTTTCTTGAGCACAAACTTCAAACCATTTCTAGAGACCATGAGTCATTATTTGGTAAGTTTACCAAAATGAACCAAGAACTCCAATCTCTTATAATGCAGTAGAATGCAAGTGACATCCTGAAAAGAGAGTTGAAAATAGGTTTGTAAACTAATCAGCATAATAATAAAGAAAAAGAGGTTATTGAACCCATAGAACAGGAGGCTAATGAGCTTATAAAAGAGATTAAGATTGAGCTTTTAGAAGAAGACATTGAAATGGAGCAGCATCAGCATCTCAGTGACAAAGAAAAAACAAGAAAAATATGAAAGTTTTCTTATAAACATATCTTTAGACGTAATAATAAATAATATCATATTAGAAGAAATTTCAAAAGCAAAATTAAGAATAATGCCATCAGATATGCAAAATGAGATCATGAGCAGAGCATCACAGTCCATGAAAAAGTTACAATTACAATTACAAAGTGCTTTGTATCAGTCCATCTTTGATCCAAAATCAAGGATGGATATTGTTACAAAGATGTATCCACCATGTCTCTGTGATAGTACAGAGAATTGTATTTGTAAACCAGAGATTAGTGTAGCTGTGGTCAGGATTAACATGAGAGATTTTAGACCATGGCATTTCAGTTATGAGCATGAGAAAAAACATAATGTGGTAGAAGTTACCCCAGCTTTACTAGTGGAGTTTGGCTATCTTGATAAAATTTGTATTAACCATATATCTCAACTAGAATCATTTCCTAAAAAGCTTACAAAAGTAGCAGAAGGAATGTTCAATCTCGCGGTGGCCCAAAATGAGAGGGAAGATGATGAGGAGCGTAGAAGGAGAGATGACGAAGCAAGAATGGGCAGAACATCACATTCCTGTCGAGTCATCCAAGCTGTGGGTCAGATCTGCAAGGCCATCCGTTCTGGAAACCTTGATAGAAGCAGGCAACGATGAGGTACGAAACTCTTGGACGATTATTTTGTCTGTAATAGTGCATTCCCTGATACATACTTTAGACGTTGTTTTAGAATGGAACGACATTTGTTCAAAAAAAATCATGATTGCTGTTTGAAACCATGATTCTTATTTTGTGCAAAAAAAATGATGCTTTTGGTGCTATGGGTCTCCTTCCTCAGCAAAAAATTACTACTGCCTTACGGATGCTTGCATATGGAGCATCTATAGACCAATTGGATGAGATAATAAGCATGGGGAAATCAACCATTCTTTTGTCTCTGATGAGGTTTTACGAAGCAATCGAATCTATCTACACCGTAGAGTACCTCCGGAAACCTACTGACATGGACTTGCAAAGGCTTCTGAAGAAGGACTAGATGCGAGGTTTTCCTGGGATGATTGGAAGCATCGATTATATGCACTGGATGTGGAAAAACTGTCCAAGTGCATGGCAAGGCGCTTATGGGGACAAAAAATGAGCAAAAAGTATCATTTTAGAGGCGGTGGCATCTTTTGATACATGGATTTGGCACGCCTTTTTCGGGATTCAAGGAGCTCAACATGACCTCAACGTCCTTACCCAATCCCTAGTCTTCAACGATGTCCTGCAAGAAAAGGCACCAAAAGTCACGTACTGCGTCAACGGACGTATGTACGATGGGCCATACTACCTAGCAGACGACATTTACCCAAGGTGGTCAACATTTGTCAAAACAGTGCCACGTCCGCAAAGTGCAAAGGAAAAACACTTTGCAAGCTGTTAAGAGGGGTGCAAGAAGGATGTGAAGCGTTGTTTTGGTATCCTCCAAGCTCGCTGGGCGATCGTCAGGGGTGCTGCCAGATTGTTTGATGTAGAGTCGCTTCGATCTATCATGATGATGTGTATCATTCTTCACAACATGATTGTGGAAGATGAGTACGATTATGATGCTGTTGATAAATATGAGCCAGACACGATGAACAATTCAAGAACACGTATATATTGTGCTCATGATGCCACCGAATAACCCGTGCAACATGAGCCATTAGAAAGGGATAGACGTTACAATGAATTGATCATTCAACGATATACTGCACTTTAAAGGCCATATATGCACAATGCCTGGCAAATTGATTTGATAGAGCACTAGTGGGAATTGAAACAAGCTAAAGATACTTAAGTTCATTTAGTGTGTTTGTTTTTTTTAGGTGTGTTTATTTAATTTTATTTGGTGTGTTTATTTAATTTTATTTGGTGTGTTTTTTTAGTTCATTTAGTGAGTTTTTTATTATTTGGTATGTTTATGTAATTTTATTTGGTGTGTTTAAATGTCTTTTCAATAAAGATTCTATTAGTATAAATAAATTACCAAATTAAATAAATATACTCTTAGTTTAAATAAAGTACTAAAATCAATAAATTGGAAACACCATAAAATACTCTATTCAATAAATAAGAAATTACAACCCAAAGTGATTGGAAAATTATGGGCTCCGATTACAAAAAGTACTCTATTCATCACACTTAACCAATTTGTGGTGCTAGGATGATCTTCTCTTGTCGTGTTAGGACCATCTGTCCTAGTTTAGTTTTAAGATAGTATTACTATAAGTCCAAGACAAATATTCAAGTGCCAGTAGGTATGGCGGGTTATGCGTTGGAGTGCATAGAGCAAAGCCAGATCAGCAAGTTTGGTCGTGGAATGGCAACGCTTTGGCTGGAAATTTATGTTGCGAAATATATCACAGATTGCATCCCTGTGATTAGACAAGGATGGATTCCCCAAAACGTCAGAGGTCCCGATGGTGGGTACAGCTTGAAAAGCGTTAGCATTAGTCCCAGTGGATTTTGCACTGGTCATGATCTCAACAGAGGAAGTCGTGCAATGAGTCAATGACAAACAAGCTGGTGATATTTGGACTATGCACAGGAATATCCAAAGGAAAAAGTGAGTTAAGGGGATTAAGAACAATACGTGAAACACTCGCTCCATTCACATTCCGAATTCCATATTCGATTGGATTGTTGACTGCTCCAGCAGAACGCAGCGCCAAAAGGCAGTTTTGGTCATGGGGGGCTTGGCATTTTTGTCAGAATTGTAGGACCAACAAGCATGAGGTATTTTATCAACAATTTCGTCAGAATTGATCATTAATTATCATAAAAAGGGTTTAGTGTTTTGAATGTGTATGGATTATGAAATGCAATGTTGTTCTCTAATGATCACATTAATAAATTACAAGGCAGCAGCTAATTAAACTATTAGCCTAAAAAATTGATCAGCAGGTGAACGGTGAACCAGAAATATATAGTTAGACCTGAGACTGAAAGGATTAATTAATTGGACATTTTCAAGGATTCTGATGGTGTATTTGGTTACAAGCTTTTCTTGAGCTGGTTTTGTTGAATGGCTTGTAGAATCACTTGGGAACACGTGCAGGTGTCAACGGCGCGGGTGGCAGAAATTTTGAAGAAACAACGTTAGTTGAGATGTTAGTCGCAGGTCGTCATGTATCATGACAGAGACCACTGCTAAACTCTAACCTGAACTGTTTACCGGACACACTGAAAAATCTTGATTCAATTAATGCTATGATTCAAAAAAGAAAATATGAATTGTGTAGTTGGTCTTATACAGTCTTTGATTTATTTGTTACTCAGTGACGAACAATAAGTACTACTCACCTATAAATTTGATATAAAAAATAAAGATTAAAACACTATGAAAACACATCCATTTATTTTCCATATATCAAATTTAAGGGTTCGTTACCATCCATTTCTTGTTCACTCACTACCAAGGAAGAAAATATCGGTAATATCGGAAATATCGGTTGTCCGAAAACACGGAAATATCGATGGAAATATCGGGATAATATCGATATCGATAAAAATTACATAGAAACCATGAAAATTGTAAGAAAAACTTGGAAATTTTTATTGAAACTTTGCAGGATGTTTATTTAGTCAATTATCTATTAGTTTATCACAAAAAATTGGAAGGAAATACATTGCATGATGGATTTAACATTATCAAGTTGATTATATAGCGAGCTGACAAACATTGTGAGTGTAGAAAATATGTAGTAATTAATGAAAGAAGTCTAAACACACCATAATCATTTATATATAATGAATTAGTACAATATTTTACACTTTATACATTGCATGGTAAGATACATGAGTGACTTAGTACCACATAGAGTTCCTATGAGGTTCAAAATTTTGACTATCTTCATCATCTCTATGTGTAGAGTGAGTGTATTGTGAAGAGTAGTTATCAAATGATAAATCCCCAAAATTATTTTGCATGTAATTGTTAACATGCCACCCATATGGATATGAGATTGGTTGACCTTGTCCATAAGCAAAATCATTTGAAGATTGAGTCTCGGATTGTTTCCATGAGTCGCTCGATTCCATCCCAACAGGAATGAGATATGAAGGGTAGGGAAATGGTTGGTTATGAGTATTACCATAGTTACTACTTCCCACTCTAACAGAGTCCGAAGTTATAGATAACGAGTCATCTTCTTGACTTGACAAAATCCCCTTGCCTCTTTCTCTGCGAGTATAGTCCTTCCCTATGGCACCAATTCCTGGTCCTGCCCGCCTACTGCCATGGTCATCATCCTGTGTTGCATGCGTGAAGTTTGCCTCACCAGTGAAGGGGCTCATAAATCCGGGAAGTGGTCCATAATAGTTTCCATATCCACCACCACTACCTCCAGCTCCACTATATCCTTCATCATTCCCACATCCGGTGGTAGGTGAGTCTCCTGATCTTGTACTAGAGCTATCATTAGTATCAGCACGATGTTGTGGTTGTGTAGGATTGGAAGAAGGTGGAATTCCAGTGTTTCTTGGTCTTAGGCGCAAAAGTTCTTCCAAAGAGTCAGCGCTGCTAGATCCCACCTCCTCCTCTAATACTCTTTCTACATTTATCCCTTCATTACGTGCTTCTTCAGCAACTCTGGGAGCTGGGTTGCCTTCATCATCATCTAAATGAAGAGGTCTAATCCATTGAAAAAGTTAGTTACCCTCTGTATCATCATCTTCACCAACAATATCAAACACATCTAGTGGATCACCACGGTCGACATGATCTATTTCTGCTTCCTTATCTCGAATTTGAAGCTTCATGTTGTAGTAGCAATAAACTAATTTTTCCAAGCTACTATGAGCCAACTTATTTCTTTGCTTTGTGTGTATGAGTGCAAATGTGCTCCAATTTCTTTCACAAGTAGATGAGGAAGCTGTTTGTGATAATACTTTGATTGCTAACTTTCTCACAGTTGGTGCATCGGTCCCATACATGATCCACCATTCAGCTACAATGAAAAACAATGTTGATAAGCCTAATAACTCCAACAAATTCTATTATAAACTTATAGTGAAATATGTTTATACTCACTAGGAGACATATTTGTTCGAGCAGCAACTGATGTTGGTTCTCCAAAAGTTCTTCTTGCATCTTTAAACCATGTTAGCTGAATTCAATAAATCGTGTTAGTTTAATCCAACAAAGTAATTATTATAATTTAAGTAATTGTGTACCTCATTTCCAAATTGGCCAACTGCTGGTGATGCAGGGTCTAATTTAGAGTATACATTATGTACAGCACGTATAAGGTTACCATCATCTCCAACACCGGGTCTGTATTGGTATCGGGGATTCAAATAATATGCTGTTCAAAGAAACACATACTCTAATAAGAGAAATAATACTTATGCAACTAAAGAAATGAATTTCAAATTATGACATAATTTATACCTGCTGCATGCAAATCGTGGTATAATGTTTTATACCATCGGTTTTCAATTATCTTTATGACCCACCTTACACCATGTTTTCTTTCCAATTCATCCTTCACTACACGCATCAACTCATATACTGCCCCTATAGTAGGATACACTTCTGTGTCAACGATCCGTAAAACTTTGTAAAGAGGTTCAAACACTTGGCACACATGTTCTGATTGAGTCCAAAAAGCATGATCAAGCACTACACTTTCCACCATACGACCTGTATTTGAGCGGCTCAAATTGTGGTTGGCCCAATCGTCATAGTGAATAGTTGTTTCAACCCTGCTTTCTTCTTGAGTAGGCTGTCTAATGCAATATAGTTGGTGGCGAATCGAGTGGTAGCTGGACGAATAATTTCTCCTTTACAAAATTCACGCATCTTTGCCAATAACCAACTGTGATTGTAAATATAATTTGTGATCGTTCTAGCTCTTTTGACCACAGTAGCAACATTCTCTCTCTTCCCCATTGCCTCAAACATGAGATCAATACAATGTGCTGCACATGATGTCCAAAACACATTATGATGCTTCATTAACTTTTTTCTAGCTTTGACAAATGCAGAACCGTTGTCGGTCACGACTTGGACAACATTATGCTCTCCCACCTCCATGATTACATCCCTCAATAATTTGTAAATATACTTGTAGTTCTTTATATGGTCTGAAGCATCAACAGACTTCAAAAAAATTGTCTTTCCCTTGGAGTATACCATGAAGTTTATGATAGACAATCTGGTCGAGCCGGTCCATCCGTCACACATGATTGTGCAACCATTAGTTTCCCACTTTGACCTCAACTTGTTAACATACTTGCCAATGTCTTTATACTCCATATCCAAATATTTGTTTCTTATCTCATAGGGAGTGGGAGGTTGTACTCCAACACCAGCCTGTTGACATCCCACTACCATATTTTTGAAATGATGTGATGATGCCTTCGCAGCAGGGACATTTTCATAGATAAAGAACTTGCTAATTAGACGCCCCATTCCCTCCTTCACATTACCTCCAGTGAAATAACTCCAAACACTCTTTTGACGTGCTTTGGATGACTTATATAAACTTGGGGCTATTGGTGGTGTTGGTTGTGATTCTCTAAGACTGCCTCCCCGTCTCATTTGTGCACCACCACTTGTCCCGGAACCTTGTGCTCTATTAGGAATTTTATGAAGATATTCTCTTTCCCATGTTGACTGTTTGGAGGCACGTAATGCTTGTTTCAAACTGCGTCGTTCTTCAGGTCCCATGTCATCATCACATTCGTCCTCATCGTCATCATCATCACTGTCAATCGCTTGGCCATAGACTTCTCCCCGTAGCCCAGCTCGAATATTTTCCATTCCCTGTGTTATCTTTTCCTTCTGTTGTTTTTTATTTTTTAATAATGTGCTGATGAATGCCTTCACTTCTGGGGGGGACATTATCGCATCGTTGGACATTTTTTGCTGGATCTAATCCACTAAGATGGTACTTAAGTCGTGTCACTCCGCCACTCTTCATTACCAGACCACAATATTTGCAAATTGTGCCATGTTTGTTTCCATCTATTGGGTATCCATGTTCCTAAGCTGGATCACGTTTAGTACCTTCACTGGACATCGTAAACGTACCTACATTTATTTTTCATGAAAATTAGACAAATATTTTTTGGCCAAAAAATATAGTAGTGATGACGGTTATATAAGAGAAACTAAATAATAAAGTTATTCTACAGAAGAATTAAATACGAAGTAAAGAAAATGATTGTAAAAATTTAAGTAATTAAAAAAATAATATGGAATAATAAAACCTAATATTAATGAATAATAATCCAATTTGATAAAAAAATAATCCTAATATAAAACATAGTGATGAATAATAATCCAATTTGATAATAATCCAATTTAATAATAATCCAATTTAATGAATAATCCAATTTGATAATAAAAAAAACCTAATATTAATGAATAATTATCCTATTTGATAAAAAAATAATCCTAATATAAAACATAGTGATGAATAATAATCCAATTTGATAATAATCCAATTTAATAATAATCCAATTTAATAATAATCCAATTTAATGAATAATCCAATTTGATAATAAAAAAAACCTAATATTAATGAATAATAATCCAACTTGATAAAAAAATAATCCTAATATAAAACATAGTGATGAATAATAATCCAATTTGATAATAATCCAATTTAATAATAATCCAATTTAATGAATAGTCTAATTTGATAATAAGCCAATTTAATGAATAATAATCCAATTTGATAATTGTCACAGCCCGTCCCGAGATTCTATTTATCGAGGTTGTGAAATGACGAAAGTACCCTTGACGATTAATAAGGTGTGGGTGTGACATGATATTTGTAATGCATATTTCCCTAAGTTTTGGAAAAATTGGAATGGATTAAATTATATCAAATTTGTGTGGTTAGGGTTATTTGGACCACACACCACCTGTACTCTCCCTCTCATTTCTCGTGCTCTCTCTCTCTCTTCTTCCCAGTTTCACTTTTTCTCTCTCTCTCTCATTCGAACTCGCACGGACAAGATCCAAAGAGCATCAAAACGTCGCAGATCGTCGTGTTTGAGACCACCATCATACTCCTTGAGACCACACGATCACACTGGTAGCCATTTCAGGTGAGGAATCATTCGATATCGCGTCGAAATCACAACTCCGATTTTGATCACTATTCATGCAAACGTAAAATGTTGTGTTTTAAGGAAATCTAAGCTCATAGGGAGCTTAAGGAGGTCACAAGGAGGCTCGGAGTGGTTCGTTGGAAGAAATTGGACGTCAGGATCGTGAAATTCAAAGTTGGCCGGTTTTCTTGGATTTTTCCCGACGAAATCCCATGGGTTTTGAAGCTTGGAAGAGGTATAATGTTATTCTTCTCCTCTCTAGCTTTCTTTTGGTGCAAATTTCGTAGAAATTGGATGAAAAACGAGTGAGAAATCGAACTTAGAAAATTTACCCAGTTTTCGGCGACGGCGACGGTCGCCGGAGCTGAAGGAAGAAGAAAGAGGAATATTCCGTTTAAGTTAAACGGAATATTCTAACAGCGTTAAGTTACGCCGTTAAGTTTTATTAAAGGACAAACGGAATATTCTCAGAATATACCTGACGGCGTTAACTGATGTCGTCAGTGTGCAGTGCATGTGGCCGCGCGTAGGGGCGCGTCTGGCCGTGCGTGTGTCGGCGCGTGGGGGCGCGTGAACAGTCCAAAAATTATTTTAAAAATTTGGGGATGATCCTGAGGTTGTGTAGATCACAGTGGTATATTCATATACCCAATTTGAGCAATATACGAGAAGTTATTAGCTAGAGTTGGTTATGTGGTTAAATAACGTTATTTCGGTTACTTCTTGTATAGGCGAGGCTTATGCGGACGATGAGCACAATTAAGGGAGGCTCGGGGGCTACGAACCTTCGACATATCTGTGAGTGGGCAGTTTTGTTTTCGTATTACTTATATACTACTGTTTTCCCAGAAAATGCGTTTATATGAAAATATGATTTAAATTGCCATGCATGCAATTGTTGAGATATTTTGTTTGATAATTGATGCATATATATGTGAATTGACGCGGTGGATGCACATGTGAGTTTTTATATTATTCAGACGATTTATTTATGTGAATTGCATTGAAAGCTCATAACCTGCACCCTAGGTGATAGTGCTTATATTATTCACCACACCGCACGCTCGCCTTGGATCCAAGTAGGTGGATGTCGTACAGACCACTAGAGGTGGTTCTGACATGCCAGTCGTACAGACCATTAGAGGGGTTTCGACTGGTGGGTGACCTTAGATTATGCGCGCAGATGATTGATGAGAGAAGCACTAAAGCGTATTATTTCACCATCTTAGTCGTACAGACTACTATAGGTAGTTCCAACTTATGTGCAGTGTAGTGCCGTACAGGTCACAGTTGGTGACTCCGGCAGGGCCGTACAGGTCACAGTTGGTGACTCCGGCTGGATGGGATATCGAGCTATAGAATCAGCCGTACAGGTCACAGTTGGTGACTCCGGCAGGGCCGTACAGGTCATAATTGGTGACTCCGGCTGGATGGGATATTGAGCTATAGAATCAATCGTACAGGACCACTATAGGGTCTCCGGTTGATTTATTATTTCACCTGATTTATATCGATGCATTCATATTATAATTTGGCATGGCATGGCATATTCTTTCTGAGATGTTATGTTGATAGACGGTGAGCTGAGTTTTGATGATATATGTATATATATGTTTATATACTATTTTCTGGGAAAGTATACAGGTTTTACGGAGAAGGGTTAGAAATGTTTTAAATGAAATGTTTTGGAAAATCTTTGGTTTTACTGACCTACTCAATCTTTGTTTTGCGCCCCTCCAGGTTCAAGATAGCAGAGTTTTGGTGGCCACGAGGATTTCAGCGATGTTCTGACAGGAGTATTAAAAGTAGGACTCACCTTCGAGAGTTTCTTTCTAGCAAATGTATTTTAAAAGCTTCCGAACTGTGTAAATGGTTACGTCACTCTCACGTAACGGCCAGCATGCCCTCATCCGGGTCGAGGTGTGTCAATAATAATCCAATTTAATAATAATCCAATTTAATGAATAGTCCAATTTGATAATAAGCCAATTTAATGAATAATCCAATTTAATGAATAATAATCCAATTTGATAATAATCTAATGTAATGAATAATAATCCAATTTGATAATAAAAAAAACCTAATATTAATGAATAATAATCCAATTTGATAATAAAACCTAATATTAATAAAATAATAAATAACATTAAACATATTAAAATTATCCTAGGGAATAATTATACAACATTACTTAATTACTTAAAAAAATTAACATGTAATTGTTAACATTACTTAATTACTTACAAAAATTAACATGCAAGTATTAATTACTTAAAAAAATTAACATACGAGTCCATACAAATTTTTTTGTTGTTGTATAAATTACAATAATATAAATATAAGTTTGTAAACTTACCTTAAATATGGAACCCTTTGTGTTCAAGCTTTGGAATGGATCTGGAATGACTTTGAAAATGGTAAGGGAAATAAAATAATAAATAACATTAAACATATTAAAATTATCCTAGGGAATAATTATACAACATTACTTAATTACTTAAAAAAATTAACATGTAATTGTTAACATTACTTAATTATTTACAAAAACTAACATACAAGTATTAATTACTTAAAAAATTAACATGTAATTGTTAACATTACTTAATTACTTACAAAAACTAACATGCAAGTATTAATTACTTAAAAAAATTAACATGTAATTGTTAACATTACTTAATTACTTACAAAAACTAACATGCAAGTATTAATTACTTAAAAAAATTAACATACGAGTCCACACAATTTTTTTTGTTGTTGTATAAATTACAATAATATAAATATAAGTTTGTAAACTTACTTTAAATATGGAACCCTTTGTGTTCAAGCTCTGGAATGGATCTGGAATGACTTTGAAAGGGGTAAGGGAAGAAGAAGAAACGAAAATGCTCTGAATGGCTCTAATACTCCACCTCTTGAAAGAATATCACAATGGCAGCTTTGAAAAGGGTAAGGGAAGAAGAAGAAACAAAAATGCTCTGAATGGCTCTGATACTCCACCTTTTGAAAGAATATCGGCACACGGTTTTGAATGAAACCACCATCCATGGTCTGAAAAGAATACAAGTTATAATTGTAAAAGTGGTCCGAAATTGTCAAAATAATTGTAAAAGTTCTCGGGAATCCTGAGTGAGTCATGTGTCCTCCTGACAGGAGGAACCCACACACACACAATGCACGCAACCACACACGCACACAACGCACGCACACAAACATCACACACGCAGACACGACCTCTGTCTCTCTCTCTCTCGATCCTTCTCGATCTCTCTTCTCCCTTCTCCGATCTCTCTTCTCCCTTCTCCCCCCCCACACACACATAGAGATCTCTCGATCTCTCTTCTCCCTTCTCCGATCTCTCTTCTCCCTTCTCCCACACACACACACACACACACACAAAGATTTCTCGATCTCTCTTCTCCCTTCTCCCACACACACACCACGGCCTTCTGCTCCTCCTTCTCCTTTCTCTCTGCACCGAGACCCACACACACACCACAGCCTTCTGTTCCTCCCTCTCCTTTCTCTCTGCACCGATACCCACATACACCTCTCCTTTCTCTCTGCACCGAGACCCACACGCACACCATCGCACCTGCTCCCACGAGTTCCTTCAATTTCTCCGGTTAGGTAAGCTTCGGGTTTTTCTTTTTATGTTCTAGATCGAAGCTTAGATGTGAAATTGAAGTTCTATCTTGTCTTTTTGCAAGGTTTTTGGGATGAAATCGACTCGGGAATAGGCACACCCATCTCCGGTGAGGCCGTGGGTGTCGAAGAACTTTTCAAACACCTCCAGCCGTTTCACGGCAAACGGACGTTATAAAAACGTTCCTCTCGTCTTCTATTTCATGTTCATACCTAGATCGGAGTCTAGGGGGTTATTTTACAGTCGGCCAGAGCTGTAGAAGCTCCGGCGTTCGTCTCCGACTTGCACAGTTCCGAAATTTCGTGATAATATCGCGATATTATCGATATTATCGATATTATCGCGAAATTTGGACGAAAACCCCTTGGATACCACTTAAAATATCGGATTGGGGAAAAACCGATAATATCGGCGATATATCGCTGATATTATCGATATTTTCTTCCATGCTCACTACATGACCATGTGACATTTGTATGGGCTTGTGTAGTTTAAAAAACTCTCGACCTTTCCCGCGTCCCGTCCTAGTGCTATTTTGAAACGGTCACTTGCATTCTAAATTCTAATACATATGATAATAATATCCTAATGGTGATAAGTTTCCCTCCCATTATATATTCCTGCTCATTATGCATATTGATTTGATAAGCGCATAATTAGATATAATATGTAAACCAAACGTAGAGGGAGTAACACATAGATATACTACAAGTAGCTAGGATGTTACGATGAGGTGATGTATGTGGTATGTCGCAAACTGAAGAATGGAATGAGCCACTCAAACTTCTTGCTATATACTAAAACAAAATAAAATTGAGTGAAAATTTTTGAAAGACAAAATAAAATTGATCCAGTCCAGCTGTTTATTACTCTCCAGATCTCTTTCTTTCTCTCTTTATACTACAAGTAGCTAGGATGTTACGATGATGTTATGTATGTATAGTATGTCACAAATTGAAGAATGGAATGAGCCACTCAAACTCGTGACACTTGCTATATGCTAAAACAAAAACAAAAAATTGAGTGTTTTTGGACAACAAAGATCCTAGCTTTAAACAATAAAACTAGGATTTATGATTTTTTTTCTTCCAGAATAATACAAAAGTATAATTGTTTATTTCCCTGAGGGTAGTTATTTTGCTAAAAAATGTTTAAAGGCGTTAGCTTTTATCAGAGCAGTGAAGCTTGTAGTTTTGGTTTTACTTTTTCCTAATTTTTCTTAGTTTCTAGGTGCTTTGGACATCAAAGACCCTAGCTTTAAACAATAAAACTACGACTTATCATTTTTTTTTCCAAAAATGATACAAAAATATCTTAGTTTATTTCCTTGAGGCTAGTGATTTTGCTCATTGATCTTTATAAGGCTTTAGCTTTTATCAGAGTTAATATTCATTCTTAGAGAAATTATTTTAAATATTTTTATTTAAAATTAAATCCGAACTGTATTTAACAAAAACTAACCTCACGATTTACAGTAAATTAATACAATTTACAAATCTCTAAGATCCTCACCAAAAGATCCAGAGAGGATTATGTTGACTTTGCAGTGCTTTATACACATTAGAAAACAACGATCTATACAAATAGACAAAAACAAGGGAGTTTTAACGAAAAGAGCCTGTCACTATTTATTCTTAATCAAAATGACATTTTGTGTATGAAAAGTCCATAATGGATCAAACTCTTTTCTTTATTTACTCTTATGCCATTAAAAGCGGTCCACATTAATGTTGACATTTCTGTCTGGAAATACATTATTTTACATGATGTTATTCAGCTTATGCTAATTTACATGATGCTAATTTGCTGCCAAAAGAGAGAGTGGCGGGAATAAAACGCGAGCTGAAGCAATGACTAGGGTTGTTGGTTCGTAAATTTACCTCTCATCCAAAAAACAAAAAAGGCGCTTTTGATATGGCTTTAATTATCTTTTTGCCCTTGCAACTATTTTGGAATTGGATTTTGTCCAATGCATAAGCCATATTTTTAATAAACTTAACAAGGGAAAGAAAATGCCACTAAGTACTACGGTCTGACAATATACCTCTTTATTTATAAGTGAGAGATTTTAGGTTCAAATTAGTTTACCCATTGCGCGGTTTAGCCAAACTTCCTCTTTTTTTAATGTAAAATATATTGTTGTACTAAAAAAACAAAAGAAAGGAAAGGGATTCACCCAAAGTACAAGAATCCCACGATACCTAGTGACTTGGACGGCCTTCATTACATTCAGGACTATGGCTTTGCCTCCATTCACCAACATAGGACCATCCACTTCTACAAAATCATGCTACAAAAGCATATTACAATAAGGCCTCGTTTGGTGGATCGTATAAGAGACCGGATAAGACTAATAATACGAATCTGGTCGTTTGGTGTTCTCTCGTATTAAATAATCGTCGGATTAATTTAGGGGTGTATTCAATAGGGATTTTGAGGGAATTTAATTCTTTTAATGAATCTAGGGGTATTCAATTAGGATTTTAAGTGATTATCTGAAATTCAATGTGTATCCAATCAGGATTTTAAGATAGTTTATTAGAATCCTTTGAAATCTGGATTTTTAAAGATATTTATAACATTCCAGGTGTATTCAATTAGAATTTAATTTTAAAGAATTTCAAAAAATTGAGGAATTAGAGGAAATTGGAGAGATTTTGTAGTGTATTTTAAGCATCTACAAATCTCACTTCTCCCCATGAGATTTCAAGGGAATTGAATCAAAATTTTACATAGAATCTCTCCAAATCAATTAAAATTAAGGTGCATGCATAGTCTGAGTCGAGAAAATCGGATTCGACATATGCAGTCATTGTTATAATACAGGAGAAGACATTGTAAAAAGGAAGCAGAAACTATGAATAATGATAGAGATTTTGGTGAGGAAGGAAGCAGAAACTATGAATAATGATAAAGATCTTGATAAAATTGGTGTGAGATTTGTGAGGATGGATGGTGGATTATATGGAGGATTCATAAAGGATTTGGTTGTAGATAATGCCACGTGGCATGCCGTCATTCGTTAAAAATCTGATGGAAATATATCCTCAAAGATTGTAAACAGATTATGACACGTGGTGCTACGTGATTGGTTAATAAGCTTATCGGAAATCCATCACCAATAATTGTATTTTCGGATAATGACACGTGGCTGAACGAGTACGATTAAAAATCTTATTGGAAATCCATCACTAATAATTGTCTTTTCGGATTTTATGACACGTGACAGAACGAGAACGATTAAAAATCTTATCCGAAATTACAAATAAAATTATTTTGTATTATTTTATAACTTTTCGAATAATGATACGTGGCGTAACGAGAATGATTAAAAATCTTATCCGAAATTAAAAATAAAATTATTTTGTATTATTTTATAAATAAATAAATACTAATATTTTATTACCTATTGCCAGGGCTATTGAAGTGCAACGGTAGAGATGCAAAAGACGGTTACTGTTCATTAAGAGTATTTACTATTCACTGGATGGATAGCATAGTGTATTGCCTGGGGGGGTTCCCACGGTGGAACTGCTCGAAGAGCAATTCCACCCCTAAAGACTTTGCGTAGGCACCCAGCGCATTATCCACTCATGTGAACATTAATATACCTCAATGAACAGTAATATGCCAAAGCATCTCCACCCCCAACATAAAATAGCCTAGTCAATTTTATTAAAATATTATTATTTTTTATTACAATGGTCATCTTGTCTGACTCATCATCGTCAGCCTCTATACCTTCTCTGTCGTCCTCCACTTTCTTTTTCCCTTTTTCCTTCTTGTTCTCTGCCTCGGCCTCCACTTTCTCCTTCCCCTTTTCTTCTTGTTCTTGTTCTCTGCTTGGGTCGGTGCTGAAGCTGGGCCAACCAATCTCAGTCACGACCACCAAAGTGTTCTCGAATTGTGCAACAACCATGGCTCTGATGACGGCGTCAACCATCATGTCGAGAGGTTTGGGTATTGGACGCCCATGGTGAGGTAATCTTGGAATCTGAATGGGTGCTTCTGAAACAAGGGAAACTCGGCCTCCGCCTTGCTCTCGCCGGAGTTGTCCTTCTCTTCCTTCATAGCTTCCCCTTCCGCTTATTTCGCCTCCACCTCTTCCTTATTCGCTTGCTCTTTCTTATTTTGAGTTGCCTTGACCTTCTTCCTCGCCGGCGCCACGGGTCACCAGTATGATTTTGCCGGCGCCACCAGCTACTTTTCTTCTTGCTCAGTCGTCTTGCATTTCCTTGGCGCCATTCCCACAAAACGCACGCTAATAGGCCGGTCCCTAGCTCTGTCAATTATGGGCTGGCCTGGAGACCAGCTTGGGCTGGGTGCCAGGCAATTGAATGGCCTGGAGTGGATTGACTGAGTCCCGGCCCCTTTTTTTTACTGGGTGCCGGCCTAATAGTGTTCCGGTGGAACTGCTCTAAGAAAACAAACCAAAACAAAAACTACATGGAGATTGCAAGGTTTAATGTTTAACTTTTGCCAGGGCCTATATGTCAGCCGTTTCACTTTCTCCCTAGACTTCCATTATGTATCTCAAATTATCCTTAGAGCATCTCTAAGAAAAATATTAAAAGATAAATGTTAAATTTTAATTTAATGACTGACGTGATAATGTAATCTGTTTTGATTGATCTTTCTCTCTTAGGCCTCGTTTGGCAGCTCAGATTGTACTGACTATTTCAGTTGGGTAAGATAAATAGTTATCGGATAGTAATGACTAAATTTGTCTAACATTTAGTACAATATTCTAACTAACAACCGTATTATTTATACTATGTTTGATACTATATCGGATAGGAAGAATTCAAAGTATTATTACTTTTAAGATAAAAATTGATGATTAATGGAAAAATTGGAAAAAAAAAAAATTACACATGAATTCACAACCACCAAATGGGTTAAATTAAAAAAGAACAAAATTAAAAATTGAAATCATCTCTTCAGTCTTCTCTTCCCTAGATCTCTTCGCCGCACCCCCCAACACCTTCACTCCCCATCTCCTTACAGTTCTAGGAGCTCGTGCCTCCAGCTAGCTCTCTCCCTCCCAGGTCGTAGACAAAGCAGCATAAATCTCCTGTATTATAACAATGACTACATAGGTCGAATATGATTTTCTCGACTCAGACTATGCATTAACCTTCAAATCTCCAATACCTTTTGTACCAAATTGGATTGATTTCAGTCATTCGTTTAATTTAGATTGGAATGATGGATGTAAGGTGATGAGGGCAAGGCAGAGATCGGTGTTGGGATAGAAGGTTCAACACTTTTTACCTCGGGGCTCTTGTAGCAGAGGAAGACTGGCCATAGGCGTTGACAGTACCGTCAAGAACGACAACAGGGAGAGCGACGTCGGCGAGAACGATGATGGCGAGAACGACGACTACGAGAGGAGGTGTCGTGGAGAAGAAGTGCGAGAGAGGGAAGGGAACCGGACTAATAATCCACTCCTTTTGGAAGGGTTTATTATGCAGGTGTATACCCTACTAAATAAGCAGACTGACTAACGATGGCGTATCCAATTCGGAATTTGAAAGATTTTTATGGAGTTTTATGGAGTTTAATTGATTTGGAGAGATTCTATGTAAAATTTTGATTCAATTCCCTCGAAATCTCTTGGGGAGAAGTGAGATTTGTAGATGCTTAAAATACACTACAAAATCTCTCAAATTTCCTCTAATTCCTCAATTTTTGAAATTCTTTAAAATTAAATTCTAATTGAATACACCTGAATGTTATAAACATCTTTAAAATCCTAATTGGATACATCCAGATTTCTAAATATTCTAATAAACTATCTTAAAATCTTGATTGGATACACATTGAATTTCAGATAATCACTTAAAATCCTAATTAAATACCCCTAGATTCATTAAAAGAATTAAATTCCCTCAAAATCCCAATTGAATACACCCCTAAAATAATCCGACGACTATTTAATACAAGAGAACACCAAATGACCAGATTCGCATTATTAGTCTTATCCGGTCTCTTATACGGTCCACCAAATGAGGCCTTATTGTAATATACTTTTGTACCATGATTTTGTAGAAGTGGATGGTCCTATGTTGGTGAATGGAGGCAAAGCCATAATCCCGAATGTAATCAAGGTCGTCCAAGTCACTAGGTATCGTGGGAATCTTGTACTTTGGGTGAATCCCTTTCCTTTTTTTTTTAGTACAATAATATATTTTACATTAAAAAAAGAGGAAGTTTGGCTAAACCACGCAATAGGTAAACTAATTTGAACCTAAAATCTCTCACTTATAAATAAAGAGGAATACTGTCAGACCGTAGTACTTAGTGGCATTTCTTTTCCCTTGTTAAGTTTATTAAAAATATGGCTTATGTATTGGACAAAATCCAATTCCAAAATAGTTGCAAGGGCAAAAAGATAATTAAAGCCATATCAAAAAAGCCTTTTTTGTTTTTTGGATGAGAGGTAAATTTACGAACCAACAACCCTAGCCATTGCTTCAGCTCGCGTTTTATTCCTGCCACTCTCTCTTTGTGATCTCCGTCGCTTTCGGCATAAACCCAGCTAGTCACTCTCACTCAGTTACCATGGTCTCCTCTTTGAAACCAAACACTCAGCTCTCTCGCTGCTTACCCACTTCGCCCAGACCCTCTTTCTCCACCCCCAACTCCACCTAAACCTAACTATGCACACTCCCACCTGGGTCTCACTCCGCCGCCTTCTCCGCCCTGTCCATGTCTTCCTCCCCCCGAAACTTCCTGGAAAACCCACGTGCTTTCAGCCTCCAAACTCAAGTCCGGAGAAAGTGGCAGCGGTTATGTCGGTCTGACGTATAAGGGCGCGAGTGTTTCGGGCACTTCTTTTGCTTCATCTTTATGAACATGCGAGGCATGATCGGATGTAGAGTGTAGAGGGGTGATGTTCATGAAAACTTCTGGACCAACAGGCACAACTTTGAATTTAGGACAATCTTTGACAATATTCCAACATTCCCACTGGTTGAATGATTTATTTTTGCTTTTGGTTTTGTCACCATACCAAGCTTGTGCTTGAAGTTGCTACACAATGCGGGATAAGAAATAATTATAATGAAAGTAGGTAACAAATAAATAATACAAACAAATAATTATAATGAAAGTAGGTAACAAATAAATAATACAAACAAATAATTATAATGAAAGTAGGTAACAAATAAATGATACAAACAAATAATTATAATGTAAATTTGGGTATAGTACAAACAAATAAATAATATATTGTTACCTGATCCGCGTAATTTTCCCCACTTCGAAGATTAGTACTAGCTTGTGCCAAGGCGCCTCTCCACGTACTAAACAATTGGCTAAGTAATTTCCAACGACTGGACATTGATTCTTTGGTTCTTTTACCACCCATTTTCTCAAGATAATTGGTATGAATAAGACTCCACATTTCTCGCAACGGCATCTCATTACCCGTAAGCGAACTATGAGTAACTTTAACCTAGCTAGTACACAACGCAACAACTTCAAGAAGCATCCAATTCGTACCTACATCAGTAGTCATTTTGTTGAAAAAAAATTAAATTGAAACTTCGAGAGAAAAATAGGATTGTGATTGAAAGTAGTTGAGAAAATATGAAATTGTGGTGTAAGGTAGATGGTAATGAGAATGTATTTATAGAAAAGTAAAAACAATTTTTTTTAAAAAATTTCAAATTTTTTTTCGGATTTTTATTCATTTTTTACAATTTTTAAAAATTGTTTATTCAACTGATTAATATATGCCGTTGGATTTAAGAAAATTTGGATTCCAACACTCCAAATAACATTTCCGAATTTTAAAACTATTTTTTTTTATTTATAAAGGAGAATAATATCAACCATTGATATTAAATTTTATTTTTTTATTTTTTTTACCGTTGCAAATCTGACGGTCCACATTTTCTTGTCGTTGAGATCCAACGGACCGTGGGAAGTCATGTGGCTTCCCAACGGTAACAATTTGAAACTGCACCACAGGCCCCATTCGCTGAAAACATGTCGGGTGACGCGGCCCCACGAACGGGTGCAGTGCACGTGCCTGACAGAAAAACATAAAAAAAAGGGCTAACGTCAGCCTTGCGTCGGATAGCCTTCGGGCTCGCAGACTGGCAATTCGTGACAGGCCTGGTGCTCGGGCCTGCCCTGTCCCTCGGGCTCCCACACGCTGGAGTCAATAGGCCGAGCTCTCGGGCCTTATTTGCTGGCCTGTCCCCCGAGCTCCAGCCAACGCTGGAAGTGCCCTTAGCCGAAAGAAAAATATCCTTACTTTTTATTTTAAATTTATTATTTTAAAGGAGAGTGAGAGGATTTGAAATTATTGTAATAATTTAGGAGAGGAAGGAGTCTCAAACTCAAGAGACATGAATATAAATCTAACACTTTATTCATTAAGATATTGGACCCCATGCAAATAATATCCTTACATCCAAGGAAAAAGTCTATTAAATCAATCCAACTGTTGGTATGTGATTTGCAAACTTAATTATCTCCATGAACTTTGTTCCTAATTATTAGACAAATTAACAAATGTTTATAGGTGATTTAATTAAAAGTTTCTGAAGCATGTGTAGCAATGGGCATTCTGATCATTATTTCTTTTCATAGTAAATTTATTTCTGTCAGTTTGCCGTAAAAACTAAAACTAAATGTGCATGAGCAAATGTGTCATTTTCCTTTCAAAATAGAATTTAAAAAGTTTACGATGTTTCGAAGGATAGAATATACCAGAGATTTTTATTGTTAAATATTAATTTTTGAACTTTTAAATAAAAATCAAACGAAAACACCCGGAGTATATATCCCTTACTCTATTAGATTAATCGGAGATTTATGCTCTTTAATTTACTATTATGCTCGTAATTTTTATGAATAGTAGTAAGGCCCCTGCAGCTGTTCTCCCAACCATTTGACCATGCACATTGAACACACTTAAAAATGGACATAAGTTTCAACAACGAGTAATGCTAGGGAGACTCAATTTGGAGACTAATTTTTGAAAATTAAAGGAGATTGAAGTTGATTATTGGTTTATTACTTAAGCATTGATAGACATGCTCATTTGTATTGATGTCACATAATTTAGTTTACAAATTGAGTCTCCCTAGCATTACCCTGCAATCCCTTCAACATATAGAAAAAAGAGAGCTTGCATGCATGCACGCACGTGTTATTGCAGTCCTCGGCCCTTGTTCGTAGCTTAATTATATGATTAGAAAATAGCCAACTAGACAATTTTCCCACTCCTTTGCCCCTTCGACGGCAATAGAGATTGGTGGAGTAACCACCTTACGTGTCCCGTCAGTCCTAGGTTGGCAAAACCTCAACTGCTGGGCCATTATTGCAGTGCAAAGAGTTGCATGATAGCAAAGGAGTAGCTAGGTGACTTGCCCCTGTGATTAGACAAAGATGGATTCCCCAAAACATCAAAGGTAGGGGTGGGTTCGGTTTAAATCAGTTCGGTTTTTTGCCAAAATCGAAACCAAACCGAAATTTCGGTTCGATTCATTTTTTTTTCGGTTCGGTTTCGGTTTTGGTTTTTGTTTTTTTTTTTTTTCAAAAAATGAAAAACATTGAAATTTTAAATTTTAACATATCCAACAGAATCATAACATAAGCATTCTAACTAGAATCAAAGACAATGAAAATAAACATTTAAAGTTGAACTAAAATCATCAATCAAGTCTTCCAAAGTCCAAACTAACGACCTCACAACACAAAAATCGTACAAATGACTTAGAAAAGTTAAATTGTATGATGTTGTTCAAAGATCAAGGTTGTTTGCTTGTAATTGCATGTTGACAACTTGATTAGTAAAAGTAATGCGTGGGTGGATTTATTTAGTGTGTGTTGGATTCTTTTCCATCACAAATTACCCAAGTAATCTACCCGAAATAAATGTTTATGGATTCTGTTACATGTTATATGAGAGTAGATTTGGAAAAGAAAGCTGGGGCAGAAGTAGACAGTGTTATGGAGATAGATGTAGCTACTTCAGGAGGAGGTTTGGTTCCGGAACCTTATATGGGGGATAAATAATAGGTTAGGGTTTAGAGTTTTTATAGGCCTTTTTTGTAATATTTTGAGCTTAAAGTTTGGCAACATATTGGGTTTAGCACATTTTAACTTACAAATTGGGTTTAGAAAATAAAACCCAAAACAAACAATTAAATAAAAAAATTAATTTAATTAATTCGGTTCGGTTCGGTTTGGTTCAGTTTCTAGATCACTAAAACCAAACTGAACCAAAAGAATTCGGTTCGGTTCGGTTTGGTTTTTTCAATTCGGTTTGGTTTTTTCGTTCGGTTCGATTTTTTTGGTTTCGGTTCGGTTTGGTTTTCAGTTTTTTTCGGTTTTCGGTTTTTTGAACATAGCTTGAAAAGCGTTAGCATTAGTCCCAGTGGATTTTGCACTGGTCATGATCTCCACAGAGGAAGTCGTGCAATGAGTCAATGACAAACAAGCTGGTGATATTGGGACTGTGGAGCCAAAAATAATCACAAGGCGACACGTGGATTCTTGGGTAAAAGAGGACAAAAATACCCTTGAGGCATATTGGGATTCCTACGCGCGAGCAGCGGGCAATCATCCCTAAACCAAGTCAAAAGTGCCCAAAATAGGTAACAATTTAAAGCCTATTTCATCAAATCCTTTCTATAAGGTAATTCCTAAAACCTAATTTATTCTATATATTTTGTATTCCATTATTTAGCTAATCAATTAGCTAAATGATATTTTCCTTTCATATTCCCTAAAAATTGATTAATTAAGGGATTAATTACCTAATCAATCCATTAATTATCAATTAAAACACCCATTCACACCTAAAACTACTAAGAGGGCGGCCACCTCCCTTTTCCTAACCTTTTTCACTTTTCTCCATTTTATTACCCCATTTATACAAATAATCAATTTTGTAACTCCTAATTAAACCTAAATTAAACCCAAAAAACCCTAGCCACCTCCTATCCCTATAAATATACTCTCATTCTCACCAAAAAAGCCAATTCCAACACTTTGGCAAAAATCCCAAAATTCTCTAAACACTCTTTCTCTCTAAATTCTAACTTTGGCATCGGAGGTTCTTCGGTCAAAGCCCCCCCCATTCATTGTAGGCGCATGAGGCTCTTGGCCTTGACCTAAGGTGTTAATTGTTTTGTAGGTGCAATTTTGTCCAAGAAAAAGAAGGCGGAAATTTGCATCCACAAATTGGTGCTTTCATTGAGAGTTGAAATCCATACTCGTAGAAGACTCTCACACAAAAAGGTTTTTTCTTTATTTTCTAGTCAATTTGAATATTTTTCATACGTTCTTATTATTAGAATTTTTTACTTGTAAAGGTTATTTGATAAAATGTATAAGCAAAATATAATGGTTAGAAATTTAGAAAATTCCACAAGTGAAAATTCTAATGTTCAAGAAATGGGATTGCGAAGATCCGTGAGGCTAAATGCGACAATAAGTGGAGCAGCACCACCACCACGAGTTTCTACCATGGGAACCACCACGGTGGCTGTTGGAAGTATGCCCACAAAGCCACTCATTTGATGTAATAGCTTTTGGAATACTTTATGTATTAAACTTTTATATGTTTAATGAAGGGCAAAGCTTATTGTTAATCACTATTTATTGTATCATGTGTTTAAGCAATAAGGGAATCCAAGGGATGTATTTGATCTAAAAGACAAGTGATCTAAGTAAGTTAGATTATCGAGACCATTCTCTTATGTTCATTCCTAAAACGTTCCTAGCCATAGGATTGCCAATTGGGTATTGACAATCCGTTAAGGTTAGTATGTGTTATGTCAACTCAAGCTTGAGTATGACTAGTCTCAAGTCATTTGGTGTTGGACACTAAGACAAACACATAGGTGCTCGAAAGAGTAATCGAGTACACTGAACAACGATCAAAAGAGAGTTCGAACATACATGTCATGTATGAACTCTAAAGTTGCAATATGCAAAGTAGTCCTTTGACCTGAGGCATCATAGATGTCTAATGGTTAGGTCCTTGATCTTTGATCATGTCAACGGCATTCCATCGGAGTGTCCACGGTATTGTTGGGGTCAAGCTATCTAGTCATGTAGGCATATGAATGCACAACAAGGGATCTCTAACCTTCCATGGTGGAAGGAGAATACTCTAAGATATGATTCTAAAGTCTTTGGCCAAAGCAAATGAATATGACTTAGGAAGTTTGTTCCAAATCATATTCAAGGGAATCATATAGAAAAGTATCACATTGGATAGTAGACATGAAACAAACTATCATTCAAACAATGTGATTAAGAGTATTGTATTAGAAAAGGACCGTATTGCATTGTAGTTGTAACTGGATAGGTTCTCCAACCAATTCTACTTAGCTTGGGTAACCATGACATACTGCTAGGTGTCACTCATGGTTTGTGGAAGCCCTAATGACTAGCAAACACTAATCATAAAGGGAGAATTGAAATGTGGTTTAAATTCACAATCGATCGTTAAGAGTAACAATCGCCCACTACCTCGCTAATTGGAACCTAATGGATCGTACACCGAGTAAGGGCGATAATGAAGAAATTAAATGAAATGGATATGCAATTAAATGGTTTAATTGAAGAATGGTGAAGATTAATTAATTAGTTAATTAATTATACGAAAGGTTCGTATTGGGCTTTTAAGTTGGTTTTGGGTTTCGGGGCCCAAAAGTGTTTTGGTCCATAAGGCCCATTATGTTTAAGTTGTATGACAACTAAAACAAAATGGGCAATAAGCCCAATCACAACATATAGGCCGGCCATGGTGAGGAGATGGTGAAAGTTTGCTTAATTGCAAGTTTGCCACTCACCAAAGAAAAGTGTTATAAAAGCAACTTTATAGCTATTTTCTCATTAGGGTTTTTCTTTAAGGCAAAGAGGTGAAACATTTTCTCTCTTTCTCTCTATAAAGAGGCCGGCCACTTAGAGAGATTAATCTAGCAATCTTTTCTTCTCTAAGTCATCCATTTCATCTTCACACTTAACCCTTGGTGTGGAGACTTAGAGACACCAAACCTTTGGTGTTTTCGAGATCCTTTCCTTACATCCTCAAGGACCAAAGGAGCACAAAAGGAGAAGGAAATCACAAGCAATATCCAAGGAGCTTGGAGGTGACTTGAAGGCCCTCCACTTGGGTGAATCCCTTGTGTAAACAAGGATGAGCTTCAAGGGTAAAGAAACTCTAAATCTTAACTTCTCTTTAATGTTGTTAAAGAGTTTATTGGTTCACCTTATACTAGGCTTTGAAAGTCATGGGTTTTATGAATTGTTTTTTAATGCATGCCTACTTTAAAGTGTTAATAGTTTGCATATGTATTCAAATGTTCTTACATGTTCTTAGCTAGGACAAAATTTTTCCTTCAGTGGCTACCTCGGTAGCTACCCGTGGCGAGGTCCATGGTGCCTTCACCACGGCTCGAGCTGTGCCATCCAAGGCTCACGGCACCAAGGCCACGACCTAAGTCGTGCCATCCAAGTTTGCACGAGCCCGGGCCCAAGCCTCGCATTCGCATGCATCACATACTAAGCAGCCTGCTCCCGCCAACCAACCTGCTCTCGCGGCCCAGCCTGCTCCCGCCAAGCAACCTGCTCTCGTGACCCAGCCTGCTCCCGACGAGTAGCCCACTCCCGTGGTCCAGCCTGCTTCCGTCGAGCAGCCCACTCACGTGGCCCAGCCTACTTCCGTCGAGCAGCCCACTCCCGTGGCCCAGCCTACTCCTGCCAAACAGCCTGCTTTCGTGACCCAGCCTGCTTCCGACGAGCAGCCCACTTCCGTGGTCCAGCCTGCTTCCGTCGAGCAGCCCACTACCGTGGCCCAACTTGCTCCTGCCAAGCAGCCTACTCTCGTGACCCAGCCTGCTCCCGACGAGCAGCCCACTCTCACGGCTCATCCTGCTCCAGTGGCTTTCCAAGCAGCCCAAGTTGGCCCAAGACTATCTCAGCCATCCGGACCTACCATCGAGCCGGGGGCATTCTCACCACATTTTTTCACGGATTTGACATTTCCCAACTTAAATCTCGCACCCAGAGTCTACCACCATTCCACTGCCCAAGGAGGCGCATTCCTTCCAAGCTCTTCCAATCCAAATGGCGAACAACACTTGTCTCGACAAGTCATAGAGTTGACGAGCGCCCTTGCACAACAGACAACCTTGGTGAATCAACTTTTGCAACGTATTGGGATCCAACGTGCCACGGATGAGGTATCCCGAAGTAGGACAAGGGCAGATGGACCTTTCCAGCAGCGTCCTGGCAAGCAGCCACTCGACCAGCCACGAGCCGAACGTTTGGGCAGTGTACATTCCCGTCTTAGCGCGTGGAGGAGCATGCACTCTCGACTAGGCCCACGGATGAGCATACATTCGCAGTTGGGGTCATACTCCGATAATCAACATGAGCAACCTTCCGGACAAATTGTCCATTCGCTGATAAGCCCACAAGGAGCATCCTCCACTAGGCAGCACGACGGACGGAGAGAAGCAGTCATTCAATCCAGCTCAAGTTCAACCAGCAGCCTGCGAAGAACTCGTTCGCCTGCTAGGAACGCACCACATGCACTGCATCCGCGGCATAGACAAGCCAAACACATGGAAGAGCAGCCTAGACCAGCAAGTCATGGCTGGGGGCAGCCGAGAGCTCCCCTACCCCAACAAAGGCAAATTCAGGAAAAAGTAGAGAGACTATTGACCAAACGATTACATGATTTCCAGCGCAACGAGGTCACCGACGAGACACTACGACGGAACATGACCAACATAAGCAAGTCACCCTTCACGGACGAGATCGAGCAGGCAGAGCCTCCACGCGAGTTCAGCATGCCACATTTCACATCTTTCAAAGGGGATAAAGACCTGGAGAGACACTTAAAGCGCTACCGAAGCGCAATGATCCTTTATCGAAACAACGATGATCTCATGTGCAAGACATTCACCACCACTCTATAAGGCGAGGCGCAAGATTGGTTCTACACCCTGCCGCCACAATCCATCCGGAATTTCTACGAACTTTCTTTGGTTTTCACCAAAGAATATTCATCTTATCGCTCGATCAAAAAGAAGTCTGACCATTTGTTCGACGTCAAGAAAAACCCAAAGGAATCTCTTCGCGACTATGTGAAGAGGTTCAAAGTAGAGAAGGCAAAAATAGTCGGATGCAACGACTTCATAGCTAGAGCAGCCTTCCAAAAATGACTTCCAGCAGACCACCCGCTATTCGAAAAATTGATCATGAAATAAGATCAAACTCTAGCAGACTCTTTTGCTTTGGCAGAGAAGCATGCACTTTGGGATGAGGCTCGCCAATGCACATTCAAGGACTTGAAGAAGTACCCGACATCACCTCCCTAGAAGCAGTGGATGACTTATTCGCATGTTTGACGGTATCTAAAGTAGCAATAAGCTCTACCATCATGCGAGAAGAGCTAGAGGCCCGACTACCTGTATTCTACAGTTCAAAAGCTCTCCTCAATGCTATTAAAAATTCAAAAGCTAACTTTGGTGATAATTGTTGTAACCCAAAAGCTTAAGTTTTACCTTCAAACGCAAGCAGTCATCATCATGACGCACTATTCCGTCGAATCCAAACCGGTAACGATAAAGGCGTAGACCCTGGCAGATGCAAAGTTTTCTGACGAACGCAACAACTAGGCCCAATGACGCCCCAAAGGTAGCCGAGCACACTTTAGCCGCATCTGCTCCCTTAATGGAGATTTCTGACGTTTGCATGTCGACGACGCATCCAACTACGAAGGCTCGTGAGCAGTCGTGGTTCTTGCCACCCCAGACGTTTCAATGCTCAAGTAGGCGATCACTCTAAACTTCAAAGCATCTAACAACGAAGCAGAGTACGAAGCCCCAATAGCAGGCCTTCGAATGACAAAAGACTTGGTGGTGAAAAAGCTTTCCATTCATTCCGAGTCCTAGCTAATCACCAGCCAGACTACAGGGGTAAAGGCATGATGATCGTGGCAACCGACTACTTCACCAAATAAGTAGAAGCAGAGCCCATGACGATCATGGTTCAGACGGACATAGAGCGCTTCATATGAAGGAGTATCATTTGCCGATTTGGCATCCCTTAATCCATCGTCATCGACAACAGCCCGCAATTTGTGGGCAAAGATTTGGCGAAGTTCTTCCAAAAATATGGCATCAAGCAGCACATGTTTACGCCAAGATATCATCAAGGCAATAGGCGGGCCAAAGCATCCACTAAGATAATCCTCGACTGCCATAAGAAATCCCCCACCAATAAGAAAAGAAAATGGTCAGACGAACTCCAAGGATGTCTATGGGCATATCGCACAACCAAAAGACGAGCAACCGAAAGGAGATGGTCACAAGCTTAGATCTGGCAGAAGAGAGACACGAATAGACTATCACTCGCATTGCAGCCTACCAGCATCAGCTCCTCTCCAGCTACAACAAAAGGGCCAAGATCTGGCAGTTCCAGCCCGGAGATCTGGTCATAAGAAAAACCTTCATCACTGCCAGCAGAAAAAGCTCCAAAAATATGGATCCCATCTGGGAAAGTCCGTACAAGATCAGCATAGTAGGTGGCAAGAACAATTACACCCTCGCCACCATAAAACGACAAAAAGATCGAAAAACAATGCAACGCTTACAATCTGAGGAAGTACCATGTGTGACCTCTCGCTACATCAAAGCCCGAAGACTCAAGCAGCTCGACGGGCACTACCTCACCAGCCGAGGATTATCCAGTTGTTATGTAGTTCTTACCTTACATCTAAGTTCTCGTTCATTTAACTCATTTTTCAATGAAGAATTCAGAAGTAGTCACGACTTAGCTTGGCTGCATGCTTACAACAATTGATCACTCCTGCACTTTAAAAGAAGACCGCGCCCTTTTTAGGGACTTACCGCAGGAATTGTGCCCCCCCCGATGGACCAACCATGTTCTCCAGTGCGAGAGGGTAAACTAATTGCTCTCCAACGCGAGAGGGTAAACCAATTCCCCGACACCCACATGGGTCAGCTCTCTAAGAACGGGAGGATAAACTCTACACTCCGAATATCCAAACGTGGATGAGCCGGGCTGCTATAGTATAACTAGATGCACGATGGCTTGCGCCGGGATTCCTAGAAGTAGCCGCAATGGTCTTTTATCGAAACAACGATGATCTCATGTGCAAGATATTCGCCACAACTCTACAAGGCGAGGCACAAGATTAGTTCTACACCCTGCCGCCACAATCCATCCGGAATTTCTACGAACTTTCTTTGGTTTTCACCAAAGAATATTCATCTTATCGCTCGATCAAAAAGAAGTCTGACCATTTGTTCGATGTCAAGAAGAACGCAAAGGAATCACTTCGCGACTATGTAAGGATGTTCAAAGTAGAGAATGCAAAAATAGTCGGATGCAACGACTTGATAGCTAGAACAGCCTTCCAAAAATGACTTCCAGCAGACCACCCGCTATTTGGAAAATTGATCATGAAAGAAGATCAAACTCTAGCAGACTCTTTTGCTTTGGCAGAGAAGCATGCACTTTAGGATGAGGCTCGCCAATGCACATTCAAGGACTTGAAGAAGTACCCGACATCACCTCCCTAGAAGCAGCGGATGACTTATTCGCATGTTTGACGGTATCTGAAGTAGCAATAAGCTCTACCATCATGCGAGAAGAGCTAGGGGCCCGACTACCTGTATTCTACAGTTACCTGTATTTTACAGTTCAAAAGCTCTTCTGTGGGGAACCGGGCCCTAGAGACGGAGAAGGCACATTACGCAGTACATCCGATGGACGGCTACCTTGGAATCCTACAGTGGGGAACCGGGCCCTAGAGACGGAGAGGGCACATTACGCAGTACATCTGATGGACGGCTACCCTGGAATCCTACAGTGGGGAACCGGGCCCTAGAGACGGAGAGGGCACATTACGCAGTACATCCGATGAACGGCTGCCCTGGAATCTTAAAGCTGCCACCGAGTGCACTAAGGTAGCCTACGGATTTCGGAAGACTGCCTACGGCTTGCCCTTTGAGCAGTAAAGCCGCACTAAACTTATACAAGCACACATTCTTGTGAAAGGTTAAACAAGCTAGCAGGCATATACAAAGTTTTATCCACTGCCGACATGCTACGTAGTCGATAAGCTTCACCTCTGCCAAGCGCGGAACAACCTACACCAAGTTCTAAAGTGTTGTGATACTTGCTACGCAACCTATGGAATTGGAGAAAGTCAAGGTTAACAGCCTAGTGGTTACGCGGACTTGTCTGCTTCTATAAGTAAGGCATCCGGCTGCAAACCCAATGGCTAACAACTTTGCAAAGTTCTACACGAACACCTACGGCTGCATAGGCTACGCGAGCTTGTCTGCTTATAAAAAAGTAGCATTCTTGCCACTGGTCTATCAAGTCTAAAGGTTAGGGCATGAACACAAGAAGCAAAAATGAAGAAAAGCTAAGGAAAACATGTTTATAAAAGACTAGCAAAGGCCGAAGGAGTTCAAGCAAAACAAGAGCTACAAGGAAAAACAAAGAAAATCTTAAAGGCTACCTAGATGACTACACTTTAACAGCCTGGACATCCCACAACTATTCGGTCGCCACACCTTCAGCAGCCGCGAAGCTCTTAGCAGCGGCATCACCCCCGACTGCTCCAGCCTGGGCACCAACTTCTCCAACTACTTCACCAATACCAACATGGACGCGCTGCAACTCATCCATTTCTTTCTTCAAACTTTCGTTGATCTTCAGTACACCTTGAAGTTCCAACACTTGGGGTTCAAGCCTATTCACGATTCTTTTGAAGTGGATCACTTGATTATTAAGCAACAATCAACTTTTCATCCTTTGCATAAGCAGCGAAAGAAGTCTTTGGTTTTTTCTCAGCCGGCATCTCTTGAGAAGGCATAGAAGATCCATTTTCCCACCTATACTTGCAGCATGATCCACAACGGTGATTGGACGAGCCAATGCATCCGCCTTGATCTTATTCACCTCTTATTTTGGGAGCAGCCCACGTTTCTCCTCACGAATAGAGTTAAAGTAGCCAACGCCATTCGTGGTACCCAGTAGGGGAGTTCAACCCAACATTCCAGCAAATCATGAGGCCCGCAACCTCTTCATTTCTCTCAATCACCTGCCTAGCTCGTGTCATGTCCAAAAGTCCAAAAAGACATGAGCCATGTGACTCGCTTAGCACTGCGCCACATCGCCACAATCCGTGGCCCCAGCCATACAAGCTGCCCTTGGTTCTAGCCAAGTTAAGCAGCTTAAAGCAGTGGTCCCTGCCACAATACCTCATCGGCCCATGTCGAGCCGACTCCTGGCCCATGCCAGCTGACATGCCGCACCACCCTGACAGCTGCCCCGAGGTAGCACCATCCAAGAAGAAGACAAGGAAAATTAATTTTTTCTTACCTCAGTACGGCATGAAGAAGACGAAGAAAGCAACGAAAGAAAGTCCTTTGCATGGGCAAGATGTAGAAAATTGCTAGAGGAGGGGGAACAAATATCCTCTAAGCTATCTCTCTCTTGTAGGATAGAATAAATCGCTCTCCAAAGTTGATTTAATAACCCACTTAAGGTGGACTTAAATAGGCTTTGAGAGAAATTTATTTCCCTTTCCTAGAAGGATCTAATTTCCTATTAAAGAGAGAATCTACATCAAAATAGGAAGCAATCCCACGTTTCCTAAAGCAAGATGATCTCTACACCTGCTGCCCTTTCCTACTAGCAGCCCAACAGGTGTGGGGGCATTTGTAGAGCAAAAAATAATCACAAGGCGACACGTGGATTCTTGGGTAAAAGAGGACAAAAATACCCTTGAAGCATACTGGGATTCCTACGCACGAGCAGCGGGCAATCATCCCTAAACCAAGTCAAAAGTGCCCAAAATAGGTAACAATTTAAAGCCTATTTCATTGAATCCTTTCTATAAGGTAATTCCTAAAACCTAATTTATTCTATATATTTTGTATTCCATTATTTAGCTAATCAATTAGCTAAATGATATTTTCCTTTCATATTCCCTAAAAATTGATTAATTAAGGGATTAATTACCTAATCAATCCCTTAATTATCAATTAAAACACCCATTCACACCTAAAACTACTAAGAGGCCGGCCACCTCCATTTTCCTAACCTTTTTCACTTTTCTCCATTTTATTACCCCATTTATACAAATAATCAATTTTGTAACTCCTAATTAAACCTAAATTAAACCCAAAAAACCCTAGCCACCTCCTATCCCTATAAATATACTCTCATTCTCACCAAAAAAAGCCAATTCCAACACTTTGGCAAAAATCCCAAAATTCTCTAAACACTCTTTCTCTCTAAATTCTAACTTTGGCATCAGAGGTTCTTCGGCCAAAGCCCCCCATTCATTGTGGGCGCGTGAGGCTCTTGACCTTGACCTAAGGTGTTAATTGTTTTGTAGGTGCAATTTTGTCCAAGAAGAAGAAGGCGGAAATTTGCATCCACAGGGACTATGCACAGGAATAGACGCTCCACTCACCTAGGTAGTCGCAGGATTCAAGGTTGCGCCAAGGGAACGCGGTGGTGCAAGTGAGACCCCCGCCATGAACCACCGCTCCCCGACCAGAAGGGTCTTCTGGGGGCCGTGAGATAGAACTCCAAACGCACCATGATCCAAAGGAAAAAATGAGTTAAGGGGATTAAGAACAATACCTGAAACACTCGCTCCATTCGCATTCCGAATTCCATATTCGATTGGATTTGTTGACTGCTCCAGCAGAACGCAGAGCCAAAAGGCAGTTTTGGTCATGCGGGGCTTGGCATTTTCGTCAGAATTGTAGGACCAACAAGCATGAGCTATTTTATCAACAATTTTGTCAGAATTGATTATTAATATCATAAAAAGGGTTTAGGGTTTTGATTGTGTATGGATTATGAAATGCCATGTTGTTCTTTAATGATCACATTAATAAATTACAAGGCAGCAGCTAATTAACCTATTAGCCTAAAAAATTGATCAGCAGGTGAACAGTGAACCAGAAATATAGTTAGACCTTAGACCTAGAGGATTAATTAATTGGACATTTTCAAGGATTCTGATGGTGTAGTTGGTTACAAGCTTTTCTTGCGTTGGTTTTGTTGAATGACTTGTAGGATCACTTGGGAACAGGTGCAGGTGTCAACGGCGCAACTGGCAGAAATTTTGAAAAAACAACGTTAGCTGCAATGTTAGTCGCAGGTTGCCATGCATCATGACAGAGACCACTGCTGAACTCTAACCTTTATATTTGTGTGTACCGAACTGTTTTTTCGGCACATTGAAAAATCTCATCAGGATTCAATTAATGCTATAATTCAAAAAGAAAATATGAATTGGGCAGTTGGACTTATACAGTGTTTGATTTATTTGTTACTCAGTGACGAACAATAAGTGCTACTCACTTATAAATTTAATATAAAAAAATAAAGATTAAAACACTATAAAAACACATTCATTTATTTTCTATACATCAAATTTAAGGGTTCGTTACCATCCATTTCTTGTTCACTTACTAGGTGACCACGTGACATTTGTATGGGCTTGTGCATTTACGTGTGTGTATATATATATATATATATATATAGTTTAAAAACCTCTCGACCTTTTCCGCGTTCCTTCTATTGGATCCTCGCCGGATTCTTTTACTAGGGATCTTGTGATCGTTACCATTCATCGTATATCGTGCGGTCAATTTTCGTTAGGTACTATTTATATTTAATTTTAAAATTTAAATTTTGAAATGATTTCTGATCGCACGATGTACGATGAATGGTTACGATCACGAGATATCTAGAATCCATAGGAAAAGGATCCATGCCGGATCCTTTTCCCTTCCTAATGCTATTTGAAACGGTCACTTGCATTGTAAATTCTAATACATATGATAATAATATCCCGATAAGTTTCCCTCCCATTATATATTCCTGCTCATTATGCATATTGATTTGATAAGCGCATAATTAGATATAATATATAAACCAAACGTAGGGGAGTAACACATAGATATACTACAAGTAGCTATGATGTTACGATGAGGTGATTTATGTAGTATGTCGCAAACTGAAGAATGGAATGAGCCACTCAAACTTCTTGCTATATACTAAAACAAAATAAAATTGAGTGAAATTTTTTGAAAGACAAAATAAAATTGATCCAATCCAGTTGTGTATTACTCTCTAGATCTCTTTGTTTCTCTCTTTATACTACAAGTAGCTAGGATGTTACGATGATGTCATGTATGTATAGTATGTCGCAGATTGAAGACTGGAATGAGCCACTCAAACTCGTGACACTTGCTATATACTAAAACAAAATAAAATTAAAATTTTTGAAAGACAAAATAAAATCGATCCAATCTAACTGTTCATTACTCTCTCTCTCTTATTCCCTTGTTTTTAAGGTTTTGATTGTGCTGACACGTGGCATTGTACCTCCCTTATTCACGTCCTTAAGACATGGCCAAGGATCCCTCCAACACCACCATCACCCCCATTCCCCTCTCCCCCCTTCCGCCCCTCTCGACTTCCTGCCTATAAATACACTTTGGTGTGGAAACAAAATTGCACACCAGAGACCTTCGATTAGCTAGCTAATTACGGTATGACATCTTTTTAGACTATGCTTGTGTGTGTATAGCTGTTCTTGAATTAGAGGAATGAAACAATGATGCTTTAGCTTTTATGTTTTCTTCCCTTCTCATTTTTCCTGAGTTTATGGGTGCTTTGGACATCAAAGATCCTACCTTTAAGCAATAAAGCTAGGGTTTTATGATTTTTTTCCAAAAATAATACAAAAAATATCTTAGTTTGTATCCTTGAGGCTAGTGATTTTGCTCAAAAACCTTTAGAGACGTTAGCTTTTATTAGAGCAATGAAGCTTGGTGTTGTTTGATTTTTCTCATTTTCCCTCAGTTTCTAGGTGCTTCGGACATCAAAGATTCTAGCTTTAAGCAATAAAGCTGGGGTTTATGGTTTCTTTCAAAAAATAATACACAAAAATATCTTACTTTATTTCCTTGAGACTAATGATTTTGCTCAAAAATCTCTGAAGGCTTTAGCTTTTATTAGAGCAATGAAGCTTGGTGTTTTGGTTTGATTTTTCTTATTTTTTTTGGACAACAAAGATCCTAGCTTTAAACAATAAAACTAGGATTTATGATTTTTTTTTTTTACAAAATAATACAAAAGTATAATTGTTTATTTCCCTGAGGGTAGTTATTTAGCTCAAAAATCTTTAAGGGCGTTAGCTTTTATCAGAGCACTGAAGCTTGTTGTTTTGATTTTATTTTTTCCTAATTTTCCTTAGTTTCTAGGTGCTCTCTGGACATCAAAGATCCTAGCTTTAAATAATAAAGTTAGGATTTATGATTCTTTTCCAAAATGATACAAAAATATCATTGTTATTTCCTTGAGGCTAGTAATTTTGCTCAAAAATCTTAGAAGGCTTTAACTTTTATCAGAGCAATGAAGTTGGGTTTGGTTTTATTTTTTCTTATTTTCCTTAGTTTAGCTAGGTGCTCTGGGCATCAAAGATCCTAGCTTTAAAGAATACAGCTATGGCTTATGATTTCTTTCCCCAAAAATGATACAAAAATATCTTAGTTCATTTCCTTCAGGGTAGTGATTTTGTTAAAAACATTTTAAGGCCTTTAGCTTTTATTAGAGCAGTGGAAGCTTGGTATATTGGTTTGATTTTTTCTTATTTTTCCTTAGTTTCTAGGTGCTTTGGACATCAAAGATCCTAGCTTTAGACAATAAAGCTAGGGTTTATGATTTTTTTCCCCATAAATAATACAAAAATATCTTACTTCATTTCCTTGAGGCTGGTGATTTTGCTCAAAAATATTTAAAGGCTTTAGCTTTTGTTCGAGCAATGAACCTTGGTGTTTTGGTTTGATTTTTTTCTTATTTTTCCTTAGTTTCTAGGTGCTTTGGACATCAAACACCCTAGCTTTAAACAATAAAACTAAAACTTATCATTTTTTTCCCAAACATAATACAAAAATATCTTAGTTTATTTCCTTAAGGCTAGTGATTTTGCTCATTGATCTTTATAAGGCTTTAGCTTTTATTAGAGCAATGATTCATTCTTAGGTTTACCACTCCATTTTAGCAATAAAGTTGGTTTGTTTTGCACATAATTCCTTAGTTTATAGGTGTTTGGGATATAAAGATTTTAGCTTTAAGCAACTGTTTGTGATTTTTTTTCAAAACAAGTTGAAATTCTTCCATTTGAACGAACTAATGAAAAAAAAGTTTTAAACTTTTATTAGATTGAATGGAGTAAGGTTATATTTTACTAGTATGGAAATATTTTATTGATAAAAATATATAATTGTAGGTTTACCGCTCCATTTCAGCATATATCTATCTTCCTGACTATTATTTGAAATTTTATTTCATAATTACTTAATTTCCTAGCTGTAATGTTTAGTGCTAGAGTTTGTGATTTTTTTCATACATATATATATATATATAAGAACAAAAGTATCGTATAAATTTAGCGGTCAAATAATAATAATAATAATAATAATAATAATAATAATCTCCATCGACTTACTACCCATTACCATATCAGTTAGCTGTGTTGGATGGCTGAGTTACCAAATTTATTGTAATGGGTAGTAATGGGTTATTGCTACCCATTACTACCCATTACAATAAATTTGGGTAGTAAGTCAACCATCCAACACATTACTACCCATTACTACCCAAATTTATTGCTACCCATTACTACCCATTACAATAAATTTGGTAACTCAGCCATCCAACACAGCTAACTGATATAGTAATGGGTAGTAAGTCGATGGAGATTATTATTATTATTATTTGACCGCTAAATTTATATGATACTTTTGTTCTTATATATATATATGTATGAAAAAAATCACAAACTCTAGCACTAAGCATTACAGCTAGGAAATTAAGTAATTATGAAATAAAATTTCAAATAATAGTCAGGAAGATAGATATATGCTGAAATGGAGCGGTAAACCTACAATTATATATTTTTATCAATAAAATATTTCCATACTAGTAAAATATAACCTTACTCCATTCAATCTAATAAAAGTTTAAAACTTTTTTTTCATTAGTTCGTTCAAATGGAAGAATTTCAACTTGTTTTGAAAAAAAATCACAAACCGTTGCTTAAAGCTAAAATCTTTATATCCCAAACACCTATAAACTAAGGAATTATGTGCAAAACAAACCAACTTTATTGCTAAAATGGAGTGGTAAACCTAAGAATGAATCATTGCTCTGATAAAAGCTAAAGCCTTATAAAGATCAATGAGCAAAATCACTAGCCTTAAGGAAATAAACTAAGATATTTTTGTATTATGTTTGGGAAAAAAATGATAAGTTTTAGTTTTATTGTTTAAAGCTAGGGTGTTTGATGTCCAAAGCACCTAGAAACTAAGGAAAAATAAGAAAAAAATCAAACCAAAACACCAAGGTTCATTGCTCGAACAAAAGCTAAAGCCTTTAAATATTTTTGAGCAAAATCACCAGCCTCAAGGAAATGAAGTAAGATATTTTTGTATTATTTATGGGGAAAAAAATCATAAACCCTAGCTTTATTGTCTAAAGCTAGGATCTTTGATGTCCAAAGCACCTAGAAACTAAGGAAAAATAAGAAAAAATCAAACCAATATACCAAGCTTCCACTGCTCTAATAAAAGCTAAAGGCCTTAAATGTTTTTTAACAAAATCACTACCCTGAAGGAAATGAACTAAGATATTTTTGTATCATTTTTGGGGAAAGAAATCATAAGCCATAGCTATATTCTTTAAAGCTAGGATCTTTGATGTCCAGAGCACCTAGCTAAACTAAGGAAAATAAGAAAAAATAAAACCAATACCCAACTTCATTGCTCTGATAAAAGCTAAAGCCTTCTAAGATTTTTGAGCAAAATTACTAGCCTCAAGGAAATAACAATGATATTTTTGTATCATTTTGGAAAAGAATCATAAATCCTAACTTTATTATTTAAAGCTAGGATCTTTGATGTCCAGAGAGCACCTAGAAACTAAGGAAAATTAGGAAAAAAATAAAATCAAAACAACAAGCTTCAGTGCTCTGATAAAAGCTAATGCCCTTAAAGATTTTTGAGCTAAATAACTACCCTCAGGGAAATAAACAATTATACTACAAAAAATCATAAATCCTAGTTTTATTGTTTAAAGCTAGGATCTTTGTTGTCCAAAAATACCTAGAAACTAAGGAAAAATAAGAAAAATCAAACCGAAACACCAAGCTTCATTGCTCTAATAAAAGCTAAAGCCTTCAGAGATTTTTGAGCAAAATCATTAGCCTCAAGGAAATAAACTAAGATATTTTTGTGTATTATTTTTTGAAAGAAACCATAAACCCCAGCTTTATTGCTTAAAGCTAGAATCTTTGATGTCCGAAGCACCTAGAAACTGAGGGAAAATGAGAAAAATCAAACAACACCAAGCTTCATTGCTCTAATAAAAGCTAACAACACCAAGTTGTAGTATAAAGAGAGAAACAAAGAGATCTAGAGAGTAATAAACAACTGAATTGGATCAATTTTATTTTGTCTTTCAAAAAATTTCACTCAATTTTATTTTGTTTTAGTATATAGCAAGAAGTTTGAGTGGCTCATTCCATTCTTCAGTTTGCGACATACTACATACATCACCTCATCGTAACATCCTAGCTACTTGTAGTATATCTATGTGTTACTCCCTCTACGTTTGGTTTATATATTATATCTAATTATGAGCTTATCAAATCAATATGCATAATGAGCAGGAATATATAATGGGAGGGAAACTTATCGGGATATTATTATCATATGTATTAGAATTTAGAATGCAAGTGGCCGTTTCAAATAGCATTAGGAAGGGAAAAGGATCCGGCACGGATCCTTTTCCTATGGATTCTAGAGATCTCGTGATCGTAACCATTCATCGTACATCGTGCGATCAGAAATCATTTCAAAATTTAAATTTTAAAATTAAATATAAATAGTACCTAACGAAAACTGACCGTACGATATACGATGAATGGTAACGATCATAAGATCCCTAGTAAAAGAATCCGGCGAGGATCCAATGGAAGGAACGCGGAAAAGGTCGAGAGGTTTTTAAACTATATATATATATACATATATACATATATATACATATACACACACACGTAAATGCACAAGCCCATACAAATGTCACGTGGTCACCTAGTAAGTGACCAAGAAATGGATGGTACCGAACCCTTAAATTTGATATATAGAAAATAAATGAATGTGTTTTTATAGCGTTTTAATCTTTATTTTTTTTATATTAAATTTATAAGTGAGTAGCACTTATTGTTCGTCACAGACTAACAAATAAATAAAACACTGTATAAGTACAACTGCCCAATTCATATTTTCTTTTTGAATTATAGCATTAATTGAATTCTGATAAGATTTTTCAATGTGCCGGAAAAACAGTTCGGTACGCATAAATATAAAGGTTAGAGTTCAGCAGTGGTCTCTGTCATGATGCATGGCAACCTGCGACTAACATTGCAGCTAACGTTGCCAGCTGCGCCGTTGACACCTGCACCTGTTCCCAAATGATCCTACAAGCCATTCAACAAAACCAACGCAAGAAAAGCTTGTAACCAAATACACCATCAGAATCCTTGAAAATGTCCAATTAATTAATCCTCTAGGTCTAAGGTCTAACTATATTTCTGGTTCACTGTTCACCTGCTGATCAATTTCTTAGGCTAATAGGTTAATTAGCTGCTGCCTTGTAATTTATTAATGTGATCATTAGAGAACAACATGGCATTTCATAATCCATACACAATCAAAATCCTAAACCCTTTTTATGATATTAATGATCAATTCTGACAAAATTGTTGATAAAATAGCTCATGCTTGTTGGTCCTACAATTCTGACGAAAATGCCAAGCCCCGCATGACCAAAACTGCCTTTTGGCGCTGCGTTCTGCTGGAGCAGTCAACAAATCCAATCGAATATGGAATTCGGAATGCGAATGGAGCGAGTGTTTCAGGTATTGTTCTTAATCCCCTTAACTCACTTTTTCCTTTGGATCATGGTGCGTTTGGAGTTCTATCTCACGGCCCCCAGAAGACCCTTCTGGTCGGGGAGCGGTGGTTCATGGCGGGGGTCTCACTTGCACCACCGCGTTCCCTTGGCGCAACCTTGAATCCTGCGACTACCTAGGTGAGTGAAGCGTCTATTCCTGTGCATAGTCCCAATATCACCAGCTTGTTTGTCATTGACTCATTGCACGACTTCCTCTGTGGAGATCATGACCAGTGCAAAATCCACTGGGACTAATGCTAACACTTTTCAAGCTGTACCCACCATCGGGACCTCTGACGTTTTGGGGAATCCATCTTTGTCTAATCACAGGGGCAAGTCACCTAGCTACTCCTCTGCTATCATGCAACTCTTTGCACTGCAATAATGGCCCAGCAGTTGAGGTTCTGCCAACCTAGGACTGACGGGACACGTAAGGTGGTTACTCCACCAATCTCTACTGCCGTCGAAGGGGCAAAGGAGTTGGAAAATTGTCTAGTTGCCTATTTTCTAATCATATAATTAAGCTACGAACAAGGGCCGAGGACTGCAATAACACATGCGTGCATGCATGCAAGCTCTTTTTTTTCTATATGTTGAAGGGATTGCAGGTAATGCTAGGAAGACTCAATTTGTAAACTAAATTATGTGACACCAATACAAATGAGCATGTTTATTAACGCTTAAATAATAAACCAATCATCAACTTCAATCTCCTTTAATTTTCAAAAATTAGTCTCCAAATTGAGTCTCTCTAGCATTACTCATTGTTGAAACTTATGTCCATTTTTAAGTGTGTTCAATGTGCATGGTCAAATGGTTGGGAGAACAGCTGCAGGGGCCTTACTACTATTCATAAAAATTACGAGCATAATAGTAAATTAAAGAGCATAAATCTCCAATTAATCTAATAGAGTAAGGGATATATACTCCGGGTGTTTTTGTTAGATTTTTATTTAAAAGTTCAAAAATTAATATTTAACAATAAAAATCTCTGGTATATTCTATCCTTCGAAACATCGTAAACTTTTTAAATTCTATTTTGAAAGGAAAATGACACATTTGCTCATGCACATTTAGTTTTAGTTTTTACGGCAAACTGACAGAAATAAATTTACTATGAAAAGAAATAATTATCAGAAGGCCCATTGCTACACATGCTTCAGAAACTTTTAATTAAATCACCTATAAACATTTGTTAATTTGTCTAATAATTAAGAACAAAGTTCATGGAGATAATTAAGTTTGCAAATCACATACCAACAGTTGGATTGATTTAATAGACTTTGTCCTTGGATGTAAGGATATTATTTGCATGGGGTCCAATATCTTAATGAATAAAGTGTTAGATTTATATTCATGTCTCTTGAGTTTGAGACTCCTTCCTCTCCTAAATTATTACAATAATTTCAAATCCTCTCACTCTCCTTTAAAATGATAAATTTAAAATAAAAAGTAAGGATATTTTTCTTTTGGCTAAGAGCACTTCCAGCGTTGGCTGGAGCTCGGGGGATAGGCCAGCAAACAGGGCCCGAGAGCCCGGCCTATTGACTCCAACGTGTGGGAGCCCGAGGGACAGGGCAGGCCTGAGCACCATGCCTATCACGAATTGCCAGTCTGCGAGCCCGAAGGCTATCTGACGCAAGGCTGACGTTAGCCCCTTTTTTTATTTTTTTCTATCAGGCACGTGCACTGCACCCGCTCGTGGGGGCGCGTCACCCGACATGTTTTCAGCGAATGGGGCCTGCGGCGTAGTTTCAAATTGTTACCGTTGGGAAGCCACATGACTTCCCATGGTCCGTTGGATCTCAACGGCAAGAAAATGTGGACCGTCAGATTTGCAACGGTAAAAAAAATAAAAAAATATTATTTAATATCAATGGTTGATATTATTCTCCTTTATAAATAAAAAAAATAGTTTTAAAATTCGGAAATGTTATTTGGAGTGTTGGAATCCAAATTGTTTTAAATCCAACGGCAGATATTAATCAGTTGAATAAACAATTTTTTAAAATTGTAAAAAATGAATAAAAGTCCGAAAAAAAATTTGAAATTTTTTTTAAAAAATTGTTTTTACTTTTCTATAAATACCTTCTCATTACCATCTATCTTACACCACAATTTCATATTTTCTCAACTACTTTCAATCACATTCCTATTTTTCTCTCAAAGTTTCAATTTAATTTTTTTCAACAAAATGACTACTAATGTAGATACGAATTGGACGCTTCTTGAAGATGTTGCGTTGTGTACTAGCTAGGTTAAAGTTACTCATAGTTCGCTTACGGGTAATGAGATGCCGTTGCGAGAAATGTGGAGTCTTATTCATACCAATTATCTTGAGAAAATGGGTGGGAAAAGAACCAAAGAATCGATGTCCAGTCGTTGGAAATTACTTAGCCAATCATTTAGTACGTGGAGAGACGCCTTGGCACAAGTTAGTACTAATCTTTGAAGTGGAGAAAATTACGCGGATCAGGTAACAATATATTATTTATTTGTTTGTACTATACCCAAATTTACATTATAATTATTTGTTTGTATCATTTATTTGTTACCTACTTTCATTATAATTATTTGTTTGTATTATTTATTTGTTACCTACTTTCATTATAATTATTTGTTTGTATTATTTATTTGTTACCTACTTTCATTATAATTATTTCTTATCCCGCATTGTGTAGCAACTTCAAGCACAAGCTTGGTATGGTGCCAAAACCAAAAGCAAAAATAAATCATTCAACCGGTGGGAATGTTGGAATATTGTCAAAGATTGTCCTCAATTCAAAGTTGTGCCTGTCAGTCCAGAAGTTTTCATGAACATCACCCCTCTACACTCTACACCCGATGATGCCTCGCATGTTCATGAAGATGAAGCAAAAGAAGTGCCCAAAACACCCGCGTCCTTATACGTCAGACCGACATAGCCGCTGCCACTTTCTCCGGACTCGTGTTTGGAGGTTTAAAGCACGTGGGTTTTCCAAGAAGTTTCGAGGGGAGGAAGACATGGACAGGGCGGAGAAGGCGGCGGAGTGAGACCCAGGTGGGAGTGTGCATAGTTGGGTTTAGGCGGAGTTGGGGGTGGAGAAAGAGGGTATGGGCGAAGTGGGTAAGCAGCGAGAGAGCTGAGTGTTTGGTTTCAAGGAGGAGACCATGGTAACTGAGTGAGAGTGACTAGTTGGGTTTATGCCGAAAGCAACGGAGATCACAAAAAGAGAGTGGCGGGAATAAAACGCGAGCTGAAGCAATGGCTAAGGTTGTTGGTTCGTAAATTTACCTCTCATCCAAAAAACAAAAAAGGTGGTTTTGATATGGCTTTAATTATCTTTTTGCCCTTGCAACTATTTTGGAATTGGATTTTGTCCAATACATAAGCCATATTTTCAATAAACTTAACAAGGGAAAGGAAATGCCACTAAGTACTACGGTCTGACAGTATTCCTCTTTATTTATAAGTGAGAGATTTTAGGTTCAAATTAGTTTACCTATTAGCCAAACTTCCTCTTTTTTTAATGTAAAATACATTGTTGTACTAAAATAAAAGAAAGGAATGGGATTCACCCAAAGTACAAGAATCCCACGATACCTAGTGACTTGGACGGCCTTGATTACATTCGGGACTATGGCTTTGCCTCCATTCACCAACATAGGACCATCCACTTCTACAAAATCATGGTACAAAAGCAGATTACAATAAGGCCTCGTTTGGTGGATCGTATAAGAGACCGGATAAGACTAATAATACGAATCTGGTCGTTTGGTGTTCTCTCGTATTAAATAGTTGTCGGATTAATTTAGGGGTATATTCAATTGGGATTTTGAGGGAATTTAACTCTTTTAATGAATCTAGGGGTATTCAATTAGGATTTTAAGTGATTTTCTGAAATTCAATGTGTATCCAATCAGAATTTTAAGGTAGTTTATTAGAATCTTTAGAAATCTGGATGTATCCAATTAGGATTTTAAAGATGTTTATAATATTCCAGGTGTATTCAATTAGAATTTAATTTTAAAGAATTTCAAAAATTGAGGAATTAGAGGAAATTGGAGAGATTTTGTAGTGTATTTTAAGCATCTACAAATCTCACTTCTCTCCATGAGATTTCGAGGGAATTGAATCAAAATTTTACATAGAATCTCTCCAAATCAATTAAACTCCATAAAAATCCATTAAAATCTTTCAAAATCCGAACTGGATACGCCATCGTTAGTCAGTTTGCTTATTTAGTAGGGTATACACCTGCATAATAAACCCTTCCAAAAGGAGTGGATTATTAGTCCGGTTCCCTTCCCTCTCTCACACTTCTTCTCCACGACACCTCCTCTCGCAGTCGTCGTTCTCGCCGTCGTCCCTCTCGCCATCATCGTTCTCGCCGACGTCGCTCCCCCTGTTGTCGTTCTTGACGGTACCGTCAACGCTTATGGCCGGTCTTCCTCTGCTACAAGAGCCCCGAGGCAAAAAGTGTTGAACCTTTTATCCCAACACCGATCTCTGCCTTTCCCCCATCACCTTACATCCATCATTCCAATCTAAATTAAACGAATGACTGAAATCAATCCAATCTAGTACAAAAGGTATTGGAGATTTGAATGTTAATGCATAGTCTGAGGCGAGAAAATCAAATTCGACCTATGTAGTCATTGTTATACTACAGGAGATTTCTGCTGCTTTGTCTACGACCTGGGAGTGAGAGAGCTAGCTGGAGACAAGAGCTCCCAGAATTGTAAGAAGATGGGGAGTGAAGGTGTTGGGGGGTGCAGTTGAGAGATCTGGGGAAGAGAAGACTGAAGAGATGATTTCAATTTTTAATTTTGTTCTTTTTTAATTTGACCCATTTGGTGGTTGTAAATTCATGTGTATTTTTTTTTCTTCCATTTTTTCCATTAATCGTCAATTTTTATCTTAAAAGTAATAATACTTTGAATTCTTCCTATCCGATATAGTATCAAACATAGTATAAATAATATGGTTGTTAGTCTGAATATTGTACTAAATGTTAGACAAATTTAGTCATTACTATTCGATAACTATTTATCTTATCCAACTAAAATAGTCAGTACTATCCGATAACTATTTATCTTATCCACTCCAGCCCATTCAATTGCCTGGCACCCAGCCCAAGCTGATCTCCAGGCCAGCCCATAATTGACAAAGCCAGGGACCGGCATATTAGCGTGCATTTTGTGGGAATGGCGCCGAGGAAATGCAAGACGACTGAGCAAGTAGAAAAGTAGCTGGTGGCGCCGGCGAAATCAAACTGGTGACCCGTGGCGCCGGCGAGGACGAAGGTCAAGGGAACTCAGAATAAGAAAGAGCAGGCGAAGAATGAAGAGGTGGAGGTGGAAGAAGAGAAAGAGGAAGCTGTGAAGGAAGAGGATGACAACTCCAGCGAGAGCAAGGCGGATGCCAAGTTTCCCTTGTTTCAGAAGCACCCATTCAGATTCTAAGATTACCTCACCACGAGCGTCCGATACCAAAACCTCTCGACATGATGGTTGACGCCGTCATCAAAGCCATGGTTGTTGCACGATACAAGAACATTCTGGTGGTCGTGACTGAGACTGGTTGGCCCAGCTTCAGCACCGACCCAAGCAGAGAACAAGAACAAGAAGAAAAAGGGAAGGAGAAAGTGGAGGCCGAGGTAGAGAACAAGAAGGAGAAAGGGAAAACGAAAGTGGAGGACGACGGAGAAGGTATAAAGGCTGACGATGATGAGTCGGACAAGATGACCATTGTAATAAAAAAATATTAATATTTTAATAAAATTGACTAGGCTATTTTTTGTTAGGGGTGGAGATGCTTTGGCATATTACTGTTCATTGGGGTCTATTACTGTTCAATTGAGTGGATAAATGCACTGGGTGCCGGCGTAAAGTCTTTAGGGGTGGAATTGCTCTTCGAGCAGTTCCAATGTGGGAACCCCCCCCAGGCAATACACTATGCTATCCATCTAGTGAATAGTAAATACTCTTAATGAACAGTAACCATCTTTTGCATCTCTACCGTTGCACTTCAATAGCCCTGGCAATAGGTAATAAAATATTAGTATTTTTTTATTTATAAATAATACAAAATAATTTTATTTGTAATTTCGGATAAGATTTTTAATCATTCTCGTTACGCCACGTATCATTATCCGAAAAGTTATAAAATAATACAAAATAATTTTATTTGTAATTTCGGATAAGATTTTTAATCGTTCTCGTTCCGTCACGTGTCATAAAATCCAAAAAGACAATTATTAGTGATGGATTTCCAATAAGATTTTTAATCGTACTCGTTGAGCCACGTGTCATTATCCGAAAATACAATTATTGGTGATGGATTTCCGATAAGCTTATTAACCAATCACATAGCGCCACGTGTCATAATCTATTTACAATCTTTGAGGATATATTTCCATCAGATTTTTAACGAATGACAGCATGCCACGTGGCATTATCTACAACCAAATCCTTTATGAATCCTCCATATAATCCACCATCCATTCTCACAAATCTCACACCAATTTTATCAAGATCTCTATCATTATTCATAATTTCTACTTCCTTCTTCACCAAAATCTCTATCATTATTCATAGTTTCTGCTTCCTTTTTACAATGTCTTCTCATGTATTATAACAATGACTGCATAGGTCGAATCCGATTTTCTCGACTCAGACTATGCATTAACCTTCAAATCTCCAATACCTTTGTACCAGATTAGATTGATTTCAGTCATTCGTTTAATTTAGATTGGAATGATGGATGTAAGGTGATGGGTGCAAGGCAGAGATCGGTGTTGGGATAGAAGGTTCAACACTTTTTGCCTCGGAGCTCTTGTAGCAGAGGAAGACCGGTCGTAGGCGTTGACGGTACCGTCAAGAACGACAACAGGGAGAGTAACGTCAGCGAGAACGATGATGGTGAGAGGGACGACGACGAGATGAGGTGTCGTGGAGAAGAAGTGTGAGAGAGAGGGAAGGGAACCGGACTAATAATCCAATCCTTTTGGAATGTTTTATTATGCAGGTGTATACCCTACTAAATAAGCAGACTAACTAACGATGACATATCCAATTCGGAATTTGAAAGATTTTTATGGATTTTTATGGAGTTTAATTGATTTGGAGAGATTCTATGTAAAATTTTGATTCAATTCCCTCGAAATCTCATGGGGAGAAGTGAGATTTGTAGATGCTTAAAATACACTACAAAATCTCTCCAATTTCCTCTAATTCCTTCATATTTTGAAATTCTTTAAAATTAAATTCTAATTGAATACACCTGGAATGTTATAAATATCTTTAAAAATCCAGATTTCAAAGGATTCTAATAAACTATCTTAAAATCCTGATTGGATACACATTGAATTTCAGAGAATCACTTAAAATCGTAATTGAATACCCCTAGATTCATTAAAAGAATTAAATTCCCTCAAAATCCCAATTGAATACACCCCTAAATTAATCCGACGACTATTTAATACGAGAGAACACCAAACGACCAGATTCGTATTATTAGTCTTATCCGGTCTCTTATACGATCCACCAAACGAGGCCTTAGTGTAATATGCTTTTGTAGCATGATTTTGTAGAAGTGGATAGTCCTATGTTGGTGAATGGAGGCAAAGCCATAGTCCTGAATGTAATCAAGGCCGTCCAAGTCACTAGGTATCATGGGATTCTTGTACTTTGGGTGAATCCCTTTCCTTTCTTTTGTTTTTTTAGTACAACAATATATTTTACATTAAAAAAAGAGGAAGTTTGGCTAAACCACACAATGGGTAAACTAATTTGAACCTAAAATCTCTCACTTATAAATAAAGAGGAATATTGTCAGACTAACTTAGTGGCATTTCCTTTCCCTTGTTAAGTTTATTGAAAATATGGCTTATGTATTGGACAAAATCCAATTCCAAAATAGTTGCAAGGGCAAAAAGATAATTAAGGCCATATCAAAAGCGCCTTTTTTGTTTTTTTGGATGAGAGGTAAATTTACGAACCAACAACCCTAGTCATTGCTTCAGCTCGCGTTTTATTCCCGCCACTCTCTCTTTTGGCAGCAAATTAGCATCATGTAAATTAGCATAAGCTGAATAACATCATGTAAAATAATGTATTTCCAGACAGAAATGTCAACATTAATGTGGACCACTTTTAATGGCATAAGAGTAAATAAAGAAGAGAGTTTGATCCATTATGGACTTTTCATACACAAAATGTCATTTTGATTAAGGAAAACTAATGAAAAGGGTTTCAAAACTTTGAATCTTAACCAAAAGCCATGTACAAACTTTATTTAATGATTAGTACAAATCCAACATGAAACCAGCCCAATAAAACTGGCCCAACTAATGAGTTTCCGATTTTGCCCTGAAGGCATACCTTTGTCGTTTACCTTTCCTCAACCGTTAAAAAAAAGGGAAGTACGGGCTTGCCTTATAAAACTCACACACTTGCAACCACCACCTCACTTAGCTCTCTCTCTCTCTCTCTCTCTCTCTCTCTCTCTCTCTACATGTTTGTATAGGTCTCTTTCTCTCTCTCTCTCTCTCTCTCTATCGATAATGAACAATTGCATATGTCTGGTACAAATCGAGGTCGAACATGGCAAACTATCTTGCTCAGTTCTAGATGATCAAGAATTCCCTCGATCATCTAGTGATTGCAGGTAAATCTTCCAATAGGAATTCCTATTCAATTTCCGGTTCCAGTTTTCTTCTCTAATTTCAAATCAATCATTCTTCTTCTGGTTTTTTGTTAATGAAATACGCATTTGAAGTTACTGATCTTCTTGATTGAGATTTGGGGGCTCTGTAAGTATTAAGGGTGTTAATTTGTCCAATAACCTTAAATTTGTGGTGGAGTTGTTTAAAGAGGTAAACTGAGTTGGATTATTCAGGTAGGCGGTTATATTCAGAATATAAGGACCTTTCATTCTTCAACATATCTACTGAGATTGGAAGTCAGCTATGTGCTAATTTCAATTAAGAACTTGGTAACCACCGTAGCAATGATATGATATTACAGCGCACAAGTGGCATGTGGCAGAGTTAGTTATTATTAGCCATGGTCCATCATTAGTTTTTGATTGAAATCGAAGAGATCATATAAAAAGGGGAGCCGCCAAGGAACAAATGAGGGAGGCAGAAAGCACTCCAGCCCCGAAGGGCAAGCAACATAGACAACATAAAAGAGGCCAAAACAGCAGCCAAAAGCTAGGTGAAAAAGGGGATGAGAGGAGATGGAAAACAGGTTGTAAAAAGATCCATCATTATTAAATGGGTTATAGCTAGTGTTCTTTGTTATTTTCTTATGAAAACAGGTTTCATAAATAGTGTATCCGTGTTCAATCAAGGTAATATAATATATTTGTTAATAATTGATTTTTTACTAATAAAGTACTGTCACTATTTCGTAAACTAAACACTGACTATTTATCAAACAAACACTAGTACTATCACTGTTTCGTAAACTAAACACTGACTATTTCTTAAACGGAACACTAGTACTATCAAACTAAACACTGACTATTTCTTAAACGGAACACTAGTACTATCACTATTTGGTAAACTAAACACTGACTATTTCTTAAACAGAATACTAGTACTATCACTGTTTCATAAACTAAACACTGACTATTTATTAAACGGAACACTAGTATTATCACTATTTCGTAAACTAAATACTGATTATTTCTCAAACGGAACACTAGTATTATCACTATTTCTTAACTGAACATTGACTACTTCTTAAAATGAACACTATTTCTTAAATTAAACACTGACTATATCTTAAACCGAACATTAGTACTATCACTATTTCATAAACGGAACATTAGTACTGTCACTATTTCGTAAACTAAATATTGACTATTTATCAAACGAACACTAGTACTATCACTGTTTCGTAAACTAAACACTGATTATTTCTCAAACGGAACACTAGTACTATCACTATTTCTTAACTGAACATTGACTACTTCTTAAAATGAACACTATTTCTTAAATTAAACACTGACTACATTTTAAACCGAACATTAGTACTATCACTATTTCATAAACGAAACACTAGTACTATCACTATTTCGTAAACTAAACACTGACTATTTCTTAAACGGAACACTAGTAATAGGAACATTCGACTTTGCAAAGTAAATAAGGAAACCATTCATATATGTATGCAATAAAATAAAGAGACAACATAAGCAAATTAGAAATTTAGATATAAACATGAACAAGCAAAAAGATCTTACCAGGCGCCTTACCAGTCATACCAAAGGCCCAGGATAATTCAGTTGTGTGTTCATCCTTAGCAACAATCGCACAAAGACTTTGAAGCTCCTTCACATCATAAAACTTCGCATCACAAAGACATTGAGAGACTTTAGTGTTTCTTGGAAGGATTTCTCAGCAGAAGCATGCGCTAGAAATATGTCAGACACTTGGTTTAGCTGATAAGATCCCTGGTAAGTTTATTAAATTAATTTCTATGTGTGGTAGTTACTCAAGTTAGTTTATCGGCATGCTGTTTAAATTCTCTTTGAAAATTCGCAAAATTTGGCCATAGGTATCAGTCACTATATGTGTCCTAAATTCCTAATCCATCCTCTCGTAACCAAACTAAGCTTTTAATATCACCATGCAATGTGTCAAACACAAAATTGTGGCTTAAAACTATTTTCAGTCTTTCTTATTTCTTTCCAATTGAAACATACACAGAATTGATTGCAATATTAGAGAGAGAAGAAAATACGTTGATAAAAAGAATAAGAACGAGACATTTTCTCTTACACATGAAAGAACTTCATATGTTCATCCCTGTTCTTCAATGTCAAGAGTGAAGCTTTCTCAACCTTCTATAATCTTTCTTCCTCAAGATGTTAGACTCCCATCCTACTCTCCAGCCCTTTTTTTATTGGAAAGTAGGGTGTAGATCATAATTTTGAAAAGAATGCTGCAATTACAAGCTCGGAAGACGGTTTTATTGAAGGGTGAGAGGAAGCTGGTTCGTTGGAGGAGGTAGGCAGCTTTTGAACGACAAACCTATTAATATATGTTTGGTGGATTAATGAGGAAGTGGCATACTTAAATAAAAAGAAGTTTAATTCTAACAGATTGGCTGACAGAATGGGATTTCTGTTAGGCGCAGGGGTTGGGAAAAAAATTTATTTCGTTTTGGGCTTTTAATTCATCAATTGTGGGTTTAATGGTTGTGGACCTGAAATAGATTAGTTTTGTTCTTATAATTAAATATGAAGCCATTTTGATTAAATAATAGTATATGGTGGTTTTTTGTTAAATTAAATTTTGTCCAAGCCCTTTTCATTAAAGCTCCCTTTTGATTAAGAATGAATAGTAACAGGCTCTTTTCGTTAAAACTCCCTTGTTTTTGTCTATTTGTATAGACCGTTGTTTTCTAATGTGTATAAAGCATTGCAAAAGTCAACATAATCCTCTCCGGATCTTTTGGTGAGGATCTTAGAGATTTGTAAATTGTATTAATTTACTATAAATCATTAGGTTAGTTTTTGTTAAATACAGTTCGGATTTAATTTTAAATACAAATATTTAAAATAATTTCTAATCACACAATATACAATGAACAAATATGATTCACTTATTCCAAAAATCCTCTAAAAAAAATCCGGCGAGAATCCGGATTCCTGCAAAAGAAATTGAATTCGGCCCATTTCCCAAAAGTCGAAAAGCTAGTTTGTATCGTGTCGGGGACCCTACGAATGGGACTGGTCTGATTTGGGGAGTTCGGAAATCGCTTGCTAGTCGAACTCAACTTAGAGCAACTCCACCCATGGAGCCTTCCCCCTGGCAATCCACTATTGAATCCACCCTTTTGAACAGTAACTGCCTTAAATGAATAGTAACTGCCATTAATGAACAGTAATTGCCATTTGCATCTCCACCCTTGTAGCCCTCCCCTAGGCAATAAGCAATTAAAATAATAGTTTTTTTTGTTTGTTTAAATAATAAAAAATTAAAAAGCTCTCTCTCTCTCTCTCTGACACAAAAAAAAATAAAAAATTGCAAAGCACTCGGGCCACAGGCCCGTCGACTCCCCACCCCACCTTCGCTCGGGCTCCCACCGTTGCTCGGCCTCCACACGGCTGGAGCTCTCTCCACCGGCCCTCGGGCCCTTTGTCCTTGCCTGTCGCCCGAGCAACCAGCCTCCGCTGGAGTTGCTCTTAGGGGGTGTGTGTTAGGGTTAGGGTTAGGGTTTGTCATTCGTGTGATATCAGGTGAGCGCTCCCTCCGCTCCAGCTCCCTCCGTCGCGGACAACCGTCGGCCTCCCCGTTGCAATTTTACAATGGCTGCCTACGGCATGATCACCGCCTTCCAAGCGTCTTGGCTAAGATCCTGTTACTCCGGAGCCCATCTATGCAGACTGCCGCCATCATCATCATCATCATCAGTTGGGTTTCTCTCTCTGTCTTCACCAGCATCATCAGCTGGTAAAATTTTGCAGAGCCGGCGCGTGTTGTCTTCGGAGCAGGAGGCCGCCGGAGGAGGAAGTCTGACGTACAAGGATGCTGGTGTAGATATAGATGCTGGAACGGCGCTTGTTGATAAAATTAAAGCCATGGCTCCTGAAATTGGATCCTTTGGGGGTATTGTCCATGATGAGATACTCCGCGGTACGTATGATTAATTTACGTATATAATCAATTAATTAATTAATTAATTAACGTTTGAATTTTGTTGTATACCGTTTGCAATTGTAATTGTATGGTGATGATTCCTCAACAGAAAAAGACGTATGCCTTGTTCACGGGACGGATGGCGTTGGAACTAAACTTAAGCTTGCTTTTGAGACTGGAATTCATGACACCATTGGTATTGATTTGGTAATCTACCACCTCCGCTTCTTGTATACATATTATTTTCTATTGATAATTGCTTTTCCAATGCCCCGACTATATTCGTTCTATCGTTTGTTCATTCGTTCGTTCGTTCAACTCTCAGGTTGCCATGAATGTCAATGATATCGTTACTTGTGGGGCGAAGCCATTATCTTTCCAGGATTACTTTTCTACAAGCCGCCTTGATGTTGATATCGCTGTCAAGGTAGACTTCACGCACGCACAATGCCTAAGCTTTTTGGATTGCACTAGTACATTATCATGCCCAATAACTGCACTCTTCTTCTTCTTCTTCTTCTTAGGTTATACAAGGTATTCGCGATGGTTGCCAACAATCTGGCTGCAGCTGTAAACTTTCAGGCGGAGAGGTATTCGCGACTAACTAGTTATTTTGAATTGTGCCATTAATTGCCCTGTGACTCTGTAACCTGGAGAATAAATCTTTCCCAACATGGGGAATAAATCTTAATGTTTTCAATCCTCAATTTATACAAACTTTTTTTGTAAGGTATACACGTGTTGCTGATAATTGAGTACGATTTTAGACTGCAGAGATGCCGGATTTTTACAAAGACGGCGAGTATGACCTGGGCGGCTCTGCTGTTGGAGCTGTGAAAAAGGATTCGATCATTGATGGGAAAAACATTGCTCCCGGAGATGTCATCATTGGCCTGCCGTCCAGTGGGGTTCATTCCAATGGTTTTTCTCTTGTGAGAAGGTTGGCGATTCAGCTTCTTACATATTTAAAAAATTAACGTTCAGTTTTCGTTAGCTGTTTTCATACGATAGTATGTAGTCTACAGCAAGTAGCTTGGTATGCGATTAAATTTTATGTCCCACCGGCCGGTTGGTTGACTCAACTACTCATGGAAAAATATCCCTACCTTACTACTGTTGCATCCATGTCTTTACAGGGTTCTTGCTGATACTGGGGTTTCTCTCAAGGACCAACTGCCTGGTGGAGAAGGTGTTACATTTGGCGAAGCTTTGATGGTCCCGACTGTGATATATGTTAATCAGGTAGGGTCGACATCGATCAAACCCTACTTCCGCTTCCCACTATTATGCTCTGCAGATGCATATTTCTGTAGGACCTAAATAACTAGCTACTGAAAAACAAAATGCAAATGCTCCCGTCATTGAGCTTTTTGTTAACTTATTATTGCCTTGCACTGAAACATGCAGGTCCTTGACTTAATAAGCAAGGGAGGTGTCAACGGAGTAGCTCATATCACAGGGGGTGGTTTCACAGAAAATATACCCCGAGTGTTCCCGAAAGGCCTAGGAGCGGTCATTTATAAAGACTCATGGGAAGTCCCACCAGTTTTCAAATGGATCCAGAAGGCCGGAAGAGTAGAAGAGGCTGAGATGAGACGGACTTTTAACATGGGAATTGGCATGGTTCTTGTTGTGAGTCCGGAGGCATCCCACAGGATACTTGAAGAGGATGGGAATGGAGCTGCTTATAAAGTTTACCGCATCGGTGAGGTTGTAAGAAGTCATGAAGGAGTGATTTATGTATAGTTGATTTTAGGTCAATTTAACTTGTGACCGTATCATGAATGTTAACTTTGTGACTCTATCTTGGGATTGACGGACCCCTGCACAAATTTAAGCAGAGAATTTATGGATTCTATTAATGAATATTGTTGTTTCCTAGACAGAAGTCAATCCCATGACGTTTAATTCGAGCTGCTGGTTTAGAATAAGGAATCAGATGCAGTGCAACTATTGGTCTCGTTTGTTTTGTTCGTTCGTTCGTTCTTCTTAGGTTATGTGAGGCACTTGCGATGGTTGCCAACCAACAGTCTGGCTGCAGCTGTAAACTTTCAGGCGAACGGTACGCAGTCCATGATGACCGGATGAAACTCAAAGCAGCACAGCCATATTGCCTTGAGGTTTCATGGCTCTCAGTTCTTTATAGTATGAAGGATGTTTCATTCGTCTTTTAGATAGAAGTCAGTCTGATGACGTTGAAATCGGGCCGCTGGTTTAGAGGAACGAATCAGATGCAATGCAACTGTTGGTCTCGTTTGTTCGTTGGTTCGTTCAACTCTCAGTTGCAATTAGACTAGTTACCTAAGATTTTGCTAATATTATCAAGGAGAGTGGTACTAAACATGCCCTAAAACCGACGTGTCAAAGGACATAATTGCCACCGTACAACCTAGAACATAACATAATGAAAGCATTACAACTTAAAAAGTCCAGCAGAAGCAAAAGCCGAAGACCTTTCCATCGACCAAATGAAACCTTCTCCCTTATCAGGGCTTGTTATCAAGCATCAGCTTTCGGATGCAATCTGTGATATATTTCGCAACATAAATTTCCAGCCAAAGCGTTGCCATTCCACGACCAAACTTGCTGATCTGGCTTTGCTCTATGCACTCCAACGCATAACCCGCCATACCTACTGGCACTTGAATATTTGTCTTGGACTTATAGTAATACTCCTCTATCTTAAAACTAAACTGGGACAGATCGGTAACGCAGAAACCATGGAGCTTCAATGGATCAAATCCTATATTTGACTTCAAGGCTTTTGCCGTGGACCTCATTGCATGCTCTATTGGTTGGGTCAGGAAGCATATGAAAGCATCAGCACAATGAAGGGCGATGGCATCGATCGCACGATCGATAATGGGAGAATTGAAGGCTAGAATCTAATCATAAGTGAACTTCATAGCATTTCTGGAAATGCCCGCTGCCACTATCACCATTTTGGCACCTTGTAAACACCTCTTTAACTCCTGCACATTGCCACCAAGCTCAGCCTCCTTGAAGTCATCTTTACAGATTGATATGTTAGCGCCCGCAATGCTAACACTATCAATCAATGTTTAAAGTTAAAATCTTTATATCCCAAACACCTATAAACTAAGGAAATATGTGCAAAACAAACCAACTTTATTGCTAAAATGGATTGGTAAACCTAAGAATGAATCATTACTCTGATAAAAGCTAAAGCCTTATAAAGATCAATGAGCAAAATCACTAGCCTCAACGAAATAAACTAAGATATTTTTGTATTATTTTTGGAAAAAAAAATGATAAGTCGTAGTTTTATTGTTTAAAGTTAGGGTCTTTGATGTCCAAATCACCTAGAAACTAAAGAAAATTAGGAAAAAATAAAACCAAAACAACAAGCTTCAGTGCTCTGATAAAAGCTAACGTCTTTAAAGATTTTTGAGCAAAATAACTACCCTCAGGCAAATAAACAATTATACTTTTGTGTTATTCTGGAAAAAAAAAATCATAAATCCTAGTTTTATTGTTTAAAGCTAGGATCTTTGTTGTCCAAAAACACTCAATTTTTTGTTTTTGTTTTAGCATATAGCAAGTGTCACGAGTTTGAGTGGCTCATTCCATTCTTCAATTTGCGACATATTATACATACATAACATCATCGTAACATCCTAGCTACTTGTAGTATAAAGAGAGAAAGAAAGAGATCTGGAGAGTAATAAACAACTGGACTAGATCAATTTTATTTTGTCTTTCAAAAATTTTCACTCAATTTTATTTTGCTTTAGTATATAGCAAGAAGTTTGAGTGGCTCATTCCATTCTTCAGTTTGCGACATACTACATACATCACCTCATCGTAACATCCTAGCTACTTGTAGTATATCTATGTGTTACTCCCTCTACGTTTGGTTTACATATTATATCTAATTATGCGCTTATCAAATCAATATGCATAATGAGCAGGAATATATAATGGGAGGGAAACTTATCACCATTAGGATATTATTATCATATGTATTAGAATTTAGAATGCAAGTGACCGTTTCAAAATAGCACTAGGACGGGACGCGGGAAAGGTCGAGAGTTTTTCAAACTACACAAGCCCATACAAATGTCACGTGGTCATGTAGTGAGTGAACAAGAAATGGATGGTAACGAACCCTTAAATTTGATATATGGAAAATAAATGGATGTGTTTTCATAGTGTTTTAATCTTTATTTTTTATATCAAATTTATAGGTGAGTAGTACTTATTGTTAGTCACTGAGTAACAAATAGATCAAAGACTGTAGAAGCCCAACTACACAATTTATATTTTCTTTTTTGAATCATAGCATTAATTGAATCAAGATTTTTCAGTGTGTCCGATAGACAGTTCGGTACACGCAAATATAAAGGTTAGAGTTTAGCAATGGTCTTTGTCATGATGCATGACAACCTGCGACTAACATCTCAGCAATGGTCTCTATCTCACGGCCCCCAGACAACCCTTCTGGTCGGGGAACGGTGGTTCATGGCGGGGGACTCACTTGCACCACCGCCATGCACAGTTCCCTTGGTGCAACCTTGAATCCTGCGACTACCTAGGTGAGTGAAGCGTCTATTCCTGTGCATAGTCCAAATATCACCAGCTTGTTTGTCATTGACTCATTGCACGACTTCCTCTGTTGAGATCATGACCAGTGCAAAATCCACTGGGACTAATGCTAACGCTTTTCAAGCTGTACCCACCGTCGGGACCTCTGACGTTTTGGGGAATCCATCCTTGTCTAATCACAGGGGTAAGTCACCTAGCTACTCCTCTGCTATCAGCAACTCTTTGCACTGCAATAATGGGACTTGGATTCTCTGCCCTCCCATTTCGGTGCCCTTCCCGTGCCCTCCTGTTTTGTGTGGTCACGGTTAATCCATACTAACATTTTATATTGTTTTTTATAAAAATAATAAGACAAAAAAAAAATAGTAATATAAAATATTGATGTGGCTTAACCGTGACCACACAAACAGGAGGGCACGGGAAGGGCACCGAATTGGGAGGGCAGAGAATCCAAGTCCGCAATAATGGCCCAGCAGTTGAGGTTCTGCCAACCTAGGACTGACGGGACACGTAAGATGGTTACTCCACCGCACTTAGATTGTCTGCCCTCTTAGTTGTGATGCCCTTCCATGCCCTTCTATTTTGTACGGTCACGGTTAAGCCACGTCAATATTTTATATTAATTTTTTAATAAGATAATAAGACAAAAAATAATAAAAATATAAAATATTGACGTGGCTTAACCGTGACCGCACAAAATAGGAGGGCATGGAAGGGCACCACAACTAGGAGGGCAGACAATCCAAGTCCTACTCCACCAATCTCTACCGCCGTCCAAGGGCAAAGGAGTAGGAAAATTGTCGAGTTGGCTATTTTCTTGTCATATAATTAAGGAGAAATTAGGTTCACATTCTTCTTTTTACTACTCAATTGATTAAAATCGTATTCATTTTTAATTTTTTATCAAGGTCCGTGGGTATTAATAACATCATTAATTATTTGAATAATAAAATATTTTTATTTTTAAATATATTTCTTTAGTGTTAAAAATGTTACAATTAGTATATTTATATTTATGGCTAAATTTTTTATCATATATTTTTATTTTTAGTTTGTACCTATTTTTAATTTGTACCATTTTTTTTTCATTTTTAATTTGTACCCATATATTAGTTTCTTTTTGTGCCCATATTTTTTAAAGTTTTATTTGTGTTTGTACCCATGTGTATACCGTCACGTGACATTGTATATTTAATCAATGATAGAAAAATTAAATATGGTATATTTATGTTTTATGCCTAAACTTTGTATCATATATTTATATTTTTAGTTTGTACCCACTTTTAATTTGCAACATTTTTTTTAAATTTGTAGTATTTTCTTTTTAGTTTTATTTTGTACCCATGTATTAATTTCTTTTAGCGCCTATATTTTTTAAAAATTCATTTGTACTCATATTTTTTTAATCATTTATCTGTACCCTAATTTATTTATAATGTACCCATTCTTCTTTATTAATGTACCACTTTGTTATATGTGAAATGTACCAATTTTTTTTGTAAAATGTACCAATTTTTTTAACACTACGGATACATTCATTTTCCATTTATTATTTCTTATTTTTACATAGTTTTTATCCATTTATTCAATCAAAATGTTTGAATTTTTTTATTGTAACCGTTTATAATAGTATTATAATGAGGGATTTAAATCTCATAAAATATCAAACAATTAATGTCAAAACTATAAAAATAAAAATATTAATTGTAATATAATGAGGTGTACAAAGTTAAGGGACTTTGATCAAACTTTGAATACTATTAAGGTTTTAGTCAAAGAATGTTAAAGATTAGAGACCGCATCTAAAGTATCCCTATAATTAAGGTACGAACAAGGGCCGAGGACTGCAATAACACGTGCGTGCATGCATGCATGCAAGCTCCTTTTTTTTTTTTCTTCCTATATGTTGAAACTTGTGTCCAATTTTAAGAGTGTGCAATGAGCATGGTCAAATGGTTGGGAGAACAGCTGCTGGGGCCTTACTATTATTCATAAAAAATACGAGCATAATAGTAAATTAAAGAGGATAAATCTCCAATTAATCTAATAGAGTAAGGGATAATTTTCCGGGTGTTTTGGTTAAATTTTTATTTAAAAGTACAAAAATTAATATTTAACAATAAAAAACTCTGGTATATTCTATCCTTCGAAACATCATAAACTTTTTTAATTCTATTTTGAAAGTAAAATGACACATTTGCTCGTATATTTAGTTTTAGTTTTTACGGCAAACTGACAGAAATAAATTTACTATTAGAAGATATAATTATCAGAATGCCCATTGCTACACATGCTTCAGAAACTTTTAATTAAATCACCTATAAACATTTATTGATTTGTCTAATAATTAAGAACAAAGTTCATGGAGATAATTAAGTTTGCAAATCACGTACCAACAGTTGGATTGATTTAATAGGCTTTGTCCTTGGATGCAATGATATTTTTTGCATGGGGTCCAATATCTTAGTGGATAAAGTGTTAGATTTATACTCATATCTCCCGAGTTTGAGACTTCATCATCTCCTAAATTATTATAAGTGTTAGATTTATACTCATATCTCCCGAGTTTGAGACTTCATCATCTTCTAAATTATTATAATAGTTTTTTTTAAAGAAAAAATTATTATAATAGTTTTAAATCCTCTCATTCTCCTTTAATAATAATAAATTTAAAATAAAAAGTAAGGATATTTTTATTTTGTCTAAGAAAACAAACCAAAACAAAGACTACATGGAGATTGCAAGCTTTAACGTCAAACTTTTGCCAGGGCCTACATGTCAGTAGTTTCACTTTCTCCCTAGACTTCTATTATGTATCCCAGATTCTGTTTAGAGCATCTCTAATGAAAATATTAAAAAATAAATATCAAAATTTTAATGATTGACATGATAATTACTTTAGTCTAAAGGAGGAAAAATCGCACTGTAGAAATGAACAGTACTTTGGACGACATTTCAGTTTATTTACAAGATTGCCATTCGGGTGCTTTTAGCCAACTAAACTAGGGTGCACTAATTTCGTTTTTTTTTTCTTGATAAATTTTTGTGTAATTTATCATTTTTCTGTTTTAAAATTGTTACAGATTTTTTTTCCTTCTTTAAAATTGTGATGGATCTTTGTAGGTTGTTTAGCTCACCTTAGGGTTAAACTTTTTCAATTTATTGTTTTTAATTGTTGTTCACTGTTAGATTAGCCATTCCATTTATTCAAACTGTCATAGATCTTTATTTTTATCATTAATGATGTCATAGATATATTATGTTTAGCTAACTATTAGGGTTTGCTCTTGATCTTTTGTAGGTTGTTTAGTTCACCTCTAGGGGGATGGCTAAGGGAGGAATGGCAGGGTGTGGTTTTTTAGTTTTCTCCCTTGATTCAAAAGGTAATGCATTGTTTTTTTATTCATTGTTTGGTGTCTAATTTGCCATTTCCTTTGTTAAAATTGTCATTGATATTTTGTTCTTTCATTCAAATTGTAATGGGTGTTTATAAGTTGTTCAGTTGGGTGCTAGAATTATTTCTCTGTTTTTGTAAATTAGGGCCTTCCACTGATTTAATTTTTTTTGTTTCTTGATAAATTTTTGTGTGATTGATCATTTTTCTGTTTTTAAATTGTTATAGATTTTTTGCTCCTTCTTTAAAATTGTCATAGATCTTTGTAGGTTGTTTAGTTCCCCTTAGGGTTAAACTTTATCAGTTTATTGTTTTAAATTGGTGTTCACTGTTTGATTGGCCATTCCATTTATTAAAATTATCATATATATTTTTTCTTATCATTAATGCTCTAACAGATATTTTATGTTTAGTTAACTATTAGAGTTTGCTCTTGGTCTTTCATAGGTTGTTTAGTTCACCTTTGGGGTTAGCTATATGTCCAAATTTATCCTCCAACCTAATCTATTGTCCTAACAACCATAATGTAGATAAATTTGTGGTGCTCCATTGCACGTAAAAATTAGCTGTTCACTGTTTGATTTGTCATTCCCTTTATTAAAATTGGCATAGCTAATTTTTCCTTCATTAAAGTTGTCATAGATATTTTAAAATTGTTTAGTTAACTATTACAGTTTGGGATTAATCTTTGTAAAACAGGGGGCCACACTGTGTTCATATATGTGTTTTTCGTAATTTTTTGTTTCTTTTGGTTATGAGTGAACACAATGCAGACTCCTTTTTAAGTTTATTGTTTTTAAATTAGGGAGTTTAGGCTGTTTTGTTCACTGTTTAGTTAACTGTTAGGGTCATATTTATGTCTTTATAAATAAAGGGGTTGCCTATGCTCATTTGTGTGTCTCTTCATACTTTCCTGCTGTTTCCTTCTCAACAAATCAACTTCAGGTTCCTTTTCCACTTCACATTATTCGAATATCTCTATGTTGCTAGGTTGTTTTCCCATTTCTTGGTTGCTTCTGGTATTCTGCTTTGTCTTTCTATTGGATTTTTATGTTTATATTCTGCTACTTAGAGGATTTTATAGTGTTCTAAATCTGTTTTGTAAATGTGCTTAAACATTGGACATGTTCTTGAATATTAAGCATGTTGTTTGAATTGGATATGTGGTTGAAAATTAGGTTCAGCCACCCAACTTCTAGGGAACCAGAAAATTGAGATTCGTAAGCCCAAGTAGGTCCAATGAGCCTTCAGACCTTACCTATGTGTACTATGTTTCAAGTTTTTAACAGTCATGTTACAAGAAACTTTGGTTTTAACTTTTGTTTATTTTATGTTATGTTATGACCCAAGTCAGATGAATTCACCCTTCAGTTTTGAAAAAAATTAAAGTCTTCATGGAACTACCAAGTAGAAATCTCACAAATTTGTAAAGCTAATCAAACGTAGATTAACACTATATAATTTTGTTTCAAGCTCAGGTTTGAATCTGTGCTTAATGGTTTGCATTGGTTGCTATTTTTGCATAATGGTTTGAATATGTGCTTAGGTTGGTTTGAAACTCAGGTTGTGTGACTTAAGGTGTAAAACATTCTTTATACACACAAACACTGTCATGCACTATTAGTATTTGAATGGTGATGATGTTGAATCTTATTTTTCATCTGTATATCTAACACATTCTTTAAAGCCACTATTAGTATTTATTTATGATTTTAATTAATTGATCTGGGGGGTGTTTCAATTGATCATCTAGGAATAAATATATGGTTCTTTAGTAGTACCAAAGGCTTAAGCTTAAGAGTTCTTAGTCATCCAAATCTATTTCAAGGCTGGAAGAAGAGTTCAAACATGTGTTATTGGCTTATATATTTGTATTTGAATGGTGACAATGTTGTTCTTCTGCTGCAAAAATCTTCCTTTCAATCCATTTCAGCTTAGGCTCTACTTTTCTTTCATTTCAGTTTCATTTTCATGTTCATCATGTCCTGTTTGTATGTGTTTTGTGTTGGCATTGGATCTTAATAATAGTTGCTCTATTGCTTGGAATTGTCAATGATTTCAGTTCTTCATTTGGTTCAAACTGACAAATGATTCCATGGTGGTTAGGGATTTTACAATATATAGTTTGTGCCAGTCCATCATTTTTTAATATGTTTTAGTTTTAAATTTATTATTACTAAAAGGGATAGAGAAGAGTTTGAGGAATATATTTTTTTTTCATCTCTCTCGATGAAATGACTCGGTTTTCAAATTTGTAATGGGATTGGAAAATAATTAGATGGAGGGTAAATCATGTTAGTGATGTGGAAGATTACATATAATCCCTTGCAAATCTTGGTCTAAGAATACATGGACATAATAATTCACTAATATATTGACCTTAAATAGAAAATCGATCCATACATTTTAGGTACACTATCAACACAAACTTTAACTTTCTATTCACTCAGTTCTTTATGACAAGATTGAACAAATTTAATTTGCCTTTATATCTGAATGTATTGAAGTCATTGTGAGTTTTATGCCATTACTGTTCAATTATGACCTTGGTAGAGACCCCTTGCAGTTTACTCAACATTTCACCTAGGCCTTAAGATATCGTATTCTTCGTTGAACCAAATTAGTTGTGCTGGATTCAAAATATTTGTAAATTTTGTTTTTCTTTTTTTTTTTTTGGTCTGTCTTTGGTCATTTAGCTTCAATTTGTTTACATTTCCTCTTTAAATTTGAAAGTGTCTAAGTTGCTAACGGATCTACTTTCTTTGCATATTACAAAAATTTGGATCGTTTGAGGAAGAAGTTGGTTCCATGCCGTTTTGAGGTATATAATTATACGCCATCATTTTTGTTCAAAGCCTATTTAGCTATCTACCTTTTTTTATTCATATTTGTGAAGCTTTCATGCTTGGATTTTAAATATATAATTCAATTTTTGTCGTTTGAGCTTATATTGGAACTGAGTTTTTTTCTATTTAGTTTGTGTATCTGTATCTGTTCATTTATGTCAAGGTTGAGATAACTAAGCATCCATTTGGTCATTTTACCTTAAAATGGAACTGGGCTTCTTTCTATTTTGTACACGTATCTGTATCTCTCTATTTATGTAAAGCTTGAGATAACTGAGCATGTATTTGTAACAAACCCCGTTCCAATTGAATGGTTGGTGTATTTGTTCCAAACGCCATTCGAATTGGATGATTGGTTTATTTGTTCTAAACCCCATTAGATTTGTATTTGCTTGGATGGGTTGTTGGTATAGGGATAGTTAGATTAGGAATTTTGTCTTGCCATTTTGTGATTGGGATCTAATTGCATGTTTTGTGTTGCATGCCTCCATGTTTCAGTGTCTGTCCTCTATGTAGTTAGTTTGGGCTGTTTTTAGATTCTTAAATAGTGTTGCTTAATATGGTTTGTAAGGTTATTTTTATAACTGGGGGAGCAGGGGTACTGTAGCAAATGAACTTAGAGTTGTGAACAAAAAAACTTTAGAAAAAAACTCTCCCAAATGACAAACTACAAGCTATTTATAGCACAATAAATACATGCCTTTGTCTCTGTTAAAGATTTTTATTGGTTTCAGGTAATTAAAGCCATGTACAAAGCAAATTTATAGGAAGCATCTCCCTTGACCAGATTTAAATAAAATCATCTACACCTCCCTCAATCAAATGATACTTATAAAAGACCATGCTTAGGAAAGAAAGGAGCCAAATTTATCTCCCTATACAATGGGAGACCAAAACTTAGAAGCAACTAGTTTTTATTTTCTCTAATTATAGAAGGCAGATAGTAGTTCTTCATTTAAAAAAATATATATATTAAGATAGTAGGACTTACAAGATCGCATCCTATGTTTATGTGTTCTGTGATGAAATTTTACTTTTGTCCACGACTATATCATTTTAGGATAGCATTAGATTATTATATGGTTAACTAGTAAGTTTCTGATGCTATTACATACTGTCTCATGGAACCACAGTGCATTTTAGGTTCAGGGTGGAGTTATGACAAAATAAAGCATTACTACAAACAACTAAGGGGAAATATGAAAGATCATACGAAAAATTCTTAGCAGTTTTTTAAAACAAACTTGAACCTGCAGTGCTACACTACACTAAAACCAAAACAAATCTGCAGAAGCGTCTCACATTCTGCATTGGTAATGGGGTTTAGTTTGAATATCTTTTTCTTGAGTTGCTCTGCACAAGCCTTACAGTGCATGTTAACTTCGAGTTCTGTAGTTACAACTCTACTAACCTGAAGCAAAAATAAACCACCTTTATAAGTCCACTGTTTTAACAAATGTAATTTTCTTTTTCGGTGCTTTCCATTTCAGACAATGCGACTTTATGAATTTTTTATTTATTGTTCAGTTTGATCGCCTTATATTATTCATTTGGTTTCTGCTTTGTTTCTTTTTTTTTATTCTCTCTGTGATCCTCTAATTATCCAGATGTTGGATGGTTTGTTTTTTTTTTTTTTTCAATTATGTCTCTGTGATTCTGTTTTTTTAACAGGTTTTAAAACATCATGGTCATTCCAATTAATTAAAGTTTTAAGATTCCTCATTCATTTAACACATACGAAAATTAAGCATTTTCATACCTAAAGTTTTAAATTATCATCATTTTGTTCAAATGCACCATTTCCATTTTGTTTCCCTTCTCTCATCTTGCAAGCACTCATGGTGTCCATTTCCTTTTAATTTTGGTTAATGCAGGTTTTGAAATTTGTGATGATCATTTTCATATTTCTATAAATTTTGACCAAAAAAACCATGTGAAAAAACACATTACTCTCTAAGTATAAATCACATTAGTCTAATTATGGCTACGATAAAAAACCATGTGATAAATTGTGACTTGCTTACACTGCAATTTCAATTTGGGAATTGAATTTATTTAAAAAATTACGATCCTTTATAAAATTTAGAAAAGAGCATGTTAAAAGACCAATTTTCTTTACAAGAACTTGAATAAAAAGTAGACCATGAGTGAAAACCAACCAACAACAATTATGGTGATTTAGTAATTTAAACATAAACCAGCTTTGAGAGTCATACTCACCCATTGTCGGTTTTCCTTGTGAGCATATTTCCTACCCAAAGTTTCCCAAACTGTGTTCTCAAACTGCTGCATCAGCATATCTTTCCAACTTCTAATAGTCTTTGGTCCCCATACTTTCCAGAATTCATTTTGGATCTTAATAGTAGCTGCTATATTTCTTGGAATTGTCCATGATTTCAGTTCTTTGTTTTCTTTTCTTTTTGGAAAGCATGAGTGTGAAGTTTGACAAACAAATATATTGAACTTTTCAAATAGACTTTAAATTTATCCCATAGATTTTCTCCTTTTCTTTTTCTGATTGTTGGTGATGTGCTGAGAAAAAAATTATATTAATGGCTAGTTATTTACCTCTGTAGTATTTTATAGTTATTCTGATCTCCACATGTTCTTTAAATGGTGTGGTTTTTCAAGCAGTTAACAGTTTTTAAAAATTGAAACAACATTATAGTTCTAAGTGTAATCATTTGATTAGTCTGCCTTTTAGCATAATTCCTGGAGACCAAAGATCTAACCATGTACAAGGCCCAACTATATAGTTTATTTCTATTTGCACCTGGTAGGCTTTCATTTTAGTATAGCCTTTCATTGCATTTCAGATAGGTGAGGCAGAACTCATTTGCTTTTATATATTTATTTTGATTTTCAAAATGTGTTTTTTTTTTCTTTTTTGGCTTTTTCCCCATCTCAGATGTGTGTCTATATATACATGCACTAATGGTTGCAATGTGTTACAACGGTGTATTAAGCTTTGGTATATTCTTAACTGATGTATCCAATTTTATTTTCACTGATTATTATAAACATTAGGGAAATTTACAGCCAAATATCAAATTTTAAGAATTTTAACTTGCAGCCATTTTTGTTGGTTTCTGTAAAGATTCTAATGGTTTTCTGTTTTAAAATTGTCTCTATTAGATTATTGTTTTTCAATTTAAATTTTACTCTTTTCCAACTTAGGGTGCTTCACTGAATAAATGATACAGATTTTTCTTGAAGTCATTTCGTTGTTTGTTTTCCTTTGGAGGATTGTTGTGCTTCGGTTAAAACCATTCAGGTTTGTCCATTTGTCAATCGGCATTGCTCATTTTTGTGAATGTGTGGCAAGCCATTGGTGATGCAATTTGTCTAGGCAAAATAGAGATCGTCTTTTAAAGTTAAACATGGTCCACTTTCTACAAAAAATAAAAAAATATAAAAAAAATATAAAAAAAAATTGGCAAAATGGTTAACCATCTGTTGGCAAAAACTAATTAGTGACGTCTTGATTAACCTATCTAGCCACTGACCATTATGTTTGGGGTATAGGGTGCATTTTCTATGGTATAGGGTGTCCGAGAGAAACGGTTTCAGAATTAGGTCTGTTTGGATTTCAAGGATTACGTTTGGGATTTTGTTTGTAAGATTTGCAGAGAGATGGGGGTGTTTCAGTTTTATGTTTAATGTTCTGAGACTTACCCTTTATTTGGTGCACTTTCACAGATTGAGTATGTTATACCATCACAATTTAAGTTACTTTTATTGTATATGTTTGTTTGCACTTCGAATTCTTAATCTCAATCTCACTGCTTTTTTGCAGTTTAGATCAGGCTTACATCGTAGAATCATAATCTGCTCTTGCTGCTGCCTTTAATTAAGGGGTTTCTGAGTCATTACATTTCAATCAAGCCTTTGATATGTTTTGAACTTCAATACGTTGTTTCCCCATGCTTTCCAATTCAGACAGTGCGATTTTATAATTTTTAAAATCATGGGGAAACAATGTATTGGAGTTCAGGACATACCAAAGTGCTTTAATAAGTGTTGTTAACAACTGCAATCTCTCAACAAACCAGACATATTTCCAAAAAAAAATTACAACTTCCATATTTAAATTTTTTTAAATTTTTTACTGTATTATTCTAAGACCTACAAGCTAAACAGATTTTTCTAAAAAACATAAATATTGACGCTATATTTAATTTGTGATTCAAGGTAGATAAAATGGTGAAAGAGATTGATCGAAGCGAACAACAAATTCTAGGAGGAGTTTTGGTTAAAAAATTTAAAAGAACTGATTGAGGCTCGAAACAATGAAAAGATTCGAAGAACGATACAAATATATAGAGAAACTGCCCCAGGACCCAATACAAAGAAAGCAGTGATAATAGAAAAAACAAGGATTGGTTTGCGTGTTTATGGTAAGGGTGCAAACCGAAACAAATTGGTGGTCCACACTATCCATTCACCTGAAAATTGTAGTAATTCGCCGAAAGAACAAGTTCTGTTGGATGAAGAAGTTTAGCATTTTTTTTGGGCCCAGGGGGGGTTCGGTGGGATCTACAAGTTTGGTTGCTGCAACAAGATTGGAATTTTGTTGCTCTTCCTTGCCTCCACCGCAACATCCGTCTGGGTTTTCAATGTATGGAGACAGAACGAGTGTTAGATAAGATAAATGCCGTGTAAACCTTTTTTGTTCAGTCATAACATCAATAATGTAAACAATTAACCCTTTTACCGTTTTAAGGATAAAGTGTTGGCGTGCTGGGATTATGTTTCTGTGCTTATATATTTTTTACATTTCTCTTTTTGTTGATAGGATCCTTTGACTCATGCTTCTTTGTTGGTTATACACTTTTAAAACAGTTGTTGTACTAATGTTGTGATATTATTCGTGAGCGGGCCATTCTCAAAAACAAATTGTTTCTTTCCTTATGTGGTCTCATGGTGAAATTGAGAGGATTTATTTTTATATTGCAGCTTTAGTTGGTTTTATGAAGATTCTATTCTCATTTTTAACTTTGAAAATTTTAGTTGGTTCCTCAACAATTTTTAGTTGGTTCCCCCAAAAAATATATTTGTGTAGATGTTTATGCTGTGTTAGTTATTTCTTTGCAGCCATATCTGAATTCTTAAAAATTATGGTAATTAATGTGGTTTTTCAAATGGGGGAAAATGGGTGATTGACGAATTTATATTGTTATTCTCGGTTGGTGTGTAACTATTTGAATATGGAAGGCATGGTATCATGCAAACAATGCAACAATTGTAAATAGAAAGGGTCCCTGCGATATGCAGAGGGTGGGTTTAGAGAGGGTGAAGTTTGCCTAGGTGGCAAGATTAATGCTCATGGTTTCGTAGTTGTGTTGATGGCCGTGAAAACTGTCGACATTGGTCGCCTCATTGTTCCTCTACAATGATTTAAGTACTGGGATGTTTAATGACTTCTCAACTTAATGATTTTTAACTATTTCAGAGTGATTCATAAAGTTGGATATGATTTTATTAAAGGGTGTCAATTTAAATTATGGATTAGGGGTTTACATTTTTAGGGTTCATCACGTTAGAGAGGAATTTCAAGTTGAATTATCACCATGAAAAAATGTTTCATATGCTTACTTACCTTGGAGTCACTTCAGTCCATTTTTTCCACCATCACACATTTTTCATGATTCTTTTTAACTTTTCTTTTCTTATAAATAAAATTGTTCCAGTCAACTTATCGATGTGTTGACATCTTTAAGTGGTGGTGCTTAAACTCAAAACATCCGGGAGTATTTCTATCATTAATAATTTGTATCAAACTCAACGTTTAATTAGAGTCTAACATGTGAACTTTGTGAAACGGAACGATGGAATCGCATCATAGGTTTCTATGTTTCCCTAAACATATTTAATGAAAATGTTTTCCAACATCTACAAGATCGAACATATAGTGAATGCAAGCTTTAATCTTCGAACTCTCAATTGATGCATATCCTTTAGGATGCATCACAAATGTTCTCTATGTATGTTGTTGATTAAGTATGTGAGGGCAACTCCGTCTTGGACTGTTAAAATATATTTATTGTTGGAAATTAAGGGCTTAGACTCTTAAATATACACTTTTCATCTTGCACAATCTAACGGTCTAAAGTGAATCAAATCTAAATAATTTGTTTGTTTCTGTCAAATTTATAAATGCATCTCTTCCAATAGTAATGCCTTTTAGCAATCATTGTTCACTTTATTCATTAATTTTCCACTCTGCACTGAGAAACCACGATGTCTAAGGAAACAATTACAAATCAAATGTCTCTATTCTTCATTCTAATCTAAGCAGATTAGGTTCTGTTTTTACTGTTATGTTTACAAAGTGTTTGCGATTTTGAAGACCTCATGCTTGAATGGTTTGTGGTTCACCACTCATTTCATGTGGTTAACATAGTTGTTTCACCATCACATTGCTTCTGTTAGAAAGTAAACCACTGCAGTGTAGTTTTTTCCATTTATGTAGATTTATGTCTAGAAGAATATAGGGCTATCTAGGAATGCCGCTAGAACTGAGCGTGCCGATTCGCCTATGTCTATTACGGTTGTTAATCTCGATGATATGGTGTTACAAGATGTTCCCACCACTTATGACAACGAATACAACAATACTTCAACTTTTTTACTATTTTGAAACAAAGGAACCAACCCTCCCCAAACATCTGCATCAAGTTTTGAACAACATACTCCCGTTGGTGGTGTTCTTACCTCACATTCAGCAACTGGAACAAGTTCTCATCAAATTTATGTACCCCTTTTTCTTGCTGACCATGCCACTGTGCACCGGTTGTTGGCCAGAGATGCTCCCGATATTCATTTTGTTACAAACCCGCTCATCACTGGACAGGCCACCTATCAGAAAAGAAAAAAAAGAGTATGCACTCTTTCAATATAACTTTGTTTACATTTTCTTGCTAATTTCAAAATTTGACTTATCTCTGTTAATTAACTTCTATCAATTGGTTTGATGTATGCTTCTATTATTCTTTGCTTTTATAAGGATTGATCCAGAATATGTTGATTTTGGATTAAGAAATTGCCAATGTCAATATTGCAGTGCTCTATTTTGGTCTGCAGAGCAGACAAATAAGCATCATGAGCGTGCTTCTTCTGTTTCTACCCCGTAGTTTACTGCGTATTGCATGAGTCAAAAAGTTCAACTCTCACGTGCTAAACCCACGCCCATTTTTTTGGATCAGTTGTTAAACCCCACAAATTCTCAAGCCTTTTTATAGTTTAAAAGAAATATTTGATCGTATAATTCAATGATGGCATTAACTTCAATTGGGGCCAAAGTTGATCCATCGATCAACAAGGGTCGAGGTCCATATGTTTTTAAAATTAATGGTCAAGTGCATCATTTGATGGGTTCTTTGTTGCTCTAGAAGGCGACAATCCTAAATTTGCACAGCTCTACATTTATGACACCTAAAATAAAGTCAGTAATCGTATCGGTTGTTTGAACAAATTAGAAGCATCTGAAAAACTCAATCAACATGTTGTTAGTGGCCTCATTAAAATGCTAGATGAGTGTAATGAGGTTGTTCAACTTTTTAGGCAAGCCAGGGATAGAATTGATGAAAGTTCCACAAGTAATTTACATCTACGTTTGTACGGTGCACAGAGCAACTGTAATGTTGGGGACAATGGCCAATTTCACATCGAAAAATATATTGTTGTGGAGCATAGGACATATGGCCTACAGAGAATCACAAAGTTACATCCTAAATACATGGCTCTTCAATATCCTCTTCTTTTCCCATACAGTGAAGATGGGTACTGGAAAGGCCTTCCTTGGAATCCAAATTTTAGGGGGAAAAAACCAAAGAATGAGGGGGGTATCAATGAGAGCATTTTTGGGTTATCAAATTCAAGATAGACCAGGACATAGTGACACCCTGTTGAAATGTGGCAGATTGTTTCAACAATACTTAGTTGATGCATATGCGACACTTGAAGAAGATATGTTAGATTTCATTAGGGCAAATCAAGATTCTTTTAGAACAGAAGGTCTTAAAGGAATTCATGAAGCGCTCAAAGCAGGAAATGCAACCAATTCTTTTGTTGGCAAAAGGGTCATTCTGTCAACTTCATTTACTAGTAGTGTTTGATACATGATAAATAATTATCAGGATGCCATGATTATATGTCGCCACCATGGAAATCCTGATTTATTTGTCACTTTCACCTGCAATGCTAAATGGCCAAAAATTATTGAAGATCTACGTGATAAACCTAATTGTAAAGCTTCAAACGGGCCATATTTAATTTCCACAATTTTTAAAGCAAAACTTGACCATTTGATTAAATACCTCAAATCAGGAAAACCTTTTGACAATGTTGAATCTGGTTAGTTCATTACTCTTGTCCAATTTTTTCCTTTTATTTGTTTCTACTTTATCACTGCAAATCCTAAAAGTCTATGGTTTTGATGTTCCTGCATATTTTTTTTAAAAACAGTGATTTACACGATGGAGTTCCAAAAAAGAGGTATTCCTCATTGTCATATCTTGTTATGGGTTAATTAACATTATAAATGTCATTCTCTTTATGAAGTTAATTCTATCATTTCGGCTGAGATTCCTGATGAAGGATATGACAAAGCTGGGTATGATGCAGTTTAGCAGTACATGATCCACGGTCCATGTGGTGTTGCGAATCAATTTTCACCTTGCATGAAAGAAAACAAATGTTCAAAAAAAAAATTCCTAAATCTTTCACAAGTGAAACCATTTTTTCCACAAAGGGTTTCGTTGCATATAAGCGTCGAGATATAGAAAATCTGTTTGTTCTAAAAAATGGAATCAAGCTTGATAATACATTTGTTGTCCCTTAAAATTGTGAGCTATTATTGAAGTATCAAGCACATATAAACGTTGAATCATGATGTCAATCAACACTCATTAAGTATCTTTTTAAGTACATAACTAAAGGTGTTGATTGAACTAGAGCTATTTTTTAGGATGACAAGTTTGATGAGGTTGTGGCTTATCTAAACTGTAGATACTTATGCCCATACGAAGCAGTGTGGAGATTGTTATAGTTTCACATTCATTTTAGAAAACCATTGGTTGAAAGGTTGTCTGTACACCTTCCATCTGACCAAAATGTTCTTTTTAGAGAGACTGATGATCTAAACTATGTTGTTAACCACCCTAATCTTGAAAGCACTATGTTAACACAGTGGTTTCAAACCAATGTCCAAGACCCTGATGCACATATGTTAGCTTACGTTGAGTTTCCTACCAAGCATGTTTGGAGAAATGATGAGAAACAATGAACCCGTAGAAAAAGAGGTAGATCTCTAGGAAAGGTTGCCTATATTCACCCTGCTACGGGTGAATTATACTATTTGAGGTTGCTGCTAAATTACCAAAAAGGCAGCTTTAGTTTTGATGATTTAAAGGTCGTCAAACGCATTCTTGAACCCACATTCCAAGTTGCATGCACCTTACTTGGCTTATTGGGGGATGATAAGGAATGGAATAGCACTATGTTAGAAGTGGTTATCACTGCGTCATCCTTTCAATTGAGGCAATTGTTTGTCATATTGGTTCTCTTTTGTGATGTTGCTGATCCATCAACTATGTTTGAAACACAACGAAAGACAATGTGCGATGACATTTCGAAAAACATAATCAATGCTTTTGGCCTATAAGATGTCTCTAAATACCAAGATCAACTTAGAAATTCACTTTTGTACGAGTTAGAAAAATTGTTTGCTGCTTCGAATAGTTCATTGTCAAAGCATCACCTACCACAGCCAAACAAGTTGATGATGGACAGAGTTAGGAGTTTGAGGGAAGAGTTAGATTATGATGTTGACTCACTAAAATATGAGCACTCAATCCTATTCAGGCAATTCAATAGAGAGAAAAAGTATGTTTATGACAATGTCATAGAAACAATCCACAACAACAAATCTAGCCTTTTTTTTTTGTACATGGTCATGGTGGAACAGGCAAAAATTTTTTGTAGATCACCATCATGGCTAGAATTAGATCCCAAAATCAAATTGTTTTAGCAGTGGCTTCATATGGAATTGCCTCTCTCTTGCTTCCTGGTGGAAGAACGGCTCATTCTAGATTTAAAATTCCTATCAACATCACATATTGTTCAGTTTATGAAATTAAAAAGGGACTCATCTTGCAAAACTAATCACTGAAGTTGCTATCATTATATGGGATGAAGCCCCCATCAATCATAAATGATGTTTTGAAACCCTAGATAGGTTCCTTCATGTTGTTCTTAAAGGGTCAAAAACCTGGTTTTGACCATTTTCCGTTTAGAGGTAAGCCGATTCTTTTTGGAGGTGATTTCAGGCAAATTCTTCATGTTGTTCCAAACGGAAGTGTTGCTAACATTGTTGAAGCTTCATTGACGAGTTCATACCTTTGACCATATTTAACAAAAAAAAATTGAAGCAAAATAAGAGGCTTTCGAAAACAAGTTTAGACGAAAGAGAAAAACAAGAACTCGCTCATTTTGCAAAGTGGATATTAGACATTGGAAACGGTACTGCTGCCAGCTCTTTACCTTCAATTAATGAAAAAAGCTCTTGGGCTCAAATTCTAGAACAATTTTCGAGATGTACCATATTTTCAGCTGTGTATACGAATTTAAAAACTAATTTTCGAGATGTGCCATATTTGAAAGAAAGAGATGTTGTCACACCACAAAATGATACAACAACTGAAATAAACGCTTTTATGTTGGGTTTGGTGCCCGACGAAAATCTTACCTATCTCAGTTTTGATTCAGTGTATTCTTCAACGGAAAATTTAGAAAATTTAGATGTGCTTTATCCAAATGATTATCTAAACCAACTTGATTTACCTTGTTTACCACACCATAAGTAAGATTTGAAAGTTGGCACCCTAGTGATGTTGCTTAGAAATTTAAACCAAAGCGGTGGATTATGTAATGAAACACGATTGGTTGTGATGCAATTGAACAACAGAATTATACAAGCAACAATCATAATGGGAAGCAACATCGGTGAAAAAGTTTATATCCCCAAGATAATTACTTAATCATCTCAGCATAAATATCTATTTACTCTACGAAGGCGACAATTCCCTTTAAAAAATTGTTATGCAATGATAACCAACAAAAGCCAAGGACAATCCTTAAAAATTGTTGGTCTATATCTATCGCAAACTGTTTTTTCACATGGACAACTATATGTTGCGCTATCCAGAGTCACCTCAAAAAAGGGTCTCAAAATCGATATTGCTCACGATAGCGTCATGCCCAGAGGTTATACAAAAAAAAAAGTTTATAAAGATGTTTTAAAACATTTACATGAAGGTATAACTTTGTGTTATTATTTTGTCCGTTTGTTTATTTTTGTAAACATGACTCCACCATTTCTTTGTTAAATCACCTTATTCAGTTTTGAATTTAATTTGCTCCTAAATTGTTTATATATCTAGATTAATGAAGGAGCAGCCAATTCGTTTTCTGACGCCATGTCAGCCAACAAACAAACTCCACATCAAGGTATGCAGAATATGGGTCACGAAAAGCATCGGAGATAATCCTCAACCTATAAGTCTTGACTGTGTCTTCGTTGATAAAGATGTGAGATTTTTACACCTTTTTACTTATTGTTGAATGCTAGGATTTTTTACGTATCCAAATGTGCAAGCCATGTTCTTAGTACAACAAACTTTGTAATTAAACATATACTAAATTTCACGAAGAAACAGCTTTATACACTTCGCTACCCAATTATGCATGGCTTATATTATTAACATTTGTCTGGTTAATTGTTTTGCTAGATACAATCATGGGCCTTAACATTAATTTTTATACTGGGTTAACAAATTCATGCAGATAGACAACAAATGAAAAATCCATTTTCTCCATATGATGGCATGGCTTTCGATAAATTTTGTTCTTAAAATAAAAATAAAAAATTCACAGTGAACCATGCACACTTTTCCTATCTTTGCATTTCACTGTAGATATTATATTTTGTTCTGTTTGAGGAAGCTTTTATAACTGTAGAAACAAAACTAAATATGAACTATCAATTCTTCTTTTCCTTAAATTTTCTTCATTGTTTTTTAACCTATACACTAAATGTGATTTTGCAAGGTTGTTTCGACTACTACCGATTTGATTCTTGGAGTAATCTCCATTGTTATCTTGCATATGATCTTACATGCTATCTAAGTAGCCACAACTATACTATATTGTGTGTTTACGTGATTCTTAAACTATATGCGTTAAATGTTATCCCACTCATTTAGTGTTATGTCTGATTTTAAATTTCTCCTTCTAAAAGGGTGATGCGATTCACAGAACCATGAATGATCGAGACATCCAATTTTTTTGAACCATCTAAGTGTCGGCAATGCATATGAAATCAACAAATTTCGGGTCGTTAACAACAGGAGATCAAGCAAGGTTGTCCCACATGCAGCCATGATTGAATTGAATAGGAAAACCACAATCGTTCCTGTTCAGAAAACAAGTTAAGAGGTCCTGATGCATTGGTTCAATTTAATTGAGCTCAATCAACTTCATCGGAGAATCGACAACAATGCTGAGCTTACAGGTAACGATTTAGTTTCAAGTGTAGATGTTGGCTTCGGTGTGCACTCATTCCTGCCATTAAATATTATAAGTAGATGTGTTTGGTTGCCTGACGGCTATGCAGCCAACTGAAGAGATCACTATCCAGAACACAAGAGTTGCAAAGAACATAAATCTTAACCTACAAAATATTAGGTAATTTCTATTTACGTTAAATTCTAAATATTATTTATACGGCACCCTATTTATGACATATACCAAACCGTCATCCTTTGTATTACTTACAGTGACGAAATAGTAAGAATAACTTTATAGGGAGAGACTGCAACAGGTTTTGAGAACAATGGAATACAAGCACATTTGCCACCCGTATTTGTTGCTTTCACAAGCTTGAAAGTAAAACAATACCAAGTTTATACACTGCCATACTTTATCTAACTACTTAAAGTTTCAGTTTGTTGATTGTTATCTCATATTTACAGGAAAACCTGTTCTTGGAAGCACATGATCAACCGTTTGTGTTTTCAATCCAGAGATTCCACAACTCTCTGAATACAAACACAAGTAAATTAACAACCCTTCTTTAATAACTTTTGCATTTATATTTCTTCGATTAATCTTTCTCACCCTAAACATGCACAAAACAGGTTTAAGCATCTGAGATCACCTCTTCAAATCCTGCCCACCTCAATTGAGATGTATACGGGGCTTGCAGTCGGTGCTATTTCTGAGTAAAAAACAATTGACGAGTTGCTTTTACTTGATCCTGCCTTGCACAGAGTTAGTTTGTCATCACCAACCTTTTCTCATTCTAAAAGGGAGATGCGGTTCACAGAACCATGAACGATTGAGACATCCAATTTTTTTTGGACCATCTAAGTGTCGGGAATGCATATGAAATCAGCAAATTTCGGGTCGTTAACAACAGAAGATCAAGCAAGGTTGTCCCACATGCAGCCATGATTGAATTGAATAGGAAAACCATAATCGTTCCTGTTCAGAAAACAAGTCAAGAGGTCACGATGCATTGGTTCAATTTAATTGAGCTCAATCAACTTCATCGGAGAATCGACAACGATGTTGAGCTTACAGGTAACGATTTAGTTTCAAGTGTAGATGTTGGCTTCGGTGTACACTCATTCCTGCCATTAAATATTATAAGTAGATATGTTTGGTTGCCTGACGGCTATGCAGCCAACTGAAGAGATCACTATCCAGAACACAAGAGTTGCAAAGAACATAAATCTTAACCTACAAAATATTAGGTAATTTCTATTTACGTTAAATTCTAAATATTATTTATACGGCACCCTATTTATGACATATACCAAACCGTCATCCTTTGTATTACTTACAGTGATGAAATAGTAAGAATAACCTTATGGGGAGAAACTGTAACAGGTTTTGAGAACAATGGAATACAAGCGCATTTGCCACTCGTATTTGTTGCTTTCATAAGCCTGAAAGTAAAACAATACCAAGTTTATACATTGCCATACTTTATCTAACTACTTAAAGTTTCAGTTTGTTGATTGTTATCTCATATTTACAGGAAAACCTGTTCTCGGAAACACATGATCAACCGTTTATGTTTTCAATCCAGAGATTCCACAACTCTCTGAATACAAACACAAGTAAATTAACAACCCTTCTTTAATAACTTTTGCATTTATATTTCTTCGATTAATCTTTCTCACCCTAAACATGCACAAAACAGGTTTAAGCATCTGAGATCACCTCTTCAAATCCTGCCCACCTCAGTTGAGATGTATACGAGGCTTGCAGTCGGTGCTATTTCTAAGTCAAAAACAACTGACGAGTTGCTCTTACTTGATCCTGCCTTGCACAGAGTTAGTTTGTCATCACTAACCTTTTCACCGAAATCACCTCTTTTTAATAATAGAATTTTCATGATGCATCTAACTTGACCATCTCTTGCTTTGTTTCTCTATTTGTTTATACTCCATGTTTGCAAAGTGAATTTGAAAACCCTCTGTTTCCATAATAGAATGCAAGTTTCGTATGCCAAGCAACTATTGTTGGATTCGATTTAAGCAAGGGCTGGTGGTACAAATCATGCCCGTCATGTCATAAAGTTGTCAAGAAAAACTTTGAATCGTTTGACTGCAATGAACATGGGTTCATAAACAGATTACCCGAACCATGGTAATATACGTTTACACCTATTTTACATCTTATGGTTATATTAAGTTGCTATATCCTTTTTTATTATCATGTGATTATGACAAATAAGGGTCGTCTCCCCAATAATTACGTTGTTACTACTGTTTCACCCTTGGGGTTATATTATTAGCATTATTGTAAATGTCTCTGCTATAATGTGTTACAATAGTCTGCACCTATACTGTTTTCCCCACCTTTAAAGAAGAAACTAAAGAGTTTCCAAAACAACCATAATGATAATACATAAATGATCCTTCATGTATGCAAAGGATGCCCCTATGGTGTGCATCTCAAGCCTTGCTTATCCTGATACCTTCAAATACATTGTGCTAAAAAATTTGAGGACGTCACCATTATCATAGGACTAATTTAAAATGTTATTATTTATGTACTCATTTCATTCTGTTGTACTCATCCTTATTTTATGTGTTTTAGTCGTGGCTATTCATATTTACACATGTATAGTTTGGAATTAAACTTCCAGTGCGCAACTTTAGAACATCATATTAATTGTTAAAGTATGCCTTACAAATTTTGGGAACCTTCATTTCCATTTGTGCTTCTACTTTATAGAGCCAGGGGCTAAAACCAGTTTATTATGTTGTTCCATGATTCGTTAACTCAAACTTTCAAACATACACTTTTCATTCTGCACAATATGTTGATGTGAGGTAAATTAATTCTATATAATTTGTGTCTTTATGTCCATTTTATACATGCATAGCTTGCATTACGGTGGTTCTACTGCATTTGCTAGATTACCCACAAGATTGCTATTAGCAGTAATGTTTGCCTAACAACCAAATATCCTCATCTTGCCTAGGTTCAAAATAGATCTAATTGTGGAAGATAGTATAAATCAGCACAACTTCCTCATGATATGAAGGCATGCCGAAAAAATACTTCGTGTTTCTTGCCACACTCTGGTGATAAAGGATGGATATGAGGATCCTTTCGTAGTTCCGCCAACTCTGAAAAATTTGGTTGGCGAGACAAAACAATTTAAGCTCTCTTTTAGAAATCAAAACATTGACTTCGGGAAGACAGACTTCATTGTCCGTGGACTACTCCAAGACCAACCGATCTTAAGCCCAATAACTGCCTTATGGCTGGTTTGGTATTGATGTGCTTTGAAAAAAAACTGCTATGAGAATAAGTGGCTGTGCTGTGAGAATAAGCGGCTGTGAAATAAATCAGCAGAGTGTTTGGTAAATTTTTTTGTAAAAGTGCTTTTGGAAAAAAAAGCAGTCTAATAGTGGGTCTTTTCATTAAAGAAGCATTGTAGCTCCATGTGCTTTGAAAAAAAACCAGTTTTCCAAAGCTGCAAATAGCAGCTTCAACTTTTTCCTTGATTTCAGCTTATTCTCACAGCAGCTTCCAAAATAAGCCTTTTTTTTCAGTTTACCAAACACCTAAAACCCCCACAGCTTTTTTTCATGTGTGTTTTTTTTTCAAGCACCTCACTCCCAAACTAGGTCTTAGTCACACCAAAAACACCTGATGCCACCTTAGGAAAACAAATTATGACTGAAGTGACCCCCAACCCATTGATGTCTTCCCAGAGACTAGATCAATAACCCCAGTCAGTTGCACCCACAAAGACTTCAAAATGAGCGTTGTTTCTTGATGAAACGAACAAATCTGAAAGGCTTGCTTTAAAATCTCATGTGCAAATCTTACAAACCATGCTTCTCTTAGGTATACGAATATGTATTGCTACTCATGAAAAACCTTCACACCATTGTTTTGCACTCTTTCATCACTCTCGCGTTTCTCTCTCCTTGATTCACAGCAAAAAACCTCGCGGCGACCAAACAGAGACAACCAATTCTACCAGAATTGCTAAAGAATTCCACAATCTGGTTGTCCCCAAAATTGAACCAACAGACAGATAGGTAAATTACAATTTGTTTTTCCAGCAAACGCCTACATAACAAACATCATAGTAGCATTTCTTAAACTATGATTTATATTTTTTGCTATAGTGCAGAAGATGTCCACTCTAAAAAAAGTCAACATCGCAATCTCCGTGATCGATTGCAACATGGCTTTCAACATGTTTTTGGCTTTCAACATTTTAGCTTCAGGACTTAGCTGCTTTAACAACAACGAAACACTCTTTTTGTTTTTTGTTAACTACTGAAACAGCTAACCAACCCTACAAGACATATATTTTTCCATCTTAACTGTAATGGCAAAATATGTGTGGACAGCATGTTACTTCTGTTTCTTAAGGAAACGGGCATCTTGCATGGTTTTTACTTTGCACGTTTGTGCTTGAAAACTATGATGCTAGAATAAGAAGAAAACTATTTTTATATTTTTTTGTCAGTTGCCCAAACATGTGCCTAACCTATAGGATATATATTTTGCCACCTTTACTACAGGGGCAAGATTTGTGTGAACTACATGTTACTTATGTTTCTTCTTTTTATTAGGGAACCAAAACGTTCTGTTTCGTTATGTTAATTATACAATGTCTTTTCATATAAGCTAAGTTGAATGTATATAAAAACAAAGTTAAATATCTTACCGACCTCATTCACTCATCTATCCCTCTCTTCATTCTTGATTATATTGAATTTATTCAGGTAAAATGTATCTTAATCATGCAGTTCAACGTCATGCATTCAAGTCCTGCAACATCGCGCATGCAAATTTTCTAGGGTAATCTATTTTGATTGATCTTTCTCTCTTATTGTAATATGTTTTTGTAGCATGATTTTGTAGAAGTGGATGGTCCTATGTTGGTGAATGGAGGCAAGGCCATAGTCCCAAATGTAATCAAGGCCATCCAAATCACTAGGTATCATGGGATTCTTGTAGTTTGGGTAAATCCTCTTTCCTTTCTTTTGTTTTTCTAGTACAACAATATATTTTACATTAAAAAATAAGGAGTTCGGTTAAGCCACGCAATGGGTAATCTAATTTAGTATCGAATTCACCATCTATGATATTTGAACCTAAAGCCTCTCACTTACAAATAAAGATGAATATCGTCAGACCATAGTAATTAGTGACATTTTCCTTTCCTTGTTAAGTTTATTGAAAATATGACTTACGTATTGGACAAAATCCAATTCCAAAATAGTTGCAAAGGCAAAAAGATAATTAAGGGGGGGTGTATTCAATTTGGATTTTGAGAGATTTTAATTCTTTTAATGAATTTAGACGTATTTAATCAGGATTTTCAGTGATTCTCTAAAATTCAAGATGTATTGAATTAGAATTTTAAGATAGTTTATTAAAATCCTTAGAAATCCGGGTGTATTCAATAGGGATTTTAAAGAAGTTTAGAACATTCCAGGTGTATTCAATTAGAAATTGAATTTAAAGAATTTGAGAAAGTTGAGGAATTAGAGGGAATTGGAGAGATTTCATAGTGTATTTTAAGCATCAACAAATCTCACCTCTTCCCATGAGATTTCCCATGAGATTTCAAGAGAATTGAATCAAAATTTTATATGGAATCTCTACAAATTAATTAAAATCCATAAAAATTAATGGATTTATAAATCTATTAAAATCTCTCAAATTCTCAATTGAATACACCCTAGCAAAAGCGCCTTTTTTGTTTTTTGGTTGAGAGGTAAATTTACGAAACAACAACCCTAGCCAAGGAGCCATTGCTTCAGCTCGCGTTTTATTCCCGCCACTCTCTCTTTGTGAGCTCAGTCGCTTTCGGCATAAACCCAGCTACTCACTCAGTTACCATGGTCTCCTCCTTGAAACCAAACACTCAGCTCTCTCGCTGCTTGCCCACTTCGCCCAGACCCTCTTTCTCCACCCCCAACTCCGCCCAAACCCAACTATGCACACTCCCACCTGGGTCTCACTCCGCCGCCTTCTCCGCCCTGTCCATGTCTTCCTCCCCCGAAACTTCCCGGAAAACCCACGTGCTTTCAGCCTCCAAAAACGAGTCCGGAGAAAGTGGCAGCGGCTATGACGGTCTGACGTATAAGGGCGCCGGTGTTGATATTGACGCCGGCGCGGAACTTGTTCGGCGAATTAAAAAAATGGCTCCCGGGATTGGAGGTTTTGGGGGTCTTTTCCCTTTCGGTACGAATATTGTTATTCTAGCTGTTTGAGTTTTTGATTACTTGGGGTGATCTGTGCTCTGTTTGTTTGAATTTTGGATTACTTTGGGCTGATGAACTTTTGTGGTGATTGCAGATGATAAATACCTTGTTGCCGGGACGGATGGCGTCGGGACGAAGCTTAAGCTTGCTTTCGATACTGGAATTCACGATACCATTGGTATTGATTTGGTAATGCTGATTTTGTTTTCAAGTGAATTGTCATGTGGTACACAATTGTCATCGATTTGTTACTTCTGTGCTAATTAATCTCGATTCGCAGGTTGCTATGAGTGTCAATGACATTGTTACTTCTGGTGCTAAGCCGTTATTTTTCCTTGATTACTATGCTACAAGCCGCCTCGATGTTGATCTTGCTGAAAAGGTAGAGCTCACAGTGCCTGAGTTGCTTGGGTTGTGTAAATACATATCACTGATTGAAGCTTACTCAAGTTTTGTGTTTGTTTTACCTTTTCTAGGTTGTAAAGGGTATTGTCGATGGTTGCCAACAATCTGACTGTGTTCTTTTAGGTGGAGAGGTACGCATGCTTAAGAATCAGTTCGTATGTTAATATGTATATCAAGCATATATTTTTGCTGTTTATTTGGATATATAGCATTTTGTCCCACACACATGTTAATACTTTGATAAGGTAGAGGCTCGCTGAATTGCATGTACCGAGCATATATAATTGCGGTTAATTTGTCTGTGTATGGTGTTTGTTCTTATTTTTTGCACATGTTATTACATATTTTGGATAAGGTAGGGCATCAATGAATTGCATATGTTTTCAGACTGCAGAGATGCCAGGATTTTATGCAGATGGTGAGTATGACCTCAGTGGTTTTGCTGTTGGAACTGTGAATAAAGATGCAGTGATTGATGGGAAAAACATTGTGGCTGGAGATGTCCTCGTTGGCCTACCCTCCAGTGGGGTTCATTCTAATGGTTTTTCTCTCGTAAGAAGGTTGGTCCTGTCAAATGAAATTAGTTCTTACTGGTTTTCATATGCTATTGTAACAGACGCAATTAGCCTGAAGAATTTTTTTCCGGTGTATCTTTGCAGGGTTCTGGCGCACAGCGGTCTTTCTCTGAAGGATCAGCTACCCGGAGAAGATATTACATTAGGTGAAGCTTTGATGGCCCCAACTGTGATATACGTTAAGCAGGTGACCGCTAAACCGTGCATCCAATTATTTTGCATCTTTGCTTATCATTGGGTGTTTTGCTAGTTGCTGAAAATGCTCTCTTTTTTTCCATGCACCAATAACAGGTCCTTGACATAATCAGCAAGGGAGGCGTAAAGGGGATAGCCCACATCACGGGGGGTGGTTTCACAGACAATATACCTCGAGTGTTTCCAAAAGGCCTGGGCGCTGTCATCTATAATGGTTCTTGGGAAGTCCCGGCTGTTTTCAAATGGATCCAAGAGGTATAAATATATATAACATCCAGCAAACCCAATTTCGGATTTCAAACTTGTATTATATAAATCTGTTTGAGCTGGCATCTTGAAACTATGAACTCTATTGTTTTCTGATTGTTTTTAATTTCTATCACTAGGCTGGAAGAATAGAAGAGGCCGAGATGATGCGAACGTTTAACATGGGTGTTGGGATGGTTCTTGTTGTGAGTCGAGAGGCAGCTCATAGAATACTTGAGGAGGCAAACGGAGCAAATAAAGCTTACCGCATTGGTGAGGTTGTACGTGGTGGAGGAGTTAGTTACAGTTGAAATGTCTAATGTCTGAATCCTGTTTTAATATTTGCCTTGTGAGCCAATTTGACAAGGTGAGGTACGAGGTAATGTAAGTGCGGCTTGGATTTTGCGGTTTATGTATCGTGACGTTCAGAAGTTCACTGGAATTTGTATGTCAGAGTTGTCATGAAAGGTTGAAATCACTATGTTCTGGTACAGCTTTGTTTAAGTTATGTAGTGATCGCTTTCACCGCTAATGTTCGAATTTGATTCTGAATCTCGTATTCAGTGTGCAAAAAATACCTTATCGGCACTGGTACGCCCTGCATTTTTCATGCCGATGCTTTCAGCTAACCGGTGAACAGTTACAGTAATAGGTATTATCCTTGTTATTAGCCGCATCCTTGCAAAGCATCGACTGGACTTCCATGATTGATCTAGGAGGCTCCAGGTCTTTCTCCTGCAACGGTTTCTTTCGAATCTTGGAGAATAAAAGACGAAAATCAGTCGCACTTCACAAAAATCACTACATAATTTAAGCATCCATACAGTATAGAGAATCGAACAACTTTGGGTTATGTGTTACGGTTGTTATTTCTGTTTCTAGGCTGGAGCCTTTTTTTTTTTTTTTAAATCAACTTTGGGTTCATGTCTTCTGTTTTGCAATTCTGGTAGATACTGGTGTTTGCCAAACAACTGTTCGTCTCTTTCTTGCAAAACATGGATGAGTAACGGAAACAAAAGACAACCCCATGGCTGGTCGAGCCTTCGCTCAATTCATTCAATTTCATTGGCCGTTGTAGCGTTGGCCCAACCCAATGCTCATTTCGGATGTTACCGCCATTTCCCTCCCTCTCTTGGTTTGGTAAAACTCTTTTGATCAAATCAAAAGTAAAGTGTATTACGTAGGAATCAACCATTCATACGATTCTTTGATACAAAGAAATCACAAAAAATGGTTCGGTGGGTTTGGCTTCGTGCCTTGGTGTCAAAACCAGGGTATCCCATTGCTTTGGTGAAAATTATTTGTTATTTGGTGGTGTGCTTGGAGGGATCCGCAATCCACCTATCTGTTTTGCGTTGTATATTGCATTCAAAGGTATTAAATTTATGCAATTGTTATGTAGACATCAAATAGGTCGCTCTTCTGTTTGAAATTTTTCCCTTTTGTTTTTTTGGCCCTCATGTTAGACGTTTTGTTTATGTGTTTAGATTGTTATTTTCTGTTTGTAGGCTCTGGAGCCTTCTTTTTTTAATCAATTTTGTGTTCATGTCTTCTGTTTTGCAATTCTGGTAGATACTGGTGCTTGCCAAACTCTTTGTCTCTTTCTTGCAGAACATGGATAAGTAAATTGCACGTTGTTTATAATTTTCATTGTTTTTTATTTTCTTGGTTTTGTGGGAATTTCTGATGTGTCGTTGCAATTTCCTCTTCATAGGATAAATGGAAAGCTTGCGTCCAACTCCTATTGATCGGTTAAGACCATATACGAAGGTGGACAAAATCAAAGTTCGAATATGCAGTATTTGGAAATCCACGATCCCAGGAACTGTTCAGAAATACACTTCCCTGCACTGTATATTAGGTTACGAAGCGGTGAGAAATCGTTGTTTGATTTCTTTAAACAAAAGTAGAGACAGTGACAATTAACTGAGTAGACTGCTCATCTCGGGATTGTGCATCCACCATCTGTTCCCTCTCTTCTTTTTCTTGTTTTTTTTCCCTCAATTTTTCGGCTTCTTCGCTTATGATTGACACGTGGCTTTTTCCGTCTCAATTTTTTTGTGCGCCCCTGGATTTTTGTTTACATCTTACCTGAAATAATTTAACTATTTTGATTCATTGTGTTTGCTTATGGTAACACTTTGATTAATGTGATGTTGTTTGTGTTGCGCATGATATGTGTTTTCATTTCTTTATCGACCGATTTTCTGACTTTTTTTTTTCCTCTTTTTTAATACAATGTGAAGCAACATGTTGTGGAGGGTTGTACACCGGATGTTGATCATGATGTTATGGCCTCCAAAATTGAGACCAGTGGATGCTAAGAAATCACCGATTTTCGGACTGCTAGAATTAGAAGACAATACAGGGTAGTGTTGCATGAAACTCAGGTTTTGTTCAGCTCAAAAACAGTGTTTTAAAAATTAATGAGCGTCTTCCCGCCTATCCCTCGCCATCGATTTTTTCTATAAGATTATAACACACTATATCCTCGCTTGAACATAGTTGATATTCTCACAAGTACTGTTAATGTATATGTGCATGTACATGGGTTAAAGTGTGTTTACATTTGTTTTCTAAAATGGACTTTAACGATCTGCATGTGTTTATCTTTTAAATAATAAGATGTCATTGGCTGTATAAGCGTTGTGCAACATCGTGAACCTAAACAGATTAATCAGAGGATTGCATACAAATGTGACGTCCGTATCCAAAAGATAAGGGTTTTTTTCTTATGGATGTTCTTCGCAATTCTTTTCAATATTTGTTACTTTGCTGCTGTAAAAAAAAAAAAAGTGAAAATTTTATTTGTTGTTCCCTTTGTCAACAGAAAAGAGGAACTGATGGTTACGTTGTGGGCAAACGTCAGAGAAGCTTTTTCTTCTTAGCCAACGAAGACTTTTTTTTTGCCAGCTGTTGTTGTTTTCACAAGTCTAAAACTGAAGCTCTACTTGGGTATTTTGTTTTCTTAAAAACTTATTTTTGGCTATTTATTTTGGTTTGTGCAGAAGTTGTTTTGTTTAAATTTTCTAGATGTTTCATTGTTCTGCAATCTATTATATGTCTTTGGCCCGATTTGTCGTTATATGTTTTCCTTCTTCTTCATCGATTAGTTTACAAGTATCTTAATACATGAGTGATTAGTCACCCCTACTGATCATTTTCTAACTTTATTTTCTTTTTTATTCAGCCATATGTGTTAAGTAGATTTGAGCATGGTCAGTTTTTTTATTAATAGTTTGAAAATGATCAATATTGTGTTATGAATGAGTTAGTTGGTTTGAAATGCATCACATCATAAAGCTGATTGTCCCAACATTTTAAAAAGAAGAGTATCTACGTATTGTTGGTTATCTTAAAAATAATGCCTCCCTCTTCAAAACAAGCAACGAGGATGAAGTTTTGCAGAATGCTAGAAAGGTTACGATTGATGAATTAGCTTCTTCAGATCCGGAGTTGCACAAGGTATAAAAACTAATTTTGGTTTTTTGTGTTCTCTCAAAATTTTGTATTTTTAACAAAACTAAATTATGTTGTTGTTCTGACTGTTACAAATGTGTGACAAAACATATTACAGGATGATACATTTATGTGTCGAGCATCTGTTAGCGTTTTGACACATGCTTTGATTGGTGGTACAGTGTTTACCCGAACTGTGTAAAACAGATGCACAAGGATCTAACCACCGGGTAGCTCATTTGCCAAAAACATCCTTACCAGATTCCAACGCCTTGGTAATGTTAAATCGAATATTTAAAGCGAGGCTACCAAAAATTTGCTCTTTCTTGGTGCTGTGTTGTTTGTTGTCATTAACTAATTGGAACAAATAAATATAGAGAAGGTTATTGACGTTCAGTACGGATATACAAATTTAGTTTGATAATTTACGCAATCACACTTTAAAAAATTTTAAATTTGGGATTATAAAGCATTTTTACAATGGATGTACAGAATGGTTGCTAAACAAGCTATTGTTCGAAAATTTATTTTTGTTATCATTGTCTTCTCTTTGCTTTGTGTTTTTGTCTGACTTAAGTCATGTAAACTTAAATCTTATAATTTTTTTCCTGCTGTGGCCAAAAAAAAAAAAAAAAAAAAAACTTCCCTTTGTTTCCTTTTCCTTTTTCTCTTTTCTTATATCTGGTTACATGTGATGGTTATATAATTCTATAAAGTTACCCTACATGTGTCTGTTTTGATTGTACTTTTTTACATATTGAGTTTGTGGCAATCTGTGACTCTCAAAAATCTCATCAAGTTCAGTTTCCAAATGTTGGTACAAAGTCAACCTCATTCTCTAAGATGAAGCAAATGGAACTTTTTGGCATGCCCTGTGACACACCCCGACCTAGATCGAGGCATGCTGACCATTACGTGAGGGTGACGTAGCCATGTGCGCAGTGCGGAAGTGATAAGGATATAGAAATGCGAGTGTCGAGATTTAGGTGTGATTACAAATAATCAGAGCGTAGATAGCCTAAGTGCAGTCCAGCAGGACAATACTAATTATACAATATTAGAGATGGTCCTACATTAGTGATAATCTGTCAGAACTGCCGTCGATTCCTCGTGAGCCACCAACAAGCAATCCTACCTAAAACCTGGAGGGGCGCAAAACAGAAAGTGTGAGTGGACAAAAACAAAGCTTTTCAAATCCATTTCAATTATCAAAAGTAGTAACCCCTAACCGTAAAACCTGTATAATTCCCAGAAAATAGCAGGCATGTCTATATCTCAAAATCACATTCGAAATAACAATTTCACAATCTGAAATGGTATGCCATCCGGAGTCACCTAACGTGACCTGTACGGCTAGATCTATAGCTCATCAACTGGTTTTCTGCACATAAGTCGGAACCACCTAAAGTTGTATGTACGACAGGTTAGGTGTAAATAAATACGCTCAAGTGCTACGATCACGTGAAGGCTGTGCGAAGTATCGCAAGTCACCTACGAGTCGGAATCACCTAATGTGGTCTGTACGACAGGCTAGCACCTGCCTTGGATCCAAGGTGAGCGTGTGGTGCGGGAGGTGAATGATCACGTGAAGGCTAGGCCCTGTCCTCAGGCGGAGCACTAACACCGAGGTGCAGGTTTATGAGCTCTAAATGCATCAAATGTAATCAGAACCATACAACTTACATCATCCACAATCTATAAACTCACCTGGAACTTACATGAGTGCCCTTAGCGTCAACAACAACATATGCAACTTCTAAATACATATTCTAAGTATAAAACATTTGGCATGGCATTTCCAAATTTTTCGATGTCCCACGCGCCGGCCAAGGCACGGCCACACGCATAGGCACGTGCCTGGCACGCTGGACGAAAACCCTAACAACATTTGGGAATATTCCGTTAAAAATCAGCATATACTGTTATTTTTACCTAACGCCGTAAGCATATTCCGTCAACTTTGACGGAATATTCTCCTCCTTCTTCCTTGGTTCGCTGGAGTTCGGCGCCAACCACCACTACTATTGCCGGATTCTGGGAAAATTTCAAACCTTAATATCTCATCCATTTTTCAACCAAAATTTATATCAATGTGAAGCTCAGGATGAAAGGAACATATCCTTACCACTTTTAGGTCCTAGAACCAATGGAATTTAGTCAGAAAAATCTCGATAGTCCGGCCACCCCTGCAACTCTTCGAACTCGAGTGTTCCGACATCCAAAATCCTCTAAAACTCTTCTATAAGCTTCGTGAAGAAGTTATAAGGCTCCCTAAGACCCTAAAACTCGACGAAACATCCGCGATCAAGACGGAGCAAATTACACCCCTTGCCGGAGCTCGGATATTTCAAGTTTCCGAGGTCCCCACGTCAAACTAAAGGTATGGTTTGACTCCTGAGCTTGCAAGGAGTCCAAATCTCGCCTCCATAGACTTGATCCGCGACTGGTGAAGCTCGTTGAGAGATTGACCGTACGATTGTACGGAAAAGGAAAGAAAATCCGAGAGGGAAGGAGAGAGAGAGTCAACGGGTGTGTATGTGGGTGTGTGGTCCAGATTGGTCACCATCTAAAATCCTTACATTCTAATTGAGTCCAACTAATTAGGACTTATCCATTTTTATCATTGTTAGCCAATAAATAATTATAAAAGTAACTTCATCATGGCTATAATCATATCCAGCACCGTTCCATGATTGTTATCAACCTTTAAAATCAAATTTAGCATCAATGTGTTTTGCCTCTATTTCCATCTCAACCACTAGCGGCTACAATTTTGTATTAATTACCGTTATCGATTGTTCTTAACATATGATCATCATATCCCAATACATCCACCATCGTTTTCCCCACCTTATGATATGTGAAATATTTATATTTGCACTCATTTTTATTTATTGCAAACAGAATTTGAATCTGTTTCAGTTTCCTACAACCAAATTGAAATCAATTTGAAAGAGCTACGTCTATTCGTCGTCTTCAAGGTATAACATTGATCACTCTCAACTTTTAATTTCTTTTTCAACTTTTTTTCCGTATGCATTTCTTCAATAGATATTGATATGGTCACTTACAGCATAAAAAAAACTTCATTTTTTTTTTTGTCAATATTTAAGTTTTTCTTAATTTTCTTCATGAACCACGTCAGCCCATAACTCTGTAACCATCCAAGTATAGAACTTATCCATTTTTATCATTGTGGTATCAATACAAATTTTCTCTTATTCTTTCAGGTGGTATTGGTTTTAAAACACAAGAAAAATTAAATTGATCCCATTGTTCTCTACACATCACTTTGGTCCCTGAGATTTGAAATCAATATAAGTGGTCCTTGAGATTGTCCATTAATGATTTTTATCATTGCATGAAAACAAATCTCCATTAAATAAGAATAAAATGACAAAAATACATGTTGGCCTATTGTTTGTTAAAATTGAGGCTATTTTTGTCATTTTGATCCTTATTTAACATAATTTTTTACGGAATGACTAAAATGATTGATGATGGACAATCTTAGTGACCACTCCTATTGATTTCAAATCTCATAAACTAAAGTGAAGAGTTATGCAAATATCAAGGACTATTTTGGCTAAAAACCCTTTTTTCAATGAAGAATCTTGGATCCCTTGACATTTATCCAATCGATAAATTCATGACATTCTTTTTGGTGAAACACTAAAGGTCCCGCCAATTTCTCTTTTATCATCATCAGCAAACTATTCTTATCATCTTGAGCCCAACTTCAGCCAGTCCACATTTACTAATGAAATGATTGTGACTGGGAAGGAAGGGTCATAAAATTAATGTTCAGTTCCTCTAATTAGTAATTATTAATCTTGTTTGGGAGAATGTAATTGAGTGGAAAATTTTATGGAGATGTTAATACTTGCCGTTTAATTGACCAAATTTCTCAAATTTCACTTTGTGTATCAATTCTATAACTGTAAACCTAATCTTTCTAGTTCCATCATTTCAGAATTACTTTGTATCCTTTCTTTTATTCGAGCGGTATTTTAATCTAATTCAATAACGAGAGGGAGATATCAAACTTGAGTGTAAGGAGGGCGCATATTTCTCAAGCCCTTTAGCTACCCCATGTCAGAAGATAAATTACTCATCCTTCACGTGTAATTGCTTCTAATCCCCTCAAAATTTACATTCATTCACCTTTACCCTCTAGCTATACTTTAAATTTACAAGTTATCCAATCCAATAGAATCCTAGGCACCAAAATCCCTCATCCAAACATATTGCTAAGAAGTTGAATATAGGATAATAATAATAACAACAATTATATAATGTAAACTGCTGTTAGAAAGATAATAAAAAAATAAAAATAAAAAAACACATTGGAAAAGCAGGTACTAATCACTTCATACACAGGCAATATGAACAGATATTTTCCACATCGTCAATAACAAGATCTATACTAGCACATTACATCAATACCAACAGATTATACACAAACTACGACAACTAATCAATGAAGAAATAACGGCTGAAAGCACTTAGGGAAGTCCCTAGTTTTCTGTTCACATGATCATCAACATTCCCACAAAGTCACAAAAATTGGTAGTTGTACAAATTTCTCTCCATAATACTACCCCACACGGTTAGCCCCAAAAAATTAAATTTTACACAGCTTGCCTTGATCCCAAAGGTTCCGAATCCGGAGTTTGTTGCTCAATTCAGTCCCATTAGCTTGTGCAACTTTTCTTATAAGGTACTTTCTAAAATCTTAGCCAATCGTCTTAAACCCCTCTTACCGAAGTTAATTTCTCCATTGCATAATGCTTTTGTAGCAGGCCGGCATATTCAAGATAATATTCTGATTGCCCATGAGATTTCCATTTCATGAAACTAAGAAGAACTAAGAGAAAGTTTGAACTGGGTATAAAGTTGGATATGAATAAAGCTTACGATAGTGTGGAGTGGGATTTCTTGGAGGAGGTTTTGGTCAACATGGGGTTCAATCGAAGATGAATTGATTTAATTATGAAGTGTGTGGTTACTGTTGATTTCTCCGTTATAATCAATGGCAAACCTGGTAGGAAATTTCTTCCTTCTCGTGGACTTCGGCAAGGGGATCCTCTCTCACCCTACCTTTTCTTGTTTGTAAGTGATGTTCTTGCTTTGCTAATTCAAAAAGTTGTGGATTTGGATTATATTGAAGGAATTAAAATTAGTTCAAATTGTCCAAGTATTTTGCATATGTTCTTTGCGGATGATACCTTGATTTTTCTCCAGGCCAATCAACAAAATTGCAGGAACATTATTAAGATTTTAAATGTTTATTGTGATGCTTCGTGCCAACAAGTTAGTCTTAATAAATCAAGTATGTATTTCAGTGCTAATACCCCAAGAAATGTAATGGAAGAATAGGGTGCTATTGGAATGCAAATTGTTGGTAATCCTGGTACTTATCTTGGTTTGCCAACAATTTGGGGTAGGTCTAAACGTCAAGCTTTGGGGTATATTAAGGATCGATTATTAAGGAAAATCCAGGGATAGAAACAGAAGTTGTTGTCTCATGCGGGAAAGAAGATGCTTATTAAAGCGGTTGCTCAAGCTGTACCAGTTTACCCAATGAATATTTTTAAATTTCCTGCAAGTATTTGTAAAGAATTTGACTCTCTTGTGGCTGGGTTTTGGTGGGGACAAAATTATGATGATAAAAAGATTCGCTGGGTTAGTTGGGATGTATTAGGTTTGCCAAAACAAGAGGGAGGTTTGGGTTTCAGGAACTTACAGGAGTTTAATGTGGCTTTGTTGGCTAAACAATGTTGGAGAATGGTGATGGAGCCGGAATCCTTATGGGTGAGAGTTATGAAGGCAAGATACTTTCTGAATTCATCATTTCTGGAAGCTAAAAAAAGGAAGTAGAGCTTCGTGGGCTTGGGCAAGCTTATTGGAAAGGAGAGAGATTTTATTGGGCGATGCTCAATGGCAGGTGATGAATAGTGAAACAATACGGTTATGGGTCGATCGATGGATTCCTTCATTACCAAATGGGCATCCTAATCCTTGTGAGGATTCTAATATAAACCCAAACCAAAATGTTGCTTCTATAATCCGGCCTTCCTCTCAAGAATGGGATCTTCAACCCATTAGTTCTTGCATCTCTAGAGGGAGCTTAATGAGATAAAAGAAATACAAATTGGGGATCCTTCCTGTAATGATAGATTAATTTGGCCTTTGGAGAAAAGGGGTGTCTATACGATGAAATCGGGTTATCATTGGATTCATGATAAGGAGTCTAATCGAAACCGGAGCTCTTCCTCCAGGCATCAATTAGTTGCCAAGTCTGGAAATGCATCTAGAAGCTGGAAATCCCTCCTAAAATTCGCACTTTTATGTGGAGAGTTCTCCATAGAGCTCTTGCTACAAGGTTGGCCCTCTTTAAGAGACGTGTTGCTGACTCTCCATTATGCCCCATTTGTAATGAGTAAGAGGAGACTGGAGCATATGTTTTTTCTTTGTCCATTGGTTGAACCTGTCTGGTTTGGAGAACAACTCAACTATAAGGTGAATAAACATGAAATTGATACTTTTAATAATTCGTTGCACTTTTTAATTGTGCATATCATGGGCAATAAGTAGGATAAAACATGAATTTTGTCACAAGTGGCGTTCACTTGTTGGAGTATTTGGAAAGAGAGATGTAATGCTATTTTCAATCAAAAGAGTGTGTCACCTTTGCAGGTTATTCACAAGATTAGATGTGCTTATGCTGCTTTTATGGAGGCTACTAGGAGAACTCAAAGGGCTATAAGCGGGATGCGGACAAGTTCAGACAACCATGGAAATCTACAAGGTAATTCTCAACCCATATCTGCTTGGTCTCCTCCTGTTTAAAGTAAATGTGGACACTAGCTGGAATGCTAACAACGAAGAAAGGAAATGTTGCAATGGTGATTCGAGATTTGAATGGTAAGTTTGTTGCTGCAAGGAAATTATGTATATCGGCTTCAAGCGTTCAAGTGGCGGAGGCTAAGGTAATTTTGGAGGGATGTATGCCTGCCAAGAACTTGGAGCTAGACAAAATCATTATGGAATCTGATTCAAAGGAAGTAATTTTAAGTTTATGTGATTCCACTTTCAATGGCAGGATTTAGGGTGACACAAAGTTGTGGTTTGTGTCGGGTCTTTATTCCCTTTGTCACTCTGTTGTAGTTTATTATGTTATGTTTGTGGGTTGGTCCTTGCTTTGATCTCCCTTGTATCTTTATTGGCTTTGCCCTGGTTATAAATCCAGTTTACCAAAAAAAAAAATACTACCCCACACCAAATTCACCGATATTTGATGCCATATATGTAAACAGAGGAGAAGTTAATGAAGAAGGAGAGGTAGCTTACTGAGAAGGTTCCTTTCTTCAATCATCCTCTTAGGTATCTCCTTCTTGGTCCATCATGAGACGGTGATTGATCATCTAAAACAAGATATTACAATGCTCTTGAGCCTATCTTTCCCCACCATTTTCTCCGTCGCTTTTCCTCCTGTGTGCCAAATTTTATGAAGCTTTGTCTTTGTCTCCCGTAATCTTGCCTTGTACTCTTTCTTCCAGGGACCAGGACTCAAAGCGGTGTTCAGGTTTTCGTAGATCTTCCTCAGGATTCATATTTGCAGCTGACCGCCCAGGTTAAACCTCAACTAGAGCTTTCGTATCATCACCGAATATCTGTCTCACTGCTCGAATTCCCTCAACAGATTGCTGACTGCATTTGAACTGCCGTTAGCCTGACACCCTGCTCCATTAAAGGGTGTGCTTGCACCAGGAGTTCCAGGTCCCAAAGATGTGGCTTCTTCAGAATCGTAGCAGGGTGATGAAACAGAACCTAGTCTTCCAGGTTGACCAGCAGTATTGTCAGATGCAAAACTCCTTCTGGCTACAGAAAGACTCGTCTGCATAATAATAAGGAGCATTAAAGGTGATACAAAGTTCAAGCTCAGTAGAAGAGCTGGCCACATACTTGATAACGAAATCCACCAGATTCTTTTCAAAGAACTAATCAGCAGATTCACATAATGGCTTTAACGAAAGAGGCAAATACTTTGATCACTTCAGAAAAGCACCCTTCTTACTTTGCAATGGGAGAAGAGCGCCCAATGAATTTTACAATTAAGAATCAATTAGAACATTACAAGTGAAATGGATAGTTGAGGGGTTTTCCTCCAGCTGAGCTATTGAAGTGTTTCTTTAAAAAAATATAAAGAAAACAGAAGACTAATACCACCAAATTCATAGCTTTTATAGCTATCATGCAATGTGGAACTCTATTAAGATATCGTAAGCATTCAAATCAAGGTAAAGCAAACATGTAAAGGCACAACCCCTCATTGTCATAAATTATACGAGTTGATTTGAATGTCATATATACTATACAGTGAAGATGAATCTAATGAACTTGTGATGAAAAATTAGCAGGTCAATGATATAGAAGGCTTAAATCAATGAAATACCTTCTCAAATAGATTCAAGCATTCTTGATTGTCTTGAAAATCAACTTTAGTCCAATCAACCCCATCCAATTCACATTCCTGAAGTAAAAGGATTGTCACAATTCAAACGTTTAGTCATAACATGTAGCCTGACACTAAGTAACCTTAATGCTACATTGCACTTGAGATGCTCACCTCCTGCTCAAGCTTATATAATTGTCGGTTGAAATGTTGCTGCAGCCTCTCATTTGCATAATCAATACACATTTGTTCAAAGCCGTTCTTTGAAAAATAGCCCTTAAGATCATTACTAAATACACAAATCTTATTGCAAACATCACCAAAAGTGAAGTATATATTATTACCTGGAATGACTCAAACCCGTAAATACCAAGTATACTGATGGATCTCCCAGTACAGCATTTCCCCACTGCAAGTGACTAGTTAATTTGTTCTACAAGCCAGTCAAACAAGCTCACAAAGATAAATTTTGCCAATACCTTTCTTGCAACAATTGCCTGAATACAAGAGAAAGAAAGAAAATCAAGAGAAGTTACTCATATGTCGGCATCTATTCAAGTGTAGGTCCAAAAGTAATATATGTTTGACCTAACAAAACAAACACATTCTGAGACCGCAGATAGTTGACATGGAATGAAATCAGAAACTGAGGAAAATCTCAGACAAAACTTGGGATAGACAAAATCTTAAAGGTCACACTCTTAACACTGCTCAATAATATGACTGCAGTTGTGGACCTAAAAATGCCATTCCAGTGATGCAGTTAATGACCAAATAGAAAAGCTAAGTAGTTAGAACTATCACTAAAAATCCAAGCCAGGAATGCAACTGGCTTAGAATCAGCATTGTATGCAAAAGTTCCCACGGAAAGATCACCAAGTGAATGACCCGTATATTACCTTCATCAGCCAACACTTCCACATGCTTCTCATTGTCAATTGCTTGAAATGATATGTTTCCCAGCCATAACACTGCGGCCAGCAATGAAAGCATGTGTTCTTGATCTTCCTTACAGACTTGAACAACATCAGCACTTCCTGAGAAGATGCGAAAACAATAAAACAAGGAAGAAAGTGACACTTTGGTTATAGAAGGAACAAACCAGAAAAGAAAGTGTATTGACTGCTTGAATGGTGATATAAACAACTATCTGTTTACTTACCAGAAGTATATGAAACTTCCGCGCATCACCTACACCATCAATTTCCAAACAATCACTCTGATTAAGATACTTGTACTCACTAGCCCTTTTAACGTTTAGCCTCACTGCAATTAAAAACAAACAATGATTCCCTAATACTTGCACAGAAGAACTGTTGAAGGTTCTAATTTTGTAAAATAACCAACAACAACAACAAAGCCTTTTCCCACTAAGTGGGGTCGGCTATATGAATCCTAGAACGCCATTGCGCTCGGTTTTGTGTCATGTCCTCCGTTAGATCCAAGTACTCAAGTCTTTTCTTAGGGTCTCTTCCAAAGTTTTCCTAGGTCTTCCTCTACCCCTTCGGCCCTGAACCTCTGTCCCGTAGTCACATTTTCGAACCGGAGCGTCAGTAGGCCTTCTTTGCACATGTCCAAACCACCGGAACCGATTTTCTCTCATATTTCCTTCAATTTTGGCTACTCCTACTTTACCTCGGATATCCTCATTCCCAATCTTATCCTTTCTCGTGTGCCCATACATCCCATGAAGCATCCTCATCTCCGCTACACCCATTTTGTGTATGTGTTGATGCTTCACCGCCCAACATTCTGTGCCATTTAAGCAAGGGCCATTACTCATAACTGATCATTGCTAATTATCATATGAACCAGTTGTAAAAAGCAATCAAGAAGACTGGAAAAAGTCAACTCAATGCTTCTACTAACACGCCATGTTCTAAGAGACGCTAGGTGCTAGTTAGGCGGGGGGCTAGGACTTAGTGCCTAGGCGGACTAGACGGATTTAAGTTAATTTATTACATATCATAAAATAAGTGTCTATTTAAAATATACATAATTGCAATACATAAATTGCAAAATACAATAACATGTAGACTAAAAAGTATTAAAACATATTGGAGACATGAGAAATAAGCATATAATTGCAATTAACGCTTACCCCATAAGTGTCCGCCGCTGTACGGGTCGTTCGCTGCAGCTTGGTGTAAAAGGTCCCTCACAAACTCTACTGCTCGAGAGCCATCTGCAGGAAGATCTCGGAGAATGATGCTGCAAATAAAAATCTGTTAGCAGAAGAATGACTTCATATTGCAAAAATATTACATTATATTTTGACTTACTGGTCTGATCCAGACCCCGCAGCTGCTGGCCACCCCCATTATCATCCTTTGTAAAGGAGCTGGTCCTCCAGCTCGGCGACCGCTCAGCCACCGTCGTCGAAGCGTCCTTTTTGCTTTTTCAAGCCTACTGCTTGTAAACCTGAGTCTCTCATGGCATTTTTGGACCCAAAAATCATTTGGGTTCTCAAAACTCCATTCCGGTTCCTATTGACGAATAGCAAACAACCCTTTATATTTTTAAAATTTTCCCATGTATTTTCTTCTTGCCGCATTCCTACTGCTGTAAATCTGACTCAGAAAGTTGATTTCCTACGGCTGTAAATCTGCTCTTCGTCAATAGGAACCGGAAAGGAGTTTTGAGAACCCAAATGATTTTTGTAAAGGCACTTACCACCCCCCATTATCATCCTTTGTAAAGGCACTGGTGAAGCCATGACATTGTAGATCTGCTGGTGAGAACTGTTAAGATCCCAGCCAACGACCAGGGCACCGGCGGGATCACAACACCTAAACTGGTAAGCCATAAATGCCGCTCTATGGCAAACTCATCATCTGTTATTAATAATATAGTATTTTAGGAACCAACAAACTGATGTCATATTAAAAGAAAATAGACAATGATTGGTAAAAGAAAAACCCAGAAAATAAAAATAAAAATTTTACCTCTTCACGAACCTGCTTGAGCATCAGCCACCAACTTCCGGTTACGCCGTTCATGGTCATGTAAATGTCGCCCCATCCCCAATGCAGCTTCGGGCATGATTCGCTGAGAATAAATCCCCATAAATCACAGAGCCTAGAATCACACGGGACGACCAATATCGCTTATGCGCACTCTACAGATATACTTGTAGCCATGGATTCTAGGCTCTCTGATTTATGGGGATTTATTCTCAACGAATCATGCCCGAATCTGCATTGGGGGTGGGGCGACATTTACATGACCATGAACGGCATAACCGGAAGTTGGTGGCTGATGCTCAAGCAGGTTCGGAAACCCTCTGAGTCAAAAATACTGAATACAAAACACAAACGCATAACTAGCAAATTTAGCTAACCAAACTCATTCTTGTACTAATTTAACAATCTAGAAAATAAAGAGTAAAGCACTCTTATTAAGAAGTATGATCAAAAGGTTGAAATTCAAAATTATATACACGTTTCGATTCAGTTCTGAATGGTTATAGCAACATGAAAACCATAACTGGTATTAACAGTTCGGCCCGATTGTTTTGAGTTAATTTTGGTCCCATAAAACTGAGAACATGAAAGAATTAAAAATATAATTATATAATTAACCCTATTAATATGAATTAATTAAAAGAAAGAAAGAAAATTAAGCATTTGTCAAGCTCCCACACACACATGTATATAATGCATTGTATTACATTATGGTACATTTTTTTTAGTGCCATTTAGAGAAATCAGACCAAAAGGTCTTCTTTCCCTTTGGAAACGAAAATTGGATTGTTTTGCACCAAGTGATTCACGGACACATGAAAAAAGCAGCTTGCATTAATTAGGGGCAGACGGTTTGCTTGCTCGGCAAGTTTTTTGGGGTGACCAGTCAACAAGCAGCGAACATGCAGTGTTTGTGCGCTGTGAATATGAAGTGGACACGCGCTTTGGAGCGCGTGATTTGTTACACTGGCTTCTCACCTTTTATGTGATGGGATATATATCATATGTGTATGCATGCCAACCATTGTCATGGAAGGAGAATCACATTTCAACTTAACCTTCTCTCCTTTTTTTTTAATTCAATTTTATTTATTTATAAATAATCCTTAAAGTATCTGTGATTTATATCTTCAGTGTAATTTTGCACATTAAAAAAAATACACAATTTTTTTTAGTCTCATTCACTCTTATATTTAATTTCTTTTATGTTGTTTTTGTTTGAGTTATTCCAGGATAGTCAACAATAAATAAATGTATTTAAGGTGGCTTGGACATGCTAACCGAAGACCTATAGATACTCCCGTTAAAAATGCGATTGTGAGATAGAGACTCATGACAAAGGGATAGAGAAATGACCTATGAAGACCTGGAAAGAGACTATAAGATACATGAAGCACTTGGATCTAACGGAGAACTTAGCGCAACACCGTTCGTAGTTACGTTCTAGGATTCATACCATCGACTCCACTTAATGGGATAAAATTTTGTTGTTGTTGGCGGACTTATATTGTTCTTAAATCCATACATTCGTCCACTAATAAGAATGCAACCCTATTAATATGATTTTTTTTTTTTGAGAATTATTAATATGAATTAATTAAAGAAAATGAGAGAAAATTAAGCATTTGTCAGGCTCCCACACACATCTCTAATCTCTAATATTAGAAAGCCAGAAGACTACTTTGGTGTCTCAAGGCTTGACAAAAAAAATTTGGACTAAAACACCCATAAAACAAAAAAAATCTAAAACTGATAGAATTTGATACATATAAAAGCGCAAGGGCAATTTTGTCAGAAAAATTAAAATTTGTTAATAAAAGATAATAAAGAGAGAAAAAGGGAACGTGTTGATCAAACTCCTCCTCCATTTTAGGAGACATAATAAGAAAATAAAAAACCAACGTCGAAAGAGGGGTAGATAAAAAGTTGGATAATTATCTTCCTATTTTAAAAACTAAGAGATAATTATCCTCTTAAATTGAGCAGTTATAATTTTGACACGTTGAAAAAAAAAATTGGTGTTCAAATTTGAAACTGCAATTAGCAATTGCAATTGGTTTTAATCCTTTCCCACAAAAACTAAATCGTCTTCACTCTCAGGTATGGTACTTTGATGTTTGATTTATTTTTAATTTCCCTTTTTATCATTAACTCCATATTTGATCAAATATATAGGGGTGATTGGTGAACCCCCAATGAATGATGCGTTTTCAATATATGAGTTGGTGGTTTCACAGGAAAAATACGGAAGAGGGGCAACTAATAGTTCCATTATTTTGGGTAACTTCGTTTAATTTTTTTTTCCCTCCTGCCCATGAATTAATTTTAATTAATTTACCATAAATGTTCACTTAAGGTTTCTAGGAAAATAAGGGTCTGTTTAGTATTCTACTTGAATCCAACTTTTTAAACTCAAAAACAATTTTCAAGTTTTGGGCCTTAAAAACTTGTTTGGTAAGATTATTTTCAAAAATTGAACTCAAGACTAACTTAAAAATATAGTATATTCTCTAAAAACAAAAAATGAGTTAGAGTTTTTAAACTTAAACCCAATTTTTTTTCTTTCTCCCTCCTCCCCTCTCACTCCAAATCTATCTCTCTTTTTTCTTCTTTCTCTCTCATCTTTTTCTTTTTTTACCTTTTTCGTCTCTCTTTCCATCCGCTTTCTTCATTCTCTCACTCATCTTCCTCTCTATCTCGTTCGATCCTCTCTCTTCTTTCTCTTTCCTTCAATCATCTCTTACTTTCTTTCCTCCTCTCTCCTCTTTCTCCCTATCCTACAACCCCCTCTTTTTAGATCTCCTTGTTTAGTTTAATTCGTAAGATTTAAAAATTTTAAATCACAAACCAATCAAGTTTTTGAGTCTTAAAGAAAATTATTTTCAAGAAATGTTCTTAAGAAATGATTTGAGAAATGATAAAAAATTTCAAATAGGATAACAAACAAGTCAAGTTTGAACTTTTTTATTTGTGTAATCAGTTCTGAAGTTTGTTTCACAAGGAAAATATGGAAGAAGGAAGACAAATAGCGGAAGAAGAGGGAATCGAAATAGTTTTGAGTCATCCTTTTCTGTTTTGAGTAACATAGTTTCATCTCTTTTCATTTTGCCTTCCGTCCATGATTTTGGTTTTAACTAATATAAACAAAATGTTCATTTTTTGTTCTTAGGTAATTAAAGTTTGGACCTTTTGTTCTTAGGTAAATTACACTTATGTTTGTCGATTCATCAAATTCTCTGTCAAGTCAGTATTTTCATTTTCTTTGTTTCTTTGAATGTGTAGAAGGATAAAGATTTGAATGGAAGCAGAGCCACAAATAAAGATATTCACATTCTCCCAAACTTTTTCTTCGTCATTATGTGTTCTCGAATTTGGAATTTGGTCTATTAATATTTAGTATTTTTGTATAGCTATTTCATGTTCTCCACTATGGAGTTTTTGTGTGTGCTAATTAATCAATTTTATTTGTCTTTGTTTATGGAAAATGTCTACAGCAGCAACGATGATATTCCGCATAAAATGGCACATCTTGGCGGTTGGGAAATCGACAAGCAGGGACTAGTAAGCCAACTTCACACCTATTGCACTTAAAGAAGGGGAATTCTCCAGTCTAATGTTGTTGCTATTTTGATCCTCCACGTAGCGGATTTCACCCAAGTAACCTTGTGCATTTCATATGATATTTCTCAAATATTTTGAGATTTTGCTGCAAGTGTAAACGGTTAGTATGAAGTTGCTATTGTTACTTTTTTTTGTGTCTCTTGCACATTGTTTATTTTGTTTATCGTCCACATATATGAATAAATAAGATGATAAGAAATGTGTTGTTAGTTGGGAAAGAGGAGCAAATGAAGCGAAACAAAAAGGTTATATGGAGACTTGACTGATGTTTAAGAAATGTGTTCGTTTTCTTTTGTTTCTCTTGCCATATCTATAGTCTATATGTTTCTTCTTTATGTGTTTCTGATTCTGATATTGTGTCTCTTTTGCAGAGCATGTGGTGTGGAAACACACCAGCGGGGCCTCACATACGAGTAGATAGTGTTGATATCTTTAGTCACCAGGGAGATTAACTGGTAAGAGGTTTTAACAAAGGCTTCGACAATAGTAGATTCATTAATGATGCCATGTACAACTCTTTGAATTTATAAGAGCTATACGTAAAGTTACAATGATCGTATCAAATCATCATACAATCAGTTGTTTATTAAAATATTATATTTTCTATTTTTAAACATATGTAACTATATTTGAATAGACTAACGTATGTAACTATATTTGAAAAAGAATTTGTAGTTTGATTGCAAACAATGTTAAGCAACAAAAAAGAATTTGTAGTTTCATGAGGAACCATTAATTCACCAAGGATTTGAAGCAGCAAAAGAGAATACAGAATCACCAAAGCATCTTGAGGACTTTTTTTTTTTGTAAACAATGTGTCTTTCTTCGTTCGTTGATGCGTGTTATTTTTTATATGCTAGCTTTTTTCATGTAATTTTGTTGTTCAACATATTCAATTGGGGTGGTTTTTCCTTTCCTTTACAAACTATTTGATTTGGTTTGTATCATTGTTTGTTTTAATAGGCACAAGAGGCCTACACTGGCGTTCTATGTCACATCCCGACCTGGGCCCCCATCACATCCCGGGCTCGACTCCACCGTAGCATGATATTGTCCGCTTTGAGCCCCGACCACGCCCTCATGGTTTTTTTTTTTGGGAACTCACACGAGAATTTCCCAGTGGGTTACCCATCCTGGGATTGCTCTCGCGTTAACTCACTTAACTTCGGAACTCGAAGCCAGTGAGCTCCCAAAAAGCCTCGTGCTAGGTAGAGATGAGAATGTACATATAAGGCTTAGAGGATCCACTTCCTTGGACGATGTGGGATGTTACATTCTACCAATTTTTTATATTTTTAATAATCTTAATTATGCTTTTACGTGTAGAATATAATATGACAACAAGATAAATGTGAAAATTTGCTACCAGTAGAAAATAAAAGAAGAAATTACACATTATGGATTAATCTAAAGTAAAAATAGAGGGAGTTAGAGCTAGATTACAAATAAACATCGGATATTTAAAAGATTTTAGGACCACGCAACGCCCTTAATAAATAAAAGCCTAACAAAGGAAGAAATCAATAGATAAATTACACATTATGGATTAATCTAAAGTAAAAGATATAAGGACTTTGAGCAAGAAACTTTGTACGTAGTTATGCGTGATGTAAAAAATGACTTTTGCACGAGCAAGGCATGAAGAACAAGTATGAATTGTTTTTGTAGTAAAGATGTCCTTACGTATGCATAGATGTGAAAGGAAAAAAAAAACTCTGAATGCTGCGCATAGCGTGCCGTGATGTAAAAAAGGTCTTTCGCACACGCAAAGCGCATGTAGAAAGGCTAGTGAATATAGTACAAGGAAACAAAAATTGGATTGTTTTGCACCAAGTGAGTAACGGACACTTGAAAAAAGGGACCAGGATCCTCCCCGGATCCTTCGGATTCCGTGTGAATCAACTTATCCTGACCCTTGAGCACACATTCTACGGCCCGAAATTATTTAAAATTATTTTCCTTTTTTTTTCAGCCGTTCTCCGTTCTCTGGCCTTCCAAAAACCAAGGATCAAGCCATCAAATAACCCAGAAGTGCAAAAGACTTGTCATACTCAAGAATTATTCCATCAATTTTCCAAAAAACCACAAATAAAATCCTTATTGGCTGCAGTGCTTTCAAGCAAGAATAGGGAAAAACAAGACGGAAATGGAGTTGGGAAAATTTTCAAGGGCAAATCCATAGATGAAGAATTTTGAATTCTTAGAAATTGAAGACGGAGAACTCTTGAGTCTCACACACCACCATCGCTCCGACTTTGAACAAACGGACTCCGCCGGTGGCTCCAATCACCGCCCGCCAGCTCTTTCGCCTTCCTTCTCCTCTGCTCCTGGCTGCTATGTCGAAGCTTCCGTTCTTTCTTATTCTTCTCATTTCAGTTCGTTCCCACCATACGTAGAGATTCTGAGCTTGAACTTCTCAATTATTCATGTTGCCCTCTAGTTAAATTCTTCATTTGATTCAACTGGGTGCTTTCTTTTTAGTCTCACTTGTTTGTTTTCCGCTGTTGTCAAATGTAAATTACAGTCCTATTTGTCAATCAACGAGCATTGCCACAGAACAAGTTTGTCAGTTATTATTCCAATACTGCCCCGATTGGCACAATGGATTGATTTGTTAGATAGAAATAATAAGGGAGCATGCCTAAGTTTATTTTTTTATTTTTTGTTTATTTTTTGTTTTCACAAACTGTATGATAATCTTTAATAAATTACAGGGAGAAGGATTTAAATATGAAACCTAGGATGCGAGGGCAAATATTAAACAAATCGCTATACAAACCCGTATGTGCCAAATTCATGCTACATATAGCATGAAAAACCAAGCAATGAAGTAGAAACAGTTATTCCGGGAAATCAAGTAAAACTCAATATAATATCAATACAAAACCAACAAGAAGGATCCAACAGGTGGATATCACAAATCCCACAGTATTTCATTGTCAAACCGTAATTGTAGCATCTCATATCGTTCATGGGAGTGGATCATGTAAGCCTTATATGTACATTATTATCTCTACCTAACACGAGGATTTTTGGGAGCTCACTGGCTTCGGGTTCTATCGGAACTCCAAAATTAAGCGAGTTTGGGGGAATGGGTGACCTACTGGGAAGTTCTCGTGTGAGTTCCTAGAAACAAAACCGTGAGGGCGTGGTAAGGGCCCAAAGCGGACAATATCGTGCTACGGTGGAGTCGAGTCCGGGATGTGGTGGGGGTCCGGGCCGGGATGTGACAATTTGGTATCATAGCCAATCCCTGGGCCGAAGTGTGCTGACGAGGACGCCGAGCCCTTAAAGGGGGTGGATTGTAAGATCCCACATCGTCCAGGGGTGTGGATCTTGTAAACCTTATATGTACATTCTCATCTCTACCTATCACGAGGCCTTTTGGGAGCCCACTAGCTTCGGATTCCGTAGGAACTCCGAAATTAAGCGACTTCACGCGAGAGCAATCCTAGGATTGGTGACCCACTGGGAAGTTCTCGTGTGAGTTCTCATAAACAAAACCGTGAGGGCGTGGTCGGGGCCCAAAGCGAACAATATCGTGCTACGATGGAGTCGAGCCCGAGATGTGGTGGGGGCCCGAGCTAGGATATGACAGTAATAAATAAGAGAATAGTCACTTGGCATCAATGAAACGCTTGTAAATCACATCACCAATCAAACAAATAGGGTATGCTCATCAAACAATACAGACACATAAGCTCATTTAGAGATATCCTGACATGAAAAAATTTTGGACAAAAACAATCCTAAAACAAAAAAAACTTAAAACTGATAGAATTTGATACATATAAAAGCGCAAGGGCAATTTTGTTAGAAAAATTATAATTTGTTAATAAAAGATAATAAAGATAGAAAAAGGGAACGTGCTGATCAAACTCCTCCTCCATTTTAGGAGACATAATAAGAAAATAAAAAACCAAAGTGGGAAGAGGGGTAGATAAAAAGTTGGATAATTATCTTGCTATTTTAAAAACTAGGAGATAATTATCCTCTTAATGTCACATCCCGACCCGGGCCCCCACCATAATCCGGGCTCGATTCCACTGTATCACGATATTATCTGATTTGGGCCTCGACCATGCCCTCACGGTTTTGTTTCTAAGAACTCACACGAGAACTTCTCAGTGGGTCACCCATCATGGGAATGCTCTCGCACGAACTCGCTTAAGTTTGGAGTTCCGATGGAACCCGAAGCCAATGAGCTCCCAAAAGGCCTTGTGCTAGGTAGAGATGGGAATATACATATAAGGCTTACATGATACATATAAGGCTTACATGATCCACTCCCCCTGGGTGATGTGGGATCTTATAATCCATCCCCTTAAGGGCACGACGTCCTCGTCGGCACACTTCCGGCCAAGGATTGGCTATGGTACCAAATTGTCACATCCCGACCCAGGCCTCCACCACAACTCGGGCTCAACTCCATCGTAGCACGATATTGTCCATTTTGGGCCCCGACCACACCGTCACGGCCACCACAACCCGGGCTCAACTCCGCCGTAGCACGATATTATCCATTTTTGGCTCAACTCCGCCATAGCATGATATTGTCCGTTTTGGGCCTTGACCACGCCCTCACGACCACCACAACTTGAGCTCGACTCCCCTGTAACACGATATTGTCCGCTTTGGGCCCCGGCCACGCCCTCACGGTTTTGTTTCTGGGAACTCACGAGCAACTTCCTAGTGGGTCACCCATCCTGGAATGCTACAGCCCCATTCTCACTTAACTTCAGAGTTTTTATAGAACCCGAAACCAATGAGCTCCCAAAAGGCTTCGTGCTAATTGGAGGTGTGAATTTACATATAAGGCTTACAGGATCCACTCCCACGAGCGATGTGGGATCTTACACTTAAACTAAGCGGTTATAATTTTGACACGTTGAAAAAAAAATTGGCGTTCAAATTTGAAACTGCAATTAGCAGTTGCAATTGGTTTTATTCCTTTCCTGCAAAAACTAAATCGTCTTCACTCACAGGTATGGTGCTTTGATGTTTGATTTATTTTTAATTTCCCTTTTTATCATTAACTCCAGATTTGATCAAATATATAGGGGTGATTGGTGAACCCCCAATGAATGATGCGTTTTCAATATATGAGTTGGTGGTTTCACATGAAAAATACGGAAGAGGGGCAACTAATAGTTCCATTATTTTGGGTAACTTCATTTAATTTTTTTTCCCATATGTCCATGAATTAATTTTAATTAATTTACTATAAATGTTCACTTAAGGTTTCTGGGAAAATAAGGGTTTGTTTGGTATTTTACTTGAATCCAACTTTTTAAACTCAAAAACAATTTTCAAGTTTTAGGCCTTAAAAACTTGTTTGGTAGGACTATTTTCAAAAATTGAACTCAAGACTAACTTAAAATTTTAGTATATTTTCTAAAAACATAAAAAATGAGTTAGAATTTTTAAACTTAAACTCACTTTTTTTTCTCTCCCTCCTCCCCTCTCACTCCAAATCTGTCTCTCTTTCCTTGTTTCTCTCTCCTCTTTTATTTTTTTTACCTTTTTCGTCTCTCTTCCAATCCGCTCTCTTTATTATCTCAGTTCTTTCTCTCGCTCATCTTCCTCTCTATCTCGTTTGATCCTCTATCTTCTTTCTCTTTCCTTCAATCATCCCTTACTTTCTTTCCTCATCTCTCATCTTTCTCCCTATCATGTAACCCCCTCTTTTTAGATCTCTTTATCTAGTTTAAGTTGTAAAATTTAAAAAAATTTAAATCTCAAACCAATCAAGTTTTTGAGTCTTAAAGAAAATTATTTTCAAGAAATGTTCTTAAGAAATGATTTGAGAAATGATAAAAAATTTCAAATAGGATAACAAACAGGTCCTAAAAGTTTGAACTTTTTTATTTGTGTAATCAGTTTTGAAGTTTGTTTCACAAGGAAAATTTGCTACCAGTAAAAAATAAAAGAAGAAATCAACAGAGAAATTACACATTATGGATTAATTTAAAGTAAAAATAAAGGGAGTTAGAGCTAGATTACAAATAAACATCGGATATTTAAAAGATTTTAGAGTCACACATGGCCCTTAATAAATAAAAGCCTAACAAAGGAAGAAATCAATAGATAAATTACACATTATGGATTAATCTAAAGTAAAAGATAGAAGGACTTTGAGAAAGAAACTCTGTACGTAGCTACCTGTATGTGCCAAATTCATGCTCTATATAGTATGAAAAACCAAGCAATGAAGTAGAGACAATTATTCCGAGAAATCAAGTAAAACTCAATATAATATCAATACAAAACCAACAAGAAGGATCCAACAGGTGGCTATGACAAATCCCACAGTATTTCATTGTCAAACTGTAATAAATAAGAGAATAATCCCTTGGCATCAGTGAAAAGCTGTAAATCACATCATCAATTAAACAATTAAGGTATGCTCATCAAACAATACAAACACACAAGCTCATCTAGAGATGTCCTGACATAAAACATGCTGGGTGTATAAGGTGTATAAGGTTAACGATGCATGTGAAGATACACGTGAAGTCGATCCCTTGGTAAGGCGGATTGGAATACAAGTACCTCAAACGTCCGATCATGGACTCAACAGCTATGAAAAAAGCTAGATTTACGGAGCAATGATGCCACCATCGTCCTATTCCAGAGTTGTGAGCAAAGTTCGAATGACTATGCTCATATTGACCATGCTTGGTCTGCAAGATACGGGAACCTGATCCAACATGAAATCAGTTAGATTTCCTATATTATTTGGAGTTCCCACAATCTAGTAATTGGTGTGCGCTGCAAGTAATCACACTCCTAAGCGGATGAAATATTTACTCCTAGATGTCATTTGTGATTTTTCCAGTTTTATATAGGATTCTATCATAAAATTTTCTCTCTCCCAACCGATATAAATACACCCTTGTAGGGTTCAACTTTGGTAAATCAATCATTGCACTCTTACTTTCTTGCCAACTGCTTGAGTTTTATTATTGCTTACTAATTTGACTGTTGGAGAGCCTTTAACTGGCATACCTCCCCCCAAAGTCTTTGGCTTGCTCACGATTTTTTACTTTTTTACAAGTTACTCGGATTTGTGCATCTTCACCACCTGCAGCGGTGCATGATTTGATTCCAACAATAGGTGTTTTCATTTAGAGTGATCTCATATTACTCTTGACCAAGTCATTATATCCCTATGGCGGCCCTACTTAAGCGATCACGTTGCGACTACGCCACCACCCGACACGATGCCGCCCTCGAGCATGAGCATGCTTCTACAATGGACCGTATATGGGGGAGTATGTCGCATATATATGCATCAGTAAAGGATCTTTGAAGAATTTCGCTAGTTATGAAACAGGTAGAGATGACAATTCAAACCGTTAAACCCAATAACCGTGGATAACCGCCTGAATGGATCGGATGTGGGTATGAAAATTTGGTTATATTATGGATATGGGGAAAAAACCGTGAACTTTAATCGGTTATGGTTTTGGATATGGTTCTAGAGGTCTCAAATTAGTATATGTTCCCTATTCCGAACCGATAATATATAATATAATAGTATTATGTAATATATATATATATATATTGTGTATATTATATTTGAGTGAAGTTATACCATTATTACCATATTCATTATTCCCCGCATAATATATTTAGTATATAATATAATAGTATTTCACTAAAAAAATATAATAGTATTCAACAAACCCTATACTATATTCCTTATGCATCAACCCTTATACTATATTCATTATGCACCAAACATAATGCTTATGGGAGATATCAACAGATCACATCATCAATATTTTATTCAATACTCTTATTTTTATACTCTACAAAATTCATTTATTGTTATGTTTTTTTATTAATAGACGTGGCTATTTGATGAAGAAATTAGTTTCTACTAAATTATTGTGGGTTAATTGGATGAATATAATTTTTGTTTTTGACGAAGTGATTTAACTCGAGCAATTGTTTGAATTCATGCGAATTACAAGGAGACAGTTTATATGTCTGTGATGAACTTGATTGTTTGAATTAAGTTTAGAAATAGTGGGAGTGGATATATAGGTCCACTGATATCAGTTTGATCATAATGTTATAAGTGCATATTGAACATAAGTAATCTAGAAGCATCGGTTGCATTTTGGTTGTGATTGTAAGCTTTTAGATTCTGTGTTTTGAAATGCGCAGATAGATTGATTATGATGTAACTCAAAGGGCTTAGTGATCACCCTGTTATAGTCTTAATCGAACTGATTTTCTTGGTTCATACTTGCTCAAGTGGGATAATGTAAGAATATGAGGATGAGTATGAATTTGTGAACTTGGTTACATGATTAGAGATTGAATAGAAAGCCTTGTTGAGAATGGATTTATGAATCCATATTGTAACTGAACTACTACGTAAAAGGAATTGGTTTTCTATATGGATTTTAATAGGGAAATCTTTATAGAATTTGGCTAGGATTATGTAGTATATATATGGTGGCCTCTGTTCTCGCAGTGTGTGTACTCTACTCAGAATTAAGACCTATTATTAGTTGAGAACCTTGAACACTAAAGAGAAGAGAAGGTGCACTGCATAATTCTTGCAGAACTTGAGCATGGCGTCCGGTTCTGGTTCATCTGCATGTATGGTCTTTCTCTGTGCTTTGGTTGATGTATTATGACTTTGTGTTTTAATTACAATGACTTGTATTACTTGATCTTGGTTTTATGTCTAATCTAATAAGAGGAAGACCAGTCGTAGGCATTGACGGTGCCGGCAAGAAGAACGACGGGAAGAACGACATCGGCGAGAGGGACGACGGCGAGAACGATGACGGCTAGAGGAGGTGTTGTGGAGAACGAAGTGCGAGAGAGAGGGAAGGGAACCGGACTAATAGTCCACTCCTTTTGGAAGGATTTATCATGCAAGTGTATACCTACTAAATAAGCATACTGACTAAATTAATTCGGCGACTATTTAATACAAGATAACACCAAACGACCAGGTTCGTATTATTAGTCCTATTGGGTCCTTATACAATCCACCAAATGAGGCCTTATTGTAATCTATTTTTGTAGCATGATTTTGTAGAAGTGGATGGTCCTATGTTGGTGAATGGAGGCAAAGCCATAGTCCCAAATGTAATCAAGGCCGTCCAAGTCACTAGGTATCGTGGGATTCTTGTACTTTGGGTAAATCCCTTTCCTTTTTTTTGTTTTTTTAGTACAACAATATATTTTATATTAAAAAATGAGGAAGTTCGGCTAAACCACGTAATAAGTAATTTAATTTGACCTAAAACCTCTCACTTATAAATAAAGAGAAATACCATCAGACCGTAGTACTTAATTACATTGCCTTTCCCTTGTTATGTTTGTTGAAAATATGGCTTATGTATTGGACAAAATCCAATTCCAAAATAGTTGCAAGGGCAAAAAGATAATTAAAGCCATATCAAAAGCGCCTTTTTTGTTTTTTGGATGAGAGGTAAATTTACGAAACAACAACCCTAGCCATGGCTTCAGCTCGCGTTTTATTCCCGCCACTCTCTCTTTGTGAGCTCCGTCGCTTTCGGCATAAACCCAGCCACTCACTCAGTTACCATGGTCTCCTCCTTGAAACCAAACACTCAGCTCTCTCACTGCTTGCCCACTTCGCCCAGACCCTCTTTCTCCACCCCCAACTCCGCCCAAACCCAACTATGCACACTCCCACCTGGGTCTCACTCCGCCGCCTTCTCCTCCCTGTCCATGTCTTCCTCCCCCGAAACTTCCCAGAAAACCCACGTGCTTTCAGCCTCCAAAAACGAGTCCGGAGAAAGTGACAGCGGGTATGACGGTCTGACGTATAAGGGCGCCGGTGTTGATATTGATGCCGGCGCGGAACTTGTTCGGCGAATTAAAAAAATGGCTCCCGGGATTGGAGGTTTTGGGGGTCTTTTCCCTTTCGGTGCGAATATTATTATTCTTGCTGTTTGAGTTTTTTATTACTTGGGGTGATATGTGTTCTGTTTGTTTGAATTTTGGATTACTTTAGGCTGATGAACTTTTGTGGTGATTGCAGATGATAAATACCTTGTTGCCGGCACGGATGGCGTCGGGACGAAGCTTAAGCTTGCTTTCGATACTGGAATTCACGATACCATTGGTATTGATTTGGTAATGCTGATTTTGTTTTCAAATGAATTGTCATGTGGTACACAATGTGTCATCGATTGGTTACTTATGTGCTAATCAATCTCGATTCGCAGGTTGCTATGAGTGTCAATGATATTGTTACTTCTGGTGCTAAGCCGTTATTTTTCCTTGATTACTATGCTACAAGCCGCCTCGATGTTGATCTTGCTGAAAAGGTGGAGCTCACAGTGCCTGAGTTGCTTGGGTTGTGTAAATATATATATCACTGATTGAAGCTTACTCAAGTTTTGTGTTTGTTTTACCTTTTCTAGGTTGTAAAGGGTATTGTCGATGGTTGCCAACAATCTGACTGTGTTCTTTTAGGTGGAGAGGTACGCATGCTTAAGAATCAGTTCGTATGTTAATATGTATATCAAGCATATATTTTTGCTGTTTATTTGGATATATAGCATTTTTGTCCCACACACATGTTAATACTTTGATAACGTAGGGGCTCGCTGAATTGCATGTACCGAGCATATATAATTGCGGTTAATTTGTCTGTGTATGGTGTTTGTTCTTATTTTTGCACGCATGTTATACATATTTTGGATAAGGTAGGGCATCAATGAATTGCATATGTTTTCAGACTGCAGAGATGCCAGGATTTTACGCAGATGGTGAGTATGACCTCAGTGGTTTTGCTGTTGGAGTTGTGGAAAAAGATGCAGTGATTGATGGGAAAAACATTGTGGCTGGAGATGTTCTCGTTGGCCTAGCCTCCAGTGGGGTTCATTCTAATGGTTTTTCTCTCGTAAGAAGGTTGGTGCAGTCAAATAAAATTAGTTCTTACTGTTTTCATGTGCTAAATGTAATAGACGCAATTAACCTGAAGAATTTTATCTCGTATATATTTACAGGGTTCTGGCTCACAGAGGTCTTTCTCTGAAGGATCAGTTACCCGGAGAAGATATTACATTAGGTGAAGCTTTGATGGTCCCAACTGTGATATACGTTAAGCAGGTGAACACTAAAACCTGCTTCCAATTATTTTGCATCTGTGCTTATCGTCTGGTGTTTTGCTAGTTGCTGAAAATGCTCTCCTCTTTTTCTCGATGGACCAATAACAGGTCCTTGACATAATCAGCAAGGGAGGTGTAAAGGGGATAGCCCACATCACAGGGGGTGGTTTCACAGACAATATACCTCGAGTGTTTCCTAAGGGCCTCGGCGCTGTCATCTATAATGGTTCTTGGGAAGTCCCCGCTGTTTTCAAATGGATCCAAGAGGTATAAATATATGACATCTAGCAACCCAACTTTGGTTTTCAAACTTTTATTAGATATATCTCTTTGAGCTGGCATCTTGAAACTATGAACTCTATTGTATTATGATTTTTTTCTTGTTTCTATCACTAGGCTGGAAGAATAGAAGAGGCCGAGATGATGCGAACGTTTAACATGGGTGTTGGGATGGTTCTTGTTGTGAGTCGAGAGGCAGCTCATAGAATACTTGAGGATGCAAACGGAGCAAATAAAGCTTACCGCATTGGTGAGGTTGTACGTGGTGAAGGAGTTAGTTACAGTTGAAATGTCTAATGTCCGAATCCTGTTTTAATATTTGCCTTGTGAGCCAATTTGACAAGGTGAGGTACAAGGTAATGTAAGTGCGGCTTGGATTTTGCGGTTTATGTATCTTGACGTTCAGAAGTTCAATGGAATTTGTATGTCATAGTTGTCATGAAAGGTTGAATTCACTGTGATGGTACGGCTTTGTTCAAGTTATGTAGTAATCGCTTTCACCGCTAATGGTCAAATTTGATTCTGAATCTTGTATTCAGCGTACAAAAAATACCATATCTGCACTGGTACGCCGTACATTTTTCATGCCAATGCTTTCAAGCTAACCGATGAACAACAGTTACAGGATTGCTTGTACAACAAATACTCCGTCGAGAGTAGACAGCCAGAAGACGAATGACAAAATTGCTATCCGAACTTGTAAGACGAAAGTTGATTCAATTCAAAACTATGTAAAACTGTACCATCCAATCTTTAGGCGCATGAGTTGAGCCAATGTTTGGTCAGTACAAAATTTGTCAATCAATCCTATATTTTGGTGAAAAATAATACGCAAAACGTAGAGTTCTCTTGCGACTCTAGAGCAGCCGAGTTGCTTGCTCCCTGTACAAAAATAAGCAGCACCCGGCTTATAGACATCAATACAAAAACGCAATCTGTCTCCCCAACTTGTTCAGAATTCGACGTGTTTGATACAATACCTAAAAGTAATAGGTATTGTCCTTGTTATTAGCCGCATCCTTGCAAAGCATCGACCGGACTTCCATGATTGATCTAGGAGGCTCCAGATCTTTCTCCTGCAATGCATTTCCCAACAACTGCTGCATCTGTGATGCAAATGTATCATCCAGAATCTGCAATTGGTAATAGAGCGAACGTTATAAGGGAAACTGCCATGCACAGAAGAAAGAAAAAGTGGGGAGGTTCAGAGTTCAATCACTACTTACAGAGACAGCAATACGCGAACCCTTGTACCATGATTTGTTTTCTTTTCGGTTCTCTAAGAAACTCAGAACATCCTGCAACAGGAAAAGAGCCACATTAGATAAGCAAAAGCATCAGCACTGAGCCCCGGATTCTTGAAATGCTAGATAGATGAATTTACCTGTCCCATTCGGTCCCAATAACCTCGACAAATTGCAATGAAGACATGAGTCCCGAACACAGTATGCAGGTGATTAACTGTGGTTGTCAGCTGGTCTTTCAGAAGCTGCATTCTACTTCTCACATCAGATTCTACCACGGTTTCTTTCGAATCTTGGAGAATCTTCTTCAGTTTTGTAGCACTCTGCAACTTCGACTGGAATAAAAGATGAAAATCAGTCGCACTTACAAAAGTCACTACATAATTTAAGCGTCCATACAGCATACAGAATGGAAGAAGAGAGTGCTTGCTTACTGCAAACATGTGCAGAAGCCGAGTAATTCTTTTTATTGGCCAAGTAATTCAGATCGTTGCACAAATATACCAGTAATTCAAATCTTTATACACCAGTATCTAGTTCAGATATGGCATACATAGAACATGCATTAGGACACGTTTTAATTATTCTTCGATGGACATTTGCTTTTAAAAGGCATTTTGTACAATGTAACAGATTGGGAAAACACGTTAACCTTTTTATTCATCAGCAATTTTCTTTTTCTTTTAACATTTACTCTCTAATTTTGTAACACTATCACACAACTAATTCAAACAGAAAGGTGCAAACCACAATAATACTCACATTCTCCGCAAGTTTTTCAACAACTGCTTGTATGTAATTTTTTAACTTGGCTCTCAACATTACAGTGACTTCACTGAGACGCTCTCCAGGAACTGTGTTCCCACCACCCGGAATGCAGGAACCCCATGATTTGAAATGAACTTCGACTTGGGGACGAAGGACATCAAGCATTCTTTTTAAGGAATTCAACAGAATTCCCAACTGAAATGCAAATATCAAATTCTTTATTAAAAAAATGAAATTTACAATACTTCGAGATACCCCAAAACTTTGGAAAAGTCAACTAACCTCTTCAGGGACCGTATAGGCGCTCACAGACCTTTTGGCCAGTTTCTGAACATACTTGAGGCCAAATTTCTTTGGGGCTAAATTTTCCTTTAATGGTGACAGGACGTCGGCATACTGCTTGTCTAGGGATTCTATGATCACCTTCTCAATATCAGCAATAGCCTATGTATTGAAAGGAGTTGAAACTATCAAACAAGCTTAATATATGTATATTTATTTCTATTTCCAATATGATAATACACAAGTACAATTTCCTAGGAATGAGTAGCTCTGTATTTTATTCTTTAATCATCATGTAGCAAAAAAGATTAGATTAAATAAGCAAATGAATGGAGAAGGTTCACACATCACTAAAAGTTAAGGTGTGTGCACTTTCTGCAGTATGAACATATCTGCATTAATTGCATGGAAATGAGCCCTTCATAATGTGGATCGTACATTCATGGATGGGTTACATATGTCTAATCCCAACATAAATTGTTGGATATGTTCATAATGAACAATGGTGACGAGAAATACAAAGTTGACAAAAGACTTTGAGACACAAGGAATCCGACTTACATTCTCTAGAACGCACGCATATTCAGGCCATCTGGAAATGATGATCTCATAGTCACTCAAAGTTCCTCTCAGACGATCATACATTTCATCCACAAAAGGAGTCGTGGAATGCTGTGTCCTAACTCCTGACCACTTTACCTGCAAGTGTATAATTTTTAGACACCTTATTGAACTGGAATGTTAAAGCGTCACCAATTTACATAAGTGAGGATATCTTTAGAAGCATCCTTTAACATGGCCCCCCAAAAATTCCAGTATTAAATTTGTTGATAAACCACAAAACATAGTATGGACTCATAAGTACCTTGTCTAATTTGCATGCTTCGAGCAACGACCCACGCTTATTTTGAATCCATAGCATAATATAGAGGTGGAACAATTCTTTTGCATCAACTCCACCTTTAATATGACTGAGATTACAAAGAAAATGAGTTGGAACGATGCAAACCAAGAAATATAATCAAGTGTTAACAGTAGTCGTAGTAGTATTAGAAGTAACATTACCCGATGTTCCAACTGGAAAGGTCTCTTTGGAAATCTGCTGTGGCTATAACAAGGTCTCCTACGGGGGATGAAGGACCCGTTGGGGGGCAAGCAATGAGGAAAGCACGCAATCTACTGCAGAGCTCTGTGCTGTATATTGATGATGACAGATGTGGGAGGTCTACGAAACTGTGCAATGAATGATAAAGCATCAGAATTTTATCTGTACAGCATCAAACAGCCAGACAAACTACCAAGAGAAAACTATGCAGATAAGCAGTGTGGAAACATAAAGTATGACCTGAAAGAATGGATAACTACATATGGGGAGATTATCTTAGTCTTTCATGACTGCAGTGGTTCAAATAAAAGAAACAGCTTTTCTATATTTTCACAAACATAAAGAAAGACAAATTAATCTCTTAACATGATCAACCATCTCACAAGAAATATTAAACAAACTAAATTAATTATGCAAGAATATACTTAAATGTTAATAAAATGATAACGAAGACTGAAATCAGTGGTTATTGCATCTCAGAAAGCAAGGGAAATGATTAATTAAAAATCTTAACAATATAGAGACTTAGTTGACACTGATAATATTAGATATAATTATCAAAATTGCCAATTTCTAGTTTTCTTTTCACCTAGGGCCTTAATTTTCAAGGGGCATCCCCTCGCATTCCATAATAAGATCCATTGACCAGAGATAGGGGAAGTGTTCATCTATTTCGAGCCATTCAGTATAGCAGATAGAACTTCATCTCAGAGTATATATGCACGTGGAATAATTATATTCATTAAAGATAATTTGACAGGAACAGGATCATATATACACAAGACATCAAATCTCAACACAAGATTCAACATCCTATGTCAAAATATCACTTGCCATAGGCTTACAATACTGTAACCGCAAATAATCGCATTTTATCATAATTTTCCTAACAATAAAACAAGCCAACTGTTTAAAAATCTAAAGAAGCATAAAAAAGAAGATAGTGCATCAAATGGAAAAATATTTTTCAAAATATTGAAATCAGATTTGAGAGTGTCACTTGATGGTTTAAGGTGTATACCTGGGGAGTATATGCTGATTATGGATCTCAATATCAGTGCGGATTTCATTCCTAATGTTAAGGCACAGAGATTTCATTTTCTGGTAAGCAGTTGCCATACTTAAAGTATCAATCAAAATTCCATCAGTGTTGCTGGTAATATATTCATCAGTCTCAGCTAAATGCCTCCGTGATCTCTTTCTTGCAGCAACCTGGCCAGTCACATAATCCTTAGAGAAAAGAATAGATATATCACCTATGCAAATCATTGTTAAATAAACTGGAAGTTTCTCAAACCTGGAAATGGTGGCATAAAGCAGTTTGCACCTCGGGAGACAAGATATCATGAAGAAGTGTGTAAAGTTTGACAGCAGGCTCCAATGCAGGTGCAGCACGCCCTGTTGCAGGTTGAAAGACCTCCATAATTCCTGAGAGCGATGACTCATCCAAGGACTTGTAATTCTCAAAAAGTAAAGCAAGAGTTTGTTGAATTTGATCTTTAGTTTCTCCTAAGATTCGGTTCTGTGATAATAGAAGGTATTAGACATTTTGTTAGAAGAGAAATGACAAGTAGAATGCAATAATAAAAACCCATTCCAAAACAATATAAGTTAGTCAGAACATAAAAGTTAACATCAAAAGAAAAAACAATGATACATGCTTCACAAGTACCTCTTGGTGACTCAACATGCTCTTGTTGTGGCCTTTCATCAAAACAGGCCTTAGCAAATCGTACACCAAGTTGAGGCAATCAGCTGTTGGTGTAGCTACATCCATAACATAAGAGAGATACCTATCGAGAGCATGACTCGGATATGAAATCAATGAACAAAACGAAGGGGTTTATAACAATGATTCACATGGTCAAATCATTTTAACAGAATCAAGCAATCAATCCAACAACATTCCATTACCTCAGCTTGGTGTATACATCGGAAACACCGTAATATGTTGCAAACTCAGTTAAAAGCCATTTCCATGGACCATGCAACACTAGATTCCTTTGTTGAAAATGCTGAACCTTCATAGCAGCTTCTAAAACAAGGTCATATGCAACTGTTTCTGCAACAGAGCCACACTGAACCACAAAAGCAAAAACAAAATCACAAAAGCCATTTTGCAATACATTGTATATAATGGAAGTATCCATATTTTTACAATCAGCTAATGGATTAATGATCATTCTATTTTACAATATTAAAAGTCAAAATAATTATAAACAAAACTATATGATTTCTTCCCTTTTCTTGTTTTTTTCCCCTATCCTTCTATGGCCCAGGACTGGGACATCATGGGTAATATGCATTGCTGAAGAACAATACGAGAAATCGCTGAAGGAAAGATTCAACTCTCATCACTCCTCCATCTTTAGAAGAGCAGCACAATATTTAATGAGGTACATTAATTTGCTAAACCTTGAGCTAAAAACTGTTACAACCTTGAGCTAAATACTGTTACCCACCAGTAAAAACTAAGAATGAAGAGATGCTTCCTGTCTGTCATGCCTACATATATACTCTATACCTACAGATCCTAACACCTGATAACGAAAAAGTAATCAGAAGATCATTTCTACATCTACGTCTTGAACGGTCACGATAAAAGTGTGCATGTAACCTTGTATGATAATTAAAATAAGATTTTTTTTTTCTTTCTGAAGGATTACCATTGAATTAGATTCCAAAAATCTAATTCATCAATGAAACAAAAAATGGAGAAACTCTTAATGAACAAGGCTAAAATATATTTAAGGTTTTCTTCTCAAAAATATATATTAAAGGATATCAAAGTAACAAATATACACCTTGGGATTGTCATCTGAACTTGTTGAATAATATGTAGATAGCTGCATCTTTCCCACAAGTTCGTGTTCTGGTTCACTATAGACAGAGAACCACCGTTGCTTGTCAGCCTACAATCAACAATAAGATGAGCCTTTCTGCCGGAACCATTATAATATTAATTTACCCTAAAGCTACCATAAAGATTAAGAAGGCATTACTGGGTCATCCACAATAGTTGCCACTTGAACAATGACTCTACCGAAATGCTTTCCCTTCGAATCAAGGACTTCGACTATTAGATCATCTCCCAAACTATCTGGAAAGCTGTAAGAGGTGTCAGTACCCTTCTCAACTTTCTCAAGCAGATTTAGTTTAGAAAAAACAAGAACAAGAGAACATACAAGACATGAGTTTCACCGGATCCAGGTTGCATCTTGATCGCATCTTCTTCAGTTGAACTTTTCAGTCTTAACAAACAAGAGTACGTTTCTGATTCCATTTAAAAGTGATGGTTAACATTCCAGTAATTCATGAAAGACATTTGAAGAGAATTATGTTATATACACTACAAAGTACAAACACAGTAGATTATCCAAAAATTGTATCATGCAAAAACAAAATGAGGCAGCCTAATTAGTGGCCATAAATTTCTAATACAAGAATATGCTAGTCACAGTTGAAAAGCAAATACTAACTAAATAAATCTAGGATTTAATGATAGCATAAGCACATTTTCTATATCTATTAGCACGTGGAGATTATTTGCATATTTCTATATCTATATCCATCCGTTTCCTTCATCTAAGTTGTATGAAAGGTTGCACACTATCAATTATACTCTTGGAGACAATAGATCTGTTGATATTGAGAATAGTGAAAGAGATGGTGCAGGTTGTATGAATTAACTTCTATCATCAATCTTTGCGGTACAAGGGGAATTTCAAAATAACATGCAGAGAAAGAGGGAGGGAGAGAGAGAGAGAGAGAGAGAGAGAGAGAGAGCAATGAATTTTCCATGCTCATACCATGCACAACTTCATATGAGGACGAACTGTCGCGTAGACTTGTTACACCAGTTTTCAGGAGTCCAGACACCTGTTTTATATACTGAGTACCAGCATGCACATACGCCAAGCTTTGACGTGAAAAAGAACCATTTGAAGGTACACGAGGTGCAACTCGAATATTTCTAAGGGCTTGCCATCCAGAAGCAAGTGTAGACTGGAAGCTGGAGAGATGATAACGAATTGATTCCAGTTTGATTACTGGTGGCCTTAGAGCAGAAATACTGCAGCCAGTAGGTGGGTCCAGGCCCATTTTAATTCTACGCACTGCACAATGAAAAGAATTCAGGAAGACCTCATAACCAAGCACTTGACTAGTAAGAATTTAAAAACAGGAGTTAGATGCTACCTTGCACTTTCATCTTGCCAACAATTTTCTTTGGTTTTGGAGCAGCTTTCTCACTTGCAAGCTCTGAAGTCTGCTTTGCCAACAGTTCTTCCTCTGATTGTAAAAGCACTTGTCGTAAACTACAGTTTGACAACAAGGTTTTAACAAGATTAGGAGTGTCAATACTGGAAAAGATAAAATTGTAGTTTTTCACATCATGCACTGTACTATTTAAAGCTTTCAGCACTAAATATTCTACTAATTCTTCTGATAAAAGAAATTGTCAACATCAATGAACTCCCATAAGGTTCAAACTTTTATCTCAAAACCGATCGTAACCTAACTCACTTCTGGCATGGTCGTCAAACCATAAAGTTGCACAAAAAACACAGTTATCTTAATTTGTTACATAGCATAACATTGATTAGACAAGGAATTCATGCAAGGATTCAAACACGAAACTGGCGACAGACACGTAATTATACAGGGTTCAGTAAGAATGTATTGAAAATCCGTATAAATTAAGAGTACGATAGAAGAATAAGGTGATAAAAAGCATGGACTCACCTAAATGCATCTCGTAGAAAAGCACATTCATTTTCCAAGAACATGGGGGCTTCCATGCATTCCATTGCCCAAGCATGAAGGCACAAACGCACACATGCTTCATATGCAATGAAACCATGCCATGGCCCTAGAGCACTGATATTGGTTTACAGCACATAAAGTCTATAAATTTTAGATGGCAGAAACAAAGGTTAAACTTAAAAACCAAGTACAATTATGGCATCGGTTAGAGATACCTTGCATAAAATGTTGGGAGGCGAGCTGGACAAGATGGTGCAGCAGCTTCGGAACTAGTTGTAGTTCTGTTAACAGAGATTGACAATAAGTTGGTCCATTTACCGAAACTAAATTCATACATATGTGACAAAGTGTATGACTATGACCGAGAAACATAAAAGTTATGGCAGCATGCATGCTTCAAGTACTTAAGTTAGAGATACCAAAAGTTTCATGTCTCTTTCCTACATAAGCACAGACGCATACCATTTTTCCCAAAGAGGACTGCAGTAACATGCATACCTTGCAAACTGTTCAAGATTCCCATTTCCAGTAAGGCTGTCCTGCGTTTTACCAGTGGTTGTTTTGAATTCAGATGAAGAGGTAGCATGCGGTGTCCTATGCACTCTATTTGGACTTTTCGCATCATCCTGTTTAATTTCCTGAGTTACACCACAAAAGGGTGGTGCACTGGGAACCTCTTCATCGGAAAACATTTTACTCTGCAGGTTCCTGGAATTCAAATTCTGCAAAATGGACAGGTTCAGAAAGAGTATCAGTACAGTCGTACACCATTGTTTAGATATCTTAAATGTTATTATGCTGCAATGCTGGCCTGTTAGATAGAAATTCCCTCGATACATGAATAAAACTTTTGTATCTTATCAATTTTAGCTTTACCGATAAATAAAAGGAAATGGTATCCAATGGTTATTAGCTAACATTGATTTAGCCAGCATAACAGTAGAAGTCTCAAGTAGGAGTGTACTAGCATGCTCTCTTGGATTATTGGATATCAAACAACAATCCAGGTACTATTAAGGATATAAATTCAAAAACCTTTTCAGCAGCACTTTCCAAGTTCCTACGTGAAGGTGCGCTTGAGGCATATCCCTCAGAAGCATAAGCTTTATTATGTGACAACCCACTCTTGATGCTTCCTCCTGCTTGTGAAGTAGAAAACTCTGAGCTCGCAGCCGAATCAGATGACTCATCCTCAGTATAACCATTCTGCGCAACTGGATACTTCCTCGCTCCCTTCACCAACCTCTCTGCCACAGGTTTATGTCTCCCCACAACAGTGTCCATCGAGGAACTGACGTCTGAGTAAGTATAATCACTGCCATAATTAGGTGGCCCTTGCGACGGCTTCCCATACCTATAAGCAGCAGCATTAGGAACCCTCTCATCTTGCGGTGATGAATCCAGCGAGTACCTGCCTCCATATATTCCATCTTCGGAATCAGTGGTTCTATCATTGTCAGAAGCAGACCCACTCTCATCCCCATCAACTGGAATTGTCTGAACTGGTATGGCATTGGAGGGCAAGTGCCCACTTCTAAATTTAGACGGAGGGGGGAGTCCAAACCCCCTGCCACCACTACCACTGCGAATGCGCGTAATCGGATCAATTCTACTCCTCAAATTAGAACCCGAAAATGGAACTTCCTCCTTCTGATTAAGAAACAAAACCCATAAATCCAAATTTCAGAATTCAGAACAAAGTTTTCGACTTTGAAGCACACATGCAAAATTAAAACAAACCCACACCCTAAATTCCTAAAAGCACCAGAATAAGAAGCAGCATTCACTCAACCAACAGCAAAAATTAAACCCTTCCTTATTTATTTGTATTTTAGTAAATTCAAAAAAGGAAAGAGGGTAATGATTTTTCTTCACAAACCTCTCTAACCCAACGAAGGGCGCTCCTATCAAGTCCTTCAGTGAACATATTTCTTCTGGGTTCTTCCTTTACCTGCAGAAAAAGTAAAAATATCAAAACCCACAATAAAAAATTCAAAAAAAAAAAAATCACCAGAATCTTCACACAAACAACTTACATATGGCAATGCAGAAACCCAGATGAGAGAGAGAGGGACTTCAGAGAAGAAGTCAAATCAGCGAGATTTTGGAAGAGAAAAAGTGCTTCTGCAAAAAGCTATTACGGAAGACGTGCTTGTTTAATGATCTCTCTGTTTCTTCTGGGTGTGGAAATATGTCACTCACACTGTAAACTATATTCTGACTTCCTTCTTTCTCTTTTCTTCTCTTTATTAATTTTTGGATTTTTTTCTGCTTCTTTTCAATGTTATCATTGTTATAGATGTTCAAAAATCCCAACAAATCTCGTACGTGGTCGGTGACTCCGTAGGAATATTTTGGATTTGAAAGCCCAAACGGCGACGTAGAAGGGTGTGGAGATAAATTGAATGAATTAAATGTTCCGACGTAGATTATAGGATAAATTATTTTCCAAAAATAAAGCGGCCGTATCCGTCGCGGAATATTCAACGCAGAGGAATTTCTTAATGTGTCGGGTGGTATATTATATGTTACTATTTAAATAAATTTATCAATCAAGTATATAATAAATAAAGTATATTTTTGTATTTTAAATACATTGAAATTTTTCTCATCAACCTGGCAAAGTGGAGCTCCATGTTTTTGTTTTTGGAGGCAGGTTCTCTGCTCTCTCACTTCCCGTGTCCCCGTGTTCGTGTTTGTGTGGTTACGGTTAAACCACAATAATATTTTATATTACTATTCTTTTTTTATCTTATTATTTCTATAAAAAGATAATATAAAATATTAACGTGAATTAACTGTGACCATACAAAACAGAATGGCACGAAAAATGAAGGGCAGAGAATCTTCGTCCTTTGTTTTTAGCATTTTTGAATTATTTGTCTCAAGTGAGAAGAATTATAATAAATTCCTAAATTCCGAACGTTGTAGTGGGGACACGCTATTTGGTCTGATTTCGCGCTAAACAAGATTTTCCACTAACTTGGATTGGTACTGTAGTGGGGTCCCACATGCCGTACTTTTCTTCTTTTCTAACTTATTTGGCAACGGAAAATTAGATCATACTAAGTTTCTTCTTCTGTGATTTTTTTATGATTTCAATTATTAACTGATACATATTAAGTTTTAATAATAAAATTAAAGAAAGTTTAAAAAAATACGTGTCATTTAATGATTGGAACCAGTCACAATAATTGGAACCACAGTCACGCAAATTTGGATGGGAAAGATTTGATCTCACTGAAAACACCTTTTTAGGCAACAAATCAAACTTTAATATTGTCAATAATATTATGTGACTATTCATTTTGGTCAATATGCAATTTGTAGATAGTTTAAAGGTTTGTTTGAATGTGTTTTTAAAATAACTTTTAGAAAAAATATTTTTGGGTTCCAAAAGTACTTGAAGTGCTTTCTACAAGAAGTACCAGTTATGTACTTCTTTTAGAAAACACTTGTTCGAATTCCTTCGGTGACTAATATAACATTTAACCAACTAAAGTTATCTCTCGACTCAAAAAAGAAAAGGTAGCACACCAAAACGAAAACTAAAATCAAACAACAGTCAAATTTGCATCCATATATCAATTCCTATAATGTTTTCTTGCTACAACATTTAATGTTATAAATGCCATATTGCTCATTAATTTGCCATATTTACTCTTATCATATTTTGACGTTTTATATTCTCTCACTCCGACGATTATTTATACTATTATATGTCATGGTGAATTTTTTGAGAGTAGATACGATATTCATTGATGAAAAGGAAAACGTATAAATCAGGATGAGTATAGCATGCATAATTGGATCTCGATAAAAACTTTGTCGGATATTTCAACCTGATCGAAGAAAAAGAGCTTCCCACACTAACAAACTTATAGTTAACTATTATCATCGATACGCACAAAATATTAGAAAACTAATAAATCGTCACAAAGCACAATCGTGCAATTGCATTAGCACATCCGTAAGAATTGCAGGTGGATACTCTCCTTCCTTCAACTCTCATCATAAAATCATAATCGGACTTCAGTCCGTTAATCAACAATTTTCATCTTGTGATGATAGGAGAGGAGGGCATTCAAGCCTCTATGGTATGAATTTAACGTTCATATTCAAGCTGCTCATTGCGGCATAACCAAATAGGTATATGAATATGTTAAATTCGGTAGATTCAAATAACTTCGAGTATTTATTTCCGACATTCATGAGAAATTATTTTGTCAACTTTCTTGGATTGAGGCTTAGGGTTCGTTGATATGTATGACAATATACTTTTTTAGGGTATTTATTTTAATATACCTTTTTGTTTATACATACATTGGGATTTTGCAGCTAAACAGAAATTACAACAATGTTGACATAAGTTTAGTCAAGTATAACAGGGTGAGGAGGGCAGAGAGAGGATCATCGCCGAATTCTCTTTGTGAAGATCTTGGGGATCCTCCAATCACATATGTTCATCGTACATCGTACGGTCAGTTTTTGTCAATACTGTTTATATTCAATTTTAAATAAAAAAAAATTAACAATAATTTCTGACAGTACGATGTACGATGAACGAATGTGATTGGAAGATTCTCATAATCCTCATTAAAACGATCCGCTGAGAATCCCCCTAGAGGTGGGTAAGGGCCATTCTGGAAGTCAAGAATTCGTGAGGGCCTCCTCACCCGATTCTAGGCTTTCTCACCTTCTTCTCAAAACCCCACTTAACTATTGACAAAATATAAATTAACTACAATAGTGTTCTATCATTTTTGTAATCATGCTCGAATCTTTCTGCTTGTTATTTAGATAAGTTTCATATAGATATCCCTTATATTGTAAAAATCATGTAATTTGTAGTGTTAATATAGGATCATTTGGAAGTTGTTTTACAATGGTTGAAAACGTTTTTGGTAAAATATTTTTCAAACAAATTTTTTGTAAAAATGCAAGTAAATCCTGAAAAAGTATTTAAAGTGCTTCCTATAAGAAACACATTAATTGGTGTTTCTTGTATGAAGCACTTTTAATGCTTTTGGAACAGAAAAACATGTTTTCTAAAAGTATTTTCAACTTTTTAAAAGTACATCTAAACGAGCAGATAATCTACTTGATTTAATTTGTTTTGGGTATGGGTTTGGGCATACTTTAATTTGAAAATTAAATAATGTTCACTTTGTACTACCACTTGAGATTGGAATCGGAATGGACCAACCCATTTGTTTAATGAGTTTAAATTACTATGTTTCCTTGTCTTTTTCAATTTACTTTTGAGTGTGATAAGTAATTAACAGATTCGATGTGGCTTATGCATTAGCGCTTATGCATTAGCCCTCATGCTATTTGTGCATGAAGTGGGAGCCACCGGTCACATGCGGCTCACACCGCCAACCAAACATTGGACGCACGCGAACGGTGTACATCTAGATGTTCTGCGTTACCCTTAAACTCACCACCTCACCAAATACTTTACACTCTACCTTTATACAAGTGAAAAACAAATACGGAGTATACAATACAGTATACGTGAACAAAATCGTACCTTACATTTTTATGTATGTATGTATGTATTATTATATATATAAGATATATTGATAATATACTTATCTCTTTCTTCATGCAGTTCTGGTACCACATGAGGCAGCAACGTACTGTTAGTACTCGGATCAATCAATACACGAAAGCAAAGCCACAACTCCAATAAATGATATATGAGAGTTTCAACTCAAATTGGGGTTCTAAACTTTTGCTTGCTTTCCAATAGACCAACCATTAGAGTTTGGATTAGATTAACTAACAATTATCTTAGGCCATACCACACAAGCAAAACACACAAAATGACTAGTAGGAAGGCATTTTCCGTCCTAAATTCCTAATCCCTACATGTTTATAAAGTGCAAGTAATGTGTTGCTTAATTTTTTTTGTTATAGAATTGTAACTTTCACACTTTCCTTTTCCCCTTCTAGATAAATTGGATTGTTCCTCTTATTTCCATATACGTTGATTTCAATTTAATAGTAAAAACAAAACATGAAAAATAAAGTGCGAAAATCATTTTGCTTTTCCAGATAACCATTAAATTGATAAAGAAATCTCTCACTTACCAATAAAGAAGAACACAATTAAATCGTCGTATTAAGTGGCTTAGCGATTTTTTGAAAACGGTATTGAAAATCCAGAGTTTCACTCAGCTTCCACAGAGAGTTCAAATTCTTGTGCTGTTTTTTTTTTTTTTTTTTTTTTTTTGGGAAAATAGCAGGCAACCGTTGGAGATGGACAATGACTGACATGGACAAATTGGAAATTTGAGTTGAATCTCACCCCAACACCAACACAATCATCCATTACTTGTCTTTACTTTTGCTTCGTGGACCATTTGGTTTGTCAACTTGCAATCCAGGACAAAATCATTTGAAAATTGAAAAATCGGTCATTCCATCGACAAAACTTTCATGTGCTCTTTTGGGTTATCGGAACGTCTGCCATTATTTGACTCTAATTAAATCCTCATTAGAACAAAACACCATCAAATTAGGCTGACAGTGTCGATACTGTGCAGAAAATGTTGACAAATGACTGAATGAGGACGATTTCATGTACAATATTCTGATAAACCAGCTTATTTATCATCCCTAATTACATCGTTACAAACGCTCATAACGAAAAAGTCTCGTAAGTGGATTTTTATTTCCGGGTTAACTCGACCAGATTCGCAATTCCAAATATAAGGACAAGATACAGAGGGAAGAAGATGAAACTTTCCGGATGCGTAAATTCAAATACTTGCGTAATACAGGAAGGATGAAATTAACCGTACAAGGCATCCACGTTGCACTCTCCGAGGAAAACTTTGATGCTTCGTGGTGAACCGCAGTTGCCTTCAGCGATGATTGCTCTGTCGTTGGCAGCCATGTGAGCAATGATCTTGTAGATCATTTCAATCTGGAGGAGTTGGGTAAGAACGTTAGCAAAAGAAATGAACTACTTGAAATTAGTTTTTGTTAACGAGAGATAATTATCAAAGGGGAAACTGGTAATACATCTTCAATAGCATGACACCGGTCAGCTACTTCTTCAAGCGTCAACGGTTCAACAGGATCCTTGCAGCTGAAACAGAAAGATAGTGGCAGTGAGAATCTGAAACAAACAATGACAACCCCAGTTGCATTTTTAGCTTATGTGACATATGGTAGAAGTGGTCCTTCATTCAGATTTTGTTTCTTTTCCAAACAATGACAAGGTTGTCATATTCGTAATAGTATAACAGATAAGACCTTCCGCATATTTCCTTCCACATTTGAGAGGCCTTCAAATTCAAAATTCGGCATTTCATCACCGGGATGTGACACCAAATGTGCTCCATAGCAAATTGCCAATTTCCTTTTTATTTTGTTAAAAATACAAAAATCCGGATTCTCTGTGAGCATCTTTCCGAATAATGATCCTCTTGTCACACTTGCAGAAATTTTTGTTTCTTTTGGGTAATGATCTGTTGTAAGAAATTGCCTTTTCCTTTTAATTTTGTTAAAATATAAAATCATACACCAGGAAGATAAACATAGAATTCTTAAAGTCTCTTCATTTCAGAACCTATGCAAAAACGAGGTTGATTGCTAATAATTTGACGGCATACCTGGCCTCATTGAGTACTGCTAAAACCCGCTTCTGAAGGGCTAATACTTCTCCAGCTGCTTTTTTCCCAGCTTCAACACCTGAGACAACAATTAAATGCAGGGGATTTAACAAAGACAGATGAAAAGAAGAAAAATTATGTGTCAATAATAAATGAACGTTCTCAGTTTTAATACCCGGGGCAAATGCATAATGCACTAAAACAAAATAAAACAAAAAAAAAAAAATCTTTCATTTCTCATTCATTCACTTCCAGACCCAAGGATGGTCAAAACATATTATTTACCAGGTTGATGGTAGGCGTTAATGTTTACAAGTGAAGCATATATCCCGACTGCTCTCTCATAAAGTGCAATGAGAGCACCCACAGATCTTGGTGTCACTTCTTCCACTGTAACTGTAATTGACTCCCGCTCGTTTGAATAAAGAGCCGACCTTGTTCCCTGTAAAACCTCAGTTTACAATATTTACATAGATGCAGGTATGTGAGGAAATAAAAACATAACCAGTATCAGTCTGTCAGAGAGATAAAACAATAAAACATGGAGTCACCCAACAGGTAGTCACTTATTATGGGCTCTTATAATGAATCTAACCTGCAGCATTCCAAACAGGTAGTCACCACATGTGACGCCAGGTTCAAGCTCCCAATCATGACCTGGGGGCCTATCACGTAGTACTTCGATGAATGTCACAAAGAAATTGTGCACACCATCTCTCAGTTGTTGAATGTAGCTGTTGAAACAGGTGCATCAGGCTCACAAATAGTTTACATCAAATTATGGATCAACTTAGTAATGAAAACTGAAAACTTACGCATGCTGATCCGTGCTCCCTTTATTTCCATAGACAGTAAGTCCTTGATTCACCTGTAAAGCAAAAGGTGAGCTCATTCTGAAACTATCAATTACAAAATATTGACACCCACCGTTGAAGCATCTATTATGGATACTACTAATTAGGCATGAACAGACTTAAATAATCTACTATGCTTGGTCATCAAATGAAGAAGGTTCAGAACGCATTCTATGCTAAATTCCTAAATGACAACTAATAAAGCTTACACACATTACGAATGGGATCAAAATTCAAAGATCAGGACTTGCAGAACTTAATAAAAGCTCGACACTATCTGCGATGCTACGTACACATTTAAATCTCATATTATTCCACACTAGCCCTAAACTCATCACATATGCCAACTGTTCTAAGTGATGAAGCATTGAAGCATGGTCACCTAGGGAACTTATACAAGGGTAAAAACACGGTATGAATGTCCGTTTTTATTTGGCTCAAAACATGGTACAGAAGTCAAAACTAGACTGCTATTTATTAGTGCAAATACCTACCATGCAGAGGGCAACATCTAAAAATATCGCAAAATCCAAGTCTATATTGAAAACTGAACTAAATGTTTTCAGGACGATCAACTTTTACCCACTCAAAATCAAAGTAAATGAACAAAAGAATGGTATACCGATTGCTGCACATACCCGATTACCATTAAGGTCAAATTCCTTCCCAATAGATTCCATGACCAGCTGTTGCAAATACCGACTAAATAATAATAGGCTGTCCTTGTAAGGAAGAACAACCATATCCTGACGAAATGCGAAGAGCGAACATTTAGAAACTTTGGAATGAAAAAAACCCACCATCAAGAGATCAGACTAAAATTTGACAGTATTTAGGGAGTAGAATAGAAGGATAAAAAGTTACCTTTGATCCCACACCGTCAGAAGCCCAATACCAGCATAAAGCAAGCAACGCAGCCGGGTTATTCCTAAGCTGAACAAAAAAGCATGAAATACATTTGTCATTTGTTTTCCACTACTATTTTGATTAGGGGACGTACTAGCCAAACAACGTAAATAGTCATTACTTATTACTTCCCATTTAGTTATGCAATTTTATTCTCATGGAGTTAAACTTGAGGTCAGACTGGAAAATCATTCACCGTTGGGAAAAAACGACTAACTGTATGACCAAAAACTAAAAAGAAGAAATGAGAGTAACAGAATACAACAGTAACAGAGCAGGTAAGTCAATGACTTCTCCAAAGAGAACTATCAAATTTGAGGAGCCAGTGGTGAAAGTTAAATGATAGAGATTTGCAAAACAACAGAATTATACATCACTATAGACAAAATGGTTTTCTTCAGAAGTAAAGTAAACTCTAGTATACAACCTCACTGACATTATGATTCAGAAAATTCGCTCTGACCAAACAGGCAGCACTAAATCCAATTAACCATAAAAAAACAGGTAGCGAATTGATGCTCACAACAGTGGTTCTGTTTGCCTCATCCATCAAGTGTCCGCCAGCAAGCATTTCTTCAATATCAATTCCCTGAAGAGGATCAGTTATATAAGATTACCCATGATAAAAATGAATGGTGCTCATATCATTTAAGGTCTCCAACCTGCAGTGCTGCCGGAAGAAGACCAACTGCAGACATTTCAGATGTTCTGCCACCAACCCAGTCAAACATGGGGAATCTAGCTAACCATCCTTCAATTCTGGCGGTGTTGTCCAATAATGATTTTTCTTGAGTTATAGCAACACCCTACACACACAAATAAATGACAAGTTGGTGATTACAATGAGAGGAGAAGGACCTGCATCAAGAGTATGGGCAACAATGGAACTATAAGTTACATCAAGATATAGCACTGCCCAAGATTAAATAAGAGGCAAAAGGTCCAGTCAATGAGGTTCTATTTCACATTCAAAATAGGGAATCTGATGCAGACAAACAGAGAAATCCAAATAGCGCTAAAACTCCTAGTAAATTATGAAAAGTAAGCCAGCCGTAAAAATTAATTGAAATTAAACATCAAAGGGTGGGGTAGACAACTAAGACCTTTTGATTAATAGGCACAAAGCACTCATCAAAATAAGATATCCGAGGCTTAAATCATGGAAAAGGAAGATGGCGAATGCAATTTCCTCATCCACGTGGCATGTTCGTCAGTCACAGTGTTGAACACCATAAATGACAATAGAAACTAAAATAGAGCTTAACATCCACTTGTAGATACAAGAATGAGTAATTACACGAGTAAAGGAATGCCAACCCACATCCAGCCAGCTAATAAACCTAATATTGTCCTCCACAACTCTGGCTCCAATAGTGACACCACGGGTTTCTATTTTTCTATAATGAAGAGAACTATTATTGATAAGTTGAGCAGCAGAATACTAATAAAGCAGAAAGAAAAACCTGAGATCAAAACCTGTTTTGCAAAATTCAGGCCAGCCTCACGGAAGGCCTTCTGTACTTCCAGTAACCCATTTCTCGTTTCAGGAGTACCTCCACTCTGAAGGAAAAAAATATTGAATTCATATCAGCATCTTGCATTAAGACATAATTAAGAACAAGGATTTTAGAATACAAAAACTAGATGGAACTGTACACTGAATGCATGCATCTTGTCTCATCTTAAATTAGTTTCTCACCTTTGTCGTACCAAAATGACTTATTTTTCTAAAATCTGGGGCTGCTAGAGTAGAAACTAATTGGAAAAAAAGGTGCAGTCCATGTGGCTTTGCCAGGAAAGTGGGGATGAAGTAAAATTGTTCGTTATAGCATAAAGGATTTTAGATGTGTTTTAAACCGTATCATCACATCTATTCGAGGTACTGATGGGAGTCACTTTATGTAGTACAATTAACGTATAATAACACAATAAAAGGCAAAGATATTTTGTATTCAAACCTTTGAAATCACAATGACAAGTGTAGAAGCCAACTCAGGACCAAGCTGTGCAATCTGATGATCAATTCCCGCTGGATCGGTATTGTCAATAAATCTTATCTGCCAACAAGACAAAAAAAAAAAAAATCATTTGCACATAAAGAATCAAAATAGGAGGGATAGAGTGATTGGCATTGAACTACACCCATATTTCATACAATTCTTCCAGCATGTAAAGATTGTGCACCGATTTTAGTTCGATGGGGGAGGTCTATACTGTCACAGAAAAGGTTGCGTGTAGGTAAAAAGGACAATGCACTTGTAAATGTACCTTAAGAGGAGGGTTATCAGGAGCTAATGCCTCAGCAACGAACTGTGGTCCAAGTGCTGAACCTCCAATTCCAACTGAAAGCACCTGAGTAAACCGCCCTTCCGGCGAAGATGGCGGCTTAATCTGCAATTTCAAACAAACCCCATTTCATCAAATTATCAAATTACACATACAAACATCTCTATTTATCAAATTATCAGTAACTAATCAGATTTAACACCAATTAACAAAATCTGACCTTACCGCTGACGACGTCGTTTGAGAACTTAAGCAGCGCCTCGAGTGTGTTCTCAATCTGCAACCTGAGGAACGAGTTGGGGGCAAGCTTAGGATTACGGAGCCAGTAATGGCCGACCATGCGGCCCTCATCGGGATTAGCAATCGCGCCTTTCTCCAGCTCCTCCATAGCCTTGAACGCCGCCTGGAACCGGGGCTCCATTTCAGAAACGAACTCGTCGGTGAACCCGACCCGACTCACATCCAGAAACAACCCGAGCTCCTTGTGCTGGTACAGCCAGTCAACGTACCTCCGCCACAGCGCATGCGGGTCCTTCACCAGCTCCTTCATCTTACTCGGAGCCCCATCGGTCTTCGCTAACTCCGCCGAGACCTCCCTAGCCACGGATAGAGAAAAGCCCCGATCCGCCGATTTGACCCGGGCCGGAAACGCAACCGAAACCGATACGAAGTCCTTCCGCAGCAAACTCGCCGGTTTCAGCTGGCGCTTGATCGTCGGAGAAGCAGAGTAAATGCCGGAGATTGAAGCCATTGGAATCGCCAATTGAGGAATTTCGAGGATTTTGGTGCTCTCACACTCCGTCACAACATGGATGTGTGCTTGGGAGTTGCAGTTGGGAAATGCGTTTGGCTTTTGGCTTTTATCTCTCTCCCCCCCCTCTATTTTTGGTGTGAGTGGCCGGCGTTTGACATGGTTTTATTTCGTTGACGGAAATAGCCTCTGTTGGTGGTGCAATTACGGGAATGCCCGCGAATATTCTTGCGTTTTCTGTCCATCGCGCTCTTTCGTGCGCTTCGCCATTCGCCGGCGCGCGGATTTGGCTCCCCCATGTCTCGAAAGGTCAATTTGGTCAAAAGGTGTCGACCGGCTTCAGTGGCGTTGATTATTATGTTTTGGTTCTTGAATTTGTTCATCATTAATCATTTTGATCATTTTGTAAAAAATTTCATTAAATAAGAATAAATGATAAAAATACTCTTAATTTTTATCAAATCACCCATGGTTTATTAAATTAATAGTATTTTTGTCATTTTGGTCATTTTATGAAAAATTTCATTAAATAAAGACCAAAATGATTTATGGTAGACAAATTTAGGAACTACTTCTATTGATTTCAAATCTCATTGACCAAAGTGAAGAGTTATGCAAATTTTAAAGACTATTTTGAATAAAAAAAACCTTGATTTTAATTCCCACGTGGAATTAGCCAAGATTCACGCCATTTTTTTTGGCCGAATTGTACTTATATGTGTTTTTTTTTTCTCGAACATGAGATCTCTCACTTACAAGTAAAGAGGAATACAACTAGACCGTAATACTAAGTGTCATATGTGTTAATGCTCAAAATTTGCAAGGTAATAAATTAAAATATTAAACCCTTGAGGGGTTTGGAATATGGGTTAAAATAAAATAACCACAAAGATTTAAGTGGTTTACCCTTTAAAAATGAGCTATATCCACTGTGTTGCTCTAATTCTACTGAATGTAAGACTAAAAGTTAGTACTTTGCTAATACATCAACTATCTCTCCTCCGTTGTCCGACCTCCATATAGGAGGCTTTCATCCCTTTATATGGGTACTCAATAAACTCCTCAAACGTGGGTTTTCCTCACTTGGCATTTAATGCATTACCTATGTAGACTAGCACAGTGACACATTTTCACCTATCAACCAGACATTCGACGGTGACATGATTTGTGTTCAGCCGAAATGGTTATCAACCTTGTCTCTCAGAGCACCGTTTCGACTACCCTGATGTCTTATCTTAGATCTTTATCACTGATTAGGAGTTGCCATGCTACCTGATTAACATCTGAGTAGGCCCTGTTCCTTGAGACTTGTGTCATAAACCTACCAGGCTGCCCACGTGCCCCTGGCGGTCAAACAATTCTTTATATGTCCTGGTTGGGCTAAGCTTACAGGCGGTCAACTTTAGCGCTTAAGAGTGCTCACTTCCAAGCTTGGCTTCTTGATCTTCTTTGGGCTTTTCGTGGCTTCTTTCCCGACCTGCACCATTTTGTGGGCTTAAAAGATGCCAACATTAACAATAGGCCATGTAGATTATGAAGGTTTCTGCTTGAGTTCTTGTATTTTTGTATTTTTTCACTTTTGTCGTTGTTGGTTTTGTTTTACTCTAACTACAAGATGAAAATTAGGTTCTCAGCCCTCTTTTTGTTACTCAATTGATTAAAACCTTATTCATTTTCAATTTTTTTATCAATATCCTTAGGTATTAATAAGCATCATTAATTATTTCAATAATAAAATATTTTTTATTTCTAAATATATTTATTTAGTTTTATAAATGTTACATTTGGTATATTTATATTTATGGCTAAAATTTATATCATATATTTTTATTTCTAGTTTGTACCCCATTTTAAATTTGCAACCCTTTTTTAATTTCTACCAATTTTCTTTTCTGTATTAATTTGTACCCATATATTTTTTGTGCCCATATTTTTTAAAGTTTTATTTGTATTTGTACCCATATTTTTTAATTTATTTGTACCAATTTTTTATTTTGCTAAATGTACCCATGTTAATTATATGTATTTATTTTATGTTTTAAAATATATGAGTAGTTATTTTTTTTAAATATGTTAATAATTATGTGGGTACATTATTTCTTGCTATAATTTTGTGAAGGACAATATTACTCTAATATTTATTTTTAAGTATTTATTATATATTTTAAAAATATTATTTGAATTTGTTTAAATTTCATAATTTGTACGACATTAAATGCATAAGTTAAATATCTTAAATGATGTTAAGGATGTGACAACCCCTGTGAGATCCCACATTGTCCAAGGGAGTGGATCTTTTATGTCTTATATGTACATGCCCACCTTCAATTAGCACAAGGCATTTTGGGAGCTCACTGGTTTCGTGTTCCATAGGAACTCCGAAGTTAAGCGAGAAAGGGGCCAGAGCATTCCTAGGATGAGTGACCCACTGAGAAGTTCTGCTCGCGTGAGTTCCCAGAAACAAAACCTTAAGGGCATGGTCGGGGCCCAAAGCAGACAATATCGTGCTACGACGGAGTCAAGCCCGAGATGTGACAACCCGTCCCTAATTTTACCATTTTAATAATTTTAAAATGAGTGAATTGACGAAAATGCCCTTAGAGGCGAGGCTGTTGACTTTCGTTGATCGCTTTTTCACGACGTATACAAGCTACTATTTTAGTGTATTCTCGAAGTACTCGACGATACAAACATATAGGCGCAAGCATAATCGAATTTGAAGTTGTGTTAAAAATTTTACGGAACTACGATCACAAAGGGCGTTTTAGTAATTTCATGTTTACGAGAGATATTTTGATTTTATAGTTTTTAACCTTGGGTTGTGTACCACATGGGGCCCATGCCCCATACCTCCACCTCTCTCCCGTGTCTCCTGTGACGCCCCACCCTGAAATATATATTTCAGAAAAATAATATCGATGATAGGCCCAAACTAAACTCTTGTTTATTTAACTACCATTAATCGTGATTCTTTAATTAAATTCCTTAATCCCACACATGATCTATAACCATAATTCTCTTACCAACACATACGATTATATTTTCAATTTATCACTATTTTCTTCTCTTAGATCAAATTTTCCAACTAAAGATTAATTCTTGATTACTTAAGACTGCATCTAACCTTGTTAGGCTGCCTATGTACCCTTGAGCATGATCAAGCCTTTCGTAGTTCACATTTCAATTTCAAACCAATTCCGAAATTAGTCAATTAATAAAAAAATCCAACATTCATGTTTATAATCGAAACACATCAAATGAATACCAAACACGTAATTGGAATATCAAAATTCACATAAAAAAACAGCATCGGCTTACTGGCCACGAGCCGTTGCGGGTGGCGGTTTACCGACCCAACTAGCCGGAAAATTTAACTATTTCCAAAAATTACCAAATTTTACAGGCATGTAGATCTTAGTGAGGGGAGCAATTTTCATACTTATGGCCAAGTCTAATTTAGCCGGGAAAGACCCCAATTTCACTCAAACCCTAAGAATGGGTGGCTTCAATTTGTCACATCTGGTGCTCCGCAGTCCCTATAGTTGTTTGGGCTTTGTTCCAGGCCTTAAGGGAAGTCTAATGGTGGTGGAGATGGATGGAGTTAGCTTTAAGTTTTGGTGATTCGAAGCCAAACCCGCTGCACCCCATCATGCGGGTCCTCCTAAAATCAAACCATTTTCGTCATTTTTTCAGGTAGGAGTGGGAGAGAGAATGACTGGGTTCGAAGTAAAGATCATTTTGGCACCAATCTCGTTGTCAACGGTGGTCGGAATGGGAAGATATGGCCGGGTCAGGTCGAAAGGTGGAACCGGGTCAAAGTCCATTTCTTTTCATTTCCCCTCATTTCTTTTCTTTCTGATTGGTCCCTCCCCCATACTTTCTCTCCCTTCTCTCCTTTCTCTTCTTTTCTTTTCATCTTAACCATCCACGTGTCATCATAGATAATGGCTTCAGAAATCTGGAGCCTTCTAGATCAAGCCAAAATTACAAAAATATCCTTAACTTTAAACGTTAGTAACTATTTCGTTTTAACTCCGTTTCACAAACGGTTGATGCCTACATGTTCATGAGATTGAGCTCTATTCAAAATATAAATTGTAACCTCGAACGATCTACGGATTTTAAATAATTAATTTCCAAACTTCACTCTTCGTAACTAGTTTAATTAAAATCTAAATTCAAATAAATTAATATAAATTCTCAAAAAATAATATAAAATCTCAATAATACAAATACATAAATTATAATACAGATTTTAAATAATTAATTTCCAAACTTCACTCTTCGTAACTAATTTAATTAAAATCTAAATTAATATAAATTCTCAAAAAATAATATAAAATCTCAATAATACAAATACATAAATTATAATAATTTCCGGAAATAAAATTTTAAAATTCCTCAATTAAATTTTCATAACCATAAATCGATTTATTTTCGATTTTTTTCAGGGTATTACATCTCCTATCTCTTGGGACTATCTCTCTCTTTCTTTCTATCTCTCTCTCTCTCTCATTTTATAATTTTTTTAAACTCTCCCTCACCTCACTCACCCTCTCTTGTGATGCCACCTCATCCCATCTCCCTCTTATTTCCCTCAGTCTCTTATCTCTTTCTCTGTTAACACTTTATCTACCCGATAACACTATCTTCCTCCGTAAGGTTTGTCGGACCACCATCACCCACCATCATTTCCGACAAGCATCACGACCACGAACCCAAAGCCCACCTCATTTCTTGGTCGTGAAACCACATACCTAGACCTCGAGCTGCAAACACGAACCCGGACCTCGATCTTGATGTTTCCTAGCAAGTCACCATGATTTTTCGACCAAGGTAAGCATCGGGAACACTCTATTTCCTTTCCTTTTAGATGTTTAAGGAATATCTTAGGGTTTGTATTTGTTTTGATAGGGTTTGGAGATTGAAGGAACAAAGGAGGAAAACTCCTCCAATTTTTTGATGGCTTTCGAGCCTTTTTCCAGCCAACTCTGCCAAGGTCGAGGAAATCAAAGGTAGATTATGATTCCTTGTTCTCCGAGCTTCGATTTGATATATTGGAAGGCTAGGTTTAGTGATGTGTTTGGTTGGTCGGAGCCGGGGTTTGTCCCGGCTATCATTTTTCTAGATTCCGGTGGTTGTAATGGCAACCGGCCAGAAAAGAAGAAGAGAGAAAAAAAGGGGGGCCTTAGTCAAACCCGGCCCAAAACCTTAAGTCCAAGCCTTTGGGCCTTTGTCCCAAGCTAGCCCATTTCTGTAATGGGCTCATAATATTCTCTGGAATATTCCTTGGGTTTACTTTTTTGGAATTTACTCGGGAACCATCTTAGGCTAATTTCGACGCCCTGAGTCCATTTTTGACATCCATTTAGTGAAATTCCAAAGTTTTAACATAGCTGACCACCAAGGCGTCTCGATTCACTTTTAGGGTTGACCGTTGACTTTTTACGAAAATTGCTCGGGACCCTCCTTAGCGTATTTCGAAGCGCTGATTCTGAGTCTGCTATCTGTTTCTCCAAATTCAAACGTTTGAATTGAGTTTTACTAATGGGTTCCAATATTATGCTTAGGTGTAATTATTATCGGAGACTCTGGCCTTCCTAGCTCGAACGGATGTGACATCACAAGTAACTATGAGTGGGCCTTTTCCTTTTTATAGTATACATATAATTGTTAGTTTCCATTTATACATTCCATAAAGAGTTTTCTACAATACGCCTAGATTAGCATGACGTTCATAAGATTTAGCACATTGATAGAAATTATGAAATATGCTACGTCCTACAGAATGCATAGGTATGCGTATGATTATTGATGCCATAATTATATCTACGGCTATGAATGATATTATGTTGATTAGAACTATTGAATCATTATGGCATGACTATATTTGTGTTATCTGTTCATCGTTTGTTGCACCGGTGTTAGTACTCTCCTGGGCCAGGGCCAGTTTTTCACATGTATGTGCACATCATACCGTACGCTCACTTTGGATCCATTTTAGGTGTCTGTCCTATTCTAGATTGCTATAGGCAATTAGGACTTGTATGTGCTACGCATAGCGCTAGTCGTCATGTGATTGTAGTACTAGAGCGTATATCATCGTTACACCCAATCATGTTCATGTCAAAATAACTCTGCATGAACTCGTGTGTTAGCATGTGTCGATGAGCACTCGATATGATATGTTGCTTATGCGAGATTGAGTGATTACGGACGTCATGCGTACTTATGAAATATTGTACCGTATTGAATTCTTGAGATATTGTAAGCTACGGTAAGTATTTTCATACTATACGTAATATGTATATTTTGGAAACTATACTTGTTTTATAGCGAGGGGTTATAATGTTTTCAGAAAGGTTTTATTAAAACTTTATTTTCATGTCTACTCACCCTTGTTTACTACCCCTCCAGGTTTTAGTAGCCGAGCTTTCGTATAGACGAGGATTCTTGGCAAATATTAGTATTGGAGACTACCTTCAATGATATAATTCTCATCCTACTTTACTGTACTTTACTTGAGCTCTGACATCACGTGTGAAATGGGTTCATTCCCACTCATCAGCGCACTCTTATATTTAGGCACTTTTAGGTTTAAATTTATTCACATTTTCCACTACACTATACTTTATGGCTTCGTCATCTTCTAGATGTCAACCAGCACAGCTCGATTAAGAGTCAAAGTGAGCATTCTGAGTCGGGGTGTGTCAAAGGACCTCAATCAAAATATTCAAACAAACAAAGTTTCAGTCTAATAATTAGGTTGATTAGGAACCGGAACCAAAATGACCCTTGATAAAAACTGAAAATTAAAAACTTGTTTGGTAAAAATTTCCATTTTCAAAATGAAAACAAAAGTCAAGAATTTTTTTTTTAAACTCACAAAATATTTATTTTAAGAGTCTTTCAATAATCATTTTGTTTTAATTTTTATTTTTTTAATTGAAATCTCATTAGGGAATTATTTTCACTTAAAAACACTAAAAATTTAAAGCCAAATTTTGAAAATTCAAAAAATATTTTCACTTTTAGTTTTTAGTTTTCATTTAGTTGAAAAACTAAAAATAGTTACCAAACGAGTTTTCGATATTCAATTGCTTGATAGTTACTTTTGGTTTTTTTTATTTGTTTCAACAAAAACTTTATGTTTAGAATAAGGGCTAAAATAATTATTTTAGCCAATTTCTCTCTACTCTCCATTTTCTCTATATTTCATCCACATTTCATTGCTCCTCCCACCTCCACGTACCCATGGCCCATGCCTCAATCCTTTAATATTGAGCGAAACAAAAATGCTCGAATCAACCCATTTCCCCCAAAATTGAAAATTTGAATTTCGAAATAAGAGGGACGGGTAAGGGTTACCGATGATGTTGGTGTGGAGGCATAAATTAAGTACGTCCAATCAAAAGATGTTGATTATAAGCTCAATATAATAATGTTACAATTGATAGTGTGAGCAGACTAGTACCCCAACCCTAATGGGCAAAGCATATTAGTCCACTAAACGTAGATACATCGCCATATACATGTAGACACGTCAATAGAGAACTCATATCCTTAACACCATGTCATAAGCTACTCATCCAGGATGGTTTACAATGTCGCACACATCACACCATTATTTCTTAGAACTACACTTATAGTTTGATTCTCCAGCTCGAAGATATATAGGCAGTTTAATATGGATTCAACCTTACCCCTCCCCAATGTCCCAATTTTCCCCTCACCGGAGATCATGGGAAATTCTGACTGAATGATTGCATCCATCCGTGATGTGTGTAAAGTTAGTTCCAACAACAAAGTAAGCATAGGAAGGCTATACAAAGTCCCTAATTTTTTCCATGAAATTTAAAGCCTAATAAATGGTGAACTAAAACTCAATTCAAAATACCAAGGAGCAACGAATGAAGGGCCTCACTTTGAATGATTACCATTGTAAAAAAAAGAAAAAGGGGTAGCATGTCATTCTCTCCCCTGTGAGAGCCCATCCACCGTGAGTGTAATTCTCTTCCTCCGCATAAGTTAGCGAAATGCCCAGTTACAAACAACTGTTGAAACTCTTATTGTTGCAACTAAATGTTTCATCCAACCACTCCACTGCCACCATAACTTCATATCCCATTTCCATCTCACTCAAATCTAATTCCCTATTCCGATGTTAATTTCTTCCAACCATTCCCTTTCCCTCATAATTTTAGATCCCCTTTCCATCTTTCTTGTCTCTAAATCCTTATTCCTCCGATTCCCTTATGTGCACATTTATACGAAATCCCTATTCCCTATTAAGTCATCTTCCTTCCAGCTCAGATCTTGGGTTTGAAGGGTCTCATCAACAAGGATGGCAGGTATGAGAAGGAGAAGAACCCCACCGAACAGAGATAAATGTAAAGGAAACCCTACTGAGGATGGTAGATCAGGAAATTAGGGCAATGAAAATAGGCATAAATTACCCCAATCACACTCTGGCAAAAGAAAGAGACAGGAATACCTCTAGCTACTCACTTCATCAAATGTAAAGGCCAACTACTCAGTTACTATTAATTCGGGCATTAATGGCAAGGTATGTGTCACAGCTCGTCCTGAAAATTTTATATCGGGAGCGTGAAATGACGGATTTACCCTTAGCGGGTATTAAGGTATGTGTGTGTGATGTTATTTGGTTTAACTTATTATAAGTTTTGGATTAAAATTTTTGGCTTTTGTTAATTTTGTGGTTAGGGAATTAGATGAAATGGATGGTGAGGATTGGTGTTGGACACCTCACACACTCCCGGTCCTCTCCCTCTTTCCCGTAACTCTCTCTTTCCTCCTTCACGATTCTCTCACTCTCTCTCACCCATATCGTGCGGACCTCACCCAAAACCCTTCAAAACTTAGCGGATCGAAGCTATTGAGGTAAGATTCTTCATCCTTTTGTCGTCCTGAGTTGAATGGTACTAATTTTAGATAGTGAAACCTTCGATATAACGGGAAACCCGAACCCCCCCAATTGGTGTCACTGTTCATGCACACGTGAAATGTTGTGTTTCAGGGAATTCTAAGCTTATAGTGAGCTTAGTGAGGTCCCAAGGAAGCTTGGAGTGCTTCGTTTGAAGGTTTTGGACGTCGGGATCACTAGGTTCGAGTTTGGCCGGTTTTTCTTGGATTTTCCTAGTGAGATTTAGTTGTTTTTAGAGCTTTAAAGTAGTATATCGTGAATCTACATGTTTGGGGCTTCAAATTGATATAAAATACGAATAAAATGGTTGAGAAATGAAGGAGAACAAGAAGTTTCAAATTTGGCCGGAAACCGGCCGCCGGAAAGTTCAGTCTGGCGAGCCGAGGTTAGGGATGATGCGCGTGGGGGCGCGTGTCCCCGTGCCTGTCCCGGTGCATGGGGGCGCGTGTAGCTTCCAAAAAATTTTCTAAAAATTTCTCAAAGTCCGTGACGTCGAGTAAGCCGATGTGGTATATTCATATACCCAAATTGAGCATCGTATGAGAAGTTATTTCGAATTGTTAGTTATATGTTTAAATTAACGTTTTTATAGTTGTTTCGTATATAGGTGACACCTATCCCGAGGACGAGCGCATCCAGGGACGTCACGGGGGTTACGACCCATCGACTTACCAGTGAGTGGGCAGTTTTGTTTTCGTATTACCTATATACTACTGTTTTCCCAGAAAATGCGTTTATATGAAAATATGATTTAAATTGCCATGCATGCAATTGTTGAGATATTTAAATTGATAATTGATGCATATATATATGAATTGACGCGGTGGACGCACATGTGAGTTTTTACATTATTCAAACGATTTATTTTATGTGAATTATGTTGAGAGCTCATAACCTGCACCTCTGGTGTTAGTGCTTTATATTGTTCACCACACCGCACACTCGCCTTGGATCCAAGTAGGTGGATGTCGTACAGACCACTAGAGGTGGTTCCGACATGCCAGTCGTACAGACCATTAAAGGGGTTCCGACTGGTGGGTGACCTTAGATTATGTGCACAGATGATTGATGAGAGAAGCACTAGAGCGTATTATTTCACCATCTTAGTCGTACAGACTACTATAGGTAGTTCCGACTTATGTGCAGTGTAGTGTCGTACAGGTCACAGTTGGTGACTCCGGCAGGGCCGTACAGGTCACAGTTGGTGACTCCGGCTGGATGGGATAGTGAGCTATAGAAATCAGCCGTACAGGACCACTGTAGGGTCTCCGGTTGATTTATTATTTCACCTGATTATATTGATGCATTCATATTATATTTTGGCATGGCATGGCATATTCTTTCTGAGATGTTATGTTGATAGATGGTGAGTGGAGTTTTGATGATATATGTATATATATGTTTATATACTATTTTTCTGGGAAAGTATACAGGTTTTTCGGTGAGGGGTTAGAAATGTTTTAAGTGAAATGTTTTGGAAAATTTTTAGTTTTACTGACCCACTCACATTTGTTTTGCGCCCCTCCAGGTTCTAGTTAGCAGTTGGTGGCTCACGAGGTCTTTTTCGGCATTCTGACAGACGTTCTGCATGTAAGACTCACCTGCGGGTGTTGTACTTTAATTATGGTCCTACTTGACTGCACTTTTACCTACGCTTTGAATTCGTGTGTTTTACTTTATAACTCTCTCTTGTATGCTAGTAGGTTATGCTGCTAGTGGTTGGTTTAAATTCCTTCATATTTCTGATCCTTCTCATGTGATCCTTCCTCAACCGCTAGAGATTAATCTGGATTTGACATATGATGAGGAACCAGTCACTATCTTGGATTGGAAAGATAAGATTCTAAGGAACAAGTCGCGAAAATTTTATATCGGGAGCGTGAAATGACGGATTTACCCTTAGCGGTTATTAAGGTATGTGTATGTGACGTTATTTGGTTTAACTTATTATAAGTTTTGGATTAAAATTTTTAGCTTTTGTTAATTTTGTGGTTAGGGAATTAGATGAAATGGATGGTGAGGATTGGTGTTGGACACCTCACACACTCCTTGTCATCTCCATCTTTCCCGTAACTCTCTCTTTCCTTCCTCACGATTCTCTCACTCTCTCTCACCCATATCATGCGGACCTCACCCAAAACCCTCTAAAACTCAGCGGATCGAATGAGAGAGATGTACCTAAGGTTATTCTATGGGTATTAAGCGGTTTATTTGATTGTGGGAATTTCGGGGACGAAATTCTATAAGGAGGGGAGATTGTCACAGCCCGTCCCGAAAATTTTATATCGGGAGCCTGAAATGACGGATTTACCCTTAGTGGGTATTAAGGTATGTGTGTGTGACGTTATTTGGTTTAACTTATTATAAGTTTTGGATTAAATTTTTTGGCTTTTGTTAATTTTATGGTTAGGGAATTAGATGAAATGGATGGTGAGGATTGGTGTTGGACACCTCACACACTCCATATCCTCTCCCTCTTTCCCGTAACTCTCTCTCTCCTCCCTCATGATTCTCTCACTCTCTCTCACCTATATCGTGCGAACCTCACCCAAAACCCTCCAAAACTCAGCGGATCGAAGCTATTGAGGTAAGATTCTTCATCATTTCGTCATCCTGAGTTGAATGGTACTAATTTTAGATAGTGAAACCTTCGATATAACGGGAAACCTGAACCCCCCCAATTTGTGTAACTGTTCATGCACACGTGAAATGTTGTGTTTCAGGGAATTCTAAGCTTATAGTGAGCTTAGTGAGGTCCCAAGGAAGCTCGGAGTGCTTCGTTTGAAGGTTTTGGACGTCGGGATCACTAGGTTCGAGTTTGGCCGGTTTTTCTTGGATTTTCCCGGTGAGATTTAGTTGTTTTTAGAGCTTTAAAGTAGTATATCGTGAATCTACATGTTTGGGGCTTCAAATTGATATAAAATACGAATAAAATGGTTGAGAAACAAAAGAGAACAAGGAGTTTCAAATTTGGCCGGAAACCGGCCGCCGGAAAGTTAAGTCCTGCGAGGCGAGGTTAGGGATGATGCGCGTGTCCCCGTGCCTGTTCCGGCGCGTGGGGGTGCGTGTAGCTTCCAAAAAATTTTCTAAAAATTCGACGTCCGTGACGTCGAGTAGGTCGATGTGGTATATTCATATACCCAAATTGAGCATCGTATGAGAAGTTATTTCGAATTGTTGGTTATGTGTTTAAATTAACGTTTTTATAGTTGTTTCGCATATAGGTGACACCTATCTCGAGGATGAGTGCATCCAGGGACGTCACGGGGGTTACGACCCATTGACTTACCAGTGAGTGGGCAGTTTTGTTTTCGTATTACCTATATACTACTGTTTTCCCAGAAAATGCATTTATATGAAAATATGATTTAAATTTCCATGCATGCAATTGTTGAGATATTTAAATTGATAATTGATGCATATATATATGAATTGACGCGGTGGACGCACATGTGAGTCTTTACATTATTCAGACGATTTATTTTACGTGAATTATGTTGAGAGCTCATAACCAGCACCTCTGGTGTTAGTGCTTATATTATTCACCACACCGCACACTCGCCTTGGATCCAAGTAGGTGGATGTCGTACATACCACTAGAGGTGGTTCCGACATGCCAGTCGTACAGACCATTAAAGGGGTTCCGACTGGTGGGTGACCTTAGATTATGTGCACAGATGATTGATGAGAAAAGCACTAGAGCATATTATTTCACCATCTTAGTCGTACAGACTACTATAGGTAGTTCCGACTTATGTGCAGTGTAGTGTCGTACAGGTCACAGTTGGTGACTCCGGCAGGGCCGTACAGGTCACAGTTGGTGACTCCGGCTGGATGGGATAGTGAGCTATAAAATCAGCCATACAGGACCACTGCAGGGTCTCCGGTTGATTTATTATTTCACCTGATTATATTGATGCATTCATATTATATTTTGGCATGGCATGGCATATTCTTTCTGAGATGTTATGTTGATAGATGGTGAGCGAAGTTTTGATGATATATGTATATATATGTTTATATACTATTTTTCTGGGAAAGTATACAGGTTTTTCGGTGAGGGGTTAAAAATGTTTTAAATGAAATGTTTTGGAAAATTTTTAGTTTTACTGACCCACTCACCTTTGTTTTGCGCTCCTCCAGGTTCTAGTTAGCAGTTGGTGGCTCACGAGGTCTTTTTCGGCATTCTGACAGATGTTCTGCATGTAGGACTCACCTGCGGGTGTTGTACTTTAATTATGGTTCTACTTGACTGCACTTTTACCTACGCTTTGAATTCGTGTGTTTTACTTTATAACTCTCTCTTGTATGCTAGTAGGTTTTACTTTATAACTCTCTCTAGCTCTGTGATCCAATGATCCAAATAACTTTTTGCAATTTCAGACCATGGACAGCAAATAATAGTGCTTTCACTGTGAGTCCGTGATATTCTTTCACATGCAAAACAGTGTGTCATTGTCTGTTAAATTCTTTCACCTTATCAGAGGTGGAGTATTTTCGTTTCTTCTTCTTCCCTTACCATTTTCAAAGCCATTCCAGATCCATTCCAAAGCTTGAACACAAAGGGTTCCATATTTAAGGTAAGTTTACAAACTTATATTTATATTATTGTAATTTATACAACAACAAATAAATTTGTGTGGACTCGTAGTTAATTTTTTAACGTAATTAATACTTGCATGTTAATTTTTGTAAGTAATTAAGTAATGTTAACAATTGTTAGAAGTATAAGAATGTAAGGCTGAGATGATGCCACATGTAAACAGATTAGCTTGTCTGTTATATTTGTTAGAAGAGTCGGTTTGCTATGGATATAAATACTCCATCTTGTAATAGCTTCCTGATTAAGAAAGATATTAATACAATCATATTTTCCCTCTGAATTCTCTCTACAATTCTCTTTCTTTTTCTCTTTCTCTTTCTCTCTATCTTCATAGAATATGAGATACTGAGTTAACATGGTATCAATCGCCATTGTTGCTCACGCGTAAAGATCCGATCCTTCGTTGCTTCCGCATTCTACAAGTCTTCGTCTGCTACTCTGGTGCTGAATCGTCTCTTCTCTTAGTGATTTCTCTTGGTGTTCAAGATTCTAGGGTTTCTACATCAAGTCGCGATTCTTGTTTTCTGGGTGTTTTCCGACTGCACACCAGGTGTTTGCTTTTTTGTCTGAGCCACAGAAAGGTATTATTTCCCTCCGTTTGTTTGTATACAATCATGGTTACGGCTTTGCAACTTCAGATTTTGCAATCTCCGATTACTGGGTTGATTTCCTCTGTGTCCACTTCTGTGAATGTTAAATTGGATGACTCTAATTACCTTAATTGGCATTTTCAAATGGAATTAATGCTGGAGGGATATGGAATTATGGGGTTTGTTGATGGTCCGTCCCCATGTCCTCCTCGTTTTGTATCTTCTTCTTTTGTTGCGTCTGAAGTCAGTTCTGGTGATTCATCTGCTAATGTTGAAACTGATGAATATAAAGTGTGGAAAATGCATGATCGTGCACTTATGCAGTTGATAACTACTACACTGTCCCCTGTAGCTGTTTCTTGCGCTATTGGGAGTACTAGTTCTCAGGACATTTGGACTCGTCTCAAAGACAATTTTTCGACGGTTTCAAGAACTAGTATCTTTCAGATGAAGTCTGATTTACAAAACATTAAAAAAGGTTCCAATACAATTTCTCAGTATCTGCAGCGAATCAAAGAGGCTCGAGATTATCTCTCTGCTGCATGAGTGTTATTTGAAGATGAAGATATTGTGATTTTGGCTTTAAATGGATTACCTCCTGAATATAACACATTTCGGTGTGTCATTCGTGGAAGAGAAAAGGTCATCTCGTTGAAAGAATTTCGATCTCAATTGCTTGCTGAGGAAGAAATTGTTAATGCCAGTACTAATGCTCAGGTGTTGTCTGCAATGTTGGCTACCAATTCTTCTACCACTGACAGGGGTTCTAGTGATCATTCTTCTGGTCATTCTTCTAATTCTGGGCAATCCAACTATGGTTTTAGGCAATACAACAATAAATACAAAGGCAATGGCAAGTTTACTCAAGGCAACAGATTCAACATGCCAATGCAGTCATATAATACTCAAACTCGAGTGCTTCCAACACCAAGTCCAGGTCTTCTTGGTCATGCACCTCAGTCAGCTTATGGTAGTTATCCTGATCCTTCTAATACTTGTCAACTGTGCTATCAAGAAGGCCACACTGCACCTTCCTGTCCTAACCAATTCTGGTCCAAGCCTAAGTGTTACATTTGTGGCCGACAGAATCATACTGCTCAGTATTATTTTCACAAGGATAAAGATCCTCGCCTATCACACCCACAGTTTGGCCTGTTCCCTCATTCCTCTCCTCCACAATACTCTATGCAAGCAATGAACACTGTGTTTTCTCAACCCTCACAGTCCACACCTGGAATGTCCTCTACTCCAGCCACTTCACCTCAAGTTTGGATTGCGGACTCCGGTGCAACCAACCATATGACTGCTGATTTCAACAACTTGACCTTGGCCACTCCTTATCCTACTTCTGAAACAGTGCACACTGTTAATGGTGAAGGTCTGACAGTATATCATATTGGGAGTACAATTCTCAAACCTCATGTTCATCCCATTAAGCTGAATTCTATACTATATGTGCCTAAATTGTCTCAAAACTTGTTATTTGTGCATAAACTCTGCCTTGACAACAACTGTTGGCTTATATTTGATGCATATAATTTTTGGATACAGGACAAGGCTACAGGGAGGATACTGTTCAAAGGAATTTGCAGTAATGGGCTATATCCAATACCTTCACTTGCCAATCATCATCCTGCATCTCAGAAATCGATTTTGCAACCCACAGCTTTCCTTGGTCAGCTTGTCACATCTACTATTTGGCACAGTAGACTAGGTCATCCTTCAAACCCCATTGTGTCTTTAATGCTCAGTAAAGCTAAAATATCTTGTACAAAAGCATCATTACCTGTGTTGTGTCAAAGCTGCTTAGAAGGCAAGTTTAGCAAACTGCCATTTCATTGTAGTGTCAATAAGGCTGTTAAACCTTTTGAAGTTGTTCATAGTGACATTTAGGGGCCCGCACCATGTATTTCTGCTGATGGTTTTCGATATTATGTAACATTCATTGATGAATGTACTCGGTTTTGTTGGCTGTTTCCTCTCATCAATAAATCAGATTTGTTTGACTCATTTGTTGGTTTTTATTCATTTGTGTTGAATCAATTCTCAGTTTCACTTCAAATGTTGCAAAGTGATGGGGGTGGGGAATACCTTAGTCACAGATTTCAAAGGTTTCTTAAAGAAAAAGGCATTTCCCATCAAATTTCTTGTCCTTATACCCCTGAGCAAAACGGTTTAGCAAAAAGGAAACATAGACACTTGGTCGAAACCACTATTACACTTCTCCAAAATGCTCAACTGCCATCCCATTTTTGGTCATTTGGTTGTCAAACTGCTAATTATCTCATCAATAGGATGCCCTCTGTAACTTTGCAGAATAAGTCACCTTTTGAGCTTTTGTTTGGGGATTTACCTGCCATTTCCCACTTAAGGGTTTTCGGGTGTACCTGTTATCCTCTTTTTAAGCCTTACAACAATACTAAATTGCAACCAAAAACAACCAAATGTGTTTTTCTTGGGTATGTTTCTAAATATAAAGGGTATATCTGTTATGAGGTGTTAAGTCACAGATTCTACATTTCTAGACATGTGATATTTGATGAGTCAGAGTTTCCTTATGCAGCCTTATTGACAACAGTTACTTCTCTACATAAGATATCTACACAGTCTTCTACAACAGCTTCTTTTACACATCCTTTACCTATCCCTAATAGTCTTAATGAATTAGTTACATTCCCATCTCATTCATCATCACATACATCTTCTATACCTGTGTCACCAAGTTTATCATCTCATAGTGCTGTTGTTCCACCATTACATCATTCTGTTTCCACTCCCCCTCACAACCAATAACCTCAAATCCTGTTTCTCAGTCCATTACTGCAGCTGCAAATTCCTGTCCTGAGCTCCCTGTGGCAACTGCTTTTAGTTCTGATAGTCTACAAGTTGTATTACCAATACCTCCCCTCAATTTACATCCTATGCAAACAAGGAGTAAAAGTGGAATTGTTAAGAAGAAGGCACTCTTGACCACATTTGATGAGTCTCCACCTGTTGATCTTTCTTTGGTTGAACCTGCTACTTACAAATCTGCACTGAAGGTTCCAGTTTGGTTCAATGCTATGACAGAAGAACTCGATGCATTGTATAAACAAGGGACATGGAGTTTGGTTCCTCTACCACCTCAAAAGAACTTAGTGGGCTGCAAATGGGTCTTCAAGGTCAAAAAGCACTCTGATGGATCTATAGCTCGGCATAAAGCTCGGTTGGTCGCCAAAGGGTTTAGCCAAGAACCTGGTTTAGATTATGGAGAAACCTTCAGTCCTGTAGTAAAGCCAACTATTGTCAGGTTAGTTTTGGCATTAGCAGCTCAATTTGATTGGCCCCTTCGACAACTTGATGTCAAAAACGTTTTTTTGCATGGAGTTCTTCAAGAAGAGGTATATATGGCTCAACCTCCAAGGTTTGTAGATGCTACACACCCTGAGTTCGTTTGTAAGTTACACAAGTCCCTCTATGGGTTGAAACAAGCCCCTCGGGCTTGGAATGAAAGGTTTACTGCATTTCTACCTTTTCTGGGGTTTCAACATACATATTCTGATTCTTCTCTTTTTGTCAAGCATGCTGGTGAATCTGTTGTGATTTTATTGTTGTATGTTGATGATATAATCATCACAGGGAGCAGTTCTGCAGCCATTACACAGGTCATTCACTCTCTCAAAACTGAGTTTGATATAAAGGATTTGGGAACTCTCCATTTTTTCTTGGGTATTCAGATTACTCGGCATACAAATGGTCTGTTCTTATCACATACTAAATACATCCGGGATCTGCTGCATAAAACAGAAATGATTGGTTCTAAATCCTGTGATACTCCATGTCTCCCTTATAATCGGCTATTGAAGGATGATGGTCAGCCATATAACAATCCAACCATGTACAAGAGTATAGTAGGGGCTCTTCAGTACCTTACATTTACCAGGCCCGATATTGCCTTTTCTGTTCATCAGGTGTGCCAGTTTATGCAAGTACCAATGAATTCTCATTTTACAGCAGTGAAGAGGATCTTACGGTACTTAAAAGGGACTATGCATCTGGGGCTCACATATTCCAAGGGTGATTTGAATCTCAAATCTTTTAGTGATGCTGACTGGGCAGGAGATCCTAATGATAGGAGGTCTACAACCGGTTTAGTTGTCTTCTTAGGTACCAATCCCATATCTTGGTCATCTAAGAAACAACAAACTGTTTCTCGATCCTCTACTGAAGCTGAGTATCGGGCACTATCTTCCACGGCTGCTGAGTTAGACTGGATACAACAACTTCTGGCTTTTTTGAAGGTTTCTGTTCGTTTTACTCATGTGTTGTTTTGTGATAATCTTTCCGCAATTGCCTTATCCTTCAATCCAGTACAACATCCGCGCACTAAGCATATTGAGATAGATGTTCACTTTGTTCGAGAGAGGGTTGCCAGGAACCAATTGATTGTTCAATTTGTTTCTTCTCAAGAACAATTTGCGGATATTCTCACAAAAGGTTTGAGTGCTCCTTTGTTTAAGATTCATTGTACCAATCTAATGCTTGGCAGTTCCCAGCATGAGATTGCGGGGGGATGTTAGAAGTATAAGAATGTAAGGCTGAGATGATGCCACATGTAAACAGATTAGCTTGTCTGTTATATTTGTTAGAAGAGTCGGTTTGCTATGGATATAAATACTCCATCTTGTAATAGCTTCCTGATTAAGAAAGATATTAATACAATCATATTTTCCCTCTGAATTCTCTCTACAATTCTCTTTCTCTTTCTCTTTCTCTCTCTCTCTATCTTCATAGAATCTGAGATACTGAGTTAACAACAATTACATGTTAATTTTTTTAAGTAATTACGTAATGTTAACAATCACCATGTTTTATATTAGGATTATTTTTTTATCAAATTGGATTATTATTCATTAATATTAGGTTTTTTTATTATCAAATTGGATTATTATTCATTAAATTGGATTATTATCAAATTGGATTATTATTCATCACCATGTTTTATATTAGGATTATTTTTTTATCAAATTGGATTATTATGAAATTGGATTGTTATTCATTAAATTGGATTATTATCAAATTTGATTATTATTCATCACCATGTTTTATATTAGGATTTTTTTTTTTATGAAATTGGATTATTATTCATTAAATTGGATTATTATGAAATTGGATTATTATTCATTAAATTGGATTATTATCAAATTGGATTATTATTCATCACCATGTTTTATATTAGGATTTTTTTTTATCAAATTGGATTATTATTCATTAAATTGGATTATTATGAAATTGGATTATTATCAAATTGGATTATTGTGACAGCCCGTCCCGGAATTTTAATTCCGAGGACATGAAAAGATGAAAATGCCCTTAAACGGGACTAAGGGGCGAAAATTTAACAATTTGGATTGAGTTGGACACGTGGGATCCCCACATCCATCAAAACCTTCCCCAATTCCCGTACCTTGTCTCTCTATCTCTCTTCCCTCACGACTCTCTCTCACTCTCAGTTCTCTCTCTTCCTCTCCGACGCTCAACCTCACCCAAAACCACCTAAAACATAAACAAACGTCCAAGATAAGACCACATTTGGACTCCTGGAACTTCCACGATCACGTAGACATCAATTTCAGGTAAGTTTTGCTTCGAAAAACCCTAGTTTCAAAGTTCCCGTGAAATGGTATTGTTCATGATCTTCTAAATGACTACGTTTTAGGCTAAAACAAGATCACAGCGGGCTTAGTGAGGTCCCAAGGAAGCTCGGAGTGCTTCGTTGGAAGTTTTTGGACGTAAGAACACGGAGATTGACAAGTTCAAAGTTTGGCCGGAGCTTTCGAGGAATTTTCCGGCGAATCCCCGGCGAGTTAGGAGTCGAGGTAGGTATCAATCTCTTCGTCTCGTCAAGTACTACAACTTTCCTTTTTGTTTCACTCAATTTCGTTGAGTATTGAAGAAGTTATACTCATTTGAAAAATACCCAGTTTCCGGCGACCTCCGAGGCTTTCGAGGCAGTTTCCGGCCAAACCACGGCTAACTAGGTGTTGTGCAAGGTACCATTCTCTTTGTCTCTTCAAGGGCTACAACTTTCGTTTTTGAATCACTTGATTTCGTTGAGAAATGACAAAGTTATGGCAATTTGAAAAACTGCCCAGAAAACGGCCGCCGGAAAAACCAGTCCGGCGACCCAAGGAAGAAGAAGGTGCTACAGTAAAAATAAAAAATAAAAAAAAAATTATTTTAAAAATATGTCGACGTCCATGACGTCGAGTAGATCACTGTGGTATATTCATATACCTAAATTGAACACCGTATGAGAAAGTTATTGAAGATTGTTGGTTAGGTGTTCAAATAACGTTTTATAGTTTTCACATTTAGGTGAAAATGTGAATTGATGATCCGACCGTTGGATCGTCACCAAACTTTGATACGTTGTAATACGTAATATTTGAGGATTATTGGAACTTACGGATTGGGAATCCGAGTTACGGATCTTCCGGAATTGGAATTGTAAGTCCATAATATAAAATGTTAACCGTCACTTAGTTTTGGAAATTGACGGAGATCCGACCGTTGGATGGTAATGAAATTTTAGGTTGTTGTCCTAGAGGTATAATGTGGATCTCTGGAAGTTATGGATTTAAAATCTGAGGGGTGGATCTTCCGGATCAATCTACGTAGTGACGTATTTTATATAAGTTATATATTCTATCGATATGAATTCTGAGGTTGGAATTGATTATTGTTTTAGGCGCCGATCGTCATGACGCCTTGGCGTATTGTGCTAGGGAGTTGTAGGGCGAACTCCAGGTGAGTGGGCAGTTTTGTTTTCCGTATATATATATATATACTTAACGTTTTCCCAGAATTGAAAATGCATGAAATTATGTTTAAAATGAAATGCATATGAGTTATGTGGAAAAACGGGAAGTGAAATACCATGCATAGAATTGATATGAAAAGTATATAGAAATGTGAGTTGAAATGCCATGCATGAATTAATATATGATGCATATGTATGAATTGGTGCGGTGGACGCACAGGTAAGAATTGATTTATGATGCATATGTATGAAATGGTGCGGTGGACGCACAGATGAGTATTTAATTACTGTTATGATGATGATGATATATATTGAGCTCAAATCCTGCACCATGGTTTAGTGCTTATAGTATTCACCGCATCGCACGCTCGCCTTGGATCCAAGTAGATGCTAGTCGTACAGTCCACGCGGAGTGGGTACGACAGACCAGTCGCGAGAGTGTTAGTGAGATTCCGACTGGTGGGTGATCTTAGATTATGTGCACAGATGATTTATGAGAAGCACTAGAGCGTAACTTGCGTGCAGAAGGCCGGACGGGTCACAGAGGTGACTCCGGTAGAGTGATAATGATAGATTTTGAGCTCTAGGTTCAACCGTACAGGGCTATTAGAGGGCCTACGGTTGATTACTTTCTTGCACCTGATATGATTATGTTGATGCATTCATACCTTATTAATGTTGAGATGATGTGGCATGGCATAATTAATATGAGAAATGTTGAGATGATGTGGCATGGCATAACTGATATGAAAAATGTTGAAAAAGTGAAATGAAGTATTGAGAATATATATGTATATTTATATTTTACATTTCTGGGAAAGTATACAGGTTTTACGGAGAGGGGTTACAACGTTTTGAGAAATGTTTGGATTTGGAAAAGAATTGTTTTACTGACCCACTCAATTTTGGTTTTGCGCCCCTCCAGGTTCAGGAATCACAAAGGTGTGGTGACTACGAGGAATACAGCGGGGTTCTGACAGATTGGACAAAATTAGGACTCACCTTCGGGTGTATCAACTTATAAATTGTATAATTAAAGCTTCCGTACTGTGCAAATGGTTACGTCACTCTCACGTGACGGCCAGCATGCCCTCCTTCGGGACGGGGTGTGTCAGTTGGTATCAGAGCATGGTTGCAATCTTGGACATTTTGAGAAGTTCTAGTGAATTCTGTCAGAACTACACCGCCTCGTAGCAAGCCACTTAGTTAGAGGAATTTAGTCTCCCTAATATAACGGTTTAGGGGAAACTATTATTAGGGTGATTCAGTCTATTATAAAAAGGGACATTTTAAGATGGGTTATGAGTTGAATTTGAATCACTTAAGAGAAATGATGAACCTGAGGGAGCGAAGTAACGGTTTAACCATTTGGAAAAGATGTTTCGGATTATGCAAGTCAAAGGAATCTTCCTTCTGACAAGGGGTCGAGATGACTACCTGGTTTGAGTTATGAACGTGTATCCTGATGGAAGCAGGAGTATTAATTGTTGTCACCGGAGGAACAGCCGATTTAAAATTGTTTAAGGACTTGTTTAAGGAAAAGTTTATCCCTCCGGCATTTATCGATGGTAGTAAACAAGAGTTTACAAATATGAGACAAGGAAGGTGATGATCGAGGGATATTATAGAAAGTTTTCAGACTTGCCTTGTTCCATCCAGATATTGTTGTTATTGGTGGAGGTGTTATGTTGTTTTAAGCTGGGTGGCAAAAAGGGAAGTGGTATTTTGGGTGACCACTATCCATTATACTTCTTACCAGGAATATACGAGATGCTGTTGAGTCTTGAGGACTCTGAGAACATGATCAACGAGAATAAAGAAGAATAAGAAATGAATGGGAATTAAAAGAAGACGATAAAGTTAATGATTCGTCATATCAAGGAGATAGAAAGATTCAGAGCTTCGAAAGAAGTGAAGCTAGAGTTAATTCTTCCAGCTGAGGTTTTAATGTCGCTGGTCAGAGTAAAAGTGATGGATATACTGGTAATCCCAGATATTTGAGACAAGGTGTCTCGAGTAAAGGAAATGTACTTTGTGCAGCAGGTACAAAATTAACACTTTGGGAAGTGTGAAATTAATGAATGTGTTTATGTGAACAGAGGGGACACAGAATTGTGAATCGTCCCTAGAATCAGTTGTACCCAACAGTTTTCTATGACATCATAGTGTTGATTCAGCAGAGTTATGGATTTAGTAGTTTGGTCGGATTGACCGTGAGTACAGAGAGATTTGATGAGTTATATGTTCAGCCGTACAGACCATGAGAAGTGGATTCGATTGACACATGAGAAATTGGTGAGTTATAGGCTCGGCCGTACCGACCACGCGGAGTGGATCCGGCCGACGTATTATTGAGATAAGAGTTGAATCAGCCGTATTGGTCATTCTAGTTGACTTCGGCTGATATATTTCTTATTATGTATGTTATTACCTAGAGAGTAGTAAATAAATGTAGTTGAGACGAGTGTATGTATTTTGCATTGAGTAACAAAATAGTAATGTTATATCTTTGAGAGTGGTTGCCTACTTATCGAGACAACGATGATTTATCAGTATTGCGGGCTGCAGACCGTAATATTAATAACTCATTCGTGGATTCGTTAAGCAAGCAACCCGGTAGATTATTTTATGTTAGTATTGTACTTATTTGGAATGCTTAATAATAATAAAATATATATTGTATCAGTTAATTCTGTTCCATTAGATTGGTTGGTTATAATTGTGACAAGACGAAATGTTATGGGAAACCAGTACTTTCCATCGATCTGGATGACCAGAGATTACTTTTGTAAGTATGCAAAGTGGATTGAGTCAGGCCGTTATTTATGCTGTGAGAGCAAAGAGATTGTTTTCGAAAGGCTGTCAAAAATATTAGCTCGTGTGGTGCTAAATGATGTTGTTTGGAGTAGTGTGAATAATGTCAAAAAGGGGTTAGACTTTTCTTGATGTCTTCCTTGAAAGTATACCTGGATTGCCTTCAGGCAGAGATATGAGGTTCATTATTGATTTGTTGCCAGGTATAAATTTATATTGGAGATTGGTTCAGGATGAGTTAAGGGAATTGGAAATTCAGTTGAAAGAATTGGTTGATAAAAGTTTCATTCAACCTAGTACAACACTTTTGAGGAGCCCCAGTTTGTTGGTGAGGAAGAAAATGGATCTTGAGACTGTTCATTGATTATAGACAATGGAGTCGGGTAACGATTGAGAACCGTTATCCATGGTGATGTACTGATGTTTATTTAACCAGCTCAGAAGTAAGTGCGAAGATTCAAAGATTGAATTGAGGTCTGGTTATTACCAATTAAAGATTATGAGCGACGTTGTTCTTAAGATTGTTTTATGAACTATGGTGATGCTATATGGATACTCATGCTGTTTTATGAGTTATTGGATGAAGTATTCCAATAATGCCTTGATAAATAGATATCATTTTCATTGAAGATATTCTGGCATATTCTGAGCCAGAGCAGAGCATGTAAACGTATTAAGTCGGTGGAATAAAGATTGGAAGAATGTCGGTTGTATGCTAAGTAGCAAATGCTAAAGTTAGATGAATCAGGTGGCATTCCGAGATTTGTTATATATTCTTAAGGTATTCAAGTGAATCCTTAAAAGATAGCAGAAATTGAGGAATTGGAACAACCACGAACTGTAATTGAGATTCGGAATTTCTTAGCTTACCAGGCTATCTTGGATGGTTGTGAAAGATTTTTCAGTCATTGCTTTGTCATTGACGAGACTGTTGAGAAAGAGGTTATGTATGAGTGGGAAGGAAATTGTGAGCAAAGGATTCAACAACTGAAGTATTTCCTCACTCATGCACGTATTTTGGTATTCCCAGAGAATAGTGGTAATCATAAATTTTTAGTGATGTTTCTTGAATGGTATTGGAGGCATGTTGATGCAAATGTTAGGGTGATTGTATATGTTTCACGACAAATGGAACCTCATGAGATGAATTACCCTACTGGTGATTTGGAAGTCACGATTATCATCCTTGCTGTGAAGTTATGGAGACATTATATGTTGATAAGAATGCAAGATTTTTTTTTACGAATCCAAAAAGTCTTCAATATCCATTACTTGGAAGGATTTTGATATGAGGCAACAAGGGTGGATTGAATTACTTAGTGATTATGATTGTACGATCAGGGCGATCGTGAATTGTTGTAACTGAAGCACTTGATAAGAAGACTGCAGTAAGAATTAATATCTGGTACGCTTGCCATGGTTATCTTCTTGTGGATTGGAAACCAACTAAAGTAAAGTTAAGAATGAGTACATGATTCGTGAATCAAATGGTATGTGGATACAAGAAAACAAAAAGTATGTGCCTAATGCTGAGGATTTGAAGCAAGCAAATATTGGACGAAGTTCACTGTTCAACTTCTGCAATATTCCAAAAGTAATAAGATTTATCATACCATTCGACAGTTTTATTTGGTCAGCAGATTGAGGCAGAAAGAGATAAACCTTTGGATTGAGATAACTATTTTCTGTTTCGCAATGGAAATGGAAAGATATTACTTTGGATTATGTGTACAAGTTTCCTTGTACATAGGATGGTTATGATCGAATTTGAAGTGATAGTTGATCAATGTACCAAGTTAGTACAATTACTCCAGTGCTGAGTAATAACTTTTTCCCAGACAGGGTAACGGTACTTAATGTATTTTGTGTTCGATGCGTTGTCACTAAGTGACAGAGTCGTCTCATGGAATTATGGTGCAACTATTGAGAATTAAATTGGATTCGACTTGATAAGGAACCAAGGACGACTTTGGATTGGAAAAAGAAGGTCCTGAGAATTAAGACAGAGTAAGTAGTAAAAGCTTTGTGAAGGAAATCATTCAGTCGAAAAGTATGTGGGAGAAAGAGAATCGGATGAGAAAGATTTACCCGAAGCTATTGTTGGAGTATGGTTGATTTAGTTGGTTGCTGGAATTTCGGGGACGAAATTCTATAAGGAGGGAAGATTGTGACAGCCCGTCCCGGAATTTTAATTCCGAGGACATGAAAAGATGAAAATGCCCTTAAACGGGACTAAGGGGCGAAAATTTAACAATTTGGATTGAGTTGGACACGTGGGATCCCCACATCCCTCAAAACCTTCCCCAATTCCCGTACCTTGTCTCTCTATCTCTCTTCCCTCACGACTCTCTCTCACTCCCAGTTCTCTCTCTTCCTCTCCGACGCTCAACCTCACCCAAAACCACCTAAAACATAAACAAACGTCCAAGATAAGACCACATTTGGACTCCTGGAACTTCCACGATCACGTAGACATCAATTTCAGGTAAGTTTTGCTTCGAAAAACCCTAGTTTCAAAGTTCCCGTGAAATGGTATTGTTCATGATCTTCTAAATGACTACGTTTTAGGCTAAAACAAGATCACAGCGGGCTTAGTGAGGTCCCAAGGAAGCTCGGAGTGCTTCGTTGGAAGTTTTTGGACGTAAGAACACGGAGATTGACAAGTTCAAAGTTTGGCCGGAGCTTTCGAGGAATTTTCCGGCGAATCCCCGGCGAGTTAGGAGTCGAGGTAGGTATCAATCTCTTCGTCTCGTCAAGTACTACAACTTTCCTTTTTGTTTCACTCAATTTCGTTGAGTATTGAAGAAGTTATACTCATTTGAAAAATACCCAGTTTCCGGCGACCTCCGAGGCTTTCGAGGCAGTTTCCGGCCAAACCACGGCTAACTAGGTGTTGTGCAAGGTACCATTCTCTTTGTCTCTTCAAGGGCTACAACTTTCGTTTTTGAATCACTTGATTTCGTTGAGAAATGACAAAGTTATGGCAATTTGAAAAACTGCCCAGAAAACGGCCGCCGGAAAAACCAGTCCGGCGACCCAAGGAAGAAGAAGGTGCTACAGTAAAAATAAAAAATAAAAAAAAAATTATTTTAAAAATATGTCGACGTCCATGACGTCGAGTAGATCACTGTGGTATATTCATATACCTAAATTGAACACCGTATGAGAAAGTTATTGAAGATTGTTGGTTAGGTGTTCAAATAACGTTTTATAGTTTTCACATTTAGGTGAAAATGTGAATTGATGATCCGACCGTTGGATCGTCACCAAACTTTGATACGTTGTAATACGTAATATTTGAGGATTATTGGAACTTACGGATTGGGAATCCGAGTTACGGATCTTCCGGAATTGGAATTGTAAGTCCATAATATAAAATGTTAACCGTCACTTAGTTTTGGAAATTGACGGAGATCCGACCGTTGGATGGTAATGAAATTTTAGGTTGTTGTCCTAGAGGTATAATGTGGACCTCTGGAAGTTATGGATTTAAAATCTGAGGGGTGGATCTTCCGGATCAATCTACGTAGTGACGTATTTTATATAAGTTATATATTCTATCGATATGAATTCTGAGGTTGGAATTGATTATTGTTTTAGGCGCCGATCGTCATGACGCCTTGGCGTATTGTGCTAGGGAGTTGTAGGGCGAACTCCAGGTGAGTGGGCAGTTTTGTTTTCCGTATATATATATATATATACTTAACGTTTTCCCAGAATTGAAAATGCATGAAATTATGTTTAAAATGAAATGCATATGAGTTATGTGGAAAAACGGGAAGTGAAATACCATGCATAGAATTGATATGAAAAGTATATAGAAATGTGAGTTGAAATGTCATGCATGAATTAATATATGATGCATATGTATGAATTGGTGCGGTGGACGCACAGGTAAGAATTGATTTATGATGCATATGTATGAAATGGTGCGGTGGACGCACAGATGAGTATTTAATTACTGTTATGATGATGATGATATATATTGAGCTCAAATCCTGCACCATGGTTTAGTGCTTATAGTATTCACCGCATCGCACGCTCGCCTTGGATCCAAGTAGATGCTAGTCGTACAGTCCACGCGGAGTGGGTACGACAGACCAGTCGCGAGAGTGTTAGTGAGATTCCGACTGGTGGGTGACCTTAGATTATGTGCACAGATGATTTATGAGAAGCACTAGAGCGTAACTTGCGTGCAGAAGGCCGGACGGGTCACAGAGGTGACTCCGGTAGAGTGATAATGATAGATTTTGAGCTCTAGGTTCAACCGTACAGGGCTATTAGAGGGCCTACGGTTGATTACTTTCTTGCACCTGATATGATTATGTTGATGCATTCATACCTTATTAATGTTGAGATGATGTGGCATGGCATAATTAATATGAGAAATGTTGAGATGATGTGGCATGGCATAACTGATATGAAAAATGTTGAAAAAGTGAAATGAAGTATTGAGAATATATATGTATATTTATATTTTACATTTCTGGGAAAGTATACAGGTTTTACGGAGAGGGGTTACAACGTTTTGAGAAATGTTTGGATTTGGAAAAGAATTGTTTTACTGACCCACTCAATTTTGGTTTTGCGCCCCTCCAGGTTCAGGAATCACAAAGGTGTGGTGACTACGAGGAATACAGCGGGGTTCTGACAGATTGGACAAAATTAGGACTCACCTTCGGGTGTATCAACTTATAAATTGTATAATTAAAGCTTCCGTACTGTGCAAATGGTTACGTCACTCTCACGTGACGGCCAGCATGCCCTCCTTCGGGACGGGGTGTGTCAATTATTATTCATCACCATGTTTTATATTAGGATTATTTTTTTATCAAATTGGATTATTATTCATTAAATTGGATTTTTATGAAATTGGATTATTATTCATTAAATTGGATTATTATTCATCACCATGTTTTATATTAGGATTATTTTTTTATCAAATTGGATTATTATTCATCACCATGTTTTATATTAGGATTATTTTTTATCAAATTGGATTATTATTCATTAATATTAGGTTTTATTATTCCATATTATTTTTTTAATTACTTAAATTTTTACAATCATTTTCTTTATTTCGTATTTAATTCTTCTGTAGAATAACTTCATTATTTAGGTTCTCTTATATAACCGTCATCACTACTATATTTTTTGGCCAAAAAATATTTGTCTAATTTTCATGAAAAATAAATGTAGGTACGTTTACGATGTCCAATGGAGCTACTAAACGTGATCCAGCTTGGGAACATGGAGACCCAATAGACGAAAACAGACATGGCACAATTTGCAAATATTGTGGTCGGGTAATGAAGAGTGGCGGAGTGACACGATTTAAGTACCATCTTAGTGGATGAGATCCATAAAAAAATGTCCAACGATGCGATAATGTCCCCCCAGAAGTGAAGGCATTCATCAGCACATTATTAAAAAATAAAAAACAGCAGATGGAAAAGATAACACAGGGAATGGAAAATATTCGAGCTGGGCTACGGGGAGAAGTCTATGGCCAAGCGGTTGACAGTGATGATGATGACGATGAGGACGAATGTGATGATGACATGGGACCTGAAGAACGACGCAGTTTGAAACAAGCATTACGTGCCTCCAAACAGTCAGCATGGGAAAGAGAACACCTTCATAAAATTCCTAATAGAGCACAAGGTTCCGGGACAAGTGGTGGTGCACAAATGAGACGGGGAAGCAGTCTTAGAGAATCACAACCAACACCACCAATAGCCCCAAGTTTATATAAGTCATCCAAAGCACGTCAAAAGAGTGTTTGGAGTTATTTCACCGGAGGTAATGTGAAGGAGGGAATGGGGCGTCTAATTAGCAAGTTCTTTATCTATGAAAATGTCCCTGTTGCAAAGGCATCATCACATCATTTCAAAAATATGGTAGTGGGATGTCAACAGGCCGGTGTTGGAGTACAACCTCCCACTCCCTATGAGATAAGAAACAAATATTTGGATATGGAGTATAAAGACATTGGCGAGTATGTTAACAAGTTGAGGTCAAAGTGGGAAACTAATGGTTGCACAATCATGTGTGACGGATGGACCGGCCCGACTAGATTGTCTATCATAAACTTCATGGTATACTCCAAGGGAAAGACAATTTTTTTTAAGTCCGTTGATGCTTCAGACCATATAAAGAACTACAAGTATATTTACAAATTATTGAGGGATGTAATCATGGAGGTGGGAGAGCATAATGTTGTCCAAGTCGTGACCGACAACGGTTCTGCATTTGTCAAAGTTGGAAAAAAGTTAATGAAGCATCATAATGTGTTTTGGACATCATGTGCAGCACATTGTATTGATCTCATGTTTGAGGCAATGGGGAAGAGAGAGAATGTTGCTACTGTGGTCAAAAGAGCTAGAACGATCACAAATTATATTTACAATCACGGTTGGTTGTTGGCAAAGATGCGTGAATTTTGCAAAGGAGAAATTATTCGTCCAGCTACCACTCGATTCGCCACCAACTATATTGCATTAGACAGCCTACTCAAGAAGAAAGCAGGGTTGAAGCAACTATTCACTAGTGACGATTGAGCCAACCACAATTTGAGCCGCTCAAATACAGGTCGTATGGTGGAAAGTATAGTGCTTGATCATGCTTTTTGGACTCAATCAGAACATGTGTGCCAAGTGTTTGAACCTCTTTACAAAGTTTTACGGATCGTTGACACAGAAGTGTATCCTACTATGGGGGCAGTATATGAGTTGATGCGTGTAGTGAATGATGAATTGGAAAGAAAACATGGTGCAAGGTGGGTCATAAAGATAATTGAAGACCGATGGTATAAAACATTAAACCACAATTTGCATGCAGCAGGTATAAATTATGTCATAATTTGCAATTCATTTCCTTAGTTGCATAAGTATTATTTCTCTTATTAGAGTATGTGTTTCTTTGAACAGCATATTATTTGAATCCCCGATACCAATACAGACCCGGTGTTGGAGATGATGGTAACCTTATACGTGCTGTACATAATGTATACTCTAAATTAGACCCTGCATCACCAGCAGTTGGCCAATTTGGAAATGAGGTACACAATTACTTAAATTATAATAATTACTTTGTTGGATTAAACTAACACGATTTATTGAATTCAGCTAACATGGTTTAAAGATGCAAGAAGAAGTTTTGGAGAACCAACATCAGTTGCTGCTCGAACAAATATGTCTCCTAGTGAGTATAAACATATTTCACTATAAGTTTATAATAGAATTTGTTGGAGTTATTAGGTTTATCAACATTGTTTTTCATTGTAGCTGAATGGTGGATCATGTATGGGACCGATGCACCAACTGTGAGAAAGTTAGCAATCAAAGTATTATCACAAACAGCTTCCTCATCTGCTTGTGAAAGAAATTGGAGCACATTTGCACTCATACACATAAAGCAAAGAAATAAGTTGGCTCATAGTAGCTTGGAAAAATTAGTTTATTGCTACTACAACATGAAGCTTCAAATTCGAGATAAGGAAGCAGAAATAGATCATGTCGACCATGGTGACCCACTAGATGTGTTTGATATTGTTGGTGAAGATGATGATACAGAGGGTAACCAACTTTTTCAATGGATTAGACCTCTTCATTTAGATGATGATGAAGGCAACCCAGCTCCCAGAGTTGCTGAAGAAGCACGTAATGAAGGGATAAATGTAGAAAGAGTATTAGAGGATGAGGTGGGATCTAGCAGCGCTGACTCTTTGGAAGAACTTTTGCGCCCAAGACCAAGAAACACTGGAATTCCACCTTCTTCCAATCCTACACAACCACAACATCGTGCTGATACTAATGATAGCTCTAGTACAAGATCATGAGACTCACCTACCACCGGAGGTGGGAATGATGAAGGACATAGTGGAGCTGAAGGTAGTGGAGCTGGAAGTAGTGGTGGTGGATATGGAAACTATTATAGACCACCTCCCGGATTTATGAGCCCCTTCACTGGTGAGGCAAACTTCACGCATGCAACACAGGATGATGACTATGGCAGTAGGCGGGCAGGACCAGGAATTTGTGCCATAGGGAAGGACTATACTCGTAGAGAAAGAGGCAAGGGGATTTTGTCAAGTCAAGAAGATGACTCGTTATCTAGAACTTCGGACTCTGTTAGAGTGGGAAGTAGTTACTATGGTAATACTCATAACCAACCATTTCCCTACCCTTCATATCTCATTCCTGTTGGGATGGAATCGAGCGACTCATGGAAACAATCCGAGACTCAATCTTCAAATGATTTTGCTTATGGACAATGTCAACCAATCTCTGATCCATATGGGTGGCATGTTAACAATTACATGCAAAACTATTTTGGGGATTTATCATTTGATAACTACTCTTCACAATACACTCACTTTACATATAGAGATGATGAAGATAGTGAAAATTTTGAACCTCATAGGAACTCTATGTGGTACTAAGTCACTCATGTATCTTACCATGCAATGTATAAAGTGTAAAATATTGTACTAATTCATTATATATAACTGATTATGGTGTGTTTAGACTTCTTTCATTAATTACTACATATTTTCTACACTCACAATGTTTGTCAGCTCGCTATATAATCAACTTGATAATGTTAAATCCATCATGCAATGCATTTCTTTCCAATTTTTTTTGATAAACTAATAGATAATTGACTAAATAAACATCCTACAAAGTTTCAATAAAAAATTCCAAGTTTTTCTTACAATTTCCGTGGTTTCCATGTAATTTTTATCGATATCGATATTATCCCGATATTTCCATCGATATTTCCGTGTTTTCGAACTACCGATATTTCCGATATTACCGATATTTTCTTCCTTGATCAAGACAAAGGAAAAGGAAAAAACAGATGGCATGGACTTCAAAGAATGAGCGAATGATAGAAGTTCAACCTGACCCAATGGATAACGGAAGGATGTAGGCCTCTGTTGAACCATCGCTTTGGTATGGGTTTTGAGCTTGTGTAGATGCACAGTAAGCAAGGAAGAAATCTGACGATCACGATTGAGGAAATTCAGGAAGAGATCTATACCCAAACCAAGGGAGTAATTATTATGCCTTAGACTCAAACACAGACTCCATAGATAAAACGGGGGACATAAACAAACATGGAAATGATCTTTAGAGAGAGTGGTCATGCTCTTTAGGAAGATGCGAGTGGTAGCAGTACTAAGCGAGAACTGCGCATCAAGAGCAAAAAGATGATGCACTCCCCCACATAAGAAAGCTAAAACAGATAAAAAGAGCAAAATGATAAAGGAGAGAAAAAAGAAGGCTGTAGAAAAACTAAGAAAAATGACCATAAGAGAGAGATGTCTGATGATGGAGAGAACGATCTACGTGGAGGAAGAACTGCAGAAAGCGCAGATAAATTATTAGGATATGTGGAATACATGGAGGAGATCTTTGCAGGTGAGAAAAAATGCACTGTTGGCAAAGAAAACGGGAAACTTATCTCAAGGTGGTGGTGGCTAGCCTTCAACGGCCGCACGATCACCATGATACATCTTTTTTGGAACTACCGTGGTCTTAGGTCGGACACAGTAGTTCAGGCCATACATGGGCAAATTAGGAAACATAGACCCTCTATGATCTTTCTCTTGGAAACTAAAATAAGAGATCATAGAATATAAGGGGTTAAGCGGCGTATGGATTACTCTAATGGTTTCAATACCGCTCCGATAAGGAGAGTTGGTGGTTTGAGCTTCTGGTGGAATGATTTGGTGAATGTGGAAATTATGGAGTACTCCAAACACTTTATTGATGCTAGATGAAACTATGTTGACTCGTATTGTGTATTCCGATTCATGAAAGTCTATAGAACCTCTTATCGGGCGGAGAAGGCTAACTTTTGAAGGGGAATGATTCGTATTGGTGGTGATTTTAATGAATTCTTTTGAAGGGGAATGACTCGTATTGGTGGTGATTTTAATGAATTCTTGTGGGAGCATGAGAAGTCGGGAGGTGCCTGGAAGATTATGTGCAATATGGAGGTTATGGATTTGGAGTTTAATAGTCCCAAATTTACTTGGAGATGAACTAAAAATGGGCAGTTGGTGGAGGCTCGGCTCGATCAGGGGTTAGTTAATGGGTGTTGGCAGATGTTATGGCCTAACACTACAGTCACCCACGACATTGTTTTGGGGTCTGACCATTGCCCAGTTTTAGTTCAATTTGAACTGAATGCTAAGAAAGGAAAAAAACTTTTTCATTTTGAGGCATTCTAGGTGAAAAAAAAAACAGATTAACGAGAGATTGTGAAAAAAGTATGGGTAAATCTCATAAGGGAAACACCTTGGAGCGATGGAATATGAAGATAAATGAATGTCGAGCCAGATTAATTAGTTGGAGCAGAGACAAATTCAAGTAGCGAGGTTGGCAAATCTAGGAGATGATGAACCAATTGGGGAGTCTTCAAAATGATTAGAGAGGTAACTTTCAGAAATTAAAGCTTTGGAAAAAAAATGGACCACCTGTGGAGTCAAGAGGGAAGTTTTTTATAGCAAAGATTAAGATGGCTTAAGGAAGGGGATGCCAATACTACGTTTTCCCATCAATCTACTTTGCATAGGTGAATGAGGAACAAAGTGGTATCGTTGAAGAATGGCAGTGGGGATTGGGTGGAAAATCCAAGTCAGGTAAGGCGCATAATCGACAATCACTTCATTGATCGGTTTACTTCGACAGGGCACCAGGATTAGGGAGCCATCCTAAGTTATATCACCTCAAGGGTTACTGATGAAATGAACGTAGCCCCTACAAGCCCAATTTCAGTTAAAGAGATAAAGACGGCGGCAATGCAAATGAGGGGTTTAAAGGCCCTGGGTCCAGATGGTTTTCAAGGTATATTCTACCACTCATATTGGGACACCATAGTTATGGATGTGAATCCACTAATTGTGGACTTAATGAATGGCACTCAGAATCCTAATTGGATAAATGCTACTGACGTAGTGTTGATTCCAAAAGTGCAAAATCCCAAATTTGTTTCATAGTTTCATCCTATTAGTTTATGTAATTACTCATACAAGGTCCTCTCGAAGGTTATGGAAAACTGTCTCAAACCTCTTTTATCAGACTTGATCTCCCCTACCCAAAATGCATTTGTGGCTGGAAGACAAATACAAGATAACATCAACATCACACATGAGATCTTCCACTTCCTCAAAATGAGAAAGACAAAATGTAAATTCGAGTTGGGAATCAAATTGGATATGCACAAGGCTTATGATAGGATGGAGTGGGATTTCTTTTTGGTGGTGATGGAAAAGATAGGTTTTGACAAAAGATGGAGAAATCTTATAAAGAGATGTATTCATCGGTGAACTTTGCCATCCTTCTTAATGGATAGCCCGGCTTAAAATTTGCTCCATCACGTGGTCTTCGTCAGGGGGATCCATTATCCTCATATTCATTCATCTTGGTTAGTGAAGTATTTTCACTAATTATTCAACAGGCCAGTGATCGGAAGTGGATTAAGGGGGTGTAGATGAACCCAACCGGTCCAACTATTTCTCACATCATTTTTTTTGTGTAGATGACACCGTTATCTTCCTGAAGGCAGAAAAGGAAAATTGCAGACACTTAATCCAGTTAATTGATGCCTATTGTTCGGCATCGAGACAACAAGTTAACAAGCTGAAATCAAGTGTCTTTTTCGAGGGAAACTTCACAGTGGTTTTATCAGAAGAACTGGCCGGCATTCTTGGCATGAACATGGTTGGGGACTCGGGTTTGTACTTGGGAGTCCCGACCATCTGGGGCCGATCGAAGAAATGTGGGTTGGCTTATGTTAAAGGAATCTTAATGAGAAATATTCAAGGGTGGAAGCAATCCACTTTATCACAAGTTGGGCGTGAGGTTCTGATAAAGACAGTGGCACAAGCTATCCCTGCATACCCGATGAATCTATTTAAATTCCCCACGTCACTATGCAATGAGTTAGATGTAATGATCTCAAAATTTTGGTAAGGGCAAATATGAGGTGAGAATCATATTCACTAGGTATTAAAGGAAAATTTGGGTAGATCGAAAACTGATGAAGGCTTAGGTTTGAGGAATTTTGTGGATTTCAATGATGCCCTCCTAGCTAAGCAATGTTGGAGATTGATAATGGAACCGAACTCCCTATGGGCGTTGGTTCTTAAAGCTCGTTACTTTCCTAATTGATCTTTCCTCGATGCAAAACGGGGTAGGAGAGCTTCCTAGGCTTGGTCCAGCCTACTTGTCGGAAGAGATATCCTGCTTGGGGGATCACATTGACAAATTATGAATGGTAAAGAGGTTTGGGTGCGGGTTGATAGATGGTCCCCGTCCATTTCCTTGGGTAGGCCTTCTCTTTTGGCCACGGTGCAAGACACGCGGAATATGAGGGTTGAATCTCTGATATGCCCGGATACTAGGAAATGGGACATAAACATTTTGAAACCATTTGTGTCAAATGAAAAGTTTGATGCGATCTTAGAGACTCATATTTGGGACTCGATGCTCCAAGATAGGTTTTTTTGGCCTTTTGAGAAAAATGGGACATGCTCGGCCAAATCCATATCCCATTGGGCCCATGCAAGGAACCGACCCCGAAGGAATCTGAGGTCTTCCACATTTACTTCCATCCCAAATTCACTATGGAAAACGATGTTGAATCTGGAAACCACACCAAAAATCAGGTGCTTTGTATGGAAATATCTTCATGCGGCTATTGCTATTATGGCGAGCTTATTTAAAAGACGATCATCTCTATCACCTCTATGCCCCATATGCAATTCTCATGAGGAATCGATTGAGCACCATTTCCTTCTATGTATGTGGGTGGAATTGGTTTGGTTTGGTTTGGTGGAGCTTTGAACCTTAGGATAAATCGAGAGGAAGTTACGACATGGGCAAATTGGCTTCTTGCCATTTCTGTTTCTACCAACAGTTCAAAGCGTGTGTTGAGAAATTTGGTGTCCAATGTTGCCTTTGCGTGCTGGCAAATTTAGAAATCAAGATGCAATTTTCTTTTCAACCAGCAACCAATAAACCCAAGATAGGTAATTGCGACAATATCCATCTCGATTGGAGTTTTCACCAAGGCTCTGGGCTTGTCGATCTCTCGTCTTTTGCCCTGCACTCCTGTCACAGATACTACTATTGAATAATGGATCCCACTGTGCCCGGGGTTCATAAGAATTAATGTGGATGCTTGTTGGGTAGAGAGTACAGGTTCGGGGTTTGTAAGTATGGTGGCGTAGGATTCAGAAGGAAATTTCTTGGCTGCTTGCAGATATTGCTTGAAGGCCTCAAGTGTAGCTATGACGGAGCCACTGGAAATCCTGCATGGATGCAAGTTGGGTATCCATATGGGCTGGAATTCGATTATTATTGAATCTGACTCATCGGAATCAATTTCTTGCCTCAAAGATACGCCAACAAAGGGCAGTTGGGGAGCTTTTCCTGCTCTAGTGAAAAGCAAAAGAAGAGGGAGTCTTTCCAAGACTGTCGTTGGTCTTTGACTCCAAGATTAGCCAACACTGTTGCGGACCTAGGTCATACCTATTTCATACCACCTTCTTCATACCTATTTCATACCTATTCATACCTATTTTATGCCACCTACTTCATACCTATTCATCTGGGTCAATAGACCTCCATCTTCCCTAGTGCATATTTTATGTAATGATGGTCTTCCTTGCCCCCCTAGGTCTTCATCTGGTAGTGTGAGGGGTGAGGCTTTTAGCATTAGATGCAGTGTAGGGGTGGGTTCGGTTCAAATCGGTTCGGTTCAATTTTTTTTCGGTTTTTTTCAGTTCGGTTTTTTTTCGGTTCGATTTTTTCCGGTTCGGTTTCGGTATTTTTTTCAAAAAATGAAAAAAATCTTAAATCTTAAATTTTAACATATCTAACACAATCATAACATAAATATTCCGACTAGACTTAAAGATAATGAAAATAAACATTTAAAGTTCAACTAGAATTATTACATAAAGGTTTTTTTTAAAAATATTTTGGGTTTAAAGTTTAACTGTAAATATATTTCTTTTTAGACGATGATGATAGAGTACGACCTTATTCATTCCTCTCTTTCTCTCAATCTCTCTCTCTCTCTCTCCCTCTCTCTCTCTCTCTCTCTCTCTCTCTCTATATATATATATATATATATATATATATACATGTATTCTTCACTAGCAATAAGATAAACATTCTATAATATACTATTTATTTTGATTATTGTCTAGGTAACAATTTTTGATATTTTCTTTATCTTTATGGTCCGAATTTTTTTTATCCATATATGTGGTTACATAATATAATTTCTACATTCTGTGTTCAGCTTCTACCACCAGCAAATTTTGAAGAGGTCTTCATCAATATTTTTGAATATATTGATATACTTTTCAAAATTGTTAGGCCACAGAAGCTACTATACTTGGCCATAGGTGAGAAAGTTTGAATTTTGTTTTTGATCTTGTAGTGTTTAATAAACTCATGAGACTTTTATACGCTATTTGCTTTCCCTAATCAACTGCAGTGCAGTTGAGATATGTGTTCTTATATATGTGTTGCACTTAAAGATATAAACTAGAAATATTGCATGTAATGGTATAAGTTCTAATTTTTGTTGTAGATGGAGAAGCTGAGAAGACAATTTGAATTGGAAAGCAAATAAGTCCTACCAAAGTAGCGGTCTGAAGTATCATATTCTAATATAATAAAATCAAATAATTAAATAAATAAAATTTAAAAAATATTAATTTAATTATTTCGGTTCGGTTCGGTTCGGTTTGATTCGGTTTATAGACCACCAAAACCGAACCGAACCAAAAGAGTTCGGTTCGGTTCGATTTTTTCGTTCGGTTCGGTTTTTTCGGTTTCGGTTCGGTTTGGTTTTCGGTTTTTTGAACCCACCCCTACATTGTAGTGTTGTGGAATCATGTATCTCCTTGCACTACTTGGTCTGTTACGCCTTATTTGGCTGCTTGCCTCCGTGTAGGCCTCCTGTGTATCATTTTGGCATCTTTGCCCGGATATTACAGTATCCTGTTCACCAAAAAAAAAAAAAACAAAAACAAAAACAAAAGGGGTTATTCAAGGGATACAGAACTTTATAGGAGGGTGGTTTTATAAATTCATAGAGTTTGATGGAGTTTAATTGATTTTTTGAGATTCTATGTAAAAATTTGAGTAAATTCCTTCAAAATCTTAATGGAAGAGTTGAGATTTATGATGCTTATAATAAACTACCAGTTTTTTTTCAAATCCCTCGAAATCCTTCATTTTTTTAAATCATCTAAAATTAATTTCTAATTTGATACACTTGAATTTTTATAAACTCCTAAAAAATCTTAATTTCATACCTTGAATTTGTATAAAGAATTATAACACCCCCTATTCTAAAGGACTATAAGGAATTTTGGTGTTACTCTCTAGTAAAATTTTGCCTAATTTAAAATAAAATTAGATATTTTATTTTCCATCTTTGTGGAATGAGTGTTTTCCTCCAAATATTTCTGGTTCTAAATTTGACAAGAAAAGTGGTTAAACAAAGGAAAATAGTTATGTCAAAAATATATATACTACTTCAAAGATATTTCTCAATTAGTACCAAAAAATCCACATTTAGCTTTTCCTGGTTCTAAAATTAGAAATTTACAACCCAACAAAAAAAATCAATTTATCATTCAATTAGATATTATGAACACCCAAAATAGTGTTCAAGGTTTTTTGATCGAATGAAGTCAAAGTAAGGATCCTAGTAGTTGTAACTCGATTCTCATTTTTGTGTTTGGTCAAATACTGGCGGAAAACAATTGCGTACATGGATGATGGTGTGTGTTCAATTTCCATCGATTGTTTAATCACTAACGTTATCGTTTGTTAAAAAAATATTTTTACAATTTTGTATGTTTTTGGTTTTCACATATAAAATTAAAAAAAAGAAAAAGGAAAAGGATGAGGCAGAGGAAAAGCAATCGCAGCCCCACAGAATTCCTACCATTCTTCTCCACCATTCCTCCCGTCTCCCAAAATCCCAACCCAAATCTCTCTCTGCTTTCTCTGTGATATTTCTCATTTCACCGACGCCGACAACACCAGCATGATGTGGGACGAGTGGGACGACACCATTTTCTCCGACACCGACCAACAACAACAGCAACAACAATCCGATCAGGATTCCCACCTCAATTTCGATTTCTTCTCCGACCTCTCCAAGCCCAAGGTCTTGTTCTTTCGCCGGCACAATTAGGGTTTTTTAATCATTTGTTTTCCATCTTTTTAGCTGTTAGTTTACTGAATTACATGGGTATTGCTGTGTTTAGGATTACTACAAGATATTGGAAGTGGATTATGATGCCAACGACGATGCTATTCGCTCCAACTACATCCGCCTCGCCTTGGTTTGTAATTTTCGATTTTTTTACACATTTTTTAGTTTTTTTTTTAATATTTTAATTTTTGGGTTCGTTTGTTGCTTACTGAAATGCTTTAAATTTTGCTTCTTTGTGATTTGTGGGTGCAGAAATGGCATCCGGATAAGCACAAGGACCAGGACAGTGCCACCTCTAGGTTTCAAGAGATAAACGAGGCCTATCAAGGTTCCTTTTTACATTCTTGCCCAATATGCATTTTGCTTATACTTTCGAGCTAGCGTTGGTTGCTTAGAGTTTTCGGACTTCCAGGAACAATGGGTTTGTTGCAAGAATTTGAGCTATTACTAAGAGCACCCAATTTGATGTGGGTAATTTGTGTGTAATTTAGGACCATGTGTGCCCAGTGGCACTCTAGTTTTGATAATCAGACACTTCGTTCTTAGATATGGCGATGTGGGGTTAAATAGTTTTTGGGCTAGGAAGTGTGGGCAGTGTTCTTGGTTTAGTATTTTTAAAGGACTGTGTTGGCGAAGAGGTTTGTGGAGTATAAGAATCTCTTGTCGCTGAATTGCTACAGCTACCTAACAATCGAACATTTAGGTAGCTGTTACTGGCCTATTCTTAATTTCTTATATCCGTTTAGTCGAAGACATTGGTGTGTCATCAATCATCCATGGCTCACCAAACCGACAGAGGCTGTATGAAAGTAGTTTTTGAGCCCTTTAGTGATGTAGTTCAAAACATGTAACAGGGAGCACTTTTTTGGGAAAATAATGACTTGATGCATGATTGTTTTATGACCAAATACATGAGTATAGCTAGAGTTTTTAGAAAGGTGAAGGAGTATGAAATTGGTATTGGGCATTGAAATTACTGGCTCCTTAGATTACTTCAAAATTAGAAATGACTTCGGAATGGCAAAACATCAAGCTCAATATGAGGGAAAACCTGGAAAGGCTTGCGATGTAATATGGCAGGGACAGCAAATTTTTGCAAAAGCGATTTTTCCAACTTGTTCGTCTTTGTTAATGGGAATCATTTTATAAGTGATGTGTCGCTCATGGTCAATAATGTTCATCTGTTTAGTTTCCCAACATGACGAAAAGGTATCTGCAAAATACTTTATAGATATAAGTTTTCTGTTAGCTATAGGTTTGCTAACCTTCGGGAGGCATGCTTCACAAAGGTAACATATAGACTATGCTGCTTGATTATAGGCTATATGTGTTTCCTTAAGTCTTCTGATTTGTATTGACATATTCAGATTTTAGCTACTTATTTCGATTTTTTGTTGGTTTCCTAAAAGATTAGATGGGACTTGGGAGGATTCATATAGGTTGGCTTTCTGCACCCAAAATTTGTGCCTGTCATACTTTAACTAAGCCTGAATTCAGAACAAGCATGATTGAGGCAGTAGTCATCTGGATTAGTTCCCTGGATTTGTTCCTCCTACTTAAATGCTGCCTTGGAGAATTATTTCCGACAAAACAACACTCTATAGGTGCATGCGTTATGTATGTCATTGGCCTTAGAAAACTTTAGACATATATCCATTTTGATAGTCCAGTTTAAATGGTAACCCAATAATTTGAATGTTGTTGCTTTATTCTAACTAATGCATGAAGTGTGAGTGCTTAGAAAAGCCAAAAGGTGTCTCTGTAGCTGGCACTTAGAAGACTTCTGTTAATTAGCTGATTTTCTTCTAGGCATGACTGAGGACTGTATTTCGGTTTCATTTTTGAATCTAAGGAAGGTGTTTCGATTTCATTGAACAGTTTTGAGTGATCCAGTGAAGAGAGTAGAATATGACAAGAAAGGGATGCTTTACGTCTACGACTATAATATAACTGTAAGAATTCCCTCGTCTGTACCATCAAGATACGTTTCTTTTTCCTGCATCTACATTTTCCTTCCGTGGTTTTCTTCCTTCTAACGTATAGTTTGTTGACCGCAGGAGTATCTAAACCGCTACAAAGGTCTTATATTGACGTGCAGTGGCCTGGGGATGAGGACTTCAATTTGGTAAGACAAAACAACCTGCACATAAATCCTTTTCGTTAAAGACGGGAAAATCTTTACAACGTGCACGGCACATATTTGCTGACACTGCAAGTGGCATAGTAAGGGAAAACAATGACCTGTGTCCTTGGTTGTATTTGGAGGTTACTATCATCATGTGCACATGCATAAAATAGAGAAACAAAGGATATCACTTTCTGTTGTGATGTCTTTTGCCTACCTGCCCATGTTAGATGTCACCTCTTTCTTGTAGAGTTGTATTTGTATAATATTCTACCTGCCCCCAATGCTTATCCAATAATTATGGAATCATTCGATGCTCGACCCGAGACAAACCTTTTTGTTTGTTTGTTTTGGGTGCTGATAATGTACGTGGGTGACATTTGAGAGCACATGGAAGCTTGTTACTGCTTTTTTTTATGGCTCTTGTGGTTTTGCTTTTTGATCTGTTAGAATTCTTATTCCGTTGGAAATCTGTGTTCTAGTTTTGGTGGATGCCGTGCTAGGACAGTCGCTCCAACTCATGCTTGAGCGGCCTTTTTTTTTGGTGAATAAGCGGCCTTTAATCCTTATGCGTTTTGGTGGGTTCTACTTGCATCAACGGTTGATAGTCTTTCATGCACGTGTGGGAATGTTAGGACCCAATTGCCCCATGTTGAAATTAAAATAGCATGTCTTGGCGTGGTTTGTGAGATCCTGGGGTGCTCTATCCGTATAAGCTGGTTTCTCGTGACAAGTTCTCAGTAATATCATTACAGTTGATATCAAAGCCTGATTACCACGTAACTAGGCCTAGTCTTGAAGAGATACTCTCATGCAACTACTGACGTCGCATGAAAAACTTTTATTGGATAGTTTGGGTAATATTTAAACCCGTGACAAATATTTAATGGATAAGTAACGCCATTGAGACTATGCATTGATTGCAAGAGACAATCTCTCATAATCTTTGCAAAGCTGTTTCGAAGGAAAGATAGAATGAACCAACAAGGATGCAGTATGGAAGCGTGATGGTATGTTAGAATCCAACAGTCGCAGAACGAAAAACTAAGCGCCTGTTTGGTATTGGATTTAAGTTCAAAGTTTTTAACTTAAAAACAATTTTTAAGTTGTAAGGTTAAAAAACCTGTTTGGTAAGCCCATTTTGCAAAACTGGACTCAAAAAATTTTAAAAACAGCCCATTATAATTTGAAAACAACAAAAGTGTGGTTTTAGGGTTTTCTTTTCACAATTCAGATCGGGATGAAGGTCTCTCAGGTCTGAGTGACCTGCGCGCCTCACCAACGACGAACGACGAAGAGACTCCGGTAACTCTCCGCCCTCCTCCGCCCTACTCTGCATTTGATTCTTCACCGGTAACTCTCTCTCTCTCTGATTTTCCAATCTTCTATTTGGTTTCCGAGAAAATCGAAAAGAAAAAGTTTATGATTTGGGTTCAATGGAGTGGGTGTTGTGTTTCTAGGTTCTGAGATTTTCCCATCTCTCGTAAGTTGACAATGTTAGTTCCTATTTCGTGTTTTCGATTCTTTTATGCTGCTTTTAATGAGAAATTAGAATAGCCCATGAGAATTGATTTGTGAACTGAATTTGTTTTGATGTTTAGAGAGGCTAAGGATTGATGTTTAGAATAGCATATTAGCAAGTTAATTTGGTTCCTATATTTCTATTAAAGTTGGTTCTGTGGAGCTATTAGAGCTTGCATATTAAGTGTTTGTGAAAATTCCCCATTGAGTTAGAAACAAGAATATGATGCAAATCTGGGCGTTCTGTGTTTTGGTACGTGTGTATGTAGAATGTAGATGGTTATATATGGTTATATTGGTATGTGTGTATGTAGTACAATACTTGAAGTGATAATGATAGGCTAAATAGGGTTGAACTTTTGGCTGCATGATTTTTTCGTGATCCTTTTGCCTTAGTACAATACTTGCACTGCTTATATAGAATGTAGATGGTTTACTTTGACAATTCAGTTCTACTTTCTATTATACCAATACATGCATGACTTGGTAGCAATGAAAAATATACGCTAAAATGTCTTTTATTTACTAAGCTCTCTTGATGATAGTTATGTTGCAGAGCTAGGGTTCCTTGTCGTTGGCAAATTTCCATCATAAGTACATTTTAGGACATCTGGCTTCCTCACTATCCGGGGACCAACAGGAACCTTGTTTTCTTTTGGGCGAATATCCTGTGCATTTAGAGAAAATTTAAACATATCAATAGTCTTCTATGATAAACCATTTCTGTTTATAAATAATTTCTTGTGAGCTTTGTCATAGGAAAGCACATTGCCTCCTTATGGTTCTAGCCTTGCGTTAGTTACCTTTGTGTACTGTACACAAGAAAAAGTTTAATCAATTACGACTTCTGTCGATAGCTTAGACCTTTTTGAGCATTAGGAGTCCTCTTATCAATATGGATGGAGGGATCATCCTAGTTAAAGTAGAATATAAGTGTACTGTGTAATTGAGTTCTTATATTTTGGGATTACTTTGGATTTGTCTAGAAGAGCTCATTTTTGCTTCTTATTTATCATCTAGGACGTGAATGTAGCATTAACATTATGCTTTAGCATTAATATTTATAAGTGAATGTAGCTTTTAGTTTTGTATTAATTTCAATGTTTCTGTTTACATTGTTCTAGTACGTGTCTGAGAGATGTCAAACAAGGACTTTGAAAATGACCTTGATGATAAAGCTAATTGGCCAAAACCTATTGAAGACTACTTTATTAGTCTGTTGTATGAAGAGACAAAAAAAAGCTTGCAAACCAACACTCTAGAAAAGAATCAGTGGGATGCCATTGACATGAAGCTGTTTGACAAATATGGTAAGAGATACACTCGTGACAAATATGGTAGAATTGCTTCGGCGCTATTGATGGAACACATATCAGTGCATGGGCTCCTTCATCAAAACAAATTTCATACCGAGGTAGAAAAGTTAGTGTGACACAAAATATTATGTTGGCATGTTCATTTAACATGATGTTCACATATGTCTATACCGGATGGGAAGGAACGGCTAATGACTCGAGAGTGTTGATGGATGCAATAACAAGAGAAGATAATATGTTTCCAATGCCTAAAGAAGGTACGAAGTCATTGAAACATATCAAATTACTTGTATTTTTTTTTTCTTATTGTATTTGGCTCAAGTGAAATACTTATATGCATTGTTCTTGGAATAGGAAAATATTATGTTGTTGATTCCGGCTATGCCAACATGAGTGGGTTTCTTGCACCATATCGCAAAATGCGTTATCACTTGCGTGATTTTAGAGGAAGAGGTAGACGTCCAAGAGAAGCAATGGAATTGTTCAACTTTAGGCACTCATCACTACGTAATGTTGTTGAACGATGCATTGGAGTGCTTAAGAATTGTTTTCCTATTCTAAAGTTGATGCCAAATTATCCAATTAGGAAGCAAAGACGCATTCCCATTGCATGTTGTGCCGTGCACAATTTCATTAGAATGCAATCAAGGAATGATACTTTGTTTCAACAATTTGAAGACAATGATGTTGATGTGATAGATGAAGAAAGCTCGGGGACGAATCAAGAAGGGGAAAACATGCATTTGAATGACGACAATGTTATGAATGATGTTAGAGATCACATAGCCGGATTAATGTGGCTTGATTACGTCAATAACAATTAGTCTCAAAGTTTATTGGTTTTTTAGAATGTTTTAATGTAATATTTATTGTCTAAGACTTGAAGTTTAATTTGATTATCAAGCATATATGTGTTGTATGAGCACATGAATATCAAAATAGTATGTTTAATGTTTAATTTCATATGTTTTGTATATCTTAAAACAAATACATAATTGAAAAAAAAAATTGTTTTTAAGAGTTAAACCAAACAAGTTTTCAAATTTTTAGATTCAAAAATAGTTTTTAAGTTCAATGCCAAACACGTTTTTGAAACCTAAAAAAAAACTGTTTCCAAGAAATGTTCTTAAAATTTAGTTTTAAGAACAATTCAAGTTTTTGAGTAAGATACCAAACAGGTCCTTAATTTTCTAGCTGTAATGCTTAGTGCTGGAGTTTGTGATTTTTTTCATACATATATATAAGAACAAAAATATCGTATAAATTTAGTTGTCAAATAATAATAAAATAATAATAATAATAATGCATATCGTTAACACTACCTTTTAAACTCAGACTCTTGCATCCTTATCTGACAATTGTATGACTTGTAGTTGATTTGAGACATTTGGAATATATAGACTTGTATCTGTATGATTGAAGTTTATGGGTTTGATTTGTTTCGTTGTGTGTTAGATGGGTTTGCTGCATTTTGTGTAGATTGTCTTGCAAAAATGTCAGTGATTAAGTGGATAGGTTTCTGATATTTGCATCCCTAAACTCCATCGACTTACTACCCATTATAGTATATCAGTTACCTGTGTTGGATGGCTGAGTTACCAAATTTATTGTAAATGTAGACACCAAAATGAATGAATTGTGTTTTAGTTGGTTTTTCAATTGTTTGTTCAGATGGCTGCTAAAATGATGTCTGCGGTCGGACTCAAAGGGATTCGTTCTGGTATTGGGCACAATGGCAGGGTGGCACTGCCAAAGCAAGTCAATGTTCCAATAAAAGTGACAATTCAGCAGTCACTTCGGTCTCAGTTGGTCGTCAAGAAGCACAATTTGGAGGTGAAAGCCACCCATAACATTGGCACACAGACAAATGAGGAAAATCCAGATGTTACCATCACATACAAGGTAGCTGTTTTGGGGGATCTCTCAAGAGTTGTGGGCGGATCATTGATTGATAGTGTTAGCTTTAAGGGCGCTAACATATCAATCTGTAAAGATGACTTCAAGGAGGCTGAGCTTGGTGGCAATGTGGAGGAGTTAAAGAGGTGTTTACAAGATGCCGATATGGTGATAGTGGCAGCGGGCATTTCCAGAAACCCTATGAAGTTCACTTATGATCAGATGCTAGCCTTCAATTCTCCCATTATCGATCGTGCGATCGATGCCATCGCCCTTCATTGTGCTGATGCTTTCATATGCTTCCTGACCCAACCAATAGAGCATGCAATGAGGTCCACGGCAAAAGCCTTGAAGTCAAATATAGGATTTGATCCATTGAAGCTCCATGGTTTCTGCGTTACCGATCTGGCCCAGTTTAGTTTTAAGATGGAGGAGTATTACTATAAGTCCAAGACAAATATTCAAGTGCCAGTAGGTATGGCGGGTTATACGTTGGCGTGCATAGAGCAAAGCCGGATCAGCAAGTTTGGTCGTGGAATGGCAACGCTTTGGCTGGAAATTTATGTTGCGAAATATATCAATGATTGCATCCGGAAGCTGATGCTTGATAACAAGCCCTGATAAGGGAGAAGGTTTCATTTGGTCGATGGAAAGGTCTTCGGCTTTTGCTTCTGCTGGACTTCTTAAGTTGTAATGCTTTCATTCTGTTATGTTCTAGGTTGTACGGTGGCAATTATGTCCTTTGACACGTCGGTTTTAGGGGATGTTTAGTACCACTCTCCTTGATAATATTAGCAAAATCTTACGTAACTAGTCTAATGGCAACCATCGCAAGTGCCTCACATAACCTAAGAAGAACGAACGAACGAACAAAACAAACGAGACCAATAGTTGCACTGCATCTGATTCCTTATTCTAAAACCAGCAGCTCGAATTAAACGTCATGGGATTGACTTCTGTCTAGGAAACAACAATATTCGTTAATAGAATCCATAAATTCTCTGCTTAAATTTGTGCAGGGGTTCGTCAATCGCAAGATAGAGTCACAAAGTTAACATTCATGATACGGTCACAAGTTAAATTGACCTAAAATCAACTATACATAAATCACTCCTTCATGACTGCTTACAACCTCACCGATGCGGTATACTTTATAAGCAGCTCCATTCCCATCCTCTTCAAGTATCCTGTGGGATGCCTCCGGACTCACAACAAGAACCATGCCAATTCCCATGTTAAAAGTCCGTCTCATCTCAGCCTCTTCTACTCTTCCGGCCTTCTGGATCCATTTGAAAACTGGTGGGACTTCCCATGAGTCTTTATAAATGACCGCTCCTAGGCCTTTCGGGAACACTCGGGGTATATTTTCTGTGAAACCACCCCCTGTGATATGAGCTACTCCGTTGACACCTCCCTTGCTTATTAAGTCAAGGACCTGCATGTTTCAGTGCAAGGCAATAATAAGTTAACAAAAAGCTCAATGACGGGAGCATTTGCATTTTGTTTTTCAGTAGCTAGTTATTTAGGTCCTACAGAAATATGCATCTGCAGAGCATAATAGTGGGAAGCGGAAGTAGGGTTTGATCGACGTCGACCCTACCTGATTAACATATATCACAGTCGGGACCATCAAAGCTTCGCCAAATGTAACACCTTCTCCACCAGGCAGTTGGTCCTTGAGAGAAACCCCAGTATCAGCAAGAACCCTGTAAAGACATGGATGCAACAGTAGTAAGGTAGGGATATTTTTCCATGAGTAGTTGAGTCAACCAACCGGCCGGTGGGACATAAAATTTAATCGCATACTACAAGCTACTTGCTGTAGACTACATACTATCGTATGAAAACAGCTAACGAAAACTGAACGTTAATTTTTTAAATATGTAAGAAGCTGAATCGCCAACCTTCTCACAAGAGAAAAACCATTGGAATGAACCCCACTGGACGGCAGGCCAATGATGACATCTCCGGGAGCAATGTTTTTCCCATCAATGATCGAATCCTTTTTCACAGCTCCAACAGCAGAGCCGCCCAGGTCATACTCGCCGTCTTTGTAAAAATCTGGCATCTCTGCAGTCTAAAATCATACGCAATTATCAGCAACACGTGTATACCTTACAAAAAAAGTTTGTATAAATTGAGGATTGCAAACATTAAGATTTATTCCCCATGTTGGGAAAGATTTATTCTCCAGGTTACAGAGTCACAGGGCAATTAATGGCACAATTCAAAATAACTAGTTAGCCGCGAATACCTCTCCGCCTGAAAGTTTACAGCTGCAGCCAGATTGTTGGCAACCATCGCGAATACCTTGTATAACCTAAGAAGAAGAAGAAGAAGAAGAGTGCAGTTATTGGGCATGATAATGTACTAGTGCAATCCAAAAAGCTTAGGCATTGTGCGTGCGTGAAGTCTACCTTGACAGCGATATCAACATCAAGGCGGCTTGTAGAAAAGTAATCCTGGAAAGATAATGGCTTCGCCCCACAAGTAACGATATCATTGACATTCATGGCAACCTGAGAGTTGAACGAACGATAGAACGAATATAGTCGGGGCATTGGAAAAGCAATTATCAATAGAAAATAATATGTATACAAGAAGCGGAGGTGGTAGATTACCAAATCAATACCAATGGTGTCATGAATTCCAGTCTCAAAAGCAAGCTTAAGTTTAGTTCCAACGCCATCCGTCCCGTGAACAAGGCATACGTCTTTTTCTGTTGAGGAATCATCACCATACAATTACAATTGCAAACGGTGTACAACAAAATTCAAACGTTAATTAATTAATTAATTGATTATATACGTAAATTAATCATACGTACCGCGGAGTATCTCATCATGGACAATACCCCCAAAGGATCCAATTTCAGGAGCCATGGCTTTAATTTTATCAACAAGCGCCGTTCCAGCATCTATATCTACACCAGCATCCTTGTACGTCAGACCTCCTCCTCCGGCGGCCTCCTGCTCCGAAGACAACACGCGCCGGCTCTGCGAAATTTTACCAGCTGATGATGCTGGTGAAGACAGAGAGAGAAACCCAACTGATGATGATGATGATGATGGCGGCAGTCTGCATAGATGGGCTCCGGAGTAAGAGGATCTTAGGCAAGACGCTTGGAAGGCGGTGATCATGCCGTAGGCAGCCATTGTAAATTTGCAACGGGGAGGCCGACGGTTGTCTGCGACGGAGGGAGCTGGCGCGGAGGGAGCGCTCACCTGATATCACACGAATGATAAACCCTAACCCTAACACACACCCCCTAAGTTGAGTTCGACTAGAAAGCGATTTCCGAAGTCCCCAAATCAGACCAGTCCCATTCGTAGGGTCCCCGACACGATACAAACTAGCTTTTCGACTTTTGGGAAATGGGCCGAATTCAATTTCTTTTGCAGGAATCCGGATTCTCGCCGGATTTTTTTAAGAGGATTTTTGGAATAAGTGAATCATTTGTTATATTATGTGATTAGAAATTATTTTAAATATTTTTATTTAAAATTAAATTCGAACTGTATTTAACAAAAACTAACCTTACGATTTACAATAAATTAATACAATTTACAAATCTCTAAGATCCTCACCAAAAGATCCGGAGAGGATTATGTTGACTTTTGCAGTGCTTTATACACATTAGAAAACAACAATCTATACAAATAGACAAAAACAAGGGAGTTTTAACGAAAAGAACTTGTCACTATTCATTCTTAATCAAAATGACATTTTGTGTATGAAAAGTCCATAATGGATCAAACTCTTTTCTTTATTTACTCTTATGCCATTAAAAGCGGTCCACATTAATGTTGACATTTCTGTCTGAAAATACATTATTTTACATGATGTTATTCAGCTTATGCTAATTTACATGATGCTAATTTGCTGCCAAAAGAGAGAGTGGCGGGAATAAAACGCGAGCTGAAGCAATGGCTAGGGTTGTTGGTTCGTAAATTTATCTCTCATCTAAAAAACAAAAAAGACGCTTTTGATATGGCTTTAATTATCTTTTTGCCCCTTGCAACTATTTTGGAATTGGATTTTGTCCAATACATAAGCCATATTTTCAATAAACTTAACAAGGGAAAGGAAATGTCACTAAGTACTACAATCTGACAGTATTCATCTTTATTTATAAGTGAGAGATTTTAGGTTCAAATTAGTTTACCCATTGCGTGGTTTAGCCAAACTTCCTCTTTTTTTTAATGTAAAATATATAGTTGTACTAAAAAAACAAAAGAAAGGAAAGGGATTCACCCAAAGTACAAGAATCCCACGATACCTAGTGACTTGGACGGCCTTGATTACATTCGGGACTATGGCTTTGCCTCCATTCACCAACATAGGACCATCCACTTCTACAAAATCATGCAAGTTGTACCTACAGGCCCTAAATTTTTGAGTAGGATACCAAACAGGCCCTAAATTTCTTGGACAGTTCCGTATCTTTTTGTTTACAAGCCGAAGCCGGTTTTTACAGGCAAGTTGTACCTACAGGTTCGATTGGGCATAGCTGCACAGACCTTGGTCAATTGGTGCTTGAAACCAGAAGATGACCGGAAGCTCTCGAAACCCTAGCATGCCTTTTGCCTTCCAGATTCTATTTTTCATACATAAACAGCGAAAGGACTTGAACTACGTACACCAAGGAATAATGCAATAGAAATGGCTAATGATTCAACTGTATAGAAAACAATGTGCCATAACTGAGATGCTTCCTTGCAAGTAGAGGCGCCCTTAGAACAAGAGCAGCTGTGCACGGTACTGCAAAAATTTTCAATTCTCCTCTTCGTTTAAATACTACAACATCAAGCTACATCGTACCTTACTAACCTGGTTTCAAACCTTATGATTTATGAGCTTTCCTCCCATATAATGTTAATGAAGTTCATCAGCATTGCAGAAAAAAGACCCGGTGCCACTATCGTTCAAATTCCATTTTCATGTTAAGGATTGAATTTTCCCTGCCTCACGAGTATCATGAAAGATGATCCATTTCCTCTTACCAGAAAGAAGACGTAGATTGCAACTGCAAATCAGATCAGAATGTTTTCTTAATCCCATTACTTTATGTTGAATTGCCAGCATCTTCATCACCTAGGGGTTTTCAAGCCTAGGATGTAACTTTTCTCTTGCATCTGAAATCTGTCTCAGGGCTTAATCCTGCTCTACAACCACCAACTCATCGAGAAGTTCAAATGCAGACAGAAGCTTTCTTTCTCTGCAGATTGATTCAACCAAAACAGCCCAGGAATCAGGCAGTGGCTTAAACCCCATCTCCATTAATCCAAACAAAGCCATGCACGCCTCTTCTGCCATTCCGGCCTCAGAAATGCGAACCAGCAGCTCATTTGAAGTTGCATAATGTGGTATGAACCCCCTACCCATCATTAACCCCAACAACGCAGTTGCCTTCTTCAATTCACCTTTTTGACACAAGAGATTCAACACAATCCTGTAGCTTGCCTTGTTGAGATAGACACCCTCGTAAGGAAGTTTCTCCAGCATCTCAAGAGCATCCTCAATTCTGCCTTCTCTGCACAACCCTCCGAGTATCACATTGAAAGTCACGGTATCAGCTTTGCACTCTCTCTCTTTCATCTCTTTGAGCAACTCTATAGCTTCATTCACTTTCCCAGTCCTACAGCAGCAATTAATCAAACCAGTGTAACCAACTGTATCAGGCTTTATACCGAAGCTCATCATTTCATGGAAAACTTCCCTGGCCTCCTTCAATCTCTTCTCTTTACATAAACCGTTCATCAGAGCGGTATAATTGAATACATTTGGATTGCATCCATTGCTCTTCATAAACTCCAATATCTTCCTAGCCCTGTTGACTTTGCCACCATGGCAAAACCCATTAATCAAAATGTTGTAAGTTAGGGCATCGGGCAAGATTTGGTCCTTTGAGATCATTTCTTCGAACAACTCCATTGCTTCTGCGAGTCTTCCACTTTCACAGAGACCACCCAAGAGAGTTGAATACGTAATCAAATTAGGGTAAGAAATTTTGGACCTTTTCATTTCCTTCAGAACCTCAAAAGCAGAATCAAGATCCCCATTCTTGCAATGGTGCTTAACCAAGATGTTGACAATGCATGTGTTTGGCTTGAAGTTAAAATTCTTTTTCAAATGTGTGAGAAATTGTTGGGCCAAATCAACCTGATTTGCTTCAATCAGTAGATTGAGACAAGTACTGATGGATTTGAGAGAGGGTTTTTCTCGAACTATTGGCTGGATAGCATAGAACATTTCAAGCACTCTTTCATGCATAGAGGATTTTGAAAAATGCCTCATGAGATTAAGGAATATACCCTCATGAAATTTGCAGGTCTCATAGGTCATTTGATGAAGAATTGCATCGATAGCCTTGAACTTCTTCGACTGAGCAAGCTTCTGGAGGATAGTTCCATAGGTGGCATTGTTGTGATTAAAACCCTTTTGTTCAGATACCATGTTAAATATTTCCAAGGCATGCTGTGGATCTCTCCCACGTTTGATTAAGTTGATGGCAGATTCGTGAGAAATATATTTGCCTTTCCTCCTCGTTTGTGTCTGGGTGCCTGTGGTTTCGGGTGGGGGGTCTGGTTTGTGAAGTTTGACTCTTGAAAAGTGAAGAGGAGAGATCCATGGAAGTGACGATGAGAGTGTCGAAGGAGAGGATGAAAACCCACGGCACTGACTTTTATTCACTCTCATAGCATTCATGAGAACGGCTGCTGTCTTGTTAGGGCCCTGTCATCTGAAGAATATGAGGATCTTAAATACTTATGTATGTCAGCTGTTTTAAAGAAAAAGTGTAAATCCATTGCTAAAAACTGAAAACAACTTGGTGCAGGAAGTGGCAACGTTAACAATAATGTGCGACAAAACTATATAAACAGAGGATTCATCAAAAGGAATTGCAAATTGAGCAAAAAAAACGAGATTATGTTTTTGTAAAACATGCATAAAATTCCATTCTAAATTTCTAATCGAACTTAATTTCAAACAGTAATATAAACAGACGCACGGCACATATAACGAGCTGATGAGGAGACTCTTTGGAATCATATTGGCTAATCTAGGTAGGATGCCTTTAGACACAGAAGGCATCAACCAAAAGAGAACAGAAAGCAAGCGGATTCAGAAATCAAGCATCTTTCTGCCTTGATATCCAACGTAAATGAACTTACTCTTGTTCCTGTAACACCCTAGCTCTCTAGACAATAACTATTTCACTTGAATCATCCACAAACCCACAAAAACAGTTCATTAACATCATCTCGGAAACAACTGAATGCCAAATAACAAACTGGAAGGAAAAACAAGTTCTTGAACAGATTGCACGAGAATTAGGCGTTACAGGCTCTCAATCCTCAATCAGTAACACGAATTATGCCGCAAGCCAGTGCATCTACTGAATTGGGTTTTTAGCAATCAAGTAGGTGCATCTGCTTGTGATATGTATTAAATTTCTATATAATTCCTCTAACAAATTGAGGATTGAGAGGCCGTAACGCCTAATTATCACGCAATCTTCTCAAGAAACTTGTTTTTCCATCCAGTTTGTCATTCGACATTCAATTATTTCACAAATGATGAAAAAGTGAAGGGTTTTTGTGGGTTTGGGAAACCTTAAAACTGAACTTGAATCCACTAACCTACTCTCTGAAAAATCAACCAACCACATTCCCCATAAATTCAAATTTCAAAAACTCAAATGGACTGATTAATGGGCAGAAAATGTTCCAAATTTCAATTCCGTTGTCTTTAATATTTTATTTTTCCTTCAAAATTCCTTGCAAATCAACGGAAATTCGTACAAACAAATAAAAAAAAAAGGATTAAAAACACAATTGCAAATTTGCAATGCCTGGAAAGAATTACCTGGAGGATTAATGTGAAAAACCAACACTTTCTGTAACCAAAATCTAGCTGTTAACTTGAGTTGCAGGGCGGAGGTGAAAGGCTGCTTCCGCTCTCATGGAAGAAGGCGCACCAAATCAAAAACGCCACGTCGTGTCTGTGGGGTTTCTGTTTCTTCGTTTATGTGTGTGTTTTCTGCCCAAGAAAAAGCGCAAACTTGCATACGGCCATCTTTCTTTCTTGTTTTCAAGGAAAACTCATCCAATCCAATGCCCTTTGAGCCCTTTGGTGATTTAAAATGTGTCAATTTGTTATTTAGTACTAGTGATAATTTTCTTTATTTGTAAGTGAGATATCTCATATTCGATACTCGTCAAATACGAGTTTGAACAACATTGAGCTCGTTTGGATGTACTTTTAAAATGACTGAAAGTGTGAAAATGTTTTTAGAACCAATCTTTAGTAAAAATGTAAGTGAACCCTGGAAAAGCACTTAAAGTGCTTTTGGGACCTAAAACAATTTTTTCTAAAAACACTTTCAATTATTTTAAAACCACATCAAAATGAACCCATTATTGTTAACCTATTATGAATCTAAGTTCATCAACTTCCTTTAGTGTATATAATATCATTTGTTAAAAAAATTGTTTTGGGACCTAAAACAATTTTTTCTAAAAGCACTTTTAATTATTTTAAAACCACATCCAAATGAGCCCATTATTGTTAACCTATTATGAAGTTAAGTTTATCTACTTCATTTAGTGTATATAATATCATTTGTTAAAAAAAAAAAAAAAAAAAAGTGTGAACTTGCCTTAGACCGTCTATCTCTTAATATTTCCGTCAAATTAAGGGTAATCTTTGATTCTTTCAAGTGAAAAGCAACCTAATGAAAAAAGTGTCAAATTTGATGGAAAAATTAACAGGCTGACAGTTTAAAGTAAATTGACATATTTAAAAAAAAAAAACTCATAACTAACTGCACAAAACTCATAAATAAAAAATGAAAATCGAAAGTATTGATAAGTCTCTCTCATTTAGAAACTCTACACACAAACATTTGATCCGCCACCTAACATGAAAATAAAATCTTAAATTTTCCATTCTTTATATCATTGAGTGCACTGACTAAAGGATAAACTAAAATAATTTGTTTATGAAAATAGCCATGATAGAGATGGAGACATCATGCTTTCATCTAAAAGTTTTGCCATATTAGATAGACATCTACGAGATTCAAACTGAATACCTTTTATTTTTTTAACAAACGATATTATTTATACTAAGATAAAATGGTTCAGATTTGCTTTCGATAAAAATCGAATTTAAAATCTTTCACTTACAAGTAAATAAGAATATTACTAAATTAGTGACCGTCCATCTTTCAAGATTAATTGTAAGCTATTGATGTGTACAGTAGTCCCAATTTTTTCTTGGAGAACTAGTCTTAACTATGAAGAACAAATTTATTTGGATTGACCAAAATGTTCTAATAAAAAATTAGAAAACAATAAATTTAAAATGAATCATTTGAAATTGTTTTCGTTCTTTTATTCTTATCCAATTCTTGGAATAATAGACAACTTTGCCTTATAAACGTCATCTAAATTCCTAGATTCGGGAATCCAAATACTACTATGTTATTCAGCTCAAGTGTTTGTGATACTCGTATTATTAGTAACAAATTATAGTTCTTTAAAATTTATTTTGAGAAGTTTCGCATAAATTTAACATGGACTGTTACGTATAAATATATCCGAATAAACGTTTTTAACGATTTACCACGCACCCAATTTTCACTTTTGATGTGAATGGACCACTTTTATCTCTATCTTAAAAATTTAGCCTATACAACATCAAGCGAATCCTTGTCTAAGGGCAATTTTCGGCACAATATTAACAACAAAATTGCAGGGGCTCTATTTAGCTTAAGTTGCATGAGTTAGGGTAAACGGTAAACCCAATTTTTACCCCCAAGTTATTTAGAGCATTTCCATCCATCCAAAAAAGGCAAGGGCTAGGGCAAGGGCGTGTGCATTTTTGCACATCACCATTTAGTATGTTGTATGTTCACTATCTTATTTATCATTGTTAAATGAGTTTGAATTTTATGATTTGTTTCTATTTATTACACGAATTTTAAAATTCAAACTCATCTAACGATAATAAATAGAATGATGAGTATACATTACATTAAATTATGGTGAGAAAAAAAAATACTTCCATTGTATTGCCCAAAATCCACCAAAGTGGCCCCAGCGGCTCAAAATATGGCAGGCAATTGCTGGGCTCTACCAAGCCCGTTAGAATCCCTGGCCTTCAATTGTCAGGACTTGCGCCAGCAAGTAGACGACGTCAGCGTGATGTCAAACGTGAGTTGACAGGTCCTGCGACCAAAAGTTGAGACAGAGTCAAACGACTTCCTACGGTGCAGCGCTAAAATTGTTGGATTTCCAACGGATTGAGGATCTGGACTGTTGATTTTCAACGGTAAAAAAAATTGAAATTTGATCATTGTGCCATTATGGTATAATTTGGTGCGTTTAATTTCCAATGAGTACGGAAATCAATGAGCATGATTAATAACCGGTGGTATTGCTCTTACCAATCTTGAAAATGAAATTGAACTTGACGAAATATATAACGCAAATTCATCATTGTAGTACAACTTAAAAAAATACAAAAATAAAATGGTGTTGGATGATAGGTTGTCAAAAATCTTCTTGGGGTGGTATTTGTATTATTTGGTGTAAACTATGTTTTCATCATTCAATTTTTTCTTATAAAATGTCTATGTTCTAACCTTAAACTAGGTTTCAATCTTTTGTTTTCCATTTCTCTTAAAATCGAACTAATCACTAACTTTATGTGGTTATTATCAATTGGACCGTTTGAACACGTATTAATCATATATCACAAGGATAATACTCTTAAATTTTTTCTTTTGAACTACCAATAAAATTACTAGAACGCTATATTAGTTGCAAGAGAATTTCTCGCACCGGCCAAACCCTATAAACTTTGTTATCTTTTGTTTTGTTATGCCACCCACTTCATACCTATTTAGTCTCAAGCCAATAAAGTCCCAACAAATGTCCAACAAATTTCTAAAGCGTGACAAAGCAGATAGTTAGGCATTGACGGCATACAGAAAGAGGCAAAAAGACATTGTTCCCAACGAAAAGTAAAATTATAAAAATTTAAAAAAAGTTAATTTAGGAAAGTGAAAAAATTAAAAAAAATTGGTAAAAACGCGAACTACAGCTCTTCAATAAACAAAAAAAATGTAGTATCGTGTTCGGTGTTTTGAGCTGGTAAGTCTGCTTGAGATTAAGTGAAATTATAGCATTTCCAGACTTAGGAGGAATGAATATCCGTGACTTGCTCTACCTTTAAAAAAAATTAAAAAAAAATTGAAAAATGATGACTGGCATTTCCATTTCCGCAATAACCACCTTGAGCTTATCTGTAACTTTGTGACACCACCAACTCTGGAATCCCTTTGGGCCCCTTTCGGCTTCTTTTAATCCCGCCTTCTCCCCCTCTCTTTCTCACAGACATTTTCACAAACACCTAACGCGCAATCGCCGAGCTCGTCTTCCAACACCCATTCCGATGGCTTCCGTCGTCCCCGATAACCTCACCAGGGAGCAGTACGTGTACCTGGCGAAGCTCTCCGAGCAAGCGGAGCGCTACGAGGAGATGGTCCAGTTCATGGAGAAGCTGGTCGTTGGTTCCACTCCGGCCGCCGAGCTGACCGTTGAGGAGCGCAATCTTCTCTCCGTTGCGTACAAGAACGTGATCGGCTCGCTCCGTGCCGCCTGGCGCATCGTGTCGTCGATCGAGCAGAAGGAGGAGGGCCGGAAGAACGAGGAACACGTGGCGCTCGTCAAGGAGTACAGATCCAAGGTCGAGTCCGAGCTCTCTGATGTCTGCGCTAACATATTGAAGCTCTTGGACTCCAATCTCGTGCCGTCGGCGTCGGCCAGTGAGTCCAAGGTCTTCTATCTGAAGATGAAGGGCGACTACCACCGCTACATGGCGGAGTTCAAATCCGCCGAGGAGAGAAAGACTGCTGCTGAGGACACTATGCTTGCTTACAAGGCTGCCCAGGTAACGGCGTCGTCTCGATTCTCATAAAGTTTTGACCTTTTGAACATCTGGGTTTTTACAATTTGAGGGTTTTGAGGCTGTCAGTCAGCGTTAACATTTTTAATTATTTACGTAATTGTTTAATTTCTGGGTTTGCTACTGAAATTAAGGAGAAAAAAAAAACCCAAAATTTGAATTATGTTAATTGGAATTGATTAGATTTTGGAAGATAAAATTTTGAGGTTTAATTTGGTGTGTGAAGGACATAGCGCTTGCGGATCTGTCACCAACTCATCCAATAAGATTGGGTCTGGCACTGAATTTCTCAGTGTTCTACTATGAGATTCTCAATCAGTCTGATAAAGCTTGCAGCATGGCCAAACAGGTAACTTTCCTATCTCACTATAATCTTGTTAGAATCTTGGCAGTGCTTCTGGGAAAGCCATAATCACTTCTGAGGTATGTGCTTCTCTCTTAAACCATAATTGAGTTATGTAGAAGCACGTTGGAGGTGTTTCTCCATCTCTTGAATGATTTGGTAAGTGATTTTATGGGTGTGTTTCTCCTCGAAAAGTGATTCTGGCCTTCCCAGAACCACTCCCAAACGGGCCCATTACGATTTTGCAATGTTACTTTTCTTTCTTTCTTTGTACTATTTTAGTGAATTTCGTTAGGATGTGTTACAGTGTTGTCTTGCTGCGGAAGTGTTTTATATGGTATCAACTTTCTTATTTAATATTTACTTAAGCAAAACCCGCATGAATTGGTTTCTGTATGTTCTATTGATAGGCACCAAATCTGAATAATTCACGATATGAAATGGGTTTAGGTTGTTTACTTTGTGGGGAGAGGACTTTAAAATCTCTCATAAAAGTTTTGGTGATACTTAACATAGTTGCTCTTTGACATTTTGTGTGTGCTAGTTGTTATTTCCATGCTTGCTGTACTGAAAGTTAGATGAATTATTGAGGTGATCATTGTTTATTATTAAAAGAAATTATCCCCATGTGTTTGGCAGTGGGCAGTGTCTTGAAAATCTTGTTGGATTGGTGCTTTTTTATACGTGTCTGTCGAGTTGTTTTGTCAAATTGCAAAATTGTTATATCCTTTGATGGTTGAAACTTGAATGGTTTGCTTCATATTAGTTTTTATTTTTTTGGTAATCCATTGGGGAATCAAACTTGGGACCTCTTCCAACGTTGGGAAGAGAGGTACAACTAAACCAAGAGCTAGTTGGTAGATTACTTAAATTTTATATTGTATCGGCTGCATACCGATCCTTTTCATTACCCAACTTTCAGCAGATGATGAAATGAAACATATTCTGTGAGACATGCCACAGTAAGTCACGATGGAAAATACTTGCTTGCTTCCTGACATTCATGCATTTAAAAAGCTTGAAGATTAAAACTTCGTCTTGTCAAGTTTTTGTTTACTTGAGATGTGTGGTTGTAGCTGTGTGCCTTCCTTTTGAAATGGTCTATTTATCTTCTAAGTTGCTTTGTATTGTGAATAATTAGGCATTTGAGGAAGCTATTGCTGAGCTAGACACTCTGGGAGAAGAATCATACAAGGACAGCACTCTAATCATGCAACTTCTAAGGGACAACCTCACTCTTTGGACTTCTGATGCTTCGGTTAGCCTCGCCTTCACTCCTCTCTCTCTCTCTAGATTGATGATGATCTGTTTTATATGTTATTTTTTATGTTGTGTTTATGCAGGACCAGTTGGACGAGGCATAGAGGGCAGCGAAAGGCGGAAAGGCCACGTTGATCCTCTGGAGGAGCCTCGGTGGGCATTGAATGCCGTTTTCCTGTGCTGATTGGAAGAAAGTGTGTTAATTTGTACATTGTTCCGCAACGTTGATACTGAACTTGTTTTCAAATTTGTCTTTTTAAGTGATTTGTGATGGATAGAATTTGATGGTAACAGCAACCAGCTTTTTTTTAATCTATATTTGGATTACGGGTGGGGTGAGATAATCAAGGATGACAAGATAGAAAATTTTATTTTCATTGGATTAATCGATATTTTGATAGACCATCGGATACCTCGATGCCTCGTTACATGGATTAGTGACTTTTCTTGCATTAAGAAAAGTAACGTGGGCGGTGTTATAACCGTTTCGTTTTAAGTTTTCACTAAGATCTTGTTTGGTAAGTTGGTAACTGATTTCAATTTCTGATTTTCAGAGAGATGAAACTGTTTTCAAAATCAATTTCAGTTTTCACTATCGCTTTCGTTTTCGTTTTCAGTCCCTTTTTATCATTCACCAATTCCATGTCACAAAACAGGCATCGCACCCATCTCAGGCCGCCCGACTCTTGTTGGTTCTTTCCAAAAAAGACGATGAGGAAACGCACAATGCCATGGAGGGGTAGATTTAACTAAGTACAGCTTTTACTGATATAAAGTCCGTATATTATCTTAGAAAAACCAACGGGAAACCCGCCAGCGATAAGTAATTCCCAGTTTCAACTGTAACACTAAGAAAATATCATGCAGCTTGTTTTATTTGCACACATACTTACACATAGACAAACACCATTCGAACCATCTGCTTGCCTACTTCAAGAAACACTCCAAAGGTTCAATGTACTTGATCCGTTATAAGAAGCTTTGAGTCAGTCCCTTGTGCTGTTTTTGATCCATTCTAGGTACGGGAGACTGCCTGCGTTGATAGGCAAGGCAATAACTTCCGGAACACTGATAAAAGAGAATACAAGAAAAGAGAGAGAGGTCAGTCTTAGCAGAGGGGATTACTGGGTGCAGAACCATTCTGAATCTACAAGGTAGGATTTGTGGCAACAGTTCTGGCTGAAGGGACTAGGCATAGGATCTGGTCTATAAGTTACGTAGAGCATTGTGGCTACCACAATCTTCCAATTATTTGGAATTTTCAGCTTGCAACTAAGTTATAACAATTATATGAAATTTATTCTGCAGAAGCTTTGAGCTTACTCGTATGGATGGTTTGCCTTGACATGCGCAGTCAAAGCTTCAAAAAGGGATTGCCTCGTCTTGATTATAAGAAGTTCTTCAGAATCTGTCTGGACCTATCCACCAATAAGAAAAGGTGAATTAAGTGTACACATATTTTCCATATCTCGTGCTTGCTTATGAAAATATACAAATTTCAATGCAACAAAATAGCATGTGAACAATCCAAATTGGAAGGGTTATTAAGGGTATCTCTGCACCCTTCTCTAAGATCTGTACCTCTCCTTTCCACTCATAGACGGACTCAATGCCTGCATTCACAATATTCAACATGAATCAAACAAGAAATACAGGCTTGATGCAAGTTGTATGCAAGAATGTTAATGAGGAAATTCATAAAGTTCAGTTGTCAATTCAAAGATTAAAATGCAGTATCAATATCAATAGAAGGGAGGACACGAGAATCTTATTTTAAAGGACACAAATAACAGTTCAAGTAGATAGCACGCATGTTAACAAGTACATAGCTTGGCCAATCCCAGCAAACATCGATGTTCCTTCTATACTAAGCAATTAACCAAGGCAATCAAAACTTAAGTAGTCCACACATTGTAATCATGATCTAGCAGTAACAAAAAAACATAGGCGAGAAACAAAAAAGGGTTCCCCGGGGGAGGGGGGGGGGGGGTTGATAAATAAGGTACACGATCTAAGTACGAACTATGTTCCACAACCATGTTTTAGCAGATGGTACAAGAAATAAGATGTTTGGCACTTTGGCTTACTCCAAGTCAGATGGTTGGTGTTGACCCGAAAATTATGTTTATTCAGACATATAAAGGTTGTACCCAGTGCACAAGGCTCCCGCTTTACGCAGGGTCTGGGAGAGGTGAATGTCGGCTAGCCTTACCCCCATTTATGGAGAGGCTGCTCCCAAGTCTCGAACCCGAGACCTACCGCTGATGGGCGAAGGCACTTACCATCGCACCAAGTGCGACCTCTATGTTTATTCAGACATATAAAAAAACTAAATTATCAACTTGCAAAATTTGTGTTCAGTCTTTCCATCATTATTCCCAGAAAAAGAGGTCAGTAATATCATCGGAACAAGCAAATGTAAACTTAACAGCCCATGCTCTTTGGAATATATACAGATGACATGAATTGGTCTGCAACAAAAGCAGTAGGCAAAACAATATACAAGCATAATGTAAGGATTAATATGAAGCGCATACCTGGCACTAGGTTAACACAGGCTGCAAGTTTTTCTCTGACTAAGCTTTCAGCCAACTTCTTTCCTGCAGAAAGATAGCATGTCATAAAAGATAAAATAAGTAAAGTAGCTTTAGCTTCAGTCTTCCAAACCTTAAACGAAAGCTTGGTAGTTGTGAAATTTCGAAGCTATGAGAAAAGCATGCAACACATAAAATTGTGTAGAGGGCTAACCAAACCTACTGTATGTCTCAAGGAAAAAAAATAAGACTGAAGGTGTAACCCATGTGCATTGTTTATTATTGGAGTGTCAACTAAATATATCACAATACTTGGAAGACAAATCAGAATGCTTTCTTCATAAATCCAATTACTGAACTCTCAACCAGAAAGCAAAATCTAAGTACTTGTTGCTTGTAAGCATTATAACACGTCCAAGTTAAATTCTAGTGACCTAATATTCGCACATCGCAAAGTTAGCAGGATGGTTCAAAACACTGAATCACATTGGTGCATCCAATTTTTATGTGCTTTCCTGTGGAAGATACTGCCATATTTTCCCCAAACTTGCAGATATCCATTCACTACAAATGCCACGAAAATCGCCTATTCGCCAAAGGATGCTCATAGACAAAGTAGACATGCAGACTACAGTCAACTCATCATAATTTCACACACAAAGTCAACCATATATCCATCTTGTGTCTCAATAATCAAGCACCCAATGACGAAAAATCATAATCTTCTCGAAAACAAAACAAAACCCAAATCAAAAAATGCAAAAAAAAAGAAAAGAAAACCCATTAATCATTTTGATCAATAAATACTAACCTAGTTCTCTGCTGGGCACAGTAACATAAACAACAATGCTTGGAACAGTAGTATCGCTACTCCCTTCCATTCTCACAGAACCAACGCCTGCTGATTGGCTGCCAAACTTTGATCTATAAACCCACAACACAGTAAACAATGAAATTAAATAAAAACCCTTTCGGAATCAGAGACCGAAGGAGAAGAAGGTGGTGGTGGCGGTGGCGTACCTCAAGAAAGGGGCAAAAGGGAGAGACTGAGCGGTGCCCGTTCTGAAGGCGGAGAAGGAGAGAGTGGGAAGGAGGTTGGAGATGCCCAATGTGAATACGCAGAATGCTCCCACCAGGGGTAGACGGCGTCGAATTGTGGCGGAGGAGGAGATGGTTCGAAGGGCGTCGGCTCTGCAGCAGAGTGTAGAAGCCATTTGTGAAGGAGCAGTGGGTGGGTATGTATAATTTTGTTAGGCGTCATCATTCAGCCTGTTTGGGATTCGTTACTTGATGCTCTAACGCGGGATAACATAATCCCAGCAGCCAAGCAATTCTATTTTTCCTTTGGGAGAGGCGGTTCTCCTTCTTAGATTTGGGCCATTGGGCCAAATTGTATTTCAACCGAGCCGGAAACAGATTACCATTTGGGCGTAACATATTTTTTTTTTTTTTAAAACTAATGAAAATAGTTTAAAAACTTTGAATTTCACCGATGATGACAAAATAAATGATAAAATGAATAGTATTATGATTGAATTTTTAGTGTAAAAATGTGATTTTTCATTAAAATGAACAATACCAGAAGTTTTTAATTAAAGTTCCCTATATTTTTTTGTGGATTGGGCCTAGCATGTTGAAATTAGGTTTTTTTTTTCATTTGATATTATCTACATTAAAGGGAAGAGTGAGCTTAGTCTCATAATGGATTAGTAATAATGAGATTTGAATTTGGCTTTGACAAGAATTGAATTTAAGACTTCAAATTTACAAGTCAAGAGGAATACCACTAGATCGCTAAATTTTTATTTTTATTTTTTTTAACAAATGATAATATTAACTAAAGGGGTAAGAGAGTGAGCTAATCCTTATAATGAGCTTACCATAATAATATGGTTCAATTTGGCCTTTAACGAGAATCGAATATAAGATCCCTCACTTACAAATGAAAGAAATATCACTAACCGTAATATTATGTGACACTAGACAGTAGTATTAGACGACATAAATTCGTTTATTTTCTCTCTTCTTGAAATTATACACAAGGACAAAAAGGAGAAAAGCGTGGGAAAGGTTCAGACTTCGGTTTTCCATTTGAGAGTTGCAGCTGCGCCGTTTGGGGAATGCTCTTTATCCTTCTACCCATTTCATACCATTTTCCCTCCGTTTCTCGGCAACCAATCAGGTCTTACAACTATTCACTGGTTACACTAGCATCTTTCTGGTCACCTCAGAAGCTCATATCAGTTTCCAGGTACTTCTTTCCACCTTTGAAACCCTTACCATCTGTTTGGTTACCAAGAAAACTGTCAGAGGCAAAAATATAGATAGAAAATTTGAGCTTTATCTTTGTCTAGGTCTGCAGCAAGTAATAATTTCTGTAAACTTCTCTTCATTATGAACAGGGGTTTCAAGAATTTTATTGATAAAGGGGAAAAATAATACTGTTGGCAATTCCTTGGAAAATTATGAATTGAAGTATTTGGAGAATACATTTGGATTTCGTATATTGACCTTAATTTTCTCTGTAACCAAACAGAGCCTAGGAGTTTTTGTTTACCATTTAGTTTTCGATTCAAATGTAGTGAGACTTATATTTTGCTATGCTTTTGTTTCATGTAACTAATACAGAAAACATATGAAATTTTAGGTAGAGAAGCGTCTGAAGATATCAAAATTATAAATGGGTTCGAAGTCCAAGCGTGCTTCAAGACTTAAAGATAGGATCAGTGACTTACCGGTTTCAGTTCTTTGTCACATACTTTCCTTTCTTCCAACAAAATATTCTGTGAGGACTAATGTTTTGTCTACAAGATGGAAGAACATGTGGGCCGCTGTTCCCAGTATAGATTTGGACAATGAGGATTTTCCCAACTATCATGGTTCTACGATGTTTGTTGATCGTGTACTTCTCTTCCGTGGCTCATCCGACATTGAAAATTTTCGTCTTGATTGTCACTGTATGGGGGATTTCCCTCGTATTGATGCTTGGATTCGCACAGCCATTATGCGTAATGTTGCTGAACTTGATCTTTGTGTTGAACCACATGAGCAGAATATTTTTGAGTTGCCTAAAAGCCTTTTCATGTGCAAAACACTCAGGGTTTTGAAGTTGATGTCAAGTTTTGTTACCAATACGCCTACGTCATGGTGCTTACCAAGTCTCAAAAGCCTTTCTGTTGCAGTTAGGTATCCTGATAACGAATTGATAGAAATTTTTTTGTCTCGCTGCCGTGCAGTTGAAGATTTAACTATACATGGAGTTGTTGGAGAACATGAAGTTTGGAATTTCAATATCTCTGCACTTGGACCGAAGATCTTAAGAATGGATTTGGAAACTGCCCCTGATTTAGGAGATGTTTGTGATTTGGCTATGAATAACGAGTGAAATTTTTTCATTGATGCACCAAAGCTTGAAAACTTTGATTACGAGCAGATTTTCTTGTCAAATTGTGTATTGGAGAATGCAAAATCCCTGGTCAAAGCCACTATTCATTTCGATGAACATTTTGCTTGTGAATGTCCTGTCCATGCTAGCCGCGTAACTACTCTTCTGCTACAAATTTGTAACGTTAAATGTTTGTCTCTTGCGGCGCATTGTTTGGAGGTAAGTGTGCTCTTGTTTCTTACAATATGTTTGGTAGAGAGGATTATATTTGAGAAGGAAAGAAGAGGGTGGTTGACAAAGGGGCAAGAAAATATAGATGCTGCATATTTTCTGCAAAGAAGGAAGGGCCTATGACTTTCATTTCCTTCAAATTGGATAGGTTGAATTTAAACAGTTTTGTAATTGTGAATATTATTGTCTTTTTTACCCTTTTTCACTCAAGACCCAATGAGGAAAAGTTTTTGCATCTTTTCTTCCATAATATCCTAAACTACACAAGGGATTGACACATCATAGCATCCTTTCATCGTCCATTCTACTTGCCCTATTGATAATTCTTATCATTTTTCACCAGCCATGGTGTTTGTTACTTGCAGCCCTCTACTTTGTTTATTTATAGTTGGAAATTGTGAGGGCGAACTTTGGCGCAACAAAAAGGTTGCTCCTTTGTGACCGAAATGTCACGGGTTCGAGTCATGGAAACAGTCTCTTTGCAAAGCAAGGGTAAGGCTACATACGAGACGTTCCCTCCGACCCTCACAAAGTGGGGAGCCTTGTTGGCTTGGGGTCGCCCTTATAGTTAGAAATTGTATAAGATGCATTAGTAAATGTTTTAACTACTACTCTACTTTCTAATACTCTATTTTTTACGAAGGTCTGTCAGCTGCCTGCTTTTGCTAATTTGAGCCAACTGAAGCTAGTTCTTAATACTTGCGATTCTTGGTGGGTAGAGTTCCTCCAGAGATCACCTGTTCTGGAATATCTTGTCTTAGACTTTGATGTAAGACATATATAGATTTATGCTACGTAACACCAACTTGCAGCTCTTAGGCTGAGTTTTTGGACGAGGGTTTTCCTAGTTCCAAGGGATTGATGTCAAGTTATTAAAGAAGGGACCACAAAATGCAACATAGAAGGGATTAGAAAAACGCTCCATGATCATTACGTAGGCATATGAGAGGGATTTGCTAATCCCTACTTGGGAGGTGTCATCTACAAACCCCTCACATGCCCTTGTAATGCTCATGGAAGGCTTTTCTAATCCCCTCCGAATAACATTTTATGATCCACTACGTCATAAGTTGACATCAATCTGTTGGGACTTGGAAAACTCTTATCCAAACATCACCTTAAGGATTCTCATTTCATTCATTCTTTTAAATCACTGTCAGGTCTTCAGTAGTTGTGGTTTTGAATCTGAACTGGTACGAGAATACCCACATTTTCAATTCAAGTTGCCAAAGGTTCGATGGAATCCGCCAGATTTTGTGCCTAGTTGTTTGCTGACGCACCTCAAGACTATCTGTATAACAAGATTAATGGGAAGGCCGCATGAGATGGAAGTGGCAAAGTTTTTGCTAGAAAATGGAAGGGTTTTGAAAAGAATGACAATACATACCTGTCGTGGTCTTTTGTGTACAAGGAAGGAATTATACAAGAAGTTTTTGATGTTTCATCAGGGTTCGAACACATGCGAGGTTGAATTTCCCTAAGATGTAGAATTTTATCATTCACAAGGATCTATCTTTGAAGTTCGAGTGGTTTAGAATGATACTGTAATCAAAGTTGTAAATGCACTAGTTTTGTTGATCTTTTGATTAATCTATTTGTAGTACAACTTTCTTCCACACTACATTGTGATCGACAGTCTCACGACGTCGGTTTCCGATCCTATTAGTTTACAACGTCCATCAGATATGAGATGTATGAAGCCAATTTGTTCAATAGGATGAATTAAGCATATTTTGGATCATGCCTGAGATTTCATGTTTCTTCTCAACAAGTCTGCTTTACCTTCTGTAAGAAACAGGTACAGGTACAGCTTTCTATTGGGCTGTGGAGGGTTCCACCAGCCCCCTGCGTTGGGTTTATTTTCATTACATTTATATGAGAGTGATGCATGCAGGTAAGAATAGTATGACCATTTAGCATATGTTTTTGCTTGAAAGCATAATGATTCTATTAGTAAAATTTGTTTTTAATACGAGTGACATTCGTACTCTAAATTACATTAAGGAGGGGCAGTTTGAACACATAATATAATGGAGGAAGACACTAATCACCGTAGCAATCCACCACTTGCAGTAATTGTAAATCCTTTTATTTGAGGTATTGGGAGAAACTAACAGTGGCGAAGCCACGTGAGGGCGAGGAGTGGCGGTTGCCCCTCCCCTCGCCGGAAAAACACTCCTGGAGCGCGGTCCAGCCCCTCCCCTCGCCGGAAAACCCGACTGATTCTGTTGTTGCTGTTGTCCGGTTCTGTTTCTACTGCTGCTGCTGTCTCTCTTCCAGAATCTTCTGGTTGACTAAAACTGACGAGATTGACGCCACCAAGGCACCCACTGACGACCATGATACCTGATCTAAGGAGGCTAGGTCATGGCGATGTGGGGTGGTTGCCGCTGATGGGTTGGATTGGGGCTAAGGAGGTCGTGGTATTGGAGGGGAGGAAGAAAGTCTTGACTCTCCAGTTGGTGGTGGGGTTTTATTTTATTGTTGATGTTTTTATTTTATTTTTATATATTAAATTTAACAGTGTTAAATTCTGGCTAAGTTGATGGATGTAATTAGAGATGAGACATGTACTTAGGGGACAGCAGATCCACGGCCCTCTCTGTGACCTTTTGCTTTTCAACCTCCAGTCAGAGCAAAGGTGCAATGCATCCCTAAGTAAAACAGTTAAAAAAAAAACCTGCAAAAATAAACAACTTATTATTATTTAAGCATTATTGCGCTAAATTTTTCTTTTTATTCCTCTCTCCTTTTTGTTTCTTTTAATTTGGACTTTTTTATTAATCAGTTCTTATAATGAAATTCATGAATTTATGATCTTAAACCATATAAGATTTGGGAGCACTCTGGTGTTTAAAAGAACTATATATAGGACTAATACATATAGAATTTGGTTTGTAAAACAAACTGTACAAGGAATTCAAATAAGTGAATGAGCAAGTATAACAAGTGCTTCTCTTTATAAACTGGAACTAAAAAACAAAAGGCGTAGTAGCTTTCTCCTGATCATTCTTGAAATGTGCAATAGAGAGTTAATGATTATCAAATATGACAACATTTTATCATTTTGCTCTTCCCAAAAGTCACAACTCAACCTATATTTATTCAAGACACCATCACCAGGGCCATTTTAGTCATTTGATAGGTACGGATTATAACAAACATTAATATTGTCCACTATTTGGTTGTCTAAATTTTTTAGAACCTTTTACCCTTTGAAATCCCGCCCCTCCCCTCGAAAATTTCTAGCTTCGCCACTGGAAACTAATTGTAGGCGATAGTGTTGTTTGATGCAAAAACATTGATCACCAATTCCTATTTCAAGCCTACCTTGAATATAAGATTGAAGATACTGATCCTAATCCTATTTGCATCGCTTTCGTTGGAGTTCTATAGTGCTTATTTCACAAGCTCGCAATCGATTCTCTCCATAAAAGTCAAACTCTTCAACCCTTGGTAAAATCATTTCCAAATTACTTGTTGATTAGCAAAGTAATGGCAGTTAGTTCTGACATAGCGTATTGTTAAGTTGTGTTTTACATGCATCATCCAATTCCCTTAGGTTTAATTACTCATCGAGCCACTCCTAACATGATAATTTGAAATGAAAATACACAATCTAACTAATAAACAACTAGCAAAGTCATATTAAAAATATTATATATAAAACCGATTAAAAAACGAAAATATGTGATTACAAACCAAGCAAAGACATGACTGAATAAACAAGAGTGAATACTACAAATTGCGATTAAACGGGTCCTAGCTAGGAGCATCAATTAGAAGTACCAGTTCATGTGAAGTGCAACATTTTGTTGCATGCAGTGACATTTTGTTAATTGGTTTTTGGCATCTCCAAATTTTGGCAGTGAGAGTGCACTTGATTTACCTATAACACAAATCATGGACTGGGATTCTCAATATTTAACAAATTTCCCCATTCCCAAACATATGGCTGGAAAACAAAATTCCAAATGGATATATAAGGCTATCACTAACCGATCCGGCCAGAGAGTTATATGGCTAAAAATAGTCCGAAATGACATGAAAACCGTCTCCAACCGATGACTAGGCCAAAGGGCTCATGGACCTCACCGGGCCAAAAACACCAAATCAGGCCAACCGACTGGCCCAAATGAGCCAGCTAGCTAGCCCCAGGCCGACCCAAATAATTCAAATCCAACGGCTACCGTCATCATGTTGACGCCAATAGCCGCTAGATTTAAAAAAAAATTCCTCATAATTTTTTTTTTAAAAGTAATAAAAAATTATAAATTTTTTCCTATAAATACCTAAGTCATTCCTATACCATTTCTCACATAAATTTAAGTTGTAGTATTTAAATTTAAGTTGTTGTAGCATTTAAATTGAAATAATAAATTATGTTTGGCATATGGTCCTTTGGCCCCTTGGTTTGAGATGATATGAAATATGATTTGACATTGTTCATTAAAATATAATTCTTGGAGGGCTATAGGGCTAGAGTAAGTCTTTTGGCCCTCCTTCGGTTGAAGATGGCCTAACAAGCATGTTAGAAAAACTCATGTAAAATGATCCAATGCAGCTTATGAAAATGTTGAAGCAACCGTACGGCCTCCAGAAATACTGTTCAAAATGAGGTTTCAATATTTTTAAGCATCAGTTTATGGAAACTCAACGATGCTTCGAAAATTTGAGTTGTGAACTACATCCAAATTTTCAGACCTATTAAGAAAACCATGTATATCTCTCAAATGCGTATTCAACGCGATATTTGTGCATGTATCAACCATTGCATTGTGTGATAAGTTAATCAGGTGAATAATGTAATTGCTTTTAAGTATTTACCCAAAGTTCAAAGCCAATATGAGTTTTCTAATATTTGAGAATTAAGTATGATAAAGATAGAGTGGGCCTTGCATGCCATCTCAATCTAGTTTAGAAAATAATTTATTATTGCTAATAGCAGGAGACCAAATGAGATTTTCTAGAGATGATATGAAATTGGGATTAGGATCCTCTCCTGAGCGTAGGAGACTGAGCCTTATGAGAAAATCGCATGGGTTGTTAGATCAAAATCCAATGGTTATAAATAGGAGATCCCTCTAAAAGTAATAATTGTAGCCGTTGGATTTTGGTCCAACAGACCGTGTGATTTGCTTAGAAGCTCAAGAAAGGATCTTGATTCATTGCACAAGAGGCACGAAAAGGAGCCTCCTAAGCTCAGGAGAGGATCCTGATTCATTGCACGATAGGCACGAAAAAGGGATTTGGATCCTCTCCGAGGCAACTGGTCGGGATATGTTGGAAATTTTGAGTAGAATTTCATAATCCCACATTGCTCACCACCACAAGGTTCCCTCACTTTATAAGGCTTTGTCTTTTATAAAAAATGATTTGAGTGATGGACCTTGGAGAATAAAGTTTGGCTCATCCTTAAGGTTAGGCTTTGGGGTGTACTAATTAATATATAATTAATTATTAAAATATGGGCCTTGGGGCTCGAGCTCTAATAATTAAATACTTTAATTAATTATTTTCTGATTTAATTAATTATTTTTAATTAATTTCGAATTTAATTAATTAATTATTTTATTATTATTTTATCAACAGACTCATCCTTTCAGATGAAGTCTGAAGTACGAAAGAACGCAAAAAGAAAACACCCATCTGAGAAGATGTCTCCGAAAAGATGCATCCCTTCCTCATACCTGTTGTGAACATGCATAATCATATTATATATACATCCATCTGCATGACATTTATAACACAGAAAATCAACATTCTTCTTCTACAATCACAAATATCCTTACTGAGAAAACCACACAAAAATTCGTCAGAAGCCAAGTTTTCCGGTGCTGGAATTCTGACTTGATCGTTGAATCCTGGTGAAGCAAACGTCGATAAAACTACAAACACTGAGTAGGGGCGAAATTTCTGTTTCAAGGACATTACGGTATGCAAGCCTCGATCTTCAATATTTCTGTTAAATATTATTTCATTGTTCATACACTGTTTGCATTTTATTATTTATTAGCATATACAAATTTATCACAGATTGTTGACATATCTCCAACAGGATCCTCCTAACCATTGTTCGTGGACAGTTGAATTTTTATCCAACAGCTACAATTATTATAACTTTTAGAGGGCTTTCTTGTTTGTAGCCGTTGGATTTTTATCCAACAGTCCATAAACACTGGTAAGGAAGATCATGACCAGTTGCCTCAAAAAGGATCCAAATCCACGAAAAGGGTGGACTGGACCCCGATCTTGTGCCACGTGGAATTCTTATTTTTGATCGATGGCTGTGGGCTTTTAGTGGATCCAAATCCGACTTTTATTCTTTTTGTTTGAAAAAAACATTAATGAAGCAATAAATTGTGGCATATTCAGTAGAAGGAAAATATTGACAATATATCAAATTGCCAAATCAATCATCAAATTGAAATTTATTATTTGAATTTAACATCTCCTTTAAAGATACTCTAACATTTTAATTAACAGTTTTCAGCTTACTTTCTCACTTAGGTCTTGTTAGAAAACTCTTTCCAGTTGGTTTTGTCAGTCAAAGGATGTTACTTATAAGTTAAATTATTTAATGAAATGGTGAATCTCAAGGTCTTTAGTTTTCAACGTCTAGCACCTCTTCACACATTCATTTTAACTTTTCTCATACATTCTGTCAATTTATTCGATTCAATACAATTGCCACAAATTAAGAGAAGTGTATGGAAGGTAACAAATAACGTGTGGATAGAACCATTCCTAGTAAATGCAATTTTAAGCCGAGTTTTATAGAAGACTACTATTATTTTCGATTGTAAATTGTATATCTATTTGTGTCTATCTTCACGCAAGAAATAAATAGATACACAACTTGTTTACAAGGCTGATTATCACGAGATCAAGCTAATTAGTAATCGGAGTATTATTAAAGATTCGTAATTATCTCCTGATTATCTCTTGTCGCATAAGATACAAAATAATATACAAGCAGATTCTCAAGGGTTTGTGATTTTCACACACCCTTAACTATTTTTCTCACACCCCTTCCTATTTTTTAGTACTTAATTGGTATCCTACTATTTAATCTTCCATATATATCCCTTCCTATTTAATCTTTCATTAATTACCATAAAAAAAGTAGAAAGGGTATATATGAAAGATTATTTACAACTACTCAATTAGTCAATAATAATGCAAGCGTGATTCAAATTAATTAAGACGGAACATGAATTCTATTGATTATAAACAATGACTCGATCTCCATCACTTCCCATGAACTTCTAGCAGTGAAAAAGAATAACAATATATACCGAATGGATGAGTTAAAAAATACAGTGGGTGTGAGTGACACTCTGTATAGCTCGGATCTCAAACAAGAAGAAGATTGTATAGCTCGGATCTCAAACAAGAAGAAGGCTCTCTCTCTCTCTCTCTCTCTCTCTTATAGTCGGAACAAGAAGAAGGCTCTCTCTCTCTCTCTTATAGTCGGATCTCAAACAAGAAGGCTCTCTCTCTCTCTCTCTCTCTCTCTCTCTCTCTCTCTCTCTCTCTCTCTCTCTCTAAGATTCAGAAGTGCCAAAATAAAGTCTTAGGAGGAAGGGTGTGGCACACAAAATGTGACAAGGATTGACTGCCCTCCCATTTCCGGTGCCCTCATGTTCGTGTGGTCACGGTTAAGTCACGTCAACATTTTATATTACTATTTATTTTTGTCTTATTATCTCTATAAAAAAACAATATAAAATGTTGACGTGGCTTAACCGTGAGCACACAAAACATGAGGGCACGGGATGGCACCAGAAGTGGGAGGGCAAACAATCAGTGTCCCACAAAATGGGGCCATGGGTGAGACCACCGGATAAGGTGGGTTATGAGCGTGGTGTGAGGGTGGTGAATCCAGTGTTTGAAATTTCTTTGATACGGTCGTTATTTTTATGAAAATATCCAAAAATTTAGAGAAAGATATAGAAATAGAGGGTAGAAACGCTTAAGATTAAGCTAAAATCGACAAGTTTCATTGATATTTTCTGACATATCGGTTAAATATAAAAGAAATTCTTATATTTTGTCCAAACCAATGTTTGACAATCCCTAAAGTTTAATTTTGAATTTCCATTATTTCTATCGAAAGCAACCAATATCGACATGCAATATATCCATTGATATTTTCAAACAATGGGTGAAACACAAAAGATAAAATTGTAGCAATGTCCCTCAACTAAAAATCCATGATCATTGATCCTTATAGCATCTCCAATGAAAGTCCCTATTTAGAGACTCTCACCACCACTTTTAAGTACTCATTTAGCAACTTAAAGGGAATCTTTGTGTTCCTAAATAATATTGCCTCTAATAGTAGAGTCCTTTAGTAGAATCCCTAAATTTGAAATTTTTATGATTTTATGTGATAATTTGATTTGGTGCACATTTTGTGTTTATGTTAACTTTTTTTTAATTAATCAAAAACATTAAAATTAAAAGCTTAAAATCTTCAATTAAGATTGTGACCCTGTCTTCCACTCAATGTGCACATTTTTTTTGTTTATGTTAACCATTTTTAATTAATTAAAAGCATTAAAACATTAAAAGCTTCGATCAAGATTGTGGGCTCCGTTTTCCACTCAAGGTTATCCTTATATAGTCCTTATATGTGATAACATACACTATGTGGTGAGTCCCTATACTTTAAGGACTCACTTTCCGACCCATTGGAGATTCATGTTGTCCCTATATTTGTTTTAGGGACTCTACGAGAGATGCTCTTAACTCATCAAAACGTGTAGCCATAGTCATTTTCATCAACTTCGTTAAAACTTCCATCAAAATGAGCAACATGCCACACATGTGAGGTCAGAATCAAGGGGAAAATATGGAAAACTAAATATAAAAATTGTAGAAATTGTCCATCAACTTTAACCCAATTGGAATAATGGTCCCTCAACTGTAACTCAATTGTAGCAATGATTCTTCCAACACGACTCGTTTTGACAGAAATTCTGATAGAGTTGACAAAAAAGACCATACTTGCACATTTTGAGGAGTTAAAGGACCATTGGTCATAAATTTTTAATTAAGAGATTATTGCTCTAATTAAGTTAAAATTGCAAAATCATTACTACAATTTTCTCGACACAAAATGAGACCGAGTAACCTGACAATATCAAGAGAGTGGAGTAAAAGATAATTTTTGTGTGTAGACCATAAGCCACTTGATCCCATCTCCGAATATTAGACTCTCTTCCTCTCTCCTCACTCCTCACTCACTTGGAACTCAGTCCTCATGTCTTATTTATATCAAGACAGATAGTCTTTGAAAGTAGCAAAAGATCTGACATGGAACAAGTGTTTAATATTAGGGCTCAATAAAAAAACAGAACGAAAAAAAATTGAGTGTGAAGCTGTGAAAGAGGAAAAGGTGAATTCCAAGGAATATAAAAAGGAGCATTTCAAAGAAGGCAGAAGGGAGAAAAGGGTTAGAAATTTGTGTCCCAAAAGTCTCTTTTGGATGTATAGTATATATAAGCATGCGTTAATATTGAATCCAAGGAATAAGTATCCAAGGTTAAAACACATATTTAGTTACCCTAATCAGTGGTCCAAAACCCTAATTAGAATTTTACCGATGTGTTTTGAATTCGATGGTCATGGTCAAATTAATCAAACAAATGGGAACCCATTTAAGTATTAATTTTTCAAGTCGTGAAATGATAGTTTATGGACTTGCATCGCATCGCATCACATAAGATTTGTCACAATTAAGTGTCTTGGCCTTGTCCTTTGGAATCAAATGGTTGAAAAAAATTCAACCAATTAAGTTCAAAAATTTATGCGATGCACTGACAAAGTACATAACAAATAGTTTGACTGAAAGCTATAATTTCTTAAGCATAATTTGTACCACCACGTACTATCAATTTAACGAGAAAATTTTAATGGATGGTATAATTTACAGCCTATGCACATACAAAAATATATATATATATATATTAGTAGAACAATAGTTATAGTGAATTAAATAGTTAATTGTTAGGAAGAACAGTCAGTAGGCATCAAACTCGCATCAAGGTGCATAAACATGATTATTTTCCGTCACTATAATAAAGTGTCGTCTGCATTAATTATAGCGTATATAATTACTCTACTCTAAATAAATCTATCATCCACCAAAGTGATAGCATGTGATTAGTAATATCATATGACAATACGTATATCACTCAAAACTTTATCAATTCAATAACTTGTAATAGATAATGGAAAATAATTTCCGCACACTATTTTTTCTCCGCGTACAAATTATGACTCTTGATTCTTTTGACTTCTTCAATGCGGATGTCAAAAATAAATGTAAGTGTATAGGAGGAGAGAAATTAGCGTAGAAATCACTTCCCTAGACAGTACTTTGAATTCTACCCGAAGAAACTGAAAGGTTGAATTTCAAGTTTCAACCATGCTGCAGTAACTAAAACCATGCATTCTGCACAAATTCAATATCAAGACCTAGTCGAGAAGCATCTGAGTGAAGGACCATAAAAAATGGACCAGCTTTTTAACCCTAAAGTTGTAAATTTTCATGATTCATGTCCCCCAAGTTTTAATCCAAGTAAGTAAATCAACAGCATTATCAAGGAGAAAGATATAATGTTCCATTGACTGAGGGGTTAACAGCATATTTGATAACTTCGTATAGCCTCATTGACTCAATCGAATCTAAATTCCGTTATCTAAATTTGTAAGTATGCATGCACTCATTGGATTACATGGTAATTTTCCTAATTAAGTGTCCTAATCTTGCAGGATTAGCAGTCGTTGTTGCTGAATGTTATGGAAAATTTGTACTTATAGATAATCCACACTTTTGACACATTCCAAAAAGTAAATAACGCTCCTAGAAGTGGGGAAAAAAGCAAAAGCACATCTCCTTTGGGGATTTTTTTTGGTCACTAAAAAGACAACCTTTATTTTTTATTTTTTCCAACATAGCTTTTGGTGCTTACAGTAACGATGGGGCATGATTTGCATGCAAGTAAAAGAAGGAATAGGAAACACGTATGTATTCTTTGCTGGTTTACATTACGGTTTAGGCTGAATAAGTTGGCTACTAATGGTGAATATACATGCAAATTCTCTTGTTGGTTAGAAATGATTTCGTAGCATTGTCATGTAATGTTATTAATTTATATATATTTTAGTACATATTTTATTTATTAATAATATGCCTTTAAACGTAAATTTGTTATTCACTTCTATATATGATGTTGATACGTAAATTATGGAATTACGATCACAACACAATAAGAAAATTCTATGCTTTGTAAGATTTAACCCTAACACTTGTTTTTCATCCGTTTATTCTCACTTTGGCCAAAGCATAGTCTCCCTAACATTATTCATAATTATATAATTAATCTTGTTTTTATGTATTTTTGGTTAGGATATGTAAGGTTCGTAGCAATGTGTTTCTACCAAAAAAAGGGTTTGGCAGTTCTCAGTGGGCACCATATATTAAATTTGAGATGTGATATTCTATTTTATTCTAGTGGTAGTGCCAAGGTTTATATCAATTAGAAACTTTGAACTTCATAGTTAATGATCATTACATAAAATATTAAGAACCTTCGAGACAGTCTTCCATCATTTAAAAGAGAAAATAGGGAGGAAACTTAGTGAAATCATATACTGGTCGACGTACATACCACATGGTAGGAGAGAAAAAAAAGCTCTTCCATAATGTACCATTACTTTTCAAATGATAACAAATGGTTTGATTTATTTCAATCAAACTATTCTTTATAACCATCTTGAAGTGGTTCAGTGGTTATGGAAGAAATTCAGGTCTGTATTTTATAAGGCACATCCTGAGTTCGATTTTTGGTGCTGATGAGTCACATGATGGTGGAGAGAGGGAGATTTAAATGCCTCTCCTCGAAAGAGCGTCTTGGCAAAGCTACCAGCTAGTCCGCTTTTCTTGAAAAAAAAAAAAAACTATTCTACGTAAGAAAACGATTTGAAGTAAGTCAAGAGGATGGCCACACTACCCTGTTCAAAGGTGGGGTTTGGCGACAATATGTTTTTCTCTATAGCAGCCTGGTTTTACTTAGGGTTTTGGGAGATTAAATGATAAGAGTAACTTGGCTAGCTAGCATTGCCAAAAAATTATTGTTATTTTAGTTTCTTTTTTATTTGAAAAATGAAGCCAATAAATATAGTAAGTTCAGTCATATATAGTTCTTGTCATTCACCAATGGTAAAATCATGTAGAAATTATAACACGACATAAACATGTAGAAAGAATTTTTAGATTTTGGTTAATTTTTTAGTACGTTTGGCACGAGAACTAACGTTTCAGTATAACTCTGGTAAAAGCTCAATCAGAAACACCTCAGTGACACAAAAGAGGCTGATGTTTCTGAAGCATATTAGAGATAAAGCTCCTTACCTCGGCGGCCAGCCTCGTTTTTTTCAGACAAACATGCACGTAAAATCAATAAACACAACACTATTTTAGATATCTGAATAAATTTAAACTTAAATATTTAGATAGGTTGAAGAACTGGATTTACATATAAAGTAATCTTATATAGCAGGAGAATAATAAGATGGTAAAATACAATACTACATCTATTATCGTTAATAAGTTACGCCAAATAATGATGAACCTTCTGATAAATATTTTTGGCCTAAAATGGTTTATCACCAACATTACCGATATTAATTGTACAATTTAAGCACTTATTGTTAGGTAATAGATTTTATCACAAAAGACATCGGTGTTATTAAGTGTGGAATCTCTCGTATATTAATTGTATATTATTTTTTCATATGCTCGATATGAGATCTTATTCTCCAACACACCCCTCATGAGTGGCCCCACATTGGGTCACATGGGAAACCAATTCCCACATTGGGAACGGGTCAACTCTTTATCCCGGAGCTAATGCCAATCTTTCAAGAACATGGTCGGTCAGTATTCAGTCAAATGGAGCCAACGCCAATCTTTTCAAAGGTCCCGTAAGTATTCAGCCATTGGAGCCAACACCTATATTTTCGAAGCCCTAATCATTCAATATATTAAGTTGGACCTCAGGCACCTTTCTTTTCGAAAGTCCAACTTAAGGAAGTAGATTCAAGTCTAGTAACTCAAGCCTAGGATGTGACGATAGAATAGTCTGCTTTGATACTATTATAAACTTTTTAGCACCAGCATGGTCCACCACCACCAACATCGATATAGTCCCAACTTAGCCACCTCTTGTGCAATGAAATTTACTGCTTGAGTTTAATCCCAATGGGATAAGCATGAACAACCAATTAGTTAAGAACTTTTATCAAAATAGAAAAAGAAAAAGAAGAATATTAATCTATACCTATCAAGATCCATTATGCACCCTATCCTCAAATTTGTACGTATTATTTCTTCTTAATAAATATCGTACTTTTGACTTGATAGAGCACTAAAATCTAATTAAACTCTTCCGATAATGTATATTTTGTCTCCAAATTGAGTCCCACCTGCGTTCGTTTGTTCTTCTTAATCTCTATAACCGTACTCTTTTAGATCATCTTTAGACCTAGATATACAGCTTTGCATCATAAGAGTGTTGAGCGTGAAAGACATCTAGCATTGAGAGTTAGACTAGAGATTTATTTGAGCGAAACACTTTAGTTTTTATCATATCATATTCATTTACTGTGTGATTAATTTATCAAACGCTTTTACACTTTCTTACTCACAACATTTTTAAAATGAGAAATTAGGTTTTCATCCCTCTTTTTGCTACTTCATTGATTAAAATCTTATTCCTTTTCAATTTTTGATCAAGGTCCTTAGGTATTAATAACATCATTAATTATTTCTATAATACAATATTTTTAAATATATTCCTTTAGTGTTAAAAATGTTACAATTAGTATATTTATATTTATGGCTAAATTTTTTATCATATATTTTTATTTTTAGTTTGTACCCATTTTTAATTTGCAAACCTTTTTTTAATTTGTACCAATTTTCATTTTCAGTTTGAATTTATACCCATATATTAATTTCTTTTTTCCCTTTTTTTTTTTTTGTATTTGTGCCCATGTGTTTATCGTCACGTGACATTGTATAATTAATCAATTATAGAAAAAGTACATATAGTATATTTATGTTTTATGGCTAAACTTTGTATCATATATTTATATTTTTAGTTTGTAGTTGTGTACCCACTTTTAATTTGCAACTTTTTTTTTTAAATTTGTAGTATTTTCTTTTTAGTTTTAATTTATACCCATGTATTAATTTCTTTTTGAGCCCATATTTTTAAAAATTTCATTTGTACTCATAATTTTTTAATCTTTTATTTGTACCCTAATTTATTTGTAATGTACCCATTATTCTTTATTAATGTACCACTTTGTTATATGTCAAATGTACCAATTGTTTAAACACTATGGATACATTCTTTTGCCATTTATTATTTCTTATTGTTACATAGTTTTTATCCATTTATTCAATCAAAATGTTTGAATTTTTTTTATTGTAGCCGTTTCTAATAGTATTATAATGAGGGATTTTAAATTTATACGATTATAAATCTCAAAATATCAAACAATTAATGGAAAAACTATAAAAATATAAATATTAATAGTAATATAACGAGATGTACAAAGTTAAGGGACTTTGATCAAACTTTGAATACCATTAAGGTTTTAGTCAAAGAGTGTTAGGAGATAGGAACCGCATCGAAAGTATCACTTTTTAAAAATACAAACTTTCAAAAATTTAACTACTTTATTTTACAGCTAATTATCTTTAAAGCACATCAAGAACATTTATAAAAAAAAACGCAACAATCCCACTGACCCTAGACAGCAAAAAGCTTATAAATTAGAAGCTAATTTCTCTACAACCATACGGTAAAAGGAGATAAAATAAGTCAAACATTTACAATATACATGCCTATTTTATTCCCTGATTGTAAGATATTATGATTTCTTTCCAACATACAGTCGTGTTTAAAAGAGAATATTTTTGCAGTTTCCAAAAAAAAAAAAATATTTTTGCTCATCTCTTAAGTGATTTTGATAATCATTATCCTACTTATTATAATCGGATGAATTTAAATGTTGAGTTTTGTATCTATTCATTATACAAATCTTGAAATTTTAATTCATTTAACGGTGATAATTAGAGTGGTGAGCATCATTATCACTTGAGAATGATGAACAAAAATACCCATTTTAGAATGAGAAATGCTAAAGAGTGCCTCAAAAGTAAGACTCTCGTTGGACTCTCTGTCATCTCATATTTTTTGTAAAATGTTTTATAATATTAACACGAGAATTAACGGTAAACTGTGAGTTGTCATAGAGTTTGTGGAGAGTCTCACTTTGAGAATAGATTTTTTTATTTGTGACCGGAACACACATGACACACCACCTGTTATCATATAAGCGGAGAAAATTTTTATTTTTTAAGTACTTAATTTTTTAACCCAATTATTTCACAAATTCTATAATAACACGTGATTTATCATTCTGTACTCAGTGCACATTAAAAATCTCTCCACTTTGAGAATACGTAGCATTTCTCTTTTTTTATTTGGTCTAACTAATCCGTAGCATTTATCTTTTAAAAATGCTTTTTCATTACAGGTCATCAGTCAGCTGCTTGCACAAGAGTACACGCGTCAGCATGAGAGCAAAAAGACATCCCCCATGGCCCATTGTTCCCCTCTCCAGTCTCCGTCCATCATACACAATTACATTTTTATCCTTCTTGTTTAAGCCATATTACTAGCACAAATACGTCTTTTTAATTGTCTTTTGGCGAATTTCCTAAGTTAATTGATCCACAGATATTTATGTTCAATGAATCAATAATCCCAGAGGCTTTCAACCGCTGCTTCACCTCCCAAAAAGCAAGATGCCTTTTTTCTTTACAAGAAAAAAAATAATTTTGTAAACGAAAAATAACCAAACTGGCATAACTCGTGCATTGTCAACAGTCTAACAGTATAACATGGTATGTTGTCAGGTTGTGTACATTGACCATTAATTAAATTGCTTTTTACCTAAATATTTGGTCTAAGTTTATAGTGTAACCACACGAGTATCTCGTACTGCAACGATGCCTCATATTAGAACGTTACCTACCAAACAAATATTAGAAAATACGTAAACAATTGGTGCAATGTAAATAAGAAGTATAAAAAGAAATTTGGAAAATCTACATGATTTAGATTTTTTTTTCAATTTGAAAACATAAAATAAGAAAAACAATATTTTGGTACAATGTGTTTAAAAAATTCTTCTTTTACAAGAAAATAAAGAAAAATAAATACATGAAGTACAATTGGAAGCACCAAAGGATTAAAAGGAGTTGTAATGCCCCACGAATAACATTATAGGCAAGGTTCTCTTGTCACTATTTTGTCTTGGCTCTAGGGTTTGATTGCTTGATTGTTTCCATGAAGAAATTTTTTAGTGTACCGATATTACAGCCCTGTGCATCAAATGTCATTATACAAGTGGTTGAATTCTTCTCAGGATTTAACTATGGCTTAAATTATTTTGAACCCACAAAATTGTCGTATTTCAAACCTTTTTTTTGTTTGTTACTTATAATCTAACGACTACGATCAAAATAGATCAAATCTAATGTAAAAAAAAAAAAAGATTTGACGGCCCAAAGTTAAATTTAACGTCTAAAATAATTTAAGAAAATTAATTAAATCAAATTTAACTTAAAACTTTATATATGATTTTTAATTATTTATCGGAATTTAAATATTTTTAGATTAAAATATTTATAAAAATAAATTAGGATAATCTACATATAATTTATTTTAAAAAAAAGTTACCGAAAAAAAAATTAGATTAAAATCATTATTTTAATAATTTCTAACTAAAATTTTAAGCAATAAGGGTTTGAGGAGAAAAACAGGGTTATAGTTTAAAATTTTATGACTTAAATTTTTAAGCTTGATTTCCAAAAGTTGAAGATAATCTTAAGAAAAATGGAATGATCTGAAGAAAAAAAAAATTGACATGGAAATAAAAATGAGTAGGTAGCCATGGCATATGGTGGTTAAGCGAATTTACTAATCGATTTCTCATTGACATGGAAAATATCCAAAATTAAAATTCTAGTAAATGTTCTTGCCATGCACATTGCACGCCCTTCACATAATTTTCACCCTCTCTCTCTCTCCCCTACACAAAATCTGGCAATTACCCTTCTGGTCTCCAGCTGTGTATTTTTTCTCAATTTCGTTTTCTTCTGATTCCCTATTGGTGCCCTCTCTCTCTCTCTCTCTCTCTCTCTCTCTCTACCCTAGAAAGCTCCCCTCATTCCTTCATAAGCTCCCCTCAAGCGTCAGTCTTTTCAGCCAACCTTTGAGGGAGAGGGAGAGAGAGACTTCACTCCAAATACACTATTCGTTTTATTTTCTTTCATCATATATATTCTTCTTCTGTTCTTCATCTTCTGTTCTTTGATTTCTAATCTCAATCTTCTTCGTCCCCAATATATCTGGAAAAAAAAACTTAGATAAATAAAATACACGCACTAAATATATAAAACCAAAAACCCAAGTTCCAGTCTTTATTCATTTTGTTTCTTAGTTGATGAAATTTGGGTATCCCTAGTGAGAGAAAGTGAGGGGAGAGAGAGAGAGCATGGCACCCAGTTTTGACTGTGCGGTTTCAAGCCTGCTATGCGCAGAAGAAAACATTTTTGATATTGACGATTTTGGGTCTGAGGAGGCTCACAGAAATCATCGAAACAACAGTCGGAAGGGAGGGTTTTGTGATGATGGGGAAGAAGGGCTGCCATTGCAGAGTCAGAGTGATGAGTATTTGGGTTCAATGGTAGAAAAGGAATTTCACCACTTGCCTGCTTCTGATTACTTGATGAGGTTGCAAAGTGGGGACTTGGACCTTGCTGCTAGACAACAGGCTGTTGATTGGATTGGAAAGGTCATTTGTTTACTCTCTGTCCTCTTTTTTTTTTCTTTTTTTTTCTTTTTTTTTTTCAGTTTTTCTTTGTTTAGGGGTTCTTTTTAATTTGATGGTTGTTGCATTTCCCCAATCAGAAAGAGCTATTCTTTTCATTTGGTTAATGGATTCAGACACAAATTTTATGTTTGGGGAGTTTGATAAAAAATAGGTTTGGGGTTGTCTCCGGTTTGGTTTGATTTGGTTTGATTCGGTTTGGTTTGGGGGAGAATATTTCCTGGTTTGCTATTTGGGAAACAGAAATTGGATTTATGTTTCTTCACTTTCCCCTGTTCTAAGCTGAAAATGCCAAAGAGACCAACCCAGAAATTGGATTTATATTTTCTCTGATTAATTAAGTTCTTAATGATTATTGCTAACATTGTGTTTTTTTTTTTTTTGGAAAACACTAACATTGTGTTTTTTGGCTAATCAGGCAAATGCACATTTCAGTTTTGGACCTCTATGTCAATACCTATCCATAAACTACTTGGATCGATTCCTTTCTGCGTATGAATTACCTGTAAGTCTTGATCAATAAATCGAAATGAAATTGAAATCGAAAACAGGACTTACAGATTGTGTGTTTAATTGCAATCCAAGTCCATTGCTGATTTTACCTATCCATAAACCATCTGCAGAATGGCAAAGCTTGGACTATGCAATTGTTGGCTGTGGCATGCTTGTCCCTTGCTGCAAAAATGGAGGAGATCGATGTCCCAATCTCTCATGATTTACAGGTTAGGATCAAACCACTTACACCCTCTATACTCTTTTAAGTTTTTTTAATTTGATCATTCTTGAATTTTCTGTGACGGGAATTCGAACTTGGGTGCAAGAGGGCAGACACACATATAGATTGTCCTAAAGATGTGAGCTTTTTGATACAGGTGGTAGAGTCAAAATTTGTGTTTGAGGCAAGAACAATTCAAAGGATGGAGCTTTTGGTGTTGAGCGCATTAAGATGGAGAATGCAAGCAGTTACCCCCTTCACATTCATAGATTCTTTCCTTCTCATGATCAATGATGATCAAACCAATCTCAAAACTTCAATCTTGAGATCATCCCACCTGATTGTGACCACTGCTAAGGGTACTAATCTAGTGCTACAAGTCATAATTTGTGTCTCAAATTGTACCAATCATGGTGAAAAAGCAGCTGATGTTTGGTGGAAATTGAATGCAGGAATTGACTCGTTGGAATACAGGCCTTCAGAGGTGGCAGCAGCGGTAGCAATTTCTGTGGCAGGAGAGGCCAAAACATTAGACAATGAGAAAGCAATCTCTATGCTCATTCAACATGTACACTTAGTAAAGGTATATCATAATTTAGTTTCTTTGGTGGTCCAAGTCCCAAAAGAGAGACATAAATGATGATGATGATTTTTTGCTTTTGCTCTTATCATTTTGAGTTGATTGTAAATTAGTAAATTATAATTGCGAGACGCGATTAGCACTTCAAAAATGTCATCATGCATTCCGAAAATATAAGAGAGAAAATAAACGACGGACGAACTTTTTTAAAATGTCAATAGAAACTCCTGTTACTATTCTACATGCAATACAATACAATACAAATGTATAAGATTAAGTAGACATGTTATTAATTTTATTGACTTTTGTTTATGGTTTGGTTTGGTTTGGTTATGCAGGAGAGAGTGGCAAAATGTGTAAATTTGATTCATGATATGACATTAATGAGTGGGACCCCCATGAAGGAAGCTAGTGGGTCAGCCCAGAGTGGGACCCAGAGTCCAATAGGAGTGTTGGATGCTGGATGCTTCAGCTACAAAAGTGAGGAAACCACAGTTGGGTCATGTGTAAATTCCTTCCACAGTAGCTCAGATTCTAAAAGAAGGAAGCTGAACAGACCCTGTGAGGTGGGGTTGTAGAGACCCAAATGTGTCATTTTGTTACATAAGTAGGATTTTGGTGTGTTTTCTGAAGTTATTCAAAGAAAAAAAACAGGGTGGAAAAATGAGGACAAAGAATGGGAGAGGGATGGGAGTGGGATGATAAGTTAGGTCATGGACTCAATATGCATCATGCTTTTGGCATGAGGAAAAGAGAAACCTCTCCAGCTGTTAAATATTAGACTTCTTAGCAGCCAGAGCCTCCCAAGCAGAGAAACTGAGAATAGGGTAGCGACTTTCGCACTCTGTCCCGTGTTCGGTTTTGTGAGATACAGTTTGTGTTAGGGTTTGGAGTTTTGTTTATTTATTGGTTACAAAAAAGAACAGAAAATTGAGAAGTAATATATGATTGCAGGAATTTTTATATATGTTCATATGTTTCTCTGGCAGTCTTAATTAGTTATGATTATTATGTACTGTTTTTAAAAAGCGGTCTTGGTTTTTGTTTGTTGTCCGACTATCTTCTAATGTTTTTAGAACCTTGATTATATGTTAGATTAGTCTAATAATTTGTCAGGGGTACTGGGGTAACTTTATCTAGTGACCTGTTTGTGTTTGACTGTTTTTCGAATTGGACCGTGGGGGTGATGGGGGTGTCTGCAGGTTTGCTTTGATGATATGGGGAGGGAACTTTGGGAAGACAATATTGAATATCTTAATTCTGCCCCCAACAACCTACCATGAAAAACTTAACACAAGAGACGGTGATATCTTTGTCAGAACAAACAGAAGCACCTAATTTTATTTCTCCACCCACACCACTTTTGTCCATCCACTTAAAGAGTCAACATGCTCCAAAAGCAACACTAACGTTTATTCAAGCCCTAAGTTGTAAATGCAAGAAAAATATGTCTTGGTTGTATGTTTTCTTAGTTTGTCTTTCTCGCCACGTAATTATGGAGATATGTAACCAGAAGTAACTAAGAATTTCTATGTAATTAGCCTCCGTAAGCTCTAAGCTGAAGTCTTTATTAGTTTGTTTCAATGTTAGCAGACAGAAATTGGGTGTTTGGGGAGAAAAATTAACATGTAACATGAATCTACGTCCACTGGTCATTCTTTTCGTATTTTGTATTTGGGGTTTAGTCGGCCAACTAAATATACCGGTAGATTTACAATGTATTTTACTTGCATCGACAGTTGATAGTCGTCTAAGTGTAGAGTGTATTCTACGCATTTGTATAGTGTAAAGATACATAAAGATGCCCTATATGTAAATGAGAGTAAGCTTGGCCACTTTAAGGAATAATCCTGTGACTCAAAAGCACTAGTCCTCAAAGGGAGGAATCAAAAGAGTAGGAATAAATAAGTATGTATACAAGAAAAGCCATCAACCTCTCATTTCTTTTAAAAATTATCTGAAATATGTAATTGATAATCAGTGTACAACCGAGGTTTTGTATCTACAACACTCATCACGTGATTTGCTAATGCAACAGATTTTCTCAACGACAATGAGACCTAGATGTGGGGAAATTTCTAATTTTTGACATACATGACAAGCGACAACTCCCAAAGAAATAGTTCATCACAACAACAGACCGCTTAATTAACAAGTGGTCAGCTTGTTTATTACAACAGTAACAAAAACTGCAGGAATAATGTCATGTGCATTCAGACTTTACAAAGTTAATTTTACTGAGAATCCGAAAGGCACATCAAATTTTACTAAGGAAATTGTAATGTGGAATATATTCTCCCTAGAGAATAAATTGTACATGGGCAGTCGGCTAGGGTTCCAAACTTCCAATTAAACGAGATGGGGGAAATCGAATCAATTAATTTCGATCAAATATGTAAGCAGAGACACTTTTTATCCACTAGTAATCTCAATTTTTTTTATTTATTCAGAGAATCTTTTACAACACTAATACCAGAGAATCCTGCAAAATGAAAATGTGTAAGGAAATAATAAATATATAAAACAAAGGACATGAGCCATGAAACTGTAAATGATCCGTCCCTCTAAACCAAACCCTAAAACCCTAAAAGCTGTAGTCAAAAGGCACACTCTAAACCAATGACCAATGCCAAACCGTTTGAATGAGGAAACCACAAAGGGCTTACATGATACAAGAAAGACTTACATGATACCGAGATGACAAGGTGATGGTGTTCCATACCAATCATGCAACACCATGTGAGTAGTTAATACATGTGACACGTGATAGGTCTGGAATGTCTCGATGGTGTACCGGAAGTGTAAGTAGGTCCTTCACATTGGGATGGGCCCGTGGCTTAGACAACTATTTGAGATGAAAAGACACTTCGAAGTGATGCAGAACAATAAAAATCTAATGTCAATTTTGTAACATTTCTGGGAGAAACTTCTTACTTAGAAGTAGGCATTGATTTAAAGAAAAAATGAGTTATCCTAAACATTGGCATTATTGCTTACCCTACCAACCAAAGTGGTAGGCTAGGCAAATGAGAAAATTAACCTAAGGTCCCAACCCAAGTGAGTGCAAAAACATTCTCATTTTCCCAGTGTCATGATGCTGCAACAGGCTGGTGAGTCGATGATTTGTCAAGAAAATGAAGGAGCTGGCTGAATTGTCACTTCCAATAAACTATCACATAAAAGAGCAGGCTGAGAAGGGTGATGGGGCTTCTAGTAGTGGGTGAAAAGGCATCCTATTAGGAAAGAAGATTGCCTATGATAAGTCATGGGAGCAAAGATATGGTCACGTGAGGAGAGACTGATAAGCGTTTAATTGGTCATTATTTTTACGATCTAATTATTCACAGTAGAGACATAGACAAAAAAAAAAAGGTATACGTCTAGTTACACGTGAAAAGAGAGGCAGAGAGAGGGGTGTAGACTCCAAGACATGAAAGTTCTTCTCCACTATTGGACCATCAAACCGGTTCAACTTGTGAATTCTTCTTAGAAGGAAAGGTTGTTGCTACTACAGTACAAATAAATAAATTGCTTATTCTCCTTTTATACATCTCACAAATCATGTTCCAAACAACCAAAGAGCTATAATCTAGGGAGAGAAAGGACATAGCACATGTGGACAATGGGTCACTGAATAGTTTTAAGTTGCTTGAAGTGACAAAAACTCAACTGTTTATAAATATTGACGATATAAGAAAAGTGTAGAGGATGAAATCATTAACCAGAAAAGTGAATTGGAACAAAGAATTATTTCTGATAATATATTTGCCAAAAAATTAAACCACTAGAGAGGAGAGCATGCCACTAACCCTAAATTAAACCAATTCTCTCTGATTTTGGTAGGCAAAACAACTGAACATTATGATTTATAGCAGATGAACAGTTTTTTTAGATCAATTTCGAAATAATCCAATTTGCTATCAACAATTTATACACTGTGAAAAAGGGAGTGGTGGGATTAGTAGTGATTGATCGTGTGAGTGATAAACAGTTAGGATGAACCTTAACGCTCGTGCACCTGATGCTAGCATATTCCTATTGTCAAAAATAGCTTGGGGTTCTTAACATCTTTCGGCCTACACTACACATATTATGTTTTGGGCCCAAAGAATAAACATATAGGACATCCCTTTACATGTAATCAAAAGATGGTTCACAAAAGAAAGATTATTTGCAAGAACAAAACATTAAAATTTGATTTTCCTATCACTTGAATTAAGTACCGAATCCGATGAACCTGAATACACATGTCATGCTCGCATCAATTTCGTTTTCCTGATTTGATTTTCCTGGAACGAAATGTTTCGATTAAATTGAAAATTGATTATCCATTAGTTTGATTCATATGGTAAATCAAATCCGATGAACTTAATCTGCATACTGACCTTCGTCGTCGATCAAAGAAGAAGCTCCCGGCGATCTCTCTCTCTCTCTCGCGGCGGGGCTCAAAGCTGGATGTGAGCTGGAAATGGCGGTGGAACTTAAATAGTAAGAAAAGGCGGGACTGGTTATGGTTTGATTTCAAGAGACCCTCTGAAGCTGATCTAGCTGCTTAAATTACTATTATGTCCCTGTTATTGGGTCCATAAATTTATAACTTGGTTACTTGGCCCAAGATTTAGTGTGGCACCACCATGGGGCCTAGTTTTGGGCTGAAGCCGATCATTCATATATACCTTGTCAAATCCAGTGACTCGAGCCCATTAGGTCCAAATTTGTTTTGGTACAATCTCACGACTGTTGTAGACCCCATTTCATAGACAACAGAATCGAGAGAAACGACAGAGAGGAGAGAGAGAGAGACGGGAATTGAGGAATTTTGTGATATGATTCTTCATGTTTTGTGTCTGTAGACTTACTTATTTACAAGTAATATAAAGTTTAGTAAGAAAGACGTAGTCGATGCATCAAATCTTCAAGCAAATATAGAAGCAGTTGATGAAATCGTCTTGTCTCGTCAGCACAATGGCAAACGCAAGTCTCTAATGATGAGAGCATGTAGAAGAAAGTCTCACCCAAACCTGGCTATAGTAAAACCCAATGGGGCAAACTCATAGACAAAGGAGAAAATGGTGAGTTAATGCAACATGTTGATACTTAACATCTTCAGGACGCAAGTAGTAGAAAATGCACACAAGGCTATGACCAACTCAGAATAAGTGCATTGTCAAAATCTCGTCAAGTTAGCAAAAACCCAGTGAAAAAAATGCTCCTAATTTAAAAAAAAGTACATTTAGGTCAAATAATTATATTTCAGGAGACTTTCCCTGAGTTCGACAAAGGTAAGTAAAGCTCAATGAGGAAAACACAACTCATAACTGAGAAAATGGCCCATTTTGTCTGAAAACCGATACTAGAAACACATAAACGCTCTCAACTTCATTGTTTCTCAAAACTAAGTAATTATAATTAAAACAAAATTCAAATACAGGTCGAATTTTTTGTTTGGAACAAAAATACGGGTCAAATTTAAAATCTGATAAATGAATTGTAAAATTTAGAAACTAGAAAGCCGAATTTATCGAGTTGAACCACATTATTGCATGCCCATTGGGAGGCTAAGCCCATTTCCTTTCTTTAAAGTAGATACCCTTTGTTTCTAGTATTTATTAATGAATTCGTTCCTTCTTTCCTTTATTTATTTATTTCTATAGTGGAGATAGTCGCACGTAATGATCCTATAGAACCTATCACTAAAATACCCCTAGAGAGGGATAGGGCTAAGCGGAGCAAAAAGGGTTTTCCATGAGATAGGAAATGAAAACTATTAGCCCCACAGGGGGTTTGTGAATAATTGATTGTCTGATAATGAGCAAAGAATATTCGTCTTTCTGCTAAACAAGATGTATTGAACTCATAATTCATTAGATAACTTTTTATGAATGTCAACTAAGTATCGTAAGTAAATTGCTCACAGTTGTTCAATCATTTGATAACCATAATCATTCTTTGATAAATGATCACTATTGAGTCAGACTCAATAGAATTTGATCAATCATTTTTTCTGTCGTTAAGGTGAAGAACTGAACCAGACCGAAAGACTCGACTAGAAGGAATTGGTGGAGAAGTTTTGTGTTATACTTATATATGGTAATCTTTCTAATAGCCGACACGATCATATTTGAGAAAAAGGAGAAAGGACAAGTTTATAATATTACCCCTCTTACATTAGTTGATACCACATTAGAGATGGAAAGGTAATTAGAATTCCACAAGGGACAATCAAACAAATTAACACCATAGTGTGACACCAATGGACCACGAAACCACATAATTTTCTTTCCATTGGCCTTCTTTGCCTCTTTCTTCTTCAAAATATTATTCAATTTATGCAAATAGAGTGGAGTTTGACGTCTCAATACAAAAGCAAGGAAATGATGTTCACACACCTTTATTAGCCTTTCATGTGTTTTATTTATATATTTTAGTCATCAAAATAAATAAGTCAAATGAAAATAACGATATGAATTAAACAAGGATGTGTGAGAGGCTAAAATAACGTTTTTATCATTTCTCGTAAGTAAAACATACTTTCCTATGGGAATGTGCAGCCCTATGCCCCATTTGTCCACAAGTATAGCATGCACTGCTACCTTTCCTACATTCCCAAAAATTCCTATTATTACACATGCGGCATAAAGGAGTACCTGAACCACCTAAACCACTAAAATCCCTCCGCCTCTTAAATCTAGGGCCTCCAGAAAATCTACCACCTCTCCTCTGTACATTAGAGCTCAAACCTCCATTAGAAGAACTGGAACTAACACCACTTCTCTTAAAACTCTGGGCCTTACGAGGTCCCTGAGATGATTGACCTTTACCTTTATCATCTCGCCTCTGGTTCCCGGTCTTTTCTTCTTCATCTTTACTTTCACTGGGCATGTTCTTTGAGTCCTCAATCCGCAGTAAAACCTCATAAAACTCCTGGTAAGTGGCACAGAGAGTCGATGTTGCTATAGAATGCCATTTCTTCTTAGTACCCAACCTAAAACGACGGAGCATCTCAACCAGATTAGCAGCAACCTCCAGATCATATCGAGACAAATCAGTGAACCTCCTGTAATACTCATTTACTGTCATCTTTCCTTGTCTCAGATGCGTAAATTCTTGTTTCTAACGATTAATATACTCCGCGGGAATAAACCTTTTCTGAAACAACTGTTTAAACATTTCCCAATCAGCTGCTACCTTTGGTGACATCTGATAGGACTCATGTCTCCACCAGGATGCAGGGTCCAGACCCAGAAACCAGGTAGTCGTTTCGACCCACCTATCAGAATGAAGACTTCCCTGACTCTGCATCACAGGAAAGTTTTCTCGACATGATTAAGCCACTTCTCCGCTCCCTCATGTCCTTTATTACCTATGAAATGATTCAACTTCATATTATACACAGTCTCAAGAGGTGTCATTTGAGGAGGACGGAGCGAAGACTAAATGGCATTAGCTATAGCTTTCCCTAACTGAGCAATATCAAGGAAACTAGGCTCAACTGAGTGACGTGGCTCTCTACGAGGCGGTATAGTTGTGACAAGAGACATCACAATGATTAGATTATTCACAAGATATGCAGGACTGCTAAACCTAGGCTCTGATACTAAACTGACACACCCCGACCCGAATCCGGGCATGATGGCCGTCACGTGAGGGTGACGTAGTCATGTGCACAGTGCAGAAGCAATAATGATAATAGAGAATACGAATAAATGAAAACCAACTCATAAGAGTACTAGTTAAGACAAGTGCTGGAATATGTGTGAATATATAATCATAGCGTAAATAGCCTAAGTTCAGTCCAGAAAACAAGTACTAATTAAACGACACCCACAGATGCCCTACATTTGTGATAGTCTGTCAGAACCTCCACTAATCCTCGTGAGTCGTGAGCCACCAACAAACAAGTTTATCTAAAACTTGGAGGGGCGCAAAACAGAAAGTGTGAGTGGGCAAAAATAAGGCTTTTGAAAACCATTTCATTATCAAATGCTCTAACCCCTCGTCGTAAAACATGTATAATTTTCCCAGAAATAGAATATAAATATATATATACACACACATACATTCAATTCATTCTTCACATATCCATATTCATAAGTATGCCATGCCAAAATATAAAACAGAATAAATAACTCAGGTGAAAATAAATTCATGGAAACATAAGATATTAGCCGGAACCCCTGTAAAAGTCTGTACAGCTGAATTCATAGCTCATTGGTCAATCTAGCCGAAGTCACTGCAAGTGACCTATACGACACTACACCGCACACGAGTCGGAACCACTGTAATAGTCTGTACGACAAAACTGGGTGTAACATAATTATGCTCATTACGACATTCTCATTATAGATGTATAATAAATCGCTAGTCACCTTCCGAACCACCTGTGATGGTCTATACGACAAGACTGTGCACCTAATTGGATCCAATGTGAGCATATGGTGCGGGAGGTGACATTATATACAGGCTTTTGTCATATCTCTGGCTAAATCACTAACACTGAGGTGCAGGTTTATGAGCTCAATGTTTCTCAATTAATCACAACCATTATTCACATTCACAATTCATGAACTCACTTGGGGCTTACCTGAGCGTCCACAGCACCACAATTATATATATATGCAAACATCATATGCATATTCTAAATGTAAAACATTTGGCAGGGCAATTTAAATCATAACTCATTTAATTGCATTTTCTGGGAAAGATACCAAGCATATACATATATACTTAAAACCAAAAGCCCACTCACAGGTATGTCTAAGGGTCATAGCCCCCGAGCTGCCCTTGACTGCGCTCGTCCTCAGGATAAGTCTCACCTATATGCGAAATAACTGAATAAACGTTATTTAAAGCACATAGACAAAACTAGTTAATAACTTCTCATACATTGCTCAAATGTGATGTTTAAATACACCAACGTGATCTACACAACCTCACGAATATCTCCATGTTTTTAGAAAAATTTTCTGACCACTCACGCGCTGTCACGCGTTGGCCAAGGCACGGCCAGACGCGCCTCCCACGCACGGGCACGTGCCAGGCACACTGACGGTAACCCTAACGGCGTTAGAGAATATTCCGTTAAATAATAGCATATACCGTTAAAACTAACCTGACGCCGTTAGAATATTCCTTCAAAGTTGACGGAATATTCACTCGTCTTCTTCCTTCGACTCCGATGACCGTTGCCGTCGCCGGAAAACTGGAAATTCGAAAAAAACCTAATAACTTCTTTATTTTTGCACCAAAACTCATGAAACTTATACCAAATTGAAGCTTACAACAAGTAGAACACATATATGCAAAAATTTCAAGCTCCAAGAAACACGGAATCATGCCGGAAAATTCCTCGATAATCCTGCCAAATTGCAACTCGTCGAAACTAGGTCTTCCGACGTCCAAATTGCTTGGTTTTTCTTCTCTGAGCTTCGTAAGGACTTTCTAAAGCTTCCTACAAGCTTAAAATCTCCTGAAACATCCAAAATTACGACCACATGAACAGTACTCAAATCGGGGGTGATGGTTTCTCGGGGTTTTGAGGGTTTCACGATCTAAAAATGGCATATATGAACTTAGAGACTTTCAAGGAGTTCGAATCTTACCTTCTTGACGTCGATCCGCACGTGTATGGTTGGTTCCAAAGTTCGTCTGTACAATTGTACGGATTTTCAGAAAAATCTAAGAGGGAGGAAAGAGAGAGAGCACTGGTGTGGTGTGTGGGTGTGTTATGTGGTCATAGTTTGTCCCCAACAAACCAAAATAAAACACTTAAGTCCTAAGTATTCCAAAACTTAGGAAAAATTAAGAATGAAACCACAACCTACATATCACACACCATAAGGTTCAAGGGTATAATTGTAATTTCATGCCGTCGAAAATAATATTCCGGGACGAGCTGTGACATTTATACTAAAAAAATATATATGATTAAAATCGTAATCATTTCGTCCAAAAAAAATTCAAATGACAACATTTTATATGTCTCCAAGTAAAAAATAAAAAATAAAGCAAAACTGACCACGTTACTAAACTCTAGTCTATTTGTTTTTTATTTTTTATTTTTATAAAAATGAGATAATTGGTGGCAAGTCACGATTATTCACTCGTTTCGAACCCGGAGAGGCTATGAGAAATTTCACCCTAACCGTGATCACAGTCAAACAGACTCACTAGCTCAGAGCAATTCGGAACCTAGGGGTGGGCACGGTGAGGTTCGGTGCGGTTCCACCCCTAAACTAGAACCGAAATCAAAACCAGAAAATATCAACAGTTCGGTTCGGTGCAGTTCCGCTTAAATTTATTACTAAAACCGTATGATTCAGTCTACCCCGATTCAGATTCGGTTCTTGCCGATTTATGGTTCCGAATACTAAGCGTAAATGGAGACAATAACATTTGATAGTAGCCTTGGCCCTTACTCAATTATTGAAATTGAGTAGGAAGACAGATGCCAAAGAACAAATATAACAGTAAAACTGATTAAGTGGGAACAGATAAGTAGCAAAACCAAAATATGTAAAAAATCTCAACTATAAAAGTAATAGAAATTAAATAGTAGGTTTCTTTTCTGCTCCGTGAGTGGAACATGTTAGTATTGCAAGAAGTCCTAAGCATGAAGTACAATGACTAACTAATAGTTAGACTTGATCAGAGTAATCATGCTCATGGAACAATGGCATGTTATAAAAAAAAAACATTTTCATCAAGGAAATTATTTTGGCGCAAAAACCATCTTTAAGGTGAGGACGTTTCTCCATTAACGAAGAAATCAATGGAAGGCGTCGACAAGAAAGAGGGGTCGGTTGTGTGAAATGGGGGAATGGGATGTGAGGCCTTGAGTGAGGTGAGGGTGAAGGTGAGGGTGAGGGTGAGGTGGGTGAGCCCTAAATAGGATGGGATCCACTGCTTTGCAACTTGGTGAAACTAATTTTTCAACTTATTATACCATGACATGTGTGTATATAATTAATTAATTAATTTAGGCTTATTATATTAACATCTCACACATTGTTGAATACACCTCACATACTTAATAAACCCTACATTTGCTTTTTCAATTAAAATTTGTCTTAATATACCCCACATACTTTTTCATAAACACCCTCACTTTTCTTCATACACCCCACACTCTTCACAAGGATTGCGTTCTTTTTTCTTTTTTTTTTATTGTTTGTGCTATGTACTGTTTGATACAAAATCATTCATGTCATACAAGTATTTTCTTACTGCTACAGAGGATTCAAATAGAGGAAAGTAGAAGCTACTTAGGGAACCTTACAAAAGTGAAATGGCAGAAGTTTCGACACGATAAAGAGGGTTAAGAGCATAGATGGTGAGAGCAATCTGTTTGAATTTTTCTCCTTAACCTTTTTCCATCTAATCAACACTGATATGCGAGGGGGTGTATCTCAAAAATGATAATTTAGGAAATAAGATGATGATGTGAGGAGCTTAGGCTCTCTATGTCCATTTGGTAGTTAAATTCGGCAGTATAAAGTATTGGCCTTGGCTGAGATGCACACTAAATGATATTTTATGCATCACATATCATACTCAAACATCATGCTGTATATGCAAAAGTTGTCTCTTGAAGGCACAAATGAAGTTTAACCTTCATCCACCTGTGATAGTACATTTTGAACAATGTGAAGCTTCCGAAACGTCAATTTCATGTTCCGTTTGTCAAAAATAATTTTTCTCAATCAATGTGTTTGTAGTTTCATCAGTTAGGCTTTTGTTCTACAATGGAGAGTGAGAGTGGTTTAGAGAGTTGAAGAAGATAAATAATCTTGTGATATACATGTTAAAAGTGATTTGGGGTGTATTTAGTATTTTTAAATTTTTTAAAACCTTATAAGGTTGAAATTGTCATTGCTTAATAGAGTATATAAATCATTTAATATTAAATTTTAATGTGAAGTGTATTCAACATTATATGAGGTGCTAATAAAAAAAAACCTTAATTTATTATTAATAAAACGGTTTTGTTCAGTTTCGATCGGTTCTTGTTCATTCAAAACTGGAACCGAAACCAGTTTGAACGATTCGGTTCAGTTTTTGACTTAAAGTTGACTTTTCCGATCAACACAATTCTTTTTGTTTTTTTTCCCATACGGTTCAATGCAATTTAACGGTTTAGTAGTTTCTACGCCCACCCCTACCGGAACCTCCCATGTATTGAACTCGGGTGTTGGGCGAGTGTAAAATACTGAGATTGAGGATCCAGTAGAATCTGATGCATCATGCATCACGGTTAATAAAGCACTTGACCATAACTGTACGTAGTGGTACTTTTAGGTACTTCTCGTCTGACTTGGATGGTCACATGCTCAATTTTCCGTTTTCATTTACAGCTCATTATTTTTGTCTATTTATTCACTCATGCCCTTGCACTTCACCATTATGCTTTTCAACCATAAATATAGGTGGGCTTTGTACTCCATCTTCCCAATCCTTTTATTTTGGTTTAACAGTATAAGTCTCATTTTCTTGATCATCTGATGACCAAAAGCTCACAGTTACACACTATTCAACTTGATATCAATAGTTGAAAATGAAACATTAAAAGTACATTTATTTATTCGTCTTCTTTCATATCAAATCTAATGATAAGTGACCATACATTTTTTGATCACTTGGTGTCTAGGAGAATAATTTTGTTAAGGCTTTTTTATGTATTTATTTATTTTTAATCCATAATGGTTTAAGATTGGTATAACTCCTCACTTTGGTTCTTGAGATTCGAAATTGATAGAAGTGGTCCCTGAGTTTGTCAACCATCGATCATTTTGTTCATTCTATGAAAAATCTCTATTAAATATGGACCAAAATGATAAAAAATACTCTCAACTTAATAAACAATGAGCCAAAATGATACAACAAAAATTAATGGTATTTTTGTCATTTTATCTTTATTTAACTGATATTTTTCACGGATTGACAAACATAATTGATGACGGACAAACTTAAGAATCAAGTTCTATCGATTCTAAATCTTAGCGATCAAAATAAAAATTATGTTAATTTTAAAAACCATTTTGATTAAAAAAAATTTGTTAACTGCGAACCACGATATATAGCGAAAGAAAAGTCGGGCCTGGTTGTGGTTTGATTTCAAGGGACCTTCTGATGCTGATCTGGCTGCTTAAATTACTATTGTGTCCCTGTTATTGGGTCCATAAATTTATTAACTTGGTTACTTGGCCCAAGTTTTAGTGGCACCACCATAGGGTCTAGTTTTGGGCTGAAGCCCATCATTCATTATATACCTTGTCAAATCCAGGTCTCGAGCCCATCAGGTCCAAATTTGTTTTGGTACAATCTCACAACTGCTGTAGACCCATTTGATAGACAACAAAATCGAGAGAGAGAGAGAGAGAGAGAGAGAAGGGAATTGAGGAATTTTGTGATATGATTCTTTCATGTTTTGTGCCTATATTTATAGTAAATATACCAGACTTATTTGTCTACAAGTAATATAAAGTTCAGTAAGAAAGACGTAGTTGGTGCATCAAATCTTCAGGCAAATATAGAAGCAGTTGATGAAGTCGTATTTTCTTGTCGGCACAATGCCAAACGCGAGTCTCTAATGGGGATAGCATGTAGAAGAAAGTCTCACCCAAACTTGGCTATAGTAAAACCCAATGGGACAAATTCATAGACAAATGAGAAAATGGTGAGTTAATGCAACATGTTGATACTTAACATCTTCAAGATGTAAGTTGTAGAAAATGCACACAAGGCTATGACCAACTCAAAATAAGTGCCTCATCAAAATCTCGTCAAGTTAGTAAAAACCCAATGGAAAAAATGCTCCTAATCTAAAAAAAAAAAAAAAAACAAGTACATTTAGGTCAAATAATTATATTTCATGAGACTTTCCCTGAGTTCAACAAAGGTAAGTAAAGCTCAACGAGAAAAACACATCTCATAACTGAGAAAACAACCCATTTTGGCCTGAAACTAATACTAGAAACACATAAATGCTCTCAACTTCACTGTTTCTCAAAACTAAGTAATTATAATTAAAACAAAATTCAAATACGGGTCGAATTTCAAATCTGATAAATGAATAGTAAATTTTAAAAACTAGAAAGCCGAATTTACCGAAAATTGCCTTTTGTGTTTTGGTAAGTCCCTATTACTGACTCAAACGAATCGAATGGCATGTCTCGAAACGGCCCACAAACTTTATCTTGATGGGTCTAATTGACCCATAAATTAGAGATTGAAAGGTAATTAGAATTCCACAATGAACAATCAAACAAGTTAACACCACAATGTGACACCAATGGACCACGAAACCACATAATTTTATTTCCATTGGCCTTCTTTGCCTCTTTCTTCTTCAAAACATTATTCCATGTATGCAATAGAGTGGAGTTTGACGTCTCGATACAAAAACAGAGGGAAGTGATGTTTACACACCTTTATAAGCCTTTCACGCGTTTTATTTATATATTTTAGTCATCAAATTAAATAAGTCAAATGAAAATAACAATCTGAATTAAACAAAGATATGTGTGAGGCCAAAATAACGTGTGTATCATTTCTCGTAGGTAAAACATATTTTCCTATGGGTATCAATTTTTTTCCTGTTATAATTTATATTACTATTATAAAATAGATTGAGAAAATTAAGAATGTTTGAACACGATAAGCAATGCATTGAAGAAAAAAACTTTAACTACCAAAGCAATCCATTATTTATTTATGGAATCAATTGACCACATTATGATTTCATAACTTAGATGCTTTCGTTGTTGCTTATTCTCATGTCTGTCTCGCCCTGAAATCCATCAGTGCGATGATAACTAGTTTGAATAAGTTGCCCATTTATGTTTTCTTAATTTCTTTTACAATAAGGACCTTTTGAATGTTATTTCAAATATTAACTTTAGTATTTGTATTAATTTTAATGTTATAAATTCTTATTGTAAAATATAATATTATACTAAAAAAAAAATATGATTAAAATCGTTATCATATTGTCCAAAAAAAAAATTAATTCAAAAGACAACATTTTATATGTCTTCAAGCTAAAAATAAAAAATTAAGCAAAATTAAGCACGTTATTGAACTCTGGTGTATTAAAAAAAAAAATAAAACAATTAATGACAAGTTACGATTATTTACTCTTTTCGAACCCAGAAAAGTTATAGAAAATTTCATCTTAACCGTAATCACAATCAAGCAAATTCACAAATTCAGAGCATTGTATCCGAATCCTCTTATGTATTGAACTCGGGTGTTCGGACCAGTGTAAAATACTGAGGTTGAGGATCCAGTAGAATCTGATGCATCATGCATCACGGTTAATAAAGCACTTGATCACTATCACCCTATCACTGTACGTAGTGGTACTTTTAGGTACTTCTCTTCTGACTTGGATGGGTTGACCTTGACCCCATGCGCAATTTACCCTTTTCATTTAAAGCTCATTATTTTTGTCTATTTATTCACTCATGCCCTAGCACTTCACCATTATTCTGTTCAACCATAAATATTGGTGGGTTTTGTACTCCATTTTCCCTATCCTTTTATTTTGGTTTAACCGTATAAGTCTCGTTTTCTTGATCATCTGATGATTAAAAGTTTACAATTACGCACTATTCAAATTGATATTAATAGTTGAAAATGAAGCATTAAAAGTACATTTATTTATTTGTCATCCTTCATATCAAATCTAAGGATAAGTGATCATACATTTTTCTATCACTTGGTGACTAAGAGAATAATTTTGTTAAGTTGTTTTTTTTATATTATTTTTTATTTTAAATCCAAAATGGTTCATAAGATTGGTATAACTCCTCGCTTTGGTTTTTGAGATTCGAAATCGATAGAAGTGGTCCATGAGTTTGTCAACCATCAATCATTTTGGTCATTCTATGAAAAATCTCTATTAAATATGGACCAAAATGATAAAAAAAATACTCTCAACTAATAAACAATGGGCCAAAATGATACAACAAAAATTGATGATATTTTTGTCATTTTATCCTTATTTAACTGATTTTTTCACGGATTGATCAAAATGATTGATGACGGACAAACTTAGGAATCAAGTTCTATCGATTCTAAATCTTAGTGACCAAAATGAAAATTATGTTAATTTTAAAGACCATTTTGACTAAAAAAGATTTGTTAACTGCGAACCATGATATAAGATATTAATGTGGTAGAGAAGTTGAATTGCAGTTGTCAATGGAATGACTTGTTGGTATATTTTTATAAAATTGCAGTTTCACTTTCAAGGTTGATCTCGTTTTTCATGTTATAATTAGGGTTTGGCATTGCATAGATATGGTACATGATAAACAATCATCAAGCTTAGTGGGAGAAAAAGAACAAAACATGTAAAAAAAAAGTCAATAACAAGTACCTAATTAGTTTGTTTGGGTTCACAGATTCATGAATTAAACATGCATGCGTGCCAAATATGTACACGTGGCCTAAGGAATATGAATATGTCTAGCTACTAGTTAACTATAAAGCCTGGGTGAACTATATTCTAACAATTTAGCAACAACTAGTCATTAGGAATTGTTAATATATAGTTAAAACTTTTGACCTAAAAGTATTTTGATTTAGGTAAATTTAGGCTTTTGATGAAGATTGAAAAAGGGTTTAGGAGAAGTTGTAGTAGAATTTAGTTTTGTGATATATGGTATAGTTTTTTTATTTTTTTTCTTTTGATGAAGATCATTTAGAATCATTTTTCTGTACATATGAAGTCGTAAGATAAATTATGCATATATCGTACGTGCAATTACTACGAACCATAGATATTGAACCACTTAAATGTTAAGATCCGTGAAGAATGTTCAATAAAAACCATGGTGTTTGTAGAAAGGACATTAATTTGGAAACTGTGTCGGGTGAAAATAGAGAAAACCTAGGAGCTGTTAAGGGTGAAAATGAAGAATCCCAAAAAAGCAGACCAGGGGTCAAAACGCGAAATTCCAAAATACAAAGCACTAAACCCAAAAATAATAAAAAATTACCGCAAAACATGCAAAGAGGGTAGAAACTCGCAGTGAAAAAACACGCTAGACAGCACGCTTAACTGGCGGCTAACGCGTCCGCAATAATTCTCGCTGATGCGGTGGGCCCCGTTTCCAGAAATCCCAATCTCCACGCCACGTGGCGGGCATCTGACCAACTCCCCGTGCGGGACCCCTGCCGAACAGAAAAAAACAGACGGCAGAGCAGAGGCTCGCGTGCATGGGCTGAAAAGCCCATTTAACTATGGTTTGACCAAAAAGCCCTCCTCCCGTTGTTGTGGAACCACGAGCCCAAAGCATGCGCCTATTTAATTTTCTTCTCCCCATGCGCCCAATCCGACTGGATCCCGACGCTGATACGGTGCGTATCGTACTGCACCCTCCTGCTTTTCACGCTCATCATTTCCTCTCTCTGTCGCCTTATCCTTACCAGCCTGTAACGTCTTTATCCGGGCGTGACGAGAAGGTTTTTTTCGGTATAAATATTGTTACTGTGCGGACTGTGTCACGGATACAGCGTTATGTGGTACACGTGATGGACATTTAAGGTTTACTATAGGGACCAAGATTTTCTACCCTTCTAATCTTTTTAATTTTTTATTCTTTTCTATTTGAATGGTTACAGTTAAATCACGTCAACATTTTATATTAATTTTTTTATAGAGATAATAAGATAAAAAATAATATGTGAGACGAGAGGATAGAATGAGATGAAAATAGGAGGGTATAGAATCCTCCTCCTTACCATAGTCCATCACCAGTATCAGCGATATTTTCAACATAACCAATTACTGTTTGATGTCGAGTTTTATCACAAAAGACATCGATGACATTACAGGTAGAATCTCACGTATATTAATTGTGTATTATTATGTCATATGGTAATATATGATTTTATTCTCCAACACGGCTCCTCACAAGTGGCCCCACACAACAAGGTTTACATGTGGGATTTTTACTTCAAGGATTGAACGACATGGACTATATTGATTTGCGGTAGTAAAATTTAGGGATAATGTTGATCGTTGTCTACTTTAGGGATCAAGTTGATAAAATATGCCAAGAAAAACTCATAAAAGGCCCATAATGGAAATTTACATATTGAACTTTTTTATGAAACAGATACAGAGCCATTATGACGTTGTGTATAAACAATACATTATCATGTTGATATCGCATGACATGACATTATGTCATTGATACAAAATGATGTAGCAGCAGTACTTTATGTTATAAAAGTTACTATTTCCATGGATGGTTTTATCTTCATATGTACAAAAATGTGACGTGTGATGTAAGTTATTCTTAAGCGTGACGAGATATTATCTCTTATAATCAACGTATAATTTTGATAGAGTTATCATTCTAATGAACGCTTCTTACATGCTAAAAGTTTACTTTAAATATTCAATAAATGTATGTCATGTAACGCTACTGGATGGGACTTTGGAGCTCTTTCGAGCGTGCGTGACCCTTCTAAGTCTGCCACGCAGGCAGTTAAGTTGAGAACAGTACATAAAATGGTGGCAGCAATGAGCAATTCTGGTGGGGGGGAAGATAAGACGGCTTGTTAATTAAAGTTTGGGAGTCGCGTGACTAACTTTTTCCTATAAAGTTTGCTGTACGGAGATTTGGTTGTCTGGCATTTAGATTTTCTTCCCTTTTTAAATTCATCTCTCCCTATTTTAATCTCCTCAAAACCTTCTAATCTTTTAGCGTATGAGATGTGCTATCCGCACATTAATTTTATTTTTCATACATATTTTATTAATTTATATTCATTGATTTGTTTTTAATTTATTTAATCGACGGTCGAAAATTAAAAAAATGTGAGAGAATTAAAAATGGTGTGTGGATATTACAACCTTTAGTGTGTATGCTTGCAAGGTCAGTGATGAATTTAGTGTAATTGGTTGCAAGGTCAGTGATTAATCTTATTTCACTATTTAGACAAGTTCTAGTTACATTTTTACCCTTCATCCTTTAATATGGGAATTTTAACGAAAAGTTTCCGGTATTATTTACTTTAACGAAAAACCACATTTTAAAACTAAAAAGTCAATTTGATATTATTCACTTTATTTTATTTTGTCATTTTCGTTAAAACTTAAAGTTTTCAAACCATTTTCATTAGTTTTCCCTTTTAATATAGGGTATTTTTAAGATAAAATCATGAGAACTTTAACGAAAAGCTTACAATACTGTTCACTTTAACGAAAAATCACATTTTAACACTAAAAAAGTCAATCATGCTACTATTCATTTTACCCTTTATTTTGTCCTTATAGTTAAAACTCAAAGTTTTCAAGTCAGTTTCATTAGTTTTCCTTAAAATCATTACATTTTATAAGATAAGAAGGTTTTTAACACGATATGAAATGAGTTGAAAAAAAAAAATCTAACCTTAGTGTAATCCACTACTTATTATTTTTATAGGGCATTAAAGTAAGAAGAAAATTCTAGAATGGAGCATGTGTTGAAGATGTTAACTTGGTTAAAGTAGATTTTAATTTTACTATATTGTCCTTAATCCCATGTTTATTATTTAGTTTTTTATTATGGAAGTTTATTATCAATAAGAAAAAGCGTATACGATTACAATCAAGGGAACTTTAACAAAAAGTTCCCGGTACTGTTCACTTTAACGAAAAACTATATTTTTACACTAAAAAGTCAATCCTGGTACTATTCACTTTACCCTTTATTTTGTCCTTATCATTAAAACTCAAAATTTTCAAGTCATTTTCATTAATTTTCCTTACAATCAAAGCTTGATTTGAGGCGTCAACAAAACACTGCCGTCTCTTTAAAAAACAAAAGCCCTTTAACGACCCAAGTGAATGATATACGCGTGTAAATGAGCAGAGTGAAGCCAAATACTATAAGTATCACGTTCAGCTCAACTAACAATTTCCTTGCTCAGTCTCGACTCAACTCATTTGAAATCCAACTTAAGCTTTTTGTTGGCTTGGCTCGGCTACACTTAGTAAAAATCACAAATTAATGAAACTGAATATAATAATTATTTCACCCATCCCACTCTCATTGCCACTTTTACCTAGAGTTCGTTTGAAAATACTTTTAAAATGACAGAAAATGTAATTGGTAAAATATTTTATGGGTTCCAAAAGCACTTTAGTTTCCAACAAGAATCACCAGTTATGTACTTTTTACAGTAAAAGGCACTTCAAGTGTTTTTTCAAGATTGACTTGCACTTTTACTTAAGATTGGTTCTAAAAACACTTTCACAAAAAACGTTTTCAATCATTTTAAAAATACTTCCAAACAAGCGCACTGTCTACATTTCTCTTCCTCCTTATTTCACCCTTCACATTCTCATGCATTATGCATGTATGTATTCTTGTGCGAGAATGGGGATTAGCCTAATAGGTGTTTGCTTTGATGGGTCAAATTTATGATAATTACAGCACTGCTACGGGTGGATTACCTTGACTCAGTGATCCTAACCTAATTAACAGAAAGTAACCCAGATGTGGAATTTTACTATTACTTGGGCGAAAAAATGTGAACCCTAAACGGCCTAATCATGTCTCGTGAACCAATTTTCAACCTTAGCATACAAGTTATGTGGAAGCATGAGCCATATATGTCACATTGGTGTTACCCTAATTATTACTTAGAAATGCACGCACGGTGCAATTCATTACAACTTAATTAGCGGTAATTAGTAATCAGTGCGCTACTAGTCTATAATGCCTTCCCCTTTGTCCCCAAAAGAAAAGTTTCCCACTAGATTGCTTAGGGGTGTGCTATCCACACACCTCATTTTACTTCTCACATACCCCTTGATAATTTTTATCCGTTGATCTTCTTTAATTCATCTGATCCGACGGTCGAAAATTAAAAATGTGTGTGAGAAGTAAAATGGGGTGTGTAGATATCACACCTCGATTGCTTAATATTACTACCTTACAAGAAACCACAATGAATCCCACTTTATCAACTAACGGTAGAAATGTCACTTGTTACTACAGTCTAGTGATATTTCTCTTCACTTGTGAGTGAGAGGTTTTAAATTCGATTATCGTCAAATGCGAATTTGAACCACATTTATTACTAGGCCATTGTGAAGCTAAGCCCACCCCTCTCCTTTAGCATAAATAATTTTGTTTGTCCAAAAAAAAAAAAAGCCTAACTATATATATATATATATATATATATATATATATATATATATATATATATATATATATATATGCCCTTTAAGGAAAGGTATCCATTTAAAAAAAAAAAAGGGATTAGTTGTGGGACTCACTCTAGATCAAATTTCAACGATCTGAACTGTATATTTTGTAAGCTTCGATTCATAAATCATCATTGCAAAAATTTAATTCAATCTGAAACCATTTGCCTATTTAATTATCATAATGAAATTTCATTGTTTCTTATAAAACAAAGTGTTCGTCAATTTCTTTGAACTCAATTAGATGTCTCAAATATTTTCGATTTGGCTAATATTTTGCAGGAATGAGTTAAGAGGTGCAACTTGAAAAATAAACAGTTCGGATTGTTAAAGTTCGATGTGGTGTGGATCCACAACTATCTCCATTTAAAAAAATGGGGATCCCAACCCTTAAAGGATTAGGATTCTTAAGAAAATTGAAGGGGTAGTTTAATAATAATTTAGTTTTTAGTTTTCAGGTTTAGTTCTCACTCAAAAAAGAAAGAAAGAAAAAGTAAAATCTCATTTGGTGATTACTTTCAATTTTCATAAGAAATAAAACTAAAAATTGAAAATTAGAAAGTGAAAACGACTTTCTTGAGTTTTCAAAATTTGGCTTTCAATTTTTAGTTTTCAAAAAATTAAAACTGGAAATAATTATCAAATGAGTTTTTAGTTATATTTTCAAAAAACACCCAAAAAAATATGTTAGTTACCCTAAGCCCTAAACCATGTCATGATGCTCTACTACATAAAATCGAATTTTGCAACCATCCCTATCTGGTTCATCCATGGCTATATATATAGAGTTACTGTTTTATTTTTGACTTGAGATACCTAATGCTCATGGGATTTGTAGTGTGTTGGGTCCAGGAATACTTAGCTAGCTGGTTCTGAAATTTCAAATACCATATAAGTAGAAAGTAGTGCTGCCTAAACGGGCACCAACAATTCCCCCCATTTGAACACTTAGCTCTAACTAGTGGGTGGATGAGAAATTTACCTCTTCATCATCACATCTATAAGACTCTGATGCAAAGTTTTCTATTTTCTTGCCATCGAAGGGACATAGACGTTCAACAAGATATTTCAAACCATGCTTGATAGTTCAAGCAAATATCTTATTGTGAAATTCTGTTAATTAAATAAAAATGCTTATGTTGTATGTCTTGAATAAAAAAGTTTAATGCGATTGTTGCACTGACATAAATAGTTTTTAATTTATTTATATTATAATACGTGAATTAGTAACAACAGAACCTAACAATCACACCTAAACTATAAATTTTTGTCTTGTTTTCAAGTGTTTTTATTAGTGCCATGGATATAAAAAAAAAAAAAAAAAAAAAACTCGAGCTTGAATTTTTAATGAGATTTTTTTTATATATGCTTCTCATAAAAATGTCACTTAACTACAAATGATTAATAATTAGGTATGAAAACATGACTTATAAGCATCAAACCTTACATCAGAAGGACCCAATAATTAGGGTTTGGAAGAAGACAATTGAAACTTGCCCATCATAATATTTTGTATTTAATTTTTGTGATGGAAGCGTGCTTGGCTGCACGTGTTTGATGATGTAAATTTCAAGACTAACCACACCTACTAAAAATTCAATCGTGCGATCTCGAACTACTAATACTTATATTAACTTCCAAAAACACTAACTTAAACAAAGAGATGGAGAGGGTTGACACTTTCTAAATAATGGGACATTTCTTTTTGGTAAAGTATATAATTAGTCCATTAATCTAAAGTGAGAGTGGAAAAAGTCTAAGAAAGTGGGTAGTCTGTTGCCATAGAATATGGGAGGAGGAGAAGGGGAGGGCAACGGCAAATTAGCAATCGGCATGGATTCCCTCCTTTTTTCTTCCTTTATTTTTTTGTTGTGGGTTTTGGGTTCTTATTTTTAACAAAAAGAAGAGCATATGATTCTTTGAGTGCGGGCTGGTGGAGAGAGTATTGTTTTTGCTTTCCAAGCGTGGATGTGTTTGTTGGAGAATCCACAACCAAAATGGCTCCATGGTCTCATGTCCCACGCTTCCCCACCGGACTCAAATATAGCTTATTATGTTAATCTGCCAATTAGGTCATCAAAAGGAAACTCTCCATCTCAAATTTTTTTTACTGTGCCCGAAATATGGATGGTATACGTACCACGTGTCGGAAGAAAGTTTTATTTTTCAATTTGTCAAAATATAAGTAGCGCCCCTATTAGAATAACATAATTTTTTTGAAGAAATACAAGTGCTTCTTGAAATATCACTTGAAATGATTTATGAAAGCATTTTTTTAAAAGCATATGCACTTTTAATTTTTTTGGCCAAACATTATTAGAAGTGTTTGTGGTTATTTAAAAAGCATTTATATACATGTCCTTAATATATAGTATTGTAAAATTATATATATAAAGCAATCTAAAATGTTATGCTGCCAAACTAAATGAAGATTGCATATTCAAATATGATTCCATGTGATCAATGAACTTAATTACTCCGAAATTTGATGATCCATCGGTGCAAAAACAGTTCAAGACCTATCATGCTTGACAGCACTCATCTTGCTTTCACCATAACTATGAGATTTGTGCTATACATGATTTGAAGGCAAGTTAAACCTAAAAGTATATGCACATGATTAACTGTTGAAACAAATCATTCATGTCAATCATAAAACCATGTACAGCAACACTGCCTTTACATATGAAATTAGTTGTAACAAAAAAATATTTTTATCAGACTGTTAATCAAGACCTTTACACCCAAATCCCTCCGTAAATTTGCTCATTTTCATCTCATTTGGTGTTAATTTTGAATGCGACAAGCACTTAAACGAGCATAAACAAGACATTAAGGTCTTTTACATAATTAGATTTTACAAGTTTGATTTATGTATATAAAAATTAGACAATCTGAGTTTTATCCTTAAGTTTTATCCTTAAAACATTGTTTTTGTAGTGATGTCGTTTCATAGTTCTTAGAGTTATACTCAATAAAAATCAAACTCATATTAAATTCAACAATTGAACTCACCTTATCAAACTCAAATTTTCATCCTAGTAGCATGTATACTTTAGAAAAACGAAAAAGGTATATTTGACCAATTAACCCTACTTTCAAAATGCATGATTCTGCTTGGTGTTCACCCGTGAGCTCTTAGCTGAATAACTTTAGAAAAGTCCACAGAATATATACTCGATTAAGATAATATATACAGGATAGGAGATGTGTTTTTGGAAAAAAAAAGAGGAGAAAAACATGATGAACATCCATAGAATATGAAGGGTCCACTATCAGTGATGACTGAGCTGAAATATTGAAGAATATTTTTGTATTTGTGCGTTACACAGAATCATCCGTATAAGCTTGAATTTTAAAAACGAAATAAAAAGAAAAGTAAAAGGAAAACAATTTGTGTTGCAAGAGACTTTAGTCAAGTGGTCAATCCACAACAATTATTCTTTGTCATTGACACATTGTTACCATTCGGCATTATTATTCTTAAAAGATTATAAAGGTTTAAGACGTGCGGAGGAAAGCAAATATTTCTTCTTCTTTTAAAAAAATACTTGTATATTCTTTATTGTGTTGTTAGCTACCCGCTCATAGCAGAGTGAGGTGCTCTATTAACTTGAAAGCTTAGGATGTGTTTAATGTGCCATCACATACTATTTCGTGGAGAATAAATATCAAATACTAATACCCATTGAATTTAAACCCTATCATCAATCAATCACTTTAATACCTAATTTAATAACAAATTCACGTTATTAGACTCGACATTCTTGTTATTTTAGATGAACAGGGGAGAAAAGAAACCTTGCTTTTCCTTATATATTTATTATTTAATTAGGGTTTGCTTTACATCTCATGTTGTAGTTTGTACATGGGAGAGTGTTTTGAGTGCCAATAAAAGGGTCGACCCAATGAGATTGGAGGGGGAGGGAGGGACTTGATTGGGCGTGGCCATTTGTTCCCTCCACTCCAAACAAGAGGGCATGAAAGCCTGTATATAATTGACAATTAAATAAGCTTAATACATATATAATTAGGTACTACGGACCTTCTTACCTGTGCATTAGATCTCTTTCGAGTGATCAAATCATGGGTGTACCATTTATAATTATATTTTTGGTACGACCAAATGCCATGCCCTAGCTCACCACAGTCGGCACTAGAGTCTGGGGCACAAGTTCTCTTTGCTTGCTCCACTTTTTTTTTCTTCCATGTTTTTTAACTGCAGGCCCTGTTTGGTCTGGTTTTTTAAAGCGAGTCGCATATCACATTAGAATCCTGTGAAAAATTTGCATTTTATTAAATAAGGCAGTACTTTGATTTATTATTTGTCCGGTTGTCTCGAGCATTTTATTTAACAAGTAAAGCAAAAACATAATCCTGTTTTATGATCACAATTTGTTTGAGTTGATGTGCTTTTGTTATGCTAATGCTAGAGGATGCGATAGAAGTTACCCCAAAACGAGAAAATAAGTGTGAGTGAGAGAATATACAAAAGTGTATATAGGGTTTATAGTTTAGCACAATATTATTATATCAATCATGAGAATATATTCTTATGAGAGGATCAATACAATCTTATTGTCATTTAATATTATGGTGGTATGGTGATATTGTTCTTCACTTGTAAAATAAGGTTTTAAGTTTGGATTTCATTGATGACAAGATCGATACCAAATTATTACGACTAGTCCATTGTGAGAGTTAGCCAAAATTCTCATATCCCTAAATGTAAATAATATCGATGTATAATTTTTGTTAATACAAGCGATAAACTACATAAGGGAAGAGCAAAGGGTTGAGCTCGAGATGCAGTGTGCTAAAGAACAAGGCCCTAATCACCAAGACAATTCAGTACTTGCAAATATAATCTTACCTTATTACCGTTGTTTATGGCGGATAGTGCCAAACAAATCCATAACTTGTACAATTCATGGTAGACGGAAGCTTATTGCAGTTTGTAAGGTCTCGTTTGATATGTCATTATGTATTAGTGTCACATCCCGACCTAGACCCCCACCACATCCCGGGCTCGACGTCATAGTACGATATTGTCTGCTTTGGGCTCCGACTATGCCCTCACGATTTTGTTTCTGGGAACTCACACGAGAACTTCCTAGTGGGGTTACCCATCATGGGAACTCACGCGCAAACTCGCTTAACTTTGGAGTTCTGATGGAACCCGAAGCCAGTGAGCTCCCAAAAGGCCTCGTGCTAGGTAAAGATGAGAATTTACATATAAAGCTTACAGGATCCACTCCCCTAGGCGATGTGGGATGTTACAATCCACCCCCCTTAGGGGCTCGACGTCCTCATCGACACACTTCTGACCAATGATTGGCTCTGATACCAAATTGTCACATCCCGACCTGGGCTCCACCACATCTTGGACTCGACTCTGCCGTAGCACAATATTGTCCGCTTTGGGCCCCGACCACACCCTCACAGTTTTGTTTTTGAGAACTCACGCGAGCAAAACTTTTCAGTGGGTCACCCATCCTGGAAATGCTCTGGCCAAATCAGAGCCAATCTTTGGCCAGAAGTGTGTCGACGAGGATTGGCTCTGATACCAAATTGTTACATCCCGGCCTGGGCCCCCACCACATCTCAGGCTCGACTCCGCCGTACCACGATATTGTCCGCTTTGGACCCTGACCACGCTCTCATGGTTTTGTTTCTGGGAACTCACACGAGAACTTCTCAGTGGGTCAACCATCATGGGATTGCTCTCGCGCGAACTCGTTTAACTTTGGAGTTCCGATGGAACCCAAAGTCAGTGAGCTCCCAAAAGACCTCATACTAGGTAGAGATGAGAATATACATATAAGACTTACATGATCCACTCCCCTGGGCGATGTGGGATGTTACAATTAGCTATCTAGTACAAAAATGCACTAAATAACTGGGTTCGTATCATTAAATTATATTCATCTCTTTATACGAGCTGTCAAACGAGGCTTAAGAATTTTAAAGTGCGGCTATTTGGGTTTTAGGAGATAATCCTTGAACTTGATGTAGTTGATATGGTGGCACCGATGAATACTAATGGGAAGTGCAATGGGATGGATGGGTACTAGTGAAGGATCTGGAGAGCATGTTACAAGGTTTCTGAATTTCTTTTTGCTAGTTAGAGTGGCTAATCTTTTTTCATATTTGCATCTTGGAGACTTAATTACATGGAACAATTTATATCTTTTTATTATGGTGTTTTATTTTAATAAAATAAAGAAAATAATGACAAGTGTAAGTTCTTCAACACATAACATTTTGTTATTTTATCGAGACATCACGTGACAATAAACTTATTTTACATAAGTTGTATCTCGAGGATGGTAGCATTTCCATTTTTATTCTTTGCTTATGGGTTTAGTTGTATGTGGTATGTGGGTGTTGTTATACTCTTTTTCTTTATACGATTTTTTTTTTTAATTTTACTTTAAGGGTATTTTTATTTACAAATTTTTAACGAGGGCACACTTGCATCTAGCGTTTTGTAAGTTTGTAACCATCTTTTATGAATGAATAAAATTAAAATTTCTAATAAATGACAACAAAAAAGTTCCAATTTTGAAATTCACTTTCCTACCTGATCAAAGAAGAGAAACATATATCTTAAGTTAGCGATTTCACAATCACAACAAGTGATCTAGTGGTAAGGGTGCGAACTGTGGCTCATCAATAAACAAAAAAAAAAATGTGGGAGTTCCTAGGTTCTTTTTCTTTAGTGTTAGAAAAATAAACAAACAAGATTTTTGTTAAATTTTTTTTTATTTTTTATTTTTATAAATAATTTGAAGATGAGATAATACTTGGAATGGTGATACTATCGAAAAACCTTTTTTACCTTATGTTGATGCACAAAACCGGAGGTCTTGGAACAATGTAAATCCGACCGTGAATCTGCAAGAAAGTAAAGAACGCAAAATGTATCGTGGTTCACCCCAATGTTTGGGCTACGTCCACACTGATATTGTATTTATCTGTTTGTGAGAGGATTGTGAGGGAGAGAGAGCTCGAATATGAGAGTAAGGCTTTGCTCTGAATCTAAGAGCCCTTCCTATGGGGATATGAGGCTTGAGGTTTGTGAGGGTGAGGATGTCCTTTTATAGAATAAAGGCTCCTCACTTATTACATATTTACCCTTTCATTTATTACATAATAACATTTGAGTCCCCCGAGTATTTATACGAGGTCTAAATATGGAGGCCCTAAATATGGTACAAATAATAGTCCCCCAAGTTTTCAGTCAAGATAATCTTTTGGCTTGAGACTTGAAATTCAGTCCATGTGTGGGCCGAAGTAACTAGATGTCGTCTAGGACTGATACTCGATATGAGGCAGTGCTCAATCTGAAATGATGCTCAACTTGAAGTAGCACATGTTGCGAGGCTGCTCGGCTTGTGGCTTACGTTGCCTTGGTTGGCTCGGCTTGTGGCGTTGAAGGTGAGAGAGTCCCTTTTATAGAATAAGGGCTCACTCCTTAATACATAAATGATAGGCTGGAGTTGATGCTCGTGACGAGGCGGTTGCTCAGTAGACGGCGATACTCTCTAGTGAAGGTAAGAGAGTCCATTTTATAAAATAAGGGCTCGCTCCTCAGTACATGAATAATGGGTTAGGAGTGATGCTCGCGGCGAGGCGGTTGCTCAGTTGGCGACGATGCTCTCTAATGAAAGTGAGGGAGTCCCTTTTATAAAATAAGGGCTCGTTTCTCAGTACATGAATAATGGGTGCTCTCTAATGAAAGTGAGGGAGTCCATTTTATAGAATAAGGGCTCATTCCTCAGTACATAAATAATGAGCTAAGTCCCCCAAGTATTTTTCATGAGGCCCAGTTGAGGCCCAATATATGGTATATAATGTAGTCCCCCAAGTCTTCAGTCAATAGAGTCTGTTGGTTGGAGACTTCAAATTAAATCCATGTATGGGCCGAAATGGCGGTTGTTCAGAGACAGTATTTGTATACCATGCACTGAAGCTTTGTAGGTGAAGCTTTGCAAGTGAAGCTTTTGAAGCTGGAGCTTTGTAAATGAAGCTTTTGAAGCTGGAGCTCTGTAAATGAAGCTTTCGAAGCTGATTGACATAAGTGATGCTCATGAATGTTTATGTTGATTGACATGAGTGATGCTCATGGATGTTGACATGAGTGATGTTCATGAATGTTGACATGAGTGATGTTCATGAATGTTGACATGAGTGATGGTCATGAATGTTGACATGAATGATGGTCATGAATGTTGACATAAATGATGGTCATGAATGCTTATGTATGACTGACATGAGTGATGCTCATGAATGTTTATGTATGATTGACATGAGTGATGCTCATGTATAATTTTGAAGTACTGGACGTACTTTTGATCACCTGGTTAGTGATAATAGCAGCATGCTGCCGAATAATTTTGGAGTACTGGGCGTACTTTTGATCACATGGTTGGTGATAATAGCAGCAGGTTGCCGAATAATTTTGAAGTACTGGACGTACTTTTAATCACTTGGTTGGTGATAATAGCGGCAGGGCGGCCTTGGCCCTCCACATAACATTCTAATCCATTATTTATGGGCTTGTCATTTTTATTTTTTTTAATTTTTTAATTTTTTTATTACCCTCTGATGGGGTTATATAGATGTCTCCGAAAGATAAGAAAAATAAATCACATCATTCAAAAATAAATCCAACCTTCTGCTCAATGGGTCACACCCATAATTCCCTTTTCTACATGCCATCACCACCGTAATTATGTCTGCTTCTTTTTATCTTCTTTTGCTTTATGCTTTTACTTTCTGCTTTTACTTTGTTTTTCTGCTTTGCTTTTGCTTTTGGCCTGGTTGCTACTGTGACCTTTTGTTTTCTGCTTTGCTTTTGCTTTCCGCTTTTTCGACAAGCTGATGGATGGAAATGGTGGCATTGTATGGCTCCATAACTGTCCTTTGGGGGAGGCTGTAGCTTTTGATAAAGAAGTTCTTCTTTTCCTGCACGTTCCTGCACATTCTAGCCTTCCAGAGGTCATTTTTCCTTTGGAAACAATCATCACAAGAATCTCATCCTCACGGGACCAATTCCCCTCATCCGGAGCGTCCTGCAGTGATGATCATTTTTCTTTTCCTGTGATTTGCAGAAGGATCCTAGATTTTCTTTATTCTTTTTGCCTTCTGCTTGGCGAGATGTTGGCAGCCAGTGAAGTTCTCTGATAGCGTGTGATGATCTTTTGCCTGTATTCTCGATGTCGTTGAACACAAGTGCGTTCGCTCTCAGGTGAGTACCGGAGGACAATGTCCTTCATGTACTGGAGCTTGAGGTCACGTGAGGCATTGAGCATGGTGGGAGGCAAGTAGCGCTCCAGCGAGCTGAAGAGCAAGGGACTGAACTTCAACTGCTCCAGGTCCTCGTAGCTCTCTACATTGTGATCCTTGTTCGGCATCAGTCTCAGCGTATTCGACAAGCTCATCACGTAATTTTCGTTGTTGCCTGTGCTCAACGTTTGCGGCGGCGGCCTCCGTCGGTCCGCCGCGCCGTTCGTAACCATGTCAAAAATCTTATGCAACATCTGCCACTTTTATCAATCTTGGGCAACATGTCTGTTGAGCCATTGCTGGGCTTTTCGAGAGCTTCGTCGAGAGGGAAGGACGAAGTGCGGAGGGCGGTTTTAGGGTAGAAGAAAGATAGGGTGTTGTGGGCGAGTAAGGTTCTGGGGATTAAACCCAGAAGGTGAGATTTTCCGAAGAGCAAGGAAAAAGAGGAGAAGAAAAAGAGATGGGGTTTTAAATGCGGAGAAGAAGAGGAGCAGTTGAGACTGAGAAACGAGCTTCCCTCCATTGTTGGGCATCTGGGAGATTTTAGATAACGTGACTGCCTCTCCCTGTATACCTATACCCCTTGCCCTTTTTGGGGGTTTTCTGGAAAGTCACTGAATTTGGAGCCGCGTGGATTGTTTTGGTTCGCACAATTTGTCAGCAAGTTGGGCTAGAAATCAAATGCGAGAAGGAGATAGGTTTTGCAGTGACTCTGCAGGGGTTTGGTTCTTGGGTTTTTGCAGATTCACGGTGGAGGTGAAAAAATGAAAGAGTACCGACATAACTTTTCGTATCGTTTCCTACAGACGGCGCCAAATGTTGATGCACAAAGCCGGAGGTCTTGGAACAACGTAAATCCAACCATGAATCTGCAAGAAAGTAAAGAACACAAAATGTATCGTGGTTCACCCCAATGTTTGGGCTACGTCCACACTGATATTGTATTTCTCTCTTTGTGAGAGGATTGTGAGGGAGAGAGAGCTCGAATATGAGAGTGAGGGTTTGCTCTGAATCTGAGAGCCCTTCCTATGGGGATATGAGGCTTGAGGTTTGTGAGGGTGAGAAAACCTTTTTATAGAATAAATGCTCCTCACTTATTACATATTTACCCCTTCATTTATTACATAATTACATTTGAGTTCCCCAAGTATTTATACGAGATCTAAATACGGAGACCCTAAGTATAGTACAAACACCTTCCACAAGCTCCTCTTAGGTTTTTATTGTTGAATTGAATAAATTGCTAAAATCAAATGATGAAAATTAACATAGTGTATGAAAAAAATAATAAAAGTGTAGATGGCACCACATACTTGAAAATATCGGAAAGGAATCCTTTCCGGATCCATTCCACCAAATCAGAGGATTCGGATCATTGCAATTTGATCAAATGACTACAAACTTAGGCTCATTTTAAAAGTTATAATAATTTTAACCGTTTGATTAGATTTAATAGCTCAGATCCTCTGATTTGATGAATTTGATGGAAGAGATCCGTAAAGTATCCATTTTCGAAAACAACCATTTTCTAAATCATTTGCCGATTAAACTTAATCCAATGCACCTGAATCTTTCACTCTTGGTTCTGGCCAACCATTGATGTCGACTTTAAAGGTCGAGACATATCCATTATATATCACATCAACCAAAAGTATTCTTGTACCCTATATACGGCGGGGTACCCCTACACCTATTGCCATCTTAACCTCCCAACCCTAAATGAGTAGGCCATCGATGATAATACAAGCAAAGGAGATACAATTGTCAGGTGGAGTATGGTTTGAATGGTCAAGCTCCAAATAATTGGTGTTCATGTAAAACATTGGATACCATCATCTTTTTACCTTATAAATCATGTATATACATTTGCTTAATTTTCCCTTTCGTTCTTCTTTTAGTTTTACTATCCCTTTTGCTCTTTCTGCATCATTTCCGCGGTTTGCAACATAAAAGTGAGGAGCACCTAATTTTGAATTCGTGTTGCTATCTAAAATAGGAAGTGGTTCTCACTCTCATGATGCGTGGTTAAAATAAAATCGATTTTATCGGTTTTAATAGTAAAAATGTAGCAAATTTTACATGTGTGTAACATTTATTTAGTAATATTCGTCGTTATAAATTTCACGTTAAGTACACTAACATTAGAGAAACATCTAATTATAAAGTTATTGGTGCTAAGACAATTGCTTTGTAGCAAGATGGAAGAGATGAGAGTGAGAGGGAGACGAAGAGGAAATTGCCCTTACTCTTCCTCTTTCTAAACAAGTGGACTTGTAAGGGCAATTTCATTGCTTTGCCCTTGCCCTCACCCCACCCTAAAACGAGGCTTGCTCTTAGAAATGAGGATTTTCAAAGCTCAATATTTAAGGGATGACATTATAACTACACGGTGTTATAGTTTGAGTCCTAAACCTTGTTCCAAATGATGATATAAGGTTATGTTGAAATTTCCTTTCATTTCTTAATATAAATAGTATCGTTTGTTAAAAAAAAAGATCATATCAAATTTTTTGTAACTTGAGTTATGGTTATATGATTAAGGATGAGATACTATAAATCATAACGCACAATTATTTTCTAACATGGTGTATGCAATTTCTCCCATTCCCTATTATTATTTAACAACAAACTCATTGTTTATTTTCTCAACATTTGTGATTTGTCTAGCGGTATATCTTTTGTAAGATGCAATTTTTATGCTTGATATTTACGTCCGACTTTGGATTAACATTTTTCATTGTCTTTTATACTATCCTATGGGGTTTTTAATGAAACGACTATTATTTAGAAAAAAGAAAACTTAAAATTATACTAAAAATGGCAAGCACACTAAAATGCAATTAGATTATGAAAATGAAAAAGAGAAGGGCAAAGCTCTAATAAAAATAAAATTAGGAGGGTATCTTGGTAATTTCGAATTGTAGTAGCATGACACGTGGGCAATGCAGAAGAAGCGTCCCGGCTCTGAGACTAGCCAACCAGAGTTACTGGCGCGGTTTGGTTCGAACCCAACGACGTCTTTAACACACCGAAAATAATGTCGTTGACTATTTGACCTGACTCCAATGGCACGCCCAGTTGGGGTGATGATAAAAGCACGTGTCGGTGACAGGACGGGGTCACCCTAATACAAAAAAAGAAAAAAGAAAAGGGAAAAGAATTCGATCCCCCCAAGCAGGGACATTTCTGGAAACTCCGTTTCTATATAATCCCACCCTCCGTGCTCTCCTCACGTTTAGTCTTCGACTGTACCTGCAATCTTTACTCTCTCTCTCTCTCTCTCTCTCTCTCTCTCTTTCTCTCTCCCTCCCTCCTCTGCTTGTTGTGAAAGCTTCCGGAGCGCTGTAATACAATCTCGTTCGCTCAAGCAATCTCGCTTTCGAATTGGGTTTTCTGCACTGTAAGTTTTCTTTTCGATTTCACAGCTTTTGATGGCGGATTGGTCGATTTATTCATGTTTTTGGATCTCGACTTTCTGTTTGCTTCCCGAGAAAATGAAGTGGAAATTTTCCGGGATGAAAAAAGCTAACATTTTTTTGGCTGTCGCTTCGTTTTCCATTGCAGGGGATTAGATTAAGGAAAAGGTGTTGGAGATCCGTAGATTTGTACTGTGGGTAAAGCCAGAACAGCATGCGGTGGTGGTTGAGTCTCTCTGTTGATGTTATTCGTAAAGTCATCTCTTTGAACCTTTACTGCAGAGTAATTCTGTAATTCTTCGTTTTACTAAGCAGTGAATATTCAAATTCTTGAAAACCCTTCAATTTTCTTACCATTTTCCTGAATATTTTCCATGGGATCCACTTTTTTCATCGTCGTTCCTTGTTATGTTCGTCAGATTAGTTGATTTGAATCCGAAAAGCCTAAATCTTTAGCTGAAATTCTGATTAGAATCCCTCTCATTTGCTTGTATTTGGTTAATTTAGGTTAAATTCATCTACTCTTATCGTGTTTTCTCCATTTGGTACTAGTTGATCAGCCTTCACTCTTTCGAATTCCGGGTTCACTTTCGTGTCAATCAATCAGCTCAGACTTTCTCAGATTTGATTTGAGATTTAGTGTATTACTCTCTGTTGCAATTGTTGTTGTTTGGAAGTTGTCATTCCAAAAAAAATTCAAGGGCCGGGAAGTTGTTTAGTTATGGTGTGCCAAGCAGCGAGCCAAACAAGATTTCGGGCATTGAAACACGAAAATGGGATTGATGGGAGCGCCACCATAATTGTTAGAGTAATAGCATGCTTTCAACCTCTCCAGGATTGCCAGGTTAGTTAAGCTCAAACATAATTTACTACTTGTTATCCCAAAACTGTCAATTGAAGGATTAATTCGGGTTTATTCGTTCTGTTTTTCACGCTGGATAATGGTTGATGGTGCCTAATGTATGATTGTTGGGTATTTTCCAGGCTGAATATTTTCGACATTTGCTGAAACCCGTAACGTAGGAAGATTGCTGTATATCGTGTTCAAGTTGAGCTGGATTTTTTAGTTTATTTCTTTCTTGCTGAAAGTGAGACATAAATCAACTATTTCTAGTTGTACATACGTCCTTCTGGTACGTTTTGTATTTCCGATTTGATGGATTGTAGTTTATTGTTTTTGGTTTGTTTTTTCGGATTCCTCTTTAAGTTTTTAGAAGTTTATATATTTCTGATTGGACTTGTAGGTTGTTGTTTTGGTTGGATGGGTGAGAATTTTGGAACCTGGATTCCTCAGCAGCATCTTGGCTGGCAACCACCCGATCCGAATGCCATTGGTGCTCCAATTGGCTTGGGGCAACAAAACTTTGTTTCTGCATATGGGAAACTAGGCACTAATATCCTATCGATAAATGGTACCATGCCACCATATGCATCTTCCGAGTTGCCTCATCCACAAGTCGGCAAACCAAATGAACCTCACGGTTGGTTCTATTGCTTACCCTGTATCAGACAGGCTGTCATGCCTGCCACCGATAATGGTCTCAAAGAGAGAGTTTCTTCTGCCCGTCATGGAATTCCTGGGGAGACATTTGTGCCGAATGCAGACAGTGCCTTTGAACAGAAGAGACTCCTTGTTAACAATCCTTGTGGGGATCAGACAACTTTGATCTTTAGTTCTGGGATGGTGAATCCCATGCAGTGCCGTACTTCTTGGAATCCGTTCCAACAAGGAGCTTATTATTTGGATGGGGATGATCCTCGAAATGAAAGAGATTTTAAAAATTTATCGGGAGCAGCTTTGACTGATGAATTCAAAGGAAGTGATGAAAATGGTGCTGAAAGTGAGATGCATGAAGACACCGAAGAACTGAATGCCTTGCTCTACTCAGATGGTGATAGCGATTATACCGAGGACGATGAAGTTACTAGCACAGGCCATTCCCCTAGTACAATGACAGTTCATGAAAAGCAAAATTGGTTTGAAGAAGTTGCTAGTTCTGATGGAATGGATAAAAAGCGGAAGCTATTTGATGAACGTTATGATCATGTACCATCTGTCATGGACACTGCGAGTTCCATGAAACACAACCGACCTCTGGAGTTGGAGGATGATGCGGAATCCAGTTGTGCCTGCAACAGAAGTTCTGGATTAAGAGAAGTGGATTCCTTTACCAGCAACAAGAAGATGAGAAAGGAAAAAATCCGTGAAACCATTAACATTCTGCAGAACATAATTCCCGATGGCAAGGGAAAGGATGCGATGGTGGTGCTGGATGAAGCAATCCACTACTTAAAGTCGTTGAAGCTCAAGGCCAAGGCTTTGGGACTCGACTCTCTCTGAGCTTCAATACGTCACTCACTTCCAGCAGTGCTTCCAGTAAGCACTTTGTATTACTCGTCATTGGTTCTTGTCAATTAGTAATATAGTTTAAAGTGATTATGGAGAATAAGTCCTGTGTACATGTGCTGCTTGCGGATGCGGCACGACATGAAATAGGTTCCGGCTAGGGTGGCGAAAGCGGGAGCGGCCCGGGAGAGGAAGAATGGAGCTCCAAACCCTCTTGATGAAGCATTTGTTCAATGATTGAAATGGTTAATGATTTGTTTATAGGGTTAAGAGAAAGTGACAAGCGCACCTGGGAGAAAGAGAGCATGGCATGTATTGGCATGGGGTGAATTCAAAGAGAAGGAGGAGAGGGGCCCCACCAAAAGAGATGAAGAGTGCACGCCCCTTGTGTTTTTTGGGTCCCAACACTTGACTTTCCTCTCACTTTTGTGTTTACTTGTCATCTCTCTCTGTGTACAACTTTGCACGGCAAGAAGGCCTTCTCCGGCTCCATCATGCTGCCAGCTTGCCACAAGGGGTCCCAAAACCAACTATTCTCTGTTGTGCAGAAACAAAAGATTCAATCCGTGACAGCCAAGTGAGCAGAGGGAAACCCACATGGGGTTTTCAGTGAGCAAAGAGTAGTTACTGTTTACTGTGACTCGATGGTGAAAAGACAGATTTACCCCATGAGCTGATGGGGTTACGTTGCGGCAGCTAAGAGACTGACCGCAATTGGTTTGACTTTCTTTCGGTTAGTTTATTACGAGATCGCTTCACACCTCGTGGTGCTTACACCTCTCGCCTATCGAAGTTGTGTTCTAGACTCTAGTGATGTTATTACTGTGGTTAATTTCAGCGTGGTTTTTTTTTTGGGGGGGGGGGGGAGATATGTAAATTATGTGTGTTTGGAGTTGCTGTTGTCCCGATGTCTATGTACTTACGTCGCGTGCAAGCATTTATGATACGAGACAGCGATGTGTTTCAATAGTTGTGTATTGTGAAACATGTGATTGTGATTCCCCTTGGTTTTTGTTGTATGAGATATTGTTTTGTCGCTGAAATTTGAAATATTTTCTTGCATTCGGTTATGTAATTGAGAGGGACGAGGGTGCGTTTGCGGGGGAGGGACCACTGAGTTTGCATTGTTGGGGAGAGGAAACATTTGTGCGTGAGGGGCAGGGGTGAGTGAAGGGGAAATTATTATAAACGATGACTCTATGATGTAATTGTATTCTGATAACCAAAAGTCTAAAATGCGTAGATGATGTTTTACCGTAGTGGTGAAAAGCGAACATACCTATGCACTATAGTACAACTACAACCCTCTTCTCTAACAACTAACAATTTAATCCACAACCGTATCGATTTTTAGAAAAATGAATATATCCAAAGATCCTGAAAATGAAGGTAGAGAATCATCCGTAAAACAGGGGAGGGTACGGGCAGGAGGCCACATGTTTCGTGTGATTTGGAATATTGTAGCGAGGCGTGTCTACGTAATAGGAGAGAGAATCTTATTTATTCCGAGAGTAAATTGGGTGTCCAAATCAACAAAGTTGTCCAGAAACAAGTACATAAAACTACTCCTCACTAAAATATTCCAAATCTCATGTGAAGACAAATTTTCTGTGTAATGGAAATTAGAGCCCAAGTTCACTTTGGCCCATCCTCTGAGTTTCCAACGCAGCTCAAGCCTAGTCGTAGAGTCCATAAACCATGACTTACGAAAACGACATGCCGTGTTCCTGACCCCTCTCAACAATTCAAAACAATATATGACAATACAGCGTGACCCAGGTCTCAACCATATTAATCACGGAAAAGGTCTCTTCAAATTCTTTCTACTAAATCCACCCAAGACATATCATTTGAATATTTGAAATTTGATTGAATGACTATAAACAGGAGTTCACTTAAAAAATTATAATAATTTTAATCGTTAGATCAAATTTTAAAGACTTTAATTATATGCTTTGGTTTACTTGATGAAAATGATCAGAAGAGAATCCGTTTCCATTAATCACCGCAGAAAAATTGATCAACGGTGGTTAAACACCACGCGGACGTCTCACAGCCGTCGATCTCACTTGATAGTAGAAAGTATAAATAAATAAATAAATAAATTTGTTAAAAAAAAAAAATTAAAATGGTAAGGGAAAAGGCCGGCTGTTCGTGTTGCTGAAAATTGGACAAGGAGGAGAATCGAGAAGCTTTTCTTCTTCTGCAAGTAGCTTACTGAAGATTGTCGGTCCGGTACACTCGATCGCGTTTCGGTTTCGGGTTTTCGGCTCTTCCATCTTCAATGGAGGGTGTGCCTTTTCACGACGGCAACATCCACGACTTGATTGAGAGACGATACGTCGACGTTCGGCACGTATGTTCTTCGTCCTTCCCTCTGTTGAGTTTTGGAAATTTCGGCCCGCAATTCGGCATGGATTTTCGTGTTTTTGTGAGGATTGGGTGAATAATTTTGCTTTCTGTTTACAGGATGCCAATCAAAGGTTGCAGATGCACTCGTCGTTGGTGCGAAGGCTTTCGCAGGAAAGGGAATTGGAGGTTGGTTGGTTTCGATTTCAGTTCCGGCATTTCATTTCGCTTCCAGTTAATGTAGTAAATGCGAATTCTTGTGATGTGAGGTGGAAAATGTGATAATCTATGGCAGTTGGAAATTTGTTAGTTGAATTATCCATCTGGTTCTTCAGTTGTTAGTTGTGTGTTTAGGATTGGAGGGAACGCGGTTCGACCGGAAACTAGGTTTTTGATGATGCTAGTATTGACTTATGAGTTAAAAAATTGTATCGGCACTTCATTTGAAAAATGATCAAGTTGTTTTTTCAGGATTTTAATTTATGGACTAGGTTGAACTAAATTGCTGATTGGGCGAAACACTACCTCAATTGTACTCTTCCTTTTGAATATGAGTTTGAGACTGTAATGACACTAGTCGGGCAGCTCGGTGAACTTTTAGTGTAGTGGGGGAACAACTGACAGTCAAACTTCTGCACATGGGGCTGAAGTCGTGATTTTTTTAGTTTCTGCGATTCAGGGCACCTAATTTTCTTACTGACGTTCATTGTATCACATTGTTCCCCAATTCAATTTTTCAACAGCATGTGAAAGATTTCCTGCCGTAAATGTTTTAACGTTTAAACAGATGGAAATACTGTAGAATGTGGAGTGTTTTTTTGTTGGAGACTTCATTCTTTGCTTTTATGTGCATGAACAAGTGTGAAAATCTGATTGGTACTCAAATTTATTTGGTACATCAAACTAGTATGATTTCTATTGTTGAGCCTCCGGTGCGGAGGTATGGTTTGGAAATACGAATTTTGGCTGTTGTATAATCAATTTCCTATGTTTACTTTTCTTCTTTGGATGTGATTTATGGAAAGAAAAAAAATCCACTGAGTTCAAAATTGTTGAAGTTATATATATATATGTTTACATTTCTATAATTATCATTTTATGACTCTTTCTCTCTTTCTCTCTCTCTCTCTCTCTTTCTAGGGGCATCAAGGTTGTGTTAATTCTATTGCTTGGAATTCGAATGGCTCGCTTTTAATATCTGGATCAGATGACACACGGGTTTGTTAATTACTTAATTCCGTGATATTATTTATAAATTTATAACATTTCCCAAGTGATTTACAGTTAGCACAGAAATAGAAGAACGATACATGAAGTAAAGGGGATTGTAAAATGTTACATAATATGATATTAGTATGGTGTGAGCAATGTTATTCTACATAGTTAAGATGCAGACACTTTCAGAACCATCCTATTGACTTGGATACATTTGTTGAATTTCATTGAAATTATACATCTGGTGAATCACATATATTTCTTCATTGAGAATTGTTTTCACATTGCATTACTCTGCTCCCTAAGTCACTACTTCTGCAAAGATGAAGAAATATGGATGGGATAGATGGTGCTTGAACAGAAGTTAAGCATTCTTTTCCGTTGGAATAGTCTTTTGTTGTCGAGGTCAAAAGCTTGGTAACGCTTCTTAAAGGGAAAGTGAAGATGTATATTTGTGAAATGCAGCTGTATCTGTACTGCATTGTGACCATGTTATTAATGCCTCCATATTCTGCAGATAAATATCTGGAACTACCCTAGTCGGAAGCTTTTGCATTCTATAGAGACTGGGCATTGTGCGAACATATTTTGTACAAAATTTGTCCCTGAAACTTCTGATGAGCTCGTGGTCTCTGGAGCTGGAGATGCAGAAGTAATGTTTAAACATTATAAATTGTGAATGGAACACCCTATGCTGACACTTAAATACTAAACATAAGTTAAACTTATCTTTTCACAGGTTCGATTATTTAATTTGTCTCGTTTAAATGGGAGAGGAACTGATGATAATGCTATTTCTCCATCAGCTGTGTATCAATGCCATACTAGAAGAGTAAAAAAGTTAGCTGTAAGATTCCAGATTGTAGAGAAATTTCATTTTTGTGTGGTATCTTTAATGACTCGAGAAGAAAATTATGTTTTGTGGGGTTGTTCTCGGTTTTATGAGTATCAAACATGTCTCATAGTTTCCGCCTGCTATTTATTGCAGGTTGAAGTTGGAAATCCCAATGTGGTATGGAGTGCAAGTGAAGATGGAACTTTGAGACAGCATGACTTCCGAGAGGGTACTTCTTGCCCACTTGCTGGATCCACTAATCAAGAATGTCGCAATGTTTTGGTAAGTACTTACGTTAATTAGATGTTATACTTCATTTTATATAACATGAAAACATCAATTTGTCATGTTGTAAACTCAGGTTATAAACTCGGGTAATTAAAATTAGATGGAACTCTGAAGGGGATCAGGGAATGTTAAACTGGGGTTTATTTTGGTGGATAAAAAAACTAATAGCAAGTCAAAAGTGTGAGTAGCAGGACAGATGTGGAAAACATAAAGGAAAAGAGAAAAATTTGGAGATGAAACTATTGGTTTTCTATGATAGTTTAGAAGGCATGCATATACTTTTTGTGCCCTCATAGGGTTTTATAGGACTTTTTTTTATTGAATTTCAACAGTTAGATTAACGCTTCATGCTCACTACATATGCCAAATTTTTTTGGTCATTCTAATCACTAACATTCCTTCTATTTTATATTAGCATTAGGAGTTTTTGACTTTTTTATCTCAGAAATCAAACCTTCTTACTGGAATAAGTCTACAATAAATTGCTTGAAATTCGAATTCGAAAAATTAAATCCAACGACTGGATTAACAAATTAAATTTATTAAAAAGTCATTCCGTGATGTAAAACTCGTTAGCTTTTTTCTTTTTATTTTATAAGGAATAAAAATCATTAGTTTTATGTTCGTGTTAATTGATCATGCTCCTTATAACATTTTCCTATAGTGAAGATTTCTTGAGAAGATATCTAACTAATGTTGTCAAGGAAATATGGCACTTCATTATTTTGTGACAATTTCATCAAACTTCTTGTAAATTATTCGTTACATCTTGTCAAGCAGCCACAGAGAAGGAAGTTATAATAGTGAAGATTAATGTTCTTAAGGGATTTCATCTTGAATTGATACTTGACCAGTAAATAAAGCTATTGGCAAGCTGTAGAATCCAACTTTATCTAGACTACTCTGTATTACAATTTACAAGGAATAGATATGTATAAATTCCTAATGTGTCCTTGTACCTATGAAGATTTACGCGAGTTCCATTACTTACTGCTAAGTAGGACTTAGTATTCTGTGTATATTTGTGTAAAAACTAAATTTTATTTCCAAATTTTCAATACATGGTAGTAGCAATCTTTACCTGGCACCAGGGTAGGAACTTAGATGTGTAATCTTTCTTTTAATTGGGAGTTTGTTTCTCAAATGTGCCATGTCCATGATTGACTGGTAATTTGTCTAGGTTGATGAACTTCTATTTAAAATCTTCATGTCGGTGAATATTTGTTTTCTTCTCTCTAATACTCTCAAAATGTATTTACAATACAGTATTGATGAACTTTCTCCATTGAGTCACATTAAAAATTTACTTTAGCAAAAAAACTTGTGTAGATTTGATAGTTAACCATTCTTTTGCAGCCTGGAACTTTCGGTGCTTTCTATTTCCCTCTGTCCTAATTCTTTGGAAATCATTGTTTACAAATATATTCTTAATGGCAGCTTGACTTGCGGTGTGGAGCAAAGAAGTCACTGGCTGATCCCCCCAAACAAAATTTTTCTTTAAAATCTTGTGATATCAGTTCCACTAGACCTCATTTACTCCTAGTTGGCGGGAGGTACTTTGCTGTTGTTGGTTCTTAATGCAATGAGTTTATTTAACTTCCTTCTGCTTCAATTTCAACTGAATCTCGTCTTTAATGTTTGCAGTGATGCATTTGCACGTTTATATGATAGAAGGATGCTGCCACCACTGACATCCTGTCGGAAACGGACAGCGCCACCTCCTTGTGTTAACTATTTTTGTCCAATGCATCTCTCTGACCGTGTTAGTTCAAAGTTCTTAATACTCCTTCGCATCCTGTCTTCATAAGAACTCAGATTCTAGTTTTTGTTTGGTAAAATGTATGCTGGTTGTGCTTGCATGAAACTATTTGATACAATGTTTGGATGTTTTGTTCTTTCTTTTATGGATTACAGTTTAAGTCAGAGATGTTACAGCGTTTAGCAGGAAAATTTATGTAAATCTTGCTCAGGTTTTTGTGGATATGCTTTGGAGCATCATTTTCTTTCAATTGTAACTTATTTTCTCTGGCCCTAGAACATTTTGACTCTTTTAGTTGTTATTTATCCTTTTACCTTTTAACAGATAAACTCTTTCATGTCTCTGACCCCAGAACATTTTGACTCTTTTAGTTGTTATTTATCCTTTTACCTTCTAACGGATAAACTCTTTCATGCTATCCTCATTATCTTCCCTCCACTTACAACCTCTTCTAGGGCAGGCAAGAAGAAGTTGTTGATGGAAGTTTTGGATGTTTGATTAGTATGCCTGAGTTTAATGTATAACCAATTTGTTTATCACATATATATTGAAGAAACTTGTATATTTTTTCAGGGACGTGCTAGCTTGCATTTGACTCATGTTGCATTTAGTCCAGATGGAGAAGAGGTTCTACTTAGTTATAGTGGAGAGCACGTATATTTGATGAATGTAAATCATGGTATATTAATTATCCTTCAAACCATATTGCTTATGCAGTTAAATGTTGTGATTTACATAGCAAAGGTGTAGTTTATTATAGGATGAAAATATTGTTGGTTAATTTATCATTGATTCAGATGAAGATCCAATTATGCTTGGACTATTTATGACAACAAATATATATATATATATATATATATATATTTTTTTTTTACGGAAAGTGTTGACAACAAAAATCTTAGATTTCACTTTCTTATTCCGTTATTCGTCATTTTTTTTTTCATCTGGTTGTATCATATTAGTAAATTCCAGCTAAAAAATATAGATTGGTTTTGCAATTCCAGCTGGTGAGAGTGTTATGCAGTATACTCCTGGAGATGTTTCGAAACTAACGAGCTTCAGTCCTCTACTCAATGGTGCTGAACTGCATCAACCAGCATCCATTGTGTTCAGAAATGGTGTTCCTAAAAGAGGCAACATTGCTGCTAGGGTGTGCGTCTTTTCTTATTTAGTTGTTGCATCCTTATCATTTTTATTTTGTCTGAAGGGAATTGGTAGTAGCTGGTATTCTCTTGCAAATCCATTTGTGGCGTATCTAATATGATATAGTTGTTTCAGTTTGAGAAGTGCAGGAATCTAATTCAAATTGCTGAAAGATCCTTGGAGGGGACAGATTATTTTTATGGCATTGAAGCGTGCAATGAGGTGTTGGATGGAAACAGTTGTGGTATTGGGCCTACACTAAAGCATGATTGCCTTTGTATTCGTGCGGGATTGTTGCTTAAGGTAATTTTTTATTGTGTGAAGTTACTTGGTTGGAAACATATTCATTAGTTGAAGATTTCTGGCACTCGATTTTCCCTTTTTTTTTCCTTTTCCAGCGCAAGTGGAAAAATGATGTTCATATGGCTATAAGAGATTGTTATAATGCTAGGAGGCTCAATAGCTCCTCTTTCAGTGCTCATTACTATATGTCTGATGCTTTATCGCAGGTAAATTTTGTAGTGCTTCCTGCAGTTGACTGATTTTGGTTAGTAATTACATTGCTGTCACTAAGTGTTGTGACTAATCAAGCCTTTATTACCATCATTTCGATTTTCCCAATTGGCCATTTTACATTTTTTTTCTCTTTTTGTTAGGTCGAGTCATTGTAATGTTCTACAAATTATTTCATGTCACTGTATAGTCTTCCTGTAGGACAGGACGGATTGAGATTAAGAGGATCAAATTTTTACCAGGTTAACGTGTGTTACAGAAGATGCAATATTGCAATACAACCTTTTTTTATTTATTTATTGGAATGTGTTTAAACTTGTTGCCTTTTCCTATATAGTCGTGGTATCCTTGCTAGGATTGTAATCTGATTTTCAAATTTATGGGTGTGTACACCAGTTTCTGTTGTTTGTTTATGTATCACCTATAAATTATTGGTCCCCAATATGCTTTGACAACAAGTGCAATTTATATACACTAGGTTATGTCACTCCAGTGATGGGAGTCACTGCAATATATTGAAAGTTGCACAGGAGAAATAAAATAGGGCGGGGAAGAGAGAAATTGGTAGATAGAAGTTGAGCGTAATTATTATAAAATATTATATTAACCTTAGTTTTTAAATCTGTGGTTATACTTTCTTTGAAAAGAAATCTATGATCATACATGTTTAACATAAAGGGGGTATAATTGGCATGGTTCTTAGACTGTAAACCTTTGTCGGCCTGGGTTTATAATTTACTTGTGAAAGTTATTGTAGACCATTCATTTATGTTGTTCTCTTGAGGGCTTAAATTTTACTCCTACAATGCTGAGAAACTGTTTGTTAGTTTATGACTGAAACAGGGAAATGCGATGAGCTTGTACCTGTCTTTTTGTTTGTGTTTGTGACTTATTGGTTGGTAATTGCTGTTTCCTTGTAGTTGGCTAAACATAAAGAAGCTCTGGAATTTGCTATCGCAGCCCAATCTTTGGCTCCATCAAATTCTAAAGTAGCAGAACGATTGGAGCATGTAAAAAGGGATCTTGCTGCAGGTTTGTGACTTGGTCCCCAAATAGTTTTTCAATTGATCAGCTTTTAATTTTATTCAGTACAGTAGTGTTGGCTGGACCATTTTAAGTGGACTAGAACTAAAACATTTGATGTTTCCCTCTTAACCTATTGTTCCTGTTTTTTGAATAACTACAGCATACTGGAATGACAACAATTTTTTTTAATAATTCGATATGATGTATAATTTGTGGACGCATACATGGGTCTTTGACATGCCAACTTCCAAAATCTCGACGTTTTTACTTTTTTTTTTTTCCTTTTTCATCTGCACAAAGGCATTTTTTGTTGTTACTTGGGAAAACCATATTTGGAAAAATTAAAATAATTGACAATATAAGAACTGTTGTAGTTTTCTCACTAAATCTTTAACAGTTCAACACCTTCATTTCTTCATTTATTCTAAATGAATAATGTGAATTGGGGATTGATTTCTAGCCATTAATTTAACTAATCAAAGAAGAATTAAGGGCCAGAAATTAGTGACTCTGAGATTCAATGTACTTCGCTGATGGTAGTTGGATTGGTGAGCCAAATGCCAATCATCCTATAAAATGAATGCGTTGTAAATTGACATGATTTGTAAGGATAATATTTATGGCATCTTTTGTATTGATTCTTTGTTGTGCAGTTCTAATTGTTTGTTTTAATGTCTAGCTGAATCTGAAAGAAATGGTAAGCCAAATGATGGAGCACCCAGGTCTGAACCTCGAGGTGAAAGAGTACTATCACTGAGTGAACTACTCTACCGATCAGAGGGTAATAGTGATGTTTCACAAGATGGTCCAAGATCTGAAAGAGAAGATTCTGATTATGATGAGGAATTGGAGTTGGACTTTGAAACGTCGATCTCAGGTGATGAAGAGCATGACATCGAGCCCAATATTCTACAAGGAAGCTTAAACTTGAGAATTCATCGAAGAAGTGATTCTGCTAGAGAAGTTGGTGGTGCAAACGGCTCATCTGGATCCCCTTCTTTGTCGTCTCAAAATGAAAGACTAACATATCAGGTTGCTTTCATACTTCTGATGCAACTCTGGTGTTTTCAGATTGATGACATGCAATGCTGTTGTCAGCCTTATCTTATATGCCATTTTGCTGATTTTTATCTTATTGCATTCCTTCTTTGTTTACCTGTCGAGGATTGATCATGATTTCTTTTTTGATTGTTCTTGAAATTGGTCCAAGTATAGGTTCACTGTGTTGGATGGTATAAAAACGTTGTTGACTTTTATGTGATCTGTTCTATAATTTATTCCTCATTCTAGGTATTCATTGCCCAGCCACTGATTCTTTCTATGCCCTTTTCTGTGATAAGTCTTCATACACCCCTTAATGAAGCAAGAAGAAAATTTGTTTTTTATGGCTTACGCACAAGCTTAGAAAATTAATGTAGAGGTTAACTATATGTTTAAATGTAATTATGATAACTTGGCTTTTTACTATTTAATTTAGGTTTCCTGTTATATGAGGACATGTTGGTATATGAGATTGCCTTTCTATTATATGAGGAAATGTTGGATATGAGATTGCCGATATAAAGATTAGAATGGAAGTTGTTCTTAGTTTAATTTTATTTCTATCTTAATTTTCTCTGTTCTTATTTTTACATCACCATTCAGAAAAGTCCAATTTTTATGCACTGATTCTTTTATTTTATTGGTTGAATAGCATTAACTTTGTGCTGGATCAGCTCCAAATACGATCCTCTTGTTTTTTCTTTAGCGTCAATAAAATAATTTCTTTAATTTAATACATTCTTGTTTTCTTCTCAAATTTACATTTCAGCCTGAGGCAGCGATTGATATGAAACAGAGATATGTTGGCCATTGTAATGTTGGAACTGACATAAAACAGGCCAGCTTTCTTGGGCAGCGAGGTAATTTGGTTTGCTGTTGATCTTACTTAAGAATACGATGCTATTGAGTCGTGAAATTATTAGTACTCGGTCATTGTTGGTATTGAATGATAGTATTACAGGTAAAAAATCTGCATCGTTTTGTGAAATGTTATCCTTTTTTCTATATTCATGAGCTGTGGTAGTGTGTGGTTACTTCCTTTAGATGAATCTACATAGCAGAGTTGCCTCAATGGCTCGTCATACAAATGCTACGTGGCATCCTCAAATATATTTGTGTTTTGGATTTGATCTTAGTCACATTGATATTATTCAGTTTCATTTTTGTTACTTGACAGGGTGGTTTGTAGGTCTCAAGTGTTAAGGGCCCATATGGTAACCATTTCATTTGTAGTGTTTAGTTCACTTTTTGTGCTTGAGATATGAAGAAAGTATGGTGTTTGGGGGGTGGTGTGGGGGCCGGTTGGGGGGTTTTTTTGGGGGGGTGTCAAGAAGGGTGATGGGAGATGGGGAGAAGAAATAAAGAATGAACGAAAGCAAAATCTGATGTAAAACAACTTAAAAAGATTTTAGTCTTTATTTTTGTCCTTCCTTGGACATTTCCTCTACATCTCTTCCACCATCGTTCCTCCACTCTTCTATATTCCTCACTTCTCTTATGTATTTCCGCTCTATTTCAAACATGAAAATGAAAACTAAAACGAAAAGTGAACTGGTTATCAAGCGGACCTAAGGTGTTGATACAGAGTCCTATCTTTATACCTGCTTTGTTATATCTTTCAGTCTTTGCATGATTTCGACTAAACTGGATGGACTTTTTATTACTTTCTCCTTGTGCATTCTAGTGACAGTCCCTTCAATTTAATTTGTACTTTTTTTATTGGAGGTTAGTCATGAGCTAAGAAATAATTCTGGCTTATTTGTTGAGCATAGATGGCTCTTCATGTCCTTCTTATAATTCGTCTTGATTTAAAGGATAAAAGTTTGTGTTTCATACTGACATTGCCATGCATGATGCCCTGCATACAGACATTGTCATGCATGATGGGCGATTTTATTTATTTTAGTGAAACATATGTGTGCACTTAACAGTTGGTCCATTTATCTCAACTAAAAGGACAAGCTTGAGTTTCAAAAAGACTGGTTTCATGGTCATGGTGTTATCCCTATTGATTTGCAGGAGAATATGTTGCTAGTGGAAGTGATGATGGCAGATGGTTTGTCTGGGAGAAGCGAACTGGTAGACTGATAAAAATGTTTCAAGGAGATGAAGCCGGTATTGTTTTCCCCTGCCACGGAAAATAATGAGGTTACCAACTTCCTATAGTAGTATGATTTAGTAACATATTTTTGTCTCTCTCTGCAGTTGTGAACTGTATACAGTGCCATCCGTTTGATTGTGTTGTGGCAACTAGTGGAATTGACAACACAATAAAAGTGGGTATTATGAAGTCAACTCTATTTTCTTTCTTTTTTGGGTGGGTTGGGGTGGGGATTCCAGAATTATATTTAATTTGTTATGGTTCATTATTCTAGATTTGGACGCCAAGTGCCTCAGTCCCATCTATTGTAGCTGGTGGAGCAGCAGGACCAGAAAATGCTGACGTTTCGGTAGTCATAGAATCCAATCAGCACAGATTAAGCCATAATCGCGAGACTATCCTGTAAGACGTGAAAATCCCCGACTCTATATGATTATCCCATTTGTTACAAAACATGCTTTAGTGACAACTATGTTTAATTTTAACAAACGTAGTCTCAACATGATGCATTAAATACTGAAATTAATACAAGCATCCCAGTGCACAAGGCTCCCGCTTTACGCAGGGTCTGGGAGAGGTGAATGTCGGCTAACCTTACCCCCATTTATGGAGAGGCTGCTCCCAAAAATTAATACAAGCATGTAGTGGGAAAAATGAATTCATGATTGTGCATATGGCATTTTGGATCTTCTTACTAGTCTAATTCATGGTTTCATTTTAGATTATATATGCATTGTTGATTTTGTGGCTTTGAATCCTCTCTTCTTCGAGTGACTAATGCCATTTATCTTAGGTACAGCCGTTCTGAAATTTTGGAGCATTTTCGAATGCACGAGTTCGCTGAAGGAAGCTTGCACCCATTTGAGTGCGCTCAGAGCTGACAAGGTCTAGTGGAAGTATGGAGGTAATGATCATGTCTTACGTCAAACCTATTTGTTTCTTGTTCTTCCCGGACTCCATTTACATGATTGAGCATTTGATAATTGTGAATTAAAATTTCCGTGTAATGTCTTTGGCTTGATGTTGTCACAGTTTTCTTTTGAGTGTAGAATATTTTGGATATGGTATCCTGGGACTCACATGTGTCTCCACAGTAACAAGACATAAACGTAAATTGATAAAACAACTTCCAAAATTTTGAATTAAACTTACAAGGCATACATCTACGGTTCTGTCATATTTGAATACAAATCTTAAATGTAAACCCAAGTTTTTCGCTAAAACTTCCCTGTAGAATTTTAATGCAAGTATAGGACAATCGTTTGTATGGCTTGCCTCAATTTTTAAATTAAACTTACAAGGCATACATCTGCAATATTTTAACGCTGACGGTCAATTCTTTAATAAGCAAAATGTTATGGATATACAGACTAGGCTCTCGTCATACTTCGTGGTTGCTTCAGGAATGTGCAGGTTTTAGACCTACACTTTGATACTAATAGATACTGAAGTTTGCGATGTTTTTGTTTTGGACAGTGGAGGAGGAAGTTGCTGATTTCATAACATGGTACGTATGACTCTGGTTCTGATCTTTCTTTGTTATTACAGATGCGTTATGGTAGGGATTTTAAACGAAGTAATGCCAGAAGTTGATCCGATACAACCGATATTGGTGTTGGCAGAAATCTTGTAGGTTACACAAGGATTATCGTATCCCTAAATTTGTTGAAAACATAGAGATGTTATTATCCGGTTTTCAACTGTAAAGTTTTACCTGTTGGACTCTCTGAAGTTGAGGAATGAGGACGCCTTCATTTTATTTTTGTGTATTCACTTGCTTTCCTGTTTCATGTACAGAATACGAAAGTGAAAGCTCCTCTATTGGCTGTACCCGTTTCCATGTGACATTTGATGGTTCTGTCGTTGCATTTTTTTTGGGCTTTTTTGGATGCAACGATTGTGGAGGGTGTAGGTTAAGTCCGACAATAGGTTCGCCGTATAATGTGGAATCGTTCTCGCCATCTATGGGAGTCAAATTCAAAACTTCACTTACAAATAAAAGAAAACCAGCAGGTTGTAGTTCTAATGTCTAGTTCCAGTTCACTGCTTTGTTGATTCTGTGTTGTTTAATCACTAAAAGCAACATATGCACGGCAACAAAATTCGACGTTGATTAGGCTACTTAGTCAGGGCAATGTATTCGTCTCTTTTACCCAAGTTCGAGAGCAGAAGAAAACGTAAGTTGATGTGGTTACCTTCCGTTGTGTTGCTTGTAGTTTACGTAGCCACGGCTGCCTAATGTTACCTCCGTCTCCAAAACTGAATTTCATTAGAAATAGTTTGGTCATTGAATTTTTACGCTATTGGAGTTTTGGGTCATTAACTAAAAATTCGTTAGTATTAGCCCTCGAAGTTGTTATAATGTGGAGCAATGGTTTTTTTGGATAACTCCGTTAGAACTCCTCTCTTTATTTATCCCCTTAAAATCCTTTACTTTAGATAAAATTTGTAACAGTTACCTGAAAGTATGTACGATTGCTACACATTGTGACAAGTGTATGCACCAATACATATTTTTATAGAGGGACCAAAGACCTATTTGAGTCAAAGTTTAGGAACCAATATTTTAATTTTCTCCATTTGATTATTGTAATGTTATGGAGTGAGTAGAATTAAGGGTGCAAGTTGAATTGTAATTTATAATTTTACCGTTAAGATTTTCATTCCATATCTAAAAATTTCTCTGCCCTTTTGTTACATAGCCGGTGCCCCAACTCCATCTTGAATCGGATACCTACCTACCTACCCGATTCAACCTAGGCACCTACCTGCCTGATAGCAGAAACACGTGTACAACCTGACAGACAGATGATTACTGTTCACTTGTCGGTGTGTTATGTAAAGAGAGAGGTGGATTGTCTGCTTTCTCATCTCTATACTCTTTCCATCCCCTCTTATTTTATGTGATCACGGTTAAGTCACGTCAATATTTTATATTCTTATTATTTTTTATTTTATTATTTTTATAAAAAAATAAATATAAAATGTTAACGTAACTTAACTGTGATCACACAAACAGGAGGGGATGAAAAGAGTATGGAAATAGGAGGGCAGACAATCCACCTCCTGTAAAGAGTAGGATTCTCTCATTTTTTTTTCATTATCTTCTCTCTCATCCTCTCACATATTGTTTTTTTATCTTCTTCTGACTACTAAAAATTTAACACAAAATATTAACATGACTTAATTGTAACCGTTCAAATAGAAAAAAAAGAAAGAGAATGAAAACTAAAAGGGAAGAGAATCATGCTCCATTTTATGAGAACCAAAACAACATAATCGTTGGATGTGTTGATGCACAAAACCGAAGGGGTCTTGGAACAACATAAATCCGACCGTGAATCTGCAAGAAAGTAAAGAACACAGGATGTATCGTGGTTCACCCCAATGTTTGGGCTACGTCTACACTGATGTTGATTGTATTTCTCTGTATGAATGTATGGATTACAAGTGTGAGGGGGAGTCCCCTAGAGAAAGAGAGAGTTTGAGAGAGTTTCTTTGTGAGAGGGTTGCTCTGAATATGAGAGCCTCTGTTTGGGGATGTGAGGCTTGAGGATTGTGAGGGTGAGGAGTCTCTTTTATAGACTAAGGGCTCCTCCCCTTTTACATAAATCATGGGCTCAATGTCTGGAAGCCCAAGTAACGAGGCTCCTCCCCTTTTGTTGTTTCTATGAAAGTCTTGTCATTTCCTATTATGAGGATGTCGTCAACATACAAAGAAAGCTTAATGATAGATTTTTTAGATTTCTTAAGATACCCACAATGATCCTCTTCAATTACCTTAAACCCGACAAGTTGATCTATGTAGATTTCTTCATCTAGTTCTTAACGGTTTCAATGGTTTAGCTTGACATGGAGGATGAAACTAATGCAACCTTACATTGAGGTAAGTTGCTTAACATGCTTGGTTGGATTGGTTCAAGAAAAATTGTAATGCGCGCTTTATTATGTTAAGTAGCATGCATGATGATCTGATTGGTGAGTATGAAGGTTACTCAATTGCCAAGGAAATGTGGGACCAATTGAAATTTGTTTTTCGTGGCACCTTCACCACTAGAGTGCGAAGTCTAGTGTTGAAATTTAAGGTGTATAGGAAGGACCCTAGCACTCTATCCTTGAACATTTGAGAAAGATGTCTAGGATGGTACCAAATTTGAAATCTACTAGGATTATCCTCACCAATGAACAACAAGTTCAAGCTGTGATATTTCACACAATGTTATAAAAATCGCTGGTTGTTGAGTTGGATGGTAAGGAGAAGAATATCCACCTTTTTTTAGCATTTACGTATCCTAAATCTGCAATGCTTAAGCACTTACGACACTATGGAAAACATCTACTCTTTGGTCAAGCCTCATGCAATCCTATCGATTTTTTGATCAATCGATATTATCCACACTAAGGGGGAGGGATGAGTTTAATCTCACAATAGGCTAGCAATAATGTGGTTTAAATTAAGATCTCTCACTTGCAAGTGAAGAAGAATACCACTAGACCATAAGACTAAGTGACTGCAATCCTATCGATTTATCTACTTACTAAGCTTTGAAGATCATGCAAATAGATTTATAAAGCGATGCTTAAGAATTTAACAATAAATGAAAACTCAATAGGCCACCAGTTAAAATTAAAGTACATTCATATTGGGCTTCATCTAAGCCCTAACAAAATAAATTAGTTCCAACTAAAAGTAAAAGAAAGATAAAACCTAGAATCCATGGTGATGCACGTCCCAAACTCTTCTCCCAATAGTATTGTGTATTGAATATGGGATATGGTAATGTAGAGAGAGCATGGGCATGCCTTATATGGTAGAGTAACAAAAAATCTACTAAAAAAAGTCTAGGAAAATTCTCCTAAAACAAACAAAATCCTAAAGACTTGAGAACAAACTTGGAAAGAACTCCTTTTAACTTGGGAAACACATTAGCCATTTTGCACGCCAAATTTAAGATCGTTCCAGCTTCTAGAAAATTCTGGAAGATATGAAACTTGTAGATCTATGGCTTGATTTTCCAGAAATATATCACACATTACTTGAACAAATCAGGAATGGCTTCAAATATCCATTCTTTTACAGCTACGCAATTATGAAGGGAATGCAACTTCTGCGGGATTGACTTGCAAAATTAGAATGATTGGCTCCGTAGAAAATTAAGAAATTTAGATACAATGGTCTTCAACCTCTTAGATATCTCCTTCAATTGGCCTTCCATCAAAACCACTACGGAAAGTCAATTAAGTGTGCATATTTGTTGAAAAGATAGAAAACAAAGTAATAAGGCTCTTTTAATTCAATTTTCATAACAAAACCTAATGATAATTGATATGGTAATATGAGAAATAATGCCCTTATCACAAGCAATGATCTTTCTTGCACGTCCAGAACCTCGCGGATCGTCAGGTTAGCTACAAAAAGGAGTTGTCTTTTAGAATTTTCGCCTCCTAAGCCCTTGGGTTGAGATGATAACCTTAGAGATTAAACTAAAAAAAATATGAACTATAAGAGTAGAGAGCTTTATCTCTCTTGTCTAATACTGACATAATGCTTTTTTTTTCTTAGTGTCTTCTTCCTTCTCCAAACCCTCCTTAACTAGCAGTTGGGGAGAGAGTAGAATGACAGATATGCCCCAAAAATCTTGAGAATATTTCTTTAGGGATTTTTCCCAATTTTCTTTAATTATAACAAAAGTAATTGAGATATTTTCACAATCAAATACCCTTATTTGAGTGGACTAAATATTGTGATTTATTTAATCAATACTAGCATATGGGCACACACAAAGTGTGCGAGAAATTTTTTTATTTTTGTTTTTTGAAATAGAAAGAGAGAGGAAAAGAGTGATAGAGAATATGGGGTGAGTTCAAAAAACCGAAAACCGAAAAAAATCAGACTAAAAACCAGATAGAGGCAAAAAAAACTGAACCAAAACTGTCAAACTGAACTGAGCCGAAATATATTTAATTATAAAAAACACAAAAAACCAGATAGAGGCAAAAAAAACTGAACCAAAACTGTCAAACTGAACTGAGCCGAAATATATTTAATTATAAAAAACACAAAAAAATTTATAGCCAAGGGGTTTGAACCCCTTCCCCCTTCTTTGAGTGCATTTCCCTTAAACCATTTTGACAGCAGGTTGTTTCTTGGTAATACCATTATCAGTAGCATATTTATACAAATTAATTCCCATCTACCCCGTAGACTAACTCTACCCTACGCAGAGAGTCTTTCCCATTTTCTTAGTTCGCGCAACCTCTGAACCCCCTCTCTCACTTGGTCTTCAAATTCAATCGCTCTCTCAAGTCTCTAACTCTTTGTCTCTCACTCTCTCAAACTCGTTGTCTCTTTGTCGCAAAAGGTTAGTCTCACACTCTCACTTCTCTATGTTTAATTTTCTATTCTGTTTATCTATTCAAATAGGTTCTGATTGGGTTATGCTACATCTGTGTGCAATGTTGCCTTCGTCTACAATCGACACTCTACTCTTCATATTGCCGTCGCTAATGGCCCGATCGAGGTAGGTTCTTCATTTGCTTCATTGGGATTTCATCAAATCAGTGATTGTTCTGAGTTTTTTTCTGGATTTTGGGCAAAAGGGTGTTTCTGTTTTTTTTCTTGTTCTAATTATCTCCTGATTTGTTTGGTCGAAAATTGTTTAGATTCCATTGATGTTGGCTGTAATGCATGGCAAGATCTCCTGCATCCAAAAGCTTCTTGATGCAGGAGCAAATGCATGTGAAAATCCGAACTATTTTTTCTTAGATTTGAAAATTTGGTTTTTATTTCCAAATATTAACTATCAATTTGATGTGGGATATTTATCAGGTATTGATGTTTGATTCCCTGAATGGTAGAACCTGCTTGCATACGCTGCTTACTATGGCCATTTAATTGCCTTCAAGCTATTGTTTCTGCTACTCATTCGAGTTCTGTTTCTGTTTCCTGGTCGGTTTCCTTTTAGTCCATAGTGGTTTGATCCCCTTAGTGATTAATCTGGCTATTTTCTTATTGTTGAAGAAGAAGGAAAATAAAAAATAAAAAAAACCGAAACTGGGCCGAAACCGAACCGAATCAAACCCAGTGGGAATTTTTTTTTAAAATTTTATATATTTTTTATTTATTTTTAATTAGAGATATTTTAGGATTATATGTAGGTGAGACTTTGAAAAAAAAAAGGGAGCATTTTTGCTCATCACCATAAACTAAGATGTATGCTCACCATACACCTAATCAATTGTCACGTGTCATTTCACTTAATCTTGGTTAATTTTTTTCAAAATTGAAAAACTAACATTTAATGTGAAAGTTAACTAAGTGAAATGACACGTGTCAATTGATTAGGTGTATGGTGAGCATACATCATAGTTTATGATGGTGAGCAAAAATGCTCCCAAAAAAAAAAACAACAAATTTGGTTGTGTAAAATGATATTTCTTATTCATATTCTATTTTAATTAGAAGGTTAAACTGGTAATTTTATAAAATTTTAATTGACAATGAGTGTTTTATTAATTAGTAGAGATATAGATACATCGCCCAAAGGCATGTATGACGAACCATAATATCTAGAATTATTATCCTTCTTTGTGACGAAACAAAATCTATGTAACTTTATTATTTTCAAACGATTACAAATTCGAATTGGCCACTTATACGGTTATACCATAAAGAAATAAAAAAGAATTATGAAAAACTGTGTTAATTCATCGAATGTAACCGATGCCTGCAGAGGCTTGTTTTTTATTGTGGACGCAAGTAATTGATAAATTTTAGGCGCAATAGAAAAGGACAATTATTGGTTTATCCCTCCTTTGTGACAGCCTTGTAAAAGGTAAAACTTTTTTCTTGACTAAAATAATACTCTTTTGAGAAGAGCAATATCGTGAATGAATTAAATAATTAGTTGTTCAAAAAATAATATTTAATAGAGATTAAATTCACATAAAAATGCATAAATTGTTGTAGGCCTAATTAACTGAGTGATCTAAGGAATAGAGAGCGAGGGGGTCAATGGCAACAAGAGAGAAAGAGAGAAATTTAATTCTGAGGTGTGTGTTATATCACCCCCTTATGCCTTTATTTATAGTAGTAGGAATGATAGAATCCTTACCTTTATACGATTACATCTCTTAATAGGTAACTACAAGATACTCCTAGATATACTAGGATTTACACAATCACATTCCTAATCCGATAGGACTGCAACACTCCCTCTTTAGTGTGTAAATACTAAAAAAAACGTCGAATTAGGTCTTCAACATATGGGGTAGAACAATTGATGAAGTCGTTGGCATAAAGGGTGAACGCGACTCTCAAACACAAGTAATGTAAGTATGCATTGGTAGTAAAACTCACAAAACCTCTCTATGGTAAAATCCAAGGCATGGGGAAAACCAATAGACTAAGGAGAAAAGGTGAGAAGTATGCATAATGTCTAAAACAAAAGTCAAACTGGACGAAAGTAGTGAACTCAACGGAGTATGATCATTCCAGGATGGGTGCCTCGTTAAAACCTCGTTAGGTAGCAAAAACCCAGTGGGAAAAATACTCCTAATCGTAGGAAAAAAAGTACATTAAAATTAAGTAAGTATGCTTCATGATACTCCCCTTGAGTTAGACATAACTTACAAATAAGACTACAAGCGATCCAATTTAGATAATTTACGCATATCGTTTCTGTGGATGAGCTTCTGAAAAGTAGACTTGGGCAGTGACTTCGTGAAAAGGTCAGTTAGGTTGTCTTGGGAACGAATTTGCTTGACTTTAATGTTCTGATGTAGTTGTTGTTGGTGAGAGTAAAAGAACTTCGGCGCTATGTGCTTGGTGTTGTCTCCCTTGATGTATCCTTACTTTAACTACTCGATACATGCTGCACTGTCTTCAAAGATCGTCGTAGGAAGGTCAACGACAGAAGAAAAACCACTAGTGCTTCGAATATGTTCCATAACTGCTTTAAGCCAAAAGCACTATTGCGAGGCTTCATGTAGGGCGAGAATCTCAGGGTGGTTCAAAGAAGTCGCAATTAGCGTTTTCTTGGTAGTCCTCCAAGATATAGCGGTGTCTCAAATGGTAAAGACATAACCCGTTTGAGAAGTGCCCTATGAAGGTTAGACAGATAACCAGTATCTGCGTAAAAAACGAGGCAAGAATTAACTCGAGGACCGAGGATGGTGGCGGCTCCTCTTGAGGATTCGTTGGTGTAGAACAAGCCTAAATCCATCGTACCTTTGAGGTAGTGGAAAATGTCTTTAACACTATTCCAATGTCTGCGTGTAAGGGCATTGATGTATCTAGCCAAAAGAATAACAACGAAGGAGATGTCGGGTCTAGTGCATTGAGCCAAGTACAATAAAGCACCAATTGCACTTAGGTATGGAACTTCAGGCTTTAAAATCTCTTCCTCATCCTCCTTTGGACGGAAGAGATCTCGTTTAGCATCTAGAGTCCGAACGACCATATGAGTATTTGAAGGCTTTGCTTTATCCTTATTAAAACGTCGCAACACCTTCTGCGTGTATTTCAATTAATGTACTAGGATTCCATCCGAATAATGCTCGATCTCCAGGCCGAGACAATATCGAGTTTTCCTAAGATCTTTCATCTCAAATTTCGATTTCAAGTGCGTGGCAATTTCCCCAAACTCTGCGGGAGTTCCAATGAGGTTCATATCGTTAACATAAACTGCAACAATCACAAATCCGAAATGTGATTTCTTAATGAACATGCATGGGCATAGTTCGTTGTTCACATAACCCTGACTTGTCAAATATTCACTCATAAGGTTATACCACATCTGCCCCGATTGTTTCAATCCATAGAGTGACCTTCTCAATCTAATTGAGAAAGTGTTCCGTGGTCTAAAACTATTTGAACCAGTCAATGGAAGTCTTTCTGGAACTTTCATGTACATTTCTGTATCTAAATCCTCATAAAGATATGTGGTTACCACGTCCATAAGCTGCATATTCAGTTTTTTCAAAAACCACTAAACTGATAAGGTAGTGGAACGTTATGATGTCCATTACGAGGGAATACATTTCCTCGTAATCAATCCCAGGGAATTGAGAGAAGCCTTACGCTACGAGGCGTGCTTTGTATCACAATATTTCATTCTTCTCATTATGCTTCTTCACGAAAACCTACTTGTAGCCTATGAGCATCATATGTGGTGGAGTAGGAGCTACTTGCCCAAACACCTTTCGTTTCGCGAGTGAATCGAGTTCGATCTGGATTGCTTGTTTCAAGTTTGACAAATCCATTCTATGTCGACATTCATCATCAGAGTGTGGTTCAATGTCATCGCTAAATATGATATCGGAAGCAATGGTATACGAGAATGCATCATCAACTATCACCTCATTTCGATTCCAAAGCTCATCCAATACGGTGTAATGGACTGAAATCTCACGATTCTCGAGAGGCCAACATGTTTCATCTGAAGCATTACCGTAATCTAGAATAACCTCATGCGTTGGAACGGATGAGTAAGCAATGGTCGGATTCAGACTGGGTTCACTAGTTTGTGCTGTTTTCCTTTTTCGGGGTTATGAATCATTTGAACCAGGAGGCTTGCCACGCTTCAGGGTAAGAGCAGGTGATTGGCTAGCCTCTATTATACCTTGCCGTGTGGGAGGTGCGGCCGCCCCACCCTCGGGGATGGTTCGGCCTTCCACGACGGTGTTATGACGTACGATCGGTATGTCCATCCTTGCAGGTGCGTTTTCAACGGGTATATGTGATCTTGTCACATTCGCTAGATCAGTAAAAGCATCTGACATGCTTTGAGCAATGCTTTGAAGATCTAGAATGCGTCACACTTCAGTTTCAGACTAAGGCGTGCAGGGATCTAAATGAGACATAGTGAGAGTAATCCACGACAATTCGTGGCTTTTCACAGTAACGTTAGTGATCTTATTTCTTGCTAACGATGTGAAGACTCTCATCGAAGTGACAATCCACAAAATGTGTGGTAAAGAGATCTTCTGTCAATGGTTCTAAGTAGCGTATAATCGATGGCGAATCATAACCGACATAGATTCTCATTTTTCTCTGAGGACCCATTTGGGTATGTAGTGGCGGCGTTATTGGCATGTAGACTGCACACCCAAACACACGTAAATGTGAGAGGTCAGGCTCGTATCCAGTAACCAACTGTAACGGTGAATGAGGTTGGGTAACGATGTGCCTCATGCAGACCAACATAGCTGCGTGCAATATTGCGTGACCCTAGGCAGATATCGACAAATTGGTTTTCATAACCAAAGTCCGAGCTATCTTTTGAAGGCGCTTTATGAAAGCTTCTACCAGGTCATTTTGGGTGTGAACATGGGGGACATGATGTTCAACTTCAATCTCAACAGACATGCAATAATCGTCAAAGGTTTGTGACGTAAACTTTCCAGCATTATCCAGTCGAATCGACTTGATTGGATAATCAGGGTGGTGAGCCTTAAGCTTAATAATTTATGTTAGGAGTTTCGCAAATGCAGCATTGCATGTGGACAATAAGCAGACATGTGACCATCGTGTTGATGCATCGACCAACCCCATAAAGTATCTAATTGGTCCGCATGAGGTTGGATAGGTATACAAAATCCCCTTGAATCCTCTGAAAAAACTTAGGGAGGTCGTGAATAATCTTTGTAATTGAGGGTTGAATGTTCAACTTCCCCAAGGAACATGCTTTGCAAAGCGGATGGCCAGGATAAGATTTCAAGTGATGTCCATGAAATGCTTTGAAGATATGGCGCATCATAACTTGTCCGGGGTGTCCCATTAGATCATGCCAAAGCAATAAAGTGTCCTGAAACCCAGCACTAGGGCCGACCACATGGTGTGTCTCTACAACTTGAATGGTTGTTATGTACAACCCAATCGGGAGACGTTCTAGCTTATCATGAATATGCTTCCGGCCATATTCGTAAGAAATGATACAAAGAAATTCAGAACCATTCTCTTCAGTGGTTTTAACATAATGTTGATTATCTCGAATGTCTCTAAAACTCAGCAACGTTCTTCCGGAATGGGGAGAATAGAGTGCCTCTTTAATGGTTAATTCAATACCATTGGACAAATTTATAGGGCCTTACCGTATCCTTTTATCATGTTGGATGAGCTTGAGAGGTTGTCAGAGGTGCATTCTTGGGTACGAAGTTAGTAAAATAATGTTTTTCACGTAATATGGTGTGTGTGGTTGTACTATTAGCCATATAACTAACTTCCCTACTAGTTATACCTAGAAATAAATTAATTGAATCGTAAATATAATTTTATTCATTCAATTAATCAATTCGAGAAATAATATCCATAAAATAATATCCAAAGTTCAAAACAAACCAAACCAAACAAATAATTCCAAAGACTTAGAAAAAATTGTTCAAAATTAAACCATAAACCTAGAAATTAGAGGGGGGGTTCGGCTACTAGGGGTTAAACGCCCTAAAAAACATGTCTAAATTTATTCTTCCATAGGAGCGGATGCCTCTTGAAAATCTGAAGCCTCCAAAGATGTAGTAGCTGCTTCAGGGATTTCTACATGCGCAAAGTTGGACTTACGACAAAAATGATACTTGGCAATGGCCTCGGGGGTAGCTCGGCATACACGTGAGCAATGATTCCTTGATTCACAGCGGTAGTACATGTCCAGTTCAGTGAATCAGATTGAACGATAGCTTTTCCCGTATTCTTGAAGTTTGGGGCCTTCGGGGCAAGGGGTTGGCACTTTTGGGTCAAGTTTCCTCTCTTGGATGGGCCTCTATTCGATGGAACTTAGGTCCGTGGTAGGGCTTGTAACCATTTCCCATGGCCACGATAGGATCTTCGTCGGTTGTGGCTATTCGAAGTTGTCGCGTGCACTTCAAGCGTGGCGTTTCGAGCCAGTAGGTTGAGCTTGATGATTCTTCATCAAAAGCTAGTTCTACTTTTCAGCAAGAAGTAGAACATATATCAAATCCAAAAATTTGGTGAACTTCTGTGCCTTATATTATTGTTGCATGACAATATTGGAGGCATTGAAGGTCGAATAAGTCTTCTCCAGGAGATCCTATTCTTTTAAGTTCGCGTTACAGAACTTAAGTAGTGATCGGATTCTACAAACTTTAGAGTTGTATTCATTCACAGACTTAAACTCTTGGAAGCGTAAATGTTGCCAGTCGTGTCTTACTTCAGGCAAGAAGATGTCTTTCTGGTGATCAAAGCGATTCGCCAGAGTGAGCCAGAGGATACAGGGATCCTCCTCTGCGAGGTACTCTGTTTGCAGTGCATCATGGATGTGTCTTTGAATGAAGATCATAGCAGTAGCTTTCTGAGCTTCGTCGACGGATGCATTGTTAATTGGTTCCTCGATGGTAGCTCTAAGACTCTTTGGAATGAGGAGCTTCACGTCTTGAACCCACTTCAGGTAGTTTCTTCTGGAGACTTCCAGAAAGGTGAAATCGAGCTTGTTCAAGTTCGACATGTCCCTAAATAGAGGGTACAACAAAACGTGGTTAGTTATATGGAAAGCCATATACATACATTGTAGAACGTTCAGGTTCTATAAACATGTATTGGTTTAATTTATGCATGAAAGCTACAGGTTTCATGTGGTAAGTTTTGAATGAAAAGTTCGGGTTTCAAATGCACTAAATTCGAAACTACATGTTCGATTTAGTTATGAACGTTTAGTTCATATACAAGGGTACCTGTAAGAACACAAAATACAATATAAAATAAAGTGTAGTGGATTTATAGATTGCTTCAAGAACACAAGTGTGAGTGCTTTGGGACTACGAAAGAGAGTCAATGGTTCAAAGAGACGAAATAATTTATTGAATCGTTAATGCCAAAAAGTGAGATTCAGGCCAATAATTTTGGATTAATTGTTAGATTAGTGAACTGCTGGTCACTTTAATTAATTCAATAGATTGAGACCATTTGGGGTTGATCGTAGAAGTAAAAATAATTATAACATTTGGATTAAAATGATTTGGAATGCCAAAAAATAGCATTGGATTCAAAAATCTGGAGCCCAAACACGGTGGGCATGGGTGCCGTGAGTAGGGCAAGGCTCTATAGGCGTTTTGGGCTCGGGTTGGCTGTAGGCCATGGACCGAGGAAAAAAGGAGCCTAGCAACAAGGTTGTTGGCATTTAGACCGAGACCAGCATGGGAACAAGCCTAGCCCAGAGGCTGGCTTATGGGTAGGCCTGGCAAACGGGTAGTGTTTGTCGTGTTCATATCGTTTTCGTGTAACACCTGGTATCTTAACGAGTCATGTCATGTCACACCCGTTATCTTAACGGGTCCTTAACAGGTGGTAAAGTGACCTGAACTGTTATGACCCGTTAAGAAAAATATTTTTTTTTCTTAAATTTGTATATACCACACATTGCCACATAAATATTATTTCAAAACATTAAAACACATTTTTTTGTTTAAGTACTATATCTACACTCGAAAATAAGAGCCTAATAAACAAACATTCATACACTACTAGTTTATTACAAAATATTAATTGTGATTTTTCATTGATAACTGTCGAAAAGTTTTGTCCCGTTACTTGATCTCTGAATGTTTGTTTTTTGTGATTTTTGGCGTATGCGATTTTGAAGCATATACAAATAAGTTTGAAGGTTGGATTGTTGAAATTAGTTTCATAGAATGCGTATCCCATCAAAACGATAGATTCACTAAAACTTGAGTTTATTTATACTTTCATTAAGTATAACATAAGATTCACTAGTGTAAATATTTTAAATTGAAGATCGAATTCATTCATTGTATTCATATGGGGTCAAGGAGTGTACCTGTAAAAAATAATCAAAATCGGAGTTAAAATAACCGTTAAATCGTAATTTTTTATTGATAACCGTAAAAAAGTTTTGTCTCTTTACTTGATCTCTGAATGTTTTTTTTTTGCAATTTTTGGCATATGCGATCTCGAAGTATGTACAAACATATTTGACGGTTAGATCGTTGAAACTAGTTTCGTAGAATGCGTATCCCATCAAAACAATAGATTCACTAACACTTAAGAGTTTATTCATACTTTCATTAAGTATAACATAAGATTTTGTGGTATCCACTAATGTAAATATTTTAAATTGAAGATCGAGTTCATTCATTGTATTCATATAGGGTCAAGAAGTGTAGCTGTAAAACATCATCAAAATTAGAGTTAAAATAACCGTTAAATCGTGATTTTTCGTTGATAACCGTTGAAAAGTTTTGTCCCGTTACTTGATCTTTGAATGTTTCCTTTTTGCAATTTTTGGCGTATGCGATCTCGAAGTATATACAAACATGTTTGACGATTGGATCATTGAAACTAGTTTCGTAGAATGCGTATCCCATCAAAACAATAAATTCACTAACACTTGAAAGTTTATTCATACTTTCATTAAGTATAACATAAGATTTTGTGGTATCCATTAGTGTAAATATTTTAAATTGAAGATCGAGTTCATTCATTGTATTTGTATAGGGTCAAGGAGTGTAGCTGTAAAAAATCATCCAAATCGTAGTTAAAATAACCGTTAAATCGTGATTTTTCGTTGATAACTGTCAAAAATTTTTGTTCCTTTATTTGATCTCTGAATGTTTGTATTTTGCAATTTTTGGCGTATGTGATCTTGAAGTATATACAAACAATTTTGACAGTTGGATCGTTGAAATTAGTTTCGTAGAATGCGTATCCCATCAAAACAATAGATTCACTAACACTTAAGAGTTTATTCACACTTTCATTAAGTATAAGCTAAGATCCACTAGTGTAAATATTTTAAATTGAAGATCAAATTCATTCATTGTATTCATATAGGGTCAAGGAGTGTAGCTGTAAAAAATCATCAAAATCGGAGTTAAAATAACCGTTAAATCATGATTTTTCGTTGATAACCGTCGAAAAGTTTTGTCTCGTTACTTGATCTCTGAATGTTTGTTTTTTGTGATTTTTGGCGTATGCGATCTTGAAGCATATACAAACAAGTTTGACTGTTTTGAAATTAGTTTCGTAGAATGCGTATCCTATCAAAATGATAGATTCACTAACACTTAGAGTTTATTTATACTTTCATTAAGTATAACATAATATTTTATGGTATCCACTAGTGTAAATATTTTAAATTGAAAATCGAATTCATTCATTGTATTCATATAAGGTCAATGAGTGTTGCTGTAAAAAATCATCAAAATTGGATTTAAAATAACCGTTAAATCGTGATTTTTCGTTTATAACTGTCGAAAAGTTTTGTTCCGTTACTTGATCTCTGAATCTTTGTTTTTTGCAATTTATGGCGTATGCGATCTTGAAGTATATACAAACATGTTTGACGGTTGGATCGTTGAAACTAGTTTCGTAGAATGTGTATCCCATCAAAACAATAGATTCACTAATACTTAAAAGTTTATTTATACTTTCATTAAGTATAACATAAGATTTTGTGGTATCCACTAGTGTAAATATTTTAAATTGAAGATCAAGTTCATTCATTATATTCATATAGGGTCAAGGAGTGTAGCTGTAAAAAATCATCAAAATCAGAGTTAAAATAACCATTAAATCATGATTTTTCATTGATAACCATCGAAAAGTTTTGTCCGTTACTTGATCTCTGAATGCTTTTTTGCGATTTTTTGCTGATGCGATCTCGAATTATATACAAACAAGTTTGACAGTTGGATTGTTGAAATTAGTTTCGTAGAATTCGTATCCCATCAAGTTCAATGGTGTGTGTGTGTATATATTTATTTATTTATTAAGTAGATTTAAATTTATTTATTTTGTACATATAACATTAAGAAATTGAATGGTATGTATATTTAAGCCGATCCAATGGTCACCAATTTTTAATATTTAATTTAATATATATATATATATATATATAATTATTATAGTTTTTAGGGGTATAAAATTGTTAAATTAATATATATATATATATATATATATAATTATTATAGTATTTTTTAGGGTTATAAAATTATAAAATTAATATTTTTTTTATCCTGTATTGTGTTACTCATGTGTATACCCGAACCAACCCGTTATCTTAACATGTGTTTATCGGGTTACTCGATAACGACCCGATTTGTTATCGTGTCGACTTGAACACCTGTTAATTTTGTGTCTTGTCGTGTCGGGTTATCGGGTCGTGTCAGGAATTGCCAGGCCTACTTATGGGTTTGGTGAGGAAACCCCAGCTGAGGCTGGGTTTCGATTTTGGGCCACAAGGGAAAGCCTAGCCTCGTGGGCTAGTTGATTGGAATGTGGGCCGTGGTTAAGCCTAACATCACATCTGCTGGCATGGGCCGAGACGAAGGCCCAGCTTGCGCTGGCTCGAGTCGGGGCTTCAGGCCCGTGGTGTGAAACCAAACCAGGCCTACGGCCTAGTGTCCACAGTATGCAGCGAAGCCCAAATGCTTCGGCAAAGGTCCAAGATGTTGAATGATGTTGTCTTGAGGTCCATCTCGCGGCTAGGCTTCAGGCCAGCTCGGTGGTCCTTGTGGTGGTGCCACGGTGGTGTTGTGGCGGTGCTGCAAAAAAAAACCCAAAATTTTCCTTTTTTTTGTTTTGTTTTTTTTTTCGAATTCTAGGGTTGAAAACCTTAAGTGCTTCTATATTAATTTCGATTCTTTGACTCACAATTCCACATAACATATATGCGTAATGCATGAACAATTATATATATTGACAAAATATATGAACATATATTGATATATATAATTGGAAGGAAAATATAAATATAGGGGGTTCATGCATCATGGAGAATGTTTTCATATTTCAAGGTTTTTTCAAATATCTTAATTTATTTTAGAAGAACTTAATTGGCAGAAAACGATTGAAAACCTTTGAATTTGTAGAAGATAGCCTCCTCCTACAATGCATCAATTCCTCAGCTTCTGGCATGAGCGTGTTGATAATGTGTTGTAGACCTAATTAACTGAGCAAGCTAAGGAATAGAGAGAGAGGGGGCCGGCGGCAACAAGAGAGAAAGAGAGAGATTTAATTTTGAGGTGTATGTTGTATCACCCCCTTATGCCTTTATTTATAGTAGTAGGAATGATAGAATCCTTACCCTTATATGATTACATCTATTAACCACAAGATACTTCTAGATAGACCTGGCATTTTGGACCCGACCTGACCCGTTAATATTAGTATTTGGGTGGATGCTTAACAGGTCGGGTTGCTAACAGGTGAACCCGTTAACAACCCGTTAAATAATGGGTCACTTTGGGTTAAACCGTTAGATCCGTTAGTTGATGATATTTTAGTAATTTCAGTAAAGTCTTAACAACAAAAAATAAACTCTATGCAAAAAAAAAAAAATAATAATTGTTAATAGGTGTTAACGGGTGAAACGAGTGACCCGTTAGCTTAACGGGTCGGGTTCGGATGACCCGTTAGCTTAACGGGTTGGGTTTGGATGATCCGTTAACTTAACGGGTCGGAATGAACCCGATCCAAACCCGATAAATCTAACTCGTTTACATATCTACTTCTAGATATACTAAGATTTACATAATTACATTCCTAATCTGATAGGAACGCAACGTAAACATTATTATTTTTCTTCATTGCCGTACCAAGAAGGAGCGTGAGAGGTGGGTGGAAATCATCTTTTCTAATACGTTTTACACACGGCCATAGCAACAATGAAAATGATGTGTATATTTTATTTAATTATATATCACAATAAAACACTCTACACGTCTTGTGGCTTTTTGTTGTGTGGCCGTCGGCCAACCCAAAAAACAAAATCCCTCATCCCCCTTCTCTCTCTCTCTCTCTCTCCTCTGCAACAACAACAATATGACAACAAGCAGCAAAGGAAACACCACCACCACACCATCAGTGGTCCAAGGGGAAGCAGCAGGCAGCCGTGAGTGCTGCATGTGTGGGGATTTCGGCTTCTCCTATGAGCTCTTCCTTTGCAAGGTTTGCCAATTCAGATCTCAGCACAGGTCCCCAATTCAACAAAACCATGTACTCTTTTTATGTTTTTCATTAGATACACATATTCAATTTCATCCTTCAATTTCTGGGTTATGACCTAATCAAAATTTCATATGTGCAGGTACTGCAGCAATCTTTACCCAAATGCTGAGTCCTGCAGAATTTGCAATTGGTGCCTCACCCAGAAGGAGGACACAAAGGAGAAGTCCCAAAACTCCTCAAATTCTTCCTCCTCATGCAAAAAGGAAACCCAAGATCAAGACCATCTAATTACCAAGATCACCAAGAAAAAAAATAATCCATCAAAAAATAGTAATACTTCATTTGGTGGGTGTCTGCGGGGTACTATGCAGCTGCAACCGAGTGGGCCCATCAAGAAACAGAGATCACTTGATCTTCATCACCTTCATCGTCATTCGGCAGCAATATCTCCATCACCTTCACCATCTCCAAAATCTGCACCAGTTGTTACCAGAAAGAGGATCATCACAAAAGGGGAAAAGGAGGCTGAAAGGACCAGGAGGACACGGTCAGAGGACATATCAAACATAAACAACACTAGTACTATTGGGATCACAAGGCAAGTCTTCAGGAACAAGGTCAGAAGATACAAGCTTCTGGATGAAGTTTCAAGTCAATGACTTGTTGACTACAACCAGCTATATATTCCAATTTTTGTTTCTCTCTCTTTGTTTTTCTTTTGTTTGTAATATAAATATAGATAAAATTTGGTCTATGTACATAACCTACATGTAATGGAGAAGGCTAGTGGCTGGTTTAATTTAGTTTTAGCATATCGTAATTTTCAATTAAGGTAGAAAAATAATAAGAAGGGTATTTTAGTTAAAATGGTTAATAAGATTGATATAACTATTTATTTTGATTTCAAAGATTTAGAATCAACATAAGTTATGCTTAAGTTTGTCTACTGTCAATTTTGGTTTTTTTGTGAAAAATCTTTGTTAAATTAGGACCAAATGATAAAAATATTCTTAATTTAATAAATGATAAAAAATATTAAACAAAATTAAGGATATTTGTATCATTTTATCTTTATTTAATGAAAATTTTTCATGGAATTATCAAAATGATTGATGGTGGACAAACTCAGAAACCAGCTTTATAGATTTTAAATATCAAGAACTAAAGTGACATGTTATACCAATTTTAGAGATCATTTTGGCTTAAAAGCCTAATAAGAGTGACTTTGTGAACAAAATGTGTATAATTGAGTTCTTTTTCAGTTGGAACCATTGTTACTCTCCAACCTCAAATAGTGATAATGTTCCCCACTATACTTATTATAATTAGATGAGTTTAAATTTTGATATTTGCATCTATTCACTACATAAATTTCGAAATTTAAACTTATCTCACAATAAATAAAGTGGTGAGCATCACCATCACTTAAGAATGGTGAGAAAAATATTGCCCTTTTAGTTAAAGAACATGTACTTTTGTTCTGTTTATTTCTCTCATTACGTAATAAGTCACGCAATGAAAGAACTTTATGTGAATAAAGAATACTCCAAAAAATACTCCAAGCTCTATACGATCAGACCGTTACAAGCCTCCATAGTATGCGTGTGTGTGTTTATTTTTTCGCTTTAGAAGAAACAATATATCGACCATAAAAAAAGAAGAAACAATATAAGATTATTGAAAATCAAAGATTATAGGATTCGATGTCAAATATGAGTAAATAATTTTTAGCGATCAATTTCAACATAAGAGCTGGTATGATCAATTTCAACAATATAAAACCTTCTTACTCAGCTACCAATATGACAATGGCTTTTAATACAATTGCAAATCGGCATAACACAATAAATTTATACTGAGAGCACACTTGAAAACTCATACTCGACCAAAACAAAACTATATAACACAGACAACTCAATCTACGTTTTTAAAATTATTATAAGGACAAAACCACACCACTTGCTGCCGTGAGGCATGCCAAAACTAAGGACGAAACACCATAACCATTTAGCTTCACCTCGAACAAGCAAACTAGATCACTATCCGTCGAAAATCACTTAGACCATAGACAACGTCATCAATTATGAAGAGAAGAATAATAGCACAACACAAGTTCTGGCCAAAAAACAAATTGAAGCTTTGTTCACCTATAGGAAGATGAAAATAAAAACCCTAAGAAAGCAACTATATCTGATTTCAACCCTTGATGAGTTGGTTCTTTTTCAAAAGTTCGAAGGTTACTCACAGGTTTACAATTTGTCTTTTTTTTTTTTTTTAAAGAATGAGATCATTTAGTGATGAAGCCATGGCATTCCACTATTTTAATGGTTGGAAGACTAATAGAGGTATTCAGTCTCTCTTTGTTCACCATTAATGTGTGATCTGTTAAGTGATGTATACTTGTCATGTCAATTAATGAATTTATCTCATTGAATATTAATTGTACGTATTATTTACCACTTTATATAATATTCTAATGTGGTAAAAAAATATCTAAATTTAGAACTCCCAACTATGTAAAAATAAATAAAAATGCGTTGGCAATGCCACAACCAACGAACAAATTAATAGGTAGACCTAAACCTAGCTACATTTCTCAATGTCTCGTTCAATAAAAAAGGAACATAACACTTTTATACTCAAAGTGGGATACCTACTTGTCTAGAGATTCCAAATTGCTAAGTTACAAGGAACATATCGAACTCTCTGGATTTAATTGGAAAAGTTTGACAGATTCCATCGGAGAAAGATCAGAATGCTAGCACGTTGGAAAATATTATGTAATTAGTTCTTCTGGCTAATTATTTGTACGTATATAATATAATCCTCAAAAGTAAGGTGAAAAATCTTGGAATAAGTTGACTTGGGAAAAGGCATGGAACATAATCTGTGATTGGAAAACCGTTCTATGTATACTTTCAATTTGCCGAGTTTTAATACAAAACTTGAGGTACAAGGAACTTGGAGCCAAGTCGTGACGGTTTCGCACAACTTCAATAGCTCTTCCGCTTTTAAGATATTGTATTTTTGTCCTGAAAGAAAACTTTCAGTCGAATTTTAAACTAAATATGTCGAAAGAGTTTAGCTCAATTTTTTTGGCGAATGTTGACACATGTAGGTTGATAACGAATGCTGGAATGAAGTGAATGAGAAAGTGTGAATAAGTAAAAATAATGTGAGAAATTACGTAGATATGAGTTAGGAATTTGAAAGAATAATTTGGTTCTTTAAAAAAAAACCAATTTGTTTTTATGTTAAAAAAATTCATTTGTTTAAGGTTTTGTTTCAAATGTGACACACCCTGACCCAGAATGTTCACTAGGACTCCAAATCGAGCTGTGTTGGCCGACAAACGAAACCATAAAGTATAGTGATGTGGAAGATGTAAATAAATTTAAGCTTAAAAGTACCTAAAGATCAAAGTGCTGTGAGCGGGAGTGAACCCATTTCACATGCGAGGTCAGAGCATAAGTAAAGTACAGTACAGTAGTGTGGGTAAGGATCATACTCTCAAAGGTAGCCGCCTATACCGAGATTCGTCACGAATCCTCATCGATACGAACTTTCAACATCTAAAACCTAGAGGGGCGCAAAACAGAAAACGTGAGTAGGCAAAAACAAGGCTTTTTAAAACCATTTTCTTTCCAAAATAATAACTCCTCACCGTAAAACCCGTAAATTTTTCCAGAAAATAATAATACATACGTATAAAGAAATTAGGCTCGAAAGCAATGAAAAATCAAAGTATGTGCCATGTCAAGTATATCAATGATAAATATGTAAGCCAGGTGATGTAAATCAATATAAAATGATATATTAGCCGGAGTCACCTAACGTGACCTATATGGCTGAATCTATCGCTCATAACCAATTCATGCACACAAGTTGGAACCACCTAATGTGGTTTGTACGACAGGCTGGGTGTAAATAAATACGCTCAAGTAGTACGATCATGTGAAGGCTGTGCGAAGTATCGCAAGTCACCTATGAGTCGGAACCACCTAATGTGGTCTGTACGACAGGTTGACACCTACCTTGGATCCAAGGTGAGCGTACGGTGCACGAGGTGAACGATCAAGTGAAGGCTAGGTCCTGGTCTTGGGCGGAGCGCTAACACTAGGGTGCAGGATAATGAGCTCTAAATGCATCTATGCATAACCATACACAATGTAACCACTATCATCATAATGTACTCACCTGAAGCTTACCTGGGTCTCCGCAGCATCATTTCATATTATGTAAAACTATACTAATGCAAATACTAAGAAATAATGCATCCTTGACAAGGCATTTAATTCGTAAATTCATTTAAAAATAGTTTATGGAATTCGTAAAGCATATATACGTATACATAGAAAACAAAAGCTCACTCACCTGAAGTCCGCGCTACAACTTCCTAGCACAAACATCAAGGCGTGCCGAACGATTGGCGCCTAAAACAATTATCAAAACATGTCTTAGAATTCTTGTCAATAGAACATGTAACTTATTGTTTGGATCCAAAATTATACTGTCGGCCCGAGTAATCAAGGCCGTTGGATGAGCACAATTTTAAACTGTTGCATGACAAAGTGGTTGAAATGATTTTCAATTATTATTGAGAAATAATGTTGTGATTTGAATCATGATATTATCTCTTAGTAATATATTAAATTATTTAAACCTAATATTTGTCTAAATCCCCATTGATTTGACCATTTGGGATATTGGGATACACACGTCAGTTGCATATTTGAATGGATTTGCATGCAGAACCACGTGGAATAATGGGATAAAGGAAGTCATGGTCTTGGATAATGATGACACAAGGAACCTAAGTAGCCTAGGCTTTTTTTCTATGGTGTTTTGATAAAGCATGGCTACTGATGGGTTTTTGATGAAGAGAAGCCTAGGTGGGCTAGAACTATGAAGTGATAAGCCTAGATGGACTTTTATTAGGTTTGAAAAGTCTTGGAACAAATCCCACGGCTCAGTTTGAGGGATATGCCTTGGTTTCTGATGTGGATCAATTTCAATTCCACAAATTAAAGTTGCAGTGGAACTCTACAAAATTATTTGGCCATGCCAAGCAAAAGATACATCCCTATAAATACAGAGGCGCTGTGCAACGGAAGAGGACCTCCAATTCAACATACAAACTGCCCTGCGCAAACCCTCACTCTACGCGAAACCTTTCAACAACCTTAAGATTTTTATTTTCCTTTTTCGCCAACACATCTTCAGTTTGGATAAACAGCATAGTGAAGGCAACCGGCAAACATCTTCAGTTTAGATAAACAGCATTGTTGCCGTAAAATCAGCCGATCATAGAGCAGCTTCAGACTGGTTATCTATCCAAGTCTCGGTTGAAAAGGATTTTCGAATCCTTATTGGCAGAGGTCATCTCATTAGCCTTCTCGGCAAAGTGAGGTGTTACAAATTACTACATTCGGCATATTGAAAGCCGAATTTGATATTGAACTTCACAGAACTAGTAGCCTTGTCTTCAGGCTCTAGAACTCGAAGGTTGAGACGTGTTCCTTTCTTGGCCGCAGTTGCGAGATTCAAAAGTTAGCAGCGCACCCAACGCAACATCAACATATTTTACTCCTCGGCCGACGAGTTGGCACGCCTGCATACAACCGAAGGACCTAGTTAGCTCATTAGTTACTCGGCCTGCGCGCCACGTAGACTTGGTAGTTTTTAGGGTCAACACTAAATATCCTATTTGGGAAGATCCGTATGTCGGATTCCCGATCCGTGTGTTTCTAATATCCTCAAATATTACTTATCAAAGTTTGGTGACGATCCAACGGTCGAATCTTCGATTGCTACAATAATCAAGCGACAGACCTTAATGGAACTTCGTTCAAATGATGGAAATTCATCAATCAGACTTCATCAATGGAATCAGGGTATTCAAATTTAGCCTAGGAAGGTCAGGGGACGTCTCGGCCCACGCACCGCCGCATGTGCTACCGCAGGTGGCGGTCGGCCACCCTGACTAGCCGGAAAATTTAACTATTTGCAAAAATTCTCAAATTTTACAAGAATGATGATCTCAACGAGTATAACAAGTTTCATACCTGTGACTAAGGACAATTTGGCCAGGAAAAGCCCCAATTTCACGAAAATCCGCCAGAACCCTAGATTTGGGTGTGTTTAATTCGTCCTCAAATCGACTCTGATGCTCCAAAAAATGATTGGGCATTGTTCCTGAGCTCAAGGGAAGTCGGTTTGTCACATCTCGACCCGGGGTCTACCACATCCCGGGCCTACTCCACCGTCGTAGCACAATATTGTCCGCTTTGGGCCCCGACTACGCCTTCACGGTTTTGTTTCTGGAAGCTCACACGAGAACTTCCTAGTGGGTCACCCATCATGGGAGTGCTCTCGTGCATTACTCGCTTAACTTTGGAGTTCCTATGGAATCTGAAGCCAGTGAGCTCCCAAAATGCCTCGTGCTAGGTAGGGATAAGAATAACTTCGGAGTTCCGATGGAACCCGAAGCCAGTGAGCTCCTAAAAGGCCTCGTGCTAGGTAGGGATGAGAATATATATATATATATATATATATATATATATATATATAAGGATCACTCCCCTAGGCGATGTGGGATCTTACACGGTTGATGGTGAAGATCGATGAGATTGCATTCAGAAATGGCGGATTGCCGCCTAGGGACTCAAGAGGGTGCCGTCGCTGCACACTATGAAACGGGGTTAAATATCGTCAGTTTTGTGTGGGTAATCAAAGAAGAAGGCCCAGTGAGAAGTTCCCTAAGTGGTGGCATGATGAAATTCGTCAAAAAATCCCCGGAGGAAGCGACGGAAAAGCTCTCAAGGGTCCGGGTTGGAATTGGGTAAAGAGGAAAGGGTCATGATCGGGTGTTACCTCGCCCTTCTCCTTTCCCCTCCTTTCTCCCGTTCCCCTTGGTCTTTTCATTTTCCTCTCTCTTCCTGATTGGGCATCCCGCCCCTTCTTTCTCTCATTTATACTTCATCTCCATCGCCCATCTTTTATGTCTTTAAATCTAGGCCACACACGTGGCATCCATATTTTTCTCAAAAAATCTGGTGTTTTCCTGAAACTAATTAATTTACAAAAATGCCCCTGACGTTAAACGTTAATACCTCCTTCGTCATAACTCCAAATTGCGCTCCGTTTGTGCCTACGCATCCGTAGCGATAAGTACTACGAGGATACGCCAAGAAAATGAATCTTACGTGACACGACATGGTAGTCAACAAAAGTCAACACTTTGTCTCGAAGGGTATTTTCGTAAATTCACTTTTTAAAATTATAAAAATCGTAATAATTAGGGACGAGTCGTTACAAAATGTCAGCTAGCCATTAATTACTTTTCATGTAAAGTCTAAAAGCTAAACCATAACAATTGTCCATGTGCAAGAAGTAAATAGAAGGCACCGAGAAAATATTACTCCTACTTACTTTTCTTCAACTTTAATCTCAATTACTGTTATGGTTAATTGTATCATGGTATACAATCGTCATTTTGCTAATATTTTTTAATGTGCTCGAAATACAGACACATACGTTATATGTCATATACAAGTAGAGGAACACTTGTAAAAAGAAATTTTCTTCACTTGTATAATAACATATGGCATACCGCCTCATATTCCAACAAATTGAAAAATCTCAAATTATTTTGGTCTTAGACCTCAGTTTTTTTTAGTCTTGGATTCGTGAATCCCTTCAATTATAGCTTTTACTAGCAACGGTACCCGCGCGTTGTTGCGGGTTTTAAAACTAAAACATGCAGAGTTCTAAATACCTACGATATACAACACTATTTATATTCATGTGAAAATCTATTTACAAAGATATTTACAATAACTAACATATAGGCATCATATATCAGAGTCATTGGTTTCTGGTGCGGAGTTCACGGATTTGCGGAACCAGCATGGAAGAATAGTTGTACAATGTTAAATCAATGATATATATTACTAACTCCAACTATTAAAATTAAGACAAAATTCAAGTTTTGTATTGAAATTTAATTGGGTTTGTGCGATAATTATTGTGCGATATGTTACCTCAAACTGTCTAGGATTGCTAATGGAGGGGATGAGCTTTGCAATGTGAAGAGATTTGTCATTGTCATTGTTAATTAAGTATATAGTAGATTCTGTGAACTTTAATTACATCTTCATGTTCCATGTTGAAGGACTCCTTTTTATGTTTCATCAACACATTGTTTTCAAATTACAAAACAACGAGAAAATGGAGATATTACAACTTTTGATACAACAACAACAACAACAAAGCCTTTTCCCACTAAGTGGGGTCGGCTATATGAATCCTATAATGCCATTGCGCTCGGTTTTGTGTCATGTCCTCTGTTCGATCCAAGTACTCTAAGTCTTTTCTTAGAGTCTCTTCCAAAGTTTTCCTAAGTCTTCCTTTACCCCTTCGGCTCTGGACCTCTGTCTTGTAGTCGCATCTTCTAACCAGAGCGTTAGTAGGCCTTCTTTGCACATGTCCAAACCACCGTAACCGATTTTCTCTCATCTCTGCTACACCCATTTTATGTACGTGTTGATGCTTCACCGTCCAACATTTCGTGCCATACAGCATCGCCGGCCTTATTGCCGTCCTATAAAAGAGCGAAGCCCTAGCTTTACCGCAATTTCGTTCTGGATTCATTTTCATAAGGATTCGATGTAACCTAGGAGTGCCGGATGTCGACCACCGGACGCCCTCCCCCTCCTCCTTTATTTGGGCTTGGGACCGGCAATGTAAGATAAACTTACACAAGCGGAGTTATATTACAGCTTTTGATAATATAATATAAAAATTTGTGTTAAGGAAGATATTAGATGCTAATCTCAAAAGGGTCTGTTCCACCACTTAAAATTTGCAATACTAATTTTGAACAATGAATTAAAAAATTCTACCAAGAGACAGTAAAATAGTGAATCAACTTAATTTCTATAAAAAAAAATTTGTGCAAAAATTTCATGAAATTTTGGTAAAGACGGAAAGAAAAGGGTTAATGCAATCAAAGACTAATGAAAATTATGATATTGTTTTAACATTAACTCAGGTTGATTTTGGTCACCAGCATTAATAAAACGAATGACTTCAACTTGGGCAAGCAAACGATTAAATTAGATGTAAGCCAAGTAACTTAGAATTTAACCATATCAAAAAAGCACTGACAATCAAGCTAACCTCTTCTTTTCATATGAAGTAGAATCTGTTCTCTATTTTGCCTTTGTGAAGAATGCATTTTTCACACTCTACATACAAAATGCGTACATTGAAAATGGTCAGCAACAATATAAAAACTTTACATATACACTAATGTATATGTATCAAATACTATATTGTACATGTATTTGGACATAAGATATAAAGATTTACTAACATAACTAAGCTTAAATGTATCAAAAGAAGTAATTACAAATTGAAATCAAACTATATTATAGTTGTTAAAAAAAATCTGACTAAATTTTACAAATAGCATTATAAATTGTTAAAAAAATAACACCATTGTAAAAACTCACTACTCAAATATGCAATTCTATTAAAAACACATCACTAAAATTAACTCCAAGGAAAGGGGGATTAACAAATTATACCATTTTAAGAGTTGGAATTGTTTTATCTATATCTCGAGTTGGATTCGCTGGATTTGAATCCTCAGTTGACTTAGAAGGAGGATGGGCATGGAAAGAAGTCATCTTGCAAGCAGAGACCAACTGCTTTTTTACCTTTTGATCACCCAGGTTGTTATTTGACTCAAGAAATCCTGAAACCAACCACGCAATTAAATTAAGACCACAATGCACTAAATGACATTTACAACCACAATGCACTAAATGACATTTACAACCACAATGCACTAAAAGTAAAGACGAATGGAAAATGCTAAATAAATGTAAGTATTCATATCTCAATTTAATTTGCCAAATATTTTTCTAGCTGAAAAACTTTGATCTGCAAAACCAAATAACATTTTTCAACAAAAAAGAACTAATTTAACAAAGCAAATACAATATACAAAAACAACTATTCAATTTAGCTTCATTTAGAATACAAGAAGTCCATTCAAAACGACCAAAAGGATACAAATATATAGAAGAACCAACCTTTTTGAAAGATCACTGGTTCCGGTGTTCTACCGTTCAATAACTTTAGCATGAACCAAATAGTTGAAATAAAAACAAACTTGATTAACTAAATCAGAATAGAAAACCAATACAGATTAACAGAGAAAAACATATTCACACACATGCACAATACAATAAATACATATACAATATATAATTAAATGACATACCTTGATGGCCTGTGGATATGTGACCTTGTTTCGAGAAGAAGAGCAGAAGGAAACAATTCTAATGATGAGGGAGTACAAACTTCTGAGTGGGAACTGAAATCAGAAAAATGTAAATTTCAATCCATTTATAAATCCCAAATCACAAAAACCCAAATTTAAACAAATTAAAACCACCCGCACGTACAACCCGAAGAACTAACCCCAAAGCCCTAGCTTTTTTGACTAAAAAATTACTTTAAATCAAACTGAAAAACTGAAGATGGTTACCATAATTCAATAAAAATTAAAATATAATGAATTTACTCTTAACTATGGGTTTTTCAATAATCAGAAAAAACTAAAAATATCCCAAACGATCCCAAATTTTAGAACTGCTTTAAACCAACCTACCATGAAATTATAGCTTCTTGAGAAGTCTTCTTAAATCAGAACGGAAGAGGCAGCACAGACTGCCTTTCTTGAAAAATCTCAAATTTAAGTGTAATGAGAGAGTAAATGAGGCGTGGGAGAGAGTGAGAGAGCAATTAGTGGGGTGTAATGATGAGTCTGATGGATTGGTTGGGTGATGGTGATGGAAACCAAAGGAAAATTCCCACCTGAGAGTAGCACGAGAAGTGTGTCACCCATCCCATTCCTTTCTACGATGGCGGACACACGTACAGAAGAGGTAAATTCGTGATTTTACTATACAATACACAAAAGAAGTCGAGAATTGTTACCAAATGAAGGGCAATTACGTTAAAACACTATTAATGAACAATGTTAGGGAAACAGAGTTTTAGTATATATGATGCCTCAAAGTTTGGGCATTAATTACTTTATTTATAATACATTCGATATTATCTATACTGAGAAATAAAGGAATACTTACAATGGACTTGCCATAATAATTTGGTTCGAATTCGCTTTTGACGAGAATCGAACATAAGATCTATCATTTACATATAAAGAGAAATACAACCAGCACGTAATATTAAGTGGCTAATTACTTAAAACCTTAAATTGAAGCTTTAAATGACCATTATATACCTCAAATAATAAACCATGGCAATAAATGAGAGCATAGTTGATGATAAACTAAGTAAAAGTGAGGTTTACTCAACCCCTACTGCCCATGCATGCTGTCTTTAGGAAAGACATGACGTCATGTACAAAGAATCTCTCTACCATAAACCCAATCGCAAAAAAATAAACAAAATGAAAATCAGAAAAGTTACATTGATAAACTTAATATAACAGTACTGATATGATTTTTATAGCAAACTACATATACCTTTTGGTTTCCGAAAAACTTAGAGAATGTTAAAATCTCACATCGAGAATTTAGTTTCCGAAAAACTCCACACTTGTTGAGCTAGAAGATGATTAAGTTGTGAACAATATCAATGTTGAAAATAATGAGCTAAACTCCAAAATTTAAAATACATGTACAATTTATTGTTGGCCTTAAATCTAGCGCTTGGGTCAACAAGGCCCGCAATGTTCAATATGCAAAACAATTTGAGACCACATACATTACAGTTGGCATAGCCCAAGACTTCTCCCAATTTTGCTCTGACTTGCTCTTCTATGAAGATGCCACTTTTTATACGCATATTTGTGACATGGAATTTACTCTTTTAAATGAAACATTACATATATTTCATGGTACGCTAGATTCTTACACTTTATTAATAAGTATCGTTTATGAGATTTGAATTCTAAGTATTTTCGAATAAAATGGAGAGTGAGTGTCGTTAAATCAATTAGTCATTTTGCACTAGATTATTTTTTGGTCAAAAGAGTTTGATTTCCTTCTCCAAAATCTCCACTTGAGTTTTTAGGAGAGGACAGTGTCACGACTCATAGCCCAGGATCCCAAAAATGGGCCAAATAAGGAGCGAGCGGCCATTTATCATTAGGCTTTGTTGAGATGTTTCACAAATGTAACCTCGCAAATTCAAAAGAGAGACACTAAAAATTGAAGGGAAATATTAGGATCTTTCGAGCAAACGTAGGTGAGTTGATCTTAGTCATTCACTCTCGTAGTATCAGTCGTGCATGCACTCGTGACTTATTCTAGCGTCTCCGTCCCTTAAACATTTTATCAAAGGTGAATCATGGAGTTAAAAGGTGTTTGTTTGAAATCTTGGACATCCCTTATATATTGTGTTATCCACACATAATTTTTTATTTTTCATACATCTTTTATTAATTTATATCTTTTGATATTCTTCAATTTATTCGATTTTATAACGGAAAAGTAAAAAAAGTGTGAAAAGAAAAAAAAGGTATGCAAATGACATTGCCCTCCTTACAATTGACATTGATCAACTAAATTATTGTATGGACGGAACATTTTCTACAATAACTGCCCCAGCAGAGGTACTGAGTTGGGTGAAAGACTTCCCACTATTTATTTACCCAATGAAAAACAGAAGACTTACAAAATTTGTTTTCAATGTATTGATCTTTGTAATCTGACCGTGTGGTAGAGACTGTAAAATGTAGTTTTTGTAAATTAAAAAAAAAAGAGAAAGCAAAAAAAAAGCACAGGCTGAGAGTAAAAGTGGTAGATAACCATGCGCCATCATGCAGTTGATTTTTAAAAATGTTTGCTGCTCTAATTAAATTCGTCCACGCAGCTTTTCTTAATATTTCGGTCATATTTACCTGGGTGAATGTGAACACAATTTTGAATTGGAAGGAGATTTTCACTCTCCTTTTACACTCTTTTGTGTTTTTAGTCTTTGAATTAAATATATTATACGAAAACAACAAATATTATTAAATAGAAGCATGTGAGAGATTAGAAAAAAATGTATTTATAATTTTTCTGAAAATGTTTTACACTAAACTCTCAAACACAATGAAAGTTATTATTCTTCTTGGCTCAAGTAGAAGGAGTATTATCATGTATTATGTATCCATTCGATTGATGTTGTGTTTATAGTACAAATTAGGTTATGACTTCAATGGTCCGTAGCATTTAGTGCTACAGATGTTTTAGCTGTTAAAATTTGATTTTCACAACTGTTTAGATCTTTTATTTTTAATCTCAATAATTCATTTTGTATACCACTCAATGTTACGTGCCATTAATTAAAAAAGTTAAACAAACTACATAATTATATACACAATAGGACAAACACGTTAAGCATGGTACTTGGGTTGACAAATTTTAACATACAACCCTATAAATGTGGAAATATATATGACATTACAATTAAGTGACCAAATAGAAGAAAAAGTTACATATCAGATAGTTTTTTTTTAATTTTTTTTATATATATATCTCTCATTAGATGATTGCAAATCAAAAAAATCCCGCTACATGATTTAGGGTTTTCTCTTGTTTGACCGTATAATATATGATAAATCTCATAAGGACCCTGACTATTTCTTTTGAAGTTCTCAAATTTTTTTCTTTATTTTTGCTATCATTTGTTTACTTTTGTAGGCATATTTTGATTCTGAAGTTGACACTTGATGCGATTTTTTTCACATGATAAGATCAAACCTCAAAATCATTTGAACATTATTGGGAGGAAAATATGGTCTAGGTGAAATCATCATGATTTACAAGTGCGAATCAATCAAGCAAAGCAATATTATTCTAGTGGAATACTTTGAAGTGGACAAAGTTGAAATTGAACAAAAGAATGGCATGGCATGGCATTTTCCATTTGGTCTATGATGCATGTCATGGTCCCCACCATCAAATCTTCTAGAATATACAAAATCAAATCTGATATGCTCCAACGTATGACATGAAGCGAATAAATAAAGCATTAAACATACTGTTGTTGTTTGGACGGGACCGGAATTCCGACTGAGTGTCGTTGTTTGGTTGGAGAAATTCAAATGGCATTCATGGTCAAAACGCAGAAGGCTCCACTCCCAGGTCCTCTCAACGCAAAGTGTTTTATCCCACGTTTTGGAGTGCCGTGAAAGCCGACTACATCATGCCGCCTTCCCATCACGCTTATGTTTCTTTGAAAAGATCCAATTTCTAATCAAAAGGGAGTTCACTTATTACTTCTCCTTAGTATATTCTGTTAAAATCGGGTAGAAAAACGTTACTGCATGCCATAAAAATTTGGGTTGCCAGAAGCAACCAAAGTTATTAGCTATACCAGAACATATACATTGAGCAATTTGATTGTTGCGTTTTTTATCAGATAATTTGGTACACTATATTGTTAGAATGTCAAATGCACGATTACTCCTATGAATTATTGTTTGAGTACTTATGGAGCTGTTTAATAACCATTTTGTTTTCAGTTTTTGATTTTTGGGTAAATTACACAGTAACCCATCAGGTTTGAAATCTTACACAAACACATACAACATCTTTAAAACATTTCACTTTCATATCTCAAGTACCATTTTATTTCAAAATAATATCTCCGTTACATTTTTCATTCATTAATCCGTTAAGTGTTGACGTGGCTGCCACATGTGTGCCACATGGCAAATTAAAAAAAAAACCTAAATCTTCTAAATAAATATTAAAAAAAAAAATTGAAACCTTCCCTCATCCTCCTCTCTTCTCCCTGCAACCCCCAAACCCATATCCCCCATCTTCATCTTCTTCCCTGCAACCTAGAAAGGAAAAAAAAAAACCCCTTCAGTTCGTCTTTCCCCCTCCTCCTCTCTTTCTCCCCCATCTTCATCTTCTTCCCCTTGCAACCCAGAAAAGAACGGGAAGGAGAGAAAAAAAAAAAAAACCCAGATCGCGTCTACGCTGCCATCACTGGGTTCGTGAGGTGGAATCGGGTGTGAGGGTGGGTGCAGGTGTGGGGGGAAGACGAACTGGGTTGTTTTTTTTTGTTTTCGGGTTGCAGGAAGGGGTTTCGGGGGAAGAAGATGAACATAAAGGAAGGAGAAGGGGAAGGAGAAGGGGGAGGGAGGGTGAGTGCGGGTGCGGGGAGAAGACGAACTGGTTGCAGGAATGGGGATCTGGGGAGGGAGGGTCGGGGGTTGGGGGGGTGTTCTGGGTTTCTGGTTTTAGGGTGGGGGACGCGAGTGGGGGGGGGTTTGGGGGGTTATCATTTATGGGCTTTTGGTTTGGGGGGGACGCGAGTGGGGTAGAGGGGGGGTACAGGGGTGGTTTATTTCAATTTTTTATTTTTTTTATATTTATTTAGAAGATTTAGGTTTTTTTTTAAAAAAAATTAATTTTTTTGCCACGTGGCACACATTTGGCAACCACGTGGCAACCACGTCAGCATTTAACGGATTAATGGATGAAAAATGTAACGGAGGTATCATTTTGAAATAAAATGGTACGTGAGGTATGAAAGTGAAATGTTTGAAAGATGTTGTATGGGTTTGTGCAAGACCTCAAACATGAGGGGTTACTGTGTAATTTACCCTTGATTTTTTGTTTTAGTTTTCACTTTTAGAAAACTGAGATCTTGTTTGGTAATTACCTTTAATTTTTAGTTAAAAAAAAGGAAAACTGGGAGTCAAAAAGTGAAAACTCAAAGCGAAATTTTGAAAACTTAAAAAGTAGTTTTTGTTGTAGGCCTATTTGATGGAACGATCTTTAGGGTTTAGAGAGAGAGAGGGGGCCGACGACAATTAGAGAGAGGAGATGGTGATTTAATTGTGAGGTGTGTTTGTATCACCCCATTGTGCCTTTATTTATAGTAGTAGGAAAGGTAAAAACCTTTCTCTTTAGGATTACAACATTTAATAGGTAATCAACTCCTAATAGTAATATAAGATACATTCCCATATCTACTAGGATTTACACAATCACATTCCTATTCTAAATATGACTGCAACACTCCCCGTTGAGTGTGTAAATACTCAACAAACCATCGCATAAGATCTTCGGCAAATAAGGTAGAATAGTTGATGAAGTCATCGGCATAACGGGTGAATGCGAGTCTCAAATTTAAGAAAGTATGCATTTGTAGTAAAACTCACAAAACCTCACTATGGTAAAACCCAAGGGTATGGGGAAAACCCATAGACTAAGGAGAAAAGTGAGAAGTATGCATAATGTCTAAAACAAATGTCAAACAAGATGAAAGTAATGAACCGAATGGAGTATGATCATCCTAGGATGGGTGCCTCATTAAAACATCGTTAGGTAGTAAAAACCCAGTGGGAAAAATGTTCCTAATCGTAGGAAAAAGAGTATATTAAGATCAAGTGAGTATGCTTCTAGATACTCCCCTTGAGTTAGATATAACTTCTACATAAGAGAACTACAAGCAATTCAACTAAGATAATTTATGCATACCGATCCCTTGGACAAGCTTCTGAAAAGTAGACTTGGGCAATGACTTGGTGAAGAGATCGGCCAGGTTGTCTTGGGAATGGATTTGTTTGACTTTAATGTTCTGATGCTGCTGCTGCTGGTGTGAGTAAAAGAACTTTGGCTCTATGTGCTTGGTGTTGTCTCCTTTGATGTAGCCTTTCTTTAACTGCTCGATACATGCTGCATTGTCTTTAAAGATCGTCGTAGGAAGGTCAACGACTAATGTAAGACCACTAGTGCTTCGAATATGTTCCATAACTTCTCTCAGCCAAAAGCATTCACGCGATGCTTCATGCAAGGCGAGAATCTCAGCATGGTTCGACGAAGTTGCAATTAGCGTTTGCTTGGTAAACCTCCAAGATATAACGATGTCTTTAATGGTAAACACATAGCTTGTTTAAGAACGTGCCCTATGTGGGTCAGACAGATATTCAGCATCTGCATAACCAACAAGACGAAAATCAATCCGAGGACCATAGGGGGCGGCAACCCTCGAAGATTCATGGGTATAGAATAAGCCCAAATTTGTCGTACCCTTGAGGTAGCGGAAAATGTCTTTAACACCATTCCAGTGCCTGTGTGTGGGCGCATTGCTGTATCTTGCCAAAAGATTAACAACGAAGGAGATGTCGGGTCTAGTGCATTAAACCAAGTACAATAAAGCCCTAATTGCACTTAGGTAAGGAACTTCGGGTTTTGAAATCTCTTCCTCATCCTCATTTGAACGGAAGGGATCATGTTTAGCATCTAAAGTCCGAACGACCATGGATGTACTTGAAAGCTTTGCTTTATCCTCATTAAAACATCTAAACACCTTTTGGGTGTAGTTTAATTGATGTACTAGGATTCCATCCAAACAATGCTCGATCTCCAGACGGAGACAATATCGAGTTTTCCCAAGATCCTTCATCTCAAATTCCGATTTCAAGTGTGCAGCAATTTTCTCAAGCTTTACGGGAGTCCCGATGAGGTTCATGTCATCGACATAAACTGCAACGATTGCAAATCAGGAATGTGATTTCTTTATGAACACGTATGGGCATAATTCAATGTTCACATAACCCTGACTTGTTAAATATTCGCTCAGACAGTTATACCACATCCGCCCGGATTGTTTTAATCCATAGAGTGACCTCCTCAACCTAATTAAGAGAGTGTTCCATGGTCTAGAACTATTTGAACCAGTCAATGGAAGTCCTTCTGGAACTTTCATGTATATTTTCGTATCTAGATCCACATGGAGATACGCGGTTACCATGTCCATAAGCTGCATATTTAGTTTTTCAGAAACTACCGTCCATTGCTGGGGAATACGTCTCCTCATAATCAATCCCAGGGTGCTGAGAGAAACCTTGCTTTATGAGGCGTGCTTTGTATCGCACTGTTTCATTATTCTCATTACGCTTCCTCACGCAAACCCACTTGTAGCCAATGGGCTTCACACGTGGTGGTGTAGGAAAGATAGGTCCAAACACTTTATGTTTCACGAGCGAAACAAGTTTGACCTGGATTACTTGTTTCCAGTTTAACAGATCAGTTCTACGTCGGCATTTATTGACTGAACGTGGTTTATTGTCATCGCTAATCATGATGTTAGTAGCTACTGAGTAAGCAAATGCATCATCGACGATCATCTCATTCCTATTCCAAACCTCATCCAATACTGCATAGTGGATCGAAATGTCACGATTCTCGGAAGGCCGACATGTTTCATCTGAAGTATCACTGTAATCTAGAATAACTTCATGCATTGGAACAGATGAGTGAACGATGGTCAGATTCAAACTAGGGTCACTAGATGGTGCCATTTTCCTCTTCCGGGGTTGTGAATTCTTTGAACCAAGGGGTCTTTCACGCTTCAGGGTCGGAGCAAATGGTTGGCTAGCCGCCAATATACCTTGCCGCGTGGAAGGTGTGGCCTCCCCACCTTTAGGGAAGGTCCGACCTTCCCAGGCGGGTTATGGACGTACGCGGGGCACATCTATTTTTGCAGGTGCATTTGCAGCGGGTATATGTGATCTTGTTACCTTTGCTAGATCATTAAAAGCATCTGGCATGCTTTGAGCAATGCTCTGAAGATCTATAATTCATCGCACCTCAGTTTCAGACTGGGAAGTGCGAGGATCTAAATGAGACATAGTGACAGTATACCACGACAATTTGCGGCATTCTATGAAAACATTAGCATGCTTATCTCCTCATAACGACAAGAAGACTGTCTCATCAAAGTGACAATCAACAAAACGTGCGGTAAAGAGATCTCCTGTTAAGTGTTCTAAGTAGTAAACAATTGATGGCGAATCATAACTGACATAGATTCCTATTTTTCTCTAAGGACCCATTTTGGTACGTAGTGGCGGCGCTATTGGCACATAAATGGCGCACCCAAACACCCATAAATGTGAGACGTCATGCTCGTATCTAGTGACCAACTATAATGGTGAATGTGGTTGAGTAGCGGTGGGCCTCAGACGGACCAACATAGCTGCATGCTATATTATATAGCCTTAGACAGATACCGGCAATTTGGTTCTCATAACCAAAGTCCGAGCTATCAATTGAAGATGATTTATGAAAGCTTCTGCCATACCGTTTTGGGTGTGAACATGGGGTACATAATGTTCCACATCAATCCCTCATCAATCCCTACTGACATGCAATAATCGTCAAAATTCTGTGATGTAAACTTTCTAGCGTTATCCAGTCGTATCGACTTAATCAGATAATCATGGTGGTGAGCCTTTAGCTTAATGATTTGAGCTAGGAGTTTAGCAAAAGTAGCGTTGCGCGTGGACAACAGGCAAAGATGTGACTATGGTGTCGATGGATCAACCAATACCATAAATTATTTAAATGGTCCGCATGTTGGTTAGATAGGTCCACAAATATCCCCTTGAATCCTCTGAAGAAACTTAGGTGGTCATGAATGATCTTTGTATGTAAGGGTTGTGTATTCAACTTCCCTAAAGAACACTTTTTGCATGGCGGAAGTCCAACATAGGGAGGTAACCGATGCCTATGAGATGATTTGAGGATATGGTGCATTATGTCATGTCCAGGATGTCCCAAACGGTCATGCTAAAGCAACAAAGTGTCCTATAATTCAGGTATAGGGCCGGCCACACTATGGGCTTTTATGCCGCGAATGGTTGTCATGTACAACCTACTCGATAGACATTCCAACTTCTCCTGAATATGCTGTTGGCCATATTCGTACGAAGTGATACAAAGAAATTCAGAACCATTATCTTCAGTGGTTTCAATATGATATTGATTATCTTGAATATCTCTAAAACCCATCAACGTTGATATGGAACATGGAGAATAGAGTGCCTCCTTAATGGTTAAGATAGTACCATTAGACAACATGATACGGGCCCTTTCGTATCCTTCAATCAAGTTGGATGGGCCTAAGAGAATTGTCAAATGAGCTTTCTTGGGTATTAAGTCAGTAAAATAGTGTCATTCACGCAAGATGGTATGTGTGGTTGCACTATCTGCCAGACAACTAACTTCCCTACTAAACATACCTAAAAATAAATTGATTGATTTGGTCACATGCATAAATATAAGTCCATTCATTCAATTAAGCAATTCAAGAAAATAATATCCATTCAAAATAACAATCCATAATTCAAAACAAACCAAAACCAAACAAATTATTCCAAATACTTAGAAAAATTGTTCAAAATTAAACCATAAACCTAGAAAAATAGGGGGGGAAGGGTTGGCCACTCCTAGTGGGTTAGGCCACTAGGGGTAAACACCCTAAAAACATGTCTAATTTATTCATCCAGAGGGGTTGATGCCTCCTGAAAATTTGATATCTCCATTGATGTAGTAGCATATTTCGGATGATCCATATGTGTAAAGTTAGACTCACGACACGACGGGAATAATACTTGGTAATAGCCACGGGGGAAGCTCGGCATACGCGTGACCAATGATCATTTGATCCAAAACGGTAACACATGTCCAGTTTAATAGAAGCAGGCTGAACGGGAGCTTTGCCCTTATTCTTGAAGTTTGGGGCTTTATGGGCAAGTGGTGGATTCTGCAGGGTCACCTTTCCTCCCTTAGGTGTGGCACTCTATTGACCTTGAGCCGGTGGTTGGGCTTGCCGCTCATTGCCATGGCCATGACAGTTCTTTCGTCGTTTATGGCTGTTAGAATTGGTAGCATGCGCTTCAGGGGCGGTGTTCGAGCTAGTGGGTCAAGCTTGATGATTCTTCATCAAAAGCTGGTTCTGCTTTTCAGCGAGAAGTAAAACAAAGATCAAATCCGAAAACTTGGTGAATTTCTATGCCCTATATTGTTGTTGCAGGACAATATTGGTCGCATGGAAGGTCGAATAGGTATTCTCCATGAGATATGATTCGGTTAGTTCCACTATGCAGAATTTCAACAGTGAACAGATTTTATAAACTTCAGAGTTGTATTCATTCATGGACTTAAACTCCTGGAAGCTAAGGTGCTGCCAATCGTGTCTTGCTTCAGGCAAGTATATGTCGTTCTGGTGATCGAAACGGTCGGCCAGAGCAAGCCAGAGGGTGCGTGGGTCCTCTTCAGCAAAGTACTCAGTCCGCAGTGCGTCATGGATGTGTCTTCGAATGAAGATCATTGCAGTAGCCTTCTGAGCTTTGTCAACAAGTTTGTTGTAAACAGATGCCTCAATGGTGGCTCTAATACCCTTTGCAGTCAGATGGAGCTTCACGTCTTGAACCCACTTCAGATAGTTTCTTCCGGAGACTTCTAGAGTGGAGAAATCGAGCTTGTTCAAGTTCGACATGTCCCTAAAATGGAGGGAAAAAAATGTGATTAGTCATATGGTAAGCCATAGACATATATCGTAGAACATATAGGTTCTATAGATATGTATTGGTTTAATTTATGCCTGAAAACTACAGGTTTCATGTGGTATGTTTTGAATGAAAACTTCATGTTTCAAAGGCACTAAATTTGAAACTACATGTGCAATTTAGTTTTTATGAACAATTAGTTCATAAGGAGAGGTTCCTGCAAGAAACGCAGAATGCAATATACTAATTTAAATATAGTGGGTTTGAGTTTCTTCGGGACATCAACGAAGGGGTAAAAAGTGAAAATTAGGAATCAAAAAGTGAAAACACAAAGCAAAATTTTGAAAACTTAAACAGTAGTTTTTGTTGTAGGCCTATTTGATTGAACAATCTTTAGGGTTTAGAGAGAGAGAGAGGGGGCCGGCGGCAATTAGAGAGAGGAGAGAGTGATTTAATTGTGAGGTGTGTTTGTATCACCCCATTGTGTTTTTATTTATAGTAGTAGAATAGGTAAAAACCTTTCCTTTTAGGATTTCAACATTTAATAGGTAATCAACTCCTAATAGGAATATAAGATACATTCCTATATATACTAGGATTTACACAATCATATTCCTATTCTAAATATGATTGCAACAGTTTTAAGTTTTTGGTTTTTTTGTTTTTAGAAAAGTAAAAGTAGTTACCAAATAAGTTTTCATTTTTTAAGTTTTCAACAAAATAGAAACAAAAACTAAAAATTAAAAACAAAATTGTTATTAAACGACTCCTAATTCTTTCATATTGGGCATTTAAAAAGCCAAGTGAAGTATGTGACAAAAGAAATTTACAAATAATTTAATTCGATTTATTTGGCATTGGCATATTATTACATATGAACGCTCATTTTGATTGATTAAGGCCTAGTTTGTTATTGTTTTTTTTTTGCCAAAAATTGCTTCCTTTTAAAGTTAAGCAATAAAAAGGTATTTGGTAAAAATAAAATTTACAGTTTATTTTTAAAGCAATTTATTTTGTAGCTGACTATTCTCAAAGGACAGCAGAAACAATTTGTTAAAAAAGTGCAGCAATTCCAAATTGCTCTAAATACATGATACTCACGTTTTGAAAATAAAGGAAAACTAATGAAAATGACTTGAAAACTTTGAGTTTTAACGATACAGACAAAATAAAGGGTAAAGTGAATAGTACCATGATTGACTTTAGTGTAAAAATGTGATTTTATTTTTCGTTAAAGTGAACAATACTGTGAGCTTTTCATTAAAATTCCCTTGAAATAAATCTAAATTTAATTGTGTTGGTATCAATTCATTTGTTTATAGGATAGCTCACTATGAATTTTATTTATTTATAACTACATCATTAAAGCATACCTGTAAATTATCAAATACCTTAAAGAAAAAGGAAAACTAATGAAAATGACTTGAAAATTTTGAGTTTTAATCAAAATGACAAAAATGTGTTGTAAGTGAATAGTATTAGGAATGACTTTTTAGAATAAAAATATCATTTTTGTTAAAAATAAACAGTACCGGAAGTGTTTCGTTAAAACTCTCTAAAGAAAAATGTATCTCATAATAGAACTACACTTTTAAACTCGTTGGTAGGGGATTAATGAGCTACTCGTACATAGATTGTGCATTTAAAACATGGTTAGTGGGTCAATTACCTCGTTTTGTCCCTTTCCCTAACTTATTCCCTTCACCCACCACTCATGCTGTCATGCATATCATGTTCAAAATCCACAAACAATATTTATCACCATGTGTTTGTCTCACCAATCATGCACAACAAACATATGGGGCCCACTGTTCATCTATCTATTCTTGAAGAAATTTTTTAATTGTTGGAAAAACCGTTTGGTATACTAAGTGTCATATAATACAAGTAGTAGAAAAAAAATATTTTCAAGTATTTAACCACTTGTATTAGGGATGTGCTATCCACACACCCCTTTTTACTTCATACACACCCTCTTAATTTGCGGCCGTCGGATCGACTAATTTAAAGAAAATCAAAGGGCAAAAATTAACAAAGGGTGTGTGAAAAGTAAAAAGGGGTGTGTGAATAGCACACCCCCTTGTATTATTATACCTTGTGTACGAGCCGTATTCCTAACACACTAAAAAAAATCTCTCCTATCCTAGCTCATCAGATGGAAATAGAGTAATAATATCATTATTACAACATATTTGTTTGGAAGTTTAATTAATTTTGAAAAGGGTGGTGCTATCCATATATCCATTTTTACTTTCTATACACCTCTTGTTAATTTATGTCATTAGATCTTCTTCAATTCATTCATCCGACGACAGAAAATTGAGAGGGATGTGGGGTATGTGGAATATAAAAATGTGTGAGGATAACACCACCTTGATAGAAATAGTAGCATTATCACAACATATTTGTTTGTGTTATAAACTTCTTATTTAAGTGTGATTGTGTAAATCCTATATAGATTTGATTCTAGTTATTCTTTCCTATTAGGACTTGTATTCCTTGGAGGAGAAGAATTTCTTCTCTCTCTTGTTACTATAAATAAAGGCAATGCGTAGGGGAAATAACACATCCTTTACATAACCTTGCAAACACATCTTTCTCTATATTTTCTCTATGTCGCCGGCCCCCTCTCTTTGTTAGTTAAATATAGGTTACAACACATTATCAACACATTCATACCGCTGCGCTTAGGAATCTGATGTGGAAGTTTTTTGCATTAAACCAGTTCACGAATATCATCATACAATTAGGTTCTTTCAAAACAATGGTTTTTATCTCAATATTTTTTGTAGCCCTGATATTATGAACATTCACCATAATGCATGACCCAACTTTACGTTTTTCAAATTTTATATTCTACATAAATTATATATGAATTATGTGAATTTGATATTCCCATGAATTGCATCAAATATCTACTCATGCATTAAATTATATTTGAATATGCATTGAATGAATCTGAAAATTGAAAAAAAATATATTAAAATATGGATTAGGGTTTTGTTCTAAACCCCTCCATTGTGTGAGCCACGGCTGGCGAGCTGCCAAGCTGACGAACCACTAGCCCCAGGCCTGCAGCTTGTGTGGCTGGCTGAGTTGCGAGACCACGAAGCTGAAGTCATGGGCTCCTGGTCTGAAACCCAGAAAACCCGACACCTTCCATGGTGTCTCCACCATTGCAGGTGGGCCTGCAGCCCAATCCTGACCTTAGGTCCTTATCCCGGTGACCTGAAGATCGTCCCCCCGCCCGATAGGTTTTTTGACCAAGATTTATTCGAATCTCATCGATTTTTTTTCAAAATTTCGAGTCAATTTTCCTAGGGTTTCTAAAAATGTTAAGAGTTTCCACTCTCCGTTTACCTTTATGGGTCGTCGTTGAACCCATGTTTTTTTTGCCGTGATTTTTGCACCACGACATGTCCTCCTGAAGCAGTGGTGCTGGTCATCTTCTTTTGTAAGTTGACCCAGCTAACACTGGGTGTCTGGTCCAAATCCTAAACTCACTTGGGCTTGGCCCATTCTCGATGAGCACCAGCCCTTTGGCCACGGTGTTCCCATGTCTCACACCACAGAGGATCACAGCTCATGTGGCTTTACGGTTTCCATGCACTGCGTTGCATCGAATCCCAGCCTATGCGCTGGTGCACCCATGTCCGCGAAACACCAGATCAGAGCTTATTTGGGCCTCTGTCTTTGGGCTTACACCTGCAGCCTATTTTCTGTGATGCTGGGCTTGCCTACATGCTAGACCCATGCTTACCCTAGCCCAGTTTTGGGCCTGGATCTCACGACACCAGTTCATTCAGCCTACCTGTGGGCTTTGGTCCAAAAAATTTTTGGGCCTTGAGTTTTAATTGCATTTTTTTTAAATAATTTGGGTTTCATAATTTTTCTCCCGCACTTTAATTTTGGCCCGAAGTCCAAATAATTAATTCAATTATAATTCTAGACCTGAAGTTCTATTTGCATACTTTTTTGTTACATATTTCTGTATATATATGAGTTTGTTTGTAGGTTCTATGAACCTGAAGTTTATAAATTTTTCTCGACAAAATTAATTGAATGGATTTAAGTTTTCAAACTTTTATGCATGTGATTGGTTCAATTAATTTTATTCTAAGTATGACTAGTGAGACAGTTAGTTGTCTAACAGATAGTGCAACCACGAACACCGTTTTGCGTGAACGTATCTATTTCACTAACTTCATACCAAAGAATGCACCTCTGACAACCCTCTCAGGTTCATCTAACCTGATTGAAGGATATGGAAAGACCTGTATAATGTTGTCCAATGGCACTATTTTGACTATTCAAGAGGTACTTTATTCTCCACGTTACGAAAGAATTTTGTTGAGCATTAAAGATATTTGAGACAATAATTAGACAATAATTACAAAGCTAAAACCTATGTAGAAAATGGAGTTGAATTTCTGTGCATAACTTCGTATGAATATATGGCCAAAAAGAGTATTCTTGAGAAGATAGAGTGTATCCTAAGTGGTCTGTATACTATGACTGTACGCCCTATTGAAAGCCACTATGTGGACGACCCTACCTTTAGAGACCGCACACGAAATTACACTTTGGCATGATTGTTTGGGACACCTTGGACGAACGGTGATGTGCTGTATCTTTAAATCTTCACACGGGCATCCAGTAACCCGAAGTTTATGTTCGATTCAAGGAATCACATGTCAAACCTGTTCTTTGGGAAAACTTATTATTAAGCCTTCTTATGCTTGAATCCTCTGATTTTTCTATAAATGATTCAGGGGAACATTTGTGGACCGATTCAACCTCTCTGCAGACCATTTAGATACTTTATGGTTTTGGTTGACACTCCTACACGTTGGTCACATGTGTGCTTGTTGTCAAAAAAGAATGCTGCATTCTCCACACTGGTGGCTCAGATTAACAAGCTCAGGGCTCACCACTATGATTATCCAATCAAATCCATTTGATTGGCTAATGTTGGAGAATTCACATCTAAAACTTTTGATGACTATTACATGTCGATTGGGGTTGAAGTTGAACATCCAGTACCCCATGTTCATACCCACAATGGTTCGACAGAGGCATTCATTAAGAGTTTACAAATGATTGCTTGATCATTGGTCATACGTACCAAGCTCCCGATTGCTGCTTGGGGCCATGCAATAATGCACGCTGCCTTCGCTTGAAACCCGTTGCGACCGAACCATATAACGTTATTCAGTTGGTCATTGGATACAAACTCGACATATCGCATCTACATATTTTTGGTTGTGCGATCTATGTGCCAATTTCGTCACCATTACGTACAAAAATGAGGCCTCAATGAAGGATGTGAATCTATGTCGGATATGATTTTCCTTTGATTATTAGTTACTTAGAACCTTTGACAGACTATTTGTTTACCGTTCGTTTCATGGATTGTCACTTCTATGAGATAGTATCCCGTCGTTAGGGGAGATAAAAATGTCAACGTTCCTGAAGAATGACCCGAATTATCGTGGACGACTCCCACTTTGTCTCATTTAGATCCCCGCAGCGCCCAGTCTAAGACTGAAGTGCATTGCATATTAGATCTTCATAGAGTAGCTCAGAGCATGCCAAATGCTTTCACCGATCTAGTGCGAGTGACAAGATCACATATTCCAGTTGTGAATGTGCCTACGAAGATGGATGTACCAAATGTACGACATACTTCCCTCCTGGAGGCCCGGGACACCATTTTAGCCGATCCACATAAATTAATAGCTAGCCAATCCTCTGCCCTTACACATAAATGTGGCATACCACTTGGTTCAAAGGATTTACACTCCCGGAAGAGGAAATCTAAGACATAGGCACCTAAAGAGCCTACCGTGAATTCGACTGTTGCCAACTCATGAGGAAATTCTAGATTACAGAAGCGTCCTTGAAGAGATGAAACCACACCCCGAGAATCGTGAAATTTTGGTCCGTTATGCTAGCTTGGATGATGTTTGGTGTCGAAATGAGATGATCGTCGACGATGTACTAGCATATACAGTAGCTATTGAGATCATGTTGAGCGATGACATTGAACCCCATTCTGTTGATGAATATCGATGTAGAACTGATTGGTCAAACTGTGAACAAGCAATCTAAGTCGAACTCGATTCGGTTACAAAACGTAAGGTGTTTGGACCTGTAACTCATATGCCTCCACATGTGAAGCCCATTGGTTACCAGTTCATTTGGAAGCATAATGAGAGGAACAAAATTGTGTGTTACAAAGCTTGTCTTGTTGCACAAGGCTTCTCCAAACGCCCTGGGATTGACTATGACAAAAGTTATTCACCTGTCATGGATGTGATTACTTTTTGCTACCTTATCAGTTTGGTAGTTTTTGAAAAACTGAGTATGCAGCTGATGGATGTAGTAATTGCGTGTCTTTATGGAAATTTATATCAAAGTTCCCGAAGGACTTACATTGACTGGATCAAATATTTCCAAACTCCGAAACATGCTCTCAATTCGGCTTAGGCGTTCACTTTATAGTTTAAAACAATCCAAAAGAATGTGGTATAACCGTTTGAGTGAGTATTTGACTAGTCAGGGATATGTGAACAGTGAACTATGCCCTTGTGTGCTTTCGATTTTGCGATTGTTGACGTTTATGTCGACGACATGAATCTCATTGGAATTCCTGAAGAGCTTGCAAGAACTGCCGTGCACCTGAAGTCAAAATTTGAGATGAAAGATCTAAGAAAGACTCGATACTGTCTCGATCTTGAGATAGAGCACTGTTCGAATGAAATCTTAGTACATTAATCGAACTACACCCAAAAAGTGTTGCGCCATTTTAACCAGGATAAAGCGAAGCCTTCGAGTACTCCTATGATCATTTGATCGCTAGATGCAAAACGAGATCCTTTCTGTCTAAAAGAGGATGATGAAGAGATTTTGGAGCCTGAAGTTCCTTATCTAAGTGCGATCGGCCCTTTATTGTACTTAGCTCAATGCACGAGACTCGACATCTCCTTCACTGTTAATCTTTTGGCAAGATACAATAATGCACCAACACGCAGACATTGAACTGGTGTTAAAGACATATTCCATTACCTTAAGGGTACTACAGATCTGGGCTTGTTATATCCCTACGGATCTTCGAGTGATGCCGCACCCATTTATCTTGAGTTGATTATCGCCTTGTTGGTTATGCCGACACATGATTCTTATCTGATCCGCACAAGGTTCGTTCTTAAACGGGTTATGTCTTTTCGAGGTTAGCTAAACAAACCTTAGTTGCACTTTGTCTAACCATGCTAAAATTCTTGTCTTTCACGAAGTAACTCATGAATGTTTTTGGCATCGAGCAATTATGGGCCATATTTGAAGCTTCTGTGATCTTTACCTCGTCGTTGATGTCCCGACAATGATCTATGAAGACAACGGAGCATGCATCAAACAACTTAAGAAGGGTTACATCAAAGGAGACAACACCAAGTACATTGCGTCGAAGTTCTTCTTCTCACATCAATAACAAGAGCATCAGAAAATTAAAGTCACACAAATCCATTCACAAGACAACTAGCTGATCTTTTCACCAAATCACTACTGAAGGGGACGTTTTAGAAACTTGTTCAAGGAATTGGTATGCGTAAACTTTCTGAGTTGTAACATTGCTAGTTCTCTTTGGAGTTATGTCAAACTCATGGGGAGTATCCTGAAGTATACTTTCTTGAAATGTACTCTTTGTCCCTACAATTAGGAGCATTTTTCCCACTGGGTTTTTGATACCTAACGAGGTTTTGACGAGGCACCCACCTTGGATTGATCTTATCCCTGATGACGTCCCGTAGACGTTTCATTTGACTTTGCATTACTCATACATTTTTCCTTAGACTATGGATTTTGTCCCTACTCGATTTTTTGTCATAGCCTTAGGGTTTTTTGTGAGATTACTATCTTATGCAAGTTCCTACCTTATTTGAGAATAGCGTGTTCCCAAAATCAGTGCCGACGAGTCGACTTCCGCAACTCTACATGATGTCGAATCGACTTAAGTATTTACAAACTCAAGGGGGAGTGTTATAAACTTCTTATTAAGTGTGATTGTGTAAATCCTAGATTAAATTTGATTCTAGTATTTTTTCCTATTAGGACTTGTATTCCTTGGAGGAGAAGGATTTCTTCTCTTTCAGGTACTGCGTAGGGAGAATAACAAATACTATACACAACCCTACAAACACATATCTCTCTATATTTTCTCTGTGCCGCCGGCCCCCTCTCCTTGTCAGTTAAGTATAGGCAACAACAGTTTAGAAGTTTAATTAATTTTGAGAATTGTTATTAGCACTCTAAAATTCTAATGTGCACTCCAAATTTTCTATATTTAGAAAGAATAAAACACTTATGAGTAATGCACAATACAAAATTTAAAGAGCCAATAACAGTTCCTTAATTTTTTTTTCAGCAGGTTCCAAAATTATCCTTGACTGCTGCCTATAACGCTATCAAGTATATACAAAAGCAGATAATGAAACCAAATTAAGTAATTAACATGCTGAAATGGAAGTGATAGCTTCATTTGTTCGAACTTTGAATTTTTATGAGTGGTGGTTTAAGAAAATATAGCAAAAAAAAAAAAAAAAGGTGTAAGATGGATTATCAATCAAATTATTTGTTGAATCCACCTTGAGCTAGTGGCTAAAAGCCGGATTGCGAGACTTTCTTCAAATAAAAAACTGGCGGTCTTGGGTTCGAAACCCGTTGTTGGTGTGGAAGCCAGACATGTGGGCAAGGGATGCTGAAATGCGTTTGTAAATCTTTCCAATCCTCATAAGGAGTGAATAATTGTCACTTGGCACCAATTGTCCCCCTTTTAAAAAGGAAAAAAAAAAATTATTTGTTGAATCATAGAAAGTTATAGTTCAATATAAGCTAAAAAAAAAGCATTTCAATGTGTTTTCTCTTTTTTATTTAACAATTATCGTCTAGGAAATTTGAATTCACATTAGGCCAAAATTAGTATTATATTTTGCAATGCTTACTATAATTCGAATTTTTCTTTCTTTCTTGGAAAGACCAGAAACTTTATTTTGGTCTCATTCTCTTACTAAAACTAAATTTGTTCCACTTTCTCTCAGAAACTTAATTTTCTTCCCATATTGTTTAGATTGTGTCAAGTTCGTTAAATGTTTGTTAATTTTGCTTATGTAGCATGAGCGAGACCTACCTGTTGCTGTGCTTACTATATTATTGCTACCTAAGAAAGTTTAGTAGAAAAGGTAAAATCCAAATAATATATGAAACGGAAATTCAATCCTGTAAGAAAATGAAACCAATTGAATTTTAAGGGAATTGAGACTAAAGATCAAGTTACATGTACAATGGCAATAATTAAGCTTAAAATTTGAGTTCATCATGAGGTGTCTTTAGGAAAAATAGATGAAGCAAAAATTCATGTCCCACAAGGCCCCAACTTCTCTCTTTAAAGGGTATTGTGGTAGAACAAAATTTTAATCAAATTTTATAAATCAAATGATGTGATTGTTGATGATGAATTATTACTTAAGTACTGATTAATGTGTTTATTTTTTTATTAGTAACACATCATTTGATTTGAAAATTAAATTTAAAAACTTGATCTTCTTAGTATTACCTTTTAAATCGTTAAAGACCAACAACCCCAAGAAATTCCTCTCAAAGCTGCATACTTTTGCATGTAAAAAACATTAGAAATAATGCAAACCTACCTTTGCCAAAGTTCAAAATTTGCAGCACACCTCTTTTGAATTTTTTTCACATCTTCCCCTTTCTTTACCCCAAAACCAAAAGCTGTGCAACACATTACCATATTCAAAGACTTTAGGAGCCAGTTTAGTATAAGGGGTGTGACATCTACACATCTCATTTTACTTCTTACATATCTTTTTAATTTTCTACCGTCAAATCAAATGAATTGAAGAAGATCAACGGACATAAATTATCAAGGGATGTGTGAGAAGTAAAATAGAGTGTGTGGATAACATATTCCTACTAGAAAGGGAAAGTGCTAAGGGGTAGAGGCTTTATTTATTCATGAAATTTAGCTCTTTAAATTTTTGTTTTTCTAATATTGTGAGAGGTTAAGGTAAAAAGTTTGTTAGATGGCTAACTTCTATTGGCTATGAGTTTCCTTCTAAATTGATCCTGGGTAAGAGCTGTGGAGCCTGAAAAAGTAATGAACTATTTTAACCTAAACTAAATATATCTCATTAAAAATTAAATTTTGTAATTTAGAGCTAAATATTACTCTTGTGCTCTAACCTCTCACAACAAACCTCCCCTCTCTATATGCATTATATAGTGTTACTCACACATTTATTTTTATTTTAAATACTTTTTTTAATTTCTAGAAAAATCAATTGTCAAAATTAAAAATTAAAAAATAGTGTGAAGTAAAAATGAATACATGAATATTATTAGTGGCTTTTGCAGCTTCACACCACCTCCTCCCTCCCCTCCCACCTTTACCTTTATCACCTCCCTCTCATCCTCCTCACTTCCTCGAAAAATCCACTGAAAGATTAACAGCATGGGTTACTTCTTGTGCAAAGCAGAGTCGGCAATCGCCACCTGCGATCCCTTCAACTGGGACCGCAAGAGAAAACCTAGAACCCGCAAACCCAAACCCAATAACAAGCCCATCAAGATCAGACACTTTTACTACGACGACCTCGTCGCCGCCACCAATGGTTTCGCCGCCGACAGATTTCTGGGCAAAGGAAGCCACGGAAGCGTCTACAAGGCCATTCTCGACGGCGGGAGCCTCGTTGCCGCCGTTAAGAAAACGAAAACCACGAAACCATCGCAAACGGCGCCGTCCTCGTCGGCGAGTCTTCACAATGTGGAGAACGAGATCGAGATCCTCTCGAGAGTCCACCACCCCAGGCTCGTCAATCTAATCGGGTTCAGCGCTGATGGAAGAAACAACAATAAATTGCTCGTCGTCGAGTACATGCCCAACGGCTCCCTCAACGACCTCCTCCACTTAAACTCCCGACCTCCGGGTTGGTCCCGGAGGGTCCAGTTCGGTTTGCACGTGGCGAAAGCGGTTCAGGCGCTCCACTCGTCGAACCCTCCCGTCATCCACCGCGACATTAAGTCCTCCAACGTATTAATCGACAAGGACCGGAACGCGCGGCTCGGCGACTTAGGGCTGGCGTTGAGGGGACACGTGGAGGATGTTCTAGTTAAGTGTACGCCGCCGGCGGGGACGTTAGGGTACCTCGACCCGGGCTATCTTGCGCCGGGGGATCTAAGCGCCAAGAGCGACGTCTTCAGCTTCGGAATACTCATGTTGGAGATTTTAAGCGGGAGAAACGCCATAGACGTGAATTACAGTCCGCCGTCGGTGGTGGACTGGGCCGTGCCGATCATAAAGCACGGAGACATCGCCGGGATTCTGGACCCGAGAATCGGACCGCCGTCGGACCACGCCGTCATCCGCCGTGTGGCGTTGTTGGCCGCGAAGTGCGTGCGGTCGTCTGCCGAGAGGCGGCCCACAATGGCTGAGGTCGTTGAGCGTCTGAAGCTCGCGAGGAAGAAAATTCACGCAACGCCGATCTGGAGCAGCTTCAAACGGCGCGTGAACATGAAGAGGGTGGAGGATAAAAACAATCATCATCAGATTCACCAACCCGAGTACGAAGAGGTTGTAAACGTGAAGAGCGTGAGAGGAGGGAGTAGGAGGAGGTTGAACGGGAAGGTAGCGAGTGTGATGGGCGCAGAGTGCGAGGGTGAGAGCGAGGCGATGATTGGTGGGCGCGTGAGGAGGTCAAAGTCAATTGGGTCGGTGAATGAGATTAAAGCAGCCGGGGGAGGGAATGAGGTGCGGAAGGGAGCAGGAGGAGGGGTGGCGGTGAGGGTGGCGCCGTCAGTGGTGAGGTTGAACAAGTCGAGGTCAACGGGGGTGTTGAATTTGAGTAGTCCGAGGGTGGTGCGTCATCAGAAAAGAGGGTTTGTGTTTGAATTTGGAGGGAGGGAGGTTGATTCGGTGGAACTGGATATGTCAAAGTGGATGATTAGTTTGGATAGAAGTGAGAAATCTGACAAGAAAATGCTCCAAAACCACTGGTTTCTATCTGACTAGTTGAATTAATTTGGGATTATTGTGTTGTTTACTCAACATGTTGTATGTTTGTACTTTATTATGATCGAGGAAAAGAATTAGAATTAATTAGAATTATGCCACATTTATTATTTTTTAAAAAAATTATTGCATTTTTGTATTAGGATTTCATGAAAATTTTATGGTGCTAAAAAAAACATAATGTTAGAGAGACCGAAATTTTAAACCAAATTTGCAATAGATGATGTGTGCTCAATGAAAAATGTATATTAATTAACATTTGAGTAACAATCTAATCATCAATAACCACATCATTTAATTTATAAAATTTAATTTTCTAACATTACCCGCTCTAAAATATTGAATGTTTCGATATTAGAAAAATAGTGAAAATTCATGTGATTGAATTAGTTGAAGATGATGCATGTGTGGACACTTAAAACGTCGAACTTGAAACGTCAAAGATTTGTACTAAAATGTCAACTGGTTTGTCAAACTTGAATTTAATGTGAGCTGTGTATATATATGTGTGTGTATGAGAAAACAATTTAGTTTAGTTGTTGTAAGTAGTTTAGTTACAGTATTGGTGTTGTACTTTTTTACTTTCTAACTGAATTCAAATCTCTAACTATGGTTTAATGAGACCACTCTATTCACGATACTCTCTCTCGTACGGATACCATCTTATTAATAAATATTGTACATTTATAAAAGCCATAAATAAAGTTAAACCATATTTTTGCGTAGTATTTTCTACACAAAAATAAAAAATGTATTTCAAATTTGACAATAAATATATTATAAATAAAAATTGTAGTTTATCGTTTAATTTCTTAATATTATTTTTCTTCTAATTTTATTTTTAAAACTTTTATATTGAAATCATGTTACAATCCTAGATCCGAGTGCGAACCTTGAGCATACATAAGCCCATGCATCGTATGCGTAAATCAGCCAGCTGATAGCAGCATTCGTCGAACCAAGAAAGATTGACTGTTTGGTAACTGGATTAGGTCGGTCTTTGAAAGCGGAATCTTAGATAACCCATATCCCTGCTTTTGGACAACCTTTGTAAAGACCTTTGATCTTTGGTGTTACATTGATTTACATTAGTGGAGACATGATATGAAGAGCAAGCTTATGGGGTTTTATATTGCTTATCATGTTTTGAGTGAAACACTCTAGCCTTTAATGTGTGATTTCTTTCTGAGTGATATTCATGGTAGATGATTTGAAGTGGAAGCTTTGGTTTGCATATACCTATCCGGGTTGAGTAAGTTAATTGATATTGGTTATTTCACTTATTACGCTTGAGAATGTTGTGTAAGGTTTGGTTAATTTGATTTTAAAAAATGTTTAATTCTCTTAAGTTTGGTGACCATCACTCGGTTGCATTGAGTCTAATTTATGGAAGGTCTATTGTTTCATTGTTGTCTTTTATTTTGTTTTGCTCAAGGACTAGCAAAAACTTAGTTTGGGGGTATTTGATAGGTGCATTATTTATCATATTTTCATATTAATTATCCCTAAGTTTTGTTAAGGAATTGATTATAAAAGAGCCTTATTACTTTCCTTTTCTCAGTTTCAGCCATTCTGCACACTTAAAACGTTTTTAGTGATAATTCGACTTGTCGGAGGAGTTTTGATGCAAGGCCAATTGAAGAAGGAAGCTAAGAGGTTGAAGATTGTTGTGTCTGAATTTCATAATTTTTCATGAAGCCATTCATTCCAGTTTTACGAATCAATCCCGCAGAAGTTGTTTTTCCGTCAGAATTGCGTGGTTGTGGAAGAATGAAGGTTTTGAGGCTTTCCTGATTTTTCCTAGTGGCATGCGATATATGCTTGGAAAGATAAGAGATAAAGCTACGTTTTCCATATTTTTACAGAATTTTCCAGAAGATAAATCGACCCCAAAACTAGCGTGCAAGACAGATTCCGTGTTTCCCAAGCCAAGAAGGATTCTTTCCTAGTTTGTGTCATTAATTGTTTAGGAGAGTTTCTCCCAGACTTTTAAGGTTTTTTTTTTTTTTTTTTTTTTTTTTTTCTAGCATAAATAAGGTGCCCTAAGCTCTCTCTAAGAGATCCATTCACACCGCATCCATCCACCCCCGCATACCCATATTACCGTACTACCATTCACCATCTCCGCAATTTGTGAAGAAGAGCTTAGGGACGTGCTTTGCCATGGACTCCGGTTTCTATCTTTCTTTTATTTTTATTTCTATGTGTAACTAAGTTATTTTCTAAGGTTTATGATGAAGCCATGACATGAATATTTACGAAGTACTTTGTTAATTATTATCCGATTATATGCCATGTTATATTATTAATCTTTGTGGGTATTTTATTCTAGGTTCGAGTTTCTAATGATTGATCACCTTTAGGAATTTTGGATCTAATTAATTAGATAAATCTATGAGGATGACCAATATCAATTAGGTTTATTGGAACTAAGATTAAGAAGAGTAGACAAACTAGTGAGGATGACCAATATCAAGCTAGTCCTACTTGGTTGACATGATTCTTCTATGCTTAATGGGTTTTTATGTGTTTAATTGTATGCCTAACCAATAGGATATGATTATCATGTAGAGATACAAGAGTTGATGTTTGACCACGGATTAATTCATATCTTAGAAAGAACCACATGTAACATTGGCATGGTAATTGGATCATAGTTGGCTCTAGGAAAAGTAAATAGGATTGTTGTTGGTGGATTCATAACCTTAGACTTCCATTGTTTCTCAATTTCTTTTTGTGTTGTGTGTTTATTTTAATTAATTGTCTTTTCTTTTTCTTGTTAATTATAGTCTTAATCAATTATTCAATTCAATCTATCCCTTGTTTGTTTAATTAAGTCTAGCTTGATTAATCGGTTAAATTGGTGTTAAAGCAATCCCTATGGGATCGACTTCGTATTTGCATAAATTACTACAATTGATTTGTGTGCTTGCGAGTTTAATTTGGTTTAAATTAATTTATTATTTAGATTAGTTTAAATTTACATTAAGTTTTTGACGCTGTTGCTGGGGATTGCCCCTTAATCCCAATTTGGCTTGTTGATTGCTCTTTACTAAATTTTATTTTTCGATTTCTATTTTTTTATTTGTGTAGTGATTTTATTTTTCTTTCTATTTGCTGTTTTATTAATAAAAAATAAAAAAATAATTAAAAAAATAATTTTTTTTGCCGAAAGTGTTTAGTTTTTAAATTTTGATTACGTTTAATAATTTCACATTCTTGCTAGGAGGTTGCCGGTTTTGATTTTTCTCTTAGGAGATTTTTTCTTTTTAATTTTTCAGTTCAAAACTATGTGTGAAGGGGTGGAGCTATCTGATTTGATGCATCTACTTCATGAGGTCATGGAGGTGATTAGGTGATGTGGTTAGACATGTGGGCATCGTACTCCATATCCTAATACAATATGAAAGTTTTTGTTCTCACATGATCTTCATGGAACATTAGATTTAACGATTATATATACTGATCTTTGTAATCTTGTAGTTTATGGTAAGCTCAATTTTCAACGAAGTGCTTGAAGTCTGCTTATTACTTTGCAATTAGTCATGCTTCATTGTAATATTTTTTAAATCTAGTTTACAAAGATCATTTTGGGGTTGAATAGTTCATGAATGTTTATGTGCCGCCCTTTATCCAGTTAATGAAATTTTATGCTAGTATATCTTGTTGTATCTAAGTCTCGAGCCCGTCCTAATCTTAAAAACTTCCCCACACCACACCATTAATTTCTTTATCTTCCTTAGGGAGTAGGGATACATTTCCATCACACATGCCTTGGTATTTCTTTCCGTGATTTTGCTGTTCTTCTGTTGAAGTTATTTCAGGTTGTGCAAGACAGGATAAATAATCCTTCTTATCCTTTACGACTGATTATTATATGCACAGAATTATATGTGATTTGAAGCCACAGGATAAATAATCATTTACTGACATGGAGAAGTACACGATCAATGAACTCCAGCGAAATGTGTACTTGAGACAGGGTTGTATATTATGAATGGAGTTGAGTCTAGTTGCCTTTATTTGAGCAGCTCAGTCAGTGTAGTGTAGACATTGAAATAGAAAAGGCATTAATATTTGTCATAAAATGTGAACTCTTAACTGGGACTGACTGACCAAAACTGGGTGACAGGATGAGGCTGCCGTCATATTGTGGCCTTTAAGTATTCTCAATAATTGTCGAGGTTAAAGCTTTAGGTTATGCAGAACTGGGGGTGCTCTGCATGGGCAAAACCCCAAACTCTTTTTTTTTTTAGGGTAAAACAGAAATTTCATTTGGTCTTGAAGGCACTCACTCCCGTTACAATGATTAAATAATGCTTTGATGCAGGTGTTATGTTGTTCTGTTGGATATGGTATTTCTTTTTAATCCATTATATTTTGAATTCAAACTCTCTCTCTGTCATTTGTGTAATTTAGAATAATAACATCACTTATAATAAAAAAACATAAAAAAAAAAAAATAATACCTCAACTTTTACATGAACAACACATTTAAATCCAATAGCAAGGCCCAATAATAAGGTAGAATTGGAAAGAGAATGGGTTGACAAATGTGCAAAGTTGTTCTATGTAAAATCCAAGTTTCGTCTCTGAACACCCAATTTATTCTCACACATCTCTTTGTACATCCAAAATAATTTACTAAACTTACAAGAATACCTTCTTTTACTATTTATCAATTTATGTTTCTCTGGACACCCATTTTGTCGTTGAGTTTCGACCACCAGCACCACATTCTCGGCCTCACCGTTCAACGACTCGCCGAGCCTCAGGTTAGACCTGGTTTTGGTCTGGAGCCTCAGGAATCTCATTAGCACCCGCCAAAATTAATTAAAAAAAAAATTCCAAAAAATTGCAGATAATCTCCACCTCCTCGTCAGACATCAATCTCACTAATTTTCATATATACAAGAATGAACCGGAAAATTCCCTTTGGTAGGACCAAAGTCCAAGAGACAAATTTTTTTATAAAATTACCTGGGTTTGGGCTGAGTTGGTTGACAACCTAGAAATGAGGCTGCAAGTCTTGGCCAGTAATGTATTGCTGGTAGCGTGGCCGAGTCCTGGACGAAATAGGACTAATTGAGGATTAGAATCGTTTTGTGATAACGTTTGAGTAATTGCCTAAGGATCAAGACCCAGATAAATTCTGAATTGATCACATAATAGAACTAGGTTCAAAATCTTGTTTTGAGTCGGAGAAGGAGAGGCTCGGTAGTGATAAAGTTTAAGAAGAATTTGTGAAGATAATTTCAAGTGTATTCAGATAATATGCCGAGGAGTTGCAGTACTATTAAAACTTTACAACTTGAACATCAAGTAATGTGTTATAAATACAAGACTATTGGTAACCATAAAATGACTTTTTACTCAACACACAAATTAATGTTCTATGCGAAACCCTTTTGTAAAAACTAACTGATTCACTAACTGTCAGCACAAATTTCGACTGGGTACAGGTTTGGGTTGGCATCCCATAGATGATGACCGACTAGATAGACAGAATTTTCCAAAAGCAACTAGTAAAGGCAACCGATGGATAGATAAGGCCAGAGCTTTAGAGTCAGTTTGTCTTAGGAGTCTCAACCAACTGTATAGATGAAGATTCTCTCTAAGTCTATGGCTAACTATTTATCCTAAGCCTCAGTCGCTGAAAAGTCTTTAATTTTTTCGCTGAAAGATGTCACTTCATCAGCCTTCTTGGAAAAGTGAGGTGTTCTATGATTGGTTACTCTCAGGTCACATTTAGAGTTCGGCATACAGATAGTAGAACTATTTTTATGATTAAAACATTAATCTTCTTTGAATATCTTTGCCATATAATTTGGTACCTTCTTGGTGGACTGATATTTTTACCAATTTAGTTAAGGCTGTTGAATCTAGTTTACAAGATCTAGAACTTCGTAGTGAGTTGCATAGCATTTTCTTCATGTCTTAAAGTGAAGACCGAGAATGTTTATTTCTCGCCTGAACTCACTCGATTTAGAAGTCAGCAGTGCATTCAAGTTATTCGACCTACTGTATCAACATTTAAGTTACCAAAGGTCGCAATTAGCTCCTCACTACTTGGCGTGCGCGTTACATAGACTTTATAATTTTTAGGGTCAAAGCTAGATTTGGTTTCTAATAAACCCATTTGGCAATTCGAATGTGGAGTGATCGTATTCCTTCCACTTTGCTTGCATATACAAGCCTTCTTCGTGTATGTGAATACCAAGACACAGGGCCGGTCCAGAGATTTTTGAGGCCCGGGGCGACCTAAAAAAAAGTGCCCTAACTTTATGTAAGAAAATTATTTATTTTCACACATAAGATATCAACAAAATTATACTTAGAAAAACACTTCAAACTCAATAATTTAGAAACACAGAAAGACTAATTTATTTTGTTTTGAGAGAGGGAAACAAAAAAACTTCAGGCTTACAAGTAGATAGATGATGAGTTTTGTTTTCCATTTGAACTTTGAATGTGTTTTTGAATAAATCGTGAGGTGTTTTTTTCTTATTTACTAACCTTGTCAACATGCGACTAAAAAATAATGATGTTTTCGAGTCTTTAATTGATATGTATTATTAATGAATGGGCACTAAATTAAACATTTTGATGACACGTCATATAATTTGCAAATTTGGTCTACGTATTATTCTTTGTTGAAGATTAGACTTAAATTAAAACGAATATTTAAAAATAACAACTCACATAGCTACTAGATAGTAACTAAAAATAAATTACCAACCAACCAAAAATTTGTAAAAATTGAAAAGAATAAACATGCACATAGCATTTCGAACTTAGGACCTCTTGTTAATTTTAAACAACAAAAATCATTGTTTCTAATTAAACTTCTTGATCCTTTAACCAAATTTTCTAAATTTATACTCTTATAAAAAGAAATTTGTAAAAAAAAGGAATGTAAATAAGGACACATGGTGTTTTGAACCCAAGACCTCCTTATTATTTTCAAATGACAAACCACAACTTCTAGTTAAATTTCTGTGTCTTTGAATCAAATTTTATAAATTTATACTCTTAAAAAAACATATATAAATATACCGTCCTAATAATTTTGGTGCCCCTAATTTTTTTGGGCCCTGGACGGTCGACCCTCCTGCACTGGGCCTGGGCTGGCCCTGCCAAGACATCTTCGTGGATGCGAGTTCCAAGCCTCAACTTTAGCTTACCGAAATGCAAAGAACATGGATGTCAGTCTGCTACCGGAATCGACAATGTCGGAAGGAGCTACCAGACCCACGCGGTGGTTCTGAAGGTCAAAGTTCTGCAACCTCTCGAGTCAAAGACGGCCTCGTTACAGCGCCAACCTCCGATTAGATCTTCGAGGAGTTGCCAAAGCTGTGAATTTTGATTTAAGTGGGTGGATGGGTACTGGATATTTTAGATTATCACAACTTTGGTTAGGGAGATACGGCGGTGACGATCAGGGAAGAAGGAAGAGCTTGGAAATCATTTTTTCTTGTTAAAAAAATGTTTTTTTTTGGTTTTAAAAATAATGATTTTGTTGTAGTTATATTTCGAATAGAAATGTGATTGTGTAAATCCTAGTATATCTAAGGATATCTTTGAATATTTCCTTTAGTAGTTAATATCCTATTAGAGTTGTAATCCTAAAAGTATAATGATTTAACCTATCATACTATTATAAATAAAGGTACAATGGGGTGATATAACACATATCTAACAATTAAATCTTTCTTTTCTCTCTTGTTGCCGCCGGCCTCCCTCTCTCTATCCCCTTAGAATAGCTCACTTAAATAGGCATACAACATTTTTTTTTTAATTTTTTTTTCCAAAACCATATGGGTGTCCATAGAAAATAATTATTGTTCTAAAGAAATCACTAAAGTCCTTTATGGTAATTTTCTTTACAGGTATAAGAGTAATTTTCTTTTAAATAAATTGAGGAGTGTCCAAAGACAAAATTTGAGTGTACAAAGAATAACTCAGGAAGATAACCTATGGGGTGATACAACACACATCTAACAATTAAATCTTTCTTTTCTCTCTTGTTGCCGCCGGCCTCCCTCTCTCTATACCCTTAGAATAGCTCACTTAAATAGGCATACAACATTTTTTTTTAAATTTTTTTTTCCAAAACCATATGGGTGCCCATAGAAAATAATTATTGTTCTAAAGAAATCACTAAAGTCCTTTATGGTAATTTTCTTTACAGGTATAAGAGTCATTTTCTTTTAAATAAATTGAGGAGTGTCCAAAGACAAAATTTGAGTGTACAAAGAATAACTTAGGAAGATAACCTATGTTAGGCCTAGCAACGTGTTGTATTTTAATGTGTTCGTGTTATGAGAAATTATCATAAATTGACACTCAGGTTGCTATACTTATGGTGTCCTGATACGTGAACCAAAACTCATTCTTAAAATTTTCTTTTCAAGAAAATTTATCCATCTCATAGGACGATTCATGCTTGAGAATTCAAAATTTAACATGTAAACATGCATGTAGATTACGCAAGCGCAAGCAAAGAGACATGATAAACAAACTAATTCTCATTCAACATTAAGGATCTACCTTGTTCTCTCTTCTACTAGTTATTGTAAAATTATTATGTCAATAGAACTCCAAAATATAAATATACTACCAAATAATGTCAACTATAATATATATATATATATATATATATATATATATATATATATATATATATGAATGCTCAAGAGTTAACCAATTAGTAATTTAATAAGGCGCTCATATATATATAACCATCTTATAAAAGCATAAAAAACTTATTTTTACATACGAAATGTCCAAAACGTTAAAAAAGAAAAATGTGCAGAGCATTTGCTCAAAATCATAGACAAACAGGAAACGGGTTACAGGCTAAAAATCCAAAAACTTACGAAAATAACATGTCATTGATATTTCATCTCACTAAAGCACTATTTTTCTAGATCTTGTAGTCATTCATTGTTCAATTAACGATAGATAGTTATTAAACTTTTATTATTGTATTTCCTGTTTCGTCGTTAAATTAAAATCGAATATAGTGATTGTCGATGTAAATTTCTGCCAATGCACCTGCAAAGCAATTAACACATTTGATCAAGGACCTAAGCTTCACGCGCCCACGAGGTTTGGGGGGGGGGGGGATTAGGCCAATGGATCTTCGATGCCTAAGTCAATTTGTTTGAGGAGAATAAAGTGTTTAGGGTTTTTTTAGGGTAGCAAAATCTACTGAAATTTGGTAGAATATGAAGTATTTATAGGGATAAGGCCGACCATAGTGTTAGGGTTTTACCCTACACGTGGTGGCATCCTATTTGACACACGCCGACCCGGAATGTCCACTAGGACTCCGAATCGAGCTGTACTGGCCGACACCTGAAAGGTGACGAAGCCATAAAGTGTGATGATGTGGAAAAATGTGAATAAATTTAAACCTAAGAGTGCCTAAATACTAGAGTGCACCGGTGAGCGGGAATAAATCCACTTCACACGTGACGTTAGAACATAAGCAAGTACAGAAGAGTGAATTAAGAATCGTACCCTCGAAGTAATCTCCAATACTAAGAATTGGCACGAATCTTCGACGATACGAAAGCTCAGCTAATAAGACCTGAAGGGTGAAGACAAGACAAAGGTGAGTGGCCCGGTAAATAAAATTTTAATAGAACCCATATAAAACATTATAACCTCTTGCTAACAACACCTGTATAATTTCTAGAAAATATCATAAATATACCACAATACAGCATCTCGTCAGCAATATCAAATAATCATGTGATTAATAACTCATACTAGTACGCAAGTCGGAGTCACCTATGGTGACCTGTACGACTTACCCATATCTAATCACATATACTAGTTCATCACATATTTCATCACATATGCTAGCTTATCGCATATTCATCACATATGCTAGCTCATCACATATTCATCACATCTGCTAGCTCATCACATATTCATCACATCTGCTAGCTTATTGCATATTCATCACATATGCTAGCTCATCACATATTCATCACATCTGCTAGCTTATCACATATTCATCACATATGCTAGTGCTAGCTCATCACATATTCATCACATCTACTAGCTTATCCCATATTCATCACATATGCTAGCTCATCACATATTCATCACATATGCTAGCTCATCACATACTCATCACATATGCTAGCTCATCACATACTCATCACATATGCTAGCTCATCATATACTCATCACATATGCTAGCTCATCACATATTCATCACCTATGCTACCTTATAAGTCGAAGTCACCTCTAGTGACTTATACGACTTATCCATATTTCCTCATATATTTCATTAATCATTGCTAGCATATAAGTTGGAGTCACCTATAGTGACCTGTATGACATATTCGTATCTCATCGCATATGCAAATGATATGTCAGCCGGATCCACCTCTTGTGGCTTGTATGGCTAAGTCTATATCTCATATCTCAATCTAGCCGGAGTCACCTTTAGTGACCTATATAGCACTACGTCTGCACACGAGTCAAAACCACTGTAGTGGTCTGTATAACAGGACTGGGTGTAAATGAATACGCTCAAGTGCTACGATCACGTGAAGAGTCACCTACAAGTCGGAACCACCTATAGTGGTCTGTACGACAGACCTGTGCACCTACCTTGAATTCAAGGTGAGCGTATGGTGCATGAGGTGAACATTATGTGAAGGACTGTGCCCTAGCCACTAGTGGACTAGTGGGAGCACTAACACTGGGGTGCAGGTTTATGAGCTTTAAATGCATCTAATACCACATGTACGACTCATAAGCAACTTGTACGACAATGCCGGAGTTGCCTACTATTGCAACCTGTACGACCGTGTCAGAGTTACTTAAAACATAAATGTAGTCATACCATAACCCCATCAATTCAACTAATACCGTATACTTACCTGAACTTAATTGTGTGTTCTGCGTTCATTCTTGCACTCTAGAACGTTCACAATAATTATGTGCAAGGAATATACATATGGATATATCAGGATGTAAATCTGAATTTCAACCATATCATAATATTTCCAGATATATAAACACATAAACCAATGGCTTAAAATGCAATAACTATAACACCCCACTCTTGAACCATTTACTTTTGGGAATAATTATTGGTGATAAGCCAAATTAGACATTAGTTTAATTAACTAACATTACTTACGTTTCCTTACTTCAATTCCTTGATTCTTCACACATTGATTTATGAACAACAATTAACTACCAAATCATAAGGTTAATTCTCACATTTTCCACCAATGTCCCTCACATTGTTCAATTCCCCAAACAAGGCTATTATCCCAATTATTTAGTCTTATTTATTATATGGTTACATTTAGCGTCTTGTTAGACTACCTACATACCCTAAACAGGGATCAAGCCATTCGTAGTTCACATTAGTACTTCAAGACATTGACAGTAATTTATGAAATATTCAATTTATGAACGTTTGAGGAGATGGCAATCTTTTATATATATATATACATGATAGAAGAGAAAAGACCTACTCACCTTAGGTCCGCGCTACGATTCCCTCGCACGAATGTTGAGACATCATGAACTATCGTCGCCTGTGACCAAGGCCAATTTGGGCGAAAAGAGCTCCAATTTTTGCTCAAACCTGTCAGAATCCTAGAATTGGGTGTGATTCGATTTGACCTCCAAACTTGCTCCAAAGCCTCCACCACTGCCTAGGCTTTGTTCCTGGGTTCTAGGGAAGTCTAATGGTGGTGGAGATTAGTACAATGGTTGCAGAAAATGGCGGATTGCCGTCGGGTGTCCTTTAAACCTACGACTTCGATTCTTCCAAAACCGAGGCCAAACAACCTCATTTTTGAATGATAAAGGAAGGCAGACTGATAGTGAAAGATTTCTATGTGATAACTCGACTTAATTTTCCAGAAATTCATCAGAATTTCGTCGGATTTCTCTGCCCAGAAATCGGGCTGGCGCATGGGTCTAAGAGATATCCGAGTCGATCCTCTCTTTTCCTTCTCCCTCATTTCCCTTATTTCCTTCTCCTGGTTGGTCACTCACCTTCCTTTCTCCTCTCCTCATTCGGCCTCTCCCTTATTTTTCCTAGATTGGGCAGCTTTGCCCAATCCCTTTCTATCTTCTGTTTTTCCTTCCTCCCGACGCCTTCATCTTTCTTTTTCCCATAATTCTAACGATAACTAATAAAATAATAATACTTATAAATATATACATATATATATAGTAACCAAAATAAAAGTACTTCTCGGTTTAGAGTTTTGTAGAACTTTAACTGTGTTTGTACCATACTTGACCAATTCTGAAACTATTGAGCACCGGTCAACGTTATACCGTCAAGGACCCAGAAGAGTTTCCCTCCAACCAAGAGGCAAATCACAGTGCGACACGTGTCGACATCAGAAGCCAATCATAGCGCGACACATGTCAACATCAGAAGCCAATCACAACACGACACGTGTCAATGTCAGAATGAAACTAGAAACTCTCTTCTATAAATAGAGATCATTCTCTCACAATATTTCCTAATGTCATTTGTACTAAATCATTCACTAGTACTCACTAAAGGAGAGCTTGAACCTATGTACTTATGTAAACCCTTCACAATTAATGAGAACTCCTCTACTCCGTGGACGTAGCCAATCTGGGTGAACCACGTACATCTTGTGTTTGCTTCCTTGTCCCTATCCATTTACATACTTATCCACACTAGTGACCGGAGCAATCTAGAGAAGGTCACAAACTTAACACTTTCTATTGTACCAAAGTCCTCACTGATTTTGTGCATCAACATTTGGCGCCGTCTGTGGGAACGACACTTATTCCCACTCTCTTCAGCTTTGTTAAGCTGGTTGCCATAATTCATACACTCTCTTTTGACCAGGCATTCCTCTCCAACATGGAGAGTGAAGGAAGCCACAACACACAGAATGACACCCCTCTTGCACCTAGTGCGAAGCAACGAAAGAAAGAAAGAAAGAGGGTTGCTCTTCAAGCTAAAGTTGATGAGCTAGAAGCTCAGAACAACAAGATAGCAATGAAGAATGAGGTCCTCCAAGAGCAGTATGATAAGCTTTTTGAGACGCTCCACGAAACTAGGCGTACTCAAACACGCGAGCTCGTTACCTCTGTTGACATTAACCATCATCTGGGTGCCCCCCAACACGGAAGGTCACCTTCCTTCGACATGGGTATCCCTGATGAGGAGCGAGCTAATCATCAAAACATTGATTAACATAAGACTTCTCTCAACCCAACTGCTTCGATCTAAAGTAGGAGAAGTGGAGGCAGACACCTCCTTACCGAAGGAGTGGAAGGATTGAAAGTCGTCTTTCACGACTGTCGAGATTTCCTAAAGCAACGTCAAGACAATCGCATCCATGTAAGCCCGAAGATCAATGACCTAAGGGTCTCTGAAAGACTCGGTCCTCTCCCATGTCCTAGGTCGGCTACCAATTTAGGGAAGGGGCAACAAGTCCTAGAGAAACACGAAGGTATAGGGGATTCAGAGATATTCCGACAGACATACCTTGGAAGTTAGTACGGCGAGAGTCCAGGGAAAAATCACATGCTCTTGATCAAACCTTCATACTTTCAAGATGAGAGGAGATTTACGAAAGAAAGTTCCAGTGGTACATAACTCCACTCAGGACCCTTTTGTCCTACAACTTCTTAAGGAAGTAAACAAGTTGAAGGTCGAACGACAAGCTGAGATACCTGATTGGAACCAACCTAGGCCTGGCCTTCTTACAAGGAGGATCCTCGACACCCCCTCCAAGCAAAGACAAAACATAAGCTTGGCTTGTAACTCTATACTGGAAAGGAGGACCCGATTGAACACCTTAACCTTTTTGAGTCCACTATGGCATACCGGATGCACACCGACGAAGAACGATGTCTTCTCTTCCCCTCTACCCTCTCTGGTGGAGCTCTAAACTGGTATTGCTGTCTTCCACCTAAGACGATAAACTTATTTGAGGAATTGAGGAAACTGTTTGTTTCTCAACACATTTTCCAGACCGATCGCTTGCACTCTGCGGATGACTGGTACATTATTCGCCAGAAACCAGACGAGTTATTACATATGTATGCTGGCCGCTTCAGCCATGAGTATTCCTGTTATGCCGAGGCAGAATACAAGACTGCCCTCAAAGCCTTCACGCAGGCCTACGTGACTGTTTCTTCAAGTACATGATCAATACCAACACTTGGAAGACTTACTTTGAGGTGATGGCACAGGCTTACAACCATGCCTCCGCCGAGGCAATGACATATCAAGGAAAACCCCTCATAGCCACCCTTTATCAGCAAGTAGGGAGTGGAAGCCAGATCCAACCAAATGAGAAAACCTCGACCTTCCAAACGGCAGCGGTGCCTCCCCCTGCCTTACTTAATACTTTGCCAAGTCAACAGACATATCAATCTCAGGGCAAAAGGAAAGATTTCCATTATCACCAGTCTCATTTTAGTAAAAGGAGTAAGGGACACTACCGCAATAACCAAGGGTATCGCCATGATAATCCCCGACCCCAGGCAGTTAACACAGTGGGTCAAACACGTGGCAGGGCAGCCCCTACCCACAGGTATGAGGCATACACACATTTGAACGCCATATGTGTGGCCATTTACCCCAACATAGCACACCTAATACCGAAGCCAAAGCCGAGGCACCCGGATTACAAGCCCACGAAGAACACAAACACGTTTTACAGCTACCACAAGCATAACGGCCATGACGGCGAGAAGTGTATCACCCTTCGTGATCATATTGAAGCTTTGGCACGTGAAGGAAAAATTGATCAATTCCTCTTTCACCCTTCAAGGGGTAACCATAACCAACGCCAGGTGAATGTGATATATTCCATAAGTGGTGGCACACCCATATCTAAATCTTCCAACAGGGCCATGAAAAATAGTGAATGAGTTTTAAGATCTGGCCACCACTTGTTTCACGTGGAAGACATTAGGGGAGGTAAGTATCAAAAGCCTAACTGGGATCCAATATGTTTTTACCCTGAGGAAGAAAGAGGTATCATCTACCCTTACAACGACCCACTGATCGTGGAAGCTCACATAGCCAACTTTGAAGTACAACGAATCCTGGTAGACACAGGGGTTTCGGTCAATATCATGTTTGCTGAAGCTTTCAGGGCACTTAATGTAGCTGAACACTTGCTCGATCGCTCGATTTCCTCTCTAAAAAGCTTCTTTGGTGATATCGTGCAACCTTTGGGGAGCATACACTTACCTTTCACCATTGGTGCAGGCCCGTACATAGCTACCATTACCACTAACTTCCTAGTGGTTGATTGCCCAACGACATACAATGTCATCTTTGGATGCACAGGCATCAATGATCTCAAGGCCATGGTATCCACACATATGTTGTTGATGAAATTTCCAACCTTATATGGCAATGGTTACATCAGAGGAGATCAATTTAGTGCACGATCATGTTACAACACTTCAGTCAAGCAACAACACCTACCTGTGCCCAAGGAAACCCTTTCTATACATGACTAAGTCATAAAGACCAGCTCAAACGAAGCTAACTTGGATCTTCATGATAGCAACAGTCAACCCGACGATCCTCGAGATGACTTTTTCACCCAGCAAGCACAACCTGCTGAAGAGTTAGAAAAGGTCTCTATCTCAAAAGATTATCTGGATCGCATGGTGAAGATTAACACCACCTTGTCACCACCTATTCGGTTGACATTGATCTCTTTTTTGCAAGAGAACATTGAGGTATTCGCCTGCTCATATGAGGACATGCTAGGCATCTCTCCCGATATCATCTGTCATTGCTTAAGTATTGACCCCAAGACCAAGCCAGTGAGACAGAAGCGAAGATCTTATGACGCTAAACGGTACAAGGTAATGAAGGCTGAAGTTGAAAAACTCAAAGGCAAAGGCTTCGTCCGCGAAGTCAATTATCCAACGTGGGTAGCAAATGTTGTCCTTGTTAAGAAGAATCCGATCAAGGAAAGTCTCCTGCTCCAAAAGGTCTTGTGGAGAATGTGTCGATTACACCGACCTAAACAAAGGATGCCCCGAAGGATAGCTTTCCTCTTCCTCTCATAGACAGACTTATAGACTCTACGGCAGGGTGTGAACTCCTGAGCTTCATGGATGCTTACTCAGGATACAAACAAATCCTCATGAACCCTCTGGACCAAGAACACACAACCTTCACTACTGACAGAGGACTATATTGCTATAAAGTCATGCCCTTCGGCTTAAAGAATGCAGGAGTGACTTATCAGAGACTAGTCAATTCAATGTTCGCCAAACAAATTGGGAAGAGCATGGAAGTTTACGTGGATGATATGCTAGTCAAGAGCAAACATGCTGACCAACACATCACCAACCTATCTGAAACTTTCACCATTCTGAAGAGGTATCGAATGAGGTTGAACCCCAATAAATGTGCCTTCAAAATAGGCTCTGGCAAATTCTTAGGCTTCATGATAAGCCAACGAGGCATTGAGGTTAATCCCGAGAAGATCAAAGTAATCCTCGACATGAAGGAACCGGTAAATTCAAAAGACATCGAAAACCTTACTGGCAAGGTGGCAACCTTAACTAGGTTCATCTCTAAGGCCACAGACAGATGTGCTCATTTCTTCAAAGCACTTAATGGAAGTAAGAAGTACATTACATGGACTGATGAATGTGCTGAGGCATTTAAGAACCTCAAGGACTACATGGGTAAAGCCCATCTTCTCTCCAAACCTGAGGTTGGTGACACTCTCATTATCTATCTGTCGGTATCGGCTTCAGCAGTAAGTTCCATTCTTATTCGAAATGATGGTAATGTCGAACGACCTGTCTACTATGCTAGCAAGGCCTTACAAGATGCGGAGACACGATACTCCAACATTGAGAAATTGGCTCTAGCATTAGTCATGTCTGCTCGAAAACTTCGCCCTTACTTCCAAGCACACTCCATCATCGTGCTTACCAATCATCATCTTCGACAGATACTTCAAAGTCCTTACACTTTCGGGCGAATGATCAAATGGGCGATAGCATTGGGTGAGTTTGACATCTCCTACCAACCAAAGCTAGCTAAGAAGGGCCAAGCAGTGGCAGACTTCATCACCGACTTCACATATCCTGCTGACATTGTTTCTACGCCTAAAGAAGTGGTTTCATTTCTACGCCTAAAGAAGTGGTTCCATTACCCTCAGAAGCTCAGAAAATAGAACCAACAGCCCCAGCAGGAGTCTATATGTTCATGGCTCATCCAACCAACAGGGCTGTAGAGCAGGACTAGTCCTTACGACCCCTGACAAAGTGGCGATAGAGTATGCTCTTCGTTTCAAATTCAAAGCGTCGAACAGTGAGGCCGAATATGAAGCCCTTCTAGCTGGCTTATGTTTGGCCAAACACCTTGGGGTTAAACGAATTGATATCTTCAGTGACTTTTAATTGGTGGTTAACCAGGTCACTAACAACTTTGACGCTAAGGATAACTCCATGGCAGCATGTCTGGCACAAACACAATTGTTGCTTAAGCATTTCCACTACCAAATTACCTAAATTCCTCGAGCGGAAAACAGTCATGCAGATGCTTTGGCTTGCCTCGCCTCGCCTCAGCAGTGGAATACAAGATTGGGAGAAAAATTTAGGTCGAATTGTTGGTAGCACCAAGCACCATGGCTGCGGAAGTGTGCAACTTATAACATGGGGATAGTTGGATTACCCCAATTTATAGATTCCTTACTCATGGCACCCTTCCAAATGACAAAGTCCAAGCTAAGCAGATTCGATACAAGGCTACCTGTTACTTGATCATTAATGACCAACTCTATAAGCGGGGTTTTAACCTACCATACCTAAGATACCTTCCGCCCACAGAGGCAGAAACTGTCATTTGGGAAATACATGAATGAGTATGTGGAGATCATGCTGGATCTCGATCCCTAGCACACAAGGCTTTTCGCCAAGGATATTACTGGCCAACACTCCACCAAGATGCCATTAGAATATCCCGCTTATGTGATAAGTGCCAACGCTACGTAACTATTCCTCACTCCCCTCCCGAGCCGCTGACTCCTATGATCATCCCTTGGCCCTTCGCCCCATAGGCACTTGATTTGATCGGCCTAATGCCTGCAGGGAAGGGTAAGGTTCGTTATGCAATCGTTGCAGTTGATTATTTCACAAAGTGGGCCGAAGTAGAACCCTTGTCAACCATTACTAAGGTAAAAATAGAAGACTTCGTATGGAAGAACATCTTTTGCAGATTCGGCATTCTCAATGCGATAGTCACTGATAACGGGCGACAGTTCGACAACAATAAGTTCAGGATGCTCTGCTCTAAGTTCAACATCAACTTATGTTTTGCCTTTCCAGCTTATCCCCAATCTAATGGACAAGTTAAAGCCATCAACAAAATAATCAAGCGAACTTTGAAAACCAGCTTGGACAAGGCTAAAGGTTGTTGGCCAGAATTTGTACCCTAAGTTCTTTAGTCATACCGCACTTCGTATCGGACATCAACAGAAGAAACCCCATTCTCACTTGCCTTTGGTACAAAGGCAGTTGTCCCAGTTGAGCTTGAGCAAGCAACGTTCCAAGTCCAGAACTACGTGCAAAGCGAAAATGACAAACAACTTACCTTTAACTTAGATATAGTCGAGGAACACAAAAACTAGGCTCACTTGAGGAATGTCGCCTACAAGCAGCGCATCTCCAACTACTATGACTCAAGGGTCAAACCTCGTTCTTTCAAAGTTGGGGACTGGGTACTGAAGAAAAGATTACTCTGGGACAGAGTCCCGAGTGAAGGAACACTTAGTCCAAACTGGGATGGACCGTTTGAAGTTGTTGGCATCAATCACCTTAGCTCCTACAAGCTTAGAAGCTCCGATGGAAAGACCTTGGGCCATCCATGGAACGCTGATCACTTAAAGTATTATTACAAGTAAACTCACATTTACAAGTGTTAAGCTTCAGTCATTCGACATCCTATGTAACAAAGACTATTTGGCATGAATTCAATAAAGAGGTGATTAAGACAACTCGGTCCTAATCCTCTTACATTTCTAGCAATGAAACACTTAGGTTCAAAGCTTCAACATGAATGCTTCCAACATGAAACAAAGTTTAAGTATATGTCAACAAGACTATACAAATAAATGAACAACTTCACAATATATTCGTTCAATCATACATTTCATCACATTCATACATAAGCCAACTGTGCTTTTAAAGGGTTTAACATACTTTGTGTCATTCGACACTTGCTACAATGTGCCTAGACACATTGCCCTTATTCTCATTCACTAGTACTCACTAAAGGAGAGCTTGAACCTATGTACTTGTGTAAATCCTTCACAATTAATGAGAACTCCTCTACTCCGTGGACGTAGCCAATCTGGGTGAACCACGTACATCTTGTGTTTGCTTCCCTGTCCCTATCCATTTACATACTTATCCACACTGGTGACCGGAGCAATCTAGCGAAGGTCACAAACTTAACACTTTCTGTTGTACCAAAGTCCTCACTGAATTTGTGCATCAACAAACTGTAACTTCAAATCCTCTTCTGCTTGCGCCTACGTGCCTGTATTGTCGAATGATTTAGGGATATGCTAAAGAAAAATTTCATATGCCTCACTATATGCTGATCAACGAAAATCAAAACTCTTACCTCTAAGGGCACTTTCGTAAAATCATGCCTTTAAAATTCATAAAATTGTAAAATTAGGGACTGGTTGTCACACTATTGGCCAAGATTTATGGAGAAATATTCTCAAGATATTAAATAGGAAATAATATCTTGAGATAATGGAGTACTTATCCCTAATTGATTTAAATTGGGATTACTTACTTGATTGGAGTCAATCTTCAATTAAGAATGTATTAAAGATAGGATTTGGGTAATTAATCCTTATTTTTAATGCTTTGACTTTTCCTTGCCAAGGGCAGGTGAGCTGTGTGCAGTCGTATTTAGTTGCTAAGACCTTCACAGGTGTGATCTTTGCATATGAGCATATGAGAAGTCTGCCCATTTAATGATGGCAATCTTGTCTTCTTGAGTAAAAGTCCACTTGTCGCCTCTAGAAATTTTGGGATTATTTTAGGCTCCATAAATACCCCCACACTTACTGGGCTGCAAACAGGAAAATGGTAGTCGGTGTAGAAATCCCAAGCTGCTTGGGCTTGTAAAGTTGTTTCCCAATTTGAATTTGATATTCTTTCTTGATTTGGAGATACATTTCTTCTGGAAAAAGGAAACCAATTGCCCCCAATACCTATTTAATTTTTCCTTAAGCAGAAGATAAAATAAATTTGAAGAAAAATCATCATTCCAACAAGGAAGAGAAACGCCAGAGGAATTTTTTCCCTCTCCCCTAGCTTTCTTCTTCTCTTGCCCTTGCAAAGAGTCGTCTGTCATTGTTGTTCTTCTTCTCCATGCTGCACCAAGGTAAGAAAAGTTTGAATTTTCTTCCTCTTGAAATTTTTGGTAGTCTTGGGACTTGAAAAATTGGCTCGACGAGGGTAGAAGGTATTGAGTGACACACAGCAGGGAAGCCACAAGGTTGTTGATGGTGTGGTAAGGAGGTCGGCTGGCGTGGGCCAGGTGGATAGGTCAGCTTGGGCCGAGGTGGCTGGTGTGTTGGGGCACAAGGCTGGATGAGCCGTGAGGCTCTAGCCCATCTAGGCTTGAGCTTGGCAGGGGCCAAGCATGAAAGACCAAGCTTGGGCCTGTCATGGTGGGCAGAAGGGAGAGAGAGAGTCTAACTCCTCTTTTGAGTTGCGTGTTTCGATTGTCTTGATCAATGGTAAGTGAACTGCTTCATTCTTGGCTTGCTTGAATTTTTGTTGAGCTGCTTCATGACTTTAGTTTACTGATTGTCTTTCTTACTTTATGTAGATTTGAAATTTGGCTTAACTTCAAGAACTTCAGCGGATATGAAGAAAGTTCATTTCGCTATGGGCATTCATTCTGAGTATCGTGAGTGGCGTTGGCTGCTTAGTCCTCTTCGTCGAGAGAAAACAGGCTGCATCCAAAGGAAGAGATAAAGCAGATAAAGGATGATGTGTGTGTTCGTCTGATCGCTTTTGTAGAGCCAGTTGCCAATGAGGGTGGAAAAAAAAGATCTTCTTTACTTGCTTGTGAGCCTTCAGCCAAGAAGAAACCAATGACTTATTCCATTGTTCGTGGGGGCGCGTCTGCTGCTGAGAAGCTTGTCATCGATTTGAATTCGTCCATTGGGACAAAAAAGTCCGTTGAACCTGAGCTTGTGCAACCTGTTGCTTAGAGGGTGGCCACGTCTATTGCTGAGAGGATTGCCCAGCAAAAAGGTTTGGTGGTGCCCCCGGTGTTCGGGTTTGTGTTGAAGCGCTCGTCGAGGGCTAAGTTCAGTTCGGTTCGGCTTCTAAGATGCTCATCGCTATGAAGAGCAGTAAAGTGGATTCTACTGCTAAGATGCCACCTGGGCATGTTCTTCCTTATACAGCAACTGATTCGTCTTTTGAGAAGGGGAAATCTGCTTACACGGGCAGTTATGAGAGATCTACCGAGTCTGAAGCTGGAGAGTTTCCTAAGGTTTATGTGCTGCTGAAGGTTAACCTACTTGAGGACGTTGATGCATGCGCCAGGTTTGTTGATAGTGTTGGGAAAATTATTATCCGCTCAAACTCTTTTGTGAATTGTTCTGCTTACTCGATGAAGTTCTTCATGATTCCCACAATGCATAAGAATTTGATCCTGGTAGCTGAGTCTATGCACATTGATCAGGATGTTGTCAAGTGTGTTAATGAGGTCAAAGTGGCATTGATGGCTCAGCTTCACTCGGTTGTTGAAAAGATCGAGAAGCTCGAATTTGAACTCGCCATTTTGAATGGGTTTGATGTCTCTGCCCTCTATTATATGTAGCTGGAGACCACATCAGAAGGTCGCCCATTTGAAAGCTAAGCTTAGTGTGACTTTGGCATTGTTGGAAGCTGCAGAGAAGAAAGTCAGTCGTGGTTTATCGATGGTCAAAGACCTTGAACGTGTCAATTCGAAGTTACGATCAGTTTGTTTTGCCAAGGACAATGAGCTTGTCTTCATGCACACTGAAGTGTCTCGTCTCAAGGATGTTGCCAGTAAGCTTGAGTCCAAGAAAGTGGATCTACAAGGTGCGCTGCTTGCAAGCAAGAACCTGGAAAAGGAACTGGATAAGCTGCATGAGGTTCACACTGGGCTTGTCGAGGAAAATATGCAGATGAAGAATAAGAAAGCTGGTTATGAAGTGGAGCTTGCTTCTTGTCAGGTAGATTTCTACAAGCTTAGCTATGTAGACCATCTTCAGGGCAGGCAGTCAGATTATGAGTTTTCTGAGAAAGACTTCGAGACTTTCTTTATTTCTCCAGTTGATCTGCTTGATTTCTCATGTGAGGCTGCCTTTGGTGGAACAGTTAAGGGTTAGGTAGTCCAGGCAGGGGCGGCTGAGGATGAGCTGATCGAAGCTTTAGCGGCTAAAAGCGACGCAGCTGCTGAAGGTGTGGCAGTCGAGGGACTAGTGGTTGGACAGGCTGTCGATGAGTAGTCTTTTTGCTTGGACGTTTGAATTTTCTTATTTTCCTTTTTGTTCTGCTTTATTCGAACTTTGTTGGCCTTCAAGCCGGTTTATCAATTTTCTAGAAATTTAATAAATAGTATTTCTTACTTTGCTTCAATCTTTCTATTTCGCCATGTCTTTTGTGAAACTTTACTGTAGAACAGGCAGTTGGGTGAGCTGCTTCAATGAAGCAGTCGATCCCACGTCGTCACTTAGGATTTAATTTCGAACTTAGGGTTTTGCGAGCCTTGCTTGCTTGACGCGACTTGCAAAACTTTATCGTAAGATGAGCAGTTGTGTAGGCTACTTCGATGGAGCAGTCAATCCCACATCGTCACTTTAGGCTTTAGTCTTGGCTTTGGAGCCTCTAGAGCTTTACCTACAAGAGGAAAAAGGTGTGAGACTTTTAACTTACAGAGCCGGCAGCTAAACTTGTTGCCTCTGTATGAATCAGGCGAGTCCGTGTAGCTACTATAGTCGTGAATCTCGGCTTTAGTGGCTTCATGAGCTTCAGCCTTCTCGGACTTGTTGCGAAGTTTTTAACTTATAGAGCTGGCGGTCAGACACTTGCTTCTCGTATTAAGTAGAGGAAGTTTGCGTAGCTACTATAGTCGTACTTCGGCTTTAGTAGCTTTTCAAGCTTTGGCCCTCCCAAGGCATGTTGCAAAGTTTTTAATTTATAGAGCCAACAGCCAGACACATGTTTCTCAAAGCAGAGGAAATCCACATAGCTACTATAGCCGTACTTCGACTTTAGCTCTTGCAAAACTTAAACTATATACCGTCAGCCAGAAACACTGCTTTTAAATAAGCAGACGAGTCCGCGTAGTCATAGCAAGTGTAAGTCTCGGCTTATGGACTGCCTTGGGCTACCAGCCGTTGGGTTGTTGGCCGGATGTCTTACTTACAGAAGTTGGCTCTCGAATGCGTTTTAGATGTAAGGTGTAGGCAGAATTGCACCTCAAAGATCACATCTTTATGAGTTGTAACTTGATTCCGCATGTCGCTTAACTAGTATTGCAACACTTTAAAACCAAGCTACTTTAATGAAGACTTTAACGTCAAAGACGGACCATCAAGTCACGCGAATTCTTTCATGGGCATGAATTCTGTACTCAGTGTCTCTTCCGGTTAGAGACCCGGGATCTTGCATAATTGATCCATCAATCGACTAAGTCTATTTTAGGAGAATAACTATCTTGGCCAATTTTGGGAGTCGTCCGACACAAGTAGTCAATGCATTCAGGGGGAACTAAGCAGTTATACAACACATCCATGTCTGGATATTCCGGAGCAATTTACCCTCTCGTACTGGAAAACAGACCCAGATGGGTGTCTGGGAATTAGTTTACCTTTTCACGCTGGAAATCTTACCTCGCGCTAGAGAGCTTACCTATATGGGTGTCGGGGGATTAATTTACCTTCTTACACTGGAGAGCATGGAAGTGTATACCTAGATGGGTCGGCGTGGCGGGAAGCCGCAAGATAAGTTTGGCACAGTTGGGAGCCGCAAAGTTGAGGTCAGTTAGGGTAGTGTTACACGGGCTAAGAGGAAATGCTCAACTGCCGATATTACATGCAGTGGGAGATGATGCTCGACTGCTGGCCCTAGGCTGCTCCATTTATGAAACTATTTAGATAATGAGGACTAAGCATGCTTTCGATCCCTGGTAGTTGGAGGAATTCTCCTGCAAGTTAGGCTGATGCTACTTTCTAGTGTTCATCTGCCTCCAGCATGGCTTTGGGCTAAGTTGTTGCGTTCGTCGGAATGTCAGCTAATGTTTGTGTCTTTAACGTTGTGCATCTGGATTGTGCGAGATATCTCATCATGACAATTACTGCATATGTTTGAAGGTATGGCTTGAGTTTCTCGGTTGCAACAACTAACGGTAGAATCAAAGTTTTAATTTTCGGGTATCTGGTTTCCGCATCGATGAAAGCTTTTGAATTGTGGAATACAGGTGGTCGGGCCCCTAGCTCTTCTTGTATGAGGGTAGATCTCATTGCTTTCTCGCACTTTTCATCCCATTTCTCACTTTGCACCCTCTTGATTGCCTTGAGGAAGGGTTTGCATCGATCGATGGATCGCGAGAGGCAACGATTGAGTGCAGCTGCTCGTTCAGTCAAACTTTAGATCTCATTCAGAGTGGCGAGGGACTTCATATCCAGGATTGCTCAAATCTTCTTTGGATGTGTGTTTTGTGTGGTCTGATCGTCGCTTAGGGTGAAGGGAGATGTGCTTGGTGTCGTCTTCGAGTTTCCATCCTAATTCATCTGTTAGGGCATTGTTGACCTTGACGCCATCTTCTTGACCTCTTAGCTGTGGTTACTATTTGGTGAAGGTAGAATCACCTTTCTGCACTTCAAATGTTACCGTTGGGGTGAAAGACTTATTCTTCTACTCCTTGAGAACTTGATGTACATCTTGGGTGCTGTGCTTCCTTTCGTCGAGGATCGGTCCTTGCATCTACTTTCTGGCTTATTTTTTTCATTGAGCGGTTTATCGCTCGCCTTTTTCTAGGTTGGCTTTAAGTTCTTGCGCGACTGCTCAGACGGCTTCTCAGAATGAGTGTTTTTCTGCCAAAGCATAAGAATCTACCAGGGTCAAGTTTTGTCCCATGATCAGTTTTTCAAAAAGTGGGTGATCTGCTGGGAGCTCATTCCGGAAGGTTGAGCTTGCAATGCTATCATCGCATCAGACGATTCTTGCATTCTCCACCTTGAACCTTTTGACGTATGTGCCGAGTGACTCATTCAGGTTCTTCTTCATGTCGAAGAGGTGGTCAGACTTCTTCTTGATAGCGGTAAGATAAATATTCCTTAGTCAAAACCAAGGAAAGTTCGTTGAAGTTCCGGATTCAACGCGATGCTAGGGTGTGGAACCAGTCTTGCAATACACTATGTTATCCATCCAGTGAACAGTAACTGCCCTTAATGAACAGTAATCGTCTTTTGCATATCTACCGTTGCACTTCAATAGCCCTGGCAATATGGAATAAAATATTAGTATTTTATTTATTTATAAAATAATACAAAATAATTTTATTTGTAATTTCGAATAAGATTTTTAATCGTTCTCGTTGTGCCACGTGTCATTATCCGAGAAGTTATAAAATAATACAAAATAATTTTATTTGTAATTTTGGATAAGATTTTTAATTGTTCTCGTTGCGCCACGTGTCATTAAATCCGAAAAGACAATTATTGGTGATGGATTCCGATAAGATTTTTTATTGTACTCGTTGCGCCACATGTCATTATCTAAAAATACAATTATTGGTGATGGATTTTTGATAAGATTATTAACCAATCACGTCACGCCACGTGTCACAATCTTTGATGATATATTTCAATCAGATTTTTAATGAATGACGGCATGCCACGTGGCATTATCTACAACCTAATCCTTTGTGAATCCTCCATATAATCCACCATCCATCCTTACAAATCTCACACCAATTTTCTCAAGATCTCTATCATTATTCATAGTTTATGCTTCATTCTTCACCAAAATCTCTATCTTTATTCATAGTTTCTGCTTCACTTTTACAATATCTTCTTTTTCAAGGATGATGTGGGAAATCGATCAGCAAGAGAAAGAATTGTTTAACCAATCATAAGGAATGTTCAATCTCAAAGTGGCCTAAAATGAGAGGGAAGAGGATGGGGAGCGTAGAAGGAGAGATGATGAAGAAAGAATGGGCAGAGCCTCACACTCCCGTCAAGTCATCCAAGTTGTGGGTCAGATCTACTGGCCCAACCATTCCGGAAACCTTGGTAAAAGTAGGCAACGACGAGGTACAGAACTTTTAGACGATTATTTTGTCCATAATAGTGCATTCCCTGATACGTACTTTAGGCGTCGTTTCAGAATGGAACGACATTTGTTCAACAAAATCATGATTGCTGTTTGCAACCATGATTTTTACTTTGTGCAAAATGATGCTTTTGGTGTTATGGGTCTCCTTCCTCAGCAAAAAATTATTGTTGCCTTGCAGATGCTTGCATATGGAGCATTTGCAGACCAAGTGAATGAGATAACGAGGATGGGGAATGTCACATCCCGGTCCGGGACGGATCATTTCCCGAGCCCGTTCTACCACCGTAGCACGATATTGTCTGCTTTGGGCTTACCATTCCCTTACGGTTTTGTTTTTAAGAACTCACGAGCAACTTCCCAGTGGGTCACCCATCCTGGGAGTGCTCTGGCCTTCTTCTCACTTAACTTCGAAGTTCCTATGGAACCCGAAGCCAGTGAGCTCCCAAAAGGCCTCGTGCTAGATAGGGATGAGAATATACATTTAAGGATCACTCCCTTGGGCGATGTGGGATGTTACAATCCACCTCTTTAGGGGCCCGACGTCCTCATCGGCACACTTGCGACCATTGATTGGCTTTGATACCATTTTTCACATCCTAGCCCGGGATAAATCACTTCCCAGGCCCGTTCCACCACTGTAGCACGATATTGTCCGCGTTGGGCTTACCATCCCCTCATAGTTTTGTTTTTAGGAACTCACGAGCAACTTCCTAGTGGGTCACCTATCCTGGGAGTGCTCTGGCCTCCTTCTCGCTTAACTTCGAAATTCCTACAGAACCCGAAGCCAGTGAGCTCCTAAAAGGCCTCGTGCTAGGTAGGGATGGGAGTATACATTTAAGGATCACTCCCTTGGGCGATGTGGGATGTTACAGGGAAATCAACTATTCTTAAGTCCCTGATGAGGTTTTGTGGAGCAATCAAATCTATCTACACCGCATAATACCTCTAGAAACATACTGACATGGACTTGCAAAGGCTTCTGAAGAAAGGCGAGATGCGAGGCTTTCCTAAGATGATTGGAAGCATCGACTGCATGCATTGGACTTGGAAAAATTGTCCAAGCACATGGCAAGACACTTATGGGGATAGAAAATGAGCAAAAAGTATCATTTTGGAGGCGATGGCATCTTTTGATACATGGATTTGGCATGCATTTTTCGGGATTCTGGGAGCTCAAAATGACCTCAATGTCTTTGCCCAATCCCAATGTTCAACGATGTCCTGCAAGGAAAGGTACCAAAAGTCACGTACTAGGTCAACAGATGTCAGTACAACGAGCCATACTACCTAGCAGACGGCAACGTGGCCAACGTTTGTCAAAACAGTGTCACATTCGCGAAGTGCAAAGGAAAAACACTTTGCAAGCTGTCAAGAGGTGTGCATGAAGAATGTGGAGCATTGTTTTGGTATCCTCCAAGCTCGATGGTTGATTGTTAGGGATGCTACCAGAATGTTTGATGTAGAGTCCCTTCGATCCATCATGATGACCTGCATCATTCTTCACAACATGATTGTGGAAGATAAGTACGATTATGATGTCGTTGATGAATATGAGCCAGACACGATGAACAATTCCAAAACACAAATATATTGTGCTCATGACGCCATCGAATAACCCGTGCAACATGAGCCATTAGAAAGGGATGGACGTTACAATGAAAGGCTCATTCAACGATATATTACACTTCAAAGGCCATATATGCATAATGCCTGACAAATTGACTTGATAGAGCACCAGTGGGAATTGAAACAAGCTTAAGATGCTTAAGTTCATTTAGTGTGTTTGTTTTTATTTGGTGTGTTTATTTAATTTTATTTGGTGTGTTTTTATTTGTTCATTTAGTGAGATTTTTATTATTTGGTATGTTTATGTAATTTGAATAAAGATTCTCTTAGTATAACTAAATTACCAAATTAAATAAATTTACTCTTACTTTAAATAAAGTACTAAATTCAATAAATTGGAAACAACATAAGTACTCTATTCAATAAATAATAAATTACAACCCAAAGTGATTGGAAAATTATGGGCTCCGATTACAAACAAAGTGATTGAAAAATTATGGGGTTGTGAATTCATCATCATCACCTAACCAATTTGTGGTGCTAGGATGATCTTCTCTTGTCATACTAGGACCATCTCCACTTGCTCTCGCTTCTCTTGCACGCCTCATTCGCACCACGTCCGCTTTCTCTGACTTCCAAAAATATTTAGAATATGGAGACTTCCCTTCTAAAGGCGTGTTCATAATGTCATGATCTCGTTGAGCTATTCTTTCTTCTCTAACATGTGCCATTTCTTGCCTAAGTAGCTCTCTGTCTCATTAGCTTCAAATTCTCTCTTAACAGCTGCAGCTTACGCCTCCTCTCTAGCCTTATCAGCCTCAAATTTAATCATTTCTCGTGCCAAACTCAATTCACCTTGGCGAGCAAGTTCTTCCATATACTTTGCATAATCATTCTTGGAAGCACTCACTTTTCTCTTTGAAGCCTTCTTACCTTGAGGCCTAATTGGATAACGGTTGACCCCGACGCTTGTTCAGGGGGGCGTTTCGGGCACTTCTTCTGCGTCATCTTCATGAACATGCGAGGAATGATCAGGTGTAGAGTGTAGAGGGGTGCTGTTCATGAAAACTTCGGGACCAACAGGCACAACTCTAAATTTAGGACAATCTTTGACAATATTCCAACGTTCCCACCGGTTGAATGATTGCTTCTGGTTTTTGGATTTGGCAGTATACCAAGATTGTGCTTGAAGTGTCTACATAATGCGGAAGAAGAAATAATTTTAATGAAAGCAGTAACAAATAAATAATACAAACAAATTAATGAAAGTAGCTAACAAATAAATAATACAAATAAATAATTTTAATGAAAGTAGCTAACAAATAAATAATACAAACAAATAATTTTAATGAAAGTAGTAACAAATAAATAATACAAACAAATTAATGAAAGTATGTAACAAATAAAAAATACAAACAAATAATTATAATCAAAGTAGCTAACAAATAAATAATATATTGTTACCTCATCCGCTAAATTTTCCCCACTTCAAAGATTGCCACCAGCTTGTGCCAAGGCGTCTCTCCACATGCTAAACGATTTCCAACGACTGGACATCGATTCTTTGGTTCTTTTCCCACCAATTTTCTCAAGATAATTGGTATGAATAAGACTCCACATTTCTCGCAACTGCATCTCATTACCCGTAAGCGAATTATGAGTAACTTCAACCCAGCTAGTACACAACACAAAATCTTCAAGAAGCGTACAATTCGTACCTGCATCATTAGTCATTTTGTTGGAAAAAAAAATTGGATTTAAACTTTGAGAGAAAGATAAGAATGTGGTTGAAAGTAGTTGAGAAAATATGAAATTGTGGTGTAAGATAGAAGATAATGAGAAGGTATTTATAGAAAACTTAAATCAATTTTTTTACAAATTTTTCAAATTTTTTTTTTCAAATTTTTATTAATTTTTTACATTTTTTTAAATTTTTATTCACCTAATTAATCTTTGCCGTTGGATTAAAAAAAATTGAATTCCAACACTCCAGATTGTGCCACGTGGCACAATGGTAAGATTTCTGATTTTTAAACTGTTTTTTCTTTTTTTTTAATTTATAAAAGTAAATAACGTGGACCGTTGATCTCAGATCCAACAGTTGCAATTAAATAAGGATTTGAAATTATTATTACTGTTGGAAATCCAACAGTTTAAAATCAATAGCCTTTGAGATCCATCGGACGCCAACGCGCCACGTGGCCTACAACGGCTACTGACGCGCTTGCACACGTGGGCCCCACCGACTGACGCAAAAAAAAAAAAAAAACATGGTTGACATCAGGGCGACGTCAACCTTGCATCACACCCACCGCGGGCTCTTGGGCTGGCAACTCTCCACGGGCCTCTCCCTTTGGGCCTGCTCAGGCTCCCTCGCTAGCACACACTAGCCTTGATTGCTCGGGCTATCTGCCATGTTCCCTGGCATGTCCCTCTGGCTCCAGCCCAAGCTTGAGCTGCTCTTAGAGATAGGATTTGGATAATTAATCATTATCTTTAACGCTTTGACTTTTCCTTACAAATGGCAGGTGAGCTGTGGGTAATTGTATTCAGCTGATGAGACCTTCAAGTGTGTGAGCTCTGCGTGGAAGCATCTGAGAAGCTTGGTCATTTAATAAGGGCAATCTTGTCTTTCTTAAGTAAAAATTGACATGTCGTCTCTAAATTTTTTGAGATTATTTTAAGCTCGACAATGATCACAATATTCTGATCTGAAGACCATTGAGTCTAGAAGAACGTGACTCAAACTATTACGAACCCCACGAGAAAATGCTTGACCCAAACTTTAGAGTTTAGTGTATTATTGTCTTATGCTATCATGTCAGTTTATTGTCTTGTGCAATCATGTCAGTTTATTATGATTCATTGGATATGAGATTCAACCAATAAATATGATACTCTCACCTATGCATGTCGAGATTTTGTTTTTCATGAAAAAATTTAGGGAATACTAAAGAACATGATTTGAAAATTTTGAATTTTAACGATAATAATAAAATAAAAAGTAAAGTAAATAATATTATGATTGACTTTTTAGTATAAACATATGATTTTTTGTTAAAATGAACAGTACTGAAAACTTTACGATAAAATTTCCAAAAATTTAATCACCTCATTAAGGCTGATTAATTAGGTTACAACATATCCGAGACAAATTTTTGCTAGCATCTTTTGTGGTAAGAACATGTTTCTGTTAGTTGTGATCATTTGTATACAAAAACGTAGGGGTACTGAAAGGACGAGGCTATTTTGGGGTGCTCCAAGAGTGTTCGGTACATCACGTGTTTTAATTGTTAAATTTTTATTTAAAAATATATAAATAAAGATCTAATAGTCTAAACACCCAAAATGACAGATATTTTGGAGCACTTTGGAGTATTTTATGAAGGGACTAGTTTTAGAGGAAGCTACTCCATTAACAGAGTAATGTTATACTTATCTATTTGTACCATTTTTTTAATAAAGTTATAGCTCATCATCATATGTGAATCTATCTCTATTAACGAGATGATATAAATGATGATATAAATAAATAGTAAGAATAAAATTTTAGGAGGGAGAGGTGTGTGAGAGTTGAGGGAGGAGAGGGGTGTGTGAGTGATATTTAATAATTAATGGGAATAGAAAAGATGCGGCAATGTTTGGATAAATATGCAAAAGGCTGTCAAAAGTAAGGAATTGGAAATGAAGGCCCTAACCCTCCACTCCTTTTCTCTATACTGTCATTATCAATGTTCCTCAAGTCCTTTTTCTACCTCTTAAAATTTTACTATATGCTACATTAAATACGCTGAAATTTTGACCGTTAATTTTCTATCATTGAATCTTAACTAACGATCTAACAATAAAAAACTCTCCCCCATTCTCTTTATGTACTCAAATATCTCTCATCCACCTACCACTCGCACAGTTACACCAATTTCAACAAGAATTTACCATAGGCTCAAAACCTCAACTTAACTTCTGAAAAGGAACAGAGAATCATGTGTGTGGACAGCATTGATACGTTGTTACACTGTAAAATGGTTGTGAACTACATCCTATCACATCTTTTTACACTGTGTTTGAAATTATGAATCGCTTTGTCATTGAGTCTACAACAAGGTGACGCTCAAATAAAAAGTTACTATGGTCAGTCACATCCACACACTCCACTAGTTTCTAACGTAAGTCGGATTAAGGTTTACATGCATCATCGACTACATAATAGACACATGCTCATGACTAGCGTTCTCTCCTCCATGACACATATTCACCACTGTTTTGTGTTACTAAGACTCTCTCTCTCTCTCTCTCTCTCTCTCTCTCTAAAGTGTCTAAAAGTTGAACAGTAGTGAAAGGTGTTGGAGGGTGTTTCCTGGTGGCTGACAGGCATTGCATCAGATATGCACAAGCAAATCAGCAACTAACAAAGCAAGCTTTGGTTTTGGATTTCAGGGGGCCGGGAGGGAAAATCACATGACGCTTGGATTGCGTCACCTAAAGCTAGGAATTCATCTTGTTTACATTTAATTCTATTGTTATGGTCAGTCATGTTCGATTCTCATAAATAATGAGTTACTTAATTGTAATTTAAAGTTTTTAATCCTTACTTTTATTTTTTACCAACTGTTAGAGCTGCTTTTAATGGTTTGTACTTTTCGAGTTATTTAACCTAAAATATTTAAGCTTAATAAATTCATAAATCAACGTAGTATTCGTGTATATTCTCATATGTGTGTGGTCACGTATAAGACTATTAGTATAGTACAGCGGGAGCCCACTATCGAGGACAAGTCCACATCAACCCTAAAGTGGTCTTCATACTCCCATGCTGAGAGTAAGTGCAACGGCCAGTCGAAGAGTCCAATCCTGCAGAAACCAATCCAATCCAATCCAATTATTCAAACTCCATCCTGCTAAATTGCACAATGACAAGGTTTTTAATTTACCGACATCTTGAATTATATTCATACACATGTAGCATGCATTGCATGCGCATGAGTAACATCAACTCATTCCATAACATGATAGGCAAAGGTTTTTTGCTTTTTTTTTTGAGTTTGAATCTCAGGATCGGTGTGAAAGTTTCGTGAGATTGTTTATCCCATAAAGAGTGTTCTTTGATCTTGAAGGAATGCCAAATAACTATGTGAAAGAGGGAGAGGATGTTGGAGTTTGTATGCAAATTGTCACATATATATATATATATCGTTAGTGTATATATTGTCAAGATACTTGATATTATAATCTTCATATTAATAGTAATTTGGTGCGAATAATATTTTATATAGGTCAGTTGGTATAAGACCGAACAGGTATTTGGATAAGCCAAATTCAAATTTTCATACTTATCTCTTCAATTTGAATTTGGATTATGCGGGCAGTTTCTTAACTTCCTAATACCTGTTGGGAAGGGATACCTAATATCTTATATAATAGCAAAGAGGTCAGACACGAAAAAGCAGATAATAATATACATCTACTGCATATAAGATACATATCATTTGGAAGAGAAAGCATTCAAAGGTTCGCCAGAATTCAAAGTTCCGGTGCTGGAACTTTGAATTATAGATAGTTGGATCTTGGGGGACGGACGCCCGTTGAACTACAAGCACGGAGTAGGGGCGCAATTCTGTCATTAGGACACTGCAAATCTGCAGGCCTCTATCTTTTCGATCTAGTCAGTTTTTCTACTTTCTTGTCTCTTATTTTACAATATTTCAATGTGAATTGGTTGTAATACAATATTGGATTATAGTTATTTCAGTTGTATATTATAATTTGTTATCAATAAAGTTGTATTCTGATTGTTTGTTCCAACAGAGGAAACAGAAGATATGTAGTACATTGAATTATTTTGTCATTTGCAGAAAATCTAAAGAATAGCGAGATTAATACGCATATTTTAGCAATCTGCACTCTAAGTTAAATATTTCACAATTTTTTTTATAAAAAAAAAAAACTCATAAAAGAAATGCATAAGTTCGAATCTTACATATGAGTGTTAATATATGACTAGCCAATCTTATTTGTAGAATTCTGATAACATGTGGATGTTATTGCATTTGGTTTGAGTTCAATGAGTTAGTAAATGTGTATCTCTAATCAAAAGTTGAGCTAGGTTAGGAATTTTTTTTGGGGGGGGGGGGAGGAAAATATAAAGTGTAGAAGGACAAATTAAAGGACAAATTACCATAGGAAAAACACTAGTATGACATAAAATTAGCAAAGAAAGCCCAAGCTACTCGGTAGTCAAATTGCCTTTGTCTATGGAACAAATCTATTTTCTTTTACTTTGGTGGGCCATGTAAGTGTTTCTTTCCGTTGTTTTGATTTTTTTTAAGAAAACTAATGAAAAAGGCATGAAAACTTTGAGTTTTAATGATAAGGACAAAATAAAGGGTAAAGTGAATAGTACCAGGATTGACTTTTTAGTGTAAAAATGTGGTTTTTCGTTAAAGTGAACAGTACCGGGTGCTTTTCGTTAAAGTTCCCTTTTTTTTAAGGGTAATGTTAAGAAGATCATTTATTTAAAAAAATATTTAACGAAAAATTTTCGGTACTGTTTATTTTAACGAAAATCATATTTTTACACTAAAAAGTCAATTATGGTACTATTCACTTTACCCTTTATTTTGTCTTTATCGTTAAAACTCAAAGTTTTCAATCCATTTTTATTAGTTTTCCTTTTATTTAAACTATATTGAGTGTAAATCATATGACGTGGCCTTTATGATTGGATTATTAGCTAAATGTTGGTTAACGTGTTTATTTTGTATTGGTAACACATCACATGATTACAAATATGGTCTAAAAAATTGGTCTATTTAGCACTACTCTTTTCTTTTATATGAGCATTTGAGAAATTTGCAGGGCCATGGCCAATGTTGGTCTCTTCCATGCTCTGCCCCTATATGATTTGTTTTAATAAATAAAATATTGTATTTAAAAAAAAAATTAGTAAACTTATTCAACCTATGAATTATAATCAACATCATTAGTTATTGCAAGTATTATTTTTCATATTGATTAAATGTGGGTCTTTCGTGGTTGAGGTTTTTTAGTGTATTCTTGATGGGTTTATAATTGGAAAATTATGGTTTTTCTTTTAGTGTGTGTAACCTTAGTTACATTTGACATGCATGTCCTACATGGACATTAATCAACCCCAACTAATTCATTAAGAGAAAAGGGAAGATTATTTGGTGGGCATATAATCAGTAATCACATCACTAGAACATTGTGGATGCAAATTTCTTCCTCCATAATCTTGGACAAAATTGCACCTACAAAACAATTAACACCTTAGGGTCAAGGCCAAGAGCCTCACGCACCCACGATTAATTTGGGGGAGGGGGGGTTTGGGCGAAGAACCTTTGATGCCAAAGTTAGAATTTAGAGAGAAAAGTGTTTGGAGAGTATTGAGAATTTTGCAAGTGTGTTGGAATGATCTTTTGGTGAAAATGGGAGCCTATTTATAGGGATAGGGTGTAACTTATGGTTTAATGTGTGATTTAATGGATTAATTAGGCAATTAACCCATTAATTGGTTAATCAACACATTTTTTGAATAAATATTTTGAGGGTTATGTAATTTATATGAGATGTTTTGAAGGTTATGAAATAATTACCTTGTGGAAAATATAGGATGAGGATGGATGAAATAACTTTGAATTTGTTACCTATTTTGGGCACTTTTGATTTGGTTGAAAGATGATTGCCCACTGCTCGCGCGTAGGAATCCCGTTGTACCTCAAGGGTATTTTTGTCCTCTTTTGTCCAAAAATCCACGTGATGCCTTGTGATTATTTTTTGCTCCACAAATTCCCTCACACCTGTTGGGCTGCCCGTAGAAAAGGGCAGCAGGTGTAGAGATCATCTTACTTTAGGAAACGTAGGACTGCTTCCTATTTTGATGTAGATTCCCTCTTTAATAGGAAATTAGGTTCTTATAGGAAAGGGAAATAAATTTCTCTCAATGCCTATTTAAGTCCACCTTAAGTGGGTTATTAAATTAACTTTGGAGAGTGATTTATTCTACCCTACAAAAGAGAGAGAGCTTAGAGGATATTTGTTCCCCCTCATCTAGCAATCTTCTACATCTTGCCCGTGCAAATGACCGTCTTTCATTGATTTCTTCATCTTCTCAGTGCCGCACCGATGTAAGAAAAATTTAATTTTTTCTTGTCTTTTTCTTGGATAGTGCTATTACGGGGTAGCCGTCGGGGTGGTGCAGCACGTCGGTTGGCAGAGGCCAGGAGTCGGCTCGGCATGGACCGATGAGGCGTCGTGGTAGGGGCCACTGCTTGGGCTGTTGGCTTGGTTAGAGCCAAGGGCAGCTTGTGCGACCGGGGCTGCGGATTGTGATGCTGAGATGCAATGCTAGGTGAGCCACATGGCTCATGTCCTTTGGGCTCTTGGACCTTACTCGGGCCAGGCTGGCGACTGAAAGAAATGAAGAGGTCGTGGGTCTCATGGATTGCCAGAATGCTGGGCATGCAGGCCTCCTGCTTGCTAGAATGTTGGGTTGAGCTCATCTGCTGAGTACCGTGAATGGTGTTAGTTGCTTAGTTCTTTTTGTCGAGAGAAAGGTGGGCAACTACTAAAAGATGAGGTAAAAAGGATCAAGGCGGATGCATTGGCTTGTCTAATCGCTGTCGTTGAGCCTACTATGAATGAAGATGGAAAGAAGAGATCTTCCTCGCTTGCTCAAGAGATGCCGGTCGAGAAAAATTGAAGACTTTCTTCACTACTCATGAAAGGCTATCTGCTGCCGAGATGCTTGTGATTAACATAACTTCTTCCAATGGGAAGAAAAAATGAGGCTACTAGATCTGAGCCTGTGGCGCCTGCCATGTCGAGAATGGCTAGTATAATTGCTGATAGGATTGCTCAGTGTAAAGGTCCTGTCATGCCCCTAGTGTTGAAGTTTGTACCAAGATGTCTATTGGGAGCTAAGTCCGATTCACCTTTGGAGAGGCTTGCTACTATGAATAGCGATAAGGTGGACTCTGCTGCTAAAGTGGCGCCAAGGCCCATTCTTTTTGCTGCTAAGACTGATTCGTCTGCTAGGAAGGTAGAGACTGCTCGTGTGGGCAGCTGTGAGAAATCCACTAGGCCTGCTTCTGAAGGAATATTTTGTGAAAACATGTTCATTTAAGCAACATCTATAAGCATGCAATTAACAATTAAAGGCGGAATCATGCTTGCATGCACTTAAAAACAAAACATTTACCATGAAATTCAAAGCCTAGTAGATTGGTGAACCAAGACTCAACTCAAATCAAAGTGAGTTGAGAAATATATACCTTTGTAGATTCCTCTTTGCATAAGCAAAAGCTAATCACCCAAAGAGAGGGCCTTCATTCCTTGCATGTAAAATCTATGGATTTGGATGGATGAAAAGGTTTCTCCAAGTTCCCAAAATTGATAACCTCTAAGTCTCCACACCAAGGAGAGATTGGAGAAGAAAATGAGTGACCTTGGAGTAGTAGTATGGCTAGATACACCCTCCAAGGGGCCGGCCTCTTTAAAGAGAAATGGAAAGACATGTTCTCTCCAATTTTCTCCAAAACAAACCCTAAATGAATTTTGGCTATAAAGTCATATTTATACCCTAATTCATTGGAGTGGCAAACTTGTAAATAAGTCCAAAACCCACTCCAAAAGCATTATGGCCGGCCTTGGGGTTTCATTGGGCCTTTTAGGCCTTTGTGAATCACTATTCATTAAGTTGTCATACAACTTAAGTCAATGGGCTTAACGTTCGAAGCCCATTGGGCCTTAAGGTCCAAAACTATCCCGAGGTCTTTAACGAACTTATTCGTTTGATTAATTAACATATTAATTAATCCTTGCCATAAATAATTAAACCATTTAATTATTCTTACTCATCTCCATTGTTTCTTCAATCTCCATCTTACACGGTGTACGATCCATTAGGTTCCTTTTAGCGAGGCAGTGGGCGATTAAAACCATTTTACATCGATTGTGAATTGAAACTTACTTTCAATTCTCCCTTTAGTGATTACACACGTTTAGGGCTTCCACAAACCATGAGTGACACCTAGCAGCATATCATGGTTACCCAAGCTAATCAGAAGAGGTGGAGAACCTATTCAGTTTAGAATTACAAATGCAATACGGTCTTTCTCTAATACAATACTCTTAACCACATTGTTTGGTTTGATAGTTTATTTATTCATGTCTACTATCCAATGTGATTCGTGTGCTTATATGATTACCTTGAATGTGATTTGGAACGCTTTCCTAAATGTCATTCATACTCTGGCCAGAGGTTCTAAATCATATCATAGAGTATTCTCCCTCAAACGGTTTGAAGGTTAGAGATCCTTTGTTGCGCATTCACTTGTCTCCATGGCTAAGTGGCTTAACCCCAACGATGCTGTGGACACCCTGATGGGGTGACTTTGACATAGTCAAAGATCAAGAACTTAACCACAAGACAACTGTGATGCCTCAGGTCAAAGGACTACTTTGCATTATCCCAACCATGAGTTCTCATGTGACATGAATATGAGAACTCTTCGTTGATCGTGTTCAGTGAACTCATTCTCTATTGAGCACCTACGTACTTGTCTTGATGTCACACACACCAATGACTCGAGACTAGTCATTCTCCCTGAGAGAAGATACAGCACGTACTGATCTTAACGGACTGTCAATGCCCAATTGGCAATCCTATGATCAGGAACGTTTAGGATGTGTCTACGAAAGAATGGTCTCATGAATCTAACTTCTTTAGATCGCATTCTCCTAATCACATATTCCTTGGACTTTATCGTTTAAGCATATAACATTTATATGAGACGGCTCAAACAATAATCTTTGCCCTTTATAGTTAAACTAGATTAGTTTAACATGTGAAATGTCCGTAAAGTATCATCATATGATTGGTTTTAGGGCACATTTCCAACAATCTCCCACTTGCACTAGAGCCAATCAGCTTGGTCATCTGTGATGATACCTCTTATGTAGTCATTTCATAAATGGCTGAATAGTAGGCCTAGACAATGGATATCTATATGTTATCCATAGAAGCAACCTTGAGAATAACGACGTCACCATTATACATGATTCTCAATCATGTGGTTCAGTCTCTCATATGAGTTCGGACCTTGATGAGACCTTGATTCCCTGGCTTGAGCTATTGTCCCATTAGTGTCATAGTGTCGATACACTAGATACACTTTCTGGTTGGAACCGAATAGAGAGTTCATAAATGAACTTTCCCATCCAAACAACATTGTTGTAAGCTTCTATATGGCAATATATTTTGCATTCATAATGGAACACACTAAAGTCATTACTTTAATGTTTCCATCCAAATATCTCTTTAGTCATAATAAAGAGATATCTGATTATCTCTTCATTCATAATGAAGAAACATCCAATGATGGATTAGATTCATAATCTAATACATTTACGCTTCCTTTACGTTACTCTAATTCTTCCTCATTCTTTGAGGAATCTATCCTTTAGTATTTCTTAAATACTTAAGGACTCACTTGACAGTTGCCATGGTTCTGATCCTGGGCTTGCACTGATATCGTCTTGTACCGTTCTAGGTACAACTCATATCAATGTTTTTCATACAATATGAAATACATAAATCCCCTTTATGCGTATGCATAAAAGATTCTATTTACGCATTATTTCTTTGGGAGTCAAAGAGTACGTTCTCTTTAAGAAGAGCAACTTCTTAGTCTCACTAGAGTTGTCCTTTTGATTTGAAGTTCATCATCATATGAGAAACTTCCTAGCATCTATTGTCTATTATTAGGGATTGATATAATCCAATTATATCATGAAATATATCATTATAGATTTCCATCCTATGTATATAGACTATATCTCCCATATACATTCTATCTTCATATAATGTTTAAAGTCATAACTTTAATGAAGAAGAATTCTTTTCATTTCCAAAATTAATATATCAAATATATATTTAAAATTTTAGGAACATGATTAACTCCCACTAATCTTTTGTAAACCTAGTAAACAAAAGGTCCATTTACATCTTTATGAGAAATTAAACAATTTGAACTTTCTCTCATAAGATGCATATAGCTCCCACTAGCTTGCTAAGATTCATGATGGATGGATCTCTACAACTTACATGTCTTGTGATTCATAGTTTTTAGACATATATTATCAAGACTATCTTAATAATGGTTTCGAAAACCCATATTATGTCCAAACATTGAATCACCATTTAGTTGTAGCTAGCAATCTTCGAATTAATTGAAACCAAGACTATCTCAAAGATGGTTTCTTCAAAGTCAACCATTCTCTTTGATTGTAGTCACCTTAAGCTACTAATTAGCTTATGAAGGTTTCATTATTTCGGGTCAAATGGTACTTTACCATTTCCTTGAGTATATATCGTATATACACTCAATGTAGTCATAAGGATTTTCATTCTTATTTCTTTCGAATTAAGAGGTGCAACTCTATGACATAGTCATAAAGTTCAAACCATTCAACTTTGATGGTTTATAAATCCTTCTCGACTACCTTGGAGCTTTTGGTATAGGAACTAGGTTGTTTATATTTGTTGATTACTTTCTTGTCTCTCAAAGAACCCATTCTTTGAGTTCTATCTCTCGTTCATTTGCTCTTAGGCAAATCACATTGTAGGATTACAATGCACAACCCAATAAAACAATATTTGTTAGTTGGTTTATAGAAGCGATATCCAAAAGTTAATGTAAGGATATCCCACAAGATTGTTATCAAACAAATATTGCTTATAAGCACACAACCCCAAATCTTAACATGTTTTAAGATTTGTCTTTCTTTCCAACTACATCTTATGGAGTCATGAAAAATTTGGAAGATCTTCTAATTGACAATCATATTGTTTTAGAAGTATATATCCTATATATGGGTAATAGATAACATCCAACGAACTAAATCTTATTTAAGTTCGTTCTTCTCCTTATGTAGAAATCTATTATCTTATGATGCTTATTTCCTTAATATCTTTCAAGGAAACTGTTCTAAAGTGTTACCTTATCTTGGATCAAATCTAAGGAGGTAAATACTTTAGACGTCTTACTCATCAACTTACATTACTTGAATTCTTTGAAACCTTTTGCAAAGTATTCGGACTTGTGTTTATTTAAAAGAAACTATAGTCCAACCGAGGGTGATCTTCGGTGTATGTCATACAACATGAGTAGTATTATGTTGTGGATAAGTGCCACTAACATCTAAGTGAATTAACCTCAACAACTTTGTAATTCTTTCTTCTTTCCAAAAGAATAAAGATTCGAACATTTCGCCTCTATACAATTTTAACAAGAAAGGTATTGGATCCGGATATAACGATCCATAGCATCCATCTTTCACCAACTCGTAACTTATGTTTTAGAGGTATCACAATTTAGTTGGGATTAGTCACTACCTTGCAACCTTTTGGGTTTTAAGCATCATTATATTCTAAACAGTTAACACTACCATATCATCTCTACTATAGAGACAATCAATTAGATTACTATAATCCAATCATTGATTAATAAAGAACAATGTTTTGTCAAACAAAACATTCATCCATCTCTACTATAGTGACGGAATTAAGTTCCTTAAAATTGGAATGTAAAGACAATCTTTGGTTTTTCCAATTTCTTTGGTAGTTCATATGAGGAAGTAAGTACTATCTGCTTTCGCAGAGATCTATATTTTATTCACGTTCCGAATGTGAAGCACCATTTTCTTCTCTCATATATCTTCTACTTCTTATTAGTCACACTTTTACAACGATTGTAAAACATAGTTACTAATACGGAATCAAGCATTCAAGTAGAAGAACCAATTGTTTTGAACTATTCAAGAACAGTTTACAACACCTTCGAAAGGTGTGTTCTTGACACTTGCAAGACATTTCTTGCAAATACCCCTTCCAATGTCCATCCTTTCATTAAGAAAGTTTGTCCCCTTGGAGTTAATTTTATCTTCTTTATTTGACTTCTCCTTTGACTACAATAGTCATGGTCCCTAAACTCCCACTATCTCTCTTGAAACTTATTTCAATTGTGTTACATCAAACATTTTGGAGAGCATGTGGTTATTGTTCACTACATAGTTTACAATAAACTTAGTGAACCATTAGGATAGGGACACATAGGTGAAGTCCTTGCATAGTTTCCGTCTCGTTAAGTGGTTTATCACTTCAACACTCAATGATTCAAAATCATCATAAATCCATGTTAATGGACTATTTTTGTCAACCAACCATTATGTTCTAAACATAATTACAAACTTTCAAGAGTTGTTCAAGGCAACTCTCATTTCTTCATACAACAATTTGTAAGTGAAGAATCATGACACATAAAGTGTCCATGCCCTTGTGCTTTCTTCCCAAGTTCTTTGTTCATTTAACAAAGAAACAAGCATTAGTGTTTGCATTGACTAAGGGTTGTTCAAACCAACTCTTATTTCTTCATACAACGATTAGTAATTGAAGAATTATGACTTTAAAAGTGTTGTCCTTTTTATGATAGACTTTTTCTAACATATTCTTCTAATGATACATTATCAATAGGAAGATTGTGAGGATGAGACTACTTAGGTACATTTACAAGCCATTAAAGACAATCTATGGTTTTGAAGTACCAAGTACGGAAACTAAAGCTTTCGGCTTTTATTTGTCAAGTGTTGGATAGCGTTTGTAAATATATTGGTAAACAAATACATAACGAATATAAATTGATTGATTTTAAGCCATTTGATCCGGGTCTTTAAATCAAATAGCACCACCCACTATTTTTGGCAAATTCCATATCCCTAATTGGAATTCGAGAGTTTTGGAGGAAACTCTTAGTAGGGTATGGGAGACTCACTACTACCAAGCCCACCTCACAATGATATGATATTGGCTAGCATTAATAATAATGAGAGAGTATGCTTACTCATTTGCATCTCTTGCAAGTACCCATCTTATTTGGCCTCTAGAGAATGTCACCTCACAATGATATGATATTGGCTCCATTGCACTTAGTTAAGTCATTCCCACCATGCTTAGTTCGTGAAGGGGTTCAAGAATAGCCTCACGATGATACGATGTTGGCCATCCTCGTTGCCTACACTCACCTCATCAAGTATGTATATAGACTCCTCCTGAGTATAAGCATGCACTTTGCACTCCCCCATGATAGGGTGAAGGTGGTGTACAAGTCATAAACGATTGGAGCTACCATGGTGGAAGGCCACGAAAGAGTGTTCAAAGCACTCTCACGCTTATCAACTTAATAATGGTTTGGTTGAGGGTTTTAGGTCTCATCACATATAAACATACATTTTAATCTCTATTAAAACAATTTTGGTCCTATTACAACTATTGGTCCATTTGATTGTTTTAGTTGTATATAATACTCCCACTATGCTTATAAAACGGTTTTTAAAGCAAGAGTATATGATACTACTAACATAAAGTTTGCATTCATTGATGGACTATATAGTTGCCTTAGGGCCTTAGGATGATTATGAACCTTTGTTTAGATTCAACACGAGCCTTGTGTTGAATCTCGGTCTAGGGATGGTGATTGATTTTAGTTACGCGTTTAATCACATTAAGGCGTGTTGTCTTAGGGGCGTTGGGCCCAACTACTTCATTTTCATGCATATCAAATAAAGCAAGAAAAAAGTACTTCAAAGTAAAGGTGAGCTTATGCTCATTACAACATTGGCATAAAACAAATTACTTTAAAGTAAAGAAGAGCTTAAGCCCTTTTACAACATTTGATCAAATCAAATTACAACCAAAATCTAATCTACACATTCCCATGGTTCAAACAAATTTGAAATGGCCTATCACATAGCTCAATTATATTAGGCTTAGGTTCATAATCACCCTTTAATTAATTAACACTTAAACTAATTAAATTGAATGCAACATTTTCATTTGGTTTTTGTATCCATAAAATTGATTTAAATGGAGCTAAACAAAATGAAAATCCAATTCTCATTTAAAGAGATAAAACAATTTTGTTCTCTACTTAATTTGGGCCAATATGCAATAACCACAACTTTTTGGGCCATAAAGCAATTAACCTCAACTTTTGGGCTATATTGCAAAACTTTTGGGGTCACTTTGTAAAAACACAAAAGTCCACTACTTCATGTAATTACAACTAGAACCCAAAATTTAAACAATGCAAAAACTTCATTAAAGGAGCAAAACAATTTGTCCTTTAGCGTTTTTGGACCTAAACGTAAAAACGTAAACTTTTGGGCCAAAGTGCAAATACACAAAAGTATCAAAACTTTATGTAATTGCATAAAAGCCCCAAAAGTACTCCCACTTGAGGGAGGGCCGGTTTTGGAAGAGAAAAGGGGTGATGTGTGTGTTGATTTGTGAGTTTTGATATAAAGCATGCAAGTGATGCAAGTGGTGTGTGTGAAAGGAAATTAATCCTTTCACACCCACCATAATATCTCTTACATCTCTTACACCATTTAAACAAATATCTAACACATTAAATCATTTGATAAACATAAAACAAAAACTTTATGAAATAAATCAAAACTTTGAATCAAAACACAAACCTTTTTGTTCTTGGCAAAAATGTCAAGAACAATGAAGAACACTCATGAAAAACCCAAAATTTTTCCATGCACATTTTTTCACCCAAAAACATCCCAAAACCATTCAAACTTTAGGGAAATAACATATAACCAAACTAGGGTACATAGGGGTTCCAAAAGTCACTTGAAAACACTTTTAACAAGTCAAACAAGAACCCAAAAATCCACCCTTTGGATTTGGCCGAATTTTCCCAAAAACTTGGCACCAAATTTTAGCTCCAATATTCATGCTCATATGAACTACATCTACAACATTTGAGATGGCAAATTTTCTAACAAAATTTACATTCAAAGAAACAAGAATAAAGCTTGTAACATATTACAACTTTTAAATCAAAACTATGAACTACAAAACCCAAAAGGATTCACCAACTACTAGACCTAGGCTCTGATACCACTTGAAGGAATATTTTGTGAAAACATGTTCATTTAAGCAACATCTATAAGCATGCAATTAACAATTAAAGGCGGAATCATGCTTGCATGCACTTAAAAACAAAACATTAACCATGAAATTCAAAGCCTAGTAGATTGGTGAACCAAGACTCAACTCAAATCAAAGTGAGTTGAGAAATATATACCTTTGTAGATTCCTCTTTGCATAAGCAAAGGCTAATCACCCAAAGAGAGGGCCTTCATTCCTTGCATCTAAAATCTATGGATTTGGATGGATGAAAAGGTTTCTCCAAGTTCCCAAAATTGATAACCTCTAAGTCTCCACACCAAGGAGAGATTGGAGAAGAAAATGAGTGACCTTGGAGTAGTAGTATGGCTAGATACACCCTCCAAGGGGCCGGCCTCTTTAGAGAGAAATGGAGAGACATGTTCTCTCCAATTTTCTCCAAAACAAACCCTAAATGAATTTTGGCTATAAAGTTATATTTATACCCTAATTCATTGGAGTGGCAAACTTGTAAATAAGTCCAAAACCCACTCCAAAAGCATTATGGCCGGCCTTGGGGTTTCATTGGGCCTTTTAGGCCTTTGTGAATCATTATTCATTAAGTTGTCATACAACTTAAGTCAATGGGCTTGACGTTCGAAGCCCATTGGGCCTTAAGGTCCAAAACTATCCTGAGGTCTTTAACGAACTTATTCGTTTGATTAATTAACATATTAATTAATCCTTGCCATAAATAATTAAACTATTTAATTATTCTTACTCATCTCCATTGTTTCTTCAATCTCCACCTTACACGGTGTACGATCCATTAGGTTCCTTTTAGCGAGGCAGTGGGCGATTAAAACCATTTTACATCGATTGTGAATTGAAACTTACTTTCAATTCTCCCTTTAGTGATTACACACGTTTAGGGCTTCCACAAACCATGAGTGACACCTAGCAGCATATCATGGTTACCTAAGCTAATCAGAAGAGGTGGAGAACCTATTCAGTTTAGGATTACAAATGCAATACGGTCTTTCTCTAATACAATACTCTTAACCACATTGTTTGGTTTGATAGTTTATTTATTCATGTCTACTATCCAATGTGATTCGTGTGCTTATATGATTACCTTGAATGTGATTTGGAACGCTTTCCTAAATGTCATTCATACTCTGGCCAGAGGTTCTAAATCATATCATAGAGTATTCTCCCTCAAACGGTTTGAAGGTTAGAGATCCCTTGTTGCGCATTCACTTGTCTCCATGGCTAAGTGGCTTAACCCCAACGATGCCGTGGACACCCCGATGGGGTGACTTTGACATAATCAAAGATCAAGAACTTAACCACAAGACAACTGTGATGCCTCAGGTCAAATGACTACTTTGCATTATCCCAACCTTGAGTTCTCATGTGACATGAATATGAGAACTCTTCGTTGATCGTGTTCAGTGAACTCATTCTCTATTGAGCACCTACGTACTTGTCTTGATGTCACACACACCAATGACTCGAGACTAGTCACTCTCCCTGAGAGAAGATACAGCACGTACTGATCTTAACGGACTGTCAATGCCCAATTGGCAATCCTATGATCAGGAACGTTTAGGATGTGTCTACGAAAGAATGGTCTCATGAATCTAACTTCTTTAGATCGCATTCTCCTAATCACATATTCCTTGGACTTTATCGTTTAAGCATATAACATTTATATGAGACGGCTCAAACAATAATCTTTGCCCTTTATAGTTAAACTAGATTAGTTTAACATGTGAAATGTCCGTAAAGTATCATCATATGATTGGTTTTAGGGCACATTTCCAACAGCTTCTGGGGAGGCTGATGAGATCTATGTGCTTTTAAAACTAGATTTACTTGAAGATATGGACGCTTGTGCCAAGTTTGTTAATGGAGGTAGAAAAGTTGTTTGCCCAAGTTCCTTTGCGAAACATACGACCCAATATAGAAGGACTGCTCTGTTTGCTATGATGCATATATAGCAAGGCTGCCAAGGAGGTGGTGAAGACTATGGTAGTTTCTCCAAAAAACTTGCTTGTTTTTACTTTTAAGGCTTCCATTGGTGAAGTAATTGGAGAAGTTAGTGCCAAGGATGGGGTAGCTGGGGGAGAAGCACCGGATGATGCCGCTGCTAAGAGCATCGCGGCTACTGAAGGTGTGGCGACCAAGTAGTCCTGGGATGTCCAAGCTGTTGTAGTCCTCTAGGTAGCCTTTAGGATTTTATTTGTTTTTCCTTGTAGCTCTTGTTTTGCTTGAACTCCTTCGGCCTTTACTAATATTTTATAAACATGCTTCATTCGCTTTTCTTCATCTTCACTTCTTTTGTTCATGCCCTAACCTTTAGACTTTTATAGACCAGTGGCAGGCGTGCTACTTTTCTATAAGCAGACAGGCTCGCGTAGTCTATGCAGCCGTAGGTGTTGGTGTAGAACTTTGCAAAGTTGTTAGTCATAAGGTTGGCAACCGAATGCCTTACTTACAAAAGTAGACAAGTCCGCGTAACCACTAGGTTGTTAACCTTGGCTTTCTCCAATTCCATAGGTTGCATAACGAGTATTACAACACTTTAGGACTTGGTGTAGGTTGTTCTGCGCTTGGCAGATGTGAAGCTTATCGACTACGTAGCATGTCAGCAGTGGATAACGCTTCGTATATGCACGCTAGCTTGTTTAACCTTTCACAAGAATGTGCGGTTGCATAAGTCTAGTGTGGTTTTACTGCTCGAAAGGCAAGCTATAAGCAGTCTTTCAGAAATCGTAGACTACCTTAGTGCACTCGGTAGCAGCTTTAAGGTTCCAAGGCAGTCGTCTGTAAGGCGTACTACATAATGTGCCCATTCCTCTGTCTTTAAGGCTCGGTTCCCTGCGGATTGGGCCAAGAGACCCAAAATCCTTTAGTTAGCTAAGCCTTGAAAAAACCATTGTGGCTACTTCTAGGAATCCCGGCGTAAGCCATCATGCATCTAGTTATACTAAGACAACCAGGCTCATCCATGTTTGGATATTCGAAGTCTAAAGTTTATCCTCTCATCTTGGAGAGCTGACCCATATGGGTGTCGGGGAATTGGTTTACCCTCTCACACTGGAGAGCAATTAGTTTACCCTCTCGCACTGGAAAGCATGGCTGGTCCCTCAAGGGGTGCAATTCCTGCGATGAGTCCTTAAGAAGGGCGCAATCTTCTTTTAAAGTACAGGAATGATAAGTCCTTAATAAGTTGTGATTACTTCTGAATTCCTCATTGAAGAACGAGTGAAACGAACGAGAACATAGATGTAAGGTAGGAACTGCATAACAACTGGATAGTCCTCGGCTTATGAGGTGGTGCCCGTCGAGCTTCTTGAATCTTTGGGCTTTGATGTAGTGGGAAGTCACACATGGTTCCTCTTCAGATTGTAGGCGCTCCACTACTTTTCGATCTTTTTTTCGTTTCATGGTGACCAGGGTGTAATTACTATTGCCGCTTACTCTGCTAATATTGTACAGACCTTCCCAGATAAGATTCATCTTGTTGAAGCCTTCTCTGCGGGCAGTGATGAAGGCTTTTCTTAGGAATAGATCTTCGGCTAGAACTGCTGGATCTTAGCCCTTTTGTTGTAGCTGGAGATGAGCTGCTGCTGGTAGGCTGCAATGCGGGTGTTGGTCTGCTCGCACTTCTCCTTTGCCAGACCTAAGCTTGTGACCATCTCTTTACTGTTCTGCTCAATGCTTGGTAGTAAAGTGGTGATACTTGGCTTGATGACATTGGGATGAATGATTACTTTCGAACCAAATGCTAAAAAGAAATGAGTCTCACCGGCTGCTCGTCTTTTAGTGAGGCGATATGCCCACAGACATCCGGGGAGTTCGTCAGACCATTTTTCCTTATTGTTGGTGAGGGATTTCTTGAGGCAGTCGAGCATCATTTTCTTCGACCTGCCCATTGCTTTGAGGATATCTCGGCATAGACATGTGCTGCTTGATGCCATATTTTTGGAATAACTTCGCCAAATCTTTTCCCACGAATTGCGAGCTGTTGTCGGTGACGATGGATTAAGGGATGCCAAATCGGTAATGATGTTCCTCCATATGAAGTGCTATATGTCCGTCTGAATCGTGGTCATCATGGGCTCTGCTTCTACCTATTTGGTGAAGTAGTCGGTTGCGACGATCATCATGCCTTTGCCCCCAGTAGTCTGGCTAGTGATTAGTTGGGAATCAGAATGAATTGAAAGCTTTTTCACCGCCAAGTATTTTGTCATCTGAAGGCCTGCTAGTGGGGCTTCGTACTCTGCTTCGTTGTTAGATGCTTTGAAACCTAGAATGATCACCTACTCGGGCATCGAACCACCTGGGGTGACAAAGACCACGTCTTCTCCTAAACCTTTGTAGTTGGATGCACCGTCAACATGCAAATGCCAGAAGACTCCATCGGGTGGAGCAAGCGCGGCTAAAGTCAGCTTAGCTATTTTCGGGGCATCGTTAGGCCACTCTTTTATGTCACCTAGGCTCGGCGTGAAGGCGCAGTAAGGAGCTGTGGAGATGGGGCAATGTCACACGCAGCAGAAGATGCTCAATTACTGGTATTGGGCCACTATAGAGTTAAATCATTGAGCAAGGGTCGACTAGGGTCGTGTAACGCGCAGCAAGAAGCAGTGCTTAACTACCGGTACATGTTGCTCTTATGTAAAACCTTATGGGGTGACGAGGAAAAAACTTGCTTCTAAGTGTTCTTTCCAGCGTTCGTCTGCCCTTGGCATGTCTTTTGGGCCGAGTTGTTGTGTTTGTTAGAAAACTTTGCATCCGTCAAGGTCTAAGCCTTTATCGTTGCGCGTCTGGATTCAGCGGAATAGTGTGTCATGATGATGATTGCATGCGTTTGAAGTTTAACCTTGAGCTTCCTAGTTACAACAACTATCGCCAAAGTTAGCTTTTGAATTTCTAATAGTATCTAGGAGAGCTTTCGAACTGTAGAATACAGTTAGTCGGGTCCCCAGCTCTTCTCGTATGATAGTAAAGCCTATTACTGCTTCAGATATCGTCAAACATGCGAATGAGTCCTCCGCTGCTTTCGTTTTGGATAGTAGGGAGGTGATGTTGGGTACTTCTTCAAGTCATTGAATGTGCATTGGCGAACCTCGTCCCAAAGTGCATGTTTCTCTGCCAGAGCGAAAGAGTCTGCCAGAGTTAGATCTTCTTTCATGATCAATTTTCTGAATAGCAGGTGGTCTGCTGGAAGTCCTTTTTGGAAGGCTGCTCTAGCTATTGAGTCGTTGCATCCGACTATCTTTGCATTCTCTGCTTTGAACCTTCTCACATAGTCGCAAAACGACTCATTTGGGTTCTTCTTGACGTCGACGAAATGGTCAGACTTCTTTTTGATTGAGCGATAGGATGAATATTCTTTGGTGAAAACCAAAGAGAATTCGTCAAAATTCCGGATGGATTATGGTGGCAGGGTGTAGAACCAATCTTACGCCTCGCCTTGTAAAGTGGTGTCAAATATCTTGCACATAAGATCATCGTTGTTTTGATAGAGGATCATTGAACTTCGGTAGTGCTTTAAGTGTCTCTCCGGGTTTTCATCCCCTTTGAAAGATGTGAAATGTGGCATGCTGAACTCGAGTGGAAGCTCTGCCTGCTCGATCTTGTCTGTGAATGATGACCTGCTTATGTTGGTCATGTTGGTCATGTTCAGTCGTAGTGCCTCATCGGTGACCTCGTTGTGTTGGAAATTACGCAATCGCTTGGTCAAGAGTCTCCCTACTTCTTCCTGATTTTACCTTTGTTGAGGTAGTGAAGCTCTCGGCTGCCTTTAACCGTGACTTGCTGGTCTAGGCTGTTCTTCCATGTGTTTGGCTAGTCTATGCCTCAGATGCGGTGCGTGTAGCGCGTTCCTAGCATGCTAGCGAATTCTTCGCAGACTGCCGGTTGAACTTGAGTCGTATTAAGTGACTGCTTCTTTCCGTCCATCGTGCTGCCTACTTCGATGTGAGGTGGATGATGCTCCTTGCGGGCTTAACCGTGAATGAACATTTCACTTGGAAAGTTGCTCATGTTGACTATCGGAATGTGACCCTGATCGCGAATGTATGCTCGTCTGTGGGCCTAGTTGATAGTGCACGCTTCTTCGCGCTCTAAGACAGGATTATACGCTATCTGGAGTGCCCAATTGGGAGTGTACATTGCCTGAATGCTCGATTCGTGGCTGGTCAAGTGGCTGCTTGCCGGGATGTTGATGGAGAGGTTTTTTGTCTGCCCTTATCCTACTTCGGGACACCTCGTCTATAACTTGTCGAGACAAGTGTTGGTCACCACTTGGATTGGAAGAGCTTGGAAGGAATGTGCCTCATTGGGCAGTGGAAGGGTGGTAGACTCCGGGCAATTGGGAAATGTCAAATCCGAGGAAAAATATGGTGAGAATACCCCCCGGCTCGATGGTAAGTCCGGATGGTTGAGATAGTATTGGGCCGACTTGGGCTACTTGGAAAGCCTTTAGAGCAGACTGGGCCGCAGGAGCAGGATGGGCCACGAGAGCAAGCTGGGCCATGAGAGCAGGCTGGGTCGTGAGAGTGGGTTGCTCGACGGGAGCAGGCTGGGCCACGAGAGTGGGCTGCTCGTAGGGAGCAGGCTAGGCCGCGAGAGCAGGTTGCTAGGCGAAAACAGGCTACTCAGTTCGTGATGCATGCGAATGTGAGGCTTGGGCTCTAGCCCGTGCAAGCTTGGATGGCACGGCTTAGGCCATGGTGGAACCTCGTAGTGGTGGTACCACTCCACCTATGACCACATTTAGCCTCGTGGATCGCTGTAGTCCCATTTCTTGAGTATTAGAATTTTCACTTGTGGAATTTTCTAAATTTCTAGCCATTATATTTTTCTTATACATTTTATCAAAGAACCTTTGCAAATAAAAAATTCTAATAATAAGAATGTATGAAAATTATTCAAATGGATTCGAAAATAGATAAAAACCTTTTTATGCGAGAGTCTTCTACGAGTATGGATCTCAACTCTCAATGAAAGCACCAATTTGTGGATGCAAATTTCTTCCTTCTTGATCTTGGACAAAATTGCACCTACAAAACAATTAACACTTTAGGATCAAGGCCAAGAGCCTCACGCGCCCACGATGAATGGGGGGGGCTTTGGCCAAAGAACCTCCGATGTCAAAGTTAGAATTTAGTGAGAAAAGTGTTTGGAGAGTATTGGGAATTTTGCAAGTGTGTTGGAATGATCTTTTGGTGAAAATGGGAGCCTATTTATAGGGATAGGGTGTAACTTATGGTTTAATGTGTGATTTAATGGATTAATTAAGCAATTAATCCATTAATTGGTTAATCAACACATTTTTGGAATAAATATTTTGAGGGTTATGTAATTTATATGAGATGTTTTGAAGGTTATGAAATAATTAACTTAGGGAAAATATAGGATGAGGATGGATGAAATAACTTTGAATTTGTTACATATTTTGGGCACTTTTGATTTGGTTGAAGGATGATTGCCCGCTGCTCGCGCGTAGGAATCCCGTTGTACCTCAAGGGTATTTTTGTCCTCTTTTGTCCAAAAATCCACGTGACGCCTTGTGAATATTTTTGGCTCCACAAACATCATTCGTTTTATCTAAACTACCTATTAATAGAACATTGTTTTATCAATCAAAAGACGATGCAAAAACTATTTAGTCTTCTACCACACAAAAAGTGATGGGAAATAAAGTAATGTCACAAATCCAAAATCTACTGTTTATTATTGAAACCTCACTTACAAGAGATGTTAATTAAGATATATCTTAATTATTTTTTTTTTATTTTTGAAAACCCCAAAAATCTCCCACTCCCATTCCCATTCCCATTCCCACCCACATTCTCTCCCTCATGATGTCCTTCCCATTTTAAAAACAAAAATACAAACTGTGTAGACATATGCTAATTTGTATTATCTATACTAGTATTAACCTCTTTTCCAAAATTGTCCTTATTTACATTAATATAGAGAAAACACAAACGAATAAAATGAGAATAACATGAGGATAAAACAGTAATTATCAATAAAATAAAATTTAAAAGAGGAAATTGTAGTAATGGTTCCTTAACTTTAACTCAATTGGAATAATGGTCTCTCAACTAAAAATTCATGATCATAAGTCCCTTTAACTCATCAAAACGTGCATCTATAGTCCTTTTCGTCAACTCTGTTAGAACTTCCGTCAATATGAGTCACATGCAACGCATGTTAGGTTGAATAAAGGGGCAAATATGGAAAACCAAATGAGAAAAATTGTAGTAATGGTCCCTCAACTTTAACCCATTTGGAGAAATGATCCCTCAACTTTAACCTAATTGGAGCAATGGTCCCTCAACTTTAACTCAATTGTAGCAATGGTCATTCCAACATAACTCGTTTTGACGGAATTCTAACAGAGTTGAATAAAATGATCATAGCTGCACATTTTGACAATGATCATGAATTTTTAGTTAAGAGATTATTACTCCAATTGGGTTAAAGTTGATGGATTATTACTACAATTTTCTCAATTTAAAAAGAGGAGAAAAACTCCACATTTTCTCCCACTATTTTGTCATCTCCTTAATTTGCAACTCCTTTTTTTTTCCGATGCCTGCCAACCTCATTAAAAAAATAAAAAATAAAAAAAAATTTTGAAAAAAAAAAATAAAAAATAAAAAATTTCTAGAATTGTTGTAAATAATGGATGTCCACTAATCCACTCAAGAAGTGGATGTCTAAGACGATTGCTCAACACTACTCATTTTTTTCTATAAAAGCAAACCCCACACAACATCAAGTGGGTGATTCACGGGAGAGATAGGAAGGAAGAGAGGAAGAGAGATAAAAATGAAGAGAGGAAGAGGAGATGAGATAATAGAGAGAGTTATCTTTGTACTCCTATTATTCCAAATTATAATGAAAGCACCACTACTACCCCGATGACGTACTCCAGTCACACTGACTGTAGAGGAACCTCGGAAATTTTGTGTCTTGTTTATTTATTCCACTGCACACACCGTCGATTTTACAACACGTTATCAGCACGAAAAGCTCTCATGTCAGTGGAAAGCACAACACCATAAATCCGGTGAAGTATTATCTACCTCCCACCTCCGTCAGCTAAAATCTCACAAAGTAGAGACGGCAAGCCAGACATGTCAAACAGGGAAGATAATCTTGTCACAAAATTCCATCAACCTTTCTTTTATCACTTTTTCTTTTATCACTCTAACTATTGATGTGCTAATCCTTATCCCTACTAGACCTGCAATCTATTTTCTCTCTCGTGGACAAGAGAGATGGAGAGATCTTACAGACAAACAAAGGTGCAGCAAAACAAGCAAAGGTATGTCCATTTTTCGTTTCTCCCACCGCGCCAGAAGCGTCCCATCGAATTCCGGTGCGAATTGAAATTTACAACGACCTGAAGTCGTCACGAGATAAGAAAACTCGTACCTGACAACTGGTTTCCAGAGATCCAGAAGAATCTCATCAGACTTGGAAACCCAGATCGCGTCGTTTTTTTATGGATCTCGAGGACTCACAGTAATTCTAGCCTTGAGTTTTACACTGCTTGACCTGGTGCCTATGGCCACCGTCTTTTGATGGCATTGTAGTGTTCTGAAATAAAGCTTGGCGTTTCAGACCTTATAATTTCTTTCTCTGTCTGAATTAAGCTTGAAAATCCCCAAAGCTCACTGTTACCTACAAGAAGTTAAGAGATAAATAAGTAGGGTGGTTTCTGCTCAGGGTAAAGAAAAGCCAGCGCCATAAAACTCCAGAATAGCTCCTTTGATGCGTTGGAATTGTGCACATAAAAGAATGAAAAGGGAAATGGGGCCAAAGGTTTGGAAAGGTGCGTTGCACCATGTAAAATGAAAGAAAAAGGCAAAGTTTTTTTGGAATGGTGTAGAATGTGATTGAATAAGAAAATAATAAAATAAAATAAAAAGTAAAGATTTTTTTATGGTGTTACACCATCTGAAAAGAAAGAAGAAAATATGTATATATTTATTTACGTGAATGGTGTTGGCTTAAAACACTTTCACAAGTTCTATTTATTTAAAGCAATTTATTTACAGTGGGTAGAATTATTACCCTTTGCTTTAAAGCTTTGATATTTATGTGCATGGTGTTGGTTTAAAACCCATGTCACAAGTTCTATTTACTTTAAAGTAATTTATTTATCATTGACGGTTTTACCGCCTACTGCTTTAAGTTTGATTTATGTGAATGGTGCTGAATTAAAGCCCTCGTCACAAGCTTTATTTACGTAAATGCAATTTATTCATTATGGCTGGAATTACCACCTATTGCTTTAATTTATTTATTATACTTATTTTTTTTATGATAAGGACATATTGGACCTGAAGTTCCTTGATCAGATCACAACCTGCAGTTTCTTGATCCTCAACATATAAAAATGATTGGACCTGAAGTTCCATCATGCAAAAGGATCGGGCATGAAGTCCTTTGATCCTCAAGATCAGGACATGAAATTCCTTGATGAGTACCGTAAGTTTGAAGTGACATAGTGCCTTAACTTAATTGTAATAAAGGACATAAGAATCTCAGTCTACAGACTATTTAATAAGGACCATAAGTTCCTTATATCCATACTCAAAATGGTTTAGCAGAAGCATTTATTAAGCGGATGAAATTGATTACCTGCGCTCTGCTCATGAAAACGAAATTGCCAATTTTTACATGGAAACATGTCATTTTACATAATTCATTATTAAGTTTGGTTGAGACCAGTTACCAAACATCGATATTTCTCAGTACAACTCGTGTTTAGACACCAGCCAAACATTATACATTTAAGAGTTTTTGGTTGTGTTATCTATGTGCCTATTGCACTGCCATAATGTACTGAAATGAAGCATCATCGCCAATTGGGCATTTGATGTTGAACATTATCTATCATTCAATATTTGGAATCCTTGACTAGGGATAGGTTTACCGCGTGATTTGCGGACTGTCATTTTGATAAGACAATTTTCCCGCTGTTAGAGGGAGAAAATAACATTGTTCCATAAGAATAATAAGAAAATATCATTCCAGAAGAATGATAAGAAAAGACCGTTCCAGAAGAACGAAGAGAATTTGTCTTATTTTGATTCACGAAGCAATCAACATGAGAAAATGAAATAGGAATAATTGAATGATGCAACGAAAGTGATGAAATCATATATACTTGTTGCAAATGTGCCTACAAGAATTGATGTCCCTGTTGGAAAAAACAATGAGACAGTAAATGATTTATCTGTTGCACGCCTGAAGCGTGGTAGACTTTCAGACTCAAAAGGTTTAGTCATTTGAAAGAAGAAGAATATGGCACTACTGAACTATTTCATTCCCGAAGCATAATTGTTGCATGCCAGAAGCATGACAGTCGTCGCATGGATACACATCCCATATAGGACAATCCACGGACATGGGAATATTGATGTTTCATGCATGAAGCATGATAGACGTATAGGTTCCAATGACTCAACTCCCAGAAGTGAAGATTAAAATCCAAGCTCTATAACGCTTAAGAATAGGTTATGATCCGTATTCTTTAAATTACGAATATCCTGGAAGAGATAGTGTAATGCCTTTAAAGAGGCAATGGATATCCAAAAGAAATGAAAAGCTTTTATGCATGCGCATGCACATGAGAATATGGGATCACGGATTGATGATAACCAATGGTAATTTTGGTTTTTACAAGTAGCTACTAAATTCATCAATGAGCTGTGTTAATATTGAGTCACGTTCTTTTGTTCGTCGACAAAAGGAAAATTATTGGCCAAAATGGAGAAAGGCAATTCCATTACAATTTTGTAAAACGTGGAAAAATGGACCTATATATATTTGAATACAATACAAATAGCCAAAAGATGTTGAACCAAGGAGGTTACATATGGGCATTTGTAATACAGTGAATTACACTCACATGATATGACACAAGGTTACTAATTGAAACTTGAAATTATACTCTTGTAAACGAGTTCATATGAATGGAGAATTATATACGAAGGGTTGTGAGTCGCCCACATCATATCTCCATAAGTAAATCCCTCAAGTATACATAGGAGCAAATTGCTCTGTAGAAATTCCAAAGGAAAATGTGTCATAAAGTGAAGAAAATCCATGAAGGATTCAAATTGCTTAAAGTAAGCCCTCAAAGGGTAAAGTATAAAATATGTACTCAATACCAATGGATGGTATAAATTGCCTTAGTGAGTACTATCATTATGATATTATTGCAACATACTAAAATCTCTTGCAAGAGTTAATGACATTAAATTAGAACTCTTGAAGAGTTGATGATATTAAATTGAGACTCCTGAAGAGTAAATAAAGATTATAAAGTGTTGAGAGAAATATTGTCTCGAGCTGCAGATCGAACAATCCACCAACACGAATCTTATCCATGATGTCGATGATATTAAAAAAAACCATATGGATTGAAGATTATGAGTTGAATACTCAAATGATGTAAACACTAAGAAAGAACATTTAACTTCGTAAGGGTAAAGATAAATGGATATTTGGTCCAGAAGTACCACATCTTAGTGAAGTATATGCTTTATTGTATTTGGCACAATACATTGAATGAAATAAAGCTTATATATTAATATCTCCAAGAAATTACAGATATGTACATACACATGAGTTAAAACAAACAAACATGATGAAACATTCACAAAAGTTGCTCATGTGAAGTCTCAGTACTCGGAAGTACCCCAGAAGAGGGAGGCACTGGAGATTGATCATGTGGCACCCCAGTACTTGGCAAAACACCAGAAGGGGAAGGCATCAGTTGCTTTCGAAATCTAGCAACGAACTTCTGGTGATCACTTTGAATCTGACTTTCGGATTCCTGCAGCTAGTCGAGCTTTCTTTTCATGCTCGTCGAGTAATTATTTGCAAGCACGTGTAACACTCTATTCTCATGCTTGAGCCCTCTGATCTCTTGTTTAAGACTTGCCACCTCAGCCATCAATGATTCAACTTGGTGAGTTTAAGCAAGTAGGCGTTGGCCCATATTGGAAACAGAGCCAGCACACTGAACACTGAGAGCCAATGAGTCTTGAACGGCCAACTCGTCAGACCGTTTTGAAAGGATTCTGTTATCCTTTGGAGTGAGAAGATTCCTAGCTACCATAGTAGCGATTATGTTATTCTTCATCACAGAGTCCCCAACTGTAAGAGGACCATTAGAAGATAACAAGGACGGGCACCATATATTATCCTGACGATGCTCGTCTGTATCACTCCTAAGACTCAAATCTAAGCAAATATTAGATGGGCAAGTCATTTTCAGAAATGATGAAGAAAAAAGAGGTCAAATAAAATTTCAAAAGTGCAAGAAGGGGGAAATTTCTCAGGCAGCAACTTTCTGAGCATACTCTTTAACACAATGGATGTCTCTATAAAAGAAGAGGCAACAGAGCCACTTGTTCAAAGATCGAAGTGGCATGGTTCTCCGAATTTCAAATGCCAGATTTTCCTGAATAAAGTTCGTTGGCATTTTTCAGACGCAATCTTAGCTTTTCGGATATCGTGTGCAACTTTGTCAAAGATCTCTGACAAAGTTGAAAACGTGTAAATCTTACTGTTCTATTTACACCACAGTTGCTGACAAGAGTAAAAGCACAGCACCACCACTTGCTATTGGGAAATCTCTATATATGTCGACCTCTGTTCTCCATAACAAGGCAGACCTGCAATAATGTTCAACTCTTCCTCATCTCCGAGAATGCATCTTCAACAAAGCAACTCGAAATGCTCAGGTTTCTTCATTTCCAAGAATACCTCTTCACACAAGTCACACCAGAGTAAGATTATCTCATATCTTCAGGGACGAGAGCAAAAGTATCTCATATCATGCAATCTCCCTGTCCTTTCCTTTATCCTTGTTCTTACCTGCAAAGACAAGGATAAAGAAAACAATATGTCGGAACCTCCACTCAAACTCCCAGTAAGGAACCGACTGCCTGGAACCTTTCCTGATTCCTTACCTAGCTCTCGAGTAGTCATCTTCAACTGTTGTTGGAGCTGGGTCTCCAGTCACCAAGAAGTGATGAACCATCCAAATGCAAGGGTTACATTCCACTCCTGCATCAAAGGGCAAATACTGCAGGAGAATATGTCACACATGCATGGGGGGAAAGCAGGGAAAATACTACTTAAGCAAGGGAAACAAGTAAGGAAAGTGAAAATGATACATTGAAGCATGTGGAGACAAGCGCAACAAACACGTGCTGATTCATCCCCGACAAAGCCGAAGATCACTTGCCACGTGAAGCTCCTCATAGTCCAATTTCATTCAAGATCAAGCCTCAAAGTCCTTAAAGAAATCACAAGTCTGATTCAAGATCAAGTGTTCACCACTCTTGAATCAAATTCCGCTCCAGATAAAAAGAGTAAATTCAGATCTTCGATGCAAGTCTAGCAGAAAATCCTACAACCCAGTTCAAGAAAAAGCCTGTGGAAAGTTAGCAACAAGTAAAGCACCTCTTTCAACAACTCTTTTCGCTAAGAGATTGAAGCAGAATGATCAACGATCAGCTTAAATGATTTGAAATCAGGGGGAGATACTTATCAGGGGGAGCATCCAAGACAGATCAAGATTTTAACAAGACAATCGAAGACTTGTGGCCATCCAAAAGGGAGTGTTGTAAATAATGGATGTCCACTCATCCACTCAACAAGTGGATGTCCAAGAAGCTTGCTCAACACTACTCATTTTTTCTATAAAAGCAAACCCCACACAACATCAAGTGGGTGATTCTCTGATTCACGGGAGAGATAGGAAGGAAGAGAGGAAGAGAGATAAAAAGGAAGAGAGGAAGAGAGAAAAAAGAGGAAGAGGAGATGAGATAATAGAGAAAGTTATCTTTGTACTCCTATTATTCCAAATTATAATGAAAGGACCACTGCTGCCCCGAGGACGTACTCCAGTCACACTGACTGTAGAGGAACCTCGTAAATTTTGTGTCTTGTTTATTTATTCCACTGCACACACCGTCGATTTTAAAACAAGAATGTGTGGCCTTTGCTAGTTTATGTGAAGCTACTTTACATTGACCTTTCGGGCCTTTTGGTATGTGATAATTTGTTGCATTTTTTGACAAAGTGGTTCAAGTATCAGGTCTTGCTCACCTTAAGCTTTTGTCGGGCCCTGAGGATTATATAAAACTTTGGCGAAACTGGAAATTGTGTAGTTTGATTTTCTGCATTTTCATCTCAAGTTTTCTAACAAACCATGATTTTTTTTTTTTTACGTTTTAGATGACTAGACATTTTTGGATGGACTAAAAACAATATTTTTTGTTGTAAATGATTTTTTGTAAGAATGACCCTTGAGTCGTGGTCTAATATATACAAATTTTGATTGTTGAATTTCATCATGTGGTAGACCTAAGAAGGATGTCATTAACTTAAGCTAAGGGTATATCCTTAATTAACATAAAAGGTTTATGAAAAAAATTAGTATTTAGATATGTTTGGAAGTGTGTTAATATTGGCACTTTTAGGCCTACTAAACTACGGCAGTCCCAAGAGAGACTAAGGAGCCCAAGGCCCAAGGAGTTTAAAGGATGATGTCCAAAGCGTTCGAGCCGACCGAGATGAAAAACGAGCCACTCAACCGCTAGAAATACGTTGGCAGACTGATAGCTTTATGGCACAAGTCTTCAAAGGTAAATCTGCTTAAATATCATTCAGACTATGTGGCGACTTGCAATCAACATCAGAGGCCTAGGATGGGACATAAAGATGGTTAGGACAATGCTTGGAGAGACAGGATGCGATAACCGAGGTCTGAGTGGGATGCTTGACCCACATAAACCTAAAAAAAGTGCTATCCCCGACTACAAAAACGTCACTTCACTGTCAGGAGCCTAGTTAAATAGGTGGAAAATGTTGTACTTTTATGCGCAAACGGAAGCGAATTCAAACAAAGTACCAAATATCAACGTTGTAGGAAAAAACTAAAACAAACAATCTCAAAATAACACAAGAGAGTTACATGGTTCGCCATAAAAGCCTACATCCACGAGCGAAGCAAGTCGAGGAATTTCACTAAACAAATGGAGATTACAAAAGAGTGTTTAAACTCTTATAACCCAAATCCCACAAATTACAAACCCTAAACCAAACGAGTAGAGAACCCAAAACAAATGGAAAAGATTCTCTCAAATTACTCTCTAACTCACAAAACTCACAAATTGACTCTCACCAAATTGCCAAACGAATGAGCCATAAATGTGCCACATACCCATGACTCCAAACGGTGACATCCACCCATATAACCCAATAAAAGAAAATTCTTTAAACTAATGGTGTTGGCATACAAAATAAACTAACCCTTAGGTCCTATTTATAGTGAATAGGAATTAGGTTATAATGAGAATCCTAATTGGTAGAAAATCCAAATCCTAATCAAATAAGTAATTAACAAAATCTCTCAACAAAACAAGGAATCCAACCAAAAAGTCAAATCCAAACCTAAATAGGATACCAAACAAAATAGGTAACATAAGCCTAGTTTCTGCATCATCTTAATTTTAAGCCGTATATCCCAACAAAAAGATATCAGCATATTAGTTTAAGTTGGTGGCACATTAAATGCCAATTTGAGAGGTTCCAAGACTTGAGGACCTATATAAAAGCCTGCAATGTGGACGTTGGAAAAAAAAAAAAAGAGAGAGAGAAAGAAGAGTGGATGTATTATATTATGAGCAACACAGTGGATGCATCCTAATTTTAAGAGATGACCCACTTACATCTTTGAGTCCAGTTAATTTCAATCCTTACCCAAGCCCACTATAGGTTCACTGTTATAATTTGTTCACCTTATAGTTTGAGCATTAACAAAGCGCTTTTAAAATAACTAAAAAAATCACTTTAAGATCATCAAAAGTTTTTTTGACCATGTTTGACAAAAATAGTTAAAGGTGCTTCTAGATTAAATAAGCATTTTAAGTACATTATGAGAAAAGCTTATCAAATTCACTGATCTTTAAGCTAAGCGGACACATGTGAAAATAGATTCTTTTGGTGTTTTCTTAATTTCAAAAAATTAATTATGCGTATGTAACGGCAACATGACGTAATATACACAATGTGTGTTATACGTTCATACACACTACAACACGCCTAGTGGACCACATCTTCCTTCTAGTCAAACTTTTACTATTCTAGCAAGCTTATGCTAAGAGCATGTAAAAATGCATGCAAATTTGTGCGGAATACAATAATCATAAATAAAATACATATCTATAAAAATTAAAATATGAGAATGCATGGACATGTTCAAATCATACTATTAATCAAGATTACAAGAGGAAGGAATTTTATTTAAAATTGTGATCACATAAGAAAAGGTCCTACATAGAGGGGAGGACTCAGAGCTAACAATACGAGAATGCCTCAACGTCAGGGTCGTGCACCTCATTTCATGTCTTGAAGGGGTCGCAAAACAAAGGTGAGTGTACTAGAGTTTATCACATAATAAGTTATACCACTTTTCTTTTTGATGTACTAACCCCCTGTTTTGGAAAACTCAAATAGTATAATATGTAGTAGCTTTTTTTCTAAAAACCCTAGCATCCCATTAAACATTCGTATATCCTATATCATAGTGTACTTCTTAGCAGTATCATAATCTTGAAAAGACTCATTGCCAAAGGCAAAGCTGTACGACATTGGTTGAGCTAGTGAAGAAAATGTGGTGGGCTTCATCACTTGAAGGTGTAGTTGTACGACAATGGTTTGTGCCAGTGAGGAAAACATATCACACCAACTTTAGCCTTGAATAGTGAAGTTGTCTGACACTGGTTTAGCTAATGAAGTTGGGAGTATATCGTAAGGTACCTTTGATACGCGTAAAACTGGGTCATATGGCCATAGATAGGTACATACTCGTGTTGTGTATATGATTACCGACTAAGTAAGCACCAAAAACATAACATATTCCTTTCATATCATAGCATAGGAGCTCAGTAGCTTGATAAGTCATATCATAAAAACATGCTAGCTTCCTAGCTCAAAAGGTTACCATAGATCATAATTGTTTCATAAAACATAAAATCCTTAAACCATGCTCTTCATGTATGCATCTCTAGTGCTAATTTTATAAATCATGCATTTGTGAAAAGGGTCCACTCACAGATACACCATCCATGAAAAGCTGCTCAAATTAGGAAGGACATGGTCATCGATAAAAATCACACATAAGCATATAAAAGAACCCAGCAAAACTCTATTAAAACAATTGAATATGGAGAAACATAGTGTGAATTTAGAGTCAGCGCATCGAGATAGAGATCCTGAAGTCAATTTCGTAAAAAAGTCAACAATCAATGTTAACTAGTCAAGTACTGCATGTAATATTTTATCGCAGGACGAAATATTCTATCATCGTTAACGAAGTAAGGTTACGGAATATGCATGATGTTAATGGAATATACCTGACATAACGGAATATGCCGACGCTGTTATGGGATATTCCTTCACTTTTTATAATATGTATTTTATTCATGATTATTATATTTGGGGCAAATTTGCATGCATGTTTACGTCACCCCTCAAATGTCACCCAGTACGTGGCATCCTGGTGTCCTCTAGACACCGTGATCAGAACCTATTATCTTTATTCATTAAACTTATAAACTCAATACCTTCCAAAATAGTGGAGAGAAATGTCATGAGGGTGATTATATCAAATAGTCATTATCGAGAAAATTTGCATTGAATCCCTTCAAATTGCAATCCCAGCCTAAGCTCTACTATGTCTTTCGCATTCCCATCACTGTAATTAGGTTGAATTCCCATTGGTGTTCATCCTTGACTAGAGGAGGTTCCCCAGCCATAATTTGGCTTTCTTGTAACTCACAACTTTTTTAATGCAATACTACTTAGGCCTGGCAAACGGGTTGTGTCTGTCGTGTTCATGTCGTTTTCATGTAACACCTACTATCTTAACGGGTCGTGTCGTGTCACACCGGTTATCTTAACGGGTCCTTAACAGGTCGGGTCACTTTACCCAACGGGTAAAGTGACCCGACCCGTTATGACCCTTTAAGAAAAATATATATTTTTTCTTAAATTTGCACATACCACACATTGCCACATAAATATTACTTCAAAACATTAAAACATATTTGTCGTTTAAGTACTACATCTACACTTAAAAATAAAAGCCTAATCAACAAACATTCATACACTACTAGTCTATTACAAAATATTAAATGTGCAAGGATATGCAAAATGAAAGAGTTTTTGTTTTCAAGGTTGTGAAGCCTTTTTCAAAAGTTTAAACCTTGCCAAAGAACTCAAAGCTTGCATGTTATTCCTTTTACAAAATCCTCAATTTTCATCGATCATCATAACATAAGATTTTATGGCATCCACTAGTGTAAATATTTTAAATTGAAGATTGAATTCATTACTTCAAGGAGTGTAGCTGTAAAAAACCATCAAAATCAGAGTTAAAATAACCTTTAAATCGTGATTTTTCGTTTATAATCGTCGAAAAGTTTTGTCCCGTTACTTGATCTTTGAATGTTTGTTTTTTGCAATTTTTGGCATATGCAATATCAAAGTATATACAAACATGTTTGACGGTTAGATCGTTGAAACTAGTTTCGTAGAATGTGTATCCCATCAAAACAATAGATCCACTAACACTTAAGAGCTTCTTCATACTTCCATTAAGTATAACATAAGATTTGTGGTATCCACTAGTGTAAATATTCTAAATTGAAGATCGAGTTCATTTATTGTATTCATATAGGATCAAGGAGTGTAGTATAAAAAAATCATCAAAATCAGAGTTAAAATAACCATTATATTGTGATTTTTTATTGATAACCATCGAAAAGTTTTGTCCAGTTACTTGATCTTTGAATGTTTGTTTTTTGCGATTTTTAGCGTATGCGATCTCGAAGCATATACAAACAAGTTTGAAGATTTGATCGTTGAAATTAGTTTCGTAGAATGCGTATCCCATCAAAACAATAAATTCACTAACACTTAAAAGTTTATTCATACTTTCATTAAGTATAACATAAGATTTTGTGGAATCCACTAGTGTAAATATTTTAAATTGAAGATCGAGTTCATTCATTGTATTCATATAGGGTCAAGGAGTGTAGCTGTAAAAAATCATCAAAATTGGAGTTAAAATAACCGTTAAATCATGATTTTTCATTGCTAACCATCGAAAAATTTTCTCCCATTACTTGATTTTTGAATGTTTGTTTTTTCCAATTTTTGGCGTATGAGATCTCGAAATATATACAAACATGTTAGATGGTTGAATTATTGAAACTTGTTTCGTAGAATGCGTATCCCATCAAAACAATAGATTCACTAACACTTTAAGAGTTTATTCATACTTTCATTAAGTATAACATAATCCACTAGTGTAAATATTTTAAACTAAAGATTGAGTTCATTCATTGTATTTGTATAGGGTCAAGGAGTGTAGTTGTAAAAAAATCATCAAAATCGGAATTAAAATAACTGTTAAATCGTGATTTTTCATTGATAACCGTTGAAAAGTTTTGTCCCGTTACTTGATCTCTGAATGTTTGTTTTTTGCGATTTTTGGCGTATGCGATCATGAAGCATATACAAACAAGTTTGACAGTTTGATCATTGAAATTAGTTTTGTAGAATGCGTATCCCATCAAAACGATAGATTCACTAACACTTAAGAGTTTATTCATACTTTCATTAAGTATAACATAAGATTTTATGGTATTTACTAGTGTAAATATTTTAAATTGAAGATCAAATTCATTCATTGTATTCATATATGGTCAAGGAGTGTAGCTGTAAAAAATCATCAAAATCGAAGTTAAAATAACCATTAAATTGTGATTTTTCGTGAATAACCGTCGAAAAGTTTTGTCCCGTTACTTGATATTGGAATTTTTTTTTTTTTTTTTTTTTGCGATTTTTCGAGTATGCGAACTTGAAGCATATACAAACTAGTTTGACAGTTGGATCGTTGAAATTAGTTTCGTAGAATGTGTATCCCATCAAAACAATATATTCACTAACACTTAAGAGTTTATTCATACTTTCATTAAGTATAACATAAGATTTTATGGTATCCACTAGTGTAAATATTTTAAATTGAAGATCGAATTCATTCATTATATTCATATAGGGTCAAGGAGTGTAGCTGTAAAAAAATCATCAAAATCAAAGTTAAAATAACCGTTAAATTGTGATTTTTCGTTAATAACCGTCGAATAGTTTTGTCCCGTTACTTGATCTTTGAATGTTTTTTTTATATGATTTTTGATGTATACGATCTTGAAGCATATACAAACAAGTTTGACGGTTGGATTGTTGAAATTAGTTTCGTAGAACGCGTATCTCATCAAAACGATAGATTCACTAACACTTAGTTTATTTATACTTTCAATAGTGTAAATATTTTAAATTGAAGATTGAATTCATTAATTGTATTCATATAGGGCCAAGGAGTGTAGCTGTAAGAAATCATCAAAATCGGAGTTAAAATAACTGTTAAATTGTGATTTTTCGTTTATAACTGTCGAAAAGTTTTGTCTCGTTACTTGATCTCTGAATGTTTGTTTTTTGTAATTTTTGGCATATGCGATCTCAAAATATAGAAACATGTTTGACAGTTGAATCGTTAAAATTAGTTTCGTAGAATGCGTATCCCATCAAAACAATAAATTCACTGACACTTAAGAGTTTATTTGTGCTTTTATTAAGTATAGATTTTGTGGTATCCACTAGTGTAAATATTTTAAATTGAAAAGCAAGTTCATTCATTGTATTCATATAGGGTCAAGGAATGTAGCTATAAAAAATCATCATAATCGGAATTAAAATAGCCGTTAAATCATGATTTTTTGTTGATAACCGTCGAAACGTTTCGTCCCGTTACTTGATCTCTGAATGTTTGTTTTTTGCGATTTTTTGCTGATTTGATCTCGAAGAATATACAAACAAGTTTGACGATTGATCATTAAAATTAGTTTCGTAGAATTCGTATCCCATCAAGTTCAATGGTGTGTGTGTGTATATACAATGAATGATATATATTTATTAAGTAGATTTAAATTTATTTATTCTGTACGTATAACATTTAAGAAATTGAATGGTATGTTTATTTAAGCCGATCCAATGGTCACCAATTTTTAATATTTAATTTAATATATATAATTATTATAGTTTTTAGGGGTATAAAATTGTTAAATTAATATATATAATTATTATAGTATTTTTTAGGGTTATAAAATTATTGAATTAATATTTTTCTTATCGTGTATCGTGTTACCCATGTGTATACCCGAACCAACCAGTTGTCTTAACAGGTGCTTATCGAGTTACCCAATAACGACCCGATTTGTTATTGTGTTGACCTGAACACCTGTTAATTTTATATCGTGTCATGTCAAGTTATCGAGTCGTGTCAGGAATTGCCAAACCTAATACTACTATAGTTACTTTAAAAAAATATATAAATAAATAAAAAGTACCTTATCGCTGTTTCCAAACATCAACCTTGCAACATTAGTACCTCGCATATATACTTATTTTCCCCTTTCACGCTATTACTGAGAAATTGATTCCCAATCTCACTTTTACCACAAAAATAAATGAACAAATTGAACAAAATTACAGTTTCATCATAAAATTAATTGGCCCTTTTTTTTTTTTTTTGTCAAAAGATAGGACTTTATTAAGATTAAATACGAACGGTTAGATTTGCATCCTCTGCTAAAATATTAAACAGAAATTCTAGACCTAACAAATCCCAGCCAAATCTCCCACCATGCTTAACAGTGTGCGCTGCCACCGAATGAGCTGCACAATTGCATTGCCGAGGGGTGAAATAAACCTCACCAACTGAAACAAGTTCGCCATCCTCCAAATGTCTTGGAGATAAATATAAAGAGTCACATCAGCCGTGACCTCCTGATTAATCATTTGAATCAAACCTTTTGAGTCCGATTCAACCACCAAACTATCCCCAGGTTCCAAAACACCACTACTAATAACCATCTCTAATCCCTACCTAATCGCCTCCGCCTTGGCCATTATTGTAGCTGCAAACCTTTGACCACCCACCCCTCCGACGAGCTTAGGAAGCCCAGTAAAATAGCGAAGTACCCACCCCACCCCACCCACATTTGTCTCCTTCCTCCAGGCCGCGTCGCCATTCAATTTCAACACTCCATGACTAGGTTTTGTCCACTGAAGCCGCTCCCCCCAACACCCTCCTACCCCTAACACCCTCATATTTCGATGGTCCACCCTTTCCACTACCGCATACTCCCTAAACTTATCCACCTGCTTTCGCCACAACTCCACTGCAATATATGACAGGATTCTAGTCCCATTAAATACCGCTTCATTTCTACATTTCCAAATTCGCCAAAATCCAAACACCACCTATTACAATAATAAGTTCGCCTCCTCATCCTTCCCCAGTCTCGTCACTAACCTCTCCCACCCCTCCAAAAAATCCACCACTCTCATACCAGCCATATCCATTTGCACCGCCGTCCCGAACCAAAATGCGTGACTAAACTCGTACCCAAAAAATAGGTGACCTTCGGTCTCATCTGGCAAACCACAACGCTCACATTTATTCACCACTCGAATCCGCCGTTGCTCCAAATTATGCATCACCGCCAATGCCTTACGACAGGCCTTCCAAATAAATAACCGAATCTTATTTGGCACTAGTATAGACCAAATTGTTTTCCACACCCCTCCCCCTACTCCTGCCGAACTCGACATCCCCACCTTTACGCACAAATTCCCTATTTTTCATCATCTCCATTGCTTCATAACAACCTTAGTGAACCGAATAGATCCCATTCTTTGTATAGTGCCATATTTGTTTATCACTACAACCACCTCTACTAATCAGAATAGTTTGAATCAGTTCCATATCCATTTGTTCCACCATGACCCCAAGAGTCCCAATATTCCACCCCTGCTTATCCGGAGAAAATAAATCACATACCTTTACATTGGGAGCCCCAATCCGTATCATCGGTTTAAAAAAATGAGGCTTAGGGATCCAAGGATCGTTCGCCACTCTAATAGACTCACCATCCCCCACCCTTCATCGAATACCACAGTTCAAAACTTGTCGTCTCAAAAGAATACCCTTCCATCCCCACGATGATCTGTTTTGTTTGTTAGCCTCAAGGAAGGAAGAGTTAGGAAAGTATTTATCCCTAAGCACCACCCCAAGCATCGAATCCGACTTATGTAGTACCCTCCAACTTACTTTGGCAAGCATGGCCAGATTACCCTTTCCAAAAAATATAAAGCTTTGCTCCAAATTTATAATATGGCCAGATTCTTTCCCATACTCTTCCAAAATTTTAACCATGTGGCCTGCTTCCGTCTTATCAGATTTACAGAATACCACTGAATCATCCGCAAAAAGCAAATAACTAATAGGCACCGCATTCTTTACCACCCGCACCCCACTAATCAATCCCGCCACTTCAGACTTTCAGATATATGCCGACAAAGCTTCAGCACATAGCAGAAACAAAAAGGGTGACATTAGGTCCCCTTGTCGTAACCCCCTCTTAGGTCGGAAATACCTTGAGGGAACACAATTCACCATGACACGATAGTACACTGTGGAGATGCATTCACGAATCCACTCACAAAATTTAGGATGAAACCCCAACTTGCTCATAACTGCAATAAAAAAAACCCATTCGACCCGATCATACGCTTTCGCCATATCCAATTTAATCGCCATCTGATCATCCACCCCATCCACCCATTGCTTTAAAGAATGCAAGATTTCATGTACCACCAAAATATTATCATGAATCTGTTATCCCAGAACAAATGTTGACTGATTAATGTTAATGACATAGTTCATTACTTTTTTTAATCTCCTCGTTAAAACCTTAGCAATAATCTTATACACCACATTACATAAGGAAATAGGTCTCAAATCTGCCATCCGACGCGGAGCCTTCACCTTCGGAATTAAGACAATATTTGTGTGGTTAGTCCTTTGAAGCAGCCACCCTGAATAATAAAATGCATTCATCATCCATATAATATCCTGACCCACCACTTCCCAATGATCATGGAAAAAGCCAGCTGTGAACCCATCAGGACTAGGAGACTTTGTTACCGGAATTTGAAACACAGCTTCCCGAATTTCCTCATCCGAGAAAGGACGGATAAGTTCCTCATTCTCCATGTCCAATACCTTAGACTCCACCGATGCCGCTACCTCACCATCCTACCGTGAGTCTTCAGCATGGAATAAATCCATAAAATACCATATAGCAATGTCCTACATACGTTCTGGATCCTTCTGCCATACTCCTGCATTATTTACTAATCCTTGTATCTGATTACACCTCTTTCGTTGCACAGTTTGAGCATGAAAGAACTTCGTATTTTTATACCCTTCACGGAGCCATGTATTCCGTGATTTCACCTTCCAATAATATTATTCCTCTTTAGTAGCCCGTGTAAGCTCCTTCTCCTTCTCTTTAATATGCTCCTGCCGCACCAATGGATCCAGAATCCCCCGTCTAATCTCTTCCTTCAGTTCCTCAATTCGCCGCTTGGAATTCGGTTCCATAGACTTCTTCCAAGCAACAAGTCTATGACGAGTACCCTTCAACTTCTCATTCACTTTAAAAGCTAATGATCATTTCCCCGATGTGGAATTTATAATATGAAAAAATAAAATAAAAACTATTTCCACATGAAAGGAAAACGCTAAAACCCAAAACAACAAATCAAATTGCATGCTCTTACCAATGCAATTAGCCAAGGAACTGACAAGAAGAAAGTTAGGGGAGCCAAAAAAATAATGGAAAGAAAATAAACCAGTAGGGAGGTTTAAAAAATTAAGGCCTTTTACAGTGGTCGAAAAATTTAGTGTGATGTCAATAATATAGGAATTATACTCCTACTACAGATAAAAAATATAAGTGCAACCAGAGTGAGTCGTATTTTTTGGTTCAACATATTGAACACATAGGTGTGATTTCTAAACTACAAATGACCACGTATTTGAGAGATAGAAAAGAGAATAAACAAGCAAAAAAGAGAAGAAAAAAAAAGGATCCCAAAGCCTGGCATCGAGCCTAGAGACAAACTAAAGCCTTCTCAGTGTCTATAACTGAGATGACAAGTGATGGACACCGATCTACTATCATCCAAAAAGCATTTTCTAGTGGCACTACAAGTAAAAAGTTGATGACTCACTACCCTCCAAGAGCTTTCGGGCAAGAGCAAAGCCTTGACCCTCAGGCCAAATCGCCTATAAAAGGAAGAAGAGACATTAGAGACAAAGACACTCAACTAATCAAACAAACAAATATACAAACTCTGCTCTCAAGCCAAATTTGCATCCAAAAAGCTAAAATCTACCCATATTCAGTCCTTTTAGTGATAGTCTCCTTAGAAAAGCTATCTTTGTCTAGTATAAAAGCTCTGCTACCTCCCCAATGTTGTAGTATTAATTCCCTCATGTAAACTTGTTTACCATCCATCCATTTTAGCATACAATCCCTGTAAACTCAAAGAGAAGTGGCTGCAAGAGGTTCAACCTTGCTAGATAAGGTGAAATCTTGCCCGAGTCTTCTTGTTTGTCCTCTAAATTAGTAGATCTATTGCTTAATGCACTATTCAACATGTATTTAAGTCATTTCCACCTATTTTCTACTTTAAGAGTCCCATTTGCACCTATATATGGTTGACTTAGTAGATCTGTTTTCATTAAGAATAACTTAGAACCAAACAAATGACTTAAAAGGCTCTGGAATCCCTTCATTCGAACGTACAAGATCATGAACTAAAAGTCCTTGGTCAGAAGGCAAGAAAAAGAACTTAATGGAGAGTTTATCCATCTGTGACAATCTTTTGATAACAAGAAGTTTGAGTAACTTAATCAACTTAAAACACACTTGTTCTACATCTGTTATACTAAGATCGCAATGGCACGCCTAAGCATTTAGTTAGTTTCGATTGCGAGCCTCCAGGCTTACACATAAGGCCTTACAAAGGCACTTTTTAGAACTAACTTCAAGCTCTTATTGCAGCACACAAGACAAGCAAGAGCCCGACTACCAAACATACACATCCAAAGTGTAAATCCCTTGGGGAGCTGTGCTGAGGTCCAGAGACCCTCTCCAAAGAAATCTTTGCCCGAACATAATTTTGGCACACCCAGTGGGACATACTCGTTAGTCTTGTATGCCAAGAAGGAAGAGGAATGAGCGAACCTTCAGGTGGAACATAGAATACAGGCCACCTCCAGAAGATTTCCCCTCCTTACAATGACCAGCTGTTTTGGGAAGCCCGACTTCATATGAGAAGTTGGGAGGAAAGGTGACGAATGAAGACTTGCAAGCCACCACAGTGCAAGTGTTGAAAAGTATGGAGAATATCTCTCTAGAGACTAGAGGAGAGGTGAGTAGACTCTGTTCCTTAACAGGAAGTTTGCAAAGAATACTAGATCTGGAGTACTCAACCCCAAAAGATGGCTATGCTAAAGAGATAATGAGAGAGGCAAGCCCTGGGAAAGAACCAGCTATTCCCTTATTTCCTTTACTCGAGGAAGGGAAAGAAATAGGAAATGAGAAAGTAGGGTCTGAAGCCAACCAACCAATATTAAAAGAGATCTTGGAAACAGATTTGCCCTACTCACTACTATTCTCACTAGATAGTAGGGGGCAAGCCGGGCAAGACAAGAAGAAATACGGAATGAACCAACAAGTTGGAGAATCCAGTGGAAAAACTATGTCCACAAATGCGGGCAAGCCTCTTCCTTATAAGCCACCATTGGCTAATAAGGGAGGAAGGGCTAGATAGAAACAGTCTAAACCAAAGAATGAGACTTTCTCGGGCAATGATCGTAGCCCGAAGTGGGAACCTCTTCATACCACACATAATAATACAGCCAACCAGCAACTCAGAGATGAGGTAGCCAAGTTAAGAAGGATGGTGGTCCAAAATGCTTAACCTCAAGCTCGCCCGTTTTTCATGATCACCTACTAGAAGCCCTACCTCGAGTATATTGATGAGCATAATCATTTTCCCCTCAACTTCAAGATGTCCGCGTTCCCAACTTTTAGTGGGGAAGATGGCAGTGTGTCCTCTAAAGATCACATCTTCAAGTTTTCCAATTACTGTGTGGCGTTTGAAGACAATCCAAACTATAAGTTAAGATTTTTTGGGAACTCATTAGTTGGCTTAGCATCTCAGTGGTACTCTCTGTTGTCTATTAATTCTATTGTTAATTGGGGGCAAATGAAAATGGCTTTCCATGAACAGTTTATAGGGTGGAGCTCAAGATGACTATCAACGATCTAGTTGAGGTGAAGTAATATGAGCATGAGTCCATAGAGGACTTCATGATGAGATTTAGGAGGACAAGTATGAGGTGCCAATTTCCTATCAACATGCCCAACTTATATCCATTGCTTAAAAGGCATTGAGGTTGTCTTTAAGAAAGAAGTTTTATGATGTACAGTTCAATGAGCTAGAAGAACTAGTAATTGCTGCCACAAAATATAAGAAGTTGTTGATTGAGGAACAACAAGTGAAGCAAGGTGCCTACTTTCTACAAGAATAAAGCTGAAATTCACCAAGTAGAGTTTGAAGGAGCAGAGCTAGAAAAAAGTGATGGTCGGGGAGGAGAGGGAATTGAAATGTGTGCAGCAGAGATGACTACTCCCCTTAAACCTTTAATGGTAAAGGGGTTAGTCCAGCCAGTCAAGGATCAAAAAGTGGTGATGAATGATGGTGGATCTCTATAAAGCCCCTTAAATACCAGAGTATTCTTTTGATTTAACCAAAGCCTCATAAATCTATGAAAAGTAGGTGTGGGCAAGAGTGATTGTGCCCGACAGCACTAAAAAGATGCCTAAGCCCGAAGAATTAAGAGGAAAGAAGTATTGCAAGCTGCATTATACCTTCAACAATTCCATAACCAATTGTGTCCAGTTCAGGAACTGGACCCAAAACCTCATAATCAAGGGAAAGTTGCTCTTGGAGAAACTCAATGCCAATATGATGATTGACACAGATCTCGTCCCTGAGGCATGATCAACCTGACTTGGGCTGAGAAATGGAAAAGAAAAGCCATTTGGGAAGTGAAAGCAGAAAGAAGGCAAGTTGATAAACCTACAAAATGAGTTATCAAGTTGCCCAAAAAGACCCAAAGCAGCCACAGTTAAAGGGTTGGTGTTGTGTAGTAAGTGCTAATGTGAATGTGAGTTAAAAATGCCAGCATCAGGAGCTATTATTGATCAAGAGTTGATCAGAAGAAGAGAGAAAGAAGAGCAGGAAACTCGCAGAAGCATCATGCGAGCAACTGAGAAAGAGACCTCCAGAAATGTCTTCCAATGGTTAGGGAAGGGATTATGAACTAAAAGGCTTGTCCGAGGTCTTTAAAAATTATGAAGCCTCAGAAGAAGTGGAGAATGGAGAGGCCAAAATGCCAAAATGGATGGATGCAAGGCTTCCCCAAGTTATGATGGTGGTAATGTCAGAGTAAAGGGAAGAACAAAGAACCCAGTATCCCCAGTCACTAAGAAAGATTATGCCCGACTCGGGCGAAAATGGTATGTAGTAGGGAAGGATAGAAAACTAATAAAAGAAATTAGAGCTTCTATGATTATGAGAGCTCAAATGCAACATAAAGCCCATATGAAATCATTAAAAGTCCCTGCTACATCAGAAACCTTTGAAAACATGAAGTTTGAAAAAGTACCTCATAAGGGGAGAAATCAACTTCAATAGAAAAGCTAAAAGGAGGTGGAAAGGGCTAATAACAAGACTGAGGGAGAAGGAAATCATGTGCCACAAAACCTTCATCCTGGAAAGTACATAATCTTGAGGAGAGCTCAAGAAGATATGATAATGATGCCAACCCCAAGATGGAGTCCAGAACCAATATGTTTTGGGACTATTTCACCTGAGAGAGGAATACCTTCACCTTTGTTGTTTGAAACCCTTTGTGAGATTCCAGGGCAAGTGCCAAACTTTGGTATAACTAAGAGGAATAATTGCCTTAACTAATATTGCCAAAAGAAGCACAGGGATGAGTTTACGGACCATATTAAAGGAAATAATGAGGATTTACCTAGACCTAGCAACTTCCACGTAAACATGACATATGTACTATCTGCCATGTTTTGCACCGAACCTGATCAGCCTGCCACAATAGAGGGTGATTACTTGACGACATAACCTATGATGGCACATGTTAGTGTTGAAGAAACAAGACAAGGAGAATCCAGCCAGACAGGTTTGCCCGAACTCTCAATGAGGGAGCTCGAGAGAGTGTATTTTGACAAAATGGTCTTCAGCTGCCCGAGTAAGTCCCTGTCTAACCATCTCATGCCCATATATGTAACTGCTCATCTGGAATGAGTATTTTGATTGATGAATGAGCTGTGGTGAATGTGATACCATTGAAACATATGAAGAAATTAGGAAGAAGTGAGGAAGATCTTATTCCTACTGACCTAACAGTTTCCATTTTCTCTGGATCCAAGCAAATCATGCTAGCCTTCTTCGTGGTGGATAATAGTTCCACTTATGGAGCCTTGCTTGGTAGATATTGGATTCACCAAAGCCTCTCTATGTCTTCCACCCTGCATTAACAAGTAGCTGTTTACCAAAAGGCAGAGGCCATGAGACCAGGATTATGGGAGATGGTAGAGGTCGAATTACGACCATTTCTCCCTACAACCAATGTTGCAAAAGCCAACTTTTATAATCCCTGTGTTTGGATTCTGCAGTGCCTATGAGCTAATGAGAACGGCCGCCCGACTAAGGTGATGACCTAAAAGCTCTTGGAACAAGGATTGTTTCTCACTAGAGAAGAATGGGATAGACTCCATATCGTCCCAGCTCCCTAACACCAGCAATGTCAGAACAAAGGAAAAATGACCAAGTAGTTATAGTCAAGTCTTTAATTAAGAGACTGTTGGTGTATGGGAAAGAAAGAAAGCAAGAAAATGAGAGCTCAACCAAGAAAGAAGCTTCAAATAGCCAGAATATAGGAGGAGAAGAGTTTTTTGAGAAAGAGATAGAGGCAGCCATACACATGGCTAAATGTATATATGACTTGGATTGGCCCGAGAGCCCAGACTCAGTTGAATTTTTGTGTATAGAACCTAACAAGCCAGCACCAGAAGTACAAAACCTCTTAAGCCACCTCCAACCGAGAGCTGGTCAGAGGGCTCGTTTTAGCCCTCTGGCCCTCAAAGATATTAATATTTTAATGAACAATACAAGGCCATATTTACCTCCGTCTCCAACCGAGGGCCAAAGGGCCAAACATAATTTATTATTTAAATTTAAAAACTACAACAACTTAAATTTAAAAACTACAACTTAAATTTAAAAAAGACAAATTAAATTTAAAAACTACAAAAACTTAAATTTAATATCCATAATCAACATCATCTTCATCATCCGTCATTGTAGGAGTATAGTCAGAGGTAAACAATTGCCGCCGAGTCATAATTTCTTTTTTTTTTCCTATCAAAATAAGCCTTACTCATTGGAGTGTAATTCGAAGTGTTCATTTCCATATTCTTATCATCCATCTCTTCTTGTATTTTGTTTGGCCATTACTTCATGCCTACACTTCCTTTCTTCTGCCTCAAGGGCATTTTGCTCCGCCATTAATTGCAAAGAGGCCACCACTTCATGTTGAGCGGCGTAATCATCATTTGCTTTACCATTTTCCTTCAACCTTTGCGCCTTGTTTCGTCCCATAGCCCTAGGTATGGAACCTTCACCCGAACACGAATTTTCTACTCTTGTTTGTTGAATGGTATGACATCCATCTTTATCCATATCTGCAGTTGAGGATGCAGTTCCGAACACCGACGTATGAGCTCTATGTGGTGGATCTTCAAATAACACCCACCCTTTACAAATTTCCCAACAATTGTGAAACTGAAAGGGTTTCAAGCTGCTCTCCATATACAATTCCTCCGCTTGGCGTACCCAGAAAAAAATTAAAGGAAATGAATTTATGAAATTAAATGTAATATAATTAAATATTTAAAATAAATTGTGAAAACACTTACTTTGTCGTAGTAATTAGCACCGCTTTCATGTCTACTTGCAGCTGCTAACAATGCTTGATACCATTTGTTCACACTTGGTTGAAGATGTTTCTTCCATCTTGAAGAACAACTCTCGTGGTTTCAGATATTCAGTAAAGTGGTGCCTTCATAGAACTCTAAGTATTTTTTGGACACATGAGTCCAAACATCGTCATTTGTTTGACAATTCCCCCTCACACTATCTTCCGACACCCATCTATAAGCCTTGCAAAGAGCTTCATCTTCTTTTTGGCTCCAATCCCTACCTTTCATTGTAGACGAGGCAATTTGAAAATTATTGAAAAAAATTGAAGGATAGATTTTTGAAAGAGGAAAGAAAATATGAGAATTGAAATGATGAAAATTTTGTGAGGAATGGTGAATGAATGGTTTAGGTATTTATAGGAAAAAAATTAGAATTTTTTAGAATTTAAAAAAAAAAAATTGGCCCCAAAAACCCCAAAAAAAAAAAATTGAATCCAACGGTAACTAGCGTCAGCTAGTCGTTGGATTCAAAATTTTCTTTAAGCAATCCTGTCGGTTATAACCGATAGGATTGCTCTGATTTTCTGGCCAGCCCTTTGGCCTTTTGGCCCTTTCAGATTACGTGGGGTACATGAGACCTCTGGCCTAGCCCTCGGTTGGAGATGGCTTTTGAGCTATTTTCAGCCCTCTGGCCTTCTGGACCCTTCGGTTGGAGATGGCCTTATAAACCATTGATTTGAGGACTAAGGAGGATCCAAGGCCTCTACAGATCAGTGGCCTATTAGGAGCTGAAGATCAAGCAAAAATAGTTAGCCTTTTGCACGAGTTTAAAGACTGTTTTGCTTGGCATTACATTGAAATGCCAGGTTTAAATTCAACCTTAGTAGAGCATAGAATGCCTATTAATGAGGGATATAAACCTATAAAGCAAGCACCACAAAGGAAGTCAAAAGAGATAGAAGAAAAGGTCAAAGAAAAGATTAAAAGGCTAGATTTATTAGGCCTGTCAAGTATGTTGAGTGGTTAGCCAACATTGTACCTGTATTAAAAGCTATAACTAATGCAGTTTGGTGTTATGTTGACTATAGAAACATTAATGGAGCCATGCTTAAAGATGAATACCCTATGTCCATGGCTGACCTATCCATAGATGCAGTTGCAAAACACAAAGTTTTATCTTTCATGAATGGGAATGCTGGTTATAATCAGTCTCTACATCTTGGAGAGCCTTGAACTAAAGGAAGTTGAGAAGCCCCTCCTAGCCCACTCTTGGAAGATTCAGCGTTGATCCTAAAAGCCTTGAGGCTTGGAGCAATGACTTGAAGACCTTAGCCTAGTCTTAAGTTGCCTGAACTCTTTAAAAAGCTCAAGCAATGATGCTGTTACAAAGATGGGTGCAAGGGGTAGGGGCATCATTCCAGCTCCTTTAGAGGTTGCAGCGATAGAAGTAGTTTTAGCAGAAAGAGAAGCTTGAAGAGTAGAGGTAGCAGCAGTTTTGGCTTTCTTCTTAGGCTGAGGGATAAGGATCCCCGTAACCCCAGATGCCAAATAAGGCCTTGGGTAAGCCGCTTTGTGTACCAAGGGCGAAGGAGATTGGCCCAAACCCTTTCCAGGACCCTGTTGTAAACCAAGGAAAAATGAGTTAATAAGGTGGCCCTCGAATCAAGGTAAAGAAAGCTAGAGAAGGGAGTTGGTATACCTGAATTGATCTTGGAGCCTGGAAAGGGTGGAGGATGAGTTGTTTCCCTTGGTGGCTGAGGGAGATCATTCTTACTTGCTAAAGAAAGAGGAATGATGCCTGAGCCCTCACCTGAGGCCTATAAACACCAAAAGAAAAGACAAGTGTTAGTGAGTTAGTCTATACAAAATAGAAAATAGAAGTCTAAGTACTAGTATACCTAATATGGGACCTAAGAGGATTGGTGAAGCATTTCTACTACCACAATGGCCTGGGAAGCCCGTGAGCTAGTTACCTCTGAGACCACTGGATCTCAGAGACTATTGGCTCTCCTAATGAAGTGGTTGTATGCCGATTAATCTCATGTACTGGGAAGGATTGAAAAGAACAAAGTATAAGTATAAATAGAGAAAACTTTAAGCATAAAAGCTCAAGCTAAGGTTGCTCACCGAGTTACTATCATCTTCCATGAAGTGAAATATTTCCGTAGTCTTTAGATTAAACTGGGAAGTTGGAGTCACCACCAGTGCAAGAGGAGAAGTCAAAGGAATGGGAGCAAATCTTTGCCCGACTGAAGACACAGTTTCTCCAACTTTGGCCTACAAAAGAATGAAAGTAAATCATTAGCTTCAAAAGTGGTAAAAATACAAGTTTAAAGCCAAGAGTGAAAGTGAGGTATACCTTTAAAGGCTTAGCCCGAGAAGGGGAAGCATGTACTACTCGGGTAGGAGGAGAAAAAGGCTCAGGCTGAATGGTCCCTTCACCTTTTGTGTCCTATTTCAAAACAAAAGTTAGGAATCAGTGCAAGGGTTGAGGGAGATAATTATGAAGAAAAGTTGGGTACTTAAAAGAATAGGGTCTATACCTCCAACTCTTCGAGGATGGTGTCAACAAACTTCTGGTCCTTTTGGTGCATTGTTGCACCCAATGGTTCATCTATGGAAGCAAGAGTATGCCTTTTGTTTGCTTGGGGCCCTAGTTACAAGGAAAAAAAAGGGTAAAGTACAAAAAACTACCTCAACTATTGATGTCACAACACTTTCATACCTCATCTTTTAAAATTGACAATGTCATACTGCATCTTACGAATTTGTGACAATGTCATACCTCCGTCAGTTTTTCTTTAAATGCTGACGTGGCCCGACACGTGTCCCACTCACTAATCCAGCTCGATAAAAAAATAATTAAATATATTTTTAATAATTAAATATTAAAAAATTAAGAATAAAAAAACAAAACAAAAATTCCTAAAGGTGCGGCATCCCCTTTCCTTCTCCCGCACCAATTTCAATTTTTTTTTGTTCTTCTCTCTCCTCCTTCTTCTTCATCTTCTTCTTCTTCTCCTGGGCCGAAATTGGATTTGTCACTTTTTTTCTTTTTTTTTTTGGTTCTTCTTCTCTCTCGTTCTTCTTCTTCTTGGGCCGAAACTGGGTACGAATTTTTTTTTTCTTTTTGTTTTTTGTTTTTTTTTTGTTTTGTTTATGGGTTGCAGGTAGAGGGAAAAGGGGATGAAGATGAAGATGGGGATGAGACAGAGAGGGTTCTTCTTCTTCTTAGGCCGAAACTGGGTTCGAAATTTTTTTTTTTTTTTTTTTTTTTTTTTTGGTTTCTGGGTTGCAGGTAGAGGGAAAAAGGGAAGAAGATGAAGATGGGGGAGGAGAGATAAGTGCGCGTTGGGTTAAGGGGAGGGATGAACTGGGTTGGGTTGGGCTCTTTTTTTTTTTTTCTTTTCTCCTTCTTCTTCTTTCGCACCCCCTTCTTCCTTCTTCCTTCTTCCTTCTTCCTTCTTCTAGGTTGCAGTTTGGGTTTTTTTTTTTTTTTTTTCTCCTCCTCCTCCTCTTCTTTCTCTTCGCCTCCTTCTTCTTCTTCTTCCGCAGGCGGGCCGAGAGGGGGTTGAGTTGATGGGTTTTCTTCTTCCTGTTCCTTCTTCTTCTTCTCCTTCTTCTTCTGGTTTTTTTCTTCTTTTTTCCAGGTTGCAGTTTCCATTTTTTTTCCTCCTCTTCTTCTTCCTCCTCCTTCTTCCTTCTTCTTCTTCGGTTCTTCCTCCTTCTCCTGGGGGGTGGGTGGGGTTGCAGGGTTGGGTTTTCAATTTTTTTTTTTTTTTTTTTTTTTGTGTTAAAGATTAAGCAGGGAAGAAGATGAAGATGGGGAAGAGAGAAAATAGGGGGGGAAGGGATGACCAAGGTTTTTTTTTTTTTTTTTACTTTTATTTATTATTTTAATATTAAAAAAATATTAAATTTTTTTTAGTTTTTAATAATATTTTATTAATTTTTAATAGAAAGTGGGCTCTGAATCAAGCCACGTCAGCTAGGGGTGGGTTCAAAAAACTGATAACCGAAAAAAATCGAAAACCGAACCAAACCGAAACCGAAAAAATCGAACCGAACGAAAAAACAGAACTGAATTGAAAAAACCGAACCAAACCGAATTCTTTTGGTTCGGTTCGGTTTTAGTGATCTAGAAACCGAACCAAACTGAACCGAACCGAATTAATTAAATTAATTTTTTTATTTAATTATTTGTTTTGGGTATTATTTTCTAAACCCAATTTGTAAGTTAAAATGTGCTACACCCAATGTGTTGCCAAACTTTAAGCTCAAAATATTAAAAAAAGGCCTATAAAAACTCTAAACCCTAACCTATTATTTCTCCCCCATATAAGGTTCCGGAACCAAACCTCCTCCTGAAGTACCTACATCCATCTCCATAGCACTGTCTACTTCTGCCCCAGCTTTCTTTTCCAAATCTACTCTCATATAACATGTAACAGAATCCATAAACATTTATTTCGGGTAGATTACTTGGGTAATTTCTGATGGAAAAGAATCCAACACACACTAAATAAATCCACCAACGCATTACTTTTACTAATCAAGTTGTCAACATACAGTTACAAGCAAACAACCCTGATCTTTGAACAACATCATACAATTTAACTTTTCTAAGTCATTTGTACAATTTTTGTGTTGTAAGGTTGTTAGTTTGGACTTTGGAAGACTTGATTGATAATTTTAGTTCAACTTTAAATGTTTATTTTCATTGTCTTTGATTCTAGTTAGAATGCTTATGTTATGATTGTGTTGGATATGTTAAAATTTAAAATTTCAATGTTTTTCATATTTTTAAAAAAAAAACAAAAAACAAAAAACAAAAAACCGAAACCGAACCGAAAAAAATCGAAAAAAACTGAACCGAACCGATTTATATCGAACCCACCCCTAACGTCAGCACTTAACAGAAAAACTAACAGAAAATTTGACGGAGGTATGACATTGTCACAAATTCGTAAGATGCGGTATGACATTGTCAATTTTAAAAGATGAGGTATGAAACTGTCGTGACCCCAATAGTTGAGGTAGTTTTTTGTAATTTACCCAAAAAAAAAAAAGAATTGTCAATTTGTATTCCAAGATGAAGTGAAATGGCAGTTAAGAAAAAGAAAGATCACTTACTAGAAGCCTTATGCTTCTTTCTGCCCGCCTCGACTAAAGAGGCAGTAAAGACAGAATGAGCTTTGGAAGCTTTGGAGGCATGAGCCCTTGTCCTCTTATTGGTTGGGGTTGCCCATGGGATAGGTAAGACATACTGGAGCTCAGGCTCTTCTTCGGGCTCAGATTTTAAAGTTTACACCACGGTTGCCCTTGCTCAGCAGCGTGCTCGAGTCTCCACTTTGGGCTCGGCCTCACCTTCAGAGTCTCTAAATAATTCAAAAATATCCTTAGCCTCTCCCGCTGCGTAACTAGACCCATCGCCTTACCTCGTAGCCTCGACCGTAGCCTCTTGGAGGACATACGTGTCTACAGCCTCTTCTTCTAGCCCGACATCCACTATTTCAATGTTGCCTTAGGCTGCAAGTTCAAAGTGAGCAAAAGAAGGGTCAATGGTATACAGATTATAAAATATCATAAAATACAAGTTATGAGAATAAAAAGTACCTATAAGAAGAACCTGGTTCTTTTGGTGCACCATCTCCTTCCAACTTTCAAGCTCACTCGGCTTAGGATAGGATTTGATTAAAAGCTACCCAAAGAGACGGTCATGAGATTCCCTGAGATCCTCTCCATACTTTTTGGCCCACTTGGTCTCCCACCAAGTAGAGAAATAAAGAGTGCATTCAAAATTTAGCATCATAGGCTTTCGGGCAACCTTGCTCATTACTTCTAGGCTATGTCGGGCTACCCAAAAAGTGACTTCTTAGGGAGAGCGGAGGCGGTAAGAAGTTCCATAGTGCATGAAGTAAAAAAAAAAAGGCATTGAAATGGCTTACCTAAAACCTAGTTACCTACCATAGAAGTTCGGGTGGTAGACTTCTAGCCCGCGTTCATAACCACGGTCGCTATATACTTCCTAAGCCAAGTTTCTTTGCTGGAGCTAGTTGATAAATTTCTCCTTGCAAAGTTGGCTGGCATCTTCCCTAAAAGCATATTGGAAGGCTTGGTCTGAGAACCTGGGATACCTTCTGAGTACTGAAGCTCCCCACTTCAAATCTGCCCCGAGTTCAGCAGACTCTGAAAAAGTAAAGGAATGAGAATGTGGAGTGATTGGTTGGTGATGCCTCGGCCAGAATACGGGAAAGAGCCACTCCTTCGGGAAACTCGAGGTTATGTGCCCAAAGTTCAAGGAAGTACCATTACAACCATAACTCGACCATCTAAGTTGGCCCGTTGAGGTTAGTTTCGAAAGGTTCATGCCTTGTCATCTCGAAGAAAATGTGATAAAGATGGACAAGAAGAAATGGCCCTGTAGCCACATCGTCAAATGAATGCAAGGTCTCCACCAAGGAAACCTACTCCAGTTTTACTCCCTTGGATTTGTTGGGGAAGATATGCTTATTGAGCCAGTACAAGAGGAAGTACATGTGCTCTTAATCCCTATTTGTGATGGCAGAAGAGGGGCTGAAGGCATTCTTGGCAAATGGGATGAAACCTTTGAATGAGGTCCCATAGCTCTTGAAGGTTGAAAAATCATACCCCAATCTGATGATAGAGTCAGAGAAGTCTGAGGCTTCAGTAATCGGGCAAGAAGAAGAAGACCAGTCATGGGTAATATCCACGACTCTGCTTGAGGGCTTTAACCCAAAGACTTGAGCCATGTCGAGAAGGGTTGGGGTCCAGAACAGAAGAGATGTAGTCAAAATGTTGGGCTTGGCGACGACCATGACCTTTGAGAGCATGATGAGCTCGTAGATCCCATTATTCATCCACTTCTTCTTGAAAATGGGTTCGAGCTCATTTACCCATTGTGCCCAGGCTTTATCCTTCATCAGAGAGAAGCTTCTTCGATGGGTAGACCACTTAGAGGATGAGATGCTAGCTTCGGCCTAATACAGATTGAGGGTGAACCAATTGGCCTTGGGCATGTTGTTCTCCACGGGAATTGGGACCCTTGAAGTCCAAGCAGGTCCCAAAGGGTGTACCCCATCCCTTTTCGAAGAAAATTAAAGTATTCAGGCCAACCCAAGGCCGATGAAGGCCATTAAGGAGGCGACACATGTTGACAATGCCATCACGGGATTCATATACAGGACGAATAGTTTTGGGGGGGCCATTGGTTGATTTTGAAGAAAATGGGGATGAATTGAAGTCAGGAAGCAAGAAAGAACAGAGAGCAAGATAATTTGACCGAGAGGATTGGAATTGCTAAGGTAATTTGACCGAGAGGTTTAAGTGGAGGTTATATAGTAAGCAGTTAGTTAACATTGGAAATTATGGGTTAGTGCAAAGGTTTAGTTAACAACGGAGATAAAGACACTCAACCAATCAAACAAACAAACATACAAATTCTACTCTCAAGCCATATTTGCAACCAAAAAGCTGAAACCCACCCAAATTCAGTCATTTTAGCAATAGTTTCCTTAGAAAAAGCTATCTTTGTCTAGTATAAAAGCTCTGCTACTTCCCCAGTGTTGTACTATCGATTCCCTCATGTAAACTTGTTTACCATCCATCCCTTTTAGCATACAATCCCTGTAAACTTAAAGAGAAGTGGTTGCAAGAGGTTCAACCTTGCCAGATAAGGTGAAATCTTGCCCGAGTCTCTTTGTTTGTCCTATAAATTAGTAGATCTATTGCTTAATGCACTCTTCAGCATGTATTCAAGTGATTTCCACATATTTTCTACTTTAAGAGTCCCATTTGCATCTGGATCTGGTTGACTTAATATATCTGTTTTCATTAAGAATAACTTGGAACCAAACAAATGACTTAAAGGGCTCTGGACTCCCTCCATTCGAACATACAAGATCATGAACTAAAAGTCTTTCGTCACAAGGCAAGAAAAACAACTTAATGCAGACTTAACCCATCTGCGACATTCCTTTGATAACAAGAAGTTTGAGTAACTTGGGGCGCAAATAATCAACTTAAAACATACTTGTTCTACATCTACTATACTGAGATAGCAGTGGCACACCTAAGCATTTAGTTATTTTTGATTGCGAGCCTCAAGGCCTACACCTAAAGCCCCACAAAGGCACATTTCAGAATTAACTTCAAGCTCTTATTGCGGCACACAAGACAAGCAAGAGCCCGACTACCAAACATACGCATCCGAAGTGCCAATCCCTTGGGGAGCTTTGTTGAGGGCCAGAGACCTTCTGCAGAGAAATCTTTGCCCAAACAGGATGTCTGATTCTTACATATAATAATCAAACGAAAGTAACTAAAAGTAAATGAAGGAGGCAAACTTAAGTTTTGTCAAGTTGACTAAAGTAATGTGTTTTCTCTGCATCTAACTCAACTCAGTTTTCATAATTTAAATAAATTTAATATATTCTTCCATCGTTTGTAAACAGAAAAAAAAAATGTAAATGAAAGGGAAATGTTTGGAGGAGGACTGGGGAATTGATGGCCACATTCTCCAGCCTCTTATCTTCTTCTCCAGAAAAAAGTACCCATGACAAGATAACAAAAAAAGTAAAAGAAAATTAACAGTTATTTGAAATAAAAAAAAATTAATAATATTAATTACTATTCTGTAATACATAACACTTGGATGTAATACAAACCAACATTTAGCAGTAGTCATTTACATTTGTCTGTCTCCGGTTGAGGAAGCTTTATTGTTGGTGATGATCGTCATCTTTATTAGTTCATTGGGTTCACCAGCAACCATGTAGATCTTCACTTCTCCTTAAAAATTCAGAGAGAGAGAGAGGGAGAGAGAGAGAATGGAATTTGATGAGCACGAAGAGCAAGACGAGGAGATGGAGATGCAGGCGGCGCCACCGGGTTACGCCTCTGTTGCAGAGAGTTCCAGGCCCAAAATGGGGCCCGCCGGCGAGGAGACCGTCTCCAGTGCTCGAAAAAGGGGGACTGCCGCAGCACCCAATTCCACCACCACCACTACCCTAGCCACCATGGTCCGGTACAGGGAATGCCTCAAGAACCACGCCGTTACCATCGGCGGTCACGCCCTCGACGGCTGTGGCGAGTTTCTCTCTGCGGGGGATGAGGGCACCATCGACGCCCTAAAATGTGCCGCCTGCAACTGCCACCGCAACTTCCATCGCAAGGAGTCCGAGGGCGAGTTAATTCATCACCACCAGGGTGCCGGTGGGGCCCTCCACCACCACCATCAGCATCAATTCTCCTCAGTCTACTGTCGCCCACCGCCGCCGCCTTCTGGCTACCTGATCACCTCGCCGCACGCAAGGCCTACACTAGCCTTGCCTGCGGCATCCATCGGAGGCCGCGGAGGGTCTCATAGTAGGGAAGAGGGAGAGGACGTGTCGAATCCAAGTTCGAGTGGCGGTGGAGGCGGAGGAGGATTTGGGATGAGTAAGAAGAGACACCGGACAAAGTTCACGCAGGAGCAGAAGGAGAAGATGTTGGAGTTTGCGGAGAAAGTTGGGTGGAGGATTCAGAAACACGACGAGGCGGCGATTGAGGAGTTTTGCGGAGAGACTGGAGTGAAGCGCCATGTGTTCAAGGTTTGGATGCACAACAACAAGCACACTCTTGGTAAGAAATTAGTGCCCTAATTAACCATATTTTATTTGATTTAATGCCTACTTAGCTAAGTAGCTAGCTCAGCAAGAAAGAAATGTTGCAGTGTTCTAATTACCCAGTTAATTAATCAAATTATGTTCGTGTTATGATTAATCTTTAGCTTTAGCACCCTTAACTCATGATCATGCAAGTACAATGATGATTTTTCTTAATTTAGTGTTAATTAATGATGATTTAATTAACTTGCTAAGCTTAGTTAATTAGATAGGGTTTCATCCCTTGGTTTCAACAAAAAAGGGTTTCATCACTCGATTTCAACAAAAATAGGTTTTCATCTAAATTTCCTTCTTCTAATTAATTTGTGTGATTAACATCTGGATTTTGTGCTAATTAGTTAACATATATACTGATTAAGACCACATTAACTTTTTCTGACATGTTTTACTCAGTAGAGCATGTTCTCACTGAGATATAACATTTGCCCTAAAAACCCAAAACTGGAATGCTGTTTCTTTCAACTGGAATTGCGTTTTAGGGCAGTTTTTCTATTTTGAGTAAAAATAGAAAAATGGAGAAAACCAATAGAAGAGGGAAAGCTTATGATAATTTAAACTAAACTGGGTTCTGATTAATTAATTAATTAATTAGTTAGTTCCCATTAATCACATGATTAAAGACCCATAGAATTTCATAAACTCCAATCGAAACGTGTAATAAGCATGCAAAGCAAAGCTGAAAACTGCTCTCACTTTGTTTTGTTTATTAATTTAATTTATTATTCTGGATTACTTTCTGCGTTTTGGGTTTTTGGAAGTTCATCCACATTTGTCAATCTTATCCTTATTTTCTTCCATGATCACCGCCTTATCTTATAGCTTGACCCTCTCTCTATCTCTCAGATTAATTTTGGCTCAACCTTCATATTGCATTAGTCTGTGGACACTTCCATCTCAAAACTGAAACAAGATGATAAAATTTCACCTATTTTTGAGCTTACCGGACACATGTGATCTCATCAACTGCATTTGTTTTAATTTATCTACTTTCTTTTTGAAAAAGAAAAGGAAATTCTTTTGGTGCTTTCCTATTTTCGAAAAATTAATTCTAAGCATGTAACGGCAACATGATGTAGTATGCTGCGACGTGGTGTGTATGTAAGTCTTCATTACTATAACACGCGTAGTGGACCACATTTTTGTTCTAGTTGGTCGTGTATGCTTGTTGTTTTATTTAGCTTATCGTTTACACGTAGTGTTATAATCTCATTCTTTTTTTCTCTAGTCATGAATGTTGAATAAATTTATTTATTTGTGAGAAGATAATATTAATTCTTATGTGTGAAACAGTGAATAGTGTAAAAAATCGTTTGTACTAAGAGGATTTTCATACTCTTAATTTGTCTCAATTAATAATGATCAAAATCCTCTTCGCTAGTAACCTAGAAAAAAGGGGTTTCATTTTTACAAGTCTTGCACTACACCCGTACGATGTTAATCAATTGAATAAATAAGCATCAACTAATTATTGGTCTATTGATAATTTTCTTCACATTGTGAGAAGAAATATGTAGTTTAAATACCCCCACCCACATTGATAAAAATAAAATTTGAGGAAATGATACATAAATTTTTTGGTTTTTACTTTAAGAGGAAAAATAACTATTTCTTTACCAAATAGAAGAAAGGGTTAATCGTTTCGCATGGAACAATATTAATGGATGCTCGTGGAAAGCCTCAGAGGCTATGATATATATGATTGATGGATGGATGATTATCTTAACATGTATTTTATGTTTTCTCTGATTAATTTTAGCAATTCAATCTCAAGTTCCTAATTGATTTGTTCACGCTAACCAAGAATCTGGTCGATGAAATTAAGTTGCATGAACAACTGAACAAGTACATTCGCTACAATGGTCGCATGCGAGGCACTTACCCTCCTTCAAAAGAGTGAAGACCATTACACTTAGAAAACTCCCGCTCGTCCCTCTACAAAAATTACACATCCTATAGGAGAGTTACAGAAACAATATTTTACACGTCCTATATTACTGTAAATTTCGATTATCGTAGCTAGCACTTGATCTTCTTAAATAATTGGTCAATTTCTTGACAGTTTACAATGCAAACTACTCTCTTCCAGTTTGTAGTACTTTTTTTTTTTTTTTTTTTTTTTTTTGAGTTCTTCGATGTTTTTACATTAGGAGGAAGGGGAATTCAGCTAAGTCACACAATGGGCAGCCTAATTTAGTATTAAATTTTTCATCTACGAGACTCAAACCTAAGATCTCTCACTTCTAAGAGGAATACTATCAACCGTAATACTAAGTGGCTCCAGTTTGTAGTACTTAACTAAAGAGAGTACCATCTATGTATGCATCATTTACGGCATCACCATCCTCAAGAGCCAGCATAATCATTAGATCAGAGTCACAATATAGCATATATATATTGAACGATCTTGAAGAATAATACTTCAAATATATACATATATGTACCTTCAAATAAGATATACATCGTTAGGCCATCTCCAACCGAAGGGTCCAGAGGGCCAGAGGGCCGAAAATAGCCCTAAAACCGTCTCCAACCGAGGGCTAGGCCAGAGGGCTCGGGAATCTGGGAGGGCCCCACGGGATCGGAGAGGGCTGGAGGGCTGGAGGGCTGGCTGCTTTCGGCCAGCCAGCCAGCCCCGGGCTGGCTATTTTTTTTTTTAATGTTTCTTATTTCTGTCGGTTACAACCGACAGAAATAACATTTTGAATTCAAACTTCCAACGGCTAGCGCCACTAGCCGTTGTAAATCCTTTTTTTTTTTTATGAATTTAAACCTTTTTTTTTATGAATTTAAACCTTTTTTTTTCTTTTTTTTTCTATAACTTCCTATAACTTCTATTTTACAAAATTTGTTTCAATTTTTTTTTAATTCTATTTTTTTCCTATAACTTATATTTTACAAAATTTGGTTCATATTTTTTTCATATAACTTCTATTTTACAAAATTTGTTTCATATTTTTTTTTTAAATTCCATTTTTTCCTATAACTTCTATTTCACAAAATTCGTTTCATATTTTTTTTAAATTCTAATTTTTTCCTATAACTTCCTAAGCCATTATACAACATTAAATTAAATTAAGTAACATGAAACAACATTAAACAATATGAAACAACATTAAATAACATTAACCGACATAAAAATTATACAACACTAACCAACATGATTTTTAAATAAAATTAAGTTGTAGTTTTTAAATAATAAATTATGTTTGGCCCTATGGCCCTTTGGCCCTCGGTTGGAGACGGTTTTTTTTTACAGGGCTAAAACGAGCCCTCTGGCCCTCTGGCCCTCGGTTGGAGACGGAGGCAAATATGGCCCTGTACTGTTCATTAAAATATTAATATCTTGGAGAATCTTGGAGGGCCAGAGGGCTAAAACGAGCCATCTGGCCAGCCATCGGTTGGAGATGGCCTTAGTTTAGTTGACCAATAAGTATGGCATTTTTTTGAATGTGGGCAATCTCATTGGTATTGTTGATACTACGAACTTAAAATTGTCAATATGTGATGGATATGACTGTTGATATATAAGTCGTAGATATTGTGTCTACAAATGTTATTCATTGGAACGTAGAAGAATTGTCTATATATTGAAATATCTTTGAAGTTGTATCTAAAAAATAAATGATTTGGAACATAAAATCACATCCTCGACAAAACACTAATAATATATATCTTTTATTTACAACACAATTAGTGGAGTGGTAATGGTAATGGCGAAGATATATGGAAAAGAAATTAATAGTTACGTAATTAGTGGAGTGGAGGATTGAAGGTGTTGGAAAAATTATGTAAGCCCGTGTTGCTGCTGCTTTATTCTAAACAGGTGGCCTCTCTATCTCTGTGCCTCTCTATCCATCTGATCACAAAATACAAATGGGACTGACATTACAACTAATATATTTGTTCGGATGAAGTGCGGATTTAGTTCTTGAACTATCACATCAGTGAAAATTAGATTCTTGAATTATTTTTTTGGCAAAATAAGTCCCTAAAATAATTAAAAATTGCTAATTTCATCCCTATTATTATATTCAAAGTCATTTTATCCAATTTTTCGTCAACTTAAGTCACTTGACATACTTTAGAGTGCAATACCATCATTTTCTCGCCTATAAACCCTTAACATTTCATATAGGTTGTGAATCTACTTAACATTTCATATAGGTTGTGAATCTACTTAACATTTCATATAGGTTGTGAATCTAACATCTAATTTACCCACCAAAGTTAACTTACAATATTTCTTATGTAAAACTACCAATTTACCCTCCAAAGTTAACTCCATACACTATTTCTTTATGAAAAACTACCAATTTGCCCTCCAATGTGTATCACATGCAAGTAATATGACTTAAATTGATGGAAAATTGAAATATAGTAGCTTCGAATATAATATTAGGGACGGAATTCGCAGATTTTTACAATTCAAGGACTAATTTTTCTGAAAAATAGTTTAGGGACCTAATTTTCACTGAGGTGATAATTCAGGGACTAAATTGGCAGTTCACCTTATCTGTTTATATCGGTTAAAAATATAGATGAGTAACATCATTGTACGTATTTTTGTTTGTGGTAAAAGAAGGATAATTTTCCAATAACTAAAGTGCGCATCCACGCATTATTGATTCCTGATTGTTGATACATGTATGCTCAATTATGAGATTGTGCATGAATTAACGACTAGAAATTATTCAGGTGCAACCGAAAAATGAGTTTTATAAGGTTCCTTTTTACCTTAAGAAATGACTTATATTTTCTGTAAGATCCCACATCGTCCAGGGGTGTGGATCCTCTAAGCCTTATATATATATTCACATCTCTACCTAGCACGAGGCCTTTTGGGAGCTCACTGGCTTCGGGTTCCATCAGAACTCTGAAGTTAAGCGAGTTCGCGCGAGATCTCTAAGCCCTATATGTATATTCTCATCTCTACCTAGCACGAGGCATTTTGGGAGCTCACTGGCTTCGGGTTCCATAGGAACTTCGAAGTTAAGCGAGTTCGCGCGAGAGCAATCCCATGATGGGTGACCCACTGGGAAGTTCTCGTGTGAGTTCCCAGAAACAAAATCGTAAGGGGGTGGTCGAGGCCCAAAGCGGACAATATCGTGCTATGGTGGAGTCGAGCTCGAGATGTGGTGGGGGCTCGGGCTGGGATGTGACATTTTCAATCAAGTAAGTTCTTGATTTCTTGGAGAACACCAAACTTGGGCGTTGTTTGGTGTTGCCTTTGCCACTATCACCACCACCATTGTTGCCATTGTCGTTGTCGCTATAACCCCTATACTCATCTCTGCTTCTATTATGCTTTTACATTGCTATTCATACTAGTATAATTTTGCAAAATATAGTTTACCAAACACCTAATTGCTTTATTTTATAGTTAATTATTCTAAAAGCATAATAGAAGCAACTTTTTAAGTGATCAATAATAATGTAGCTTACATACACATTATCTAAATTGAATCGCACCTACATGTAACAGGCTATATACACATTTCTTCCCCAAAGATGCGAACTGAAATTTGAACATGGTAAAGATAAATAATGATAACCCCTTAAATTACAAGCCTGTTGTTTTCCTGTGCATTTCTAAAGGCCTCAATTGTGGTTGCTCATTCCATAACCACAATTCTACAATGCCTGTCTTCAGAGAATCAGAGCAGTTTATGCAATTTTGGAAAGATAATACTTATGGGTAGTGATGTCAACACGCCTTTTTTTTACTTTGAGCGTATCTTCTGATATTCTTGACGGTTAATTTTTTTTAATTGTTAATCTAACTGTTACGAAATTAGAGGGGTGTGTATGAGGTTAAATCATTTTCCTGTCTGATTATTTGATCTCCAATTAGTATTACTAATTTCTGTATTTGTATTATCTCCCAATATGTTGGTAGAGTCTATTTCTATTAAAGATATGATACAAATAGATGATAATTATAGCATTACTCAAAAAAGAATATACTAGGTTATGTAAATTGTAAACCATAGTAGGTAAGTTTTTATATTGGTGAGCAACTTATATGATATAGGTTCTCTATCACTGTGTGATCCATGCCAATGATACAACACCATGTAAGCAGAAACTTACATGTGGTATTATATCTTTGACATAAAACGTCACAGTGATGATGTAGCCGCACCATGAAAGTCCTCTGGTTGGGCAAATGATGGACCCCTACTAGCTACATTGGTCCATCCTTAAATTCTTTCTGACCAAGCTATGGGCTAGAGCTTGACCCCAAGTCTAAGTGTATGTCTTGCAGGTGCAGGACTAGGCCTGGGTCAATACATGATGTAGTTTTTGGAAAAATCGACGTAACGGACCAGAGACCAGACTAGGCCCTATATTCTAATCTATACTCTTTATTTAAACAAATGATATTATCTGCACCAAAAGAAAAATGGTAACCTTAACCTCATAATTAATTAGTAATAATGTAATTCAAATTCTCGTTTCGAACCTTAGCCATCACTTATAAGTGAAAAATAATACCACTAAACCGTAGTACTAAGTAGCAATCTTCTTCCTCACTTAGTAATTTTATAGAAAACAAAATTGCTCACATTCAGAATATGCAAGTTTTCTCATTGATTGATACCATATTCACAACAAAGTAATAGTCTGAAAATATCATGTATATAATCACAAATGTCATTTACAACAAATATAGACTCCACTAAACCTCCGACGTCCCAAATACCATAAATCGCTACAACGGAAAAGAAAAGTTGCAATCTGTGGTTTCCGACAAGAAATATAGCACAGCAATTCCACGAACCGAACAAAAATACATACACCATCCACATTATAGCTCATGGATTCCATATTCCGAAGGATAATTCATCTCCATACATGATTTCCTCTTGCTTACACTCATACGCTGTGGGGATGAGGATGCGGCTGCAGCGCTTCTTGAAGATGTTTCACAGCACTATCGTAGTGCACAAAGCTCATGAACCAAAACTCATGGTTGTCAACAGAGACGACCTGGATGTACTTTTCAGCTGCTTTCACTTTGCTCGTTGATGGATTGACTGCCTTCAGCTGATGTAATGGAATAATCACCTACATATGACAAGGAATCAAACCATATTATGTTGATAGCTAACAAAGACATTTTAACATATCAACAGTAACTCAACTACTGACAACTAACCGGATGAAAGAAAAAAAATAGAGCAATTATTGGGATCATAATAGTCTTTAAAATGATGAATAAATAATAAAATATAGAGTTTCGGTTTCACTACTTGTAAGTTGTAACCCTTAAATATGAAACCACGGCATTTTACGTATTTAAAATGCTTCACCAATCAGACGGTTTGGCTTTATAATGATATATAGATAGGACATGGACATGCAAAAAAAAAATGTCAAAGAAATAGCTGGCTTGTTAAAAGTATATTTGGAAAAAGATTTGAGTCAAAAAAATAGACCTCTCTTAAAAGGATTGTCAAAGTGCATCATCTACATTAACGACAATAACCAGGATTTGGTTGTTACAAAACAAGCATGGGTTCAGCAGCAATTAGACGACTAAAGGGAAGAAATCAAAACATAGGATCGTTCTCAATACAAGATTTTCAAGATCTTCTATTTACCCATTACCTTGCTTGGCCAACACTTTCAAATTTCAATTAAAATATAAATCCTTTCATCCTCTGTTCAACGTTGAGGAAGGGAACAATCATTGAAGTCTTAAGCCTTTCCACCTACTAATATCACTCGAGTATAACCTAAAGGAAGGATCATTTTAGTTGTATTCTTCCTATTGCTTTCTTTGTCACATCATTCTTAATGACAGCCTTGTCATGTCAAACAATTCTGCTTTCAAGTCTATCAAAATATAACTAGGTACCTCACGACTAAATTGTCAATGTATATAAAAAATAAAGATCAACCAACATATCATACTCCCAAACTAAAGTTAGAGTTCCTATAATACCAAGTTCAAATATTTGTATCCCTCGCCGAGATTGACCCATTAAAGTTAGAGTTCCTATAATACCAAGTTCAAATATTTGTATCCCTTGTCGAGATTGACCCATTAAAGTCAGCACCACACCAAAACCTTCAAACAATAGCTACGTATCTAAAAAGAATCATTCAATACCAACCCACTAATAGTTTCCAAAAGAATAAATGCAATCAGGCTTTTAATGACCAGAAATTATCATAAGGAAATGATAGTAGTATACAACCTGACCATATGTATTGTGATAGACATAATAAGTAAAACCATTTTAGCAAAGATTAGTCTCAGAACAGAGAAAGACAAATTAATGTAAAGTGACATCTTACAAATAGCGTGTTTCTTTTTATTAAGTGTTCATACAAACCAACACAAGGTTGAGTTACCTAACTCAGGATTTAGGTTGTCATGGTCAAAGGTTGTGTATATCCTTCTTACCTCATGAAACGTGATTTCCTTTTCAGGTAAAACCAACAACTGAAATGTTTTGACACCTATAGGTTGGGGGTAAAAAATTAACAAAGGGATATATTGCTCACAAGGTCAAAGTTACACAAGCACTAACCTATCCCTGAGGTTAAGTGGAATTACAGAAACCTCCCTCTTACTTTGAGAAATTAAATTAATCTCCCTTAGAGATTTACGAAAAAAGCTGATCCCTCCTATCTTTCAGATTAAACGCACCATGGAAGTGAAACCTCTATTTTCAATTAAAACCTACCTCAGCATTCAAACTGTCTCAGCAGTCAATTTTATTTCAGAGTCTTAGACCTACCAAAACACAAGAGAAGAGTCTAACATCTAAAATTGAGCGGAAGTTTCTATAATATCACTAACCTCAAGAGGTTAGGTAACTTACCCTATTTTATAAATATCAAATCATGTAATATGAAAGTTAAAAATCTGAGAGAAATTCAAACTGCACTCTCACCATTTGGAAGCATAGACGGCTCCTAAGTCATAACTCCAAAAAGGTGACAATTGGTTCAAAAGCATAGGCAAACAGAAGTAATCCAATATACCTTATAATAGCTCCATTCAGTCCGGTCACCAACTGTGTATGAAAGGGGATCGTCACTGCAAAATGCAAGCTTAGCTGATGACAAATATAAAATTCCCATTACTGGGCCAGCAGATGTGGATAGGTAGCAAGCAAATGTCTTTAGAAGTTGCTCCTCTGGGACAGTCTCAAAATTGTGTCGAAAGATCTTCTCATAACCACCTTCTGCAAGTACTTTTGTGCTCTGAGCAATTCTTGTCACAGCGGCATCAGCAAAACTGGGTCCCGTTTTCACTAGTTCAGGAAAGCAGCAGTACATGCATTATGTCTCACAAATACAACAGCGGAAAGTTTACTATGAATTCAGTACATGATGATAATGCCAATGATGAAGTCGGTAGAAAAAACAATCCAGAGGCAAAATCCTAACTCTAAAGACCACTCCAACTAAAAGCACACATATTGAACCCATTCCTGATTCCCAACTCCCAACACGCAATATTGACACCAATCCTTCTACCAAACAGGAATGCTTCGCATAGAAATGTCATGCAATTGCTTAACCATGTTGGAACAACACAAAGACCGCAATTAACAGCATACTAGGCATAACATTTGCTCGTGGCAATGAATTACATCGGCTAATACAGAATTCTAGAGCATGCACAAGACGATTGTCATTGCGGATTCACATTCAAAATAACCAGAATTGAATACTTACAGTGTTGCCACATGTTGCCAGCAAGATCCTCGGCCTTCTTGGTGGCCTCCGCAGCCTTCTTTCCCCATTTTCCGAGAGCATCTTTCACTGAATCCATCGATTCTAATACCCACAACAAACAATACGACACAATAACACTCACAAATTCATCATTTCAACAGCAAAAACCCTAACTTATCAAAGAATTGAACACACAAGTGTTGGTTGGTTACTCACTCTTGACGGAGGAGGGGGGAGGCGGCGCAGGAGTGGCGACGTAGGGATTGGACTCCGCCGGCATGGAGGTGGCGGCGTCGCCGGGGATCGGAGCGCGAGCCTCGGCGTGAACCACCGGCGGCGGAACAGGCGGCTGCACCGGCGGGCCCTCCGACTTCGGGAGCGGAGGCGTTTCAGAGGCGATGGAGACGGAGGTCCAAGTTTCAGAGTGGGGAGGCGGAGCGACGTCGTTGAGATCGACCTTAGGGTACGGAGCGTAGTCTTCGGAGTGAGATGGTGGTGGCGGGTGATCAGGTGCAGGCGGTGCTGCTGCCACCTTGTGGTCGCTCATTTTGTAGTGATTGGGACACTGGAATCTTTGTCTTGTTGGGGAATTCAAACGGCTTGTTCGGCGGCGGAGTCTGCGAGAAGACCACTGGCGCGACAAGATTTATTTGGGATTTTGGTTTTGGACAGTTTGTAAAGAGGTGAACTTGCACAGTCCAGTTTGTAGTCAAATAGTCAATAGGCCCAAATGTTGACAAGTCATGGCCGAAAAGGTAATTTTATCCTAACATGGCAACGTATCTTTTTCTCCTTCTTTCTTTTCTTCCGCTAGCTCACTCCGTCCCTGTGCATTTTTTGTCTGAATTTATCTCCAATGTTATGAATCTTCTCCATGGTCTTACTTTTTCAGCAACATGTTGGGGTTGTCATGTCATTTCATTAATCTTCCTTATGACTTGATTCACTCACGTGACCGTCTCGGTTCACCTATTTCAATTCGTGCTCCAAATTTAAATACGAAAAATAATTACTCACCCCAATAAGTTCATCACTAGAAACTTGTCAATTATAAAATTAAAGTTCATGGGAAAAATTGGCCCATTATAAAGTTCAAAGAGGCAATCGGCTGAAATTAAATTTCAAAATGAAATTGGTCAATTATAAAAATTCAAGAGAAAAAATTGGCTAATTATAAAAGTTCACAAAATTTATGAGGCTTAATGGGCCTATGACCAGTTTTGAACCACACTTCTTGGCTGGACATCGGAGAGGTGAAGTTGCCATAAGCTATCCCGTGCCTCTCGTTTATATGCAGGGTTGACATATGTTGCTTAGCTACCGCAGACATGACATGGCCGCCAGGTAAACCACATAGATCCCATAATCTGCCACTGTTAGATGTCTAATTTCAAACTTTCCTCCACCTGCAGCATAGGCAATACATGAGCCAGAACCCTCGGTGTTTTTTTCTTTCCAAAATCTTCATAATTCTTGGTCCAACAGATGAGATGACGAATTTACCTTCAAATCTAACGGGAAAGTAGATGAAATTTTCTTAAATCTAACAGTAAGAGGTTAAGCTGATTTTAAATAGTTTAAGGGTCAATTTACTAAAGATTCATTCATATGATCAATTCAACTGACTCAATAGTTTAAGGGGTCAAACGACATTTTACACATTCAATTTTTTAAGTGTGCACTCACTATGGAGGGATCACCATGTTGTCCCAATGTATGAGCACTTAAATAAGTCCCAATGTTCACCAAAGAAGATCCAAACTTTTGATCCAACAACTCTTCCAGTAGGAACAACCATGTAGAGCACTGCCAGTCTTAAACAAGTTAGAAATCCTCTTGCGACCTAAGTATCTTTGTGACCGTATATAAAGAATTATGTTGATTTAAATCTGTCTCCACTTGACTTTACCAAGTACATGACCTAATGTTACTACATGAGAGAGGATCCTCGTCGGATCCTCTTTGAAATGATCCGACGAGGATCCTCACATCCGTTCATTGTACATCTTGCGATCAAATTTTGTCAGGTACTGTTTATATTCGATTTTAAATAAAAAAATTACAATGATTTTGATCACAGGATATACGATGAACGGATGTGTGTTGAGGATCCGACAAGTATCATCACTCGTTACTACATTATCAACAATTGACATGTTGTCCAACACTTTAAGATGTGATTATTAATACCAAATCATTTCTCCAAAAAAAATCATTAACGTAATCTACTTTTTTAGTGAAGTTAGAATTGTAACTAAAAAACATGCTAAAGTGTTTGGCTGAACAGCAATTAGGATCATTAAAAGGCCTCTAAAAGGAAAAAGGGCCTATAATCTCTGCAGTAACCTTTAACTTAACGCAAGGGGAAAATTCCAACTAGGTGATGAAATGCCAGATTTAACCAGAAAAAGAAAAAATTGTATAGTTTTCGTAAAGTTCAAATAAGCTACCCAACTCTTTTTGCCCCAAAAAAATTACATTTTATTATCTCAATTTTGAGTCACATAACAAGCTTATACCTTATTTTTTAAACATTTGTCACACATCAATTTATAAATTTGTACCGATGTTAGACCTCTATCTCCTTGTCCATCACTTTTGTTTGTTAACGGTTGACGTGCCAGCTCGGAACCCACTCCCTCTCCAAACTAAATTGAGAAATTAATTAAATATTAATAAATGAAAAAACTTTTTTTTGGTCTAAACAAAATTAAAATTAATGAAAAAACCCCTCTCTCTTTCTCCCACCATGCAACTCTCTCCACATTCCCCCAATCCCCGCAACCTTAACCCCCTCCCACTCTGATCACGACCCCAACCGCTACACCCACCACCAATTCATTATCCCGCTCCGACTGCAATTTACGGCTTCGACCCGTCATTTAGTTTCTCCACAGACAAGACACCAGCCTTCAATTTCTCTCCTTCCTCTCCCTCTGTCATCGAAGACGAGGAGGAAGGGACATGTAAATTTCTTCATCTAAGTCGCCATGGAGGAAAGCATTGTCGACAACAAGTTGTTGAAGAAGTACCAAAAGGTGGTGAGTTTGTTTCGCCAACGGACAAACTTCACAAACATGACCCGATTCAAAGTACAATTTAAATAAGTGCTAGTTAATAGTTGAAGCGGGCAGAAGAAAGGTGGCCTAGGCGTCGTTGCCAAAGTTCGAGTGAGGTGATGAGGAGATAGCAGGCAGGCAGGTTTTCAGGAATGGGCAGTGGTGGTGGAGGTCAATGCAATAAGGTATTAGTGGTTACCACGGCGCTTCCCTAACACCAATCGTCATCCTCGAAACCAAGTTATGCAAAATACACCAAGAGAAAAAATGGTGACAGATCAATTCAATCCATCTGTAATTTTACCAACAAATAAAATATCGACTTTAAAACTAGACACACACAAAACACCTTTCAATTGTATATTTGAAGTTAACAAAATATTGCTCGTCAAAGTGATTGGAGCCTTTTTTCAACTAGACAAAATAATTGGAGGTAAATTAGAGGACGACGTGTTCGTCAATATACACGGAGAGGAAGTAATGATTCGTCGCTCCACTGTCAATGATCCATCGACAATGTGGTTAAGCAATCGGTGACAAACCTTGTGCGAAGTACTCAACAGATGCAGCGTTGGCTTTGGTGCTGACGGGGAGGCACTGGAATTCTCTAAAGCAACAGACAATATTTGTTGGTCTTGGCCATCAGAGAGGTTAGGCATGGTTGTTTGAAGCTCTTTTAAGTGTAGGTTTCACGATTTTTCATCACCCATGCCAAAAGGGCACGAGGAAAAAGAAAAGAAGAAGAGTTAGTGTTTCATAACATGCTCTATATATCATGTAAAAATTTGTAATTGGCTCAACTGCAATTTTCATTCATTCTCAAATATACAATATATACTAAATACAAATAAATGGATTAACTAGAAATATACATAATTTACTCTTTCATACAATGAACTTAATGTAAAAGAGTCAATGAACTTATATATAAAGTTTCTTAGTTTTCAACATTTGGTACATTAAGTTTTTTTCATACCAGAGTGGTACATAAAGTTATAATTTTGGGACACTTTCATACATCCGTTAAGGTTGCTGTTAAATTTGCAATTAATTGATGATGTGGCTTCCACGAGGATATTAAATAATAAATTAATAAAATAATAAAAACTAAAAAAAATTTAAAAAAAAAACTTTTAGGCGTCTTCTCCCTCACCCCTTCGGACCCCTATCCCTTCTCTCCTCTGCACCCACCCTTCCCCCTCCCTCTTCGACTCCACCCACTCCATCTCTCTCTCTCTCTCCCTCCCTCCCTCCCACAACTCTATCCATCAACGGTCTCCTCCAAGTCCACTTTACTAATCACCACCTCATTCCTCTTCTTCTTCTTCTTCTTCTTCTCTTCCACAACCACCACGATTCGATTAAGCTCAACCCAAGTCCCCAGACCCTTCCTCCCTTCTCTCCTTTGCACCCACCCTCCCCTTCCCTCTTCAACTCCACCCACCCAACCCCACTCTCCTCTTCGATGGCCCCATGAGCTCGAACCTCTGAACCCTATTTACCAGATTTGATGGCGGTGGAGATACTGATATTTTGATTCCACGAATTCGGGTCGTCCTAAGTCAAAAACTCGAACAAATTGAGGCCCTGCTCAGAGCAGGAATTCTAATTGAGGTTGTAAAGGTAGCGGAGGGCATCAATGTCGGCGTAATAGGGGAGGTAGATGACGTCAGTGAGAGTCGTCAAACAGAGGGTAGCCGGAGCAGTTGAAGAGAAGATCGAAGTTGAAAGCTGGCGGGAACCGTCGGATGTGGATCCAACGATCAGTGCATTCGAAATCCAACGATGGTTGAGATTTTTTATGAGGACTTAGGTCGAGATTAATCAAATGGTGGTGGTTGTGGAAGAGAAGAAGAATAATATGAGGAATGAGGTGGTGATTAGTAGAGTGGACTTGGAGGAGGCCATTGATGGACAGAGATGTGGGAGGGAAAGAGAGAGAAATAGAGTGGGTGGAGTCGAAGAGGGAGGGGAAAGGGTAGGTGTAGAGGAGAGAAGGATGGGGGCCGGAAGGGGTGAGGGAGAAGACACCCAATTTATTTTTATTTTTTTATTTTAAATTTTTTTTTTAGTTTTTATTATTTTTTAATATTCACATGGCTCCCCAATCATTGTCCACGTGGATGCCACATCATCAGTTAACGGCAAATTTAATAACAACCTTAATGTATGTATGAAAGTGTCCCATAATTATATCTTTATGTACCACTCTAGGAGGAAAAAAACTTCATGTACGAAATATTGAAAACTAATAAACTTTAGGATAGTAAACTGAGATTAACCGTAGAAATTTTAAGAAGCCCAATTGTTGAATAAACCTAATTAACTAACAGAGATGAATGTTTGACATTATATCAAATCCCTAAGTTGATGTATGACATTATAATATTTAAAAAATGAAGTATGAATTTATTACGTGAACTAAAATTAATGCAGTAAAATGTTATTTTCCCAAAAAATCACTAATAATTAAATAAAAAAGACAAAGATGTTACACATAAGATAAGAGTAAAATGGACAAATGATAGTCGTCACCTAAGCAACTGTACTTCGTTTACCCAAAAAAAGAAAAAGAAAAAAGGCAACTGAACTTCAAGCTTAACAAAAAAAAAAAAAAGATTAGGATTCTCTCATCTCCTTATTTCATGCATTCCTCTCACATTTTCTATTTTGTTTTTCTTTTTTTATAAAAAATTAATATAAGATGTTGACGTTCAAATAGAAGAGAAAGAAAGAGGAGAGGAAAAAAGAAAGAAGATAATCTTACTCCAAAAAAGAAAGACACTGATAGAATTCGCAATTCCATCCACTTTTTTTATTAGTTAATTTTTATAATATTTTGCTATGAAGGAAAAGAATAAAAGAAAATGAGAGGGTAAAGAGAGTTGGAAGTTTACTGACGCGAATATACTGCGCGTGCATATAACGCCAAACAGTGTTATTTTCTACCTTTCGTTTCGTCAGTCTTTTCTCAAAAGCAGCCCCTGAAGGAGCTCCAGTGAATACAACTGTTCACTCCTTTTTGATTGGACCGTGCTTTCACTTTCTTAGAGAAAGCGTATGTACTGACAAAACCCTTTTCTTTTTCCATTCGTGGATGTAAGTAACTCATTTAAAATTTCTTATCTTAATAAGATTTTTCTTTTGTCCTATAGTTTCTATATTATCAAGAATAATATTTGTGTAGATGAGTAGGAGCTTGTACTCAGAAATTTTTCGTATTTTATTCATAAATCTTCGTGGGACGGAAATGTAAAAGCATTACGAATCGTCTATCTATTTGCTATAATTGATTCACTTAAGGACCTTAGTTTTGATTCAGTTTTTTCAAAGATTTGTACAGAATGATATGAATAGTTCCAATTATAAGTACAAAGTAAATCAGACATGAAGAATTTCGGGTAGCCAAATATTGCTAAATAATAATATGAAATTAAATTTTTTTTTTTTGCAAAAGATAATAAAATAAAGTCTTAGTAACTTGCTTACTTTCATTAATAAATAAAATGCGATAATTTGAAGTATTCCAATTTGCGAGCGGGAAAGCTAATTTTTCTTGAGGCGTTTGCTACTCCAGTTTATTCTCATTTGTACATGAAACTTTGGTCTCTAATTAGTGTTGACTAGTGTGATTGTTTCAGTTTTCAACTTTGATCACTTATAATTATTTTATCGTTGGAATTTTCTTGGTAATTTTACTAACTGGTTTAACGGATTTTAGTTAACGAGAGACATATATAAATATTCAATCAGTTTTAATCACTTCAAGCTAAGTTAACTCCCACTTGTTGATTGTCACCAAGTTAAAGTTAATTCCCACTTGTTTTAAAGGTTATATAAACCACAAGTTAAAACCAATTATTTCTTCTTGTTGCTTATTTGTTGTTTCCTTTAGCTTTTTCATATGGGAAAAGGATCCTTGCCGGATTCTTTTCCTAGAGATTTAAGGGATCATGTGATCATGTTCGTTCATCGTACATCGTACAGTTAAAAGTCATTTGAAATTTAAAATTAAACATAAATAATACTTAACAAAAATTGATCGCACGATGTACGATGAACAACCATGATCACGAGATCCTTTTCCTTTCATATGGTTGGTAAAATCAATTCATGTTTAAGTTATTTATTTTTAAGGATCGAATTACATATTATAATGTGGGAGCTACAATGTTTTAACTCTTCAATCTATATGCAAGGGAAGTCAAACCAATTTATTCAGCTTAGGGTCGACAAGTTCGAAGTAATTTATTCATCCACTTCTTGCCCTTTATAATAGTTTGAGTGAGTATAATACTTATGTATAGAAATCAAGCAGGCTGATTTTAATATTGGTATCACACTCAAATTTTCTAACTTACTATAAAATTATGATTTTTATATGGGTTCAAAATATTGGTGTCACACTAACTTTTTCTGACATTTTGTAAAAAATACTAATACTAAGAATCATAAACCTACTACTAATGTAAATAAAAGTAAGTGGTGAGAAAGGAACAGTCCACAAATTTACTGAACAAAAGGGAGTTGTCCACAAATTTACATGAAATGTTAGGGAGAAAATAGCAAAAGAAAAAGGAAGAGGAAAGAAAGAAGGATATGATAATCCTAGAAGAAAAAGAAAAGGAGAGAAAAAGGACAAGGATTGTAAAGGGCAAAAACCCCAAATAATGGAGGAGGAGAAGTGTGGAGAGCCATTGGATGGGATGGATAGTAGAGATACAAGAGAGAGAAAGCATGGAGAATCCCAATGCTCAGAGAGACACTGAGACACAGACAGCATAGCCATAGCCCTACTGTTCACTCTCCCCCTGTGACCAATTAATTGTTAAATTAATCCCAACCCATCATCTCCATTTCTCTGCATATCGCCTCACACCCACCTCTCTATCCCTCTATCCCAACCCATCATCTCCATTTCTCTGCATATCGCCTCACACCCACCTCTCTATCCCTCTCTCTCTCTCTCTCTCTCTCTCTCTCTCTCTCATCATATCAAACCCCCAAATCCAATTCACTCCTCCATCAGAGCCCCATAACGTGATCTGATTTAAAAATTCACCAAAAAAGATTCGATTTTTGATATTTTTATTTGATCAAAAACCCAAAACTCAGATCACCATCCCAGTTTCAGAGATTGTTAAGAGAGAGAGGGAGAGAGAGAGAGAGAGAGAGAGAGAGGAGAGAGAAGTGAGAAGGAAGGGCTTTTATGGTTGAGGACCCATCAATCCCTTCATCCTCCTCATCCCAAATGTCCGAGGATGACGACCGATCTCCGTCCTTGGATCTCATCGACGGTCCAATCCCCTCCAGCAAGTCCCGCAACTGCTCCGGAGTTTCTGTGTCCGGCGGCGGCACCTCCGTCGAGTACACCGTTCCCTATCCGGACCAAGTCCTTGAGAATGTTCTTGAAAACGTCCTCTGCTTCCTCACCTCCCGCCGCGACCGCAGCGCCGCCTCATTGGTCTGCAAGTCCTGGTACCGCGCGGAGGCCCTCACCAGATCCGAGCTCTTCATCGGCAACTGCTACGCCGTCTCTCCCCGCCGGGCCACGGCCCGGTTCACCCGGGTCCGGGCCCTGACCATCAAGGGCAAGCCCCGGTTCGCCGATTTCAACCTCATGCCGGCCAATTGGGGGGCCCACTTGGCGCCGTGGGTGTCCTCCATGGCCAAGGCGTACCCGTGGCTCGAGAAGCTCTGCCTGAAGCGGATGTCCGTGACGGATGACGATCTTGCCCTCTTGGCTGAGTCGTTTGCTGGGTTCAAGGAGCTCGTCCTGGTTTGCTGCGATGGGTTCGGGACCAGTGGGCTCGCCGTCTTCGTTAGCAAGTGCAGGTACTTTGCAAATTTCGTTATTAGTTTCAGATCAATTTCTTAATTAAGTTTTTATTAGTGTAAACAATGATGGGTTAGATCCGTGAAATGGGTTTCAATCGGGGTTTGAGTAGAAAGGTTGAAGCTTTAATGGGTATTATTGTTTGGATCTGATTAGTGTTTTTAGATCTATTTCGGGTTTCTGGGTTTGTTTGGATAAACTGCTTTGTCTTTTTTCGATATGAAGTATTTGAATCTATGAAGTGCCTAGATAATGTGAAATTGCAGTGGGGAATCGCATAGTGGGGTTAATGTGTGTATGTGTGTGTATTCTGCAGGCAGCTTAGAGTGCTTGATCTGACCGAAACCGAAGTTATGGACGATGAGGTGGATTGGATATGTTGTTTTCCGGAGAGTCAAACGTTTCTCGAATCTCTGATGTTCGATTGTGTGGAATGCCACATAAATTTCGAGGCATTGGAGAAGCTAGTGGCTAGGTCACCTTCCCTGAAGAAACTGAGGTTGAACCGCCATGTTTCAATTGGGCAGCTATACCGCCTGATGGTCCGAGCTCCTCAACTGACGCACTTAGGAACGGGCTCGTTCAATTTATCTGAGGGCATGGCTCAGGGTGATCAAGAACTGGATTATGTCTCTGCTTTTGCTGCTTGCAAATCCTTAGTTTGTCTCTCTGGGTTCCGGGAGATATTGCTGGATTACATTCCTGCAATTTACCCTGTCTGTAGTAATCTCACCTCTCTGAACTTGAGCTATGCGAACATCACTGCGGAACAACTTAAACCAGTCATAACCCAATGCCACAAACTCCAGTCTTTTTGGGTATGTGTTGTGTGTATTAATGTGTAAACACTGGAGATAATTGACTTTTGAAGCTTAATATGGATATCTTTGTGCAGGTACTCGATTCAATATGTGATGAAGGACTTAAGGCAGTGGCTGCAACTTGCAAGGAATTGCGTGAGCTTCGGGTTTTTCCTGTTAATGCTCAGGAGGATGCGGAGGGCCCTGTTTCTGAGGTGGGTCTAGAAGCAATTTCTGAGGGTTGTAGAAAACTGCGGTCTATTTTATACTTCTGTCAGCGCATGACAAATGCAGCTGTAATAGCAATGTCAAAGAATTGCTCAGAACTTGTGGTGTTTCGTCTTTGTATAATGGGGCGCCGCCTGCCTGACCATGTTACTGGTGAACCTATGGATGAAGGTTTCGGAGCAATAGTTATGAACTGTAAGAAGCTCACCCGCCTTGCTGTGTCAGGTTTATTGACTGATCGGGCATTCAGCTACATTGGAAAATATGGAAAGTTGGTTCGAACCCTTTCAGTTGCCTTTGCCGGTGATAGTGACTTAGGGCTTAAGTACGTGCTTGAGGGCTGCCATAAATTGCAAAAGCTTGAAATAAGGGACAGCCCATTTGGGGATACAGCATTGTGTTCTGGTTTGCACCACTATTACAATATGAGATTCCTTTGGATGTCTTCGTGTTCGCTAACACGCCAAGGTTGTTGGGCGATTGCTCGAGAACTGCCTCGCCTCGTGGTGGAAGTGATGAAGAGTAATGAAGGGGAGGAAGAGGGTGATAATTTTGATACACTATACATGTACCGATCCCTTGAGGGTCCCAGGGATGATATTCCGCAATTTGTTGAAATCCTGAGACCAGGCATTTAGCTTGAATGTGTTTCATCTCTTACTGTGGTGGCATCTGAGCAAGTTAAACACTTGTTTGTTGGGGGAAAAACGTTCTGCGGGTGACTTTTATATAACCCGCGAGATGGTTCCTGCAGTGGCTTTCGATTCTTTGAACGAAGGTGAGTAAAAAGCTTGCAGTCCTGTGCTGGGGCTGTTGCAATGACGATTGGGTGCCACAATTGCAATGGCATTCACAGCACTGTCGACTGCATTTCTTCTCGGCTTTGGTTCTTCCCGAACTCAGGGGAGGGGTGCAGATGCTGTGGATCAATGGCTCTGCAAGGTATTGGATTACCCAAATGTTGTATTGGTACGCTTCTAAATTTCATGTTTGTTTTTGCTTCCATATTCATTTGATCATAAACAAATGCTACCGGAGGGGGTGAAGGGAGCGTTGATTAGAGACTCACAAGCTATCCCATCTTCAGAGGAATTGGGGAAATGGAAGATAGGTTTGAAGCGGACGACCGGAAAGATTAAATTTACACGCTCCTCCCCTGCGCCGCCGGTAGAGAAGTAAAGGAAGAGAGAGAGAGAGAGAGCTTAGTCTGTTTATTTTGATTCAAATGGTAGTTTATTTTTTAAGCTGTAGACTGATACAATCTCATCTCATTCTCTCTCTCTCTCTCTTGCCTCTCTCTCTTGCCTCTCTCTCTCTGCAGTTTCAAAGTGTTTGTTTCTTTCAGATGTGGTGTTGTAGTACCTGACTGTTGAATTTATTATTGTTATTATTAGCAAATGTTGATCATCTGGTTAATAAATGCATAAATATGCATGGGACCATATCGTTGCCTATTTTTTCCTTGACTGGAATGATCAATTGGCACTGAAATAAATCCTTAATGATTTTGTGGATTCAAGAAACCCGCGGCGGTGTCGGGAGTTTCCGGCTAGGAAACCCCTTCCCCCCAAAGATAAGAGTTGATATCAGCTACCGCCGGTCGGTTGATACCGGAGAATGAGTAACCTGGTCCTGAGACCTCAGGTGCAAAGGAAAAACCCTAATCAATACAAATTGCCATGCTTACAAAAGGTTTCGGGTCCGTTTTTGGGTACGAGTAAAACTGGCTTTTACTTGCTCCTATTGCCTGTGGAATAATTTGCGCTACTAGGTTTTGCTGACCTGTATATAGTTAAGAGTGGGGCCAGTCATCCGATGACTTGTCACACCCCCGTGATTGCGTTATAAAGTAGCCAACTCTAATCCCTTCACAAACTCCTCTCTCTCTCTCTCCCTCTCTCTCTCCCCATCTCATAATTAAAAGAAGCAAAAAAAAGAAAAGAAAAAAAAAATTCTATCTGCCCTCATTGTTGTTTCCATCAAGCTATATGGAAGGGCGAAGATTGTTTAAAAAGACAGACTATTTTGGTAGCGGGATTACCTAAGACAAACCTCCAACAAAAAGCAAGTGGTTTCCCTCTCTGCTTTTTAACCCGGTCTCATGAATCGTGGTCATTCACAATCCATGAGGGTGGATTGGGGTCTAATTGCTTCGGATAAGCGGGTGTCATGTATGGGCGCTTATCCACAATGCATATGGTGGGAATAGTCGCTGACAAAGAATGAAAGGATGATAACCTTTGCTTTTTGATTCTATCATTCCTTCTAAGTTTGCATTTTTTTTTTTTTTTTTTTTTTTTGTCCTTTTTTCCATCAACCATCCTTGTCCCCAGAGAAAAAGTGAAGACCCAAAAAAAAAAAAAAAAAACTGATATAGACCTTACACAAGGATGAGGAACGACACATCAATCAATCTTAACCGTCCATTACATAGATGACCCATTGTGATTGAGCCGACTCACCTACTTGCACCCCATCATTTTTATCTAAATACAAAACTTCACCAAATTAAATGGCCCTGGATCACAACCCCATTTGCTTAGCACATGCATATTATCTTAACACACCCACACATTATTAATGTGTATTGCAGTGGGAAGCTCCGCTTTTTTAGAGAATGACATACATAAAACTGATTTATTGATAAGTAATATTTTGAATTAATCATACACATTGCTATGTCATCAAACGCCGCAAACAGCACAATGACAGTAACATATAAGTTATTCTCCCTTCTTCGGAACTGACTGATGGAGGAATATGTAGATCAAAAGGGTGACCCACAAAACTGGTGATTAAGTATATGGTCACGTGTATGGCATAAGAGCTTGCTGGGATACCATTTATTATTATTTAACCCATTAATTAAACACAAAAATAATGAAAGTTACAACTTGTTAATATAATCATGCATTTAAAGGAGTGGTCGGAAGGCAGAGAAGCAGAGAAGCCTAACGGACAAAAACAACTAATTTGTAATTGGCTGGTGTTTGAATCCAGTGTGTCAAGTGGTAGTGGGGTGTGCTCTTGTTCTCTTCTGATGGAAAAATTAAAAAAAAAAAAAAAATAAAAGTCGGTGAAGCCAAAGGAATTAGGGTTTTTCTTAGTTTTTAAGTTTTTATAATTATTTTGATTTAATTTTATAATTTGACCTTTATTTGTGTTCAGCACATTCATGGCTGAACTAAGCACGAGGTCAACCACTAAACTTTATTTATGACAAATCTTATTTTATTTTTTTGCTTTTGTAGTTTGCCCACCATGCCTTTCTTGATTGAACCTCTTCCGTAACCCTAATTAGTGAACCTCTCAAGAATAATCAATAACTTTAAACATTTGGTCCTATGATCGTATGATACGTGCTATGGAGATTACAGTTACACACCGTCGACACTTCTTTTGGTAAGCACATGAAGAGCAACTACTTTTTGAGTGCATATAAGGTCCGCTAATTCTCTAATGTGAAATTCGCAATCTCAACACTATTAATATGGATACTATATATATGTGGTGTATTGGCCGATAGAAATTAGGAAATTTAACAAAAAGTTCCCGGTACTGTTTACCTTAACGAAAAACCAATTTTTTACACTAAAAAGTCAATCATGATACTATTTACTTTACCCTTTATTTTGTTATTATCGTTAAAATTCAAAGTTTTCAAGCTTTTTTTCATTATTTTTCCTTAGAAATTATAGGACACAGTCTGAAACCAAACTGAGTATTATCTCAAATATCCGACCACTACTTTCGTAATAACATGAATGAGTTTCTACTTAACCAATTTTATCAGGCGTGTTTAAAATATCGGTATAGGTAGAAATATCGAAATGTAAATTTATAGAATCATTGATATATCAATAAAGAAAATTAATGAAAAGAGCTTAAAAACTTTGAGTTTTAACGATAAGAACAATATAAAGGGCAAAATTAATAGTACCAGGATTGACCTTTTAGTGTAAAAATATGGTTTTTTGTTAAAGTGAACATTACCATGAGCTTTCGTTAAAGTTCCTTGATATAAGCTGCATTCGATGGAAATTATGGAATTTGCAATGGGGTGGCTATATCAACTCCTTCAGATTTAGTCAAAATTATAGAACAATTTCTCAAAAAAAAAAAAAAAAAATCAAAAGTTTGAAATCTAAGATAGGTTTTGGCAAAATTTTTGTAGTGAATTGGTGAATTCATAAATATTCATTGATTTTCTTATATCTCACCGATATAAAGTGAAGTTTGCATTTCATCCCCTTCCATATCAATTCTTAATTTTTCAGATATTTCGACGAAAATATAAAAAATTTCGTGAATAGCTTAGACACTGATCAAACGTAAGTTAGCTAATTTTGTGATTAGTATATGTTCTTATTAAAGATCTAAAGTATGGCATTATAATTTTTGAACAAGCATGTCTGCTACGGCTAGGGTTTTAATTAGTAAGATAACCTTAAGCTATTCAGCTATGAGTTTTCCGAGAGGCTTCAAGTTGTAAATTACTTTCAATATAATTAAACTTGAACTTTGGATCCAATAATGGGGTTGATAATAACATTTTTATATAACATTTTTATAATACTAAATGGTATGGTCTTTTTAAATTTTAATATTTAACGTTGCGTTTGCCGACATCTTAGCTGAACTAAAACTTGATTATTTATTGCTTTTGAATGACAATTAAATTTTATTAAAATCTTAAAATTGGGGTTTGGTATAAAATTAAGTGATAAACAAATTAGGGTGGATCGGTGAGGGTTTGTTTGGCAAATCCCCTATTCACATGCAACGTGTTATATAGCAAAATTAAATTAGTAAAGCCAGTAAGACGCAAACAGCGGCCGAACGAAACATGGCATATGCTGCTGCTAAATAAATAGTAAGAGGTGGAAGCCAAATCCAAACTCCAAGTGAAGGAATAGATGTTTAACCAATCCTCTTTGAAATTGTGTGAGCATAACAATCAAATACAAACAAATCTATGTTTTGATGTAAACCTAATTTTTGACTGATGTCGTTTAGTTATCGAACTGTATAGAAACAGTTGAATAAAATTTGTAAAAGTATTACGAATTGTCATTGTATTTGCTACAATAGATTGACTAAACTAACTTAGTTTTAATTTATTTTTTATAAACATAATATTTACAAAGTGATTCATAATATAAACAGTTGTAATGATAAGCACAAAACTCTGTGATTCGAACACGAAAAATCTGATTAGGAATTTATACTCATATTTGAGTAGTCAATCCATATGTAATTATTAGAACATATTGCAGTACTTGCATGCATGCACATCTAGATACTAAAACTTCAATATGCGAATAAGAAGCTAACTACTAATTAGATAGGGACTACATAAAAAATTCCGCACGGATGATTTACTGAAATAAAAAAAATGACAATAGAGAACATTAAGTTCAAACGTTATAGGCTTAATTTTTTTTAAAAGAAAAAAAATATAGATTTACCTAATAAATTGAAGGAACTTTGGATGCGGTCTCTAGTTATGAGTATTTTTTGACTGAAACCTTATTGGTTTTCATTTTTTTTATCAAAGTCCCTGACATTATTACTATAATATATTTCTATGTAGGTTATTATATTTTCTTAAATTAAAAATTAAAATTTACTTGTAAGTGAGAGATCTTAGGTTCAATCATCGGCAAAGGTAAAGTTGAACCACATTATAATGGCAAACCCATTGTAAGACTTAGCTAACTCCCACTCACTTAGTGTAGATACTATCGTTTGTTAAAAAACAAACATTAAAAATCTTTTTAGAAAAAAGTTAATGTGTACAAACTTATTCTATTTTTTTTTTAGTTTATTTAGGAGTGTTTTGAATTGAAAAATTAATTAGGATTTTAATAAGGGTGTGAGTATTAAAACGATAAATCAATTACTAATTTTTATTTAAAAAAGTATGTAACTTACATATAAATTCATTAATACATTAATGCCAAGGACTTCGTTTAAAATCTGAAAATTAATAAGGTCCCAATTAAGAACATTAGTAACAAAAAACCGGATACTAATTTACACTAAATTTAACTTCTGTGTGATTCTATGCAAGTAAATTTATCTCATGAATTTGTAATAAGGGACCAATGAAGTTGGTTATAGAGTTTTTTTGGGGTTACCGACGACAAGAGACTCGAGTCCAAGGTGTATAGATGTTTTTTATATTTTTATATTTTTATATTTTTTTTATTTTTCTGCGGGACATTAACCTAATGAATATGAACAAAAAATATCGTCGCCATCGCCCATTAAGTGCATTTTTGATCCAATAAAGTGGTGCATAACTATCTAAAGAGTCTACTAAATCATTTGATGGTATAAATACGCATTTGACTAAATCATTTGATGGTATAAATACGCATTGGATAAATCATTTGTAAATTTTCGTACTCAATAGGTTAATGTACTTTTGAAGGAGGTTGAAGCACCAAATTTAAAGTTGGCATTTTCCAAAAAGCAAAAGGGTTAATCTCTATTAGGGGTTAAACTTCAGTTATATTTCTCTCAAAAGAGATTGTGGAATCATATATTAAAAAAAAAGAAGGGTAAATTACATAGTAATCTCTCAGGTTTGAGGTCTATTGCAATTTTATACAACATCTTTAAAACATTTCACTTTCATACCTCAAGTACTATTTTATTTCAATTTTATACAACCGTTACATTTTCCATCAATGGATCTATTAAATACTGACGTGGCTGCCACATATATGCCACGTGGCTGTCAAATGTCTGTCACGTGGCAAATAAAATAATTTTTTTATGTTTTTTTAAAAAACATGTCTGCCACCTTTTTTTTTCTCTTTCTTCTTCTTCTTCTGGGTTTGGTCCCTTTTTTTTTTCCTTCTTCTTTCTTCTTCTTCTTCTTCTTCTTCTTCTTCCTCCTCCTCCTCCTCCTCCTCCTCCTTCTCTTCTTCTTCTTCCCTTCGATCATTCTTTTTTTTTTTTCTTCTTCTTCTTCCTCCTCCTCCTCTTTCTTCTTATCTTCTTCTTCCTCCTTCTAGTTCGGTCCCTTCTTTCTTCTTCTTCTTCTTCTCTTCCTCCTCTTTCTTCTCTTCTGGGTTCGGTCCTTTTTTTTTTCTTCTTATTCTTCTTCTTCTTCCTCCTCTTTCTTCTTCTCTTCTGGGTTCGATCCCCACGTTAGCATTTAACATATCCATGGATGAAAAATGTAACGGTTGTATGAAATTGAAATAAAATAGTACTTGAGGTATGAAAGTGAAATTGTATAAGATTGCAAATAGACCTCAAACCTGAGGGACTACTATGTAATTTACCCAAAAGAAAAAAATGAAAAGAAAGAAAGTGGATTGACATCCTGCAATAATTCACAAGCAAATGTACACATTGGCACTAATTAAAATTCTAAAGGGGTGTGATATCCACACACCTATTTTTATTTCTCACATACCCTTTTAATTTTTGGCCTTTGGATCGAATTAATTGAAGAAGAACAAGAGACAAAAATCAATCAGGGGTTGTGTGAGAAGTAAAAAAAAATGTGTGGACAGCAGACCCCATTCCAAAAAAGAACAAGCCAAGTCAAATTGTTAACTATTAATATTCTGCTCATAAAAGGTCATAGTACATGGATTGAGACTTACTCCAGATTTTTGTGTCCGGAGTCCGCAGACTGAGAGATTCGGACCATTCAAGTTCAATTATGCAGTCCTTATTAACTCATCTCATTGGCACACTTCACTAAAATTTTAAAACTTGAACGGCCTAGATCTCTTTCTCCATCTCTTGTGCAATCCGAATATATCGATCAATGGACGCCGAACATAGATATCTAGAATGAATCTCAATCCACGATACATAGCATAATACATCTGAAATTAAACAACATATATATATATATTATATCATATATTATGTTTGTTTTGGTGGGGTGGGTGTTGGTCCTCCTTATATTCCCCCCCTCTTCAATTCTTTTGTTTTGTGTTTGACGAGGGACACCAAAATATAATTTGGTATTGGAGATAAGATTGAACCCCACTTTAGATGTCTTGTTGTACATTCAGAAAGGTATTTGATAGGAAAAGGTTCAACTCCTTTGAAAGCTCAAGAAATCCACAAATTCCACAACTCAACAATCATGATTTAAGCTATTGGCCACTATCATCTGTCTCAATTCTATTTGGCTTTCCATATATTAATCATCAAAACCATTCCTTCTCACAAATTTTTACGGTGGTAAAATCTTCCTAAGTTTTAAATTTAGTATAAATACAGAGTTCATTTTTGCTTAATCTCCCTTAACTCAATGTGACCGTTAACACACACACATGACTTGTTGCATATGATTCTATCTCCCTAAATCAAACATGACCTAAAAGAATTTAGGTATCCTAAAAGGCACTGAAAAATGCTTATAGTTATCTAAAAACACTTCATAAAACTATATAAAAATCGGATTTATCCAAACCCATAGGTGCTTGCTTACAGACAATTCGAATTCCAATCAACTAGTCAAGGACGTGGCCACTCGCATTGCAAATGGACCAATTGGGTCAATCTAAATGGCTCTCTTTATCCTGCCTATGATTTTCTCTTGCTATAGGTGATTTAAATTGACAACTATTTAACGGATGAACAATGTATTATATAAATACATGATAATTATCTATGTCATCGGTGATGCTAGGCGGACAACATATTGAATGCTGACAGTACCTATGGTATTAAACAGTGCCATCCTCGCGGGGGATCAAATGTCTCCTAGCATATAAGAATTTTCAAGGGCCGTTCGATGATAACACAGATTTGCCAACTTGTGGAACATATAACATGAGGCCCAGGCCTTTTTGGATGCATGATTTGAAAAAGAGGAGGAGGGAATCTTCTAATCATTTCTCCTCTAGAATTCTTTTTAAATATTTCCCTACCTCTACTGCTTTAGGATCTCTTTGATCTGAGTGATGTGTAACATGCCACATGGACCTGAAATCATTTTATGTCGTCGAGATATATCTTCTTGTATATACAACTGATTGCAACGTAGATTCTCTCTTCTTTTTTTGTCTGACTAGCGGCATATTGCCTCGAGAGTCACAAACCCCTTTGAACATATACTCTTCCATTCAATTAATATATATATATATATATATATATATATATATATATATATATATATATAGAGCTTAAAGGGAGGGATCCCTATTTTTTGAAAAAAATGTGGATTAGGTGTGGGGCCCACTTCACATCTAATTTCAACGATCCGAACTGTTTATTTTGTTAGTCTCGATTCATATATCATCATTGCAAAAATTCAATTCAATCCGAAACCATTTGCCTATTTAATTATCAATATCAAATTTCATATTTTCTTATATAACAAAGTATTCGTTCATTTCCTTGAACCCAATTAGATGTCTTAAACATTTCCAATTTAGCTAATATTTTGCAAGGATGATCTATGAATTGAGACTAACAAAATAGACGGTTCGGATCGTTGAAATTAGATGTGAAGTGGGCCCCACACCTAATCCCCATTTTTTTCAAAAAATGGGGATCCCTCCCCTTAAGCTCTCTGTATATATATATATATATATATATATATATATATATATATATATATATATATATATATATATAGGAAATCTTTAAGGAAAGGGATCCCCATTTTTTTATAAAAATGGGGATTAATTGTGGGGTCCACATTATATCGAATTTTAACGATCCGAACCGTCTATTTTTCAAGTTGCATCTCATAGATCATCCTTACAAAATATTAGCCAAATCGGAAATGTTTAAGACATCTAATTGGGTTCAAAGAAATGAACGAATACTTTGTTATATAAGAAACAATGAAATTTTATCTTGATAATTAAATAGGCAAATGGTTTCGGATTAAATTGAATTTTTGCAAGAATAATCTATAAATCGAGACTTACAAAATAGACGGTTCGGATCGTTGAAGTTCGATGTGAAATGAGCTCCACACCTAATCCCTATTTTTTGAAAAAAATGGGGATCCCTTTGCATAAAGGGCCTGTATATATATATATATATATATATATATATATATATATATATATATATATATATATATATAACATAAATAATTCTATTATACTTCAGCGTATGACATATGCATCGTAAACAATTGGTAGTTAAATGTGCAGTATAAGATTTAACGAGTGGGGTGGTCATCGCACGACTAGAAATTCCGATGCATGCTCTCCTACATTATAGAGAAGGAAAATCCACAACCAAAACCCTCTTAAAAGCAAAAGTGAGTGGGGTGGTCGTCTTCCATCAAATTGGCACTTGAAAGATAAATAAGTGTCAGCCTTCAGTTTTCTTCAGCTGGTCAAAAGATCCATTGAAAGAAATTTGAGTTTCTTTTTTGAAAATTTTTCATGGTGGAGCCCAATTTGGCCATGAATCATGATCTTTAAATCTAAGCAAATACCAGTTAATATTATATTATGAAGAGAAGCATGGATTAAAGAAACCTAAAAATTAAAGGCACGAAGCTTTAAACTTTAAAGGCATTTTTCAAGGGTTTAAGCTTTGAAAATCTCAATAATTCATTGTCCACTATTTTACAAACTATCATGTACACTTTAAAAGTTTATGCCAAATAAGTCTCCAAAAGCATGATGCTAATGCAATTAAGAATTTAGAAGAAGCATGCATTAAACAAAATTTAAAAAAAAAGTTTCAGGATTTTACGAAGTGCTTTAAAATTTCTGAAGAGCAAAAAGAAGCTCAACTTTCTTTTGGTATGATTTTAAAATGGAAGGTGACTTTTACTCTTTTAAATTATTTTTGACGTCAGATTGAATAAATTAAACAAAACTAACAGACATGATTAAACAAAAGCGTGACTAGAAAAAGCATGCATTAAAATTAACAATTTTATTAACTAATTATGCAGTACCAATGTGCAAAGTTGAAGCTAGAAAGATTAGACTCAAATTTGATCAAAACTTTGCGGTTAGGTTTGTCAATTTCTTGCATGAACTGTTAACCCAACACAAAATGATACGAAAATAACAAGTTATGAGTCAACTCGTTAATTAGTCAGGTCTTTATCAAGCCATTTGTTAAGAATGGTATGACATGTAAACGACCCGTTTGCCAGGTCCATACATTAGGCATGGCAATATTTTGGATGATCCATTAATCTGACACAAAAATAACAGGTACTGGACCAACTTATTACGGAGTCAGGTCGTTATCAGATCAACTGATAAAAATATGTTAACATAACGGATTTTGATATGGCACAATTTGTTAAGATAACGGTATGACACAAATAATATAAATATGACAAACATGACCTATTTGCCAAGTTTACTTGTGGATATGCAAAAGAGAAATACCAATTATGAAAACAGTACAACTTTTTGATCCACTAACAAAAGCAATTTTTATCTTTGCATGTGACAAACTGTCACACTTCGAACTCCCTACTACACAACTGCGGCCAAGCACGCATGAAGGGTGGTCGTGTCCAATGATGGCCACCACGTTTAAACCTCAACAAACCTCGTGAGGGGACAATAGAAAAGTTGAAACTCTCCCACTGTTTCCGTCGCAGCCCATGCTCGCCTTATCCTAGAATTTGCTACATAAGACAGCTTACAGTTCCGGTAACTCCAATAACAGCGACAATTTGCCCTACACTTAAAACTCGAACCTCCTCTTTCCCTCTTGGCCTCCTTTATATTTTAAAAAAGGACTACCAACCATTCAGAATTCAGATACTCTTCCTGCATTCTATTAACCTAGAATATTATGATATACTAATATTATAGAACAATAGCAGAAAGAATGATGAAAAGACGAAGAAGAAAGCTCTGTATATTCTGAAGAACATATGAAATGCAATATATCCCAAATGTCAGTTACAACAACTATTTATAATAGCTAACGTTTCAATACAGAATGACTCAATTACCCTTTCTAACAACTTTCTTCTAACTAACTCAAACCAATTGATTAACCAATATAGTTACATGAATCAGTATGACTATATGGTTATTACTCCCCCCTCAAACTGAGCTGAGCTACCGAAGCTGAGTTTGTTGCAGAACCAACTCCCAAGCCAAGGGTTCTGCAATGTTTTTGAAATATTGGACTATGCAATCCCTTGGTGAATACATCAGCGACCTGATCCTCTGTCGGAATATAGTGAACCATAAGATCTCCTTTCTGGACCTTCTCATGCACAAAGTGATAATCAGTGTCAAGGTGTTTGATCTTGGAGTGAAAAACCGGATTTGAGCTTAAAGCCAATGCTGAGAGGTTATCACAGTATAAGGATGGTGGGACTGATATAGATTGATGAATATCCTTAAATACGGAGCGGATCCAAAACACATCAGCCGCACAGTGTGCCAATGCCTTGTACTCTGCCTCTGTAGAGCTTCTAGAGACTGTGGATTGCTTTTTAGACTGCCAAGAAATTGGATTTGTCCCAAGATACACAACAAAACCTGTAATGGATCTTCTGGTGTTGATATCGGCTGCCCAATCTGAGTCAGAATAAGCAGTTATATTGAAGTCCTTGCTTTTTGTATACTGTAAGCCATAGCCAATAGTGCCTTGTATATATCTCAAGATTCTTTTGACCAGAAACATATGTAAATCAGTTGGTTGTGCCATGAATTGACAAACCATGTTCACCGAATGGGCTATATCAGGCTGAGTAAAAGTTAGGTATTGAAGAGCCCCAGCTATACTTCTATAGTGACTCGGATCTGATAACATTGTTCCTTCACCAGCAAGAATTTGAGTATGAGGCTTAGATGGTGTTGAAGTAAACTTGCAGGTCTCCATGCCTGCCTTTTGTAACACATCCTTAGCATATTTAGTCTGTGATATAAACAAGGAACCGTCATCTCGATACTGTATATGCAGCCCCAAAAAGTAGGTTAACCGCCCCATATCTTTGAGATCAAACACACCAGCAAGATCATCGATTACAGACTGTAGTTTAACTGAGTTTGAACCAGTGAGAATTATGTCATCAACATACAACAATAAAAGGATTATGTCTCCACCATCAATTTTGACAAATAGACTACTATCTGAAAGAGAGGATTGAAATCCAATAGCAGGAAGAAAGCTAGTAAATTTCGAATTCCAAGCTCGAGGAGCCTGTTTTAACCCATAAAGGGATTTGACCAATTTGCAGACATGATCAGGACATGTAGCATCCACAAACCCTTGTGGTTGTTTCATATAAACCTCTTCTTCCAAGTCTCCATGAAGAAAAGCGTTTTTGATATCAAGTTGCCTTAATTGCCAACTGAACTGAGCTGCTAAGGCTAAGATAAGTCTTACAGTGGTATGTCTAACCACTGGACTGAATGTCTCTGAGTAATCCAAGCCGTGCTCTTGAGAGTACCCCTGTGCCACCAACCGGGCTTTGAACCTAGATATGCTCCCATCAGGATTTTTCTTGACTTTATACACCCACTTACTT